>NC_090936.1:794478056-795728056 GCF_040938575.1 Ambystoma mexicanum | reverse complement strand
CTTGCAAAACAGAACTACTTCTTGGCTCAGTGGGGTCAGGGGGATTCCAAGAGAGGGGTGTTATATAGGGGTAGTCATCCAGAACGCATGAACTGGACATAAAGATATATCAATAAGGGTTTTCATTCAGTATCCCAGACTAGGCATTGACTTAGCTGTAGTGTTGAATTGAATCCTCTTACAAATTGGGGGCTCGAGCCGAGACGTTGGGTTAGATTTACCATTTGTGCAGCTTAATACAGTGTGCTAACTGACGGGATACATACATCCGGTCGGATCACCACGCTGCATTACGCTGTGAAGCATTCCTCAAAAGGGACACTCCAAGAAAAGTTCTGTTCTGCAAAAATAAAATACTAACTTCTGTAAGTCAGGACAGAGACCAATCTCTAGAATGACGACCTTGGTAGATATGAAAATAGCCAGAGAGCACTTCTTACATAAGTTATTTGTGAGAGGTGAGTGGACTCACCAGGACCAAACAGTCTGGTTGCAGGCCATCATGCAACAGGTCACGGAAACAGGGTCAGACTTATGGAGAGATCAGGGTCCATTACATGTGGCCCTGAGTGAACTATATATGGCTCCTAAGGCCAAAGATGAACACGACAAGATTGTTAGGATAGCGGCATATTTATATTTATATATGGGAGCCATACAGAATAAATGTGCTGAAGGCCATGATCTGGCAAAAAGGCAACAGATGGCGTTAGAGAAGGCCCAATCTGACCTGGTCTCTTCTGAGCAGAGGCTGCAGAGGAGCCAGGAGTCAGAAGATGATAGTAGGCAGCACATCACTAAAATAAAGAAGGATATGGATGTGCTGCAACAGGAAAAGGTAGAACAGGATACTAGATTTCTGGCCCTGCAGAAGGAGCACCAAGACAGTTTGGACTCCTTACTGCAGAGCCAGAAAAAGCTGGAGCAACAATTAGACTTTAACAGGGCATGCACGGAGCAGGTAGCCACCCTGCAAAGTCATCTAGATAGAGTGAAGGTAGAGAGCAACAAGCTGATCTTGAAAGACCTGGATACCCAGGCAGAGTTTGATGAAGAACGCCAGAAAGCTGGTGCCTTTCAAAGGCAGAGGGACGACCTGGCGGCACAAATGCAGGCTCTTAGTCAGGAAAGAGACGCCTTAGGCCAGGAAGTCTGCCATTTAAAAAGAAAAATGGAAGAAAATCACCTGGCCCACCAGGGACTGGGTGACCTCCAAAAAGAACACCAGAACTTGGTAGAGCACACCAGAAGGGTGGAAGATGCTCTAGCAAGAAAGGAGCAGGCCAATAGGGACACAGCTCAGGAGGTAACCCTCCTGCAGCAAAGACTGGCCCAGTTCTCCAGGACCACCCAGGAAGCACAGAGGGAAAATGAGGCCCTCTGTCAACACAATGATAGGCTCCAACAACAGGTAGCGATGCAGGAGAGACTGATAGAGTCGAGTAAGGCCTTAACAGAGGAACTGAAAGCACAAATGCAGGCTCTTGCATTGCAACAGGGAGCAGGGGCGGATAGAGATGAGGTCCGCTGGGAAAGAGAGACTCCTGACCATAACCGCAGGAGCCCTAACACCAGGGGCCTTCATCTTCCCCAGTCCCTGGACTCTACCACCCCCATGTCCCCTGGCGCACATGAGCACAGGGCCACAGGGATGGCAGATTACTATCCAGCTAAGAGTATGGGGCTCATAGGCCAGTACCACTCAGGAATGGAGGGGTGGGCATCCGGGTATGGGCACCCAAGTACAGTACAGTTCAATGGGGAACCCCAGGAGAGTAGGCCCATTAAGGGCATCCTGAAAACCTCTGCCCAGTTAGGTCAGTGGAGGGGGTACCCATCAAATCCTGGCAGCAAGGAGGAATCTGAAGACTCCTCTGAACTGCGCAGGACACAGGAGACCAGGTCCCCACATTCTGCCAGCCATTCCCAGGCTCGCAGAATCCGGGAAAACCTGGAAGAACAGACGGGAACCTCTGGGAGCAGTGCCTCTGAGTCCGAGGAAGAATGGACAAGGGTTACCCGAACCAAAAAGGCCAATAAGGCAAAAAGGGCCTTGCTTAAGGACCCCTTAAAGCAGATTAAGGCGATCAGGAGCGTCATCACGCCTTACCATAAGAACGCTAAGTATTCTGTTTGGGAGCACTTAGAGTTGTTTGAACAAATGATGGAGACTTTCCATTTGAAGGACAGCCAAAGCTGCATTCAATATGTTAAGTGGAACTTCTCCCCGGAATACTCCAGTTTCTTTGCGGGGCTGGAGGACCAAAATCATTCAAGATGGTCCACATATAAGGCGGCCATCCTGAAACATTTTTCTGTTCACAGAAATCCTCAAGAGGCTCGCAAGGCAGCCTACAATTTGCAATGTGGGGAGGATCAGGCCCCACAAGAATTTGTGCAGGAGTTAAAGCGTGCTTTTGCACAGACCACAAGAAGGGTGCGCACAGATAGTAGAGAGTTCATAAATACGTTTTTCCATGCCTTGCCCAAATACATCATGACCCAGCTCGTGAGGGATTTTCACGAGAAAAGATCCTTAGATTGGGTCATTGAACAGGCTACCCGGATCTATGAGGTGCAGAAACCGATAGATAGCAAAAGTAATGCCCAGAAAAACCCCAAAGCCAACACCACCCCTGCTGCTGCCAAGGTGGCAGAGGTAAAGGTCACCCCCGTTTTAGATTTGGAGATGGGGGGGCCTAAAAACCTACCTGCACCTAATAATGCTAGGCCCAGAAGGTCCTCGGGCCAGTCACAGACAGGGAGCCAGGGAGGCAGCCCCACAAATGGGGTCCCTCGCTCTCCTGATTATGTAAGTCCCCGTTACAAGGGAAACAGACCCATCCTGGGTTATGTGTGGACTCCTCCAGCCCAAGGGGGGGGATCCAGCCAAGCACCTAACCCAGGGAACTTCCCTCCTAACTTCCCACCGGAGGGCAGAAACTCTCCAAATCCTGGGCAGAACTTTTTCCCCAGGTATCCACCCAACTTTCAGCCCCAAAACCATCCATCCTTCTTTCCCCAATTCCCTGAGCCCAGACCACTGAATCCGGGAGAGGGGAGGCCAAGGGTGGAGGGGTACCCAAATCTTCCCAACCCGGGGTATTACCAGAGGAGGGACAGCTACCCTTCCCGGGATCAGCCCAGGGGAGAAAACAGGGCCCCGTATCAGCCTGAGCAGGTTTCCCAGTTAGAGCGCCAGGTTCAAAACATGGCGCGGGATATGGGTCATATACTGAGGGCTCAGCAGAACCCTCAGATGGGCGTGCCGGCGCAGAACGCACCCAACTCTGGACCTGGTGCTCCAGAACAATGACGGGGGCAGCACCCCGATAACTCACCGGTTCCCAGGGAGGAGGCACAAGGGGAAGGGGGGTGTAAAGCCTTGGAGGAAGCTTCCTTCCTCACTTATAAACAGCCCCTGGAAACCCAGGAACCGGAAACAAAATCTCTGGCCCCTGAAAGTCTGCCTCCTAAGGAGCAGAGGGGGGGTAGGAGAAACAAAAGACCCAAACAGACTCAGTTTGAGGAGGAGGTACAGATCTTCCAATTTGAGGGAGAGGGATCCTCAGAGGATCCTGAGAAAAGGATCTTCTCCTTCAGAGAGGGGGGAACTCCTCCCAAAGAAAAATGGGTCCCTAGGAATGCAAATCCAGACTGGGGAGATGTGGAGACTGAGCTACCGCCGCCCACCATCTCATCCCAGAACCAACAGCAAGAAAATCCCCTGGTTCAAACCCATACTGGGGACTGCCTCCAAAAAGGGGGGGGCGGCCCAGAACTGGAACCAGGGGAACCCACAATGGCTCTGATCTCCAGTTGCCAAATTTTTCTTTCAGATTCCCAAGACTCTCCACAGAATTCTGCCCAAATCTCTTCGCTAGCAATGTCCAAAACCAGAAAGTTAGCCCACCAGTTGTCCAAAAATGTACATTATCTGTGCCCCCTTGAGGAGAAGGAGGGAAGATATTATGCCCCGGTACAAGTACAGGGGCAGGGTACAATCTCGGCACTGGTGGACACTGGATCTCAAGCTACCCTTCTGTCCAGAAGGGCCTTTGACGAACTGAATGCAGGAAGGGGAGAGAATTACCAAATTCCTCTCACCTCTCTTCCGGGACAACTACAGAACTTTGACGGGAAGGAAATTCCCGTTGAGGGGACTGCAGACTTGGACATTAAAATTGGGCGACATAAGTTGAAACACCCGGTCATAGTTGTGACCCCAGAGGGCACCCCTTGTTTACTAGGGAATGACCTCCTGAGAAGGTTGTCACCCCTAATAGATTGCGTAAACAAGGTCCTCTGGACCCAGACTAGCCGACCGATAAAATTAAAACAGAGTGTCAACCATGTTAGTTTAAACGGCACATGCCACATGGTTGAACAAAAATCTGACCAAGTAGAATTTCACTTCCAGAATAGCCAAATTCCAGATGTGACAGTAATAGCAGTAGGACAACAGACTGGTGATGGGGGGTCCTCTCTGTTTCTGAAAATCAACCTTCCTTCCAGTCTAAAGTGGTATTCCACGCTGGAAGGAAACACTCTGAAATTCTATACCAATCCACAACCTGAAACTCCCACTCCTATAGTCCAGAAAGATGTGAAATCAGCTCAGAGCCTGGCTGATATTCAGCAAATTGGAGAGCAGTTGTTCATCCCTGTTCAGTTAAATGATGGGAAGGACTCTGTTCTCGCTCGAGTGTGTGTGAACAACGGTAAGAGCTTCATCAGCGAAGCCATGTTTCGCCAACTCCCAAAAGATCCAGCCATTCCCACCTTCAAACTGATAGACAAATGGGAAATGGACCTGGAAGCACCTAATTCCAAACATCTCCTGCCAAGCAGGTGTATGCTCAAAATCTCCATTGGCAGCAAGAGCATAGTCCACAATTGTTGGGTCGTGCGAGACGTCCCTGCCGCCTTTTACTTAGGCAGTGACATTCTCAATCGCTTTGCCATTAGTTTGGACCTAATAAACTTCAAAGCTTGGTCCCGATTAGCGGATAATCCCAAGGGCTTTGATGATCCAGAAAAAGCATTTAGGTCAGCTCAATTGCTACCTTATGCAGTTGAAATTCAGGTTAAAGAGGAAGTCACCATCCCAGAAAGGACCCGACAATTCTCCCTGGAAGTGAAAGTTAAAAGGGGACAAGAGTTGAAAAACCCTGAGGCTTACATACATCTAAATGCTTCTTTCCAACAGCAAGGGTTGGGGGTAAACCCAACTCCATTAGTCAACATAGAACATGACACCATTCTAATAGAGGTGGATAACAGCGACTTAAAGAGTATTACTCTAGCCGCAGGCACCATTATTGGAATGGCGGTTGATGACCGACATTTCTCCATTGATCTTAGAAATGAACTGTTAGGACCAATCCCCAAGGACTGTTTTGACAGTGACAGTGATGACAATACAACACCAGACAGGATCTTTACCCGGCATGGGGGGAACTTCCTGGTGTACACTTCCTGCCCCTATGGTAAGGAAGATGTGACTTGTGACTTCAGGAGGGATGAGGTGATTTTCCAGGTCCATGAGGGCTGCCTTTCCCACCTGAAGCCTCCAGTCCAAATCAGCACTCTGACCAGGGACTTCTCCACCCAGCTGGAGGAGGCCGCGGAGATAGCCAAACCAGAAGTCTTTCCAGGCTTCAGGCAGATGGTGGAAGAGAGAGTCAACCTAGCTGATGCCTGTGTGACTCTGGAACAAAAGCAAAAGTTGAAACAAGTTTTCTTGGATTTCCAAGATCTCTTTGCGGTAGACTCATATGACTGTGGTCGCACTGACATCCACACAACAACAATCCCCACGGACCCTGGCATGACTCCTGTGTTTGTGAAGCAATATCGCTTGCCTCTCGCATCAATGGAGTCCCTTACTGAAATAATTAAGAACCTTGAGTCCCGGGGAATAATCCGTCCAGTCCACAGCACCTTCAATAATCCGGTGCTGGGAATATTGAAGCCAAACGGCCAGTGGAGACTCTGTGGCGACCTCAGGGAGCTCAACAAATGGGTCCATACTTCCCGATGGCCTCTGCCCTACATTGACCAAGGGCTGGCCCAGATCCAGGGGTCACAGGTATTCACTGCAATAGACCTGACCAATGGATACTGGACTGTGCCTGTCAGTAGGGAGGACCAATACAAGCTGGCTTTTACCTTTGGGGGCCAGCAGTACACCTGGACCCGGACTCCCTTCGGATACCTCAACTCCGGCAATGAATTCAACATTTTTCTACACAAGGCCATGCCTGACTTGGGTGCAAGGGGTAACCTGGCTTATGTAGATGATGTCCTCATCAAAAGTTCATCTGTGGAGGAACACATAGCGGAGATCCGTTATGTTCTGACACAGTTGAGGGCTGCCGGAGCAAAACTTTCCTTTCAGAAAGCACAGTGGTGTAGAACCCGTGTTAATTTCTTGGGGCATGAGATTACTCCTCAGGGTCTCTGTCCCCAGGAAAAGAAAGTGGAAGCACTTCAGAAACTGAAAGACCCCACAACTCTGCGGGAACTAAGGAGCCTCCTTGGACTGACTAATTACAGCAGAAAGTTCATTGAGGGCTACGCAGAGATCATCAGACCCCTGATTCATCTCCTAAAGGGGGGGGTCAAGTGGGAATGGGGTCCAGAACAAGCCGAGGCAGTAAAACAACTCAAAAGAAGCCTCTCACAAGCGCCTTGCCTAGCTTACCCGGTCAGAAACAAGGAGTTCTTCCTGGAGACAGGGTTCTCTAATACGTGCTTGACGGCCGTATTATACCAAAAGCATGACAAGGTCAATAAAGTAATCTCCTATGCGAGCAAAACTTTATCCTTTGTGGAGGAAAAATTCAACGATTGTGAGAAGGCACTCCTGGCAACGGTGTGGGCATTGAAGAATTACCGCCCGTTTATCCAGGGGGAACACATCATAGTGGAGACTCCACACCAGCCTCTGCAATATCTCCAAAGTGACAGAATCCGGGCCGGAAATGTGAGTAATTCCCGAATTACTTCCTGGATTCTGTCAATGCAAGGCTTTCCTGTGGAGGTCAGATATGGCCAAAACAAGGAGAGTCCCCTCGCGCAAGGTCTGGCTGACTTGCATGATTGTGCAAGAGAAAACTGTCTCGAGGACGAAAGTCTAAAAATAAAGGACAACATGGAGGCATACCTTAATTCCCCCCACAAAGTCTTTGAAGAGGACAAGTGTGAGGGAATGCCCACTGTCTATGTGGATGGATGCTCTTACCATGTTGACAACAACGGGGAGAAAGAACTGGTGGCTGGCGTAGGGAATGCATGGGTGAATGAGTCCCCAGAACCCTCCGCTGGATACAAAATTGGTCCCCGAAGTAGTCAGGTGGCAGAATTGATGGCTGTGCATCAGGCCATCCTCACTGCTGTCCAGCATCAACTCCACGAACTGGTCATAATCACAGATTCGGATTATGTACGGAACGGGTTCGTGGAGCACCTGGTTAATTGGAAAACCAGAGGCATGTTATGTGCTAACCACAAACCCTTGAAACATGGGAAGTTGATCCAAAACATTGATGATCTGGTCACATCGAATGAGATGACCATCTATTGGAAAAAGATCAAGGGTCATTCCAAAGTAGAGGGACCAGACAAAACTGGAAATGACTTAGCTGATCAGCTGGCCAAAACCGGGGCCATCCAAGGGGATCTAATTGAGATTGAGTCCCTGTTGGGGGAAATCCAGGTCACTGCTATCACTAGGTCCCAGACAAATGCTCACAACAACCTTTCAATTGCACAATGGAGTAAGGAGACCCCTGATGCTGATTTGATTACTGCTCAGAAGGGGGATCCAATAATTGGTAAATTTTACCAGCACCTTGAGGACCCTGAGAACTTTCCCCTGACGGATACCGATTACATTGGGAAAGAGGACCTAAGAGTGTTGATGAAATGTCCAAAAATGTTCCGAATCCAAGACGGTTTGCTGGTAAGGAAATCCAAAGCTGGCCACGATCAGTGGGTGGTTCCTACCTCATTCCGAAGCCTGATGTTAAGTCACGCCCATGATGCGGCCACCGCCGGTCATAGGGGGTTTCACACAACATTGGAAATCTTAAGAGAGGTTGCATACTGGCCACACATGGGGCAGGACCTCGACCAATACTTGAAGGGGTGTCTTGTGTGTGCACAATTTCAGCCATCATCCCTCACGCACCGGGCACCTTTACAAAAGAGGGGAATGACACTCCCATGGTCAGATTTACAAATTGACTTTGTAGGCCCTGTGATTCGCTCGGCTAGGGGGAATAAGTACATGTTGACTGTGACATGCTTGTTTACCAAGTGGGTGGAATGTCTCCCAGCCCCAAATTGCAAGGCAGAAACTGCAGCTGCCTTGATGATTAACCACATCTTTTCCCGTTTTGGTCTACCTCAAAGGATTGAGTCAGACAGAGGTAGCCACTTCACCAGTGAAGTAATGACAAAGATGTGGGAGATACTGGGGGTCAAGAGAAAGCTGCATATTGCTTATAGACCAGCTTCCTCTGGGGCAGTAGAGAGATATAACCGGACAATTGTGAGCATATTAAAGAAGTTTGTGGCAGATTCTGGGCCAAGTTGGGATATCCGATTACCTCTGGTCCTAATGGCTATCAGATCTACCCCTTCATCTGCAACCAAAATGTCACCATTTGAGTTGATGACTGGGCGCAAGATGGTGCTTCCTCAGCATTTGCTCTATAGGACCCAAGAGCAGACACTGATAAATGCCTCCACTACTCATGAGTATGTAGAGAATTTAAGGAAACACCTCCAACATGCTTTTGCTTACGCTCAGCGGAATCTAGAAAGATCAGCTGATAGCATGAAGACCCATTATGACCAGAAAACTTCCAGGAAGGAATATCTGGTGGGGGACCGGGTCTATCTATACAACTTCCAAAGGAACCAGGCCAAGCAGCGCAAATTTTTGCCTACATGGAAAGGACCCTTTAAGATCATCGACAAGATCTCACCTGTGGCCTACAAAATCCACATCCCCAAAGGCGGTTCGGCAGAGGGGGAAGACAAGTGGGTCCACATAAACCAGTTGAAATGTTGCCATCCCAGGCACACTCTGCAACAACTGGAGGAATCCTCTGGAATCCTAGCGGGTACTGTCTCAGACTAATTCAGTTCCAATCATAAAACATACCACATCTAGTCTCTAAAATATTGTGATTTGCATGAAACTGTCTCTTAGTTATACTGTTTTTTTTTTTTCAAAATAAGAATGTAATGTTTCGTGATGATGAAATGCATATGCTGCCCCACTATCTCAACGGTGGTGGAAAAACGTCTATGAATAGGTATTGCCGCTCTTCCTTTGTCGTCCTAGGAGAAAGAAAACCTGAAGACGGGCCAAGGAGGGCGATCCGGAGACCAGGAACGAAGATCCAATGGGCCCGGGGTACCGCCCAATCTTCCCATCAGGACTGGCGAGGAGAACCGATCGATCCGACCGGATGGAGAAGAAGATGATGAACTGTGCCATCTATTGGAAGAAGATGAGGAAACATCCCAGGTCTTGCGAGTCCCATTCGTGAAACCGAATGGCCATCGCAAGAGGGGGGCTTGTGGGATGTATTTACCCATGCATCCGAGCCCTACCTCAAAACTGTGCAGTACTGACATGGAAAACATCATGATGGCCAGAGCTTCCCAGAAAATGCACAGGGAAATGCAGGAAGAATAGGCTGCCACCCATTTTTGCCGATGTTATGGGCACAGAAGGAAACTGCCTAAAACCACCATTGGACTACCCACACAGTAGTCTGAAACCATTGGGAATGGCAATGCTGATTGCCAAATGCAACCTAGAATTGTTGGGAATTCATTTTCTTAAATCCCAAAAATGGGTGCAGTACCAGTACTCACCACTATCCAAAAGCCGGCAGTTTAAAACCACCCTGTGTTTCTCTGAAGGCAGGCTCAAACTGTCTATTTTAAACATTGCAACACATCTAAAAACTCACTGGACACCAGCAGACATTTGGTAGAATGGAGTGTTGTGTGCCTACAAAATCTGGGAAATGAAGAGCCCAGAAAAATGCTTATAACAAGACTGGCTGCGCTGTGGATTTCAGCAGTTTAAGTTGCATTGGACTGAAAGACACTACAAATCTAAATGTTCAAATTGACTGAGTGACCTACTTTTGAGTGTCACATAGGTTGCAATTGTTTAAATGTCATAGTTTTAAACTTAGAATCAGCCTTCTAGCTGCATATGTGAAAATGTTTAGTTTTATTTGAATGCAGGAACTGGGGAACAAAAAGTGACATTTTATCTGAAACTGGCTTAAAGAGATTCCAATTCTGCCTGGCAACTACCCCCATCAGGAGTGAAACTTGAGTCACAGCTGTGTTCCCAGGCCCATCTGCCTTTTGCTGCTCACACTAAGGATATGCCATCTATCTGATAATTGAATTACCTGTGCTCTGCAGGAAAGTGAACAAAGCCCTCTTCACTCAGGCAAAGGTTTTATTACGCAGTCGTAAAATGTAGCTTCCTCTTGGCAGGAGCTGGGAGGGGCACTGCCTGTGAGAGCAAGCTGGCTTGGCAGAACTGGATTAACCAGTATTTCTACCTTGTGCTGAGAGAAAACCACACCCCTTTGGAGCCAGAACATAACTTTAAAAAGATGAATAACTCATAGAGCGGACATGTGAACATTTTATAAATGATACCATAATTCTTGTGATTTTTCTGCCCACAGTTTAAGAGGTTTTTCGACCCGGTGGCGTGTTCAGGGGGGTTTTAGCGGAAAAGTGGATATAACTCTAAATGTATGCATGTTAAAAATCTGAAACTTCATCAGTTAATGTCCGTACTCCCTGCGCACATGTATGTAAAGTTGGGTCAATGTCAGAAATTGCAAAATCAGTTAAAAAGTGAAATATGTGCCATTTCTGAATGCAAGCTCCCAGGAAGAGCAGAGTTTGAACAGGGGATACCTCCTGTAATGCATGATGGGTGCATATGATTTTAAAACAATATGTACCTCTGCAAATATGTATTTGTTTCAAATCTAGATTTGTGTGTAAGTTGACAGGAGGAGTGGACTTTCTGCAGGCTGTAAAATGACATCACTCTGACTCACAGTTCATTCCCCAATCAAATGATAAATGGAAGTTTGACCAATTAGAAGCTGAGAGAGAGGTAGGGTCAGTGATGCTAGAACACACCCACATTCTAAACACATAAAAGCAGACAGACAGGACAGATAGGGACCTTCAAATTCCATCTACAGCGGGACGCTCTGCCGGAAAAATCCATACTTTACCTCCATCAACCTCCAGAGAGCCAAACTAGAGACTTCAATCTATCCAGAACTAAGAGACCAGAGAGAAAGCAGTGCTGTACCCAGAGAGACCCAGACCAGCAGAGAGAGCTGACCCAGATCACTGTGAAGTGCAGAGGCCAGACCAGACCAGACCAGAGTCCAGTCTAAAACCCTGACCAGATCCGTGATGAGGCCCATTTCACTCAAGAATATAGTGTGAGTACCTAGAAAACTGTGCAGAACCAATCTCCTAGTTAAAATAATATAATTCAATCCATTTTTAACCTAAGTAGAACTGCAGCTTAGCAATTGTGTTATCCTGCCATCATTTTTAAAGCTGAAAAAGTGTGCGTTTAAAATTTGCAAAAACCAAAAACGACCTCTAGTAAATCGGTCATATCTCCGCAACCGTTTGGGCTAGAGACTTGTAATAACTTTCATTTGGAAGCTGAGATCCTGGGCTTTCCTAGGACCCCAAAACGATAGAGATAGTCCTTGCGGTTCCTCTGTAATAGCGCTCGGCGCATCCGCGAATTCTGCCGCGATTTGCAATTTCTTCACGTGTAAAAAGACAGCAGTTTTGCTTTTCCATTTGCCAGAAATTCGTTTAACCTGTTAACTATCCCTGCATCATTGCTAGTGTGAGCCTGGACTAATATTAACTAGATACCACTCACCCTGAACCTCTGAAAGGGAATTAAAAGCAAATTTAGCATATTTCTCATCCATTGCTAGCACATATCAAAGCATTTGGGCTTGTGTTTTCAAAACTCCTATCTGTGTTTTTAAACTTCTGTTGTCTAAGCTTGCTGGGGTGAACTGAATCACATTTTATTGCATTTCTGAGAACTGTGTGTTTTCCTTCCATTTCCTTGCCTTGCATCAAGGGGGGGAGGGGATTGCCAGAGAAAAGTGATTACATTGTTTTGTTGAAATCATATTGAGTATCTCTATACTGCATTTCATTCATTCAACCTTGCATCCATTTGAACTCTATAAAGCATTTTGTACCACCTTCTTCTTTTGTTCCTATTTACCAGTGTGCTACCTTATCCATTTCATCTCAACTCCTTAGTAATTATAAAGAAGTGTGCTAGTGCCAGATTCTCTGTTGTTAATCTGTATCATATCAGATTAAGTGTGATATTCAATTATTAATTTATTATAAAGTGTCATATATATATCTATTGTTTAAATTATCAAATAAACCCTTTTAACTTGCAAAGCAGAACTACTTCTTGGCTCAGTGGGGTCAGGGGGATTCCAAGAGAGGGGTGTTATATAGGGGTAGTCATCCAGAACGCATGAACTGGACATAAAGATATATCAATAAGGGTTTTCATTCAGTATCCCAGACTAGGCATTGACTTAGCTGTAGTGTTGAATTGAATCCTCTTACAATGCTTAATCAGCAAAACGGTGAGGGCATCAAGGCCTCGTCTCCTCTTACTCCATCTGAAACTAAGATCATAGATGCAGAGGAGAAAGGATTTAATACTTGAAAAGAATTAAAAGCACCGGCGGGGTATAGTAACTTGACATATGCACCCACCGCTTATGGTCGCAATGACAGTCCAGAAGAGAGCAAACAGAAGGAAGGCGAGTGTAGATTCATACGAGATAAAGAGGAACAAGGCGAGAGATCGAATATATCAACAGATATAGACAAGGAAATTAAGGGATGGAAATGGGAGAAGAATAGGGCCAATGAGGTAACACTTGTACAGAACGAATCGATGGGAGGACAGATATTACTTAAGTTAGATGGGAAAAGTATCAAGAGGTTAGACAAAAGGAAGACAAAGACGAGCAAGAAAAGAAGGATAGGGAAGGAGAAAAGGAGTTAAGAGAAGATGAGCAAGGAAGGAAAAGCAGGGAATGACAGGAAAAGATATGTAGGGTAGAACAGAAGAAAGACGAAAAGTGGGCAGAGGAACAAAGGAAGTATGAGAGTAGGAAGAAAAATTGAAAAAAGTGATAGAAGCGAAAGAAAGAGAAAGAAAGAAAAGGCACAACGAGTGAAGGAATAAAGATTACAGAGAAGAAAAGAAGAACAAAGACAAGAAGTAAGAAGGGAAGCACAAAAGCAAGAAGAAGAGAGGGCAAGAAGAAATGCGAGAGAGCGAAGGGACATGGAAGAAGGAATAAAACAGAATAGAAGGCAGCGAGGTCTTGACGCCAGTCTTGTTCTTAAAGAACGAATAAGACAGAGCAATGAAATACAGGGACAATGGCACACAAAAGCAAAGTTTTCCCAATGAGAGAAATGACTCAAGAAATACCTAAAGACTATCTCTCACGGAAAGAAGCCGCAGATTTAGAAGCCAAAAGTGTTGCGTATTCTTCACAAATTTCTAGTTTCAAAAATGCTAAAGAAGTATTAAATAGAAGTATGTTAGTATGAGGGGGGTTTAATATGTTGTCAATTATGCAACTAATAGAGATACAGGGTAGAGCCCCACAAGAAGAGCAGGAGCTATGGAGATGTAGGGTGTGTTCTTTATCCCCCACAGCAGCACTATGGAGACAGAAAAGCGCTGGAAAGCCAGTGATGCCAGCAGCGTTACTCAAAGTTGCTCTTGTGCAGCTGCATTAACCCACGTATATAACACGAGACAGTCTTGCTGCCACCATTGCAGAAGACTGGTTTTTTCACAATCTATTTGAACACGTTGCACAGTTCATTGTGAGTAGCATCCTGTGTCAAATGTTCACAGCTGGGCATACACTAAGAAAAATCAGAGGATTAATATCCCATTTTAGCATTTGCATATTGATTATGTCAATATGCTGCAGACATGTAATGGATATAGGTATTTATTGGTGGTAGTGTGTCCCTTTTCTCGATGGATCAAAGCCAGTCTTTGTACTCACCCTGCTGCCACCTGCGCAGCAAAGTTCCTAGTGTGTGAAGTATTTCCAACATGGGGTGTGTACGAAGAATTAAGGTCTGATAATGGGACACACTTTGCCAATGAGCTATTTAAACAAATAGGGCTTTTATTGAACATTAAGCATACATTTTCTTCTGCTTATCACCCACAAGCAGAGGCACCCCCTGACATGGCATATCCAATTAATCAAAGACTCTTGATTATTGTAGGCACCAGGAGTCAGTTTAGGCACATTACACTTACAAATGAATGATTCCACACATTGCTGTTTCTGCCTGATCCTGATAAACCTCTCTCCCATTTCACCTATGGGGGCACATTTCTCCACTAGTGGGTAGAATTTAGGAAAGCTCATAAGTGATTAATAGCATGCCTAGCAATAGTATCTGTAAAGGTCTTTGACCATCCCAAAGGACCCACAGTCTCACTAACTGTAACCTCGATTTGATTAACTGTTGTATGATATGATATGATATGGTATGGTATGGTATTTATAACGCGCCTATACACAAGTGTTTCAAGGCGCGACAAGGCAATGGAGGGGGAACAGATGGAAGACAGCGATCCTACTGGGCCAGGTGACATTCAAATCGTGCAAGTGCATGAGAAGGGGGAAAGTGCCGGGGCATGGGCAGGGGACAGTGCAGTACATCGGATAATAGAATAAATAACAATAAGTAAAGTACGGCCAGCAGGTGGCAAGTGCAAGGGTAAGTGCAGACATCAGGTGTTGAGTGCTGGTAGTCGGACTGTGGGGATACAGAAAACAGTCCCAAGTGCAGGGGTTGCCGGGAAGGCAGTGCAGGTATGTGTGACTGGCGGGGGGAAGGACCAGGGCCCGACATCAGAGGGTGGCCAGGTAACCAGTGCAGTTGCAGTTTCAGCCAGGCGGTCAGCAGGGGAGAGGAGGAGAAAAAGCAGAAGCAAAGTGAAGGGTTTTGAGGTGCTTCCAGAACCGGAGATGATTCTCCTCAAGTTTCAGGGAGGCAGGGAGGCTGTTCCAGAGGGAGGCCCAAGCCAAAGAAAGATCTACCACGAACTCGTTGCTTCGATAAGCGACTGACCCTGAGGGAGTTGGAGGCGGATGAGCGAAGAGCTCGAGAAGGAAGATATTTAGAAAGAGAGAGTTGAAGGTATTGAGGTCCCAGACTCCAGAAGGCCTTGTGGACAATGCATAGGGTTTTGAACTTAATCCTTGCAGCCACTGGGAGCCAGTGCAGAGATTTCAGTCCTGGAGAGATACAATCCCTGGGCATGAGGCCAAGGACAAGTCTTGCGGACCATTTCTGGATGAGTTTCAGAGGGCGGAGAGTAGAAGCAGGCAGATTTAGAAAGAGGCTGTTGCAGTAGTCTAGACTAGAGAGAACCAGAGCTCTGGAGACAGTGAGCTTCTGGGGGAAGGAGAGTAAAGGAAGAATACCTCTGAGGAGGTGCAGCTGGTAGTGTGACTTCTAAGAGACATCAGAGATGTGAGGAGAGAAGGAGAGTGTGGAGTCGAAGATGACCCAGAGGTTTTTAACCTCACAGGTGGGAGCAGGAAGAGGGCCAAGAGAGGCCAGCCAGAGAGTGACAGGAAAGGAGGGAGTGGGTGTGCCGATGAGGAGAATCTCGGTCTTACTGGCAATGAGGCAGAGATCATTGGCGACACACCACTCCTGGATAGAAAATAGACAGTCAGAGATGAGAGAAGGATAAGAGGTGGCTGTTGGTAGCCTGAAAATGAGCTGAGTGTCATCTGCATAGCACTGGAAGTTGGGGCAGAGCACGGCAATGAGGTGGGCAAGAAGTAACAGACATTGGTTGAACAGCCAGGGAGAGAGGTTAGACCCATGGGGAACACCACAGGTAGAGATAGAGATAGAGGTGAGGAAGGACCCAAGTTGAACCTGGGAGGGTCAGTCAGAAAGGAAAGAAGTCAGCCATGCAAGGGCCTGACCGGTGATCCCCAGGTTATCACAGAGATGGTTGAGCAGGATGGCATGTTTGACCGTGTCAAAGGCAGAAAAGAGATCAAGTAAGATGAGGACACAGGGGGTGTTGTAATCAAGGTTGGAAAGCAGGTCTTCACGATGTTCAGGAGTGCAGTTTCCGTGCTTCTGGCAGCTCTGAAGCCAGACTGATGATCATGGAGACAACCAACAGATTCATTCAGTGTGAAGATTAAGCTTAGAGATTGCCAGTTTTTCCAAGAGTTTGTCCAGGAAGGAAGTGATGGAGATTGGGCGATAGTTAGGAGGGCAGGACGGGTCGGCAGAGGGTTCCTTAAGAAGGTGATGCACAAGGGTGTGTTTCAGGGGGGAAGGAAAGACTCCAGTGGCGAAGGAGAGGTTGCAGAAGTTGGTCAGGGCAGGAGCCAGGGAGTCAGTAGGGTCCTTGATGGATTTGGAGGAACAGGGATGAGGAACAGGGATGAACCTGTTTTGACAAGACTTTCATAGATCAGACTTGTCTAGTAACCTCATCTGGAGAGAACAGGGGAAAGGCAGAGAAGGAGGGAGGAGAGGTGGCTGAAGAAGGGCCAGAGGAAGAGCAGGGAGTAGAGGGAGGAAGGCGAGAGGAGGAGAGAGATGACAGAATGCCCTGAGTTTTAGAGGTTAAATGAGAGGCCAGTGCAGTGCACTGGGCCTGGGAAGGGACAGGAGAGGTAGCGAATGTGCAGGATTGGCCAGTTCCTTGCAGATTTTAAAGAGTTCAGCCGAGTTGCTAGACGCCGCAGAGACGCAGGTTTGGATGTGAGCGCTCTTCTTGGTGAGGATAGAGAGCTGGTATTGCCTGTGGAGCAGGCGGCAGGCCAGTTTATCAGAGGATGAACATGAAGTACGTCATTTCCTCTCAGCAACCCTACACTTGTTGACTTTAACGAGGTAAAAGAAACTCAACTAAATCTCAAAGAGAACCCTGAATACTACAGAGACATAAACATTGGAAAACAACATAAAAGAAACAACCAAAGTATAATATGACACACCGCAGACTTGTCTATTTGAACATGTTGATCCTAACAGTATGAATACCATGCTTGACCACCATATACCCACTCGCAACATTCAAGACACACAGTGAGATATGCTTTAGAAACATACCAAATTAATCAAGCAAAATGTACCCCAATGAGTGTAAGGGAAAAAGGTTTAGAAGATTGCTGTTTTCCACTACTCTTCCCTACACGAGGAGAAGGAAAACATGATTATAGACCTTTGAAAATCAGAGCATCAGAGTTTCATTCTCTCCAAATGTACTCTGAAGATTCAAGGTACTATCAAAACATGTAATGCATTTTCCAGCTGCTGGGAGGATAGTGTTTAATTGTTTTTGAGGATTGCCTACAATTAACACCAGTCAAAGGCCAACTGTTATTCAACAAATTAAGTCACAAAGAATGCCATACCAAACACTCTGCAGCATAAACGATGTAAATCTGTGCAGCCACTTTCACTACAGAGAGCTTCTGAAAATGTGCATCAGTCAGCAGACCCAGCATATGCTCAAATACTAAACAACATAAGAATTGGGGTACTTACTGGGCAGGAAAAACATCCTTAAAAAGTAGACTTTTACATGAATTATATGGATGAACCGCACAAGGCCGTCAAATGACGGACCAATTAACACAACAAAATCAACAATGCATGTGTTTAATGTCAACCCTTGCATCCAGTGCCCGATTTAATGAGAAAATGATTCAAAATGAAAAGCAACACATAGCCTATACCAACTTTGTAGCCAAATTTGACTTTCATGGCATAACACCCCTTAAGTGTCAATAAGACACTGCACACCGAAATTACCAGGAGAAATCTCTAGCCAACACAGTTTTATTAGAAAACATATTGATATTGACCTTCTGCCTCAACTGCAGAGTAATTCTAAGATGCCACCTTGACCTACACAAAGGTTTAGTTAATGGAGCAATGGGAACAGTTGCTGGTGTACAACCATATCCTAATTAGGTCTTTTAAATTTCAGAACCTTGCCAGAATAAATAATTGTGCAAATGTAGCAATCAATCTGTTCTTTCCATTGTCACCAGTTGTGAAATAATTCTACTTGTGTGGCTTAGAACAGGTATGTTTACCACTTGTTCTAATTCACAGAAATGCCTAAACAATCCCGAGACAATTTACACTGTATCAAGTATAAGAAAAGTAGTGGATCAATGTGCAGGAATTGGTCAATTCACCATAAACACAAAAGAGAATCCTCAAGATGTGCTCATACTTACTAGAACATCTAGAGAGAGAACACATCCCTGTAAATGACATTTTAGAGATTAAATACACTTACAAAAAAAAGATGTGGACTATGTAACCATTTTACACATGGCCAAGGTCAAAATTAGCAATCTGTGTATACAACTATACCAAATTGTGATAGTATAACATTTTAGCAACTTCTAAATAATGCACATCATGGCAACTATAGAAATAGACATGAATAGTCAATATATCATACTAATGCTTCTAAGATACAGAACAGATGAAGCAAAACAAATGTAAAGTAACCAACTTCACATATGGACAAGTGTCTCTTGGTAGAAGAACATTCACCACAGTAGGCATAATGAACATTGCAGATTTCAGAACAACAGTGTGAGTAGAACAAACAAATGGTTGGTTTGAAAGTAACAACACTCTATTGCTCAGAAATAACAAACCAGCAAAATGCCTACTTAATAATCATTTAACCAAAATACACCCATTAAAATTGTACATGAAGTGTGCATTCTTTGTGTAATGTTACAATTAGAATACATCAATGGCTATCTAACTACTTTAGAACATAAATTACTCCACAAATTAACACCTATCAAAATGATTGAATAAAGTTAAAACAATATAAACTTGTACTTACAGATGCTATGTCTTAAAGCAATACCAGTTACAATGTGACATTGGGCCTCATTATAATAGTGGCGGTAAGGCAACAACTGCGCCGGTAGTGCTACCGGCGCCGTTGTTACCATGCCGACCAGATTACGAGTTCTGCTCGCGGGGGCCGCTATGAACGCCTGATCAGACCAGGCGTGCAGAGCGGCACCCGCGAGCAGTACTGGATGGTAGCAACGGTACCGTTATGAACGGGACCGCTGCTACCATCCTCCCCATTCCCATTGAGCCGTATGGGGGCTCAAATGGTCATGGGGACGTACCGGCTTCGGTTCCCGTGCAAGGGGAATTACCGGGCCCGCCAGGGTCAGAATGGCCCAGTAATACCCTTTCAGGGGACCCGGAGCCAGACCCGGGTTTGGGGGTAGCCAGGCCGGTATAAACAGCATGGCTACCTCAAACCTCGTAATGAGGCCCATTGGGTATCTAACTACATTTCAATAAGAACTACAACACAAAATGCATATCTACCTATTTAAAACAACATATTATCTCAACAACCAAAATTTATTTTTTTAAATTCCATATTGCTTTCTTCCCCCATAACTCAATGATAAGAAATATGTTAACACAAAAGCAATGTACTACACATAAATGTAGTACAAAACATGTTACATAAAATGGGGCTGATTCCGAGTATGGTGGTGTGGGAAAAAAGTGACGGTAACGGAATTACCACCACTTTTAACACTCCGCCATACTACAAGTTTGGCCGTGGAGTGGGTGATTTACCACCAGCATGCTGGAGATAAATCATCTGATTTTCCGCCGAAAAATCAGCAAATTCTGCCGAAATCCCCCAAGAAGTCCTATGTGACAAATTAATGGGGACTAACACCGCCACCACCACTTGTAATCCGCTGGTAAATCTGCCGGACCAAGTGGTGGTAATGGTAATTCCTTTGGGTGGTATTCTAGGAGATTTACCACTTGAATACCGCCCAACTTGTAATGAGGCCCAATGTATTGCTTATGAGGGTAGAAAAAGAGAAAATATGTTATATTTTCCACATCATACTCTAAACTTATTAACAGTTTCTTTACAGACATAATGTAAAATACTCTGCCATTATTAGTGCAAGATAACACTGAGATTGCAACTTGAAGATGTGTGTGGACATCAATCACTGCAACATCAGGGCCATAAAAAAAGTGAGCCCTCCATGCAAGAACGCCATGCATGTGATCTTAATCGGTGCCAGATAGCACTGAGCCTAGAATTTCAAAATGCACAAAACAGACCAATCAGTGCACAATGTAGACCCATTCATAGCCTGTACCATGCCCCACACCTACTTTTCAAAGCAACATGGATAAGAAGGCCTATAGTACAAAGCCTGACCTGTCCAATACACTATCACAGTTTGAGCGTCCCTGTCCATTGATAATCTATAGCTTTTAACCACCTCCAAGGAATGACTAATAGTACCCATGTATTCCCCATAGAGTCACCACCGTACTACAAGTCATATATACACATTTCCTTTAGCAGTCCTTTATAGGATGTCCTGCTTTAGCAGACAGCTTCCCTGCACCACACTCCCATGAGTGCTCTCCAATAAAATAGTGCCCATACTACTCATGGTGGACTGAGGGACCAGAAGCAGCAGCCCTTCTCTAGTTTTCTGGCCACCCAAAGATTGGAGTTTTCCATATGAAAGACAAGTGTAATGTTGTGTTCTTAAGCCTGCAACCATTATCTGCACATAAATGAAATAAGCACAAAAGCCAGTGTCATTATAATAACAAATATGTTTTCAGGGGCGCCCCTCTATGAGAACGAACACAGCAAAAATGGCCTGTTATTCGGGAAGGTACCCACTCTAGAGTCCACAGCCACACTTTAGCTCACTGTACCTTTCAAAGATGGGAAATACCCATTTGCATATCAGTCTCTGTCCCCCACACATGGGCAGTCCAGCACTGAAATGCTACGGCAATTCCCTTCTGAACAAGACTACCAACAGCAACCCCATCCACGTTTTTCAGCCTTGCTGGGCATCATCAGTGAGGTGGAGCTGAGCACAGTGAGCAAGGGGTCCACGTCTGGATGGCCCTGGGACACTTAGGGTGACTAGACCTAAGTCCCTTCAAAAAACTAAAATTAGTCACGAGCGCTCCTCTATGAGAACGAACACGGCAAAATTGGCCTGTACTTTGAGAAGGTACTCACTCTAGAGTCCGCAGCCATACTTTTTTTCACTATAATAACAGTCTGTCAGTAAATGAATGGCAAACAACAGGTCGTATATTCACATTTCCTTTGGTAGTCACGTACTGGCTGTCCTGCTTTAACAGACAGACTGTATACCTGCTCGCCACTTACAGGAGTGCTACTGACTAAAAGAGTGTTGTGGTGCTGCTCCTGGAGGACTAAGGGAACAGCAGCAGCACCCCATCTCAAGTTTCCAGGCCACCGAAGGGGCAGGTGTTTTCATATATAAAAGAACTGCTGTGTTGTGTCAGGGTCATAGTCTGTTGTGTCGGCAGACACAGAAGAAGACCCTTGAGCATGTGTGTGTATGCGAACATCGGAAAAGAAACAATGGGGGTCATTACGACCCAGGTGCAAAGGGATACCAGGCACCGGTAATGACACTGGTGCCGGTAATCCCTTTGTGCCCTATTCCGAGGTCCCTTTGAGGGTCCTTCTTTAACGCCTGGTTTTAGCAGGCGTTAAGGACGAGACCCGCAAAGGGTCTTCAGAGCTAATAACTGTACTGTAATTTACGGTACCGTTATTAGCACCCTCCCCGTTCCCATTGAGCCCTATGGGGGCTCAAATGGGAATGGGGAATGGTATTTTCAATGAGGACTTACCGGTCCTGCAAAGGTCGGACTAGACTGGTAAGTCCCCATTAAACAAGGGCGGACACGGTACCGGTAATGACTAGCACCAACCTTGGAATGAGGCCCAATGGCTTTTTTACCCTTTACTACATATTTTCCACCCCGTCTGCAGCATCCCTCACCTCCCCAGAGTTGGTTTCATATGTAAGACAACTGTTATTTAGTATTTAGAAAGTGTTCAAGGATGGCATTGTCTGAGAACATCTCTGTGAGCTCACGAACATTGTAGAAAAAATAATTCCCCCTTTCCCCCTTTACTGCATACATTCTGCCCATCCGAACTAACTACCCATCTTTTCCGCAGAGTTTGTTTCATGTGTGACACAAGAGTACTTTTGTATTTTTGAACATTTTCCTACAGCGCTGTTTGCGGACTAGAGGCATAAGTTGCACATCCAACATGGTGCTGGTTTCGAAATACAAATATTTGGCATTCATCACGTTTCACTATTGACTAATCAGCACGTTTGCATGATGTCTGGAGATGTTATGTGCCTTCCTGATTGATGCAGAGGTGTCTGCAAACACCGAAACTGTAAGTGGGTCCGCGGACGTGACCGAAGAATAACTTCCTTTTTTAAATCTGCTTTTTGAGCATTTACATTAAATCCGCTAGATGGATATGTTGAAAATCTATCTAGGTGTTCAGGCTGCGGGTGTAATAGAAATTGTAATCCCTTTCAAGTCAATGCGAATTATGGAAAATGTCTCCCCGCCCCATTTAGAAAACCGCAGCAATTTCCCCAAAGGATTAAGTCAGTTTTGTATATTTTTTAAAGGTACGTCCACATTCATCGCACAGCGCCAAGGTTATAGGCCACCCAAAAAATGATCTACCCGTGAGAAAGCCAATTTAAGCATAACTACCAGGTTGCAACCATTTTTCTTTTGTTAGCAAACACCTTGTTGGGAAGCAAGGGAGCCCGTGCAGAAGATGGCGCTGTGCTTGTAACTGATATGATTTCTTATATTTGCATTTTCGCATTTTTTAAATGTATTTATTTGATTTTATTTATTTATTTTATTAGACATGTGTGACTAGGATGAATGAGACTGATTGGGGTGTCTGAGTGATAGAGCAATGAATGGACAATGCGGCCCAAAGAGGGAGACTGTGACTCATGGGGTAATCATTTCACAATAAGTAATAAAACCAAGTGCACCTTTAGATAGTCTCTCTCCGTGTGCAAAGATGCTGCCATGCGTGCACACTCGTAGATATGGGACTGAAGTTGTGGGGGTGGGAGCAGCCTTTATTTTCGTGTAATTTGCATGTGCAAAATTGGAGCATCCAGAGTAGTTGCCATGAACATTCAATGCAAGTGAGTGACACACGCACATGCCTACATAGATCAGAGAAAATCACCTGTTATTTGATCCCTATGTGTCATGTTGCCTCTGTTCCAACTTGGCTTAGGTTTGATTTCGAATATTGGCAAATCTGCAGTGACTAGTTCTATTTTTTTAAACCACATTTCTTTTAAGAGTGTCACCTCCTCGACTGTTTGACACCACTTTTACTGTTCCAGATGTGTAATTGCAATTGTCTCACATGTCACTCTCCCTTGAGTACGGGTGAAATGTGGTCGCGTTTTGTGAACCACATTGTTATTTCAACTGCAATTTGCAAAAGGTGCAACTTGCTTGCTGGTCACATGGAATTTCTTTGTGAATTGGACCCAATTTCCCTGCAACTGCCTTAACCATAGTTTGTGGGGGAGAACGCAACTAAGAGTGGGAGGTGAATGGAACACATCGCAAGGCAGTCGTGTGATCTTAGACAAACACTGCATATTCTGAGCCCGTGTGTCACAGAATATGTTACCTTCCATATGAAACACGGCATTAATTAATAATTGATATGTATGTATGTTGCAAACTTCATTGTGCTGTCTTGAAATTAACCAAATTGTAAACAAGGTCTACCCCTCCTTCAATAATACCCCATTGACCCTTTAGTCCTATTTTCAAAACCAACCATTTTATCTGGCTTCACCAATAATATTTTAGCGTGTCTTTCAAGGACGCAATGCTTTTGGGTGATATCTGATCCCTTGATACCCACACAGAATTCAGGTGAACTGAGGCACGCTTCTGACTATTGCACCGCGCCCAGCAGAATGAATAAGTATACAAAAAGCCAGAGCAGTTTCTGTGTCTGGGGTTTGAGCAGCAGCAGCTCAGCCGTATTTGCCCTTTTCTTTGGCAGAATGTACACTAGTCGAGTCACCTTTAAGAAATGGGATCGTCCCACTCTGGCCCTCCTGGGATTCTCGTTGCTCGGTGGGGCCACGCCGTCCTGAAGTTGCTTAATCTTTTAATACCCTGGCACCAGTGGTCTCGGAGTCCTGCTGCTAAGCATTAGCACTTATTTGCAGGAAATCCTGACCTCCTGTGTCATTAGGTTCAATTTCCACGCCCTCAAAACTAAGCTACAACATTTTAAAAATGTACTGTATGAAAAATCACATTTCGTTGGCAAAAACCGTAGTGTATCTGTTTTCATGGGACCTTGGAAGGTATTTTTAGCCTCGTGAACTACAACGGAGAGCAGAACATAAACATTGCTCACCAAAGTGTCTGTAAACTAAAGACTTCCACTCTTTGCAATGTTATGGAAAAACTAGGGATTTTGTTATATCCCTCATTAAATAGTGTGCTTTCCAGTATAACAATTTCTACCAGTAAAAACAAAACAGAAAAAAACACAGGGCACAATCAAATTCCAGTACTGTCAGCAAAGCACAGAAAAAAACATCTTTGACATATCTATCGACACAGGAACATTGAATTAGAAGTAATTAACAGCGACGGTGCCACGTAAAAGCATAAAGCTGCAGGCTGGGGATATTAAACTAGCCTGGAACTCAAATGTGGCTCCAATGCATTTGATGGAGGTATATTGTTATATGTAATAAAAACACGAAAATGAATGTTCGCATTTTGAAGCAGTCAATATGTGCTCTCAAATTAGGAAAATGCTGCAGACTGTTGTATTGGAATAAATACACCCAGCCGCTTCCCTCATAGAGAAGGATGGGGCACCAAGCACTCACTCTCCTAACGCACACTTTCCTTCCTCTTAGTAAGCGATCACTGGCATGACACCAAAGAGGTTATAATGTAACTAACCAGTTGCAATGTCACATCTAGATTATTATAATATAATCGATCAGTTGTGATGCCCCCAAAAAAAGATGAGAAAAGTCGTGTACATTAATTATGTCGACATTACTGGACAAGTGGTATATAGATATTTAAAATGGTACATTTTATTGATATGTTATATATTACATCTATTAGCATAACCTACGTTTTTAAAACATGTGTATGCAGTTCATTTAATTGGTAGAAAGTTATTTTGGGCCTTCCAATCCAAATTATTTTCTTTGATTTGAGCCTTTTCAGCATCTTGTTAACTTTGTGAAATGTATTGAATATTTGGTTGAAAAATGTCACCAAAAGGTGTACCAAACCATCGAGCCATAATTTTCAGGGCCTTTGGTCTGACTATAAAATAAGGATTGTGTTAGAACAGTTGATTGTTGAGGGTGTCACTATGCAATATTGATTAGCAAAATCAACGGGAAGGAGCTACACTCATTACATTCATTGGTAACTGTAAAACATTGTAGTCAAATTAAATATTTAGTTTTATTCTGTACCTTCTGAGGAAGTTATGCCCTGAATTATAACCCTCATTCTTTTTTTTTTAACTAGAAGTTTGAAAAAAATATCTAGGCGCTCTAATGATGAAAACTGTTTTTTGCCACATTAATCCTACTCTTCCCCCACCCATCTACACACACATTATGATTTGCCTTTTCACAAGAATCTACCTCCACAAAACAGTTCGGCCACAGAAATTCACTGTGATGAGAGAATAACAAAAATAACCCTTTGGCATCGTACTGCGATGCCACAGCATACAAGGCAGAGGAATCGGCATTTATGGGTAAACAGTGTTGCTATAAACTGCTTCTGTTTTGTGTGATGAAAAACATTATTGTGTGCACCTTGCTGGCTGTTTCTTTAACATAGAAAACAAAATTAACTACTTCTTTGCTGCTGATGCATACATTAGTGTCAGGAGCATATAAGGTGCTCCCTGCACCCAGAGACCTCTTACCGTAGATATGTAATATATAATATCGTAGTTACCGAGATCAAAGCTTTGATATTATTTTAAGGAGCATCAGCGTCTACATTATGAATGAATGACATGTGACTGACTCTTCCTCAGTCCTTCTGGTCTTTCTTAAATCATTGACCTGCAGCAAGGGATGTGCCCTATTATGATATAAATAATCTCAGTAGGCTGCAGGAAGCAGACTCAGCAGAATTTCATGCATCCTTAATGCATGCATGATAATTCCTCAGCCCTACAGGATGTCCACAGCTCCATTTCTGTTTTGACTTCCCTTGATTGTCATATTATACTTCTAAATAATAGAAAATGTGTTGACCTCTGAATGATGTAAAGCAGACTCAGACATTCCTGACATGTGGCTGACTTTGCTGGTCTTACACAAAGTTATGGAATTCCCAATTTCAACTATCTTAATTTGATCATCTTCAGGAGGATGGTGAGTTCTTCTTAGCCAGATTCACACCTGGGACCTGTAGGTTACACACAGATCTCTGCAGTAGATACATTAATCTACTGATATATCTATACAGATGCGAACGACTCAATTTCCTCTGGCTAACTCCTCTACCCGGTCTCACCCGGCCCCTCCCTATCCCCTAACCCAGGGTTTGGCAACGTTTGGCTCTCCAGATGTTTTGAACTACAACTTCCATCACCTAACCTTTTTGTCCCTTCCTGAAAACTTTCTTTGTGTGTTGTGGACCCCATGAATCAACCCGAGCCTGGCCAAACCTGTCCTGAATTCCCTGAAGCTGAATGGCTCTTAAAGGAGATTCAGGTAAATTCTGGGGAGAAGAAATGTTGGTGGGAGCCCAAAACCCTTCCTGGATCTCACTAGGAGGTTCGTGGGAGTCTGCAGATCAGTTTGGAGAAAGTGTGCCCAGCCTTAATTACCACCAATAGCACATTTTGAAGAAGCCAGTAATATGTATGTAATCTAGCCCTCAAGCCCCTAGCAGAACTGAGCACATTCAACCGCTTCTATGTACAATCAAGATTGCCAAGCATGCTTATTCAGAAGGAAATTGGATGAGTGCTTGGATCCTGGAAAGATCCAGACTCCATCATTGAATCATAGGTAGGCACCATTTTGTGGGAAAATGAAAACCGGTGCAAAGGAGCTTGTTCAGTAGCTCAGAGAGTTAAGCATTGTTTATTGAAATCTATGTACAAGCTGGTCTACGGATCAAATCCCATGATAGGTTAAGTCAAGCCTTCATCTTCTGAGGCCGATACTTTGGTTACATTGGTGTGCAGGGCACCACACTCAGTTTAGCTCCTGTCGGCACTGTTGAGTCCAAGGTTGAAGTACTGCAAACACACATCCATTCCCAAACCATGGCATGTGACGTGATGCACCTGTGCTGAAGTGGGACAATGGAGAGGAAACCAACATGACAAAGGTATGCATATTTATGCCACCTGTGTGTACCTGTGCTTGGGTAAAACAGTTATCATCAAACTGGGAAGTAATAACACCTGTATCAGCAATGCCATGAAAAGCCCGAAGCTGAAGTAGCAAGTGCGCTCAAAAGCATAATTCATTGTGCTTATGGTTAGTGCATACTTTGGGCAATTTAGCCTCTATCTGGCAGCCTTCTCTCCTTTATGGGGACGATGCCTTGCCAAGCACTAACATGCTGTATGCCTTGTATAACCTTTACATATAAAGCGATTTGAAGGATCTTCACAAGTGCTGCCAACAATAACATAGAACAAGCGAGCATAGGCACTGCTAGAATCCTTTGGATGCATGCATCATTCAGTAAGCAATGCTTGAAATGGTTTAAGTGGTGTCGAGTCAAGACATGGGTGCCTGAGAATTGGCACACTGGTGCAGCTTCCCTGTGTGACCCCCTGGCATGTTTGCAAAATCACACGGTTTCAGCCAGGCAATAGAGCCTGGTACTTTAGCGAAAAAGCACAAGACACAGTGTTGGGTTGTATCCTCTGAACTGGATAACCCAGCCCTTTAAGATGAGTAGCAATTACCCTGGAGATGGACGGGGATGCAGATTTGTATTCATGCATCAATAATCAAGACGACTCAGGTAGTTGGCAAAAGAAAAACTGTTTTAATATCAATTATCTAAAACAGGGAGCATAATGAACATCAACAAACTTATTCGATACTCTTACTCAATGCATTCTAGTAAAAACTGAGATCTTATACACAAAACTCGTCATCAATGACGTTAACCTACGTTTTACTAACATCATCCTACATGGCAAACTACAAAAACCTATGAGTATGGGTGATTGGCTCTGAGTAAACGTCTAAGTATACGATCGATACTAGTCTAAAAAAGTGCAAATATGTGATTGGTTACTTAATATCAGGTGGGGCAACTAAGCCCTTTGTTAAAAATGACCACTATGAACGTCACTAAATACACAACGTCCCATTGGTTTACACAACTATAGGACCTCTAATTACGCAGTCCTCTACAAGTGGTTGGCACTATAACCTCCATCAGTACTTTTCCATCTATGTCTAGCAGCATGCAGGCTGGCCAGCCAGGTGCTGGTGAGCTTGCCTTACCCATTGCTTCCCACCAATTAGCATATCAATCCATCATCACCTCAGTGCGCTACTGTCAATTAGGCTTTGAAGCTCGGCCTTGAGAGTGTTCTTAGCTCTGAGAAATTCAAGGAATGAAGGCATGCTCTGCCCTCATGTATAGGTGTGACCATCTCATTCAACCAACTTCATTCATCCATGTCACTAGAGACCATGAAATCCAGCTTCTAGTGCATTTAAAATACTATTTTTTAATGAACCTCTGACGTCTTTCTTGTTTTGTTCATGCCTACTGAACAAGAGTTATGTTCTTTCACACAATTTGTGTCCAATGTCAGTTTACTCCAGTTTGATAAGACCATGGCTTCTTTGGCTCATCCGCCTTGTCTGCTGAGATTCACTTTGTAATTCAATTTGCTTTTCAACTGGGACACTCTGAAAATGAGGCTTTCTCAGCCTTCTTACTAAAGTCCAGCACTGCTATAATGCGTAGTGGAAACATCCATCCTTTTCTTGTCCATATGCATATATATATAAATATATATATATATATATATATATATATATATATATATATATATATATATATATATATATATATATATATATTACATGGCCGCGGCAGCGGCCATGTAGTTTTGGTTAAGTTGGTGTTTCCATAGGAAGAGCACTTTTTGGGCGGCTTATAACTTCGCTCCCCCTGGACGAATCCTCACCAAACTTTGCAAAATAAGTATATGGCCCACTCTGAATTTTTCTTTGCAATGTTTGGTGAGGATTCGTCCAGGGGGGAAAAGTTATAGGGGGGGTCCCAAAACTTTTTTTTTCCCATAGACTGAATGGGAAAAAACTTTGCGCACGGCTACAGCCCGAACCGCTGGATGGATTTACACCAAATTTACGGCAGGAGCGGCGGCCTGGTCCCAAAAGCGTGCTTTTGCAAATTTGGTGTAAATCCGTCCAGTATTTTTTTTTAAAAATGACCAAAATGTAAGGCAAAAAAATTAGTGATATCTGTGTTCGCTTCGCGGACGGACTTCCCTGTTCGCTCCGCAGACAGCACCCCGATTGGCCCATGGCCTTGCGTCATGTCCGCGGACATGTGACGTGTTCACTGATTGGATGGCGAGGGGCGTGCAGCGCGTCAGATTTTCTGTGGCGCCCGCCATCCTGTATTCACCGTCGACCGCGTACAGCGCGGTGAAACGTGGATAAAAAATTGTATTTAGTGCCCTGTGTTGGTGTGTAAGAGTGTTTGGGGAGGGAGGGGGAGTATGAGATAGGTTCAATGTTTTGTTTTTTTTATGTGCTAGACGTTTTTGTTGCGTTCGATTTGTCCGTGGAGAACATGGCTGTTTTGACATTTTGTAAATAAATTAAATGGTGGGGTATTTAGAGGACGGAGTATGTCATTTTTGTTCGCAAGGAAGGTAAAAATGAGCTATGAACACTCGCGGTGTACTTAATTGTTCGTAAATACACAAACTAGGGGTGTCCTCAGGACGCTGTCCGTATTGTAATCTGTCTAGTTGAATGTGTTCTAAGAACGCTCGCGGTGTCCCGAAATGGTTGCAATTACACAAAATGGGGGTGTTCTGAGAACGTTGTTTGTATAGTTCGTTGTCAGGGTGAAAGTGTTTTAAGACCACTCCTTTTGTCCGCTAATAGTACAATTTCCTATGGGCGTCAACCGACTTTTTGTCCACTAAAGAAACGATAAATCCGGCTGGTGTGTGCCGACATTATGTGATAATCCTATGACTGGCGCTATTGACCTGGCTGACTTGCTTTTCCGACACTAAATCATATCTCCCGCCCCTAAGACTGATATTATCAAAGCATTCATATTCCCCGCCTCTCTCTGTGAAGTTACAGGGTGCGTCATCAAACGCGCCCAGTCCTCTCCAGTCCTAAGTGACTTTACACAGAACCCGGAAGACAACACATATTATGTCACAACACAGCCCGCCACAATTCGGAATATGAAACAGTGATTTAAAAGCAAACAGCAAGATTGTAAATTTTTTAAAGTACATTTATTTGACATCAAATGTTTAGAGAATATTCAGCAATTTGCATTTGTCTTTGTTGTCGATCCACAAAAGTTCATGTTGAGGCACGCGATGTTCCTTTGCGGTACAGAGGGTGTTAGATCAGCTTACAACTCAGTGCGCCACAATTCGGAATATGAAACTGTGGTTTAAAAGTAAAGAGCAGGATTGTACATTTGGTAAAGTACATTAATTTCACATGAAATGTTTAGTGAATATTTAGCGATTTGCTATTGTCTCTGCTGTCGATCAGCAAAAGTTTATTTGGAGCCACGCGTTGTTCCTTTGCGATAGATAGGCTGCTGGTTTATGATAAAAGCAGTAAATGGTCGCTCTGATAATCGGAAGGTTGCTCCAACAACGAGCCATTAGACCACCCTATTGGTTGGTATGTTGTTTGTAAGCCGCTAGTACTGCGTAAGGGAATATTGGTCCTTGGTGATTGTCCCATAAAATGGTGAGGGTCATGAAGTTGCATATTTGGACCTGCACCTGGCAGTTGAAGACCCCATCCACTGGAGTCTGTAAATCGTGACATAGGCAAAATGGGACCACATACCTGTTTTAAAAAACATAAATTAGTCTCACCAGCCGATCTTCATTTTATTTATTAGGGCGTGAAACTATTTGCTATCGAAGATAGTGCAACGGAGTATGTTAGTAATAAAATAATAATATTTTCCCATTCATATAGCGCTAAGAACCGTGAGGTATCTAAGCGGTGCTTATTATTAACCACGGTGTGTGGTGCTCATTTATTGACCACGGAAGGATGAAAGGCTGAGTTTGGCCTTGCCGGGATTCGAACGTGCGTGAGCAAGCTGTGCACGGATGTCAAAGCGAGCGTTGTACTCGCTGTGCCACTTGACAGGCTACAGTGAAGAGGCACAGCGAGTAGAGCGCTTGACCGCCCATAGACCGGTTAAATTATTTATATTAACCCACCCTGTGTCGTCTGCCTTTTTCAGAGCCCTCTAAACGACAAGGGATCAATTCGGCGGTAATAGTGCGCGGTAGAAAACATTATACCACTTTCAACAAACAAGTTCAACTTGAGCGGTCTTTAATACTACGCTATTGTAATTATATTTGGTATAAAATAATCTAAAGGGTTACTTACAGTACAATTGCAATTTCCATTGTCTACGAGTGGTGCAGTCGCAAAGTACGACTCTGCGTGTGCCAACGATCTTTCGCATAGTGATTTAATATATAAAAGTGGTTTTGTTTCAGAAATGTCATACTTATCTTCTCTTACGTTTTAGCAACACTACTTCAAGAGAAGTCTTTCATCACAATCTCTGTCTGTCAAGGTCAAAACACAATACAACCTTATATTCCGCTTCGTGAGCCTCTCCGGGGCCCGAGAAAAAAATGGAAGCAGCTGACCTTCACTGTGAACGAGCATAAATTCTTACTTTGCAACATTCTGTGTAAAGCCATCTGTAGAAGTTGGTTTTTGCACGGCATGTTTGTATATTGTTTGCGTGATATTAAAAAAAGTTTGTTTAAAGGACGTTATGGTTCTAAGTACATCCGAAAGAACCCTGAAAATAGCAAGTTATAGTAAGCTATGAAAAATAACTTGCGCCACCACCGTGCACTGCTAAGACTAACACCCAGGACATCAAAGATGACATCGCAAATGGTATTGATGAAATCACTGATGACATCACATGTGTATGTACTTTTCATGGAATTTGTGTACAAGGGATTTTTATTATAATGTCCTGAAAAAAGTGTCAAGGATATTGCAATAAATATCATACCGTTATTAGTGCTTTCAATGATGCATTGATATAAATAGCATTGTATTATGGGATTCTATCTAGTATACTGAGCTACTAATGGAGAAAGATAGCATTGTGTGCAGAGTACAAGATGAAAGTATAATATTTGTAATGTTAATATGTTGAATAATGAAATGATAATTGTCCTGAAATGTTCGAAAATTCACAAAATGGGGGTGTTCTGAGGACGTTATTCGTATTGTGTGATTGCTTAGCTGTATGCAATGAGGGAATGGCACAGAGAGTTAAGTGGACGCCGTTCGAGGACACCGTGGCTGTTCGTGGACAGGGCGTGCTACATCCGGGTTTTTGCAGGAAATCCAACATGGAAAGAAGACTGTACGGATCAGCCAATCAGATGTCGAGGTTGTGGATTTGTGTTGAAAGAGACTGTGTGTGGTGAAGATGGCAGAAGTGGAGAAAGTCAGGGTGTTGGTGCTCGGAGATATGTTTGTGCATGGTTTACAGCAGTACGCTGAATGCAGGCACGTTGCAAAGAACTTTGATGTCAAAGGAGTGGAGGTGGTGTGGAGCACTGTGCCTGATTGCAATGTACAGGGAATTGTTCAAGTTTGTGAGGATATGGCCACGATGAACAGTCCGCATGTGGTAGTTTTGCACTATGGTGCTTTCCATTTGGGCAACGTCAGTGCCCCTACTTTGTTGGCTGATTAGGAACGCTTGGTTCAAGCCGTAATGAAGATCCTTCCAAATGCGAAAGTAATTTTTTCTGGATTACTACCTAGGGCAATATGGGACAATAGTTCAGTTTTTTGTTGTCAGCAAAACATTGCTAGGTGTGGCATCAACCGAGGCATGTGTGCCTTCATGCTTAGAGCTGGTATGTTCTTCTGTAACAATGAGAATATTGATGCCAGTAATGCTGTTAATTTTAAAGAAGATGGTATTTCTTTATCTTTTACGGGAAATGCCTTTCTATTTTGGAGAAGGTTATGTGAAGATTTTAGGAGTGAAGTAAGAAAAAAAAACAAGAAAAAAATACAAAATAACAGGTGTCTGTCAAGCATCTGTAAAAAAAAAAGAAAACGGCTCTTTTCAGAGCCAACTACAAAGGGGAAATGGGGCACACTATTTACAGTTACATTCACCACGCTCAGATTTTCGATATGTCCGCGGACATGGTGGTAGTCCGCGGACATGAAAATCACTACGAGGGGGTTAGTATGTTTATGTTACATGTATAGGAAGTCAGGGATATTATGGTTAAGTTGTGCTGCTAAAAACCTATGAAATTCAGTGAAAAAAACTTTGTTAAAGGGACGTTATGGTTAAGTTGCGCTACTAAAAACCTATGAAATTCAGTGAAAAAACTTTGTTAAAGGGACGTTATGGTTCAAAGTAAAACCGAAAACCCCCTGAAATTCAGCAGTTATGGTAACATAAGCAACCATAACTCGCGCCACCGTGCACTGCTAACACTAACACCCAGGACATCAAAGATGACATCACAAATGTCATTGATGACATCACTGATGACATCACATGTGCATTTACTTTTCATAAAAACTCTTTACAAGGGATTCTTATAATGCTGACCAAAAACTGTCAAGGATCATTGGGATAAATATCATGAGCTAATTAGTGCATTAAGCAATGCATTGATATAAATAGCATTCTATTATGAAGTTCTATCCAGTATACTAAGCTACTCATGCAGAAACATAGGCAGTGTGTGCAGCATACATGATGAAGGTGCCATATTCATAATCTTGCCATGTTGAATAGTGAAATGATAACTGCTTTCTTATTAGCGTTTTGCGTACTGTGAAACATGTAATAAGTAGATAATAAAACCCACTTAATACATCATTATAACAGACAAAACACAAAGAGACAACAACACATACACATATGAGTATATACAGGGACAGTGAAGTAAACAAAAAAGCAGAAGTAGTAGCAGAAAGAGTTCATAACCTAACTGATTGTCTTTATACAGAGAAACTATTGCTCTGTTTCAAAGCTGCTACTTACCATATGTATGTGTATCACATGATGTGACTGCACCCAAAGGAAAAGAGAGTGAGTATAATGTATACAAATATGAGCATATACAGGGAAGGTAGAGTAATACAAATAAAACTATGAGAAAGTGCTGATAACCCTAATGATTATCTTCATGCACAGAAAGGATTGCTCTCTTTGAAGCCTGTGTTTTCTGCTATGTATATGTTTCATATGATGTGACTTGACCCTAAGTCTACAAATATAGTACCTTTTCAATTTTTACTTCCTGACTGTTACTGAAGAAAACTATGTGGCTTCGATATGTCAGTAAAGGATAAAAAGGGAGAGCCAGCCATGTGATGTCATCAGTGATGTCATCAATGACATTTGTGATGTCATCTTTGATGTCCTGGGTGTTAGTGTTAGCAGTGCACGGTGGCGCGAGTTATGGTTGTTTATGTTACCATAACTGCCGAATTTCAGGGGTTTTTCGGTTTTACTTTGAACCATAACGTCCCTTTAACAAAGTTTTTTCACTGAATTTCATAGGTTTGTAGTAGCGCAACTTAACCATAACGTCCCTTTAACAAAGTTTTTTTTACTGAATATATATATATATATATATATGTATTGGCGCTTGCCGCAATCTATTCACTATAAAGCTAGGCTCAAGATTACTTTGTCTGCTTACGTTAATTTTGCATCTGTACATGTGTAAAATGACTTCATGTCTTCATCTGTTTCTGTTGCATAAGCTTCTTTACCTCCATCCCAAGATGTCACTAATCCTTGGTTCTTTCTTGATGCCTTATAGAATATCTGCATTCTCTGGGCTCTCCATCTCTTCTAGGTACGTCAGTTCAGCTCTGTGTGACGTATACTGGTGATAGTTGGTGACGTCACCATTCCTCCTTACCCTTTATTTGCTCTGCTTCTTCAGGGATCTCATTTAAACAACCATCATATTTCCTAATGTGCAGGTATGGTTTCCTCAATGGGAACCTTGCCCCGATGCTTCCCTTTGGCCTTTGTCGTTTCAACTGTTCTGTGTTTGTCACATACTCTGGTTTCCAACATAGAGGTAATATGGGCAGACGGTTGAGGTGGGGGTACTTAGCTACTTCTCTACACCTCTCTGATATGGGAAGCAACATCACTGAGGCAGATGTTAACTGGAGAAATGTGCACAGCCCAATATAGGAACTAGAGGGGCCTCTCTACAGAAAGATTGCTCCAGTGCAAAGGACATTTGCACAATATTAGCAAAAGGGCATGCAATGCCTTGGTGCAAAAATGTATTCCTTCTATGTTTTACCTAGTGGTAATATCGTGCCCTATTATTACCAGGGCAATCATTGCCCTGGTGCAGAAATGCATTGAAAGTATAGTTTCTTTTGAGTAGGACAATGTATGGCCTAGCAATAACCACGTGCACAATTGCACTAGCACCAGTGCAACGTTTCTTTAATGAGACCCGTGCTATGTGTTCTGACAATCAGACAAGTTATACAGTTTTTACTCCATAACATTTCTGGTGATTTAAAGCATCGGGCAGATTGGGTTCTCGCAGCATTAGGAGCAATGAAATACATGCAGTTGTAATCTAAAAACATACCGAATATTTACACAGATTAACAGATAATAATAACACAGTAGGCTCAGTTATCAGCTTTTGTGATAAATCAAGGGCTCAACATCCCCCTGTAAACCCATGAAACCAGCTAAATATCCTGAGATCATTAATTCGAGTGCCTTACTGCTGGAGTCAATCACTGTTAAGTCTCTGATACACAGTACTGTATGGCTGGTTTAGAAGTTATTGATTGCATGCAATTGAGAGGTCGAGCGGATGGCACTGTGGAGATTGTTTCCTTAATTAGAACCCAGGATCTCTCCAGCCCACTGTTCAAAACACTTCCGGGCTGTGACCCCAGCACACCTCACCTGCCGCTGTCTGGCTGTCCAGCCTTCAAGCTAACGCCTTCTGGCCTTCCACTTGACCCTTTCCAGCCTGTCTCCGTTTTCTTTTTTCCGGGCACAGGATCAGACTGCGCTGCTGGAAATGTCTGATTAACATGTTCAAAGGGCTTTTACTGAATCTATTTGCATCAATTTGTTTTTTTGGACATTGAGCATTCCATATGCAAGACCAACTGAAACCATGACCATATCATACCAATGGGCAGTTCAAAATGTATATGGAATTAACTAGATGTTCCTGCATAGATGTCCAAAAATGCATCGGCCCTTTACAGCATCTTGTACAAAGCAGTTGTTACTGGTCAACTGTGCATTCCTCCACGGTGGCCTGGGGCTTCTTGAATACTGTTCAAAAGCCATTAAAGGAGCTTTCAGCGGTAATTTGCTCAAAGGACAGAGAACCCAGTACACCAATAATGTTGAAGCATTAATGAAATCGTGGCATTTACAAAACTGGCAATTTAGGTTATTTATAGGTTTCTTTTGTTCTGTTTTTTTTATCATTTAGTTAGTGGTTTTACAAGGTGTTATGGCGATACATTATACTAGATTGTCACATAAAAATGATATTGCAGTATATAACCATTACATATGAAAATGTATCTGGTCATTAGAATATATATTGCACAATCAATTAAAAAGTAGGTGTCCCAAATCAAGCCCCCTCCCCCTCCATATGTTCTTTCCTACAGTTGATTTTAATTCTATGGAAAGGACTCTGACTTGCTGCAGTACCAGATGAAGTGCAATGACGTGTGATGGATGTCTAGAGTTTATCTGAAAGTAGTGGGTATGCTGCTTAGAGTATGTCGTACCCTGGAACATAACAAGAGAAATTAGCATAAGCGTAAAGATGAGACCAACCACAGCCAGAGCAGAAACTACCGTTCAAGGTCGGCAATCCACGTAGCAGAAGAGTTGAAACGTGCTGTACATAGTGCCTAGATGACCGACATACTCCGTGCGTAGAGGAGGACGCATAATTGGGTTTGCTTTGTTTAGAGGAGAATTTCCTGGTATTTTGGTGCTTGACTGGCCTTGTGGGTATGGCCAGGCAGCTACCTTAGGTAGGGCTCCCTACGCTTGAATGTGATGTTAAACTCTCCTGAGTGTGCAGCATCCCATAGAACCATTGTAAAGCGCTACGTTGCTTCGCGAAGCTAGGTAGGCAGTCAATACATACCCAAATAATGAGACAGGTTATGTGGCCGTTTTTTGCCAATAGATGGGTGTTCACGTTTATGGCACAGGTCTCTACCCAGGAGCAAGGGATGACCCATTGCTCCCGTCCTCAGTTTCCCAGAGTGATTTTAATCTCAGAATAGTGTTTCAATACATGCTTTTCCCAAAGGTCAGAGGTGAGGTCTAATGCTGCAAGTGTCCCCTGCACATCTTATCATGCATTTCGGAACTTCACTTTTCCTCCAGGTCAATGTAACCTTGGCTTTGAATGGAATGGAACGTTCATACCAGCCAACCTATGGGGCCCAAAAAGATGCAAGGATCCCTGAGAAAGCAGTTTCTAAACGCCCGGCTCTCTGGATTGAGAGAAGCTGTAGAAACTATGAAAGACGTGGGCTTCTCAACAGGGGATCCTGCATGAGCAACAATAGGCTTGAGAAACAGCAACTGTGCATCAGACGTGATCCCTCACACCCTCCAGCATTGCCCCCGACTCTTGTGGATGGTTCAGATGTACCCCTAAAATGCAGTAGAGGGGGATTTGATGCAACCTTGGGAAGCAGGAAGGGGTGACCTGCTTTTAAAAAATATATATTTTGCAGGGATTCTGTATCACAACTGTACCCGATCGTGAGCAACCCCTCACACCATGTTCTATGGAGAGGCAGAGATGGACAAGGACCTGCTGGAGCTGTGGTTCACTCAAGCCAAGAATATGTGAGGGTGTTATTGCTTGTATCTTTAGGATTTACACCAGAGACTTTCAGAGCCACATATCAAAATGCACTGTGCTCCAAGTGTGATGCGGAGAAGGTGCAACTGTCTTCCAAGAATGATATACATTTGTGTAACCACAAGGTACCTGCTTTCATTGACCAAAGAAAGCTAATGTTGTTGGATTCTGATACCAAATATGGACCAGAAGATACTGCGAAAACAGATGCTTTTAGTGGAATAGAGCAATTGCAAATATGGAGACGGGCATACACCATAGGGGAAAGACCAATCAAATAGCAATGTTCATGTCTCTTTGTCCTGATCCAGATTTCCACAAACCTCCAGAGGAGCATTGTGCCAACAGAGAGAGAAGTTGAAAGGTACCTACTGAGAGTCCCATCCCAAGGGAAAATGGAATCTCAATGTCCTATGCAGTCTTTGGGCAGGGAGGATGTGTTCTTATCCTCTGCGACTGTGAGCATCCCTTAAACTAAAGAAATCTACATTGATGTGATTCAGCATTAGATATCCATTTAGCAAGAGGCAAATTAATATAAATGCCAACGTCAATCCATACTTCTCCGCACCTATAATTCATGCAAATTAAAACATGCACGTTTACCTTACTGTTCCTGCTTAGATCTGTAAGTGATAAGAATAGAGCTCCTTCCTATGGTACAGCTCCACTCTTACCATTGTTCCAAACATATCCATAGAGCTATGTGGGTGGAAGCAGAGGGGCGTGATCCTAAGTGTCCACTGTTTTCTATTTCTTGTTGGCAGTATTACTCCCTATATTTTGGTTGAGATCCTAAGTGTTCACTGTTTTCTATTTCTTGTTGGCAGTATTACTCCCTATGTTGTTGTTGACATCATTTGCCTGTTTTAGGGAGTTAAAGTAGCTGGCATGCCACTTATCTGAGCAAAGCTATGGTACACTTTGTGGTGTACATCAAGGAAAAACTCTGTTTGTTATGCCTTTGTCAAACACAAACTGGAGTAGGCTTAGACAAATCTGAAGCGGTGAGAATACATCACGTCCATAAGCTACTAAATGTGCTCAAACCTCATTTAAACAGTCCAACAACGACCTTGCACCATTGTGGGTGGGTTCGACCTCGTCATGGGAATACCAATGGATTACCAGTGGGTCAAAACCCATCTCAGATTTGTGGGCAAGTTTTAAGTCCCACAGTCCAATCCAGAGGTTTGAGACTCATAAAGGTAATTTGACCAAAGAATCATAAGCCTGAAACTATCAGGTCTCCTGTCTGGCTTTGGGGATCTCTAGAAACCTGGAAAAGTGGCTGGGTGGCTACCCAAGGTAACAGATGATGGGCACAGGAGTGGCATGGGTGAATGCCCTGATCACTCAAGGGTAGTCCTTGTTTTGTGGCCTGGGATGGTCACATCAGGTCTAAGGACACTGTTTCTTTAAAGGAGTCAGTGCTTGCATTAGGGAATGACAGCAAGATAGTGCTGTTTACTCTTTCCTCGTATGGAAACCAATGATTTCTTCAGGATGTTGTTACAGTTAAATTCTGGGGTGATCTATTCCTTAATTGTCAATGAAATCAACACGTTCAATATCGCCACTGACTATTGCATAAAGAGATGGAATAGAACAGAACATTCTTAAAATGTTTTTAAGGTTAAGATTAATGTTCCATTTGTAAGGAAGGCATGGTATTAACAGCAGACACAATAGATGCAAGTTTCGAAAACCTTTATTCAGAAAATTTGGTAAGGTTCGGAGAATTTCTAACTGGCCCTAACTCTAGCATGGGAGTAGTCTCGACAATTACACAAACCACAAACAAGTCCAAGTCAGTCTAGTCAAAATAAAAAGGCCTGTACTAAAAGAAACCTAACCTTGCTCTCCTTCTCAAATGGCAAATATGTAAGGGGATATAAAAAGGAAAATTAGTGTCTTAAAAGATATGTCAGAATGGCTAAGGTAACAACTCCCTTCCCCACGTTCAGAAGCATGGGGTCTCACGAGTTTCTTAATAAGGATAGTTAGATGGCACAGTTCTGTTAAGGATTTTAATCAGGCGACAGCCTTAGTCTTGGCCCAGTATGCAGCGCACAATCGAATCACACCCCCTTTTCAAATACCCCGGGTCACAATGGGCCATGAACCAGGCTGGTTGATAAAATGTTGATTTATTTATTTTAATATTCAAAAGAAATCATACAATTTTGATATGGGGCAGAAATCACCAATTGGGTCATAAGAACAATAGTAATGTAGGCAATGCACTGAATTTAACCTTCTATTGACACAACTACAAAACATCAAGGAATATGAGCACTTTTGGATTTTAGGTAAGATAGCACTTGAGTTAGAATTTCCCCCTGCAAGGTTCCCTCAACCCACAAATAATCAATTTTAAGTGGATAAACAGAATCAGCAGGTAATCAGGAATGACAGACAAGAAACAGAATTTAAATCCGACCTTCCCTCCCCAAACAAGAGAGAAAAACGGATTTCAAACCCTGGAAATGCTAAAATGACATTCAGAAATGGATGAATAAATGGATGAATATGTCTAGAACGCTTGAAACAAACACAGTTCTTTACTTGAGCAACACTGGAATGATACTAACAATCACAAGCAATGGATTGAGTAAGAGCAAACAATTTGAAATTAAATGGAAGATTTAAAACAGTTTTTAATCAAAATGACACATTGGAAATTTAACACACTTTTGCAATACCCGTCTGAATTTACCAAAACACAGTTTTTGTGTTGGGGTGTAGCTATGGATTATAGGTACAATATGAAAGTGAAATGAGGTCTCTAGATGTTAAATTGAGTGAGTTATGCAAGATCTAGTGAGGTGCGTTTTTGAAAAAATGAAGGCGCGAAAAAGGAAAAGAAATCAATTCTGACATGGACAGTTTTACTCTACACTGGAGCATTCAGGCTAGGCTACCAGATTGAGACACAGTAAGCTCTGGGGTTGACTCGCGAGTTCAACCCTAGCACCTCTGCGCCCGCCCTGGCAGACCCAGTCCGATCACTCACACAGGATTAATATTTTAGGATTTTACAAGACAAAATTATTAAAGATGGTGGTGCTAGCACAAGGAATCAAAGGCAGGGTTTCAAAAATGATTTTGACACTATTACAAGTTATCAGGATAAGGATGGGATGGCTTAGAAATGGAGATGGAACAAAGCAAGGCAAGTTAAGCTATGGTTTCCTATGGTTCCCATTGATTCAGTCCACTTTTTAGTTTTTGGATTTTGGACAGTCAGCGCTCGGAATCACCACACAGATCTGGTCTAACACAGAACAGCCGGACAAAATCAGCGGGCACGGACAGCTGGGCATGGGCTGGATACCAAAAGATACTTCTTCTGGACTGGCAATTCTGGTTACTGGATACTATAGGTTATCAGGGTAGGAGGATGCAGCAGCATGCAGTGAGTGGCAAGCCAAGTTAATTCAGGATGCTTCCCAAAACACCATAGCATTCCCCTTGGTTATTGGGATTATTTTAGAATGGAGGCCTAGCTGAAGCAGAATCAGCAATGCTTGGCCTTGTGGTTAAGATCTGGAGTTTAGATGTATAGATGCAAGATGAAGACAGGAACAGACAGGAACAGGGCGTTGGCGTAGGAAATCAGGAATAAGTGTGTCCGTGTGTGTTGTCAGGGACCCTTATTTATCATGCAAAATGACATCATCAAGATAGAGGCTGAGAAGGGTTAACTACGCCCACCTCTAAACTACTTGGATTGGGTAGGGGAGCTAGTCTCCACCTCGCTCTCAGTTGGTTGGATTTCTAAGGGGATGATGTCAGGTTTATGAGGTGAGGTCTACAATGTCCCAACACTCACACATTTATTTTACTCAAAATCCGATTTTGCCAAAAACATACATTTCTTTACCTGCAATCTCTTGGAAAATTATGCACACAGCTCACATATTCTGTGCCTCAGATTTCAGTCCAATCCTTGGGTATGTGCGACCTTGTTTCGCCTTTCTGATACATTTTGGTGGTTTTACACATTAAAGATTTGGCCTACAATTCCACAATTTTATACACAAATCCGAATTGTCGTAAAATTGCAAAACCAGCCTTGATATGGAGTGGACCAGGCGAGTAATAGGAAATTCTTGAAATTATTAGAGATCTTAATCCTGTTGGTGCTGCCTACCCGTGTGTTTGGTAGCTCACAAGGCTGTTGAGAGCTTGTAATATAACACAAAGAAAAAAATCCAAGCACTGTTTGATAGGCGCTCCACAATAAGTCTTTTATTTGTTGTATTATTTGAAAATAAATGTTGCTCTTGTGTTTATTCAAAGAGAAAAAAACAATAGTTGTTGTCCTCTACACGTGTTTCCCCACTTATATTTAGTGGTTCAACAGGAGGTAATTATGAATGTTTTAGTTTATCAGCAATTAGTTAAATACTTCTTTGTTGTAAATGGGATGAAAAAAATTCCTGTGTTGCTTTATAAGTGTATCTTATAATATGCTGGAGTGTTCCTTCATTGCTTTTCATGGGCAGTTCCTGGATTTCTCCTTTTGTTCAATTGCACTGGATTCTGTTCTGAAACGGGAACTGCTCGTTTTTCAAATGCGAATTGTCCCCAGGGATGTATGTACAAAATCTTATGTTTGCCACATTAATACTTACCTTGAAATCTGTCATATTTCATAACTTCTGTTCCCCATGCAGCAAGGAGTTCTACCAAGTTTTAAAAGGTAGCCCACAAAATTAGATTTAAAAACTGCTAATTCTTGCTACAGAAATAAAAGTCTTTAAAGTTTCTTTATAACATAGTATCTGGCACCAATAGACAGTCCCTTTGTTACTTGATCCTGTTTTTTTTCTTCCTTCAACTGTAAGCAGCTGTCATTTCCTTCCAGGCAAGGGGGTTTCCAGTCTTAATTGAAGGTTTTATTACCACTTCACACTTGACGGGTGAGTGTCTCAGACTGCTATTGTCCCAGCCTGGAGCACAGACGAATGTCTGATTAGCATGTGAACTTTCATTGCTCTGTCCCATACAAAGTTTTTCAAGCTGGCACTTCGCACCTACGTGTCCTGGATTTAATTTCTTATTTTGGTCTCGAATTAAACACATCTATGACAGAAGATATCCTATGTGTGTATTATCACCACTAACATAATTCCTTTACACTGGTAAGTTTGTAGGCTTTCATTAACAATTGAGTTTTAAACAGGTCATTTTGTTTTCTCTTCAGTCAGCACAGCCCATTTTTCCACATGTGTTAAAAACTGCTATCATTTCTTTCTTTAATTCGGTTTGCAGCTCCTCAGATTGCCACTGTCTTGGCAGCTGTAGTCATTTTCCTTGCAGCAGGACTCTTATCTAAAGTATAGATACATTTATCCTTGACCTGGCTCAGAGAGTAAAAAGTCTCTTTGAACTGCTGCGCCTGGATACATTTTGTGAAGAAATAAACGCGTGTTTCCCGTGCGGGTGAAAAGAAAGTTGCTTGTTGATTTCTTTCAAATCTACTTTGACAGGACCTGTCATTCAGGAATTATTCCTGGTTTTTCTGAGGCACAATGACTTATCCTGGGCCTGGCAGGGCCGTTTCCATCACAGTGGTTTCAGAATGTACCGATGGAAATAGCATAACACAGCATTTTGAAAGGGTAAAAAAAGGTTTCCTTCTGAAGGGGAATTTTGTCTTTTGCAGCAATGCAGTGCTGCTGGTTCACTTGATTCCATATATAAGTCTCAGAACACACTGGCATACATTTCAATGTGTCCCCTTGTTCCATTTTGCCTGAAGTGTGTGAGACAAGATGGTGGAGCCATTTTTTGTTACTTCCAAAACGCAGTTTTGAGGTCCTGGTGCGCACTGGAGCAAGCGCAGCGAGAAGGCTGTTTCTTGCGCAATGCAGCTTAGTGATGTGAGGTAATGCCTTTGAGTGGGTCAATATATCCCACAGTTCTATCAGTCTTGTACACTTTGGCTCACTGGTACAATTTAACAGTTCAGGCTTGGGCTTTAAGCTTTTGACAGTTCAATACATTCTTTAGGCTTCGTCCACCTTGCCACAAAAACACAGTTTTACTCTTGACTTTTACTTTGCCACAGTTTAGCACAGGCTTTCCCTCTGCCGGGCTCGTGCCTGTCTTTCTCTTCACATATGTTTGAAATTTCATTTCTCACATGGGTCTCCCTCCGCTGGGCTAAAACACTCTTTTCACTTTGTGGGGATTCCCTCCCCAGTGTTTTGTCTTTATCCAACTTTTTACTGTCAACGACGTTCGAAACTGCAAGGATTTTACGTAGCCCTCTGCATGACCACTTCAATCTCCCATTAGACAATTTAACAATCAACAATCTTCATCACCTCGCAACACTAATACTTCTTGGTCTTTGTAGTTTCTTATACTCTTTACTTTGCCTGCTTGGCATCCATCAAAGTTAATATACTTTGCCCTCTTGGCGTATTCAGAGTTCACATACTTTGCTTTTCATTCAATCAACTCTCATTCAGGATCGTGCTTACTTTCATGCCTTCATTTCCCATTTATCTCAACTTAAAACATTTCACAGAGACTTTTGAATGTGTGATCACGCCTTGTAGGACTACTCTGTTACTTTGTATACTTTTCTCACAATTCAGCAATTGTCCTTTCCATTATGTGTTTTATCGGCACACGCACAATCTTCAACTCCTGTCAAAGTCACTTTTGCTTTTAACACAAAACAGGCTTTTGGCACCTACGATAACTCACTGGTTGTGTTAATTGGGTTTCTTTCTTCAACACCTTTCATGTAGCAGTCAAGGCTTATACCAACACCTCCTGTGCTTCTCCCCAAATCACCCGGGATGGTATTGGGCCACCTTGAAGTACATTGAAAGAATTTACTTTCCACTCACTCGGTTTCAGTCTTGGAACACTCACGGCTATCCAAAAGTGTGGAATCCTTGCATTGCTCTCTCTCGTGCTCTGCAACTGCAGATCAGCCCCTTGGCCTTTCAACTTTGATAGCCTGGTTCGCATCAGCCCTCAAAGAGCTGTTCCTTCTCGTACCCAGCCTTGCTCACAGTGTGCCTGTGCGTGCCACCTTTTATCCTGACAGGGAGTATTAACAAGTGGCAGGCGCGTGTAGTTAGGATTACGTGCCTGACTCTGCCTGTTCTCATTAAAGGAACAGAGCCATTGGTCTCATTAAAGGGACAGAGCCATTGCAAGTCAGTCGTGAACGCAGGATACCACAGGTGCAATGTGCTGGTATTGGAAGCAAGACTATATAGAGCAACAGAGGTTTGAATCCCGGATCCGCTCTTAGAAACCGAACTCAGGTATTAAGCGTGTTATTAAAAGACCAATAAAATAAAATAAATAAAATAATCTTCAGGCCTCATTCCTCATCTTCCTCTGCTCAGTAGTGCTGTCAATGGGATGTGGGGAGGAATGATGGGAGCTGTAACTTCCCATAAAATAGGCAGGGATAGGGGTTAGCTGGGTTGTGGGAAAAGGGGGATACCAGGTCTCACCATCAGGTGCTTCTCCCACTCCCTGAGGACCCCATACCCAGGTGACCCTCCCTCGCTTGTCCCCCCCAGGGTTGGAATCCAAAAGCGATGGACTTTCCCTGGCCACCTGAGTCCGGGATCCTGGGGACTAGGTTGTGAAGTACACTCTGGTTTTTCACACTATTTTCTGGCCAAGGCTTTCCAGTAACAATCGCACAATGTTAAAGTCTCCCCCGGCAGTAAATTCCCCTTGAGGGACATCACCCCTGTTTTTCTGTAGGGGTGTTGATGAACTACGTAGTTGCTGGACGAGGAATGACGCTTGGAGCCCCTAGAGCCCCTCACCAATATCGCCTGTGTGTCACCAATATCGCCTGTGTGTCTGGTGGCCTGGAAATCTCTAAGAAAATGCCATACCTGGTTAATGATATGGTGTGCACAATAATTAAAACCATAACAAATTGGTATTATATTCATGTCAACCTTGTGAGCTCAGGTGAGCTATAAAAAGGATATGTGGATTACGGCCAGTCTGCCTGTCGTGCCTTCAGCAAGTATGATTGTAGGCAGGAAAGCTGCTTCTATTGATCCTTTGGGAGGAGGGTGATACTTCTCCTCCAGCCCAGGACACTCTCAAGAGGAGAGCTCCTGGGAACCATACTTCAAAGAATCACACCCATAACAAAGGGCAGTCTCACACCAGGGGTTTCATTCCAGAAGGCCTCTGAAGTTGCAGGCTTAGAGAACAGGGGTTAGAGTACCAAGAAAGGACAGAGAAGGGGTTTCCATCCTCATTTTCTATGGGGCTCTCTCTCTCTTTCCTGTCCACTCCATTGCCTGCAGAACACAGCACTATGTTACAAGAAGGCAAGAGTAACTTGTCAAAGTGACAGGGATTGGATGCCTTATAGCAGGCTTCCTGTTTTCCAATCTCCTATGCCCTTTGCCTTTATAAGGAAGAGATCAGCCACTCCATTTAAGAACAGAATAATTTGTTTGGACATTTTTGGACAGCACTCCTTTCCAAAGCTTTTTGCCAGAGGTGAAAACAAGTGTCCCACGGCAGAGGAAAGCTCTGGCACCTAACCATTCCCAGGGAACATTTGAAGTGAAATCTGTTGGATCAAGACCTTCACTCTCTGCTAGCTGTACTAATACCGAGGTGTCTCACTGGAGGTAAAGGATTCTTGGAGGTGCCAGCTATCCTCCTTGGACTGGGAGCGAAGAGGAAAAGGACCTGATTTGTTCCTAAGCCCCTGGGTTGTGACTCACAGCTCCAGGGAAGGCAGAGCAGCTTGATTCCTGTGTTGCACCACTTCAAACCATCCTCGAGCCTTAGTCGACTGTGGACAAAGCCTTTGAGCCACTCAGGACATGTGGTGCTCCCTATGTCAATCTCTTTTAACCTCAAACCACTGTGTTACTGCATCGGACCAGCAGAACGTCTCACCTGCTCCGGCATGAACAAGAAGCTCACTCCCGCAGATGTCTTCAAACTGTCAGGTCTTAGAACAGCACCTCGAACCACCAGGATCTTTAAATCAAACCAACCCAGAACTTGACTCGAACCCTTGGAAACACAGTTTCATCTGATAACTCAGCCAGTGGAAACCATCAGATCAAACTGGCTTGACCATCGACACTAACCTGGTGGAATCATCAAATTGCAGTGTTGCAATGCACATCGAACCTGACACAACGTCTGGTTTACCGCAACTCACTGCATTTGAATCAAGTGGGAAGTAAAGCACAGAGGAACCCAGTTTGATGCTGTTGCTCGACCAAGCAAGAATAAAGGCCATTTGAGAGACACAAAGGCCCTGTGGGTCCTTTTTTGGAACCCTAGTGATGGCTAAGCCACTCTTCTGTACAGTGTTAATAAAAATATCCTTTTAAAGAGACAATGGGCCTCATTATGGATCCGGCAGTAACCCTCTCAGTGCTACCGGCGGCTTGCCACCGGACTCATAATAAATAACTGGCATCTGGCTTCCCGGTGCCAGCGAGCTATTCCAAGTCCGGCGGCCGGGAAGTCAGGCGCCAGCAATTTTGTTAATCCCCACAGGACTCCATGGGAATGGGCACACAGGAGCACCGGCACCGTTGCTAATGGTGCCGGTTCTCCCGTGAAACTCTGCAGGAGGGTGTTGTCCCGCCCGGCAGGTGTGACCCTGGCGGGTGGGACAGCACCCGCCCACAGTGTTATAGTGTGCCGGTCAGGAAATAACAGTGCTCGTAAGCTTACCGGCACCGTTGTTTCCGGACCGGCAGTCGCCCAATCTTGCAGTGTCTTGCTCATCACCTTTGCTACACTACCCAGAGTGAATTAATCTTCATATTTTACATCTGTGTTTTTGCTAGTGTTTTAATAGTCAGCTATTGTGTATGTTATGGTGCGTTTAGTTAAAGTAAATATTTATTTTTATGGCACCTTGATTGGTCATTATGTTATTTTGAAGTCTTGTGCTATTACTATTTGGGTTGTTACTGTCATCAAATTCACACTCCTCTTAAGAATATAGCCTGCCCTCGGCCCAAGTTACCACAAAAGGGGCAGGAGGTATGTAAAGATAGGCCCACATATACCATAAAGAGAAGAAACTCAATAGCGGTTTAACTCAAAACCCAGCTCCTTCCAATACAAACGGCCACTGGGAGATCATACAAAGGACAATCTCAAAATGGCGTTATGAACAAAAGGTTTTAAAACAAAGAAATCATCATAGCTGATGTCATAGTTAGTATAATCATAAAAAACTTCTTTTCTCTTATTTGATTTGTTGCTAGACTATATAACAGAGGTATCTATAAGTGAACCTTTTTACTATTGGTTCTTCTTCAACTAATAACACTTCCTAAGGTTAACCTTCTACAAATCATACATTTCAATCTAGCATGCTAATAGTTGCCATTCTACTACACTAGTCGTTAAGAGGAACAGGTTTTGAAAGGCCAGTTATGTGCTCATTTGGCCTCAGCACTTTTATGTGGTGCCAAGATACGTGGTGAGGAAGGAGAGATGTGCAAACCGCAATGGATCCAGTTTAAAGAAGCTACTCCCCTCTCTTCCCAGGTGTGAGGCCTTATCCGCAGTGGTTGAAGTGGATGGGAGCAGTTAAGCTTTACTGTTCCTATACTTTTATTTAAAAAAGAAACCATTCCGGAATGGTTTTGTTTTAAAATAAAAGTTTAGTAAGTAGTTGAAGCTTGCACTTCCGTGCAGTTCACTGAACGTTCCCTTAAACAGCAGGCACATTTGTTTGGGGGTTTGTGTTGCATGTTGGAGTAGTTATGGGGTTTGTTGGGTCTGGGGGCAGGCCAGCAGGGAACATAGTTCCCCTTCTTTTCATAGACTTGGACCATCTGCCAGTCTGTTTGTGGCCTTGGCACGTGTGCTAAAGAAGTGGCAGATGCACTATCTAATTGGGCCTGGAATAAATTACATTGTTTGGGTCATGTAGAGCACCACCGTTCAGAGCTCAATTTCATCTATTCTTTGTATTTTCTGTTATACTAACATGTGTATGCTTCCCTTCAGTAACCACTCAGGGCAGTGTGTAATCATTCATTATAGGATCCATTGGCACAGTTGCCACTTGCACCTGGCATTTGAGAATATCTGTATTTCTCACTGCTATCAATTAAAACTAATTAACTTTCATAACTGTATGCAGTATTCCCTGGGAAACGTTATCTGGTGCGGTTTCAGCTTGCTAAGCAGAACTCGCCCACTGCACTGACCTTGGTGTTTGGGGCTCATCTGAGCATCGTGAGGACTGGAATCTTTTTTAAGCAATTTCATGTCAGGATGCAGTATTTCAGAAATGAGGCCTAGTAGTGTTTGGTCTGTGTAATGGCAGTACTTCTGTTCCATCTGCGTTTGTTTTCTTCGTGTCCTGCATGCATGCCACTATTCATTGTTTCCTGCCCATTTATGGTGCAACCTGCACCTTCCCCCTACCTACTCATGTCTATGCTACTTGTGGAACCCTGTCTGGATATTCTGCAACCCTCGCACTTGAATGCAAACTACTTTGCACCCCAATTGTGTCACACAACCTATTCTACTCTTAATGGTGGCTGACACTAGTGTTTTCCTAACAGTTTACTGAATCTTTCTCAGCTTATACTTTTGTTCATGATTGGGAGATTGGGAACAGGTGGGGCCATAGCCAATACTGGTGTGACTCATCTCCAATACCACAGGTATATCTCTTGACTGTGCCGTTTTCAACTTTATGATTGGGATCACTAATGGCTTTTAGGATTGTGATGGCTGAGTTGGCTGTTTAGCCAATACTCACCCTTGTACTCCTGCAGAGCAGTAGTTATTTTGTCACACAGAGAATGTGGTGGTTAGGAAAGTGTGTAAGAAGGGGGAGAAGAATCCTCAAAAGTTGGAAGAGTCAGGCTTGTGAGAGGGGGTTATGCTGGAGAAATGCAAGGTGGACTAGTCAGTCCTGTTGGAGGGGGCCATGTTGGAGAAGGGATTAGGGGGAATAGTGCGGCCCATCGGAAAGGGCCATGTTTCAGGAGGGATAGGTTAAAGAGTCATTCCCATTGGTGGGGATCATATCAGGATAGGGAGTTCTATGGGACAAAGGTGTAGTGGAAGAAGATCAGGCGGTGCATAATGCATATGCAGGGAAGGTGTTGGTATTCCTGCCACATGGAGAAGTAGCCACACAGGTCCAGGAGGGTGACATGGAAAGGGGGTAGGCGGGGTGGAGCTGATGGAGACTAAAGACTACCAGGATGGAGACATCACTGATGGTTCCCCAGGAGATAGCTTTAGAGGAACTTGAATGTAACGTATAGTTTGTTGCCATTCTGTTGCAGTAATTAGTCATCTGAATATTCACACTGCTCCTTTTAATTTCATGGTTGTGAAGGAATCATGGAACTGTCTGTCTGCTAGTTAGGTTGACAGTAAAGAGGGAAATATCCTGCCAAAAACACCTTTATCTATTCTGAGGGGTCAGTAATGTGAGGCGGACAACTGCTTGTATTTTTCTCAAGATCAGACATTTTATTAAGAAACAAATTGTAAACTAAATCCTTGCTAATCCTACTCTAGCAGGGAATGTGGCCCTCACAAGAAACAACAAAATATTTAAAGGAAATCATAAACAATAGAAAAGAATAAACAGTGTTCAACCAGTATTTTAGATGACCTTCGCCTGTCCCTTCCCTAAGGTTTTTCAAAGTCAATTCTCCCAATGTTCAAAGGAAAAGGGAAAGGTCTTGAACCAGTTCTTATGAGTTCCATGTTAATACATAAGTTCATCATACAAAAATCCACTGGTAACAATTCTTCAGCTTTCAGTTTAAAAGTTCCCTTTCCAAGTTCAGCCAAGAAAATAGAACCAATGGTAATCCTGGATGTCTTCTTTCCAAGATGAATAGTCACAGTTCAAAGATTAGGGTAACAACTTCTTCTTCTGCAACTTTACAAATGATGAAGACCTCTGCAGTGCATTTGGTATAATTGTCAGGATGCTTCTTTTTGGTTTGTTTTCTTTCCTCTGTACAACCATCCTTCTACTACTGTTACTGTGGGAACAGTCTCCTTTGTTACACAGTATACTACTACTTCAACCAACGTCAATGTAACATCCACTGACAGTTTATACAACACCACAGTGCAGGTATGTCTGCTTCTTCTTATACAATGTCGTACTTCAGAACTATTAGGTATTTAAAAACAAGACTCTTTGAACTCTACAGGTAGGCAATACACTTTTCCTTCTTACATTCCAAGAAAATGACAGCCTCTTTGCCTCACTCTCTGCCTTACTACCACCAGTATAACCTGCCTCTGCTCCAAGAGTGACTTTCTCTCAACATCAAAAGTCTTCACCATTACAGCTTATCTTCTTCTGCATGACTCTTTTACAAGCACCCAACTCCCTTCCCCAGCTTTGTTCACAACTTATTGGCTCCAGTAATTACCCTGAAGCTATATTACCACTCTTCCAGCTTCAGGTTACAATTTTACACTTGTATCAGAGGACACTGGACCTTTAACACCCTCGTAAACCAGATGGATATTACTCAATAGAACTGGATGCACTATGGAAAGGGGTCATCTCTTGGCTGTGGTAATGGTTGTTCTTATAGTCAATACAACATCTTCTAAACTTGAAGAATGAATGTTCCGGATATTACAAGGTTCAGTCTTCAAAGGAAAAACAGTTATAAGTATATGCAACCACTCTTTCATATAGGTTTTTAACTTCAAAGAGATAACAGTGATTGTATTTCTGTTCAATATCATGGAGACGGTTTCAGACTCATTTAAGGAATTACAATTGGCCACATGTGACCTTCCATTGATGCTGCATGTCTTGTAATAGGTGAGAAAAGAAAGAGGTGAGAAAGAGGTAAGAAAAGAAAGAGGAACCATGGGCTATAGTAGAATCCCAGTGGCTCTTGAGGTTAGTAGAGGCAGAAAATTAAAGGAGAAACTCCAGTTTGTGAGTGCAGTACTGGCAGTATGAGCGTGGCTTAGCTAGTTGGTAGAGCCAAAGAAATTGAGGCATAGCCTCCAGTTTGTGAGTGTGGTACTAGTAGGCTGAAAGAAACTCTGCTAATAAGTAGAACCAACAAATTGAGGTTGATGTAAAAACCTAACTGTAAATGTCAGCACCTTTCCTCATGACCGCACCCCCTCCGAATAACTATTGCTGGTTTGCACACAAATCTTAATCATCAACATCTTTTTGCGAAGTCTTCCAAGTGATAGACCTGGGGCTTCCTTCTGCAGTAGCAACATGATGTGCTGCCATTTGTCAGAAAGTAAGCTCTCCCATTTGTGAGTACAGAGGGACGTCTCCTCTGGACTGAGGCAATAGTCTCAGTATCATTAAATACCTTTTTCATACAGCACATCCTCCATGGGGGAATTGTAAGATTTCCACAGATAATTGAACAAGTACAGGTGGCCATACTGACCACTTTCCCAGAATAGCAGTGTGTTGCCATCACTACGCAATTGGCATGTGTTAAGCTCATAGGCATCAACCATCTGGCCTGCAGTGTGCCTGTCAAATTTCTGTAAGGACCCAGATGAATACAGGGAGTCAGAGTGGGAAGAAATCTAAACTACATCCTCTTATGTTTTTCTACTGTATGTAAGCTAATTTGTGTGCCCCCTGAAGCACTGTCAGGAGATTTAAAGAATGATTGTGCACTGCCCGATAACCTACTTTGCAGTGGTGCAATCCCGAACTGGGTTGAGAATCTCTGAACTTTGGCTTTCTATTCTTGTTCCATCCTGGCTTTTAAATGTCACTTTGGTGCAAATGACAATTGCTTGTGTTTTCCCTATCCTCACACATATTGTTAAAATGTGGCTTTCTCACTCTAAACCATGGTTAAAAAAAGATGCCAGGAAATATACTCCACATTCCCCTTCATCGCAAAAATGTGTGGCTCCTGTTGGAAGGTCGAGGGAAGTTCCATATCCAATTTCCCTGATTCTGCATGACCATGCATATCATGTTCATTTATTTTTTATTTATGTATTTATAATTTGTAGAAAGCGCTACTCGCCCATAGGCCTCAAAGCGCACACAAGACAAAACAAGACATACAGAACAAATTGCAATGATGGAGGGAAGCAGAAGAAACTGGCCTAGTCTAATCTGATCTGTGAGAAAGGCGGCCTAGTCTGGATCAAGATTAAACAGATGAGTTTTGAGACTTTTCTTAAACTCGTGAATAGAGTTGGCCTGCCTGAGTTCAAGCAGGATTATATTCCAAAATGGTGGTGCCTGGATGTCAAATGTGGAGCCGCCAAAGGTTTTGAGATTATACCTGGGTTGGTTAAATTTTAGGGCGTCACAGGAGTGCAGACAACAACCAGGTGGAAGGGTGGTGAGGCGGTTGCTCAGGTATTGCGGGCCTTCACTATGACAGCACTTGTAGGTCAAGGAGAGTAACCTGTGCGTTACACATTGTTTGATACAGAGCCAGTGAAGGCTTTGTCTGGTACTTGTGACATGTTCCCTCCTGGTGAGAAATAAACAGCTCTAACTTCCCCGTTTTGAGCAATTTGCCGGACCTGAAGATTCGCCTTTGATGTCCCTACTAGCAAGCTGTTACAGTAATCGAGGCGTGAGTTAATCAAGGCCGCAGCTAGTAGGGATCTATTTTTTTGTGAGATATATGGGCGAATGTGGTTCAATAATTTGGTCACATAACCACAATATGCCCGAACAGAGGCAACATGGGGTTTCATTGACAGCTCTGCATCCAGCACTACACCAAATGATTTCACCTTCTTAGACACTTTGATTTCTTGCTATACAAAAACTATTGTAGTCAGGAGGCATACTTTTGAGTCTTTGTCCTGATACAAAGATCAACAGTTCGTTTTTTTCGGGATTGAGAGCCAGGGAGGTTGTGATCATCCAATCCTGAATAGAGTTCTAGAAGCGATTAATGGCATCAGAGTCAATGCCATGACAGCCAGTTAACTCTACGATGACCTGAGTGTCATCTGCATAGTTGGTATACTGCACACCCAGGTCATCAAGAAGAGCAAGAAGTGTAATGACATAAACATTGAACAACAATGGAGAGATACAGGATCCCTGTGGTACCCCACAGGTGGTGAGCATTGGCGTTGAGCTGGTGTTTTGCACCGCAACTCTGGAACTCCTAGGTCCAAGGAAAGATAGAATCCACTGAGCAGTCATACTAGAGCAGTGCACCTGTTCACTCAGCCTGGTGACCAATAGTGAGTGGTCAACCGGGTCAAATTCTGTGATCAAGCAGCAATAAGAGAGTAGGTTTGCCTTTATCCACAATGCTTGTGATGTTAGATTTAAGATCAATCGATGCAGTTTCTGTCCCATGCATGTGCCTAAAGCCTGACTGTCTCTGGTTCAATATGTTGTTATTCTCTATGAACTCCTGGAGCTGAATATATGCAACACGATCCAACATTTAATAAAAAAAATGGTACATTTGTGTTCGGTCTGTAGTGTTTACCTATATTGGGATCAAGGTTACTTTTCTTCAGGAGTGGAGTGATACATGACTCTTTTAGAACCGAAGGTACAGTGGATTCAGCAAAGGACAGATTGACCAGTTCGGTTACCCAAGGGGCAAGAGTGTTAATACAGGCCTTAATGATAGTAGATGGGCAACTAACTCCTAAGCATGAGGTAGGTTTCATACCAGCTACGATTTTACAAATCTGGCCCTGTGTACATGGCTGAAACTGAAATATAGCATGGGAAGGATTGCAATTGAAGAGAGAAGGAGAGGGATCAGAGGGGTGGGGGGGACTGATGATCTTCTCCATACAGTTATTTTACTGAGCAGCAATAGAAAGTTGGTGAACTTGAATTTTGTTATTAAACCTGTCATGGATGGATTGACACCAGGCAGAGTCCTTGAGTAATGTTGTGGAATTAGGAAAGTTACCCTCAAACTCTTTAAGGATCGAGAAGAGCTCTTGTGAATTTGATTGCGCCCAAGAGATCCTGTCATTGAAGCTTTGGGACTTAGCTGCAATAATAGCTAGTTTCAGGAGTTTTACTGAGTCTTTATATAGGTCTAGCATAGAGGGAGAGGGTTTTTTCCTCCACCCCCTCTCAGCTCTTTGCTTGGCACGATGAAGATCAGTGATGGAGCTCCCAAACCAGTCACTCTTATTAACTTTATTCTTGATAAGTTTAATTTTTCTATGTATTAAGACATCTATAATGTCATTAATAGTGTTAGTGATATGGGAAGCAAGATCGCCAGCGCTGACAAACGTATCAATTGGGGCCAATTTGGCCAAGAGCTGTGAAGCTAAAATCGAAGGGGTGACCTATTTTTAATTCCTGGCAAGGACAGTGTGTTTGGGGTGAGACTCTGAGGACAGGGAATAGGCTGGCAGTGAGAATGAACCATGCACTAGAAAGTGATCTGACCATGGACAATGCTCAGAAGTGATGTTCGTCGTAGCTAAATGGTGAGTCAGTACCCAGTCTATTGTGTGTCCATCTCTGTGGGTAGGGGCAAGCAGCTTCTGAGTGAAACCAGTGCTATTCAGTGCTGGGACCAGAGAGATTGCCAATTTATCATGGGATCATTGGCCCAAAGAATAAAATCTCCAAGGACAATAAGGGGAGTACATACTTTAGTGATGTTATTAAGTAAGTTAATAAATTGCTCCTCAAAAAGGGGGGGTAACAGATGGTGGCCGATAAATCACCACCATAGTGAGGGAACTATTATCATTAAGCTTTATTTTAGCTACCAAACCTTTGCAGCCTTGACGGGAGGAGTGTGTATTAACATGAATATCCAAGCACTTTTCGGCGCGATCCGCTCCAATGATGAAAATGTCGGGAGGAATGGCACGGGAAGCAGCTGTAAGTATTATGGTTTTTATATGTAGTGTGGGACCTCGCCCTCTTTTGTCAAGAGCTGTGGTGATAAACAATTTATGAAGAAAGATTGTTCTTGACTAACTTCCTATTAAAAGAATACATTCATGATTTGTTTTCCCTTAACCACAACTGACCATTTATACTAAAATATCCCAAAGGCAGTTACATCAAATCAACATATGTATAAATACGTTTTGTAAAAATAATACATTTCATGTGTTAACCATGCAAATTATTAAAAAATGTATTTTTCTTTAATTAAACAACAAGGTAGTTAGTCAAGAGCATTTGTTCTTTATAAAATATGTATTATGTTTGACAGTTATTATTCCAACTAATACACCAGTGGCAGCACCTCATTGTGTAAGGTAGCAAACAGGCTCCTGTTCCCAGCTATGCTCATGAGGGTTATGGGCAAAGGTGACCCTTTGTCTGGCTATTGCCATGAAATCAGTGCCTTGAACACTGGTCCACAGGTGCATTGTCACATTGACTTTGCTATCCTGAAAGTGGTCCTGTGCTATTCCCGATACTTGCAGGTTTGTGTGAAATAGTGCCAGCTCAAAATTTCCCCGTGGGGATCAATGAGGTCAAGGTGCCATCTGAAAGTATGTTTTCCAATGAAGAAGTAGGTCAACAATCTTATAGCCAACATTTTGCCAAGGCTGTCTTTTCATGATTTTTTGTGATAATAACACGCTCAAAAGTAAGCCTTGGCAAATGCACCCAATCTGCCCCTCTCCGCCACCTGAATCCCTGCGGGATCAATCAATGACTTCTGAATTTCTCTCATGAGTTCAGATTGTATCAGTAAGCCCTTGTATGGATATGTTTTCTTACATAGTGAGGCAGGTACTTGGGCAGTCTATTTGGGAAGCCATTTTGGTTTGCTAAGGAATCCTTTTATATTGTGTGGTGATTTTGTTTGTTTGTTTATTTATTTGTAGGGTGCACCAAACCCTTAGGTAGCTGGGCGCACAACATGGTAAGAATACTTAGAGCTTAGTTAAAGGTATATACAAGTACAGGTACATTACCAAATAGTAATCACAGTTATAGTTCAAGTGCAGGCAGGTAAAGGTATATTAACAATGAGTAATCGCAGTTACAGTTCAAGTGCTGACAGGTACAGGTAGAAGGCAAGACATGAAAACAAACTGTAGTCATAGGTCTAGTGGTCGTTAAGGTGTAACCAGGAACGGGTGTTATGTCTGAAGCTGTAGTAAGACTGATCCCTTCTGAGCTCCACTGGTAGTACATTCCAAAGTTGAGCTGTTTTTACAGGGAAACTATTACCCCCAGTTTTTTTTTGTCTGAATTTGGGTATTTGGAGGCAGTAGGAATTGGCTGTCCTAGTTGGTCTCCAGTGGATTTTCTAATTATTCTTTCTTTTAGGGGGGGGCTGCGTTGTTAAGGCATTTGTAGGTATGTTTTTAATATGGAAACGTTGTTACTTGGGAAGCATGCTTTTTGTTAGGGAAACATTTGATACTTTATTTGAGACCTTCTTTGTTTAGAGAAAAAAACATGTATTTATTTTTTTATAGAATCACTTTTTTGTTGGGAAAGATGTGTCAGGGTTTCAGTGGCAAATCTGATGTGGTGCTGTCTGTACAGGAGGAGTACAGCAATCTGGATCCAGTGGACATGGATAGCTTATCAACCTACTTGGAATCTGAAGAGGAGGAGCCACAGTTGATCAGCATTCTCGGGATGAGGCACATAGACAATAAACATGCCACTAATGCCCACCGCCTGTGATCACCACCACCTCAAACAATGTTCACAGCACCCGGAATACTTTCTGTTTCCCAAAACAATTTAACTGCTTGTTTTGTGCAAGAGTGTGCCTGTCGCTGGCCCAGCACAAATTCCTCCTCTGTCCTACTGTTCATCCAGAGAGCTCAAGCAGGTGGGGTATTGTGTCACACTCATTCAACCTGCCACTAATGCCCGACAGCCTCTGATAACAACAACTCCAACAATTTTAAAAGCATCCCCCAATTTATTTTCTGTTTTCAGAATGCTGTTGCAAATAAATTCAATAAATCTACTTTTGTGCGAGTGCCTGTCCAATCAAGCTGACCAAGTGCACAAAGTAAATTGTTGAGGTGCCTGGTTGAAAATTTAAATTAAAAAAAACATAAAGGCAGATTGTTTTCAAATGGTGTTTTAAAAAATGACAAACACATTATATTCTGATTGGCACTGCCTAAAATAGGTAAGCAAATGTCAAATTGGTCAGTGTAAAGTGGTCTACCTTGGACATGAGGTAGGAGGAAGTGAAATAAGGCCATTGCCTAGTAAAGTACAAGCTGTACAGGATTGGGCCACCCTTACTACTAAAACCCAAGTGAGAGCCTTCCTAGGTCTCACAGGTTACTATAGGAACTTCATTGAACTATGGGACCATAGCTTCTCCCTTGAATGTGATCTCACCCAAATTCCCCAAGAAGGTCAGGTGGACTGAGGAGTGCACCAAGGCATTTGAAGGACTTAAGAAATACCTTTGTCAAGCTCCAGTCTTGAGTGCTCCGGACTACAACCAATCCTTCATTGTGCAAACTGATGCTTCAAATACAGGAATAGGTGCAGTCCCGAGTCAGCTGGATGAGAAAGGCAGGGAGCACCCCATCTGCTTCATTAGTAGGAAACTAAAGTACCGTGAGACAAGGTGGGCAACCATAGAACGTCAATGTTTCGCCATTGTGTGGTCTTTGAAGAGGTTTAGACCATACTTTTATGGATCTACTTGTAATTCAAATCAACCACCAACCCTTGAGATGGTTAATGCAGATGAAGTGGGAGAATCCTAAATTGTTAAGATGGTCAATCACCCTTCAGGGGTTTAATTTCACCATAGAACACAGGTCAAAATGCTGATGGTCTTTCCAGACAGTATGACCGACTGGAGTAAGGCGATTCATCCAGGAGTGGATTAAATTGTCCTGTCCTTTAGTTGGAGGGTAGGGGGACGAGTGTTAGGGAGATGTCTCAGAAATGTGCTAATTCCCTTCTACTTTGGAGACCCTCAGCTCTTTTTGATGGACTTTGGGAATTTTAATTTTTAACCTGGAGAGAGAGACCTTTTCCCCCACTCATGTATTTTTCTGTGATTTGCACTCTGTTTCTTTTGACTTTGGAGTCTGAGAAACTCCATAGGCATCATCATTACATTGACACACAGCACCTTCAGTGCAGTGACACAAGGAAGTCTCTCAGATTTCCCAAAGGTTCAAATACCCTCTCTTGGATAAACTACTGTTTCCAAAAGCAGTGAAGTGAAATTGACTTTACTTACATTTTGTAGCTTTCTAGACCCAGCACTCATTAGCTTATGTGATGGAGGGGTTAGTTAGTATCCCCTTTGTCTAGTTTCTCATGTAACATTTTTATGTTACCCTTTTTATAATAAATTGCTGGTGGCAGTGCTTTACTTTTTCCTACCATTGTGTGTTTCTACCGCAGGCTGCAATCGCAGCTGCAGTAAAGCACCCATGGGTGCCCATTTTGTCAAAATGGCCACGGTATTCTTTTTTTTGCCACATCTAGACGCTAGCTTGTGCCACATCTGGACGGGACTGTGAATGATGGCTTGCCCACACCCAGATTGAATTCTAGACATTGGCCCGCGCCGCATCCAGATAGAGTTGTGGGGGTCAACTGGTGCCATACTGGGACAGAACTGCAAATGCTAGCATTCCAAAGGTCAGGTAACCCACTAACCAATATAAACTCAAACTATGCATACTTATCTCACTCAAACTCACACAACCATCTCTCGCACAAGAAGCTGCACGCACTTCACAACACTGCAACAACACATAAGCCGGACCAACAGCACACGTGGCCTATCACAGACCCGATACCCGCACCAAAGCTCAGCATCTGGTGTATACCGAGTTGAAGCTGCCAACAGAACACCACTCCTCTCACTATCCTACTCCCTCTTCTCCTTACTTACCCACCCCACCCCACCTTATCATTTACAGATCCGCCAGAGCGCCTGGGGACCAATTCCGTTGGTGACGGTGCGCGGTACAAATACCTTTAACATTTAACATTTAAAATCACCCTCTCCAATTCCTTTCTTATTAAAAGCACAACATCCAAAGATGTTTTGTTTCCATGTCCAAAATCAAATGCTTCAGCTCTCAAAAAGCAACAGCCACCTAAGGCTTCCTTGCCTTTTAAACAATTCTTCTTTCTGCCTCTCCCTGTAAATACATTAAATGCACAACATCCAATTACGTTTTGTTTAATAGCCCAAAAAGCCCTACCTAGAAAAGAACAAAAAATGTCCAGCTGTCAAGGAGCAATAGACACTAGTCCACACCACCTGCCTCCCTCTTTATAAGATTCCCATTGACTGCTGAAGAACTACAGCAGGATTCTCCTGTAAATAGCCAGGCAATTCTGCCTTCCAAAATTAGTTTACACAGTCCTCTAAAACGTTTGAAGATCTCAAATACGGTGATACCTTAGGCGATTCAGGAATGGGATGTATAATTTGGCCCAGGTTACTCAAAAGCATAAGGAACAGTGGGTTGTCACAGTGCAGGGACAATAAGTTGCCTGCATGTCTTGGAATCTGCAGACAAAGGCTATAGGGCTCATGGGCGGAATGCAGTAAAAGTGGCAGTAACAAAATGACTGCTCTTTTTACCACATAGCTGAATTAAGGAACCAGGAAATGGGTGCTAATTCTGCCGGCAGAATTAGCACCAGCAAAATTTCCGCCAGCATATGGTACAATTAGCTCAGGTGCTAATTCCACTGGCAGAATTATTGGCAACATGGAAAATGGTACTTCTAACATATTAGAAGAAGAAATACCACCCAAAATAGGCAGTAATTCCGCCAAAAGCACAGTGCAGTTAGGTAAATAAGTACAGGTGATGGAAGTCAAGTCAAAGGTGTACCCAGTGCACTCAGAAAGGGTACATAAGATCCACACCTGACCCAAACACAATATCCAACAACATGCTGCCACAAGCTGTTGCAAACTGGGGTATACAGCACCTCCTGCTCTATATTGAGGTGCAGAGACAGGAGCAGCACCACAGAGCACATAGAGCAGAGAGGAGGAGGAGACACCATGCAAGGCGAGCACCCATTCTGGGGGCAGGCCCTCACCCTGGGCATTAACGGATGTCCAGCTGGTAACCCAGTGCCGGCTGAAGAGGGAGACAATGCACAGCTACCGTCCCTGATCGATGACGACATCCAGAGTAGGATCAACATCAGAAATGACTTACCCTCACTCCTGAAGCTTGTATCAGTGCTTCATTTCCTAGCAACTGGCACCTACCAGCACACTGAGGATATGCTGAATTGCATGTCCTGCCCACTTAAGCAGTGCAGCACCAAAATGCTAGGCAATCCTCCTTTGAACAAGAGTACCAACAGCAACCACAGACAAGTGTTTTGGCCTAGTCGGGCCTCAACAGTGAGGTGGAGCTGTGCCTCTCTAAAGAGGACAGTGAGCTAAAGACTTGGTGAGACTCACCTAGGGGCCATCCACCCAAGAACAGGTCAATGGGCCGTGTTCGTGCCGGTAGAAGGACTCCCAGAACCCCCCTTGTTTTGCATATTAAGTAGCTTTGGGTTTCACACTAAGTTACCAGGGGAACCAGACATGGACCCCTTGCCCACTGTTCTTAGAGAGGCACAGCTCCACCTCACTAATGTGGCCCTATTAGGCCGAAACACGTCTCTGGGGTTGCTGTTGGTACTCTTGTTCAGAGGAGAATTGCCTAGCATTTCGGTGCTGTACTGCGCCTGGGCAGGACAAAGACTGATATGCAAGGATATTTCTCCTCTGTGAAAAGGACAGTGAGCTGAAGACTTGGTGAGACTCTCACAAGGGCCATATACCCAAGAAAAGGTCAATGGTCAATGGTCCATGCTCGTGCCGGTGCCCTGGGTTGCCATTCTATGAATGTACAGATGATCTGCAATGCTGACCTCAATAGCACACACTGTTGAGTCTGCTTTCTTGGTTCCACCCATGACGCCATGGTTGTGTAGAACAGCACACTGCCTGCATACATAAAGAACCACAAAGGCCACGGACATGAATACCAGTTATGGATTGGCCCCTCGGCCAATCGGCCCGTGGCCTATATGAAATGGGCATGCTCTTGCCCGGGGGTCGGTTTCTACCCACGCTGGGCCAGTGCGAGGAGAATAAAAAAGCAAAAAGCACTTGCAGCACCGCAACGACTGCAGCAGGACCCTGGAGGCTACCTTCAGGGCTGGGTTGGCCTTGCTGGGACCAAGGCACAGTGGCGCCAGCGCACACTTTAAATTGCTTTCAACTTTGCAGGAAGCAACACATTTGTTGCACTTCTTTGCAAAGTTCAAAGCAACTTGTTGTTGTGCCTGGGGACCGCCAGCGCCGGGCTAATAAAAATGCTGCTGCAGAGGTTGAAAGAGCAATGAAAACATGGCAAGAAAGTGACAGCAATGGGGGAGGCAGTGACTTATAGTTTCACGAAGGTGGGGGCAGATATCCCACTAGAAAGGAAGAGGGCAGGCATTAGCGAGCAGTGACTCCCAGGAGCTTTCGCCAGTTCTCTGGTCAATGGGCCATGGCACACGCAGTAGGAGATGGAAGAACTGCAGGCCTTTGTCGGAATGGCGATGCTGATCTTTGTCGGAATGCCCCCCCTCCTGGTTGGCATCAGGTTGGCATCAGGGCCGTCTGTGGCTGGAAGAAAGCAGCTCGCCAGGGTGGTGACATTGGCAGCCTGGCGCTGCTTTGTATTCTGGAGCAGACACAGCTTTCACCTGAAGAACACTGCAGCAAGTGTGGCTTTAGCAGGGAATGGCTGGGCAACCTGGCAGCGGAGACGGAAAGATTCTAGGAGCCTGGCCGAGAGCTGTGGTAAGCATTCATTTAGGTCTATGTATTTTGCTTTTCGCAAGTTGCAGTTATAGCATGGGGTTTTTTTCTGCCGTTGTCTCTGTTACGATCATCACAAGACATTCCATCTCAGTGTCCTCGGTCACTTGACAAAATCCTTGTGCCTAAAAGCTTGTGTACAGTGTAGAAATATTTGACCATAGCACATCAAGTGGCTAGGCCACTTGATGTGCTATGGTCAAACACTGACTTCATTGTGCCACAATTAATGTTTTGTTGTAATGTGTCTATCTTTCCCATCTCCCTGCCTGGCATGCTGTTCAGGATGTTTGTTTGCATGTATGAGGTAACGAGTGCTCAGATTATGGGATGTCCTGTGAGTGCGCTGCTTTCCCTATTTTGCCAACCTCTGATTCTGAAGCCTGAAAGTAGATGCATGCAGTTGACATGCGGCCACATATGCACCAGACCTGCAGATGAACTTAACTGGTCTGCTGTTAAATCTCAGTTACCAGTTTAATGGTATCCACTTCCAGAATAATTGCTCATTTTACCTTAGCCGATATGATAGCTCAGTGGGTTGAGCACTTGCTGCTGCGATGTGTGTGTGATCTGCAGGTTGCAGGTTCGAATCACACCAAGGCCATCTCAGCATTTTCTGTAAAGGCGTGAATTGATCCAATTCATGGATGATGGTTTGAGGGCCACTTTTTTGGGGCGCAGGGTGGGCCACTTTTCTGAGGCGAGGGGTGGGCCACTTTTCTTTGGATGTCTGGGCCTATTTCCTGTCCCAGTCCGACCCTGATGAATACAGGGTAAGTACAAAAGCCATCATACATAATAATCTTGAATCACAAGTAAAATCGTACGTGAATGATGAGGGGGGACCATAACAACTACAAATGAATGCATAGGGCCTCATTACGACCCAGGCGGTAAGTTACCGCCTGGGCCGTGACTTTACCACCATGGCGTAAACTATGTTTACGCCATGGTGGTTGGCGGACTTACCGCCCCATTCCGACCTTGGCGGGGCGGTAAGTCCCCAATCCCCATTTACCCTTCCCCATTCCCACTTTTGCCCCATAGGGCATAATGGGAGTGGGGAAGGCGTTAATTACGCCACCGTAAATTACGGTGGCGTAATTAACAACAAGTCCCGTAGCGCCATGGATTTTAACACCTGCTAAAAGCAGGTGTTAAATCCGCCATGGCGCTAAGGGACCTTGTACTCAGGCGGTAAGGGTCGGCGCTGTTTACGCTGCCGTAATGAGGCCCATAGTCTGTTAAGGCCCTGTACATGCAGGACCTGCCCTCTCACCCCACACATGACAACCACCAACCCACAGGACCATGTCCTTCAAGGCAATGCAGTAGCATGTCAGTATCACATATGGCTCCATCAAGTAAATAATCCACAGAGAACTACAGGAACAGCAATGCACAGGGAACACATACCAACACAGCCAATAGGACAGTTCAACAATGTACAATGATAATGCAATACTGGCAGACAGTGACGACATGTAAGCTGCAAACCAGGTATGTGAATCTATTACAGCAGGAACACAGAAACCTCAAACATGCACAACAACCACCAAACACCCATCAGGGCACCGGCATGACAGCACTGCACAGGGCCTAAATAGACAACATGGGCATTGCAAGTCCTAGCACAGGTCATGTGTGTAACAACTGCTGGGTGCGAGCTGTGAGAACGGTGGTTTCTCAAAGTGACAATGCATATGTATCCCCATATAATATAACACTTCATTCAATTACTGGGATGGAACATCATGTACAGCAATGCGCCATAAGAGCGTCCATCAACATGCCATAAAAAATGCCACACATCCTCAATGCACTTTGACTGATACATGTGTCCTTTGACCTTGCAGGTGACTCTGGATACCCCTAGCTCCCATGGATGATTTCACATATGCGCATTCCACGTAAGTCACACAAGGTGGCCTAAATGAGGCACATGTCAGGACCAGGATCGAGCAAAGCTTTGGCCTACTGAAGGAACATTTCCAGTGTCTCCATCGGACCAGAGGGGCCCTGATGTACAGACCAGAGAAGGTTGGGTAAATCTTTGTCATCTATTCCATGTTGCACAACATATTCTTCGGCGACAAGTACCCTCAGAGGACAATGGCCCTCATTAGGACCCTGGCGGATTTTTTCCGCCATCGACGGACTTTTCCGCCATGGCGTAAAGTCCGTTTACGCCATGGCGGATGGTGGACTTACCGCCCCATTCCGAGGTCGGAGGGGCGGTAAGTCCCCATTGACCCATTTACCCTTCCCCATTCCCATTTAGGCCCCATAGGGTATAATGGGAGTGGGGAAGGAGTTAATTACGCCACCGTAAATTACGGTGGCGTAATTAACACCAAGGTCCCATAGCGCCATGGATTTTTACGCCCGCAAAAAGCGGGCGGAAAAATGACCATGGCGCTCTGGGAACTCGGTATTGGCGGTAAGGGGTCGGCGCAGCTAACGCTAGCGTAAACCCCTTACCGCCAGGGTCCTAATGAGGCCCAATGACTTACTTTCTGCAGGTGAAGTGCTGCCACACAGTAAGCATGAGGAAGGCATGGATGGACGTCTGGTGCGGCAAGAACTAATAGACAATTCTTTATAGACACATTATTTTTCACCTACTGAACACTTTTGCGTATATCCAAGCATGCAATATTTCACGTTCAATGTGTATTTGATTGAAAACTGTGCAAAACACCCCATGCACCTCCATCCATCTCCATCACCCATTCCCACCCACCTTCCTCCATCCCCAAAACTCATTCCAACCTACATCTCTCCATCCACAACACACATTCATACCCACCTACCTTGTGCCCAGTGTAATGGTGTCAACAAAAATGAAGTCATTTCTGTGTCTACTTGCCCTTGTCAGGCTGTTAAAGCAGTGAATGTGACATTTCCCAGGGAGCAGCAACATGGGCTCCCAGACAATGACCCTTCTGTGGAGGTGGATGGGTCAGACTGCTGGGTACGGATGCGCTAGAGAGGAAGGAGCGTACTGCCGTGCAATGATTCAGTGAATGCTGAAATGCCCACTGTGAGCTTTCTCATCCTCTGGCCTGCAGATGCTGCACCTGAAAATCTGCAATGTTCTCGATGCATACCTGCAGCTGCTCAATGATATCCAGCCACCTCCAGATCACATCCAGAGAATGCTGGGGCACACACTGTGGGCTCTGTAGAGGGCGGGGGCTGAGGTAGGGGGACCTGAATCCCCGTCCCCTGCATCAAGTGGTCCACTGCCCTCTATGTTACTCCCTGTATCCATGTCAAGCTGCAGATGTGATTGAATTTCTGCCTCAGGTGATGAGGGGGCATTAAGGGGCAGATGGGTGGGTGCAGGTTTTGCCCATAGGTGTTGTGGCTGCATGTGGCGCCTCAGAAACCACCACAGGGGCCAGCGGTGGAGCAGCAGATGCAACTGCTGGGGTTGCTGCACCATCGGCTGCATATGGTGCGCTGCCATCAGGTGCTGTGGCAGCAGTGGCATGTGCATTGGTGGTGGAGGGGCCACTTGTCACACTTAGGGGGATTGTGGCAGTGTCTCTGCAGAGCTGAAGGATGATATGTTTGGACCAGTGGGCATACCCTGGGATATTGATGGCCCTGCATCATCAACCTGAGTAGACTTTGTACCTGTTGGGTGGAAAATGACATGCTGTCAGTCATCATGTATACTTGTACATAGGATAGCAACACACTCATGCAACATGTTGAATTGTCATCCTACACACGTGGTCTAATGGATCGGGTCAGTTGCAGGCCAATGAGAACGGCTAATGCAAGGTGGGAGTAGTGTCTTGCGAGGGTGTACACTACACATGCATGGGCTAATAGCCTGTTGGACTGGCTATATGGCTTGTGCATGTGGTGGTGTAGGGGGTTCACATTGACACCTTGACTTCACTTCACACATGGGTGCTTCTCATGAGTGCATGGCCTCAAATACACATTTCCCCTACAGTACATGTGTGTTTGCACAGTCTCCCAATGATCCCATGCACATGCATGTAGCAGCAGTGCCTTTGTACACATTGGAATGTGGTTGGCCATTTCCCTGTCCATTGGGCCCATCTATGCTGGGGACACATGCATGGGATGTGCATTTGGTCAGTGCATTCTCATGGGAGAGTAAATATTCATTCTCACGAGCATTGTCTTGGCTTCTGGCACTGACTTCGAATCCAAGTGATTTGCCCGCAGCTGAAAGTACTGCGGGCAAACGTTTGCATGAGAAAGGTGCAAACTAGCAAAAGTTTGCACCTTTCTCATGCGAACACACATACATTCTCACACCCACACACCCAACACACCCATAACACCCCCCCACCCACACCCTCAGCACACCCCCACCCACACCCCCAACATAAACAAACCCCACTTACCTTCATCTTCACGTTGGGTTCCTGCAGCGCCAGTTCCCTTTCACTTCCGTGATCGGGAACCGGAGCTGCAGGGTCCTTTTCTTTTCTTTTTTTTTGTTTGTTTAACGGAAGGCTGCGGGGATGACCCCCGCAGCCCCCGCTCACTATACCATGAAGTATAGTGAGTGGGGCGATGCGGGGGACAACCCCGCAGCCCCTATTTTTTTTTTTTTTAAACAGAAGGCTGCGGGAGTGTCCCTCACAGCCCCCACTCACTATATCATAAATATAGTGAGCGGGGCGATGCGGGGGACACCCCTGCAGCACCCATTTTTTTTTTTTACAATGCTACCACCAAAGGTTCGAATTTTGGTGTTCGATCCTTTGGTGATAGCATTTCTAGAACTTTTAGTTGTTGCGACAATTTTTATTTGGGAAAATCAGCAAAAACCACTGACTTCTGCAGTCCCAACACCTCTAATCCCTTCCATATGTAGGATGCTGCAAGCTTTCTCCTCCCACGGGGTCATGACAAGGGGCTCCACAGTGTCACCTCCTGTGGCAGATGTCTCATGCCAGTGTTTCACCAGAAAGCTGCAGGCCCTATGGAAACAGATGCATTCTTGTCCCTTATGCTGGCACAGATGGCAGCCTTCCTCTGCCCAGATGTCATTCTGTGCCTTGTCCAATATAGCTCATCGGCAAGAGCCACAACCTCATCTGTGAGAACCTGCAGCTCAGCGTCACTGAACTTCTGCTTACGCAGCCTCATGGATTTTTTAAATATCAGCCACCTGATTTCCTTTTTCTTACGTGGCGCTGATGGAATTAGCACTGAGTTCCCCAGCGGTAACAGTAATTCTGCCGATGATGGGTGGAATTACTGTCCTAAGTTGATATCTGGCAGTAATTCCGCAAGACAGAATTACTGTTACTGCTGATGATCTGTGCGTGCTACACTCACCTTGTAATGTGACAGCAATTCTGCTGGACACCACGGCAGTACCGGTAATGTTATCAACACCCACCTCGTAACGAGCTTCTATGTTCTGCCAGGGCTTGATAGAATCTGTGAATCTGCAAGAAACTCTGGTGTAATGTTGATGGATAGTGGTACAAATGTGCCCATTGCCTGCAGTAGAGGGATGGAAGGGTGCCTCTTTTTACCGACTATGTGGATGATGACATCTCATGTGGACCCACAGGGAACAGGGGCCCAAATAAGTTCTCAACTTAATTGGCCAGATGCTTTCTTGCATATATAACTGATGGCAAAATGAACTTGTTTTTCTGCTGTGAAATATCCCCAAACAACCATTTTCAAAGGGCTCAGATGGGCTCTAATCTATCCTCCTTTGGATCTGCCCAGCGTACTTTTCAGTGAATGATGTATGGTGATGTTGACAGAGGTGGTGGTGATGTTGATGTGACTGACTGCAAAGCTGCACTACCACTACAGGGGTCAATATTTGAATTCATGGAGCAAGAGCTAGAAGTAGCTCCTCAGTGTCAGGAATTCCCTCTTAACCAGGAGTTACTGATCAAGACCAAGGGGATATTAAACTCTCATGAATGAGTTCAGGACTGGGTTTGTTTACTGGTGAAAATAATGAGCACACAAGTAGGTTATATGAAATGCAGAGGTTGAACAAAGATACTTTTGTTTAGTAGGTTAACATTGAGAGATACGCAAGTCGGAAAAGACACTATGGTGTTCCTGAAAGATGGTAGATCTTGATTTCTCCCCCTAACTTTGGCCTGCCTCTAAAAATGCACCAACATACACACCCTGCATTCAATTGCTAGATGGCCGTCTTTCGCTTTATTACTGTTTGAGTCTGCTAAATATCCTGTCATGTAGCTGTACGTTTCTTGAATTTTAATTCCTATTTAGATTGCTCTTCTTTCCTGTCAATTCTTCCGTCTTGCCGCTGCCGCTCACTTATTCATTACTTATCTTTGCTGCAACAACCATCCCTGTGCCCCTACATCTGTTTCCGTTACTCCATCAATCACTGTTGCTGTCTCTATTATCTCTGTGACCTCTTTTTCTGTGATGCCACCTCACTCACGAACTCTCTGATGCAGAATGCGCAGCTAATTAATACAAAGCGTGCCACATACCTAAATAACACACAAGATGCAAACTGTAACTGTGTATAGTATATATGAGCCATTGTGCTTTACATAACTTCGAGATGTTTTTCCCTAATGCACCTTCTATACACGCTCTCAGGCACATAGGTATTTGTGTGGAGCCAGTTGACTTGGGAAGACAAACGTAGCTCCTGGTAACTGTTGTTTTCAAGCTAACTAGGCTCTTCTAGACTATACCTTCGAGCTAAATAGCTTCCAGCTCCCCTCAATTTCAAACTCTGCACTAACGTGTTTTTGAGACTGTTTATGGAAAAGACTCTCCACTGGTTGTCGAAACTTGATTCGTGTGCCCCATGGTTGCATTTGACAATTGTGTCAGTTTATCATTGCCTGCCCCCTCTTGTTCTGTCTCTTTGTCTCCCTCACTATTTGTGTTATCCTAAAAAAAAGTATTTGAATGTTAAATGTGGGGGCAGGGCATAATCAATGTCATGTTCTTCATTGGTTTTTGATGCACAGAAAATCATTGGTGGGGTATTTCTAGGAATGTCCCACTTGTTCATCATTTGTGGAAATCTGTCTTTGTTGCTATGGTAACATCATCTCTTCTCCCTCTTCTTGTGCCTGAGATAGTGGGAGTTCCTCCTCCTTCTCACAAACATCATCTTCAGTTGCCTGATTCAAGGGTGACAGAAGTGCATACAGATACAAAACACATTTGGTCTGAACCCCTGTGCAAGAAATGAAAATGTCCCCACGCCAAACCTGTGAGCACTGATAAAAAAGACTCTCATCCACCTCCTCAACCCTCAAGTACTTATTTAATTTGTTGTCACCCAATGGGACAAGAGGAGGTGAACTCTATCTTTTCATAAATAAACCAGGACCTGAATGGAAGTTAGCAGGTTCACCTGCCATTACAAAATGTTCTCTCTTCAGGAGGTCTCTGGATAATAGACAGCACAGTTATCTGCTCTGAGAAAATAGCATATGCATGTACAAAATAAGGATTGGTATGATTTGAGCGTGGCATAATTGTTTGTGGTGGATTTGACCATAGTCAATTTGACAGGAACCCAATTTCGTCACGGGCAAAATCATACCAATCCACCGCCCCCTCCTTCCCTCCGTGCCTCCCTCCTGAAAAGTACCAGCTAAGACATATCAGAATGTGTTGAATAACTTTAAATCATTGCCAAATGTTGCTGTACCTGTATCATCATTGCAACATGTGCCTGCTGACAAGGAAATATTCAGCCATCCTGCAGGAAGCAGCAGACTGTAAGGGTTAAGTGAAAAAAGCCATGTTGTCCAATGAAATTGAAAATGTAACACTACTTGCCATCAATTATTCCACTTGTTAGTCCACCAAAGCAGGGGTGGTTCTGTGAGTGCTGACTAGATGTTCATGGAGTTTGGTTGAGCAACTGAGAAAGCAATACTTACTGCTATCCTGGTGTGACTGTGTGGAAATGAAAGTGAAAGTGAAATCGAATTCTGACGGACCTGATGATCCGTTCTCTAGGAGGACAGTTGTGGTACCACCTTCCTCATGCTCACAATTAAAAACAAACATAGCAGCAATGATAAAGCGCCAGCACCAGGTGGCGGGTGGATCTCCAGTTTGCTGCTGAGAGCACAGGATTTTGCTGAGAAATGGCACCGCTGAACATCCAAAAATGAGAACACATCACCAATGCCAGAAGGGATGCTCACTGGATGCCCATCCAGGAACACATCCATTTCAAAACATTGTCCATTGCCCATAAGTGCCTCGCTAATACAGCACCTCCCTACCTCACACAAAGAATCACTAAAGCCCAGTCCATGAGACCCACCAGGACCCCCTAATCGGACAGACTCCTCATGCCCAAAGTGAGAAGGTGCAAGGCTGGAGGCTCCAGCTTCCCCTACTGCACCGCCAAACTCTGGAATTACCTCCCCCGTCCTTGAGAGCTGAGAAGTTCTACTGGTTTTTTTTGTTTGTTTTTTTTTTCGGAAAAGCCCACAAAACCCGGCTCTTCTCCTAACCCCCCACCCCAGTATCAAGTCAGCTATCTTTCTCAAACCTCAACATGTACAATATGATTAATATGTATTAACCCCTTTGTATCTATGTAACCAAGGCAAACCGTATTACTTTAACTCAATGTGCCTCCTTGATTTGGTCTGTACCTGACTTGTACCCGTAACATTGCCTCAATGCCACCAGGTTGTTTGTGCACTTTATAAATAAATAAATAAATAAACAAATAAATAAATAAAATACTAACATGTATCTTGCAGTGCACTAAGCGTTTGCAAGGGGAGCCGCAGATTGATCATTTCCTGGGTGGCTGGGACCTGATCTCCTCCTCCTTGGCGCCAGTAGTGCGGTTACATTACTTGCACCAATAGTTGCTATTCCCTTCGGTGCATGCACTACTACATTTCTATGCACCCGATTTACTTGAGGCAAATGACCCTGTTCCTTGCAAAGGAACAGATCTGTGGCTCTTCGGTCAGTGTGGCTGGCGCAAAGACCCACGTACTCTCTGGGCTTCTCCAAAGCATGCAGTTACTGCATCCTATCTCACATACCCCAAAAACTGAAATCTCTGGAATACGACTGAAAACTGGGCCCGGTTAGACAGGTACAAACTACTGAGTGAACATGTCAAATATCCACCCCGGATGATCTCACCTATGACTGGTCTAAAACAATTGTCTTGACTTTTTTTTCTGTAAGTGGTACCTAAGATTTAGGCTTCAAGCATTGGACACGTTGGAGATAGTGGGTCCTAGGAGAGACTTGCCCATGAGCCAGAGGTCTTGTAGATGATGTAGAAAAGACCAAGTTGAATCCTTGAAAGAGGTGGTTATTGGTTGTGATGCTGTTGGAGATTTGAGATTAAGGCATTTCCTCCGAATTATCCATACAAGTGATTCGTTAGGCCGGGAGACCTTTTGGGCCCACTGTATGTACGCGAGCAATTATCTTTGAACATTGCCCTTGTCTCTTTTTTTTGCAAAGAGATTTACCATCAATTAGAGGAAGGTGTGTAGATCTATAAACAGAGTGAACTACTCAATGTTTCTGTATTAATACAATGTCTTAAAGGTGTTTTCTATAAAGTTTGTGTTCTTAGGGTTAATTGATCACTTTCTGCCCAAATTACTAATACTACACATGTATTGAGAGTATGTGGTTAAATAATTCACAAGTGTACCCTTATCAACAAGCAATGCTGCACGTGTTACTTTTTATGACAGTACTGCTTTGTGTTTAGACAGGCATAAGTGGACATTTTACCTGATTTCTTGGAAGTATATGTAGGTATTATGTAGGTCCACCGCAGTAATGACTTTTTTATTAATACCACAAACGCATGCATGGCCAGTGGCCACCTTAACTTTAAAATCAAATATGCACAAGCCACTTTATATGACAGTAACATTGGGATACGGTCAGATATGTGTAATTGATATTTCTACATGACTACCACGAATTCTATATGTGGATATTACAAGGTTTTTGGTCTTATAAACAGCACATGTACCATACTATTGAATTATGGGATGCACAGATCACTTTAAACTATGACAATATTGCCTAACAGATTATGCTCCTACTGCAATTTTAATGTTTGATTTTATTGTAGTTATAGTTTTTTGAGTTGCTTGAATGTCTTTGTTTTGTGAAAGGTTTTGATTTACAAAACGATAACACAATAAATAAATAATACAACTTATCACATTTTAATACTGCAGAAGAAGGAGACATGTTTTATTCAAATGTACCTAAGAATAAAAAGGCTGCATAACACTGCTTTACCCTTCTAGTCTGCCTACAAAATGCATGTGGGGTTCTCATTGTTTTGTCCTTCTCCTCTGCCTACAAAACACAATGTGTCCTGCACTAGGATGAACTTTTCCACCTACAAAATGCATGTTTGGCTAACAATGTTTTGGCACGGTTTTATATCGATAAAACATGTGTGTTCATAGCACTGCTTGGGCATTGCCCAAGCCTACAAAATGCACTTGTGCTCATTCATGACTGTTTTGGCATTCTCCTCCTCCTACAAGATGGAAGTGTGCCTAACACTGTTTTGGCCTTCTACAATGAGTGCAAAATACAAATGTGCATTAGACTGCTTTTACATTCTCCTCTCTGTGGTGAGGTTCCCTGCATGTAACTTTCTATTGTGACTTCTAGCCGGGAGACTCAGTGAGCCAGATACCTAGCCAAGCAAATTAGAGAAAAAACACATTTCCCATAATGCCCCTCAGCAACAAAAACAAAACCCGGATCAGATCCGGGAAGGGGAGTTAGGGACTGAGGAGAGGGTAAACCTGTCAAAATACCCAGTCAGATCACTTAGGCCAGGGGAGACATCAGGAAACCTGTCTCAGAGCACAAATAACGAATGTTTACAGGCAAACGACCCATAGATGGACTACTTCTCCCACAACACCCTTCTCTCCTAACTAGAAAACCCAGAATGAATTAGGGAATTGGGGGAAATGAGGGAAACCTAAAGACCCCTGGAGCCCATCTAACACAATTGCCTTCCCAATAGCAGCACAGTAGGATATCTCCCACACAAGCAGCTTGCTCAACCTCTCTATCAGCCCTAGTTCTAATCAAGGGGTGAGGAGACTATATAAGTCAGAAAGCCCATTCCAGTCAGGTGGCTGATGGGAATAGGCGGCTCCTGTTTGGAAAAGGCTGAAGAGGGAAGTCTGCTGGAGAGGAGAGAGGCTGCCAATTCTTTGGAGACTGGAGAGTGCTGCAGAGGGGAGCTGGAGAAATGGTAGCAGATGATTATCAATAAAGATCTCAGACCAAATGACCGGACAGACTCAAAGAACATGGCAAAGTACTACTTTTATCCTCAATTGAATAAAGCAGGGCAAACTGGCAGACATCGGACTGATGTTTGCATGCTCACACATAAACCTGATTACCGAGAGGTTTTATACCCCAATATGCGTTATCTATGATGTCATCCTACGTGGCAAACTCTAAAACCTATCAACGGGAGGGACTGGCTAGGGGAACATATCTACTTATAGTATACATAGGGGTTAGTACACCATGGGCTGCCTCTTATCTGTAAGGCACGCCTCGAACTACCTCTAAATACGTGTAATACTGATTAAAGTTGACTAAATGGTAGTGGATTGGTCTATGCAACATTTTATAGCAGGGTACCCCATACACCCACTGATTGGTTGGCATTCCTGCCCAACCTTGGACTTTCGGCTAGGCTAGCAGCACATAAGCAAAATGAAACCCAGGTGATTGGGTCACATCAGATTACACCCCACTTTCCCAATTAGTCCATCATCTTTCATCAGTCTGAACCAAAGTTTCCCGTCTGTAGTTGACCTTGTAGCTTGCTCTCTGATCTAGGACATTCAAGGCAGTGTAAGCACATCACTACCTTCATCCACAGCTTTATGAACAGCCCTTGTTTTTGACTTATGAATCACGTGTGAAGAGACCACAAATGTGTCCATTTCAACCTCTTATTTACTGCTATTTGATTCATTTATGCTGGGTGTCAATGCTCCTCTTGGCCTCTAGAGACTTGCTCCCTCTATCTTGTACAGACTGTATACACTTTTAATTGTCCATTTCTTGGCACTTGAAAAATACATTTCTTCTTTAATCTAAGAGAAATATGTCTCACTTCCATGGTTTATATGTCTGACTCCCTTTGTGCCTTGCAGCTATTCTTTAAAAATAGTATCCTTGATCCCAGGCCAAAAGTTTTTTTTTTAGCATCTCCTCACTCTGCAACCCTGGTCTGTCTCTGAGGAAGCTGGATTGAGAATTAACACGAGCTGGCATCCATCTTCCAATTATGGCCATCCTAGCCATGTCATATACTCCTCTATAGCAAGCTTCTATATGCCTTTTCTACTGTGCATTGCTGCGTATTTACACTTATTGGCTAGCAAGTTACTTCATCTTCTTTTGCAGAAATAACTTTTATTTCATACATGTTTCTCTTGTCACTTCAGTTACATCGTCACTCTTAAGTATGTCATATCGTTTCAGCATGTCTTCACGCATCTTTATGACTGCACTCTGCCTTCATCAATTTCACTCTGCACTCCATGATGTCCAAGGGTGCATGCTGACATCCTTCCACACAATATCCTTCCACTCTCTCAGTGCGAGGATATATTTGATATGGTTGTCTGAGTGCATATCATCTCTCGTACACTCAATCCGGTATAGGGACAACACATGGAGTCCCATAAAGGGCTCTTCTCCTACTGTTCCAATATGACAGCAGTGAGGGGGTGGGAGTTAGGGAAAATGCATCCACCACTTCTCTAGAGAAGCGAAACCAGGATTTGAGTATATGGTGATAGTTGAAAAAGGGGAAAAGAGAGAGGAAGGAACACCAGGACTTGAGTGGCAGGTGATAGTATGAACAGGGGAAAGGAGGGAAAAGGCAAAACCAGGAGTGGAGTACAAGGTGGTACTAAGAAACGGGGAAATAAGGGAGGAAACAAAACCAGGAGTGGGTGGAAGGCAGTTTTAGGAAGAGAGGAAAGTGGGGAGGATGTAAAACCAAGAGTGGAGTTGAAGGCAGGAATAACATTAGAATAATGGAGGGAGGAATTAAGACCCAGAGTGGAGTGGAAGGTGGCGAGAAAATGCCAAGGTGGCAGTAAAGAAGAGGCGAAAGATCAGCAGGAGGGGGAGATAGGCAAGAGTGAGGAGACTGAGGACAATACGTCTTCAGGGGAGGAGAGTGAAGAAGATTGCATAGGCATTGACGAGGAATGGAAGAGAAAAACAAAGCAGTAGAGAAAGAGATCAGAGATATTTTAAAGGGTATTAAAAAAAGAGCTGAAGAGCCAGAAGCAGGTTAGTCAGCTAGAGGTAAGAGGTTCCAGAGAGGAGGTGTGGAGAACATAGTCAGGAAGCAAAACTAAAAGGGACTGGTCCTTCTGTCTCTCTCCTGGCTGACTCCAACATCTGAAGGAGAACCCTGAGGGTCCTACAGAATATCAAAATTGGCTTTATCTTGGGGTATGGGACCCCAGGAAGCCTGCACCATAACTCAAAAGAGCAAAATAAGGACTTGCTTCATCCTTTAACCTGTATCAAATCAGGGGGTGTGAGGTAACTCCTCTGCAACGTTGGAACGGTGAAAGCTGAGACTCGAAAACATGACCACTCAACATGAGATTAGGAAAGCCGACATAAAAGGCATCTGTGGAAGAAGGCCTTCCTTTATTTTGTTATTTATTTGTGAAAGATCCTGTTTATATTTAACTTGGCCCATCCCTGAACCTAGTCCTTGATAAAAACCTTAAACAGTAAGCACCTGGTCTTGGCCTAATTCTTCGTCCCATAAATTCAATCTGTGACATCCACCTACAAAATGTGCCCCTGGATCTCACTACTTTGGCCTTCTCCTCACCCAAAATTCATGTGTGCCTAGCCCTGCTCTGCCATTCTCCTTCACCTACAAAATTCAGCTGGGGTTCCCACTGCTTTGGCCTTTCGCTCCACCTACAAAACATGTGTCCCTAACACTGCTTTTGGCAGCTCCTCTCCTACAAACTTCACATGTGCCTAACACTCCTTTAGCCTTCTGCTTCATCTAAAAAACATATGTGTTATTTACCCTTCTTTGACATCTCCCCTCATACAAAAGGCAAATGTGCTCAAAACTGCTCTGGTCTACTCCTCTGCCTACAAAACACATATGTCCCTAGCACTGCCTTGGAGTTTTCCCCACCAACAATATACATGCATGCATAAGACTGTGTATGCATTCTTCTTCACCTACAAAATGCATGTTTTCACAACATTACCCCGGAGTTCTTCCTTATTATAAAACATAGTTGTGCCTAACACTGCTTTTACATACTCCCTGTCAAATAACACACATGTGCCTAACACTGTTTGGCCTTCTCCTCCACCTGCAAAACATGTGTGCCTAACACAGCATTCACCGTGTCCTCCTCCTACAAAACACGTGTGTCTAACACTGCTCCCTGCAAACATAGCACATGTGTGCCTTACACTTCTTTGGAATTCTCCTTTCCTGCAAAAGGCATGTGTGACTAACAATGATTTGACCTTCTACCTGCCTACAAAGCGCATGTGCGCCCAACACCGCTTTGAGCTACTCCTCTGCCTACAAAACACATGTATGCCAAACCATTCCTTTAAATGTTCCTTGCAAACAAAAGGTGCGTGTGACTAACTAACACTGCCTTGGAACTCCCCTTTGCCAGAAAAGTGATATGTGCATACAATACTCCGGTGTTGTCTACTCTTATAAAACATGTGTGCTTAACACTGCTTTGGCATTATCCTCTGCTTACAAAACAAACGTGAGCTCTATCTTCTTTGGCCTTTTCTGCCTGCAAAAGACGCATGCGCATTAACACTGCGTTCCTGTTCTCCTTGCTTACAAAACAATGGCCCTCATTACGACCCAGGCGGTAAGTTACCGTCTGGGCCGTGACTTTACCACCATGGCGTAAACTACGTTTCGCCATGGTGGTTGGCGGACTTACCGCCCCATTCCGACCTTGGCGGGGCGGTAAGTCCCCAATCCCCATTTACCCTTCCCCATTCCCATTTTTTCCCCATAGGGCATAATGGGAGTGGGGAAGGCGTTAATTACGCCACGGTAAATTACGGTGGCGTAATTAACTCCATGGTCCCTTAGCGCCATGGATTTTAACACCTGCTAAAAGCAGGTGTTAAGTCCGCCATGGCGCTAAGGGACCTCGTACTCAGGCGGTAAGGGTCGGCGCTGTTTACGGCGCCGTAAACCCCTTACCGCCTGAGTTGTAATGAGGGCCAATATGTAGCTAACACTGCTTTGGCCTTCTCCTCTGTCTATAAACACACATGTTCCTCACGCACCTTCTCTCCCACCGGAGTGGTGAACCTCCTCCACCAACAAATCATGTCCTCCCCAAACACACCAGGAAATTCTACCATAATTCCCCAATTCTATTGTTATCCTACCATTGATTTGATTGTATTCTAACCTACATCATTATTAGTTCCCCCTACCTACACACATTCTATTCCCTAACTAGTAGTCAGAGCTCAGAGGTATCCCCGCTTCCATTTAAAATGCCAACCACCAAGTGTTCCTAGTTTCTATGTGCCCGTCTTCATAAAGAGGCAAAGTAGAACTTGCTTGAAACTCATGTTTGAGCTTCAGAAAAAACAACAAAAGTTTAACTTGGTCAAATATTTCAAAATTTGAGAGGTTTGGGTTCTGCACAAACTGTCTCGTCTTCTCCTATCTGTGCCACTGATAGAGCAGTTTCTCACTCTAGGGAGATTCCTAAAGGGGGCAGGATGGCATCCCTACGGCCTAGCCATGCAAGGGCAGAATAGTGTATTGTTGTGAGTGTTGTTCTCTCTTGGGGCTGCTTCTCTGTGCCTTCACCTACCCTAGCTGAGTCCTCCCTTTCTGAAAGACTGTGTAGGAAAGAAGGGATGTCCGGCTCAAGGTAAGTTGACAGTTTCTTTATTGTCCCTGGTCTTCAGGTTATACAAAACACACAGGATGGTAGGGGACACGAAGACATCAGAAGAGGAAATGTTGGCTTCCCCACACCTCAACAGCTACTCTCCTTTTCCCAACGGTCACTCTCCAAACATCAGAGCACCACATTCCACACAAACCATTACATCCGCATATTCCTCCCAAACTACATTACAACACCTCCCCCTTCCTTGGGAACACTGCAACAACGAAATGGCAAAAAGTGACAAGCACCATTTACACTCTGTCCGGCACACAGACACGCACCAGACCCACAGTACAAAACGGCCAACAATGCACCAAGACCCAGCACGGAAAAAGGAAAACACTAAAAAGGAAATCCTTCGTCAGACCAACCAGACCAAATAATTGCCAGCACCCACACATCAACTCCACACTACACCAACCACACAACCACTCACCACTGAGGCACACCCGCTGAAGTGGAAAAAGGGCAACCTCATCAAAAGAACCGAACCAAACCCCTTGACAGGAACCACTGAGGACTAAAAACAAAAAAATGAACTACCACTAGTCCGGAGCAGCCCCTCGGGACCTCAGGTCTGCCACACCCAAGTGTACCAGAGTTCAAAATAACACACCATGTAACCTACCAAACCAACAATGCCCCAAACTCCTTCCACCCTGGGCTGCTCCCCAGAGCCTCTGACCTGCCACGTCGGAGCACAAAACCAGCTCAACTGCGAGCAACTACACCGCACAACCCACACCGTCGAGGGCTCAATACTTGAACCACCAAAAACCTGACCACACCGCATCATCCAAACACAAAACACCAACTACGTTCACAGGCATCTTGCACCACAGATAATACAACAACTTGCCACCAACATCACCCACCTTATGTTCCATTGAAGGTAGGCAATGGGGAAAACCAATAAACAGGGCACAACCCCGAAAAACTGGAGGACTCAACCTCAGCAGGGCACACCACTAAACATAGGTTACCATAAAACACCTACCACTACACCGACAGGCCCTCAAACAGGAACAGATAAAACACCAATACCCCTACACCGACGGGGCACACATTCCTTAAACCGGAAATTCCCACTCCTCACAGCACAGGCATGACACCCTGCTCAATACCCTAAACTCCTGACCCCTTCGCCCCCGGGGCTCCCAAACAGAAAATGAACTGCTCCCGATGGAACAAATGAAAAAAAACCTGCTCAAGCATCTAGAGAAGGTTATCATGACCCAAACACCAACTAACCACCACAACTTCTCACTCCTACACCACAGAGTGTAACTCACTTAAATATGAGAACCCAAAAAACCTTAAGTGAAATGCTCAACAGATACGCGCCACCCCTAAATGCACACCATTGTAGCGCCATTGCATCCAACACGTCTGCAAAAACTCACCACTTAACACGCACCTCTAATCCCGAATGGATGTGACCATTCATAAAACACCCACACACACTCAACACCGCACAGGACATTTGTCCATAACACGCATGTAGAGGCAGCATGAAAACTCAACAACGGCCACCATATGTAACACGATACTCAAAGCACCAGCAACGTGCACTGAAAACACCTCCTCACCGTACAACACCCATTGGAGGGTCAACGTGCACCGACACCTCCAAAACTCGATGTCTCTCGAAAATGTACCCATAATACTTGAACGCGGACCCTACATGTAAAGAAACCCAAATGCACAAATTGGACCCAATACACAAACCCTAAAACGCACATGTCTGAAATGAATGAATCCCATACGGGCCCTCCACCCACATGTCCGAAGTGAATGAAGACTTGAAAATTCCAGTCCCAGAACTGGCCCATCCACCCTCATGTCCAGTACCTTTAATTAGTACAATAAACAAATCCCAAAAACGTCTGAACTTCCTGCCACAAGTCTGAACAATCAAACCACCCCTAGAGTAGATAGATCCGACCCCAAATACCCAATGCTGCATTATATTTCATTTCCCAAGGCTAAGCTAAACCCGGAAAACAGAGGCCACAACAAAGAGGAACCACAGGACACAAACAACGGCCTTGGAACAGAAATAAAACACTCTTACTCCATGCTAGAGCAACCTATACACCTAAACATGGGCCACAACGTAAACACAACAAACTGAAACAGGCCCTTAACATACACATACTGCTAACGCAGCCCAACCCAGGATCGCGTTCCGCTGGTTCACAGAAACTTCCCAGGGCATAGTCCAAAAATTCAAAAGCACTCAGCGCTCCTTGCCCCACCAGGGGCTGCTCCTTGCTCTCGGGACACTCCACACTGTGCCCACGGCACACTGTACCCCTTGACAGGGGCTGCTGGTGCACTTCTTCTCTGACACCGTCAATGAGACCGCGCACTCCCCCTTGCGCCCCTGCAAGTCACTCCTCCTGCAGGCAAATCCAGTTCCAGCTGTTGTAGAACTCCTCATGGGAAACATGAGCTCCAGGACACTGTAAATGGGACATGACCCGCAGGCGCACCAACGGCCATCCACGTGACCAGCCCTCAGCGCCCCACACAACTGTGATGTCACCACTTGACCAGAAGAGGCCGACACTATAAACTCTGTTGCAGACACCACTAGGCCATAATCTGCAAAGGAACTGCCCACAGCTCCTTAAGCGTTACTTTCCTCACTACTTGGCCTTTCTTCGCTCTGCGCTGCCCAGCCTCTGGGAAAGGACCGGGGTACCCACAAACGTAGGCCGGATCTCCTCAGGCAGACATGTGTAGCTGTGAAAAAGGGACACCCTCTCACTCGCTGGCCCAGACCGGTACTCTCTGCGCACCTCCTCCAGCTCTCGCTCCATGTCCAGCAACTGACACAGGCCAGAACTCTTCAGAGTCGCGACGCACGAGTCACAGAAACTGAAGCTTGCGCTGGGAAATCCTGTACCCAAGCTTGGCATGTGCACTGTCCAAGATCCACACTCCGGCCTCAGCTCACACTGTTCGTGGCAGCAGCACCAAGCCACAGTGCATGTCTGGGTGTGGGGAAGGTAGATGGGGGCAGTGTCCTGAACCAGCTGCACCCCCCCCCCCCCCAGGAGTCCTGGATGTAACACACAGGATCCTCCTACCATCCCATCCTTGTCGCCAGTGTAGAAAAGAAGGGACGTCCGGCTCAAGGTAAATTGACAGTTTCTTTATTGTCCCTGGTCTGCAAGTCTTCAGGTTATACCCAACACACGAGATGGTAGGGGACATGAAGACACAACATCAGAAGAGGAAAACTGGGCTTCCCCACAGCCACTCACATCAACAACTGATCTCCTTTTCCCAATAGTGACTCTCCGAACACCAGGGCACCACATTCCACACGAACCATTACGTCCGCACATTCCACCCAAGCTACATTACAACTATGATATTATGGTGCTATTATGTGGTGGTAATCTTCATCAATGTCAGAGGGATCCCATTTGGAAAGCTTGCTGTTGTTTCGTTGTTTGTGTGACAGGCAGGTAGGCTTTAATGTGGGGTTTTGAATGCATAGTTCATGTTCACATAAGCCAATTATCTGTCTATTTTCTGGGGCTGATGCTTTATGTTTCTCAACCACGGTTTTTAAGGTACTTCATCTTGGGTTTGAGCTTGAGGAGAGGTTGTTGATCAGCATGGACTCCTGAAAGAGCAGTTTGTGTGACACATATCTATTTATCTCTGCCTCTTCACAACGCAGCTGATCAACAAACTCTGTCAAATCATGTCCTGTCAATACTGGATCATCGTCAGGCTTTTTGAAGCCTGTAAATCGGAAGGTCAAAAGACTCTTCGAACATAGACACACCCTTCACCTAAAATACAGGAAGGTTCAGGCCTCCCTAAACTCGGGTTGGCAGGCTATTACCAGCCATGTTCGCCCCCGCGTGGGGGTTATTGCCACAATGCAATTTAAATTTCGAAATCATCACGTGAAGCAAAACAAACGTAATCTTCAAGAGACAACATAACTGCACTGTTATGTAGGCATTTTGATCAAGCACACGAACACATAAAATCGTTTTTGATGAGATTCCTAATAAAAGAAGTTGTAAAGCTGCTTTTGATTTCATAAAAACAAACACAGTTAATTAGAACAAGGACTTACCTGCATCAATATGTGTGAGAGATTCTTGTAGTAAATTGTATAATACTGTATGAGACCATTGGGCTTTGAAGGAGGGCTCCAACTCACAAGAATTGATGTAGATGTCAAGTTTGTATATGAGACATTCCTCGGAGGGTCACTTGGGGCTGAAAAAAACAAATAAAGAAGCTGACTGGGAATTGAGTGTTCAGATGTCCTTATAGGCAAACTTAAATACATTTTCAAATGTCATCATACATCGATATGCTGCAATTAATGAAGTGAATGCACTATTTTCAGGATAAAGGAAAGTTTAACATCATGATGCGGCTACTTAATAGTACATATGAGATTGTGTAAGAGAGAAGGTGATAACTCAACATTTTACTACAGTCCTGTCATTATCAAATATGTGTTTCAACATCCAGTTCCTTCCTACTATGACGTCTTGGCAATGTAATATTCGAAGTATATTCTACTGCTGTGATGTCACATTAGGGTGATACAGCAGGTTTTCTGCCTTCCCAGATTTACTTAGACCAAACTGAACAGCCCCTTTACAGTGCAGGAGTTGTAAGCATGTCAGCTTTAAACAACCGTAGCTCCAGTGCTCGCCAATGCCAAACTCTACACTAGCCCAGCAGCCACTGGTGTGTAAAACTGACAAGCTTGCTGTGACGGAACGACTACAGCTCTGAAGGAGTATGTTCTAAAGCCTTATACTAGTAATCCAGGATAGGCATCCCCAACAACGTGAACCCAGGGGAAGCACAGAACCATAAGCACACGAAAGAGAAAGGGGGTTCACGTGAATCAATATATTCTGACTACTATGGTCAGATTGGAGACAAGTTTTGCATCCGTTTTAGTATATACTGATGCATCTCTATTTGTCTTTGTATAATACAATTGATTTGTTGTTTGGGGACAACCTATTTATCCTACAGGAAACATTGATTGTCTTGACATGTGTGGGATGGTGCCCGTCATATACACATATATGATTTTCTGTTTATTTTTCTTCACTTATTTTCCTTCTTTATATTTTTTATTTTTTCTCTCTTCTTTGCCTTACTCTGGTTATGTAATTTTGAATTTAAATATAGATTGGGCATTAATTGGAGATTCAAGCTGTCCTCTGATGCAATATGTTTTTGAATCATCTTATGCACAGTGTGTCCATTTTACACTTTAGGACGTCTAGTAAACCAATATGCACTTTAATTAGATATGCTTAATATTGATTGTGTGTTTTATGCTGTTTTTATTGTGTTTTCAGTACTATGTGTAATAGAATTGAATATATGTTTATTAAAGATTAATTGAAAAAAAAATGTATTCGCCTTGACCTGGTCTATCCTCTCATCCAGCGCCTATACAATGAGCATTTCATTCGGTTGTTTTATTCTATGGTTTGATTCACGTGAACCCCCCTTCTCTTTGGTGTGCTTATGGTAAAGCCTTATACTAGACATTCAGGATGCATCACTGAAACACAGACCAGCTGTAGTCTAGATTAGTTCCAGGTAGGCTTTATTTCACATATATACAACCTGTACATTACTCTGGTTACTCTTTGTAGGTATTTACAGTCACATGTAGACACTGACCGTAACATAGATAGGTATAGACATTACTGACAAAGGAGTAGACCCACCGGCCATCCAGCCATCCTCAGCTCAGGCCCCCAACTCACACACTCAGAACATTCACACACAGATCCACCCAACATTCTCCTGAGCTGCATTCATGCACCAACATTCTTACAGCAAGCACCCAGGCCAGTGGCAAGACAGGACTATACTACAACAGAGTACACAGGTTAAAAATGGTTTCTAGACTCCATACTACTAAAAAGCAGTGGTCTCAATCATAAATGCACAACATGAATGGTGCACCTCCTTCACATCTTTCAAGGAGCCTAGCCAGAGGACAGGTGGTACTCTTCAAGAGGGTGTGAGCTGGCAAGGAAGCATCCACACAACAGTAGCAATGTGGTAAAAAAAGAAATGTCTAATCACGGTTCTATCAAAACATAAGACTTTAACTACATTAAAAGGACAAACCATTAAAAACACCATCAACCCACTCCTGATGGCTAAGATGAACATAGGTATCCAGGCATATGGTATGCATGGCAGGTTCATGCTCAGGAGTATGTCTTTTAAGGTAAATAGTGGTCTCTTTAATGCTAGTAGGGCCCGCAGAAAAAGGCAAGGGAGACAGAACAATTGTAGATACCTTAATAATTTCTTTCAGGGGCTGAATGCCATCAGGCTGGGCCTCTTGGCACTATCGGATGGGTTGAGTCAGGGGTCGAATTGCTCGAGCTGGTTTGACAAGATACAGAAAACACTGCAATTCAACAAACAGAAATGGCTTGGAGAAGCTGGGACAAGCAGCGATGTTCCGATCCGCACGATTCAAAGGCTTGACGGTAAATCGATGTGTGAATGCAGAGATTTAACTTCAGCATGGCTCGGCTGGGTTTAATGGCACCTAGTGGTTCAGCAGCAGCAATGGCTGGAAGCTTGAAGAAGCTGGGAACACGCATGAGTTGTCAAGTCGACAAGTTTCAAGCAGCGTTTCGAATTGTAGGGTGTCAAACCCAGTTCTGTTGAGTCTTTGCAATGGCTCAAAAATTGTTGAAGGGACTCGCAATGGCTCAGATCAGCTTCACGTGTTGATAGAGTTAAACACAGCTTCATTTTCGTCCTGGGGTGCTGTGAAAACCTGTCTGGGGTCTCTGAAGAAAGGGTGAGCCCATCATGCGTCCTTCCCAGCCCAGATGGTTGACAGGGTTAATTGTAGGTTTTGTCACTTTAGCAGGCAGAGCCCTGGGTACTTGTGTCCAAGCAGCAGGCAGGCCGTTTCCAGCAGCAGGTCACTTCAAATGTTCCCTTGAAGCGGGAAGCAGGTGGGTCTTTATCCCTTCTTGGAAATCTTTTTCTTTTTCCCAATGACTGGGAGCTTTGGGAACTTAACCCCAACACGGCTGCAGTGAAGTCCTCTTTTAGATGGTTGTTCCAATTCAATTCCAAGATGAAGCAACTCATGGGGGTTACCCCCTTCTACAGTCATATTTTCACAGCGTATTGACCCATCTCAAGCCTTCTGTGGCGGGCTACTCCTTGAGGTTGTAACATGGGGTTTGCCTTTTGATGTCAGCTCCCAAAGGGGCCTTGTCTGAAGGAAGTTGGAAAGGGACCCCAGGATGGAGGTGTGGCCAATCATTTTCAAGCTGGTGGGACCCTTCTTTCAGTGTACAGATACCTTCTTCAGCTACATTGCAACTCTCCTGTATGCCGAGATCAAAAGGATCTAGCAATGATCCCCCTGGGGTGACTGGCCTGTGTGCTTTAGAATGTCCTTTGAAGTATCTAGCCCCCCACTCCACCCTCTGGGTGTAAGTCCTGTCCACCTGGGAAGGTATCAAGCTTTCACAGCAAAGGTTTCTGACAGCTGCTGGGGTCACAGGAAACCAGTTTATCAAAGAAATTACATCAGATGGGTTTTGGCATTTATAACTACATTTCCTCATACCCCACTTTATTAAACTTGACATCGCTTCACATTTACATTTAACTCGTATTTAAATGTAGGTTCTTCTGCCAGGCTATGGAGATACACAGTAGTTTGAAACAGGGGTTCCTGATGTTAAAAGTAGCCCATCTGTGTGGGAAAGAATTTGGTTCCAGAATGCTGTTTCAGGAATACATATGTTACTCTGTGGCTGCCATGATGCCAACTCACACTGCAACTTCTGGTGTGTCAGGAGAGAGAGCCCAGCCAGTTATACATGTGTGAACTATATATTTTGCATGAAGCATTTGGAAATGGAGGTCTGTTTAGCAGAGTTCACTTTGTGTGGGAGAAAACAAGCATCATTTTGCATAACAGAAATAATAAAAACCTCAGGATTGTGCACCCATCGCAGATAGGCTGTCTCTCTCACTTTCAATCGTTCCTGCTCCTTCGTGGGGACACACTAACAGGGAGGGGTGGAACCGCTGCGGGAGGTGGATGGCGGCAAGCAACATTTTGGTTTTGTTTTGAGCGAGGTGAGTGGATAAACACAAGGGAGGTGGGGAAGGGTGGCAGGAAGGCAGGGTTTGTTTTAGAGCCAAAAGGTGGGAGTATGTTGAAGTCATGCTGTGGGTGATGGAGGGGGGCAATGCACCAAATCATGCCTAGTTTGGGAGTGGGACTGGAAAACAAATATGGTGGACGTGTGGGAAGGTGGCAGCATTCCATGATTGGGTTTGATTTTTGGGTGGACAAACACATGACAGGTGAGGAAGAGTGGCAGGAGGCCAGGTATTGTTTGGTATCAGGAGGGAGTCATGCCCATTTATGCTGTGTGTGATTCCCTCTGATCGTCCCTCTCCCACATCATCCTCTGCAACTCAGTTCCCTTGGTACAGCGCAGGCATGGCACTGCACAGCATAATATTGTAGATGGCCGCCTCTTAAGAATGGTATACATTACACCGCTGGGTTGAGAGGAGTATCATTGAAAACTCAGTCTTGCATCTTGTTGGCTATCAGTTCTCACGCAGAACCCTTTGATGGAATATTTCCCCAATCAAATCAGTTGTCATCGACATCTTCAATTCCACATATATTTGAAGTGATTGGAATGTGTTAATATTTATATTGCTCTTATTCCTTTTATAACTGATAGGTTTGTTTATACCTGGGAGTGATTTGTTCAGGGCCACGCGCATGTATATTTTACAAATAAAAGTACCAAAAACATATTTTTAAAAAAGGTTATACATTGGCTTTATTTATGCAATGTCAATGTTAATTAAACAAAGTTGCCTGTCCATTGAATGTATCAAAGATGGGGAAATAGAGTTTTTCAAATAGGCACACCCTATTGGTTATCTAAGTAAGCTAGAAAATCTTCACAAAATTGGATACTACTAGCCTCATTTTACAGCATTCTAAATAAGATGAAGGGTACCACAAACATTAGCATTTATGTGCTGTGGGGTCCCCTGAATGTAATTTTGAACGTCCACGAAGCGGAGGGGAAAACGAAAGAGTTAAAAGGGAGGACAACTCGCTTTTCCTTCCTTTTTACTCGTCCTCTAGTAGACAGGTGAACACACCCTGCATGCAGGGTTGGCTAATGGCTTCTTATGGAATCTGGATGGATTTGAGCATAGAAATTCATTTGTTTTACGCCTTCATGAAATTCTCACGCAGGTGTGAAAGTAAGGGCTCACACAAGACAGAGGAGGTGAGCACGGCGGAGAACTGACCTCCACTCCATGCCCTCATCTGGCGTTGTCAGCATCAAAATGGGGCAGAGCAGGAAATGGAGGCATAAACGCATTCCACCTCAGATTTACATCTCCATTTCCCCTACATCCAATTTAAAATGAGGTCCTACGTCTGATTGTATTTGATTTGTATAGCGCCTGTACTGCTGTGAATACAAAAAGCCTCCTAAAACGCTAGAGATTTGCATGCGATTCAAGAAGTCAAATCAAAGCTAAACATACATCTTCAGATTTCTCCTCGATTTCTAATTCAATAAAAAGTTACCTCCTTCTTGTGTTCTGAATTTTGCTGTTTGCGTTTTTACGTTTCCAGGTCCAAATCTAGTGCTTGCTGTTATGTAGGCACTGTAATCGTTGTTATTTTCCAGGTCCGTCAATAATAACGATGTTTCACTCGTATTAATATTTCTGCTTGATATGTCATTCCTAAAACAAAAACATTTCTTTATCAAAACATTAAAAAGACAAATGTCCAGTGTTCAACCATCAACGTAGAGACCCCTACTACAAGTCAAGGGTTATCTCACCCTTAAGGTTTATATTTTGAAATTGCTAATTGCGAGATAATATGACATAGGAGTGGCTGAGCGCCGTTAGAAGCCAATCACTGAGCTAGTACATAACATGTGGCCCTTTACGTGTTAGTGCACAAGCTCTTCCCATTGCACCCTTATTGGAGTAAGTATTTTGTTTATTTCCTTGTCTATTCCTTTGTATTCTGCCAAGGAGTAGTTCATACAACAGATCCGGATATTAATCTTTGAGTATATAAACATCCGTTTTCATTCACATGAAGTCAAAAGCACGGATAACGATTCAATAACTTGCCATCCTAATATGGCCTTGGTCAAAATCTTTTTTTTACATTGAATCCTTGAAAATTGATTTTCTTATGTGATGGGTACAGTAAGCCTGTTGCCTATTGCTGCAAAACGTCACACCTTTCATTTGCTTCTTTTTATCTTTATTGGGGAGATCACCTGTGTTCCCTCAACCCCAGCCACAATGCTTGAAAAAAAATGTAAAAATAGGATGTTGTTTTCTTATACACAAGTCCTTAATTCACCTCCCATCGCCCCCTGAGTATAGGTCCTAATTCTATAGCACCTGCTTAACCACTAAACTATGTATTATGTGGCGGTCCTGTCTATAACACAGGATGTAGACCGTAATGTCTTTGCGGCATCTACAGTAATTGCTGGTGCCAAGTCTATATTTTGAGATGCTGTAAATCGGGTAACCTACTTTATCAAAGCGCGGCTGCAGTAAAAGGTACCACGAGTTAAGAAAATGGCCGCAAAACTCCAGAGCTGTTCGTTACATTATCAAAACGTGCATTAGTAGACTTTACCAAATTAAACATGGTAAGACTATCTACAGCTTGCCTGCTATTTAGGCTTTTTTCTCCTTATATTTACTGCCTGTTATTTTCAACATTACATGTTTGAGCTCGCTCGAACTGTGCTCACTATTAATTAAATTCAATGTTTTGTTTTTGAATTTATTTAAATGTGATGTTTTTAAACGCAATTTCGATACACCACTATTAACAGCAAACAAGACAACATACCAAGTGAATAAGTAAACATTTAAAGAGTGAAGGGCTAATGTACCAGGTCTCAAGGAATACAACCAGATGGTCAGCATGACTAAGTTTAAACATGATGCATATATATAGGAATGTCTATAGAGCAGAGCCAGTTGGCAGGAAATGTTGCACTGTACAAGAAACTAAAAAGGGAAGGTACTGCATTCGCGCAGGAGAGTGGAGAGGGGGAGGGGGATCAATGGAAGGAACAGGGAGTAGACCATTATGTGAGTCTGAAATCAAAATTCAGCCAGGTGCTCAATGAGGAACAGTAGGGAATGGTGTTCCATGAGGAACAGTCGGGCATAGTGCTCCATGCGGATCAGTAGGACAGAGTGTTCCATGAGGAACAGTGGGGAATGGTGCTCCATGCGCAACAGTGGGGAATGGTGCTCCATGCGCAACAGTGGGGAATGGTGCTCCATGAGAAACAGTAGGGCATGGTGCTCCATGCGGAACAGTAGGGAATGGTGTTCCATGAGGAACAGTAGGGCATGGTGCCCCATGAGGAACAATGGGGAATAGTGCTCCATGAGGAACCGTAGGGAATGGTGGTCCATGAGGAACAGTAGGGCATGGTGTTCCATGAGGAACAGTGGGGAATGGTGATCCATGCGGAACAGTAGGGAATGGTGCTCCATGAGGAGCAGTGTGAAATGGTGTTCCATGAGGAACAGTAGGGCATGGTGCTCCATGAGGAACAGTAGGGCATGGTGCTCCATGCAGAACAGTAGGAAATGTTGTTCCATGAGGAACAGTAAGACATGGTGTTCCATGAGGAACAGTGGGGAATGGTGCCCCATGCGGAACAGTAGGGAATGGTGCTCCATGCGCAACAGTGGGAAATGGTGTTCCATGCAGAACAGTAGGGAATGGTGCTCCATGTGCAACAGTGGGAAATGGTGTTCCATGAGGAACAGTAGGGCATGGTGCTCCATGAAGAACAGAAAGGCATGGTGCTCCATGCGGAACAGTAGGGAATGGTGCTCCATGAGGAACAGAAAGGCATGGTGCTCCGTGAGGAACAGTAGGGAATTGTGCTCCATGAGGAACAGAAAGGCATGGTGCTCCATGAGGAACAGTAGGGAACGGTGCTCCATGAGGAACAGTAGGGAATGGAAGAATGAAACATGCAATGAGGTGTGCACAGCTCCTTAGACTGCAGCTGTCAGAGGAGTTCGGAAAGGTGTTTTTTTTCAGAGTACAATCTATGTTGAAATAAGAATATGGCCAGAATAATTATAAGTGAGAGGAAATGCTCCTATGTGCTATGCCCAAGCCTGTAGCATAACTTGGCTCAGCTGTGTTTCTGTCATAGAGGTAAAACAAATGGAAAGTGAACAGTTTACCTGTTAAACATTTAGATTGGTAGCATTGGCAAAGGGCATGCTATACTCTGCAATAGAAGAATAATCCAAACAACTATGGCACGGTAAATGCTAAACTAAAAGGAATGTCCAAGCAGGATTCAATAAAAATAGGAACTTTCATCAAACCACAGATAACACTTAAAAACACTAAATCACCACCTCTCTTAAGGAAAGCACAGAGTTAATGCAGAGTCCATACTAGAGACTGTATACTCTGGGAACTATAATGGGAAAAATGTAGACACAAATGAAAGAAAAAATAAAGAAATGTTACATTAAATATGTCATGGGTAAAGTTGGGAAAGGGGTTCCAGACAGTGTCTATGGTTCAAGGCTGGGACCACACAGGTGCGGGGGGCTCAGAATACTGAAAAAGGCTTTGAGAAAGGCATCTACTCCCCACAATTCACTAACATAGTCTTGTTTAGAAGGCTGGACAGCATCAATTATGTCTTCTTGGTGCTTCACCATGTAGCAGAAGCAGAAGATTGGTTCACACGTACTCATGTGGTGAGCTGCTCAAAATGACTTGAACAGTGGGGATGGCTTCAAAGCAAGATTTCTCAACTGGCTCTCTGGGTAGGTTCAACTGACCTAGCAAGTTTTGGGACAGAGAAGTGTTGCATGGCTCAAGCAAGAACCAGAAGCGGCTGTTCCTAAGACTTCCTCAGATGCTGAAAGTGAAATGCTGAGCAACAACAGTGCCATAAGCAGCGGTGTTGCTAGGTCTAGAAAAGATCCAGGGCTACGCTAATGTCGGGACTGTCGGTACTCCGAGCTAGCTAGCCTTTTGCTTGTGCCATCTGAGCTTCTATCCGGGGATACATCCAAAAGATCCGGACCTATAACTCCTTCAGCTCTCCCCGAGCAAAGCCTCTGCCCACAATTAATGTCTTTGTGCTTTAAAGAGTGCTGCAAGTATAGTACAAGAATTGTACTAAACTGGAGCTCTACACTGAACTTCCCACAACAGGGAAGTACACAAACTTAGGTACAGGAATGCTATCTCCTCTTAGTGTACAAAGGTGCCCAGGTCAAAAGGTGCTTAATTTAGTTAAGCATCAAAGTTCTCCCAGCTCTGGTCCGTGAGTTCCTCGAGGTCCATAGAGGAGAGGAAATGGGCCAGGAGCAGACAAGAACATGAAAGACCAGATGTATTTTCTACCACGTAGGGGGTAACTGCAGACGAAAGGCTACAGGGTTGATCTGTTGTAACACTTGGAATGGTCTGAAATATCAAGGTGCTAGCTGAAAAGGCGCAAAATGATAAAGGACATGTTTCGAGGCCAACCAGACATGACATCCTATAGAGAAAGCTGGATCAGGAGCTCTGTGTAAATCAGCACATTTCTTCACAGTTTTATGGGCTTTGTGTAATGGCCTTGAAAGGTGTTTGTGGCCTTCTTGGGTGTTGACAACCATCATGTCAACTCTGGGTGCCAGCGTTGGGGGACAAGGCTGTCCAGCAAACATGAAATCCATAAGTGGCAAAAAATGGAGAGGTATCCAAGGAAGAATGCTATGCGTTAGTATATGCAAATTCAGCAATGGGCAATAGTTGGGCCCAGTTGTCAAGAACCTGCTTGACACATTCTGTAGCTACATTGGTTTGGGGGTGTTATCCCGAGGACAGGTTTCTTTCTATCTAGAGTATGGTGCATGTATATATCCAAAACCTGGAGATATATTGGGGTCCCCGTCAGAAACTATAGAGGTTGGTAGCCAATGGAGATGAAAAACACCATGCAGAAATGTCATCACCATTTCTAAAGCTGAAGGTAATTTCACCAATGAATTTAAATATCTGGGAGTTATGTTAGACAGCTCTAAAATGGAAAAAGCTATGCAGTCTGTGCTCCACACAAAAATAAGAAACTTGACTTCCCAGGCGAAAATGGGGGACAAATAATATGGACGATTCTCACTTCAGCCCACTATCAACTTTTATAGGACAAAAGTGATACCTTCCATAACCTATGGAGCAGAGGCAATGCCGACCTTAACGAAAACCATCTGGTCGACACTCGAAAGCTTCTTTTGGAGAACAGTTCTAAACCTCCCAAAATCAACACTGATTACTCTAATCAGACGAGAACTGAACCTCTCTACAGGCTATTGTGGCGCATAATAGCATTATGCTCTACCGGAAGATCTTAGAACCAAACTGACCACCACTAATTGCACTGATAAATACAGAGCTTAGAAATGGCCGCTGTAAAATGCTTACACGGTAGGACCAAGAGTGCAAAGAACAACTTCTAGCGATCCAAAGCTCTGTGGAAGAATTAATTAAAAACCCCACAAAAATAAAAAAGAAGTTGGTTGAAACAGACTGGATTCTCACTTTGGACTCAGCAGCGAAATACAAAATAACATTGCATCTTCCGACCCAGGCCAGAAAACTGAACGAAACTCAGCTGTTTCTGAAGAAATATCCTCATTGAATGCTACAGAGTACTTTTTTGAGGGCCCGTCTCAATCTCCTACCGACGAACGTAATTCTGATGCTGAGAGGACTCTCAAACTCAAACAAATGCAGATTCTACAGAAACTTGGCTGAGATTGCATCATTAAGTCACTTACTACGGACATGCCCTGGCACGTCCTACTTAAGAACTCCCTACTTATTTCACCACCTAGCTTCAGCACAGATTCATGAGGAGGAGCTTTGGTGGACTCGCCTGATTGGCGGTGAAAAAACCTCATGGGTGAAAACCACAGGGAAAATTGTGCAATCAATCTTTTCCACAGTCAATGATAAAGGCCAAATTCAATCCTAATCAGCAGCATCCACTATGGTGTTGGGCGACTTGATTCGGGTGAACTAGACAAGGACATCAGGCGAAGCAGCCTTGTTCAAACTCGTTGTTACATACTTGTACATCTAGAACTACTTGACTTTCGATGTTTTCTCTATTCTTCACCTTATAAAAATTGCTATGGCGATTAAACTAAGTAAATAAAAAATTAAAAAATGGCACCAAGGCATCAAAATGGGACAATCGGACAAAGCACTCCACAGTAACCATTATGGTAGTCATACGTTGGCATTGGAATTGGTTAAAGTTTCCCCATACCTTGAGCACATTTGGGGCAGGATTTAACATGGTGTACCACATCAAAGCACAATTGAGGCCACCAAAAATATCTGCTGAGAATTCTACTAGTTCTCTTCTTGTCATGGTGCCCAGCTGCTGGATAATCATGGCACAGGCACAACGCTAGTTCCTGAAGGTTCATTGTGGCCACAAATAGTCAGATGCCTTTAAAGGGATATCCTTGATGGTTCTGAAGATTCTGTTGGGGTCAAGATGCAGGAGGACTAGACAGATTGAGATCCTTAGTAGTTTCATGCACTTATTGGAAAAACGATTGAATTGAGAAGAGAAACCTCTTTCCAGCCACTAGTCATTTACATGTAAATGGAGGGGCTGTAGAACATAAGTCTGGCCTGGACAGGGCATCAGCTATGATGTTCTTGGTTCTGTGATTGAAAGTAACATAAAAATCATGCTGCGCAAAAAAGTAGGCCCTACACACCTGGCGACTGTTCCTACATTCAAAATTCTGTAACGAAAGCAAGTTCTTATGATCTGTCGAGAATTCAACTGGGTATCTGGTGCCTGTCAACAGGCATCTCCATTCCTGACAAGACATTTCTAGAGCTAGTAATTCCTTCTCCAGAACATATCTCCTTGCATGAGCAGTTAATGACCATGAGAAATAAGCAAGGGGATGTTCTTGTTCATCACTTTGAGAATGTAAAAGAACTACTCCTACTGTTGCTTCCGAAACATCGTTTTCTAACATGAAAAGCAGAGCAGTGAGGTCAATAGGAATTTGTCCCCTTGATTAACTTTTGGAGAAGACAGTTATGGGCTAGATTTGTTTTGAGAAATCTTTAATACACTTTCCAGTTTGGTGAATATCGTGACCCTGAAAACGGCCTCTAGATTATCAGAAATTAAGGGCAGGGGATATTTATCCTTGTTGGTAATCTGGTTCAGACCCCTGTAATGCAGACATAGTCTTAACTCACTGGTCTCCTTTTAAGGCACAAAAAACAAGGGTGCCCCCATCTGGCTGCTTTTAATGGAACAATGAGACCATTCTTCAGGTGTCTGTCTACAGATCAGTCCACATGTCTATGAGGAAGTAACTCTGGATAAGTGGATTCCATAAAGACTTTGGAGAAAAATGAATATTCCTGACAGATGGAATGTAGCTGTGCTACCATTAGCTTGTCTTCCGTGGAAGTAATAGCATCTTCTGTGATTGGTCTAGTTATCAGGCATTCTCCAACACAGTGTTCTGAGCCTAAGGCTAAGGTTCTGCGTGACCAGTTCATGCAGGGATTGTGCTTCTTTAACCAATGCATTCCCAGAATCACAGGGTAATGTACTGTTTTAGAAGGGTCAAAACATAACGTTTCTTCATGTACACAAATCCTCATGATGATTTTGAATGTGTTTTTTAACGAGTCCTGAACTTAATGGCTGTCTGTCAACCCCCTCAATGGTTTGAAAGGTTTCTTTGATGTTCCTAGGTGTATGATATTGATTGGCCCACTGACTATTCATAAAAAGGCCAGCGGCCCCAAAATCTACAAATGAATGCAGGTATTACATAAGTATCTCTAGAAGGAATAGACAGGGAATTCTTAAGACTAGAAAAATCTGTTTCTGGTTGTTTCCTAGAGACTGTAGAAAGCGATGATGCATATTCTCGTGAGCCACTCTCACACTCAGGGATGGGAGACAGCATTTCCTTGTCATTGTCCAGGAGCTACAAGGCATTCTTTGACCAGATGTCCTTTATTTCCACAGTATGTACAAAAGCCCAGGCTTCATTGTCGTTTTCTCTTGTCCTCTGACAGAGATGCCTGAGCCATTACTATTTGCATTGGTTCCTCTGAGTCCATTTTCGTTTTATCGGATGTTGGTACTGGCATAGGGTTTGGATTCAAAGTGGTCCAGGTGTACTGATACTTCTTTCATTCATTATTTTGCTTTTGAAGTCGATACTCCAGTTGAAGCACCATAGTAACGAGCTCAGCAAAGGTTGCTGGTGAGCCAACTCATCCTTTAATTCTTCTGATAGGCTCCTCCAGAACAGGATTAACTTTGTATTTTCTGATCAGCCAGTTTCTTCAGCCAACTGGCGAAACTTGGTTACATATGATAAGAAGTCCAGGTTTCTGTGGGAGGAATTGTAAGAGGATTTAATTCAACACTACAGCTAAGTCAATGCCTAGTCTGGGATACTGAATGGAAACCCTTATTGATATATCTTTATGTCCAGTTCATGAGTTCTGGATGACTACCCCTATATAACAGCCCTCTCTTAGAATCCCCCTGACCCCACTGAGCCAAGAAGTAGTTCTGTTTTGCAAGTTTAAAAGGTTTATTTGAGAAATAAAACAAAATATAGATACCACGCTTTTATAATAAATTAATAATCAATATCGCCCTTATCAATATAATGTTAATCAACAATGGGTAATCTGACACTAGCACACTTCTTTATAATCAATGAGGAGTTAGTATAGGATGGATAAAGTAGCAAAATACTTTTATGATTTCAAGGGAAAAGCAATGAGGAATAAAATGCAGTACAGAAATACTTGATATGATTTTAGCAAAAGATAAGATAATCACTTTTTCTCTGGCAATTCGCCCCCCTTCCCTATGCAATGTAAGAAATGGAAGGAGATGGAAATAACACACATAGTTCTCAGGAATGCAATCAAATACAATACGAAATTCAATTCCCACCCCAGCAAGCTTAGAGAAAACCGGTATGAGTTTTAAAACACAGGCCCAAGTGCTTTGAATGTGGTGGCAATGAAGTGAGAAATATGCTGAAAATGCTTTTAATTCCCTCTAGAGATTCAGGGTGAGTGGGAGATGCGTGTTGGTATTAGTTCAGGCTCACTTTAACAATACTCTATGAATGATTAGCAGATTGCAAACGAATTTTAGCAAAGAGAAGCAAAAAGCTGCTGATTTCTACAGATGAAGAAATTGGGCCAAATCGCAAATCGCTGTAAATTTAGCGAGTGCGAGAATCGCGATTGCGGTAAAAGTATAAGGAGTAGGAAGTCTGTTCTAGGCTGCTTGGAAAGCCTAGATTCTAAGCTTTCAGATGAAAGACATTTCGTTCTTAGCCCAAACGGTTCCAGAGATACGGACAATTAAATAAAGGTAGTTTTTCGAATTTAAAGTATACTCAAAATTACAGGTGACAGCTCGCAGCTGCAGAATTGACAGGTGACAGTTGTGCAGCTTTAAAAATGACAGATGACACGATTTCTAGGAGGCAGTTCTACTTAGGTTAAAATAGTTTGGATTAGATTATTTTAACTAAGATATCGTTTCTGCACAGTTCTGCTAGGTACTCACAATATAAATTTGAAATAGGCCTCGCCACGGATCTGGTCAGGTTTTGGACTGGACTGCGGTTCTGGTCTCGGTACTTCACAGTGATCTGGGTCAGCTCTCTGGTTCTGCTCACAGCGGTCTGGGTCACTCTGGATCTCTGGTCTGGTCTCTGGCAATTGTTCTTGGCAAAAGAAATCAAACAGCTCGCCCGGCTGTGGAATAGTTGCAAATTATTTTAAGGATGCTGAGGCCTGCTGAGAAGAGTTCTCAGTTTGTGGTTTTAGGCCCTTGCTTTAAGTTCTGAAGTAAAGTTCTGGTCTTTGGATATTGATGGATTTGAAGTCTGGATCTCTGGATGGGAAGTCGTCGATCAGCATGCTCCGCAGCAAATGGAATTGAATGTCTCTACCTGTCCCAGCAGTCTCTTTTTATGTGTTTTGAAAATGGGTGTGTGCCTGGGCCTAGCTAAGCCTGCCCCTCTCTACTTGTCAATGGCCCAATTCTCCCCTCTCCCATGACTGGGGGAAGGAAATGGATTGTCAGCATGATGAGTCTGTTTATGGGTCAGAGGATCCTCCCCTGGTCAGTTTGCCCACAAATCTATATTTGATTCAAATACATCCTTCCCAGATATACAATTTGTTGAATTTACATGTGCACAATATATATTCCTTATGGACCATGCTTGTCTGCCTCTGATCTTCCTGGGGGCTTGCATTAAAAAATGACAACATTTTGCGCTTTTTAACTGGTTTTGCAATATCAGACATTTACCCAAAATTACACACATGTGCGCAAGGAGTATGGACATTAATTGATGAAGTGTCAGATTTTTAACATGCAGACATTTGGAGTGAGACCCTATTTTCCGCTAGCAACAACCCAGAATACACCACAGGGTCCTAACGCCTCTCAAAATGTTCACAGAAAAATCACAAAAATAATTATATTACTTATATAATTCTGACAAGTCCGCACTATGAGTTATCTATCTTTTTAAAATTATGCCCTGGTCAAAAAGGGGTGTGGCTTCCCACATCACAGGGTGGAATAACTGGTTTATCCACTTCCCCCAAGCTCAGCTGCTAGCAGAGGCACTGCCCCTCCCAGTTCCCCTAAGAGGAAGCCACTTTACGGCCCCCCAATATAACATTTGCCTGAGTCCAGGACAAGCCTTTGTTCAACTCCCTGTAGTCCCCAGCTGCTCCACCCCTAATCTAATCAGAGAGGTGACAACTCCTTTTGGCAAGGGAGTGGCTGAGCAGGTTTCAACTCCTGTCGGGGGTAGTTGTCAGGCAGAATCCAGTTTCATTAAGCCAGGTTTCAGCTAAATGTCACTTTTTGTTCCCAGTTTTCTACATTCAAATCAACCTGAAAATTTTTACATATACATTAAATAATTCCTTCCTTCAAATCATTTCAGAATATAGTTTTACATTGTATCCACCTCTTAGCAAGTCTTTCCTTGGTCTGGTGGGTTTTGTTTCATTTGTTCAGTTTTCCACAAAAGTCTGGTGGTTTTAAAACGCCGGCTTCCTGATAGTGGTGAGTACTGGTAATGCAACCATTTTTGGGATTAAGAAAATGAATTCTCCACAGTTCTGATTTGCTTTTTTGGCAATCAGCATTGCCATTCCCAATGGTTTCAGGCTACTGTGTCTGTAGCACACTGGTGGTTTTAGGCAGTGCCCTCCTGTGCTCACAACATAGGCAAAAATGGGTGGCAGCCTATTCTTCATGTTTTCCCTGTGCACTCTCTGGGGAGTTCTGGCCATCATGATGTTTTCCATGCCAGTACTGGACAGGTTTATGGTAGGGCTTGGATGCATGGGTAAAAACATCCCACAAGCCCCCCCTCTTGCGATGGCCATTCTGTCCTTTCGCTGATGGAACTCGCAAGATCTGGGATGTTCTCCTCCTCTTCTTCCAATTCCATGGATGGCACAGTTCAGCATCTTTTCCTCCCTCCGGTTGGATCGATCGGTTCTCGTTGCTGGTCCTGATGGGAGGATTGGGCGGTACCCCGGGCCCCTCGGGTCTCTGCTCCCGGTCCCCGGTCGTCCTCCTTGGTCAGTCTCCATGGTTTCCTCTCTCCTAGGATGATAAAGCAAAAGCGGCAATACACATTCCTAGACATTTTTCCACCACTATTAATGGTGTGGCGAACATGTACATTTTATACATCCAAATGCATTTTGCAGTCTGATTTTAAAAACAATATATAACAGGGCACATTTGCATTACGTTACTATATTTTTGATATGTGGAATATTTTAGAGTTTGAACTGACATACTCTGGAGCGGCCCCCTCTGGTATTGCAGAGGACTCCTCCAGTTGCTGCAGCGTGTGCCTGGGATGGCAACACTTTAGCTGAACCCACTTGTCTTCCCCTTCCGCCAAACTGCCTTTGGGGATGCGGATCTTGTATGCCACAGGGGAAATTTTGTCTATAATTTCAAACGGTCCTTTCCATGTAGGCAAGAATTTTCGCTGTTTGGCCTGGTTCATTTGGAAATTGTATAGATAGACCCGATCACCCACCTTATATTCCTTTCGGGTAGTTTTTAAATCATAGTGCGTCTTCATGCTCTCGGCTGATCTTTCTAGATTCCGCTGACCATAGGCAAAAGCATGCTGAAGGTGTTTCCTTAAATTGTCCACATACTCATGAGTTGTGGAGGCATTTATCAACGTTTGCTCTTGGGTTCTGTAGAGCAAATGCTGGGGAAGCACCATCTTGCGTCCAGTCATCAACTCAAATGGTGACATTTTGGTTGCAGATGAAGGGGTAGATCTGATGGCTATTAGGACCAGAGGTAATCGGATATCCCAACTTGGCCCAGAATCTGCCACAAACTTTTTTAAGATGCTCACAATGGTTCGGTTGTATCTCTCTACTGCCCCAGAAGAGGCTGGCCGGTAAGCAATATCTAGCTTTCTTTTGACCCCCAGTATCTCCCACATCTTTGTCATTACTTCACTGGTGAAGTGGCTACCTCTGTCTGACTCAATCCTTTGAGGTAGACCGAAACGGGAAAAGATGTGGTTAATCATCAGGGCAGCTGCTGTTTCTGCCTTGCAGTTTGGTGCCGGGAGACATTCCACCCACTTGGTAAACAAGCATGTAACGGTCAACATGTACTTGTTTCCTCTAGATGAGCGAATCACAGGGCCTACAAAGTCGATTTGCAAATCTGACCATGGCAGTGTCATCCCCTCTTTTGGAGAGGCGCACGGTGTGTGAGGGATGATGGCTGAAATTGTGCACACACAAGACACCCCTTCAAGCATTGGTCGAGGTCCTGCCCCATGTGTGGCCAGTATGCAACCTCTCTTAACATTTCCAGTGTTGTGTGAAACCCCCTATGACCGGCGGTGGCCGCATCATGGGCGTGACTTAACATCAGGCTTCGGAATGAGGTAGGAACCACCCACTGATCGTGGCCAGCTTTGGATTTCCTTACCAGCAAACCCTCTTGGATTCGGAACATTTTTGGACATTTCATCAACACTATTAGGTCCTCTTTCCCAATGTAATCTGTGTCCGTCAGGGGAAAGTTCTCAGGGTCCTCAAGGTGTTGGTAAAACTTACCAATGATTGGATCCCCCTTCTGAGCTGTAATCAAATCAGCATCAGGGGTCTCCTTGCTCCATTGGGCAGTTTAAAGATCATTGTGAGCATTTGTCTGGGACCTAGTGATCGCAGTGACCTGGATTTCCCCCAACAGGAACTCTATTTCTATTAGATCCCCTTGGATGGCCCCGGTTTTGGCCAGCTGATCAGCTAAGTCATTTCCAGTTTTGTCTGGTCCCTCTACTTTGGAATGACCCTTGATCTTTTTCCAGTAGATGGTCATCCCATTCGATGTGACCGGATCATCAATATTTTGGATTAACTTCCCATGTTTCAGGGGTTTGTAATTAGCGCATAACATGCCGCTGGTTTTCCAGTTGACCAGGTGCTCCACGAACCCGTTCCGTACATAATCCGAATCTGTGATTATGACCAGTTCATGGAGTTGATGTTGGACAGCAGTGAGGATGGCCTGATGCACAGCCATCAATTCTGCCACCTGACTACTTCGGGGACCAATTTTGTATCCAGCGGAGGGTTCTGGTGACTCATTCACCCATGCATTCCCTACGCCGGCCACCAGTTCTTTCTCCCCGTTGTCGTCAACATGGTACGAGCATCCATCCACGTAGACAGTGGGCATTCCCTCACACTTGTCTTCTTCAAAGACTTTGTGTGGGGAATTAAGGTATGCCTCCATGTTGTCCTTGATTTTTAGACTTTCGTCCTCGAGACAGTTTTCTCTGGCACAATCATGCAAGTCAGCCAGACCTTGCGCGAGGGGACTCTTCCTGTTTTGGCCATATCTGACCTCCACAGGAAAGCCTTGCATTTACAGAATCCAGGAAGTATTTCAGGAATTTCTCACATTTCCGGCCCGGATTCTGTCACTTTGGAGATATTGCAGTGGCTGGTGTGGAGTCTCCACTATGATGTGTTCCCCCTGGATAAACGGGCGGTAATTCTTCAATGCCCACACCGTTGCCAGGAGTGCCTTCTCACAATGGTTGAATTTTTCCTCCACAGAGGATAACGTTTTGCTCGCATAGGAGATTACTTTATTGACCTTGTCATGCTTTTGGTATAATACTGCCGTCAAGCACGTATTAGAGAACCCCGTCTACAGGAAGAACTCCTTCTTTCTGACAGGGTAGCTAGGCAAGGCACTTGTGAGAGGCTTCTTTTGAGTTGTCTTACCGCCTCGGATTGTTCTGGACCCCATTCCCACTTGACCCCCCCCTTCAAGAGATGAATCAGGGGTCTAGTGATCTCTGCGTAGCCTTCAATGAACTTTCTGCTGTAATTAGTCAGCCCAAGGAGGCTCCTTAGTTCCCGCAGAGTTGTGGGGTCTTTCAGTTTCTGGAGTGCTTCCACTTTGTTTTCCTGGGGACAGAGACCCTGAGGAGTAATCTCATGCCCCAAGAAATTAACACGGGTTCTACACCACTGTGCTTTCTGGAAGGAAAGTTTTGCTCCGACGGCCCTCAACTGTGTCAGAACATAACGGATCTCCGCTATGTGTTCCTCCACAGATGAACTTTTGATGAGGACATCATCTACATAAGCCAGGTTACCCCTCGCACCCAGGTCGGGCATGGCCTTATGTAGGAAAATGTTGAATTAATTGCTGGAGTTGAGGTATCCGAAGAGAGTCCGGGTCCATGTGTACTGCTGGCCCCCAAAGGTAAAAGCCAGTTTGTATTGGTCCTCCCTACTGACAGGCACGGTCCAGTATCCATTGGTCAGGTCTATTGCTGTGAATACCTGTGACCCTGAATCTGGGCCAGCCCTTGGTCAATGCAGGGCAGAGGCCATCGGGAAGTATGGACCCGTTTGTTGAGCTCCCTAAGGTCGGCGCAGAGTCTCCACTGGCCGTTTGGCTTCAATATTCCCGGCACCGAATTATTGAAAGTGCTGTGGACTGGGCGGATTATTCCCCGGGACTCTAGGTTCTTAATTATTTCAGTAAGGGACTCCATGGATGCGAGAGGCAAGCGATATTGCTTCACAAACACTGGAGTCATTCCAGGGTCTGTGGGAATTGTTGTGGTGTGGATGTCGGTGCGACCACAGTCATATGAGTCTACCACAAAGAGATCTTGGAAATCCAAGAAAACTTGTTTCAACTTTTGCTTCTGTTCCAGAGTCACGCAGGCATCAGCTAGGTTGACTCTCTCTTCCACCATCTGCCTGAAGCCTGGAAAGACTTCTGGTTTGGCTACCTCAGCGGCCTCCTCCAGCTGGGTGGAGAAGTCCCTGGTCAGAGTGCTGATTTGGACTGGAGGCTTCAGGTGGGAAAGGCAGCCCTAATGGACCTGGAAAATCATCTCATCCCTCCTGAAGTCACAAGTCACATCTTCCTTACCGTAAGGGCAAGAAGTGTACACCAGGAAGTTCCCCCCATGCCGAGTGAAGATCCTGTCTGGTGTTGTTTTGTCATCACTGTCACTGTCAAAACAGTCCTTGGGGATTGGTCCTAACAGTTCATTTCCTAGATCAATGGAGAAATGTCGGTCATCAACCGCCATTCCAATAATGGTGCCTGCGGCTAGAGTAATACTCTTTAAGTCGCTGTTATCCACCTCTATTGGAATGGTGCCATGTTCTATGTTGACTAATGGTGTTGGGTTTACCCCCAACCCTTGCTGTTGGAGAGAAGCATTTAGATGTATATAAGCATCAGGGTTTTGCAATTTTTGTCCTCTTTTAACTTTCACTTCCAGGGAGAATTGTCGGGTCCTTTCTGGGATGGTGACTTCCTCTTTGATCTGAATTTCAACTGCATAAGGTAGCAATTGAGCTGACCTAAATGCTTTTTCTGGATCATCAAAGACAATGGGATTATCCGCTAATCGGGACCAAGCTTTGAAGTTTATTAGGTCCAAACTAATGGCAAAGCGATTGAGAATGTCATTGCCTAAGTAAAAGGCGGCAGTGACGTCTCGCACGACCCAACAATTATGGACTATGCTCTTGTTGCCAATGGAGATTTTGAGCATACACCTGCTTGGCAGGAGATGTTTGGAATTAGGTGCTTCCAGGTCCATTTCCCATTTGTCTATCAGTTTGAATGTGGGAATGGCTGGATCTTTTGGGAGTTGGCGGAACATGGCTTCGCTGATGAAGCTCTTACCGTTGTTCACACACACTCGAGCGAGAACAGAGTCCTTCCCATCATTTAACTGAACAGGGATGAACAACTGCTCTCCAATTTGCTGAATATCAGCCAGGCTCTGAGCTGATTTCACATCTTTCTGGACTATAGGAGTGAGAGTTTCTGATTGTGGATTGGTGAAGAATTTCAGAGTGTTTCCTTCTGGAAGGAAGGTTGATTTTCAGAAATAGAGAGGTCCCCCATCACCAGTCTGTTGTCCTACTGCCATTACTGTCACGTCTGGAGTTTGGTTGTTCTGGAAGTGAAATTCTACTTGGTCAGATTTTTGTTCAACCATGTGGCAGGTGCCGTTTAAACTAACATGGTTGACACACTGTTTTAATTTTATGGGTCGGCTAGTCTGGGTCCAGAGGGCCTTGTTTACGCAATCTATTAGGGGTGACAACCTTCTCAGGAGGTCATTCCCTAGTAAACAAGGGGTGCCCTCTGGAGTCACTACTATGACCGGGTGTTTCACCTTGTGTCGCCCAATTTTAATGTCCAAGTCTGCAGTCCCCTCAACGGGAATTTCCTTCCCGTCAAAGTTCTGCAGTTGTCCAGGAAGAGAGGTGAGAGGAATTCGGTAATTCTCCCCCCTTCCTGCATTTAGTTCCTCAAAGGCCCTTTTGGACAGAAGGATAGCTTGGGATCCAGTGTCCACCAGTGCCAAAATTGTACCCTGCCCCTGTACTTGTACCGGGGCATAGTATCTTCCCTCCTTCTCATCAAGGGGGCACAGATAATGCACAATTCTGGACAACTGGTGGGCTAACTTTCTGGTTTTGGACATTGCTAGCGAAGAGATTTGGGCAGAATTCTGTGGAGAGCCTTGGGAATCTGAAAGAAAAAGTTGGCAACTGGAGATCAGAGCCATTGTGGGTTCCCCTGGTTCCGGTTCTGGGCCGCCCCCCCCCCTTTTGGAGGCAGTCACCAGGATGGGTTTGAACCAGGGGATTTTGGTATTGTCGGTTCTGGGATGAGATGATGGGCGGCGGTAGCTCAGTCTCCACATCTCCCCAGTCTGAATTGGCATCCCTTGGGACCCATTTTTCCTTGGGAGGAGGTCCCCCATCTCTAAAGGAGAAGATCCTTTCCCCAGGATCCTCTGAGGATCCCTCTCCCTCAAATTGGAAGATCTGTACCTCCTCCACAAACTGGGTCTGTTTGGGTACTTTGTTTCTCCTACCTCCTGCTCCTTGGGTGGCAGACTTTCAGGGGTAGGAGATTTTCAGGCCGATTCATGTAATTCCTCTCAAAAGTGTCGCACGCGGCTGGCGCACAGCGTGCCCGTGCGAATGTCTGCGCCAGCCGCGTGCGATAAAATCAATTCCCGCGCACAGCGTATTCATGGATTCTCACCTCCAAAAGAAGACGTGGCGCAGAGTGGCGCAGCGACCCTGCAGCAGCGCCAGTTAGGCCCCCAAGAACGCCCTCGCGCAAGGAAAAGCCATCAAGATCGCAAAACCATTGCAAAGGGCTGCACCAACACTGTACCAGTTTACCGGACTGGCAAAAGCGGGGAACGTGTATTACGGGCGTCGGGAACACACGTGCGCGAGAAGATTCACACACGATTGGGCCAGGGGGAGCGTGTGCGTGTATATCAGGGATGCGCAAGAAGTTCTACACGCAAATGGCCTGGGTGCGTGTATTCCAGGGGTGCGCGGGAAGTTCCACATGCGATTGCCCTGGGCGCGTGTATTTCAGGGGTGCGCGGGAAGTTCCACACGCGATTGGCCTGGGCGCGTGTATTTCAGGGGTGCACGGGAACTCCCACACGCGATTGCCCTGGGCGCGTGTATTTCAGGGGTGCGCGGGAAGTCTCACACGCGATTGCCCTGGGCGCGTGTATTTCAAGGGTGCGCGGGAAGTTCCACACGCGATTGGGCTGCGTGCGTGTATTTCAGGGGTGCGCGGGAAGTTCCACACGCGATTGGGCTGTGTGCGTGTATTTCAGGGGTGCGCGGGAAGTTTCACATGCGATTGGGCTGCGTGCGTGTATTTCAGGGGTGCGCGGGAAGTTCCACACGCGATTGGGCTGCGTGCGTGTATTTCAGGGGTGCGCGGGAAGTTTCACACGCGATTGGGCTGCGTGCGTGTATTTCAGGGGTGCGCGGGAAGTTTCACACGTGATTGGGCTGCGTGCGTGTATTTCAGGGGTGCGCAGGAAGTTTCACACGCGATAGGGCTGCGTGCGTGTATTTCAGGGGTGCACAGGAAGTTTCACACGCGATTGGGCTGCGTGCGTGTATTTCAGGGGTGCGCGGGAAGTTTCACACGCGATTGGGCTGCGTGCGTGTATTTCAGGGGTGCGCGTAAAGTTTCACACGCGATTCCATCAGGGTACGTGTATTATAGGGGTGCGCGTGGAGCACCACACGTGATTTCATCAGGGTACGTGTATTACAGGGGTGCACGGGGAGCACCACACGTGAATTGCAAGTGTGAGTCCTCCCAGGTGTTCCCTCTACACCCTCCACGGCCCCTGCAGGTGGCTCACACCACAGGGGCCTACCCTGCACATGTCCTGCAGGCACCCCATCCACCATGGCCATGCCCCCCAGCCAACCCACATGTCAACGTGCACTACTGCCGACCAACGCATGTCCCCCTGCACCCCCAGCCACCAAGGGGACCCTCCACCAGGCCCCCACCCATGTCTCCCACCGCCCCACACCCCCCAGCACTGCGGGACACCTGCCAGCAGGCCCCCACCCATGTCCAACTCATTTTCCCCACCCCCCACCCCCCAGCACTGCGGGGCACCTGCCAGCAGGCCCCCACCCATGTCCAACTCATGTCCCCCCCCACCCCCAGCACTGTGGGGCACCTGCCAGCAGGCCCCCACCCATGTCCAACTCATGTCTCCCACCCCTCCCCACCCCCCCAGCACTGTGGGGCACCTGCCAGCAGGCCCCCACCCATGTCCAACTCATGTCTCCCACCCCCCCCACCTCCCAGAACTGTGGGGCACCTGCCAGCAGGCCCCCACCCATGTCCAACTCATGTTCCCCACCACCCCCACCCCCCAGCACTGCGGGGCACCTGCCAGCAGGCCCTCACCCATGTCCAACTCATGTTTCCCACCACCCCCATCCCCCAGCACTGCGGGGCACCTGCCAGCAGGCCCCCACCCATGTCCAACTCATGTTCCCCACCCCTCCCACCCCCCAGCACTGTGGGGCACCTGCCAGCAGGCCCCCACCCATGTCCAACTCATGTTCCCCACTCCCCCACCCCCCAGCAGTTCAGGGGCACCCTCCACCAGGCCCTCGCCCATGTCCCATCCATGCCCCCCTGCACCTGGGTCCCAACAATCCCCAATCATGTCCGTAATGGCCATCCTCCCCTGCCAAAAGGCCCAACCAACTATCACATCCACCCACATATCAAAGGCAATTACATGTTACACACCCAATGTAAATAATGCAAATGAACACATTTCTGTCACACACAATGGCTGCAAGTGAATGTTAAACCACCCAACATGACATGCATGAAAGCAATGAGATGATATGACACATTGAAGGATGAAAATAAAAATGTATTGAAAATCAACTTGAATGGAAATGAAATGAGAAAAACCACAAAGCAAAACAACCAAAAGAAGATGAATGTCCATGAAAAAAATCAAAAACACACAGCACAATCAAAATGAATGGTGTCCAAAGTCACAGTCAGAAAAGTAATCCAAGTGTAAATGATGAACAAAAACCATTGCTCCATGGCGATGAAAAAAATCCCAAAAATAAAAGAATCCATTGAAGAACTATTTACAAGATAATCCCGTGTCCATGAGCCCAACCAAATGAAACCTAACTATGACAACTAACAAAAAACTGAACAATATACAAAAATGTGACGCATTGTCCAATCGCAACCAAATAAAAAAATAAATTAAAGGAAACCTAACACTAACTATATAACTATATACAAAGGCGGCGGGCAAGTCCAGCAGCTCACTCCGTGGTGTTCCGGGCCAGGGCATCATCGAACTCCTGTTCGATGTCCCGGAGGCGGTCCTGTTCCATGGCCCCGAGGGTCCGCAGGGACGACGCCGTCTCCTCCTCCAAGCCCCTGCGGATTGCCTCGAGGCACTCGGCCCGCCTCAGGGCCCTCCGCATGGAGTTCTCCGCCCTGACCATTGTGAGCCGCGCCTCTTCCGCCCGCCGCCGCTCCGCACCTATATGCTGGCCCAACCGCTGCCACACGGAAGACACTTCCCGTCCTGGGTCCTCCTGCCCTCGGGCCGATGCCTGCCCCTCCGATGTTGATGGCCCCGAGCCATGATGCCTCCCACGTTGACTCCGCTGCTGCCTCCGACGCCACTGCCTCTGCCAGCACGACGGCATCCAGGCTGATGGAATCCACCGACGCCGTTGTGCACGTGCCCTGCCTGATGATGCCGGCACATCCTCCATCTGCTGGGGTACAGTTGCTGTGGTGTCCACCCCTGCTGGACCTCTGACTCCCGACTGTGGCAGGGATGGGATCCCCACCGAGCTGGCTGCATTGGTCAGCGCAGGTCCACAGGGGGCTCTGGTGGCATCTGGGCCGGAAGACGGCAAGGAGAACGACTGGCGTATAGTCTCCACAGAGGAGGAGAGGGCCGCCAGATTGGCCGACACATGCAGGAAACCCCCGAACATGGGCGATCCCAATTGGGCCACGTCGGCACGGTGCTCTTCGTGATGACGTGCGTGCTCCTCCTGGGAAGCACGCACGTCATCACGAATCACAGCCGTGCGCATCGTGACCCCAATCAGGACCTTCTCCATACGGCCAGGGGTCCCCTCGTCCGCAGGTGGAGGGGAGTCAGATGACATGGACATCCCCTCTACCTGCGGACGGGCCTGGGACGGGGCATCCCTGCTGGTGCATGGTGGTGCACCCACAGGGTCAGGGACAGCGACATGCACAGGCCCCTCCACGGTGACCTGTGCTGCCTCCTGCCCCTGCCCCTGGACTGCACCACTTGCACCAGAAGGGATGCCCCCACCAGGCCCCATGTGCGCCTCAGTGGCGGCCTCCTCCTCCTCTGTGGAAACCACCAACCTGGATGGCTCCTCACCATCTTCCGCCGTAGCAGGCCCCTGTGGGGGCTCACCCACCCCTTCCGCTGCAGCCGTGGGGGCATCCCCGCCGCCTTGCTCCACAGCGCCGTCTCCGCCCTCTTCTTCACTAGCGCTGCGTAGAGGGAGACATAGAACACAAGCATCAGGGTACTGTACAATGGTCCCCTAGACAGGAAGCAATAGCAGATGAGTGCCACTGTCAAAGTACACTTCCATCATGTCCCTCCACAACACATGTGTCAGTCCAGGCAAAACACACACAGTGACAGTCATGGTGCATGCCATGGACATTTCCATACATGTCCAATGGACTCTCGAAACATACAATGTAATGGAACTCACATGCATCATGGGTCATGCCTATCACATGCACACACTTCACCTCAGTCACATCCATCTGGCCCCGTACACCCCAATCACAGTGGATACAAGGATGACTAGGCTGCATCAGTGAATCTGTAAATTGTCACAGACATGTGTCATGCATCCATGGCATTCACAAGTCACAGACACGCAGGTCAGGCACACAGACATGGATACCATATATGTACCTGGCATCAGCACTCATCCCTCACCCCCACCCATGTCCAGGAACAGAGACTGCCATGCTCTCATGTGTACAATCTGCATAGGGCTCCCCATGTCGCATTTAAACACATGCAACAACCGTGCAGTTCACACATTACTGGTCGCACATGCATTACCATGATGTCCCTGCACACATACATGCGTACATGGCCTATGTCACACATACAGGCAAGTATCAGACAACCAGCACACTGCAACATGCCCTGTCTCACACAGCAATGCTTGGCCACTTACCGCTCAACTCCAGACGGGTCTCCCTCTCAAGGACCTGGGCGTGGAGCGCTGGGTGTACGCGTTCCAGGACCCTCATCTGGATGGAACTCATGCGGCCCCGGCCCCCCTCCACGAGGCGCCGGGCCTTTATGAGGGTCCTGGACCTCAAGTCCTCCCAGCGCTTCTTGACCTTCTGGATGGTGCGGGTTGCCACCCCCTCCGCATTGATGGCAACCACACAGTCGGCCCAGATCCTCTCCCATCCTTCCTTGTTGGCGCGGGACGATCCGAAGAGGGCATCATACTGCCCCAGGACCTGCTCCACCAGGACACCAACTTCGGTGGCAGTGAAGCTGGTGCCCCTCTGCCCCTCTGGCCGGGGGTTGCCACTGGTGCCAGATGTTGATGTGCCCGACATGGCAACCCCAGGAGCAGGAGTGGGTGGGCAACTGGGTCCTGGGGCTGGGCTGTGGAGCGATGTTATCCGAGTCGGGAGTCTTCTGTTCCAGCAGGGGTGGACACAGCAACTGGACCCCTGCAGATGGCTGATGTGCAGGCACCAAATGGCAGGGCACGGTGGCAGCAGGCAGGCAGGCAGCAGCAGATGGCACGTGGGAGGCTGCTCAGGGCACTGGGGGGCAGTAATTCGGCCTTCTGGGCAGGAGCATGGTCTTCCGTGTGTTTTCGCGTGGCCAGCTTGATACGGAGTGATTTGGCACGTGAAAATCCTGCACGTCAGCGTGAAATTCGAGGAAAGGGACTTAGCGTGTAAGCGCGTCAGCACGCGTACGCGATTTCATTGGACCAAAGGCCCTTACAGCGTAAGCGCGTCTGTGATGTTTCGCGCACGTGCCTTGCCCTGGCAGGGCTTGGAGATCCCGCGTGCCTTTACACTGCTCTGTACGTGCTTTTCGTGCGGTGCGTGTGTTTTCCATCCGTTGGAGTTCACACTCTATTACTTCACAGCGGGTGTTGGCTACGCGTTCTTCTACACGCAAGGCAGACGGTGAGTGGTATCCCGCTCCCGCCCAGGCCCAATCGCGTGAAAAACTTCACGCACACCCCTGAAATGCCCGTACGCAGCCCAATCGCGTGCGGAACTTCTCACGCACCTATGAAATACACGCACATGCTCCCCCAGGCCCGATCGCGTGTGAAAACACCCGCGAGCCCCTGAAATACACGTACCCCGCTCCCCCAGGCCCGATCGCGTGTGAAAACACCCGCGAGCCCCTGAAATACACGCGCCCAGGCCAATCGCGTGTGGAACTTCACACGCACCCCTGAAATACACGCACATGCTCCCCCAGGCCAGATCCCGTGTGAAACTTTGCGCGCACCCCTGAAATGCCCGCACGCAGCCCAATCGCGTGTGGAACTTCTCACGCACCTCTGAAATACACGCACACGCTCCCCCAGGCCCGATCGCGTGTGAATACACCCGCGAGCCCCTGAAATACACGTACCCCGCTCCCCCAGGCCCGATCGCGTGTGAAAACACCCGCGAGTCCCTGAAATACACGCACCCAGGCCAATCGTGTGGGAAACTTCTCGCGCACCCCTGAAATACATGCGCCCAGGCCAATCGCATGTGGAACTTCACACGCACCCCTGAAATGCACGCACACGCTCCCCCAGGCCCCATCGCGTGTGGGCCTTCTCGCGCGTGTAGGACTTTGGCGCACATTTTTTTCCTGCGCAGGGACGCTACCGTCTGCTTTCGTGTGGCGGACTTGTATGGGCCTGTGCGCGTCTTTGGCCGTGCGCTGTTTTTCCCTATTCGATTCCATGAATACGTGTTGTAGGCGAGCGTGTGGGCGTTCTGCGCACTTGCCTCCTGTACTTCCCCTGTGAGGCCCACATTTTCACGAGTTGTTCCTCCATTCTGCGTGTGACGCCCCGTGTTATGGCTACTTTTGTTATGTGCGCAGCGCTATGTGCGAATTCGCTGTGGCCTTATTGCACGGCGTTCGATGACCTGTGTGCCGGCGTGTGCCAGCGTGCGCCGCGCACTTTTTCAGCGCACAACCCACATTTCGCGCGTGCACGGACTTCCATGAATTGATGTGCGATGTTTTCTGTGCGATAATCGATTTTCGCTATTTCTCTGCGAATCGCACGTTTTCGCACGCGTGCGCCGTTTTTTCGGCGCCCATTAATTCCATGAATCGGCCTGTTTGTTTCCGGTTCCTGGTTTTCCAGGGGCTTTTTACAAGTTGGGAAGGAAGCTTCCTCCAAGGCTTTACACCCCCCTTCCCCTTGTGCCTCCTCCCTGGGAACCGGTGGGTTATCGCGGTGCTGCCCCCGTCATTGTTCTGGAGCACCAGGTCCAGAGTTTGGGGCATTCTGCGGTGGCATGCTCATCTGAGGGTTCTGTTGAGCCCTCAGTATGTGACCCAGATCTCGTGCCATATTTTGGACCTGGCGCTCAAGTTGTGAAACCCGCTCAGGCTGATACGGGGCTCTATTTTCTCCCCTGGGCTGATCCCGGGAAGGGTAGCTATCCCTTCTCTGGTAGTACCCCTGGTTGGGGAGATTTTGGTACCCCTCCACCCTTGGCCTCCCCTCTCCCGGATTAGGTTGTCTGGGCTCAGGTAATTGGGGAAAGAAGGATGGATGATTTTGGGGCTGGAAATTGGGTGGATACCTGGGGAAAAAGTTCTGCACAGGATTTGGTGAATTTCTGCCCTCCTGGGGGAAGTTAGGAGGGAAGTTCCCTGGGTCAGGTGCTTGGCTGGATCCCCCCCCCTTGGGCTGGAGGAGTCCACACATAACCCAGGATTGGTCAGTTTCCCTTGTAGCGGGGACTTACATAGTCAGGGGAGCGGGGACCCCATTTGTGGGACTACCTCCTCGACTCCCTGTCTGTGACTGGCCCGAGGGCCTTCTGGGCTGTGAATTATTTGGTGCAGGCAGGTTTTTAGGCCCCCCCATCTCCAAATCTAAAACGGGGGAAACCTTTACCTCTGCCACCTTGGCAGCAGCAGGGGTGCTGTTGGTTTTGGGGTTTTTCAGCGCGTTATTTTTATTTTCGATAGGCTTCTGCACCTCATAGATCCGGGTAGCCTGTTCAATGACCCAGTCTAAAGATCTTTTCTCATGAAAATCTCTCACGAGCTGGGTCATTATGTATTTGGGTAAGGCATGGAAAAACGTATTGATAAATTCTCTGCTATCTGTGCGTACCCTTCTGGTGGTCTGTGCAAAAGCATGCTTTAATTCTTGCACAAACTCTTGTGGGGCCTGATCCTCCCCACATTGCAAATTGTAGGCTGCCTTGCGTGCCTCTTGAGGATTTCTGTGCACAGAAAAATGTTTCAAGATGGCCGCCCTGTATGTGAACCACCTTGAATGGTTTTGATCCTCCAGCCCCGCAAAGAAACTGGAGTATTCTGGTGAGAAGGTCCACTTTACATATTGAATACAGCTTTGGCTGTCCTTCAAATGGAAAGTCTCCATCATTTGCTCATAGAGCTCCAAGTGTTCCCAAACAGAATACTTGGCGTTCTTATGATAAGGTGTGATGACACTCCTTATTGCCTTTATTTGTTTCAATGGGTCCTTAAGCAAGGCCCTTTTTGCCTTATTGGACTTTTTGGTTCGGGTAACCCTGGTCCATTCATCCTCCGACTCAGAAGCGCTGCTCCCAGAGGTGCCCGTCTGATCTTCCAGGTTTTCCCGGATTCTGCGAGCCTGGGAATGGCTGGCAGAATGTGGGGACCTGGTCTCCTGTGTCCTGTAATGCTCAGAGGAGTCTTCAGATCCCTCCTTGCTGCCAGGATTTGATGGGTGCCCCCCCCCACTGACCTAACTGGGCAGAGGTTTTCAGGATGCCCTTAATGGGCCTACTCTCCTGGGGTTCCCCACTAAATTGCACTGTGCTTGGGTGCCCATACCCGGATGCCCGCCCATCCATTCCTGGGAGATACTGGCCTATGAGCCCCATACTTCTAGCTGGATAGTAATCTGCCATCCCAGTGGCCCTGGGCTCAAGTGCGCGAGGGGACATGGGGGTGGCAGAGTCCAGGGACTGGGAGAGATGAAGGCCTCTGGTACTAGGGCTCCTGAGGTTATGCTCAGGAGTTTCTCTTTCCCAGCGAACCTCATCTCTATCCGCCCCTGCTTCCTGTTGCAATGCAAGAGCCTGCGCTTTCATTTCCTCAGTTAAGGCCTTACTAAACTCTATCAGTCTCTCCTGCATCGCTACTGTTGCTGGAGCCTATCATTGTGCTGACAGAGAGCCTCATTTTCTCTATGTGCCTCCTGATTGGTCCTGGAGTACTGGGCCAGTCTCTGCTGCAGGAGGGTTACCTCCTGAACTGTGTCCCTATTGGCCTGCTCCTTTCTTGCCAGAGCATCCTCCACCCTCCTGGTGTGCTCTAACAAGTTCTGGTGTTCTTTTTGGAGGTCACCCAGTCCCTGGAGGGCCAGGTGATTTTCTTCCATTTTCCTTTTTAAGTGGCAGACTTCCTGGCCTAAGGTATCCCTTTCCTGACTAAGAGCCTGCATCTGTGCCGCCAGGTCGTCCCTTTGCCTTTGGAAGGCACCAGCTTTCTGGCACTCCTGGTCAAACTCTGCCTGGGTATCCAGGTATTTCAAAATCAGTTTATTGCTCTCTGCCTTCTCCCTATCTGGGTGGCTTTGCAGGGCGACTACCTGCTCGGCACATGCCCTATTGAAATCTAATTGTTGCCCCAGCTTTTTCTGGCTCTGCAGTAGGGAGTCCAAACCTTCTGGGTACTCCTTCTGCAAGGCCAGAAATCTGGTATCCTGGTCCGCCTTTTCCTGTTGCAGCACATCCATATCCTCCTTTATTTTAGTGATGTACTGTCTGCTGTCCTTTTCTGACTCCTGGCTCCTGAGCAGCCTCTGCTCAGAAGAGTGCAGATCAGATTGGGCCCCTTCTCTAACGCCATCTGTTGCCTATTTGCCAGATTTTGGCCTTCAGCACATTTGTCCTGCATGGCTCCCATATATAGATACAAATATGCCGCTATCCTGGCAATTTTATTATGTTCATCTTTGGCTTTAGGGGCCATATATAGTTCACTCAGGGCCACATGTAGGGGACTCTGATCTCCCCATAAATCTGACCCTGTTTCAGTGACCTGTTGCGCGATGCAACCAGACCGTTTGGTCCTGATGAGTCCACTCACCTCTCACAAATAGCTTATGTAAGAGGTGCTCCCTCGCTATTTTCATGTCTACCACGGTCGTCATTCTGGAATTTGAGTTCCTTCCTGACTTACAGAAGTTTGTTTTTTATTTTGCAAAACGGACCGTTTCCTTAGAGCGTTCCTTTGAGGAGTGCTTTACAGCGTAACAGAGCGTGGTGATCCGACCGGATGTATGTCTCCCGTCAGTTAGCACACTGTATTAAACTGCACAAGTGATAGTTCTAACCCAGAATATCCCGGCTCGAGCCCCCACTTTGTAAGAGGATTCAATTCAACACTACAGCTAAGTCAATGCCTAGTCTGGGATACTGAATGGAAACCCTTATTGATATATCTTTATGTCCAGTTCATGAGTTCTGGATGACTACCCATATATAACACCCCTCTCTTAGAATCTCCCTGACCCCACTGAGCCAAGAAGTAGTTCTGTTTTGCAAGTTTAAAAGGTTTATTTGAGAAATAAAACAAAATATAGATACCACGCTTTTATAATAAATTAATAATCGATATTGCCCTTATAAATATAATGTTAATCAACAATGGGTAATCTGACACTAGCACACTTCTTTATAATCAAGTAGCAAAAATACTTTTATGATTTCAAGGGAAAAGCAATGAGGAATAAAATGCAGTACAGAAATACTTGATATGATTTTAGCAAAAGATAAGATAATCACGTTTTCTCTGGCAATTCACCCCCCTCCCCTATGCAATGTAAGAAATGGAAGGAGATGGAAGTAACACACACAGTTCTCAGGAATGCAATCAAATACAATACGAAATGCAATTCCCACCCCAGCAAGCTTAGAGAAAACCGGTATGAGTTTTAAAACACAGGCCCAAGTGCTTTGAATGTGGTGGCAATGAAGTGAGAAATATGCTGAAAATGCTTTTAATTCCCTCTAGAGATTCAGGGTGAGTGGGAGATGCGTGTTGGTATTAGTTCAGGCTCACTTTAACAATACTCTATGAATGATTAGCAGATTGCAAACGAATTTTAGCAAAGAGAAGCAAAAAGCTGCTGATTTCTACAGATGAAGAAATCGGGCCAAATCGCAAATCGCGGTAAATTTCGCGAGTGCGAGAAAGTATAAGGAGTAGGAAGTCTGTTATAGGCTGCTTGGAAAGCCTAGATTCTAGTCTTTCAGATGAAAGTTAAATTTCGTTCCTAGCCCAAACAGAGATACGGACAATTAAATAAAGGTAGTTTTTCAGATTTAAAGTAAACTCAAAATGACAGGTGACAGCTCGCAGCTGCAGAATTGACAGGTGACAGTTGTGCAGCTTTAAAAATGACAGATGACACGATTTCTAGGAGGCAGTTCTACTTAGGTTAAAATAGTTTGGATTAGATTATTTTAACTAAGAGATTGGTTCTGCACAGTTCTGCTAGGTACTCACAATATAAATTTGAAATAGGCCTCGCCACGGATCTGGTCAGGTTTTGGACTGGACTCCGGTTCTGGTCTCGGCACTTCACAGTGATCTGGGTCAGCTCTCTGGTTCTGCTCACAGCGGTCTGGGTCACTCTGGATCTCTGCTCTGGTCTCTGGCAATTGTTCTTGGCAAAAGAATTCAAACAGCTCGCCCGGCTGTGGAATAGTGCAAATGATTTTAAGGATGCTGAGGCCTGCTGAGAAGAGTTCTCAGTTTGTGGTTTTAGGCCCTTGCTTTAAGTTCTGAAGTAAAGTTATGGTCTTTGGATATTGATGGATTTGAAGCCTCGATCTCTGGATGGGAAGTCGTCGGTCAGCATGCTCCGCAGCAAATGGAATTGAATGTCTCTACCTGTCCCAGCAGTCTCTTTTTATGTGTTTTGAAAATTGGGTGTGTGCCTGGGCCTAGCTAAGCCTGCCCCTCTCTACTTGTCATTGGCCCAATTCTCCCCTCTCGCATGATTGGGGGAAGGAAATGGATTGTCAGCATGATGAGTCTGTTTATGGGTCAGAGTATCCTCCCCTGGTCAGTTTGCCCACAAATCTATATTTGATTCAAATACATCCTTCCCAGATATACAATTTGTTGAAATTACATGTGCACATTATATATTCCTTATGGTCCATGCTTGTCCGCCTCTGATCTTCCTGGGGGCTTGCATTAAAAAATGACAACATTTTGTGCTTTTTAACTGGTTTTGCAATATCGGACATTTACCCAAAATTACACACATGTGCGCAAGGAGTATGGACATTAATTGATGAAGTGTCAGATTTTTAACATGCAGACATTTGGAGTGAGACCCTATTTTCGGCTAGCAACCCCGTAGAATACACCACAGGGTCCTAACACCTCTCAAAATGTTCACAGAAAAATCACAAAAATAATGATATTACTTATATAATTCTGACAAGTCCGCACTATGAGTTATCTTTTTTTTTTTTTTTTTTTTTATTATTGAATATAGTTGTATTACAACAACTTTTTCAATTTTATACATGTTACAAAAATCCATTCTTGCTTAAGTAAAAACATTAAATCAATAAAACAAACGTTTACAATTACAACCATCTTCCACATCAAGTTTTCACAATTTAAAAGTGTTGGTTAACATGGTGTATATCAATCATTCCAGGTTTAGAGATTTTAAAAAATTGATAGTAGCAATCCTTATACCCATACATTCAGTTGCAGCCAGAGCGACCCATCTATTACTTGGGTCTATTTGTGAAAAATACACAAAATATTTAGCAAAGTGCATATTTCTTAAACTCAGAAGTTTAGGGGCTGTGCACTCCAATAGTAAATGTTGCAAGGTTTCAACAATTGTTGTGTTTCGACAAAACCTGCACCAATTAAAGTCTGATGTGATTTGTCTCCTTCTTACTTTGACTTCCCTAGTGGGCCAGATGTTAAACCGCAGCCTCAGGATCTCAGATCTAATAGCAGAAGAAGGCGACAGGCACAGGTACGAGGCAATGTCTTTATAAGATTTAGGACCAAATATTGCAGGATCAAAGTCTCTATAGGTTAAACACTTTACTCGGGTTTCAATCCAGTCCATCATGTGGACTTTCTTCTTTGCTCTCTCTGGATGATCTAATAAAAGGCTCAAAGAAATATCGGCCTTTACCATAATAGAGAGAACATTTGCAGACCACTGTTTCGGGAATTTTTCTGCTGAGTTTAGTATGTAACTGGAGATGGCCGACAAGGCAGAATTGTCCTGTGTTGAAAGCAAACATTTACGCAATAAAGCGCATAGGCGCCAATTATGATGGGCACTTAATGAGGTTAAGCCCAATTCATAACGCATCATTGCCCCAGGAATACATTGCGGTAGATGCAAGATGGCTCGCCAAAATTTGGATTCTAAGCGGTTAAGAAATGCAGTTGGTAAAATTTGCGTTTCCATGCCATAAAGAATAGTTGGGACAACATTTTGATTCCAAAACAGAAGAGCTGCTTTGAGTGTAAATTTGCCATACTTAGATACAATTATTTGGGTCTGACAAATTGCCATGGTTAGCTTTTGTTTAATTTTATTCAACTGTGAGTCTGTAATGGGACAACCATCAAAAATAACACCCAAATAGACATAATTTGGAACTATCTTTATGGGGGTTGTCTCAATTTGCCACTCTAATAGATGCTTGCGTAAACCTTTAGGGATAAACGTAACAATCTGAGTTTTAGCAGTATTTACAAATAATTCATTTTCTTTGAAATAGCTGCAAAGTGCTGACAGAAGATTACGTAGACCACTGGGTGTTTTTGACACAAGAACAAGGTCATCTGCATACCATAATGCACTAATTTTAACACCATTCAGTATTGGAGCGTCAGCCGCTATTTTAGTAAAGATCCAGCGAACATCGTTAATAAAAAAGTTGAACAAGGCTGACGCTAAGCTGCATCCTTGTTTTAACCCTCTGTACGTATAAACAGGCGATGACAGGAGACCTTCAGCATTTAATCTTACAAAGATCTTGGTTTTTGAATGTAATGCAAAAATGATGTCTATAAGAGTGGGGGGACATTCCGCTTTGATTAACTTGTTGATAAGTTTAGGTCTTGAAACCGAATCAAAAGCGGAATGTAAGTCCACAAATGCAAAATATCTAGGCTGTCTCTTACACTGAGCTTGTTGTCGGATAGCATTTAAAGTTAGTAAATTAACACTAGTGCCCAGACCAGCCACAAAACCAGTTTGTGCTGGATCACGTTGACCAGTTGCCGATGCCCAAAGAACAAAATCTCTTAATACTAACTTGGTAAACAGCTTCCCCGGGGCATCCAATAATGCTATCGGACGATAGCTTTTAGCGTCCATGCGATCACCCTTCTTATAAATAGGGATAATCACGGACGAGCGCCAAGAATCTGGTAAACATTTGGTGTGTAAGATGTGCTGAAATGCATTGTTGAGGATTAGAGCCCATTCATTTATGTTTTGTTTAAACATCCAGTTAGTAAGACCGTCAAGGCCTGCTGCTCTTGACGAAGACGCTGTTTTAATAAGGGACTGGATGATATTTTCAGTACATTGCAGCTCCCAACATCTTGCAGTACTGCCATTGTAAATATAGCTACTCATCTTAGGATCATCATATAAAGTGTTAAAATGTTTAATCCACACATCTTCATGAACACCATTAAGTTGGAAATACGCTTGTGGAGCCGTGCCACATTTGTTTAGCAGTTCCCAGATCAAACCAGAGTTTTTATTACGGCATGTTTGTAAAAACCTTTCACTATCTAGTTGGTATAGTGCAGCTTTCCTTGACCGTGCCCAATTTCGATATTTTGTATGAGTTATCTATCTTTTTAAAATTATGCCCTGGTCAAAAAGGGGTGTGGCTTCCCACATCACAGGGTGGAATAACTGGGTTATCCACTTCCCCCAAGCTCAGCTGCTAGCAGAGGCACTGCCCCTCTCAGTTTCCCCTAAGAGGAAACCACTTTACGGCCCACCAATATAACATTTGCCTGAGTCCAGGACAAGCCTTTGTTCAACTCCCTGTAGTCCCCAGCTGCTCCACCCCTAATCTAATCAGAGAGATGACAACTCCTTTTGGCAAGGGGAGTGGCTGAGCAGGTTTCAACTCCTGTCGGGGTAGTTGTCAGGCAGAATCCAGTTTCATTAAGCCAGGTTTCAGCTAAATGTCACTTTTTGTTCCTAGTTTTCTGCATTTAAATCAAACTGACAATTTTTACATATACATTAAATAATTACTTCCTTCAAGTCATTTCAGAATATAGTTTTACATTGTATCCACCTCTTAGCAAGTCTTTCCTTGGTCTGGTTTTGTTTCATTTGTTCAGTTTTCCACAAAAGTCTGGCGGTTTTAAAACGCTGGCTTTCTGATAGTGGTGAGTACTGGTAATGCAACCATTTTTGGGATTAAGAAAATGAATTCCCCACAGTTCTGAGTTGCTTTTTTGGCAATCAGCATTGCCATTCCCAATGGTTTCAGGCTACTGTGTGTGTAGCCCACTGGTGGTTTTAGGCAGTGCCCTCCTGTGCTCACAACATAGGCAAAGATGGGTGGCAGCCTATTTTTCATGTTTTCCCTGTGCACTCTCTGGGGAGTTCTGGCCATCATGATGTTTTCCATGCCAGTACTGGACAGTTTTATGGTAGGGCTTGGATGCATGGGTAAAAACATCCCACAGAATCAAAGATCGTTTTTTGGGCCATGTATGTAATTTCTGGTCTGTAAAACATTTCCTTTACAGCGTTAACAAAGGCTGAGCAGCTATCAAAGATCGGTTTGCTGGTGGTCACAAACAGAGTTACCCAGGTCAGGGTGTTTCTTGTCATGCTAGTTACCATATACCCTACATTGGCTCTGTCAAAGAGTGATTGGTGGGGTTTGAACGTAAACTGGATTACACAATGTTCCAAGAACTCTAAGTTCTTGGGCAAAGTCAGCGCATAGTCATTTTTGCAGTACAAAATGACTTACCCCGGACTTTGCATGGCTAAAATACCCTTTGAACAGTTCCATGAATGAGGGTTTGTCTCGACAGTGCAAAGCCACTTTTCAGCAGTGCAAAATCAGTTTGAACCGGGCAAATATTCCATTAATCGGGCCCTTAATGTGAGCATATTGTCAACTAGAAGACATTTGATGGTGTTCTAGTGACCATTCCAACTTCCACATTTGTGGGCTAAAGTGGTTGCCGTTTTACCACTTGGCTCCAAAATTGCAAAGAGGCTTCCTCTTCATATTAACCATCTCTTGAGCTCACTTCAGAAGATTTAAAAATGTTAATTTGTGCCTACTTGCTGCCCTCCTTTGCCGTCATCTGAATGAAACACTCCTTTATATGACAATGAGGAGGATTCACAAAGAATCACATTTTCGGCATAACTTAAGGCAGGTGTAACGTATCCCCTATGCGAGGTCCTAACTCACAACTTTAGAAAGGCGCCCAGTGGCATTGGATGGTTTATAGACATAATTTCGAATACAAAAATCTTGAAAGTCAAAAAGTCGAAAAAAAAGTCCCCCCGCAACCCCCCTTTTTTATTTTTTTTACCTATTTTTTTATATAAACTAGAGCCAAAAAAAAATAATTCGACATTTTTTTTTCCACATTTTTGATTCGACTTTTTTGTCTTTCGAAATTTTTCATTCGAAATTATGACTGGACACCGCATTGGATGAAATGTATGGTTGTCATAAAAATCCGTGGAAGTCACACCCAATGCACACAAGGTGATCACTTATGGCAGCATTACTGGTTTGACCAGGGTTCACTTCTCACCAGTGTAATCTTACCTCATGTAGAACCTATTAAACACATTCGATTTTACCAAAAACATTTAAACTTCTTAAAGATCTCATTTCAAAGTATTATCCCACCACGCATAATTTCTTATGCCACACATCCCACACATTTAGAGAAATGTTCTTTTACTTGCAACCTTTCTCATTAAATGACATGCGTTTGCAGAGTTCCCCGAGAGAAGTTGACCTCTTTTGTGAATATGCGTACTTTAACATTTAGTCGGATTTTACCGATTTGCAATGCACATACCCCTTGAACATATGCACATGTCACGGATATGCCCTTTGGTACACCCACGTTTACAAGTCCGAAATAGGCGTGTGGTCTGGGTGGGGTTTCACGCATGCTCACACCTTATGCCAAATACACTCCAGCACCACAATCTCAACTTAATTTAGAAATCACATCACTGTTCTTTAGTGAAATTGACGTAATGTCTCTGCTTGTACATTATCTCTGTTCTGTATATTTCATATGTATTGTATTACTGTGATTTGTAACTAAGCTGTGAATTGTCTTATGCTATGCGCCCTGATACCTTAGGGTCTGGTGTGCAATACAAATAATAAAACAAAAACAATGTATGCTAGGGCAAGTTGCTTAATGCGTCCTTGTCACACCTGAAAAGGTTTTCACGAATTGACCCGCTTGCGGGTCTATGCATACTCTCATTACAAATTGCTTAAATTAATAAACTAACAATTGAGTATTCAATCAGGGAAACAGAGGTATTAGAGTAGAGGAATGTTGCGCCAACCTCTATGACCATTGAGTAAAAATGACGAGGAAATGGAAGTGTTTTGTGGGGAGCGGGATGCGAGCAGGCAAAATGCATTCAAAATGGTGGATTTATAAGGGTGGTGGTGATACTGCTCTCCTGAATCACAGAACATGTAACTCTGCATAAATTCTACAGTGGGATTGGCATGTCCTTGCTCTGTGTTAAATGGACAAATGCAACTTTTCCTCGGCACTGGAAGAAAAGACTGCTTCCTTAAAACACTACCTTATATCCAGTGAATGCTATGGACACAGAAATCCATGCGCCTTGTTTTGCTAATATATAGCCAAACTCCAGAATAAAAAAAGCGAATGCGCCAGCGCCACTTTCCTTGTGAGCTTAACACACATATCCATTACATGTTTTATAACACAGATATTACATTTTGCTTAAGTGACAGATTAATATTTACCCTCTAAGTCGTTCTCAAGGAAATCTTACCAGACACGGACTGTGTAATAGAGAATAATTCCATTGGGCTCCAGAGGCGGTTTCCATGACAACTTCACAATGACATCAGACAACTGTTTCACAGAGAGGGACCGGGGAGGAGAGCTGGGAGCTGTGAAGGGGAAAAGCGTTGATATAACATGAAACACCTTATCAGAGATCAGAGGTTTATGCTTCTTAGGCTGTTCCTAATACGAATCTCGATGCATTTAGTCGGTGTAATCTAACAATAAAAAGGGCCAACAACTGTAATAAGACATCATTGTGTTTTTCATCCCCAAAGTAAAGAGAGGCTTTGCATGGTAGGCTAGAAACATCTGTTTCTGGGATTCGATGGAAACAGCCGATTCCATGAGAAAACAAAGCAATGGGCATATCGCAATGATTCACCTCCAAGCTCGCCCAAGTGCGCTTGCATACAAATGATCTTCTCATGAAAAAGAGAATCTGTTTTATAGGTGTGAATGCATGAAAAATATGGTGATTTGACACACTAGCCCAGAGGAGATGGGGAGATGGAAATAATTATAGCAAGCACCAGGAGGCGGGAAAAGGCCCGCTGCGCAGAACATTGAGGCATCTTAAAAAATGTGAGCGTCTCGGAAGAGCCAAGACCTCTCCCAGCAAGCGAGCGCTCCACATGTTGCACGTTATCCCAATGAAGATCATTGCACTAGAACACGTATGTGATGGCTGCACCCAAGTAGTAGCGAGTTACGATATGACCGCAGCTGAACACATGGGACGGATTCTCAAAACTGCGCGAAAAAGAAAAAAGCACAGAAGATGCGCTTTTTTCATCGGCACTCCTTGCAGAAATGTGCAGGTCACCAGATTCTGAAAGCTGAACTGCACCGTTAAGGGGGTGATGCACAGGAGTGCAAAGATACCCTGTCTAGCCCCCTCATGCACATTAGTGTCGGGAGCATGCTCCGGACACCAGTGTATGACTAGCTCCCAGGAACCACATGGTTTCTGGGAGCGCATTTCACAGAGACACGACCTGAAATGTCTGTCATTGTGAAATGCGGTAAAACAAGAAAAAAGCATTTCTATCCTTGTTTGAAGGATAGAAATGAATGTGGAACAGCAGCAGTTGTCACTGCTGCTCTCCCAGTCAAGGAAAGTATATGAACGGTTCAGAAATGAACATCTGATGCCTTGTGCCTTCCCTGCACTTTTTCCAAAGAGGTGCGGGAGAAGGTCTTCGATGTTTGCCCATTTCAAAGCGCATCCCATTTGTGGATTCGTGATGGACCTTGAAATGCACAGTGAGTGAAAAGAGGCACCTAAAATCAGATGTCCTTTGTTGATTGGGGTATGCTAGTGCATCTCCTCACTTATGGGCGTAATTTTTGGGGGGGGGCGGGGGTGTTAGCCCCCCCAACTTTCATGGCACACCATTTTGTCCCCATTCATTTGGCTGGGGCACCTTTTAAACAGATGTCATGTCCCCCCCAACTTTTTCAGAAAAGTTACTCCACTGTCCTCACTTGCCCTAAAAAAAAGTTTGGAGAGTCTGCAACATGGTCACTGTATATATAGGCCTACGAACCAGAACTTCAGGAGGTATTATTTTATTTATGACCTTTGGAGGTTGGGGGACAGGACTTTTTTGTGGAAGCAGAACAGTAGTTCTCATTCTAGACTGGAGTATTTTTATGTGAAATCTTTTTTTTAAAACTTTAAAACACGGGTATTGTTGTCCTAAGCAACACAGTAGAAGAGTCCTTCATTGTGGCATGAGCCATCAATGCAACTAGCTTGAACACATCAAGGAAGTATTGTGAGTGGCATGAAGGGACCGGGACATGTTTGTCTTTTGCTCCCGTTAATTGTTGGCAGGGTTAGTCTGATTTTAAGGCATGTCTGGTGGGCAGAGAATTCTGCTAATGGGCCTACAGCCTGATTCTACCACTACATTTAATTTCAAGACATGTCTCACAAAGATTTCAAAACCGAACCACATCTTTGAGTATTTTCTGAAAAAGTCTGTTGTTAAAAAGTCTTGCTAAAGTTCTCTGGACACATTAGCCTATTATTTTTGATCTTCACATGAGCCAAGCCGAATTGAGCGAGAGCTCACGTCCCCCTTGCATGAAAGCTGAGAACATAATCATGGCTATTAGTAGAGCCGTGAAAGAGCCGGTGCCAGGCCCCGAACACTCTGTACCTCCAAGTGAGGCACTGGCAATGTTGCGCATTTGCATACTTTAGGCCAGATATCTATATTGCCGATCAATTGTGTTTCTTTCAAAAGGAGATCACATTTTCAACAATATATTTTGGGATTAAGGGTGATTGGCTGTCCCACGAATTTTGCTCGAGTAAGCAGTACACTTACTGTGCCAAATCACTGTCGCTGACGCCGGAGAGGGTGCCAGTAATCACAGCAAATGTATCTGGCAGCTGTGAGTACTGTCTAACCTCACATTATTCCTAGCTGCAATCTATTCAAAAACCTTACATGTAGCATGCCACTGAAATCCTCCTTTTACATGTGTCAGTTCCAGTTTCCAGGTCTTTAAATCACAGTGGAAGACCGTGTCGCCCGTTCCTGCCCATGCACAGGGAGGACAGATCAGGGCTAACGTGCTCGCCTTGGAAGCAAGACGACGCCGAGTGCCACAGGTTCGATCCCCGGGTCTGCGCTTAGAAACCTCTGGTTATTAAGTGTGATAATAATAACCTATAATATCATATCGATTGAGCACAAATATACATTTGTTCATACTTTTGGGACTAAGGACCAGACAACTGTTTAGACCATGGCTCCTAAAGGACACTCAAATGGCAGCGGTACTCGATCTAAATCCCTCTAACATAACATAACCTGTCACGTTTATGCTTGGCTGAGATGCTGGAACTGCACATGATGGGCACCAACAGCCCGATTCATCATCTCAGATTCAGATCGTGCGGATGGGTGGTGGTGCGCACACCAATGTCCCCCGGCCATGCATAAAGGTACCGTCTGGTACCAACTGACTAGATATCATTGTCAAGTTCGGAGTTGTGAATGGTGGGCAGCAATTGGTATTCCAAGCGAGTGTAATTAGTAGGCATATCCTGTACTACAAAGAAGCCATGCGTCTTAGTTGTAACAAAAACCCGGGAGAGGTTCTCACTATGTACCTTATGAATAAGAGTAAGCCTCAGACGTGATGCAAAGACACTACAACTTGCTCTCATGAAAGTGGGTTACGACCATCAGGCAGGAAACCAGAAAACATATTGTATTTTGCACAACAGAAGGCAAGATGCACACGCGTCAGTGCTGACCTAACCTCTTTTTGAGCTAATATGAAGTATTTTCCATATATTGTATTTATTAGTTGATTTGGCACTCCAGACGGAAGTGCGGCACAGTGGACAACACAGAGCAGAAATTTAAAGTGGGAGCAATTCTCCATAGAGGGTCCCCTGGCACGATGACGGTATGCTGAAGTGGGGGGAGATCTAGGTAGACTGTTGAGTGTGCATGCAGCAAAGGTGAATATTTTATTGAGGTGGTGAAAGAGAAGAGTGGGAGGCCCGTGAGTAGGTTGAAGCACTAGTTAAGTCTACTAAGGACAAAGCTCTACTAAGGACAAGGGGGAGATAAGCGTTTTGGCAGAATGGTGGATTGCGTTCCAGCGGATATTTCTTACACCTCGTATTTAGAAGGTTGCTCATGGCTAGCGTGATAGGGGTAATACCAAAGTACTGCAGTTTGTGGTTGCTGCTAAAGAGGACCTGGCTGATGAGGTGAGGAGGAAAGGAAGAATGGAGAAGGGGCTGGCAGAATTTGGTTAGCCCTGGAGGCCGATCTTGATGACTTGAGCAGTGTAGTGCACTGTTTTCTAGTGGCAGATAGCCAAGAGACCGGTTGGTGATGCATTAAGAAATCTCAGAGGTCAAGGAGGGTAAGAGGAAGACGTGGATATCATCAGCAGCTAGGGGGTATGAGAGACTGGAGTTCATTTGAATTTTCCAGAGAGGTGGTTTACAGAGTAAAGAGGAGTGGGCCCAGCAATGATTCTACTGGGATGACCACTGGGTGTTGAGTGAAGGAGGTCCAGGAGATGGAGAAGAAGAGTTGGGAGAGACACATGGCTTTCCATTTGAGCATGTGTCTTTGTAGATGAGTAAGGAAAGCATTTGGATGAGGCAGTGATGATCCAGTGTCAAAAGTGGCCGGGAGATCACATAGAATGAGGACAGTTAAGAGTGGAGAGCTCAGGTGAGAACATTAGAGACAGCTGTTTCCTTTCAGTGTAGGCTATCAAACCTAGATTGGAGGGGGTTCAACAGGACTTTGGTTTCCAGGTAGCTGACTAATTGTTTGAATACCACATACCCGAGGATTTCCGAATGGGGAAGCGGAGTGATGACATGGTAGGAAGATTTATTGTTGTCAGCAGTAGTTGTTTAAAGATGGGTATGGCTGTAACTTTACTAGATGGAGAGAAGCTACATAGAGAGGTGAGATGGGAGCAGGTGAGTGGAGCAAGGTCTTTGCCTATCTGGAATACACAATTGTTGATAAGATCACATGACATCTTGGTTACACATAGAATTGGTTTCAGTTTGGCTGGGGTGGTAGGACAGTAGCATTATAGGGTACAGTGGTGGGGGTTGAAGGTGGAGAGAGAGATGGGAGGGTGGACAAGGTGTCTTTTTGTGATTTTAAAGATGATGGAGGAACAAAGTCTTCCACAGAGAGGCAGGTGGTTATTTAGAGAGATCTGGGGTGAGGGGCAAGAATGGCCTTAATGGTCATGGACAGTTTACAAGGTTAAGAGCATAGAGAGGATGCCAGATTTAAACAACAGGAAGATTTGTCAGAGTCTATGGAAGTGGTAGGGGAAAGGAAAGAGTCTTTATAGGCAGTGAGTAGGGCAGTGGAGAGAGTTTTTGTGCCAGCAATGCAGGTGATGATGCATGGAAGCACACAGCAGGAGGATGATGGCTGGGGAGATCCATGATTGGGGATGGGGTTAGATGGAGTGAATGAGTGAGCATGGCAGTGCATAAAGCACAGAGTAGGTGTTTACGGACGTGCTGAGCTCTTCCAAGTCAAGTTTCAATCAATGAATCATTGGGGAAGAGATTGTTTGGAGGAAGTTTGACTTATGATATGATATGATCGTTTATTTATATAGCGCCTATACACAATGTGTTTCAAAGCACTTCAAGGCAAGGGAGGGAACAAGAGAAAATACAACCACATTCTTACAGGCCATGAACAGTAAGGATGTGAAATTAACTATCGTATTCGGCCTGACGACATTTCAGATGGTGCAAGAGCGGGAGTGAGAAGGAAATGGAAACAGACAGGCGACTACCGTACTAGGCCTGACGACATTTCTGGTAGAGCCGGAGAAAAACAAAAGGTGAGGGAGAGGGGTGCAGAAAGGGAGGGGAGGAACAAAGCAAGCGACTATCATACTAGGCCTGACGGCATTTCAGATAGTGCTGGAGGGGTGGTGGGGAGGAAATAAAACAGTAATGGGAGGGTGGAGGAAACAGACGAGGTTGCTATCATATTAGGTCCAGGGACAATTCTGATAGATTAAGTGCATAGAAGAAAGTAAGGGGAGGAGATAGGAAAAGGGAGAAGGGAAAGGAGGAGAGAAAAGAGAGTAAGCAGTCAAAAAGAGTGGAGAAGCAAGAGTGGAGAGGGAATACAATTGCAGAAGTCAGTAGTAACACATAATGTTGCAAGCAAGGATACAAGATGAAGATGGGAACAGCATGATTCAGGGCCACCATGAGTACAAGATGCAAAGGAAATCCAGCATGAGAGTTGAGAAAGAGTGACACACCGTGAATGTGTCTCTAGTAAAATGCAGTGGAGCGTAGTTTCAAAACAAGGAGACAATCATCACCAATCACAGCTCTGAGCCGGTCTTTAAAACAGCCTGGTAAAAGTAAAATGTCCTTCAATATGGGCTATTATTCAGAACGATAAGCACTTTTCCTTTCTCCCCAAGACAAAGAGTAGCCATGTGCACAGGCAGTCCTTGCAGAACTATGCCAATATTACTGGCATAGACAGTTTCTTGGAAACATCTGGGAGCACCTGTTTTCAGGTACGAGAAAATGCCTCAACAGTCTCTGAAATCGGAAGAATGCCAAAGTGCCTTTAAACTACATTCTGTGTGGTGAGACTGGAATTTGACCAAAAATCACAGACAAATAAGGAGGCAGCACAAAACTTTCAAATCCAAGCAACAGAAGCCATCTGGAACAGTGCCAACTGAAACTTTGCAACCACACCTGGGTCTGAAAGCTTTTTTAATGGGTACTGCAGGGAATTGAATGATAAGGTTGTCCTAGATACTGGACCATCGAGTAATGCTTACATTTTCTTTTACTGATGGATGAGGGAGGGGGAAGAGGAAGGGGATTTGGGACAGACATGCTAATGAGGGAGTGATCTGAGGGTACTTGCTCAACAGGGATGGTTGGGGAGTGACGTGAAGAGGATATGAAGATGAGGTCATGCAAGAGACTGTTGTGGGTAGGATGGTTGGGTGGATTAATCACCGAGGGATCAGGCAGTAATTTTAAGCTGTAGTTGATGGCTATTGGTCCTGTTGGTGAAGTTCAGGTTACCTATGTTGATGGCAGGAACATCAGTTGGGAGAGATTTGAGCAGTGGGTCGAGTTCCGAGAAGAAGATGTTGAGGTGCTAAGTTGGAGGTAGATAAAACTAATAGTGAGGGGTAAAAGTGAGAAGCTGGACAGAGATGTGTCCAAACAAAGGAGCAGTGAGGCCAGAGGAGGCAAGTGAGGCTAAAGAAGGGTCTTTTCTAAACATCTGAACTGTGCCACCACCTTTCTTGACTTTTTTGGCAAGTTAAGGAGATTGGGAGAAGGTATCAAAGTCAGTGTTGAGGGCAGCAAACGTTGCAGTATCTTGGAAGGAGCCCACGTTTCAGTGACTGCCATCACAGAGAGTTTGTTTTCATGGTAGTGAAAGTGGTCAGTGAATACTGATGTATTATTTTAAATAAAGTGGGCAGTTCAGAAGCCCAATGTGAGTTTGGTAGGATGGTTGGGGTGTATCGCCAGGGGAAGGATTCCTTTGGGGGAGGTCGTGGGGTAGAAGAGGTTGGAATGGGTAGAGTATGAATGAGAAGAGCAGCCAGGGCATTGCTTGAGAGAGTTCTGGAGTGTATGGGTGGGAAGATCTGGCAGGGGACAGAGTAAGGGTGGAGGTATGGTCTGTGGGAGTATGCAAAGGTCCCCAGTGGAGGAACGGGAGGGAACAGTTAAGAGGATGATCAGGATATTTAGGATCATGGTAGAAGGATGGGAAGGTAGGAGATAGGTGGAACAGAGGTGCAGGAAAGTGATGCTGGCTGTAAGATTACTTGGTTTCTGGTTGATACCATACTGTACATTGCTAAAATTCTAGAAAGAACTATCCTCCTTAAATTAGATGTACTGTACATTGTAAACTTGATCATATTGTGGTCGCACCAGATGTCTGGCAGGGGAGGGCAGTAGTGATAAGTCATTTTTTGCAAAGGATTGCATATAGTGCTTGTCCATCAAGGTGATTCACTCTGTTTATCATTTCTTTAGATGAAAGGTTGCCAGGTAAGCGCTGAGGGAATTGGTTGATGTTTTGTTTCCGTTCTGAAACTGGATTTTAAAATCTACTAGCATTGTAATGTTCTCATGTTCCACTACTAGGTTGGCTCCTGCTTCAGTGAGTTTCTCTGCAAATGTGTGTTTGTATGTGAGTGATATGTATATGAGTAGGAAGAATATGTTGGTATGGTGGCTGGTTATGGAATTGCTGAGGTTGGATTTGCCATCTTGGATGTCAGTTGATAGTAGTGATAAGACAATTAGGTGATCTTTGGGGGCCATGGCAATGCCCCCCTCTCTTTTTTATTCTCAGTTTGTTTCTAAGAGTTTAAAGTTGTCTAGGACCTTTATGATAGAAAGGGGGGAGACAGAACCTTTATATGACCTTTATATAGGTCTTGTGATGAAAATACATGAAGTGCAAACAGGGAGAAGGGACTTGGGTAACTAGGCCCTTTCTACCAAGATGGTTTGTGGGGAAAGTTGTTTGGACAAACTGTAACGGGAGGTTCGACTCGTGTATGTAAGGACTGTGACCGGGAAGACTGTGGCTAGCTATATTAAAGACGAGCAGTAAGTAATCGGGCTACAATTCATCACAGCTCCACCATGATGACCAGTGTTCTACTGTGCCCAGATTTCCAAGAATACAATATTTTCTGTCACCTTTCCCTATTTGTACATTCGCTTATCTTAGTCTCCATGGTTTCCCTGTGATCTGGAACATACGTGATATCGCTTTACAGGTCAGTATTTCCTCCATAAAACTGTTTTGCACTGAGTATAGAATGCTACAATATCTAACTCGATATTGACAGCATTTTTCTGTTTTCCGAGGTAGTCAGTGATTTATTCTTTTATCCAATGTGTGCTCACTGTTCTGTAGCAAACATGTCAATAAAGATCTCAAAAGTGAAAAAAAAGGCTTGCCTGCGTGGGCCTCACCAATGTGTGATAGTCCTTCCGACATGTGAACTACAAAACATGTATGTTTGTATCTAAGATGAAACAAAAGCAAACGCCACGTGCCAATAGCGAGCAAAACAGGAAGAGAGAGAAAAAGAGAAAGTGACAGGAATTAATAAATGCAGAACACAAACAAGAGACAAGGAGAGCCAGATTGCATTGAATTTACCATCTTCTTCTGTCAATATGTTCATGGATGCACGGCGCACGCCTTCGCCCTTGACTGTGCTGGCGGATACCTCCACGGTGTATGCCGTGTACTTCTTTAAGCCTGCACAAGAGAGACAAATCTGGCTGTTAGATGGACATTTTCAGAACGACTCTTGAGCCTGTCAGCCTTTCTCAGTGGCACTGCAGTGTTTGAACATGAATGTATTTACAATACACCTGTCTGTAGAATACTTTAGCAATGTAGCCTTCGACTAAAATAGCTAAACTGGACATTAACAATTTGGTACACCAATTAGCACAGGGGACTACCCAACATGGCAGACATGGGACGGGAACTATGGAAAAAGTCCTGTATTCTTTTAATGGGTGAAAATCGGGTTCTCCGAATGTGTGGTCAAAGAAGGTAGCAAGACCCACCTCCTCCATGGGCTTCATGCCCCACTCCAACAATACCACTGCCATTTAAACTATTTGCAGCTGGTGAATTTGTTAAGTGGAAGGGTGACAAGTTTTTCCTGAACTGAACAGAGGTAGATTACCAGAACTAATCCAGTAAGCTTTTGGATGGTGCTTCCCTTTAGAAGCATTTAAAAATCAGAATGTGGAATTCACAGTCCATTCTGCAGGGCAGCACATGACACACTCCAATAGATGCAAGGTCAGCAACAGTACACAGGAGCGTGTTGCGTCATGTGTTGAGGCTGGGTGTCCTCAGAGAAAAACCTTGAGGCCTCTCCCAAAAATATATTCCAGAATTGCCCCACTTTCAAGCAGGCTCTGCTCAAACCAGATCATGAGGTCCGTCCCCCTTTCATGCTTTTTGTGTCCAAATAAAGTAATAAGGCTGGTCTCAAAGACACCCCCAGATGAGTCTTTGTGATAAACCCAACTGGTTGTAGACATCATTTTACAAAAGCATTGTGCACACAACATTTGCACATCAAACAATCATCTGCAACACTTAAGCATAGGTGACATTTTTGATGGGAAAGGGCTATCCCTACATTGTTTGCCATGTCTGCTGCAAGGGTTTCAACTACACCGAAACATTGGCAGGTGAAGAGGAGGCACACGCTTCAAATGGTCAGGAGTGGCTACCTTTATGGACTGTGGGACAAGCAGCCTTACTTGTATGGGTACCACTTCCGTTCTCACCAAGAAACGTTTTTGAGAACTAGAGTCAAATTAGCAGAAAATTGTGCAATGCAAAGCACACGGATGAAAACCTAACAAGATTTAAAGACAAAATGCAGATTTTTAAGGTGACCTGCCAGCATGGTAATCTGTGGTTGTGCTGTGGTGCATGGTTGGCTTTGTCAGTTGCTAGTTCATGGTGAATGTCCGTCTGCATTATAACATGATCCCATGTAAGTCTGAGCAGCACTGTTGCCTTTAAGGTGTCAGTGGGCAGTCAGAAGGGAGGTCATGGGCAGGTGAATAGAAACTGTGGGCCTTGATTCGTTGCCATGGCATAGTGTCACCCGCTGAAGCATTACTTAGCCTTACATGATATAATATTGCATAATATAGCATAAAAAACTGGAGAAATAATGTTTTGCATGGATATAAACAAATACATGTGGCTGTGACATTACATTTCCTAAGGGAAAAAAGTTGTCCCCAGGCATTAGGTGGTTTGCTCAGCAAGAAATAGTAAGAACCACCCCAAACTCATTCTGCCTCCTACTCTCACCAACAACAAATCGACACTCAACGCCAGCACCAAAACAGCAGAGGTCACACAATGGAGCATACACCACCTGAAGAAACATCTCTGCACTAAATTACTCTATATACCACACTAACACCCTACAGATAAACCAACACAAGTCTCCACACTCCTTGAACAACACTTTGACAGACACCTCAGACAACCACACAAACAATTTACATTAGCAACCTACAGACAACTCACAAAATATCTAAAACTTACACATGTGAGAAACCATGTGTCTCACCCACTAGTCCCCAGGGATCTGTCATCGATGTGGTCAGGACACGGCCATTACTTTTGGATCCAGTTCCTGGGCGTGGACCAGTGCGGGAGGGTCACCTGGTGAGCAGGCTTCAGGGAGTGGGAGTGGGACACCGGATGGTGAGACGCAGTATCCCTTTCACTGTAACACCTTTACCCCAACCTACCAGGTAGGATATTTAGAAACTCTACCACACCCCTTTTACAACACAAACACTTTCTCACAGACACCCACTATGAGAGAAAACAGACTAACACCGGAGCAGTATATCTGATGTGCTCCAATACAATGATCAGGCAAGGTGAGGCAATTACTGAGGGATTTGGAGGCTTCAACGTGGGCTTGTAATTGCACGGTGGCTATCTTATCCCTAGCATTAGCAATTTTTTGGAAGAAAGCTGTCTGAGTTTTATCACATTCCTCTTGCGATGGATCACATGGTGGTGTGATTCCTCTTGGTTTTTCTATTGATTTTAGGATGTTAAACAATTTGCTAGTGGTATTTGCTGCAGTTGAGATGTGTTCATTATAAGATTTTTTTTACTCTTGATAATCTTATGTTTGTATCTTTTCTCGCCGTCCCTCCAAAATTCTTTGTTGGGTGTGGATGGATTTTTATGCCACTCATTTTCCCTTTTCCTTTTTCCTTTTTTAATTCCACAAGTTCTGCAGAAAACCATGCTTGTTGTCTGGTATTAGATCTGACTGTTTTAGTTTGCAGAGGAGCCTTTAGGACTACCATCTTCTTGATGTGGTGTAGCATGTTTGTCATGAGGGTATCGCAAGAGTCTTCACCCTCGTAATCGTAATCATTTTTGATTTCATTCATGCATTGCTCTAGTATGTCCCTGTCAATGTTTTTAAAGTTTTGGCAGGTCATTTTTTTGGGGTCATTTGGGACCTTAGGATTAGGGGGTGGAGGGGTCATTAGGAAGGTAACACTATAGTGATCCGACCATATGCTTAGTACAGTCTAAAAAGAATGTGTTGCAAGGTTATGCGTTACCACACAGTCCAGTTGATGACCATTCGTCATTGTTGGCTCCTGATTCATTACCTTCTAATCGATGATGTTCATTAGTTTTTCTAACCTAATGCAAATATAGCTAGGTCATCACACAGAATAACTATTGCACACAGTATTTTACCCTACCTACCGCAGTTCGATACTGAGTTTCAGTGCCCTAACCCAGTGAAGACAACAGATTCCAGGTTACACTGCCACCCCATCTATTGCAGATCATGAAGCCTCAAGAACCTATGACAATGGCAGAAGGTGTGTTAAACAAGACTCAAAACATATAACAGGGCATATTAAAGAGTTGCATTCATTACCCTGTGGGGCAGTACTCTGGACAGCCTAAGCAACTTTGGTGATTAGTAGCAGCAGTGGAAGTATATAATGAATCACTAAAATCTAACGGGTAGGGACATTGCTGGTTAAAGGTAATGCCCTGGGTCTGAGTCACAGACCTGAGCGAAGCGAGAGCCATGAATTATAAGTTACTCACTGGACTATGGACTAGGCGTATGTTAGTCACTACAGTGATTAAATTATAATTACTCCTAGGTCCCCTCCCCTTTCCTCCATACTGCATAGGTGATTACCATTGATTGAGGACCCAGGCAGGTGAGATGTTAAAGCCTTAAGAGAACAGGTTTCTCAGGACCGCTTGCCCAAAGGCTGCGTCCGATCGTGCACTGCCATCTAGACAATAGTGCTTACAGAATACTGAGGGAGCAGCCCAGGTAGCTGCCCTGCTGATCGTTTGCCATGGCACATATCTTTGGAAGGCGACTGCTGTTGCTGTGTTCCTGACAACATGAGCGTGAAGATTTTGCTGACCCTTGTAGGCCTCCTGAATGGCCGCGACCATCCACAAGGTTTTTGACCAACCAAAGGTGATGAATAATGCATCTGACTTGCGGACGCCCTTTGTCCTGTCGAGGTAGAACTTCAGGGCTCTCCTTACATCTAGATAGTGTAATACCTTTTCTGCCTCTTCCTTCGGGTTAGGAATGGAAGCTGGTACTACTATCTCCTCGTTGAGAGGAAACAAAGACACCACCTTCGGGAGAAACACAGGATGGGTACGGAGCACCACCTTGTCTCGATAAAATGTGGTATAGGGTTCTGAGGCCATGGGGGCCTGAACTTTGCTAACCCTACCTGCTGAAGTGAGGCCTACCAGGAGCGCTGTTTTTTTCGTGACCAATCTGATGTCGAAGGACGCCATGGGCTCGAATGGTTTATGCGCCATGGCACCCAGAACCATGTTGAGGTCCCAGACTGGGTGTGGTAGTTTGAGAAGGGGGGTACAACCTTGTTAGCCCCATCAGATGACTCATGGCCACATGGTTGGAGGTGGAGAATGATCCATTGTCGGAATTTCTGTATGCACCTGTTGCAGCTAGGTAGGTACGGCATATGTCAACCTGAACCCATGACTTTTACCAAATGCGCTGAGAACGATAGCACCTGATCAAGTGTGCACGTCAACTGGTTTACTCCCCTTTCCTTGGCCTAGAAGCAAAACCTCGTCCATTTGCTCCTGTATTGTTCCCTGGTGGAATAGCTCCTTGCCTTCTGGTTGTCCTGAAGTTGCTGCAGGGTTACATGCTCAGGAACCAGGCTGCGAGGGCTAATTTCGCCAAGGAGGGGTGAACCACTGCCCACCCCTTGCTTTGAGGAGTGGCGTTCCCTCCATTGGGAGAGTCACCAGGCCCTGCGCCATGAGCCATATGAGGTGCGAAAACTATGGATGGCCACTGACGAGTTATCAGTATTAGACGCACGTGTGAAACTTATCTGACTTTGCAGATGACCCTGTAAATTAATGGGGTTGGTGGAAATGCGTGGGCCCACATCCCATTCCATTGAAGATGTAAGGCATCTACCAGTGAGCCTGTGCCCTGTCCCAGCCATAAGGCGTACTGATGGCATCGCCGGTTCTGCTCTTTGGTTGGTCCCATCTCCTGAAGATCTCCTGAAGGACTTGTTCATCCAGATGTCACTCGTAGTTGTTGACTCCCAATCTGCTGAGTCTGTCCACCTCCAGGTTAGATTATCCCAGAAGGCGGATTGCAGAAAGACATATGTTGTGGGCTATAGCCCATTCCCATATCTCAAGGGTGAGCCTGCACAGGGGAGGCAATCTGGTGCCCCCTTGGCTGTGGATGTACTACATGCAATAAGAGTTGTCCGTCTGAACAAAGACTGATTTGCTCATGATTACCAGTAAGAAGACCCCGAGAGCCAGTGTATGGCCTTTAGTTAGAGGAAGTTGATGTGACTCTTCTGGTCCTCCCATGTCCATATGCCATGTAGACTATGTTCGCCCAGCATGGCTCCCCACCCGTTCAGGGAGGAGTCCGTTGTGATAGTAAAATTGAGCAGGGGCTGCCTGAACGGTCTGCCTGCCATAAGATTGGTGTATTACCTCTGCCAATCAAATCCTGGTGGTGTTCCACCGGGATGGAGGCTGATGCTGCTTGGGAACACGTCTCCTGGTTCCATGAGGCTCAGAGTTGTAACTATACACTCCTCATTTTGGGGTTTGTATGTGAAACGACCAGCAGTCATGCCGTCATAATTCCCAACAGTTGTTGGTACCACCAGGCCGAAGTTATCGCGCTGCTGAGAAAGTGTCCAGTAGCCAACTTCATAGCTGCCACCTTTTCCGTGGTGGGGAAAATCCTCTGCTCCCTGGTATCCCAAAACAGACCCAAGAAGACCAAGGCTTGGGTAGGCTGGAGCTGCAACATTTTGTGGTTGTTGGAGAACCTCAGTTCGTAAAGGATATCCATAATTCTGGAGGCCGTATTCTGAACTTACCCCAGGGAATCTTATCAGACCAACCAGTCATTGAGGTATGGGTATACATGGTGGCCCTCTGACCTGAGCAATGCTGCAACTGCATTCATTAGCCTTGTGAATACCCATGGGGCTGAACTGAGCCTGAATGGGAGGACCTTGTACTGAAAATGGGAGCCCATCATTAGGAGCCGAAGGCAGGAGCGGTGGGGTTGCCATAATGGGACTTGTAAGTGTGCATCCTTCAAATCCAGAGAGCATGTCCAGTCTCCTCCACACAGAGACTCTGCTATCAGAGCTGGCGTTCCCATCTTGAACCTTTGGAGTGGTAGGTACAGGTTTAAGATAGATCAAGAACCACTCGCAGGCCTGCCTGGTTCTTCTTCTGTATCCTGAAAATCCACAACTAGAACCCCAAGCCTCTTTGAGAGAGGGGGACTTCCTCCACTGCCACACTTAGTAAAAGCGAGCAGATGTCCACAATGAGAGCTGGTGTCCCGATCTGACGGTGGGGAGGAGAGAAAGGAGGGTTTGGAAGGAGAGGTAGACAGAAACTATGAGAAATGAGAAACCACTGATAGGATCCATGGATCCGCAAAGAGAGTCCGGCAGGACTGAATGTGCAGAGCAAGCCTGGCCCCCACTGGAGAACTGTGGACCTTGATGAGGCTGTCATTGCTTCTTTCCCTCTGAGGCAGGTGTCTGAGTGGGGGACTGGAAGAAGCCTGTGTGTGAAGTTCTTTGTTACTAGCACCTGTGGTGGCTGGGAGTGAGGGGTGTATTATGTCAAAAGACCTTTTTCTAATAACCAGATCCAATAAACATCGATTTAGAAAGACCACTCTGTGACTGCACAGAGCTGTCTTTCTAAATCAAGCTGTCAGCCCCTGTAACACACCCGAGTGCGTGTAGGGGCTGACATGCACGACAAGACCAAGAGGACAAGCCGTGGGATTGACAGGTAAGTGCCTTGTGTGTGTGTGTGTGTGTGTGTAGTGTGTGTGTGTGTGTTCATGAGTGCGGGTGTGTGTATGCAGTGGGGTAGCTCGGGGAGGCAAGGAGAAAAGGGGATGAAACCCCCAAATAAAATAAAAAATGCTTTGGTCATGTCCCTTTTCTGCTTTCTGAGGGCCGCACAAAATCGACCAAAATAAATCGGTGTCATTAGGTCCTGCTCCACTATCTTGGATTCAGCCAAACCAACCCTGAATGACACTTGCCTATGAACTGGCAGGTCCAGGAGGAACTCCACATTCTTCCTCCATAGTCTCTGATTTGCAGTGACCAGCATAGCGTCTGCGTTGGCTTGCCGCAGGTGGAGGCCAACATTGGAGTAGACCTTCTTACCATAGGCCCCAAGCACCTTCTCTTCCTTGCCCAATAAGGTGGATGTAGAACAGGAGGTTGTAGATGTTTGGGGTTTGGCATACATAAAAGCTGCTGCTATCACAGATTAATGAGGCTGAGGGTGAACTGATAAGAGGAGAGTATCCCCTTCCGCCTGCCTATACTTCACATCCAGCCTTTTGGTGGTAGGCTGCGCTAAGTGTGGCTTGGACCAGCCATTCTTTGCCAGGGCTTCCATGTCCCTTTGGAGCAGTATTCCCAATCTCATGGCTGATCTGATGGTTAGGACCTCCACCAGGACCCCTGCCCCTGGCTGTTCCTTCTGCGGCTAAGCGATGCCAAGGTACTCTGCCAATCCCACCAGCCTACTGTGGAAGGCCCTCGCTGAAGATGAGGTGTCCGGATCTTGCTCTTCGTCCATGTCCACGGGCGGCAGCACCAGTGCCAAAGTGGCCTGGGGGGCCATGGGTGGCTGGGACAGAGCACAATGCTAGGCTGCACGGGGGATGGTGTCTGAGTAGGCAGAGACTCTGCCGCCACTACGGGTGGGAACGGCTGCAGCTGCACTGGAGCTGAAGGCTGTGTGGGCATGGGTGGAAGCATCTCTTTAATAATTCCTTCAGGATGCTACCCATTTGAGAAGACTTAATCAACATGATGAATTTGTCAAATAATCGATCCTCGCATGCTGGGGTTTTGCGCTCCTGCGCAGGCACTGGCGGAGTGGAGGGCTGTGCTCTTCCCGCACCTTGTCTGCCCTGCAAGTAATTTGTCTCAGTGTAGCGGCCCAGCCCTGAGGGCAACGGGTGTGGTGTGCACCAGGTTACCTGTGAGGTGGACCATGGGAGACCATTCCACCCCGGGAGTGAAGTCGAGTCTCTCATGTTTGTTGGAGTGGCTCGTGTCCACACGTGCCGCTATTTTGTCAGGTTGCGCCACCATCTTGTCCTGGCCCGACACACACGTGAGTTGCATGTCTCTCACTGGATCTGACCTCTACCTGTTTCCTTGTCCATGAAGGTGCGTGGCTCCTGTGCGCCTCAGGTGTGAGCCTGGTATGCTGATAACCCTCGGACAGGAGCTGGTAGTGCTACTGTATGTAGGCGCCCACTCGGACATAGGCCCAGTACTAGGGTATGGTATAAGAGCTGACTGGCCCCTCAGCGGTGGGACTGGGAGGATCTGTGAACCTCTCAGCTGTCAGGCCGGTAGCTTGTTGAGCCTTGTGCCTTGGTTGGTGACAGGACCTGAGTGGCCCCTCCCGCTTGGCTGCTTCCTGTGGGAAGGAATCACCATTGCGGGGTGCCTTGGAGAACAGATCACTTACCTTGGCCTTCGTCTTCCTACGCACATACTCCTTGATATGATCTGGTGGAGACCTGCAGAACAGTTCCCTCCACCTCGCAAGCCAGTTCTTAAGTGACCATGGAGTAAGGGCGTTGCACGCCAAATAGCCATCCCAACCCGTGGTCCTCACAGAGGCAGCGGAGGCACAGCGCGCGTGGGATTGACGTCGGAAAGGATCCGTTGCAGGAAGGGCACCTACTAAAGCCTGCCGTGACCGACATATGCCTGGGAGCGTCGAGGCACAGGAGGCTGGTGGAAATTAAAGTTCCTAAGAATTAGAGAAGTTAAATGAAATTGTGGGACTGAGATTACAGGGGAAGAACTAAGAAAGTGTGGAATTATGAGGGACAAAAGGGCCCCAACCATAGCATAGGTGAAGCAGATCCGATCCCGTTGATGTGGAAAAGAGGACAGAGGTGTGGCGCCAAAGGGTGGGGTCAAGGGAGCGCACGCTCCCAGGACCACACCCCAGCGAGCAACTACATTTAAATGGGTAAAGACATTATGTATGCAATATGGAGGAAAGGGGATGGGACGTAGGAGTACATTAGCTCCGGGGAATAACCAGACATAGAAACACATACATATTTTTATATGTGGAGAAGAAGTGTGATTGGTGTTTCGCAACTTAAAAAAATAAATCTAAAACAAGATGGCCATCAAGGGAATTACGCGTAGGCAGGGAAAGTGACCGGAACACTGTGTGTTCCAGGAGATGGCGAGGGACAAGAAGGTGCCAGGTGAGTGGGAGGGGGGTAAGGGGAGGAAATTGGAGGTGGGGAAAAGGGGGCGCAGGGGAGCACTTACCTTGAGCCCAGTAGGGAAGATGGGGGTCTTTCTCATCTGAAGAGGCTTAGAACGCAGGCTTTACCATGACTTAAAGCCCACATTGCAAGCTTCCTGAATGGCTGAGGCCACCTGACCCTCTCCACATGACTGCTAATGTTCGTTCTGCTGCTTTCAGTCCTCTATACTAGAACCTCTTGTGCCCTGACTGACTGGTGAGACTATATATGTGCCTGTTCAATCAAATGTTATGAGACTGACAGCCATTACAACAATACCACAATTCTAGATTATGGACTCAGGAACCTTATAGTGATTACTTACAATAACAACAAAACACAAATCACATAGTAAAGCAACCTGACGGTATGTAAATCGTTATAGAAAAATGTTAGGCCAAAAGACTATCATTGTGCCTTTATTTCCTCACCCTGAATGGAAATCTGTAAGTCCCAGAAATCAAAATAATTACATCTAAACTTCTCATGTTTTATACCACTGTACTTTTAGCACTTTAAGGCACACACTAAAATAAATTCTGCAGTAAGGTCAACTGGGTATAAAGGTCGCTTGTCACAAACTTCCAGCTTTCTGTTATGCATGATGTTAAGAAAGTTGATGATCCAAATAAACCAACCTCTTTTTTGCATATCAAGCAAATAGACATCATGGGTATAAACGTATATTGGAAACTTTACTGTGTTACTCACTTTAATGGTCTTGGCAGCAGACACACATTTGGTAGATAACTGGTATGGTGTGGTGCAGGGTCGTTCTTTTAGAAATGTCCCTTCACTGTGATAATAGACCAAACATTCATGACAAAAAAAAAGGTGGGACATCATTTCACCAAAATGCCAGGGGTAGCGGAAGGGCCATCACACGACCCTTCACCTCTGATGACACCGCATGAAGTGATGTCATTTGACACCACCCTGGAGTGACATCACAGGAAGCTATGGAACATGACCTTTCACCCCTTGACAAAACAGGAAGTGGCATCACATAAATTTGTTTCCAAGTACCCTAGAAAATATGGCTACGATATCACTGTAAAGTGATATACATTTATACAAGAGTGGATCACCATATGGACCATTAATATCAGCGCGTATACGCCCATATTACCAAATCACAGTGAATTGAAGCAGGCGTCCAAGACCAAACCATAATGATGTGTTATTATGTAGAACTTACGCTTAAGCGCTTGATATAGAACAAATATACATACAATATCACCCAACCTGTGTTGGTACTCATTCAACCTCAGCAGGATGAAAGGCTGAGTTGAACTTGCTGGGAGTCGAACCTGCAGATCACACACACATTGCAGCAGCGAGCGCTCAACACACTGAGCTATCTTACAGCTACAGCTATCACAAAACCAGCCACTCCACAAACAAAGAGCCACATGCTGCTAGCCAAAGCCCAGGAGCATCAGTTTAATACAAAAATAAAAAATAGGGCTAGCAAGCGAGACTACGGGGTAGCAAGGTAGACCACGGGGTAGCAAAGTAGACCTCAAGGGTCGCAAGTGCAAACCCTGGTGCCCCTAAATGACGTCTCTGACTGTTAACAAAATAAATGTTTTAGAAAAGTAACTGCCAGGCTGTTGTTAGGGTGCCTTCACTCATGATATGTATTTTGTCCTGCTCACCACAGCTCTGAAAGTGAGCAGGTTACTTTAACAAAGGTACTAATTGGGAGGGGGTGGTGATGGCCATTAAATTAAATTAAACTGCTGTCCATTAGAATGGCATTACTAGATACAAAGACAAGTGTGAAAAGCTTGCTGCCCATAATGCCACAGAATGAGCAGCCTGGACACCTTCTCCCAGGCATGGGTCCCTCTTGATGAAGCTGCAGTCCTAGATCACTCTGAAATACTGCAGTTTTCTGCACTGTGGAGACCTGTGTAGGGAGAAGCTCCAAGCCTGCCCTAGTGGTTGCTATGCTATTGACTTATCAGCACTCCCAAGTCACTGTCCTAAGGAAATCCTTGGGGAAGACTGTGATGCTTTGCTCGGGCCTGTAACTATGGGCCCCGGGCCACCTTGCATCGGGGTTATTGCTATTAGTACCCCGGCCCGTAAGACCAGGGTACTAAAAGCATTTCTTTTATTTTCTGAAATGCATTTCGGAACAGAAAAAAAAAGGAACTGCCGGGGAAGTGACAATGAAGTCTGTTTTCGCTTTCCATGACGGGCATTGAAAATAAGTGTTAAAAAGTAAACAAACAAAATGGCCACCATCCTTTCCATGACAACCGGTCGTAGATCCAGAGCGGACGCGCTGGGGACAGAAGTGTTCCCAGTATGTCCGCTCCCGAAAGGAAAGAAGGTAAGTGGGGGTGAGAGGGCGGGGAGGTAATTCCATGGATGGGGAGGAGGGAGGGAAAGACTTACCTGATTCCCCGGCAAGGGGATATGATGGCCGCCAGTCCTGAGAAGGCTCAGGCCGTGGGATCACCGTCTGGTAATGCCTGTGTTCTGAGCATCCCCATTGGCTGGGAGGCCACCACACTCCCCTCGCCGGGTACTAATTCCCCAAATGTCCTGAGAAAAATGTTATGCAAGCAGTAAAAAACAATGCAGTTTTACCCACTTCACAAAGGGGTAAACTGCTTGTGTAAAGTGATTTGTCCATGCTGATTGGCCCTACCTCACAAGCATGGCACAGGGGAATATGCAGAGCTGTGGTCTTTGGATACCACTACCTGGGAATGGAGACAATGGTGCACACCAGCGTATTTTTAGTTACTTAAACGTAGAATACATTCTTGAGGAAAAGCAAAAAAGTTTTAGGTGTGGGGAGGAACTGGGATCGTGGCACAAGATCCCTACATATAACAAAGAAGGGAAGACAATTTATCCTGGGAATCCTCCCGTCCCCTGCACACTTTCAAATGTTGGCTAAAGGCCAATTACTCAAATGTATTAGGCATAGTATTAGTTACTTTAAAAATTTCAAACAATAATGATTTCATCACACAATGTTTTCTTTGGATACCACTGCCTGTCCTTGCACAACACAGACATTTCGATACCTTCTATACATGTTGAGACCTGAAAATTGGCAATAAAGAAATATCTGACATGGGTGAAGGCCAGGCAGCAGTCCTGTGCCCACTTTATTTGTGTACAGGAGACCACGACTCATTTACAGCAGTTAAATGACCAGTGTGCAGTTTCTGGTCGTCGCAGAATGAAAAGGATGATTTTGCTAATCTTATTCTGCAACCGGCACAGGGACTGCACATCTGAACATGCAGCAGTAAATTACAGAGCAACAGTAAATTCAGCTAGTTGTTTCATCTGTTGAGGCATGTCTGGAGGCTCTTCGAGTGGGATGCTGGGCCATAGCGTGCATATCATCTTCAAAGATATGGCGTGTGGGGGGCAGGGAATGATTTCACACATACTGTGAACATGGGTCCTGACCCACAGACGGTATTTGACCAGCTGAATTCGCTCGGAAGGGGAGCAAGATACCCCTTTGGGGAGGTAAATGTTGCTGAATGCAATCACCATAGAAGGTCCCTCAGATGTACCTTATCCCTCCCAAAGTACTCATTGGGGTGCACACTGAATAGCTACCACCTCCTGGTAATGGTAACAGAGTTTGGCAGTATTTCCATGGAAAGACACTAGAAATACTACCAGAGTCGGAATGAGGCCCTTATTGTTCATCACTGGAGCCTCTTTGCTCATGTACATGGCCTGCTAATACCTAACGCAAACAAGGAAATACGCATGTTTGAATGCCCGCAGAAAATCAATGTGCCCATTCAATAGTGGCCATATTTATGATGACAATAAGTGCTGGGTAAACAGCACTTTGTGCCACTGGCACAGGGAGCGTAGGTTTGATAATCAACCCAAGTGTGGCAGCATGCCATCTGTGAGAGTGTACTAGCTTGACCTTTTTTGATTTTTAATAGAAAACGATGCTTGTTACTTTTCCTCAGAAAGTGCTAATCAAAACTCCCTTACATAATGCTCCCCGCTGAAAAGTATAGTGCAAACATATCTCTGCTGGGACTGTCTACAAAGCAGTTGCCTTGTAGTTTGGCAAAATGGCAGTTACAGGGTAGCATGTGCATTCCTGCAAAGAGCCTTCTGGAACCCCCAGCCAGGGGTTGCCCTTAGCAGTGGGCAAACCTGATCCAAATTATATATAATTGTGTGCCCTCAAGGCCTAGTGTCAGTTATATTAATAAATACATGTATAACATAACTGGTTTGATGTGGTAGTATATGGGAATCTACAATTATACTGTGAATACCGTTCTGATTAATGTTATTGTTAGCCAGGTTTCTAAGCAATATGTGGCGAGGGTCCACATATTGAGGCGGGCAGTTTTGCCAAAATCACCAACCACGAGGGTCCTTTGTTGTCCTTAGTAATCCGATCGGACCTCCCTTAGTTCTTTGAACAGGTGAGTCGTGCCCCGATTCCTAAGTATCCTGATATTTGATTTGGCGTATTGTCCTTGCAAGAACAATTATTGACCAGGTAACACCAGAAATATGATATGCCTGAGAAATTGTCTGCCTGTTTCAGGGCATTATTCCGCAGAGATAGACAATCTTTGGAATTTGGCGTGTACTATGTACTGTAAGCACAGCATTGGTAGTATAGTGTTTAATGATATTTGGCACAGACAAACCAGACATGCTTCCGAACTTCAGTGGCCAATCAATGGTAGCTTTGAGATTTCTCGTATAGAATATTTAGAATCTATATTATTGAAGAAAAAAGCTACACCTGCAGCATTTGATGTATTGCAAAAATGGAAAAAAGAAGCTATGCAGCAGCTTAAAAGTAAAGAGAAACATGCGCGCCGACATATGTTGAACGCTGAGAAAGCGTTATTGTATGATCAACAAAAACAGTCAGAGTCAGTAAGAAATAGGGATAGGGCTTTTCAACTTGGTATTCAGAAAATATACCCGTGTAAAGATTTTCATGCGTCAGATGAATTCATTGACAAGCTTTTAAATGAACGAAGGCCTGGTGCCACTGCGCCACCTCCGTATGTACCTATTCCTGTTGTTCTACCTCTTCCTGCTGTTGTTCCTCCTCCCGTAGCAATTCCTGCTCTTCCTATCGTTCCTCCTATTGCTCCTCTTCCTCTAGTTATTGCTCCCCATCCTATTGTTGCTCTTCCATCTATACCTCTACCTTTGCCTGCTGCTATGGGTTTGGTAGATTTGTCTTTTCCACCAGTGATAGCACCTTTGTTACCTAGTGTACAAGATGTATCTACTCTTTCTCTTCCAAGTGGTTCTGTTCCACTTGTAGTTGATAAGGGAGCGGAATCAAAGATTGTAACTCGTAATACAGTGTCTAAAGAAAGAAAGCGAGATTTGAATGCATGGGCTAGACAGTGCATTGAGAAGGGTGAACAATCTGATGTTCTTGCTACACTCTCTAATTTGGATAATTTTCCTGAGAAAACTGTGTTTATTGAAGGACTGGGAATTAATTTATCCGTAATATGGAACAGACTGAATGATACAGATATCGCACAAGGGTTGAGGGATCTGAATGTTTTAGCATATTCAAGAGATACTGCGGAGAAAGTATATGAGCACGTCGAGAGGGTTTTTGAGTATAGAAGGGAGTTAGAAAAGTTACGGAATGAAGAAATAGATGGTGATAGCTTGGGTGCTATTTTTGTACAGAAACGGTTCCTTCCTCTTTGTAAGTCAATGAGTGAAGAAACGCGAATTTGCACAAGAGATGCACTTAAATGGATTTCAGACATATCGATACCTCCCGTAGAAGTATATGACACACATAGTCAGTATACTCCAGAAATGCAGACGAAAGTGATACAGGCAATGGTAGAATACCTGCAGGATGAATGTATGAAAGGAAAGATTTGTTGTCCCGCAGAATTATTGAATATCTATAAAAGAGCTTTTTCGTCTGACACTCCTTCAGCTGCTTTAGCGCTCGATTTAGCTCTGTTGCTCAGTAAGCGTTCAGAGTTGCCTACTTCTCAGTTGCCTATGAGAGAGGTTCCTCCGACATTTGTCTCTAAAGTCGAGGTTCCGGCTAATGCCGCAACGAGTGTAGCCGCCTATGACATTGATGCGCATTATGTATCGCAGTATGTTCACGTCCCGTTCTCAAGACAGGAAGTGAACACCATTAGGCAATCTATTCCAGATATTAGAAAGAATCCGACAGGGTTCTATAAAGAGATAGAATCTGTCTTGCAGTCGTCAGTATTTACTCTGGGTGATATAGATTTGTTATTTCCTGTGCTCCTACCTCCCGATTTGTGGAAACAGATTAGGACAGTAGACGATGTACCGGGTTAGGGGAGACATGGAATAATTTGACTAAACAAGATAGAGATGGACCAGCTGGTGAGAGACCACCACAGGTAATACTGACCTTGCCTGATAGAATAGTGACAAAATTGAAAGCCTTAATTCCCGAGAGAAGGATTGTCTGGGACAAACTTACTACTTGTGTCCAAGGAAAGTCTAAGGGTGCTACCGAATTCTTTAATCGGTTTGGACAAGTATTTTTAGATTTTAGTGGACAAGATTTAAGCACAGAGTCTGGAAAAAGATTATTTGTGGACAAATTTGTGCGTGGATTGTTGCCTGACATCCAGTCGCAAATTAGGACTTCTGAGAGTGCATGGTAAGCTAAGTCTCAGTCTGAAGTGTTGCATATGGTTCAGTATTATGAAAACCGAGTCAATAATGAGAAAGAAATGATTGAAAAGAAAAAGGGAGACTTGAAAACTAAGGTGTTGTTGCAACAGATTGTTAGAGGTCCTAGAGGGAGTAATACACAGTTTAGGGGACAGTATGTTCCACAAGGTAACGTACCGTTGGGTCCTATACACGCAAACCAATGTGCTTATTGTAGACAAGAGGGTCATTGGCGAGCACAATGCCCGATCTTCCAGCAGGAGTCGAATAACACATTTGGCATCGTGGGTAGAAGATCCAGAGGCCGCCCTGGGGCAGGGGGTCCTGGTAGAAGTCATTTTTCTCAGAATCCTCAGTCTTTTTCGCAAGACAATCAGCCACTGAGTGTGGACAATAGAAATATTTTTGATCATCCTTCTACTGCATATCTCTCTGAAGACCTTCCTTTCGATGATATATTGTTTAGCTAGGATTGCCCGAAGCAGGGTTTGGAACCTATACCTATTCCCGTTAATCAGAAAGGCCCCTACGTTGAGATGGTGGTGGGAAATAGGAAACATCTATTTTTGATAGATACAGGAGCACAGAAGTGTTCTGTTGACCATTCACGGGTTCCGACATTCCACTGTCAGGACAAACTAATGTTTCTGTAGAGTTTTCTGGAATGCCAGTGGTTAGTCCGGTTTCTTTGCTGGTACTGATTTTACTGGGTCCGTTCATGGATCACTGTCTGTTTCTTTTGACATCAAACTGTGGTGAGAATTTGTTGGGGTTGAATCTGTTGAAGGAATTAAATGCGGTAATTCATTGTTCTTCGGATGAAGTGCGTTTGACGATTTCACCACAGTAACCTTCTGTCTCACAGTTTCTGACTAGACCTTTGCCGCCAGAATTTAGTGATGTTCCGGAATGCGTATGGGCAATTGATGACAATGATGTTGGTGTTTTACAAATTGAACCTGTTAAAATTGTCTTGAAACCAGGAGTAAAGTTGCCACATATTCCTCAGTATAAGATTTCAATTGATGGTGAGCAAGCTTTGAAGTGTATAGTTTCCGGTTTTGTACACCGTGGGGTAATTGAAGAAATTGCAGGTAGTTTGTGCAATAGTCCGATTTTACCAGTGTACAAGAAAGGGGATAATGCAATTCCTTTTCGTTTTATTATCGATTTATGCACTATCAATAAGATCGTCGCTCCACAATTTCCTATTGTGCCTGATGTGACAACAATATTAACGATGATTCCAGCTTCTGCTACTCATTTTAGTGTCATAGATCTTAAGAATGCCTTCTTTAGCATTCCTATACACAAAGAAAGCAGATACTTGTTCGCGTTCACTCTAGGGGGACGCTCGTTTACATTCCATCATGTGCCACAGGGGTACACGGAGAGTCCGAGCATTTACAGTAGGGCTTTGAAAGAGCAGCTTGATACACTCGAGTTGCCTGTTACTTGTACATTGCTCCAGTATGTCGACGACCTTCTTTTAGCTGCAGATTCATAAAGTGTCTACAAGGAGGGCACTGTGTTATTGCTTATGCACCTAGCAAAGCATGGACATAAAGCTTCACTGAAATCTTTTTTCAATATTGTCGGCAGGAGGTCGCCTATTTAGGCTATCTCCTGTCAAAGGAGGGAATAAGATTGACGCCTGAGCGGATTAAAATCATTGCTGGCATGTCTTTCCCAAATATGCAGAAGGAAGTCAGAGACTTGATAGGAATAGTTTCTTTCTGTAGGCAGTGGATCCAAAACTTTTTGTTAGTAATTAAACCAATGTTGGCTTTGACAAAGAAGGGCATTTCTTTGCCATTGCCATGGAATTTGGAACACCAGAAAGCTTTTGATTTTCTCAAGACTGCACTGTGTTCAGCACCAGTTTTGGGCACACCAAATTATGAAAAGGCCTTTGAGTTGTATGTGCATAAACGTGATGGATGTGCTTTGGCTGTGTTAACGCAGGAACATGGGGGGAAGAATAGGCTGTGCGGCTACTTTTCCTCTGCCCTTGATCCTGTTGCATGCGCTTTGCTGAGATGTCTGAGAGCTGTCGCCGCTGCTGCTGCATCTGTAAAACAGAGCGAGGGTATGGTCCTAGGCCATGCTTTAACCTGTTGGTACCTCACTATGTAGACGTTCTATTAAATAGAACACAAACACAACACCTCACCTCTGCACTATTAACGAGATATGAATTGATCCTGTTTGCACCGCATATTAAAATTAAGAGGTGTTGTGTACTGAATCCGGCTGAATTATTACCTCTCCTGCAAGATACTGCTTGTAGTGACGAAATGTCACATGACTGCCTTTATGCCACAGAACAAGAAACTAAAGGCAGAATTGATTTGAAAGATACACCTTTGAATGATCCACAAGGGGAACTGTTTTGTGATGGCTTGTGTTTCAAACTTCCGGATGGTACATCCACTGCTGCTTATGCCATCAATACACTAAGCACAATTATGGAAACCAAAAGAATTTCGCATAATTCCGCGCAGGCCGCAGAGATTTTGCATTGACTTGAGCTTGTGAATTTTCCAAAGGTCTTAGGGTAAACATATATACTGATAGTCAGTATGCTTTTGGGTTATTTCACAACTTCGGTAGACTTTGGGCAGAATGAGGTTTCTTGACCTCACATGGAACGAATATTCAATATGGCACCTTGATAGTTCAGCTGCTCTCAGCACTTGCACTTCCCACTCAACTAGCAATTATGAAATGCGCGGCACATCAGAAAATCATAGATGATGTAGGAAAATAGAACGCTTTCTCTGACCAGATAGCCAAACAGACTGCTACTGATTTCTATTCAGATATGTATACTACAAGGGAATCTATGAATGTCTGTACCATAGACGAAGGAATTGAGTCTATAAAGAATATCCAAGCCGACGCTACTCTAGAAGAAACTAAGCAATGGACTGAGGGCTTGGCAAGGTTGGATGATGATGGGTGTTGGGTGGATAACCTAGAGGGAAAATGGATGCTGCCAGATGCGTACATCACTATGATGGTTTCAATGGCTCATGGTCCCACTCACATATGCGCTAGCAAGATTTATAAAATGTTAGAAACTGTCTGGGTAAATGTTAACATCCCAAAAACTGCTGAGCGTTTTGTCCAGAGTTGTATGATCTGTTTACAGCACAATATGGGGAAGGGTACATCAACACCAAGGGGTAGATTTGGTCCACTTTCTGTCCCTTTCGAAGTGATCCACTTTGACTTTATTGAAATGGAGCATTGTAATATTTTCAAATTTGTTTTGGTTGTTATTTGTGCTTTCAGTAAATGGGTTGAAGCTTTTCCTGTAAAAGATGCCACAGCAATAACAACGGCGAAAACCATGCTTAAGGAATATTTTCCTAGGTTTGGTTTGCCAAGGGTCATCTGGTTGAAAAATGGTCCACATTTTATCGCTGCTGTAATTCTACAAATATGTGCGGGATTACAGATCGATAAACGGTTCCATTCAGCCAGACATGCACAGAGTGCTGGGTTGGTAGAGAGACACAATGGAATCTTGAAGAACAGGCTTGCGAAGACATTGCCAGCACCAATTTCAAATGGCCGAACGCCTTACCAATAGTGTTACTCTCGATGCGAACAACCCCACAGACTAGGACTGGGCTCTCCCGATATGAGGTGGTGATGAGGAGGCCAGCTAACATTTGGAATCTTCCTAAACCCAGAGCTTTGAGGCTTATAGAGCATGTACTTCTTTATGAATATTGCGAACAGTTAACTAAAAATCTGTATTTGATTCATCAACAGGTGCGAGAAGCCCTCCCAGATAAATACGAGGGGCCGGGTCATAGTATCCGACCTGGAGATTGGGTGCTGACTAAAGCATTTGAGAGAGCATCCTGTCTCGCACCGAGGTGGCGAGGTCCCTATCAGGTCCTGTTGCCACACAGACTGCTGTACGAGTAGCTGGCAAGAAACATTGGATACACGCTTCGCATGTCAAGAGGATACCTTTCCCTTTGCCACACGACGAAGAAGATAAGGAGAAACTTACTTACTCTGTTCTCAACGATCACTCAGCATTGAGCAGTACCGCGAGTGCTTCAGAGACACTCCCTGAGCCTGCGGGGCCTAGGGAAACAGCTGCTTCATCTGCACACTCTCCTATAGATCCTTTTGCATCTTTGTCTGGTTTTGCTGCAAATTCATCACTTCCATCAGGAAGCAAAGACATACTGTTCACAGATCACACGGTACCAGGAGTCACAAGGTACAATCTGCGCCCACGGAGCTAGACTTACTGCACGGTTCGGCTGTGCCCGCAAGGAACGTAACCATAGGGCTTGTCCTTTGCCTCATCTTTTGCATCTGAAGGAAAGTAGGTGGCTGGGGATAAGGAAAGACTACGAAAATTTGTGATCAGGAGATCACCAGCAAACGGACTATGGAGTTTTCGTTTCAAAGGAACAATGCCTGTTATTGCCTCTACTCGTACGGAACAAATAAGTGACTGTTTGGCCAACAATAACAATGGACGATCAAATACATGGTCTTTCAAGACGTATTGTTTTCTTGTAATTATGTTAACTGGTTTCGTGGTATTAGTTTCCTTAGGATTTTAGTATATGGAAGAAGTACGCCCATTTCAAACATTCTTGCCTACTGAGAATGTTGCAACTGTATCTACACCTTTCGTGCACCTGCACACTCTATCTCCTAGAGACTCTCAATACAGACAGAGTTATCACAATAATACACTACTGTTAATAATGAATGCAACTCATGCCATTTTGAATAAGACAGACTGTTGGGTTTGCTCTCATTTACCGCAACATGGGGAAAAAGATTGGGCTGGTATATTCATCCTTTGCCTCTAACTACTGCATGTTATGCTTCTCGACGGGCACTATTCTTTGGCTGATGGAATGATAGCATCTCAGGGAATTTTGATGCTACGAATTTGAACGAGTTTGAAAGGCGAGTTCTAACACCTCAGGGATCCTCACTCTTTGCAAATAGGAGTAAGCTTAATGTTGCTTCTATTAGGCCTTCGGATAGACTGTCCTGACCATTCCAATCTTTGATCTCTTTTAAAATGGCTCCTACAGGTAATAGGGATGCCATGCCACCTTCCTATACTGTCAATCATAGCCCCAACTCTGCATACGAAGATATGGTACTCCGTTAATGGGCATTTTCAAGGGTTGTACTAATGTTGCAAACTTGACCAGTGAGGACAGACCTTTGTATGTAGGCGAACCTGTCTACTTTGTTTGAGGTAATGAAGCTTTCCCATGGCTACTTACGGATTGGCAGGGAACTTGTTATTTAGGAATTTTGCTGCCAGGGGTATTTATAGCCAGTACCATAGAAATCTCTAGGGCTCATCCAAGGCGGGGTGAGAGCGGTGATACTCCTCCTCAAATTCTGGGTGATGTAGCGAAATCTTTTGTACCATTTTGGGGACAAATTATGAATTCTGAGGATAGTAGGAGACTAGCTAGAGTACTGGAGAAAACCATCAACCGGACCACTGACATACTCTATAACATGACTCTAGAACAGAAAGCAATCGGATTACTGGCGCTACAAAACCGGATGGTATTAGACGTCATCTTGGCTGAGCGTGGTGGAGTATGCAAATTAGTGGGGTCTGCGTGCTGCGTTTTCCCATCAGATTCCTCCCCAACCATCTTTAAGGCAATACAAAATCTGCACGTCCTAAGTTCTGAAGTGCATGTTCCAGAGGGAAATTGGGATCTTAGTGCTTGGTTCTGGGACTTCTTATGATCTTGGGGATGGAAGCTTCTCTCAGTCTTATTGATTATTCTGGGTATTCCGTTGTTCTGTTGTTGCTGTATGCAATGTCTTCCTGCCATATGTACAATGTTAGGGGGATGTTGTGCACAGACTGTGGGAACGTTAGGACCAAAGGTACATGCTCTGGAAAGAATGACTAACGAATTTGTGATGAAGGAAATTTCCACCGCAGATCTTATGGCGATTGATATATCTGATGAATGTGATCCAGGATGTATGGACATTGAGACGTGGAGTTACTCGTAAAGTGACTAGTTCTTAATTAAGCACTTTGCTTAGGCCAAAAGGAGGGTTTGTTAAATGGAAATCATATTATGCCTCCTTTCGACTTATATTGGCCTAAGCCTAGTTGCTCTGCGAAGAAACCCGCGTTGCAAAGTTCTGATTTCTGATCGACTTTGCTGCCATTTTAGAATCATCCGCCATTTTGATTTCTGTTTGTATGATTCTCTATTCTAAAATGGTGGACTGTGTTTCTAACTTGCAACCAAGCCTCCCGACCTTTGAGTTCTGTTAATGGTTAGACAGTCCGCGGGCCGACTGTTTAGACTAGGTAAAGAGACCTTGTACTACGAATGAACTATCGTCTCAGTATTGTCTGCGCTAACAAGCCTCATCCACGAATACACATCGGCGACAATGTAATGTAAATGGCAAGCGTGGACACAGGCTGAACTACATTGTGCTGGGATATAGACTAAGGCTTACCACGGGATCCGAGAATATACATTGCCATTGTAACTTGATGGAAATACAAACTTATGTAACCGTTCTGCATATTATTGTATAAACTGTATGTGAACTCAGCACAAACTTTAGACTGCAGATTATTAACATGTAGAGGGGCTGGAAAATATTGTTGAAATGTATAAAAAGCATGAATGTTCAGATGTCCAGCACTCTCTCTCCTCTCTATGACGGGCTGGTACTCATTGTGGGGTGTTGAGAGCCAGATAGCTATCTGTTTCTATGTTTCTTTGTGAACTGCACAGAATAAAAGATCTGTGAATCTTTATAGCCCGTATTTGGTGTATTTCAATTTGTGGTACTCAGCCTCAATATTTACTTTCGCTTTCACAGGGGAGGGGGAGAATTAGAGTAGCACAGGAGAGAGGTTTCAGCCATGAGAGGGTTTAACCACCTTGGGATTTCTAAATTCAGTCCTTCTTCCTGTGACCCCTCCCTACTTCCTGCAGACAGAGCATGCTGGGACTGACATCAAGATGGGAAGGATCAGCAGCCAAGAGTGGACCCTTGCAAAAGACCTGAAATAGACCATGTTGAATGATTTTTGTATATTAGTAGAAGATGCCTTTCACTGCAGCTCTACTGGGGTATAGTGTGCCCAAGGCAATCAGCCATTGAAGTGAAGATAACACTTTCCAAGAAATAAGCAAGACCTTTTTCACAGCCACTGCAACATTTGGAGTGACCTGCTGTTTGGAACGCCTACCTCCCTGCTAAAACACTAGTACGCAGGGCTCTACCTACTGAAGATCACACACCTGCAAGGGTTCTCTGGCATCCTTCCTGGCTGTAAAGGGCAAAGGAAGGACTTGCTTATGATTTGGACCCTGGACTGGTCTCTCAGTAACCAAGGACCAAATGACCAGCTCTGGTTCCCGCCTTGAACTATGTTTGAGCTATGCCAACCAAGACATATACTCCCTGTCCCAATATTCTACTTGTCAAGTGCCCTTGTTGCTTGTTGAACAACTTTGCTTGTTAGACCCAGTCGACCTGTTCCCTAACCTAATATCAAATTGACACCTCAGAAAGCCCCCTGAATCCAGAAACGATGTTGTTAAGACTAACAAAAAAGGCTGGAAGGTATCTGTAGAGGTATGTCCCCCTGGCATGGTTGTAAGGGCCATAGTGACGTTTAAGGCCACACTCTGAATGTATCTTTCTAAAAGACACTTTGAACTTGAACTTTGCTGCAGAACCTACTGCCTGTCTACCCGTGTCTTCAAATCCAGAGTGTCCGCTTGCATTCAAAGGTCTGCATACTCTGTCTTACTTTACAATGGTGGGTTGCTATTGCTTTTAAGTAGTTTGTTTTATATTTTTAGTTTAATTCAATACTCCTATTATTTTGATAGAACCTTGGATGGTAATTCTTATATTTTGGTACTACAAAGCAGACTCCCACATGTTCAATACTGTCAAAAAATGTAAAGTCTCCAGTGCATTACTTCATTTTAAGTATGTACAGGGCAGCATTTTGGATTGTGACAATAAATCGTTCATGTTCCCACAGAAATCTGAGGGTAGATTTTAATGTGGTGTTAAGCCCCCATTCCAAGAGCTGGGACAGGGGGGGTAAAGGCCTGGCTGCCCAAGTTAAAGCCAAGCAAAGCGAGGTCCATCAACGAGGGCTCTGGACCGTTACACCATTCCAGCACTTGGAATAAGGCCATTAGCACCCCGGGCTACCAAAGCGGTAACACAGGGTGCTTAAAAAAAGATTTTTCTTTGTTCAATGGGGTGCTGCATATCCCATTGAACGAAGGAAAATCCTTTACAAAGATGGCCACTATGGAAAGGGAAGATGGGGCTCCATATGGAGGCCCGCCTTCCCTTTCCATGTCGACCTGTGGCAGGCAAGGGGAAAGAACTGATGCGGTGGCGGAACCCGCCGCTGCCGAAATAGGTAAGTAGGGGGAGGGCGGGCTTTCGCTGGCGGTTCAAGTCTGCGTTCCTAGCCACCTGATTGGCTAGCACCCTCGCCAGGTTGCTAATGCATCACTTGGCCCCAAGTAAAGTGCACTGGAATGGTGCAGAGGCCAATAGATTTAAAGTATCTGAGTGAATACGCTTTAATGAGTTTGTATCATGTTAAGACATTTGATGCTGAATTCTACAAAGCTTAAAAACAATGATCATAGGGGTGTGCTGGCTCATAAACAGGCAGCATAATTTTGATTAAGCATTAGGTGTTTGTTGGTGATGTTCTCTAAACGCAACTAAGAGATTTACAATCAGGGCTTTCTAAATAGCATAGTTATACAAATCATGGATCCTGCTCCAGAGAGGTGGCCAAAACTAGGGGATGGAATGCATTTTTCTAAAGGTAATGTATGGTAATTAAATAGAAACGTATATTTCAAAACACAATCACAGAAAAAAACAGGGACACGTCAGTAACATCATGTACCAGAAAAGATAATATTCAAGCATCCACCATCATCTGTAGTCAACTAGTGTCAATAACAAAGGGGGGCATGTTTATGTATATACATACTGTGGTACCAACATAAAATAATTGCCATTCAAGGTATTGGGGTTTGAGTGCTTCTGTGCTAGCCTCTTGAAGAGCATAGCCTGCCCTCGCCCCTTTTAACTTTGAAAAGGCGAATAGAGATGCTCTGCCCGTTTCACTTTTATGATTGCGATCGCTGCTGGTTTAGTAGTAGTGTGGGACTGAGTAGGAATTGTATCTGCTACGTATCCCTGCACTCCTGCAGGGGAGTAGTCATTTTGTCACAACCAGTCCTGGTGCTGACTTGGATTAGAGGATCTCCTTTTGCGAGGCATGAGATTATTGCATGTCAGCTGGAGAGTCTGCTTTCCTGACAGTGGTTAAAATGTCTGGGCAGCAAGAGGACGAGAAGAAAGAGAAGACGCGAGCTGTCTTTCTGTGTGGAAGAGGGGTATTGGCGAGTGTTGGATGAGCGATTTGGGAATAGTCAGCAATCTAGCAGGGACGCGATTGTCCATGTACTGGTATTGCAATGGAAATGGTTAGAGAGGGAATGTCACAAGGCCTCTGAAGGGGTTTTGTCTTTCACATTTACTACTGGGTTCAAGAACTCAGAAAGGATACTAAAGAACCTAAAATAACAGTGCACAAGGTCCCAGGTGCCAGGGTGCTTCAAATAAGATCTGTCAGTCCTTTACACTCCACATGCTTAATTTGATTGATATTAGAAAGCAGACCCATAACTTATTCCCACATTTTCAATACTGTCAAAAAATGCATAGTTCCCAGTGCATTGCTTCATTGTATTAAAGAGCAGCATTTTGGATTGTTACGATAAAACATTAATGTTGCCACTGAAATCTGAGGATAGCTTTTAATGCCTTGGCTCCAAGTAAAGTGTGGTAGAATGGTGCAGGTGCTTATAGAGTTAAAGTATCTGAATGAATACGATTTAATGAGTTTGTATCATGTTAGGACACTTGATGTTGAATTCTACAAAGCTTAAAAAACAATGAGCATTGGCAATCCCATGCACTTGCGCGTTCTCAATGTCACTGGGCCTAGTAAGATCGCTGTTTTGTTCTCCCCTGTTCCCCTCCCTTTCCTTGTCGCGCTCTGAAACACTTGTGTACGAGCGCGATAGAAATAAAATATCAATCAATCAAGCAGGTCTTTCTAAATAGCATTTTTATACAAATCATGGCTCCTGCTCGAGAGAGGTGACCAAAACTGATGGATGGAATGCATGTGTCTAAAGGAAATGTATGCTAATTAACTAGAAACGTATATTTAAACACACACACAATCACAGAAAAAACAGGGACGCGTCAGTAACATAATATTCAAACATCCCCCATCTTCTGTATTCATCTAGTGTCAATAACAAAGGGGGGCAGTTTCCAAGATCCATGGAATATAACAGTATGGAGGTAAGAACTTTAGTCCCTGGTTATCGCCACGTTTTACACGCCACATGAATTTAAATCATTGGTTAGGAGAGCAGCGCTGACTTAACAAATGTGCCAGCTCTTCAGGGTCTGTCTGCCAAGTACACTTGGTTTTACGCCATTTTAATGCTGATGGAAAACCAATGGAATCCGCCGGACTTCATCATCTGGTGAAATCAGAAAGATTCCATAGTAATCCATTGCAAATACCTCCCCCCTCTGCAGTGTTAGTGGAAAAGTGAAGAGTAATGGCGATTGTACCTGTTTGTTATGCTTTACTTTTCCACTAAGTGGAAATGATGAGAACTGCATGATGGATACATTTTGCAAAAAGGTGCAAATGGAGACGGTGCACTCCCTGCAATCACCACTTTTCACATACCATGACCCCCAAAGACACAGAGCAAGAACCCACGTCCACTTGATGGTAGCTCACTGGGATTATGGTTTACTGGAGAGTTCTATGTGCCACTTGCACACTGCAGGCTTGACTACTGCTAAGGCCCGCCCAGGCTTCGTTCTTCTGCGATTGGCATTCACGGTATCATTATGTCGACGGGGATGACGGTACGACACATAAATCACTAGTGGAGACAATCACTCGACGTGTAAGATAAGTCCCCGGTGATTTTGGTGCATTTACAGCAGGGGCCTGGGGAGAGAGTAAAAAGGGGCTCATTTTAAATGAGCCGTAAATTTCCCTGAGATGGTCACGAGCTCAAACACTTGCATGTCCGTTGCTTTCTTTGTGCACTTGTATTTGCAGTAGTTGTTAAAAAGGCATGGGAATCCAAGTAGGCTCGCCTTCCCATGGCTTTTACACCCTGTGCAAAAAACAAATGTTAATGCCATCCATCATGTGGCAATAAGACCCGAGGTGGCGGGCCAATACAGCCCCAGGTAATGCCCCCGGGGCTGTAGTTACAGGCCCGAGCGTAACTTATTGCTTATATTGGTCTCGTGAGGATAGCTCAGCGGCAACGTGCTCGCCTTGGATGCAAAACAACACGGAGCAACACAGGTTCGATTCCCGGGTCCGCGCTTAGAAACCTCTGGGTATTTAGCGCGTTATAAATAACATATCATATTGCCATTAGCACCCCGGCCCTGTTAGACCAGGGTGCTAATGGCATTTTTTTTCTGTTTCGCTTGTTTCAAAACAGAAAAAAATAATAATAATAAATAAAAAAAAATGGCCGCCGGGAAAGGGAAAACTTAGTCCGTTTTCCCTTTCCATGGTGGCCATAGGGAGCGGACGCGCTGGGAACCCAAGTGTTCCCAGCGCGTTCGCTCCCAAGACTAGAAGAAAAAAGAAGGTAAGTGGGGTTGGGAGGGCGGAAGGGAGGGGGACGGGAAATAAATAAATAAATAAAGTACCGCGGTCTCCGGCAGGGGACGATGGAAGCCTCCAGCCGTGTGGAGGCTTGGAGCGGGGATGGCCCCGCTCCGAGTCTCCACACGGCTGGAGCTTTCCATCGTCCCCCGCCGGAGATCGCAGGATAGAAGGTAAGTCGGGTGGGGTGGGAGGAGGAAAAAAAAAAAAAACATTCTTACTTGAGTCCCCGGCGGGGGACGAAGGAAGCCTCCAGCCATGGGGAGGCTCGGAGCGGGGAGTGCCCTGTTTCAAGCCTCCTCATTGGCTGAGGGGCTGCCACGCCCCTCGCCGGGAACAGAGTAGCCGGCACGCACGGCGTAAAAGGGAATACCGTGTGGTATGGCTCGCAAATGAGCCAATCACCATGCAGTATTCCTGTTGCGCCGCGCATGCCGGGTGCTAATGCACGTTAATGGCAGGTTGAATCACCAGCAATTCTTTTGGATGCGCTCTGTTTCATAAAAACGGGTGGCATCCGAAGAGGTGCCAGCACCTCCGCCCATTGCAACATTCGATGCAGGTGAAGATGTAGGCATATTTACAGGAGGTGGCTAATGGGTGATGCAGTAGCAGACAACCATGTTAATTGCATGAACGGGGATTGCAGCATTGGCACTTAAGGGTTTGTGTCCTTCTGTGCAATTCTCCTTATTTGTAAAATGTACAAAACCAAAAGTATAAAACCGGTAAATGTCCCTTTACGCCTTGTTTTTGCATTCCGGTGTGCAAAAGGTGTAATGCTGCTTCCCATATATGCATGGCAGGAAGCATTTACAAAGGATTCCTGTGGAATCCGCGAGCAGTTAGCAGATGCTAAAATCAGGCAGATTCTATGGGATTCCATTAGTGTTACCCAAGCACAGATATGCTATGCTGGTGTAAAACCATACAGCATTTGAAGGCAGAGGACGCATGCGCGGCAGAAACATTCATTTTGTTAACTAGTTCTACTCCACCTTCAAAATGTATTCCAACTCCCGCCCCAGAGGGTAAAAGTAAAGTGTAAACAGCGAACGCTTTCGTTTTATGCCTCACTTTTACTCTCCGGTGCTTTGAAAATGACCCAAAAATTGCATAAGTACCAAGAGACCGTTTCTGGTGTTTACAGAATGCTCCATTCGAAGACACAGAGAACGTGGAGCGAGGGGTATATGGACTTAGTTGAGGGCGATATATGTTCTATAGTTATTGCCTTTCATAGATATATGTTATATAGTTATTGCCTTTCACAAACCCTTTTGGGTACAAAAACCAACGCTATGTCCCGCCACCAATGGGCAAGGGGTGTTATGGGGTATCATGCCGCCAAAGGGTGCGCCCCATTGTGTGTGTGCGGTCCAGTGATATTGCATGGGGACACAATCTTTGCCATCTGAGTCTAGCAGCTTCTGGTGCAATAGGGGGGTCCTGATGTGTGGCTAAGAATCCCATCTATTGGGAGTCTTTCAGAAGAGGAATGGGATTTCCCTCACCTTCTAGAAACCAAACACCGCCTGATCACGCATGAGCCTGGGACCCTGTAGAGGGGCTGCACCTGCACGCATATAACTCACGCGACCGACGGATGGCACAGAACTCATGAATGGATGAACGCTGCTCCGCAACGACCGCTGTGACATGGCCTGCAAAGTGCTAAAACAGACCCTCCCGAGGGCTGGGCGTCAGCATGTCATAAACAGAAGGGAGGGACCGAAATACACCGGGGAAGTCTGGCAAAGCAGTCAGCCATCTGATAAGGTTGGCATTGTTCCTGATTTCTGGGAAGAATGGATTCCTGTGGCCCACTCTATTTTGGATGGACTCTTGAATAAGACTGGAAGATCGACACCCCGAGAGTTCCCAGAGGAGGACGAGGGACACATGCACGCTCCATTACAAAGCACATGCTTCTTGAATGGCATTCTAGTGAACGCTGCCTTTTCCCATTGATTACCGAATTGAAAAGTCAAATATTATTAACACGTGATGTCTTTAGTTTAATTATAATCCAAAATGCCATTTTTGGAAATGAAAAAATATACTAGCAGTACCATCAACCTTGGACGTGCGTAAAGCTACTACAGACTCAACACTTCAGAGTTTTAATGACATTAACGCTAGTATGTAACTGAAAGGATTTGCCCACGAACAGATGATGCGATTGCCAATTCATAAAAAAATATCACTGTCTGCTGTCAATACAATTTAAAACAAGAAATCTTCACAAATACAGGTGGCGACGTTCACTTAAACACCCGACCTGGTAAGCAATAACATGGACCTTGTTGTGTTTTGAGTTTTGATATAAAGACAAAAAAGGCAAAGCAAGCACCTTGTATAACTGCTAACGAAAGACAACGAAATGGAGAAAAGAAGCGGGAAACAGAGAGACGAAAGGAAGGACACGTTTAGAGAGTGAGGATGGACAGGCCAACTGTCATGAATCGGAGACCGAAACAAAAAAGTTAGGAGAGGCAATGGGCATGTGACAATCCAAAGCAATGGCAAGAAAGCGAGGAGAGACAAGGGAAGGTAATGATTGGAAGAACATGCCAGAAAAGTGAGGCGATACTGGGGGCAGGTCGAATGCAAGAGCATGGTCAGAAACTGAGGAAACAACAGGCATGTGATAAATGGAAGAACTTGATAAAAAAGCAAGGTCAGAGAGTGCATGTGATGAACTGAAGAACATGACAAAGTGAAGAGTGTCACAAATCTTGGAACTATTGCACTTCACCGGCTTCCCCAACATGTCCAAGGTAGACATTTTCATTAAATTAATGTTCTAGCACATGCTGGCCAGACTTCAGCTAGGTGTTCAATGAGCGCAGAATCATCTTCCTTCCTTTGATATGCAAGCACTCACAGATAGCACCTGGAAGGTACTGGTGGCATTGCTCCTCAAAGAGTGTCTCACTGTTTGCTGCTTTACAAGCCTTTAGTACTCTAGACCTCCCTGTTTCCACTCCGACTGCTCCTGGCTTGTCTTGTACTCCAGCTAACCGATTTCTTCTCTTCACTCACCCCTTGTTGACCCAGACCACCACAGGTTAATTATAACTGCACCTTGCTTTGTCACCTCTTACATCCAGTCTACTGCTCCGGTTCCTTCTGATATCGATATTGATATTTCATTTCTATCGCGCTCGTACACAAGTGTTTCAGAGCGCGACAAGACAAAGGAGGGGAACAGGGGAGAACAAAACAACAATCTTACTAGGCCCAGTAACATTGAGAACGCGAATAGGCATGGGAGAGGGGGAGGGGAAAGTGCATGGAAGGGGGGAGAAGTGGAAAGTGCAAAGCAAAGGAGAAGCATATAAATAATAATGAATAAATAATAAAGGCAACAAACAGTGGTAGTGCAGCAAGCAATTGGCAAGTGCTGGGTTTAAGGCAGCAGACAGGGTAGGTCTGATAAGGGCAGGAAGAAAAAGGGGGGACTGTACAGGTACAGATACAGACCCCAGTGCAATGGGCGGCCGGGAAGCAGTGCGGGAGGGTGGCAGGGTGAGCAGGTACCTGTGCCCGGAGGACAGAGGGTGGCCAGGTGCACGGTGCCAAGAGAAAACAGATCAACAGGGGAGTGGGGGAGCAAAGACAGAAGCAAAGAGGAAGGTCATGAGGTGCTTCTGCAACCGGAGATGGTTCTCCTCATGTTTTAGAGTGGCAGGGAGGATGTTCCATAGGGAGGCCCCAGCCAAAGACAGAGATCTACCCCCAGCTCGTTTCTTTGAAAAACAACTGACCCTGAGGGAGTTAGAGGTAAAGGAGCGAAGAGCTCGAAAGGGGAGGTATTTGTGGAGGTATGGCTGAAGGTATTTTGGACCCAGGCTCCATAAAACCTTGTGGACAATGCAGAGCGTTTTGAATTTAATCCTTGCATCCACTGGGAGCCAATGGAGAGATTTCAGAGCTGGAGAGATACAATACATTTCATGTAAGCAATTGTTGGAACACTTGATTATATTCTTCACCAGACTTCTTGGCTTCTGCATCCATGTCTCATCCGCACAGACTTCCTTATGGATCCTCCCTCCTATGCATGCTGGAACCCAGTTGTCCATGGCACTGTTAATCTTCAAGCCCCCAGCTATTTGGAGTCTTCATCCAGTGTACAAGTATTTGATCAACTTATCTGTTTGATACTTGGACCAGGTATAGTGAGAATACCTACTTGGAACTGGGTTTGGATGTCCAGTCATTTCCTATCTATTCCTGATCTTTAACTGTGATGAATGGAAAAATGTGGCAAAAAAGTGAGGAGAGGCAGAAGGCATGTGATGATTGCAAGACTATGGCAGAAAGTGAGGACAGATCGGAAATGTGATGAATGGAAGAAAATGTCAAAGTGAAATAGGACAGGAGTCATGTGATGTATGCAGTAAAATGGCAATACATGAGGGAGAAATGCAGGATGTTGTGAATGGAAGAACACTACAAAAAGGCGAAGAGGCATTGAGGACATGTGGCAAATGCAAGAACATGGCAAGAAAGTGAGGAGAGAGGCAACATGTGATAAATGGAAGAACATGCAAAGAAAATGAGGAGAGACAGAGGGGACAGAGGGCATGTGATGAATGCAAGACTATGGCAGGAAAGCGAGGAGAGCTAGGTCATGTGATGAATGCAAGAACATGGTGAGAAAGTGAGGAGCAATTAGGAGTATGTGCTGAATGGAAGAATAAGGGAATGAAGTGAAGAAAGTCAGGGTGCATGTGATAAATGCATTACATTTTGGTTTTGCTTTTATCACCCAAAGTGGGATGGGAATGCCCAGACATGGGTCCTGAGCCTGCTGGGCCTACAGACCCATGCTACTCTTCACTGATGACCCCCAATGAGGTTGAAACATGTCTGGGGATACTTGTGGTCTCATGCAGAGGGGATGCAACCTAGCAGTTCAGGCTGGGCTGCTCCTTTTGGAGTGGGACCAAGCCTGATTTGCACATGGTCTTTCCCCCTCTGTAGTGGCTTGGGTGATGAAATCAATGGAGCCATCATCACGGACCCGCGTGAGGAATAGAAGCGCCTGGAAGCACGTAAGTAAGCGCTTGTAGCCTGCTTCACGATGCGCACTAACTGTCCCTTTTATCTTGCAGGTACAAGTTTGGAGCTTTAGAGAAGCTGAAGGGTGCTGGAATACCCACTGGATTCGGCGTGGGAAGGAGTAATGGCACATGAGTAATAAAGTTGCCCAATGTCTTTAAACGCACCTTCTTTTGTCTTTCAGATGCCGGAATGCAGTGCGAAGACCTCCGGAGCATGCGAAGAGTAGGTAAGCCTTTGTCTTTCAGATGCCGGAATGCAGCGCGAGGCGTTGGTGACAGCCGATGGACCAGGTAAGAGATGCACTGCCACTGAAGACCGTAGTGCTAACCTGTTCTTTCTTTGTCTTTACAGGTGCTGCTGAAGACTGGATTCCAGGATGGTAAGCCTTTGTTCCCTTAGGCCCAGGATCAGAAGCAGAAGACACGATGAGCGTTCTGCTGCAGAGAATGCAGAATAACGCAAAGCAAGATTCATCCATCGGGTGTGGTTTAAATAGCCTCCTGTAGTGCTTAGGTGTCTCCTTCCACAGCCTCACCTAGGTGAGAAAAGAGTTCCTGCTTTCCAGAAGAGTTCCAGTGTTCTGAACCTAGGGAGTGGCTCCTGCCCCACCCAACAGGAAAAGTAGTCCCAAACAGAAGAGGATCAGGGGCTCAACTGGCAGGTAAGTAAGCAGCATGGTCTGCTGCAGGTAAGTCCACCCAAGCATTATGAGCCCGGCGCTCCCAGCGCTGGGACTGGGCATCTTTATGAGCCTGGTGCAACTGGCACCAGGACAGGGTCCAAAAGGTCCCAATTGGAACTGGCTGGCACTCGGAACCGGGGTTATGGGTCTGCTTCCAAGGGAGTCGGGCAAGTCCTGATCTTTTGGAAGCAGAGATCATGACACGGCCTGACATTGATCATTAAAGAACAAATGAACCCCCTGAAACCACACCTCAATGAATTGTGTCACCCGGCCCATCAAACTGGAAATGTCCATACATTCACTTAAGTAGCCCACAATCTAGCCACTAAGTAAAAGGAGTATGGAAGATCCAGTGACAGTAGCAAACTACAAACCTATCAGTAACCTTCCATTCATGTTTAAGATTCTGGAGTGGGAAGCCACGTCCAACTTCAAAACTGCAGTGAGAAACATTCGCCAAACGGATGAACAGTTATTAGCAAAAAATAATACAATCAAACTTCATAATACTGTGAAAATGATCAGCAGGCAGTAGAATAAAAATGCAGTCAGTTGTTGGAGAGAGCAGGCAGAAGATGGGTATTGAGGTTCACTTGGAAAGTGCGTAAAGGGGAAGAATGGTTAGGGAGATGAGAGAATTCCAATGTTTAGGAGCAAAGAGAATTCCAGTGTTTAGGAGCAAGTAAAACAAAGGATGAGAAACATGAGGTGACAGAGTGAAGTTTAGGGACAGAGAGTTGAAACTGTTTCTGGGAATGCAACAAATGGGGTGAAAGTAGAGTGATATTAGTGAGGAAATGAAGAAAGGGGAGAGACCATTGATAGAGTTAAAGACAATTGAGAGGAAGTAGAAAAGAATAAGTGTCAAAAGGCAGAAGAGACATGAAAAGGGAGAAGAAGAAATGGATGAACGAGGGGGAAGAGAAAAGAGAAGACGGATAGATGAGCTATAAACAGAATGTAAGAGAGCCGGGTGAGAGCCAGGAAGACCAAGAATGAAGGCTGAACAGTAATCTATATGAGAGAAGACAAGAGAGGTAATGGGAAGCTAAGATGCACACAAAGAAATATAGGGGCGGGGATGGAGGATATTGAATAAGGTAAAGAAAGAGAGGGGTCAAAGATGACACCTACATTAACAGTTGATGAAGGGAACGGAGGAGACAAGGGGGAGAGAAAGGGCAGTGCATAGAGGATGCAGGAAAGAAGAGAACCTCGGTTTTTGAGGGGTTGAGGTGAGAAAGTGAGAGAAAATCCAAATTTGAACAGCAGAGAAACAGGTTAGAGACAGTTGAATAAACTAAGCCAGAAAAGGAGGAAAAATAGAAAAAGGTTTGAGTATCATCAGCATACGGTGGTGTAGAGGAGGAGCCAAAGTCCTGCCCCTATTTTGCCTATATGTTGGAAGCCGGAAATTGTGACATGCACACTGTCGACAATGACACCTATACCGTGAAAGATCTTCGAAACAAGGTATCCATTGAGAAAGTCCTATAAGATGTACCCGCAGAGAGATGACAGTCTCTTAAGAGAGATCCCTGAAGATGTGTAAAATGAATAAAAGAGAAGATAGGTGGCGTCACATGAGGTGAAGACGAGTAACACTGAGGAGAATGGTCAAAGAAGAGAATGTATAGACCTTATGGAATCTGATGACGAAATAAAGAATGGAGTAACCTTTCATGTGCGGAATAAATATTTCACACGCGAAGAGCACTGAAGAAAATATAAGTAATTTTATAACTGTATAGATGCTGCAACGCAAGTAGACTAAGTAATCATGAAAGCTAGCTATATGTAGTGAATAGACTACTTGCAATGCCGCCGAAATATATAGATGTATAGAATCTGTATATTCGATGTCGCAACTTTAGTAAGCCAGGAATTGTGAAAGAGAAGGGCTGAAAATATGGCGCAGCAGAGAAAACAGCTGAAAATCGAGGAAGGATCGAGAAGGCTGTCTGGCCCAGTGTCAAGGGTTGGGGCAGCCAAGAACTGCTTATCTATTCAAGGAGATACAACAAACGTGAGAAGCGAGGTGAGCTCTTGTTAAGGTGCAACAGAACGACACTATGAGTGCCAAGTTTTATTAATTTAATATCATTAAATAAGAACATGGAGATAAAACACGGTCTCCTGTCACATGAGGAAGATGGAAATGGAACATGAGCAAGCAGCACCGAGACTTGAAGATAAGAATGTGCTTGCACTCCCTTCTATTCTCAGGAGCAGTGATACTTTGCAAGGCCAAGCTCAAAGACAATTCAAATGGCAGAAGGCATGAGTGATTATGGATGATGGGCTAATTGGTTGGGGGGGCATGGCCAAGTCCACCCACCAGCACCTGGGGTACCAGCTTGCGTGCTGCTAGTGAGACGAATATTCCACAAGTGTACAGGCGTGCCAACCAATTATAGAGGGCCATGTATTGAAGAGCCATATAGTTTGAGAGCCAAAGGTGTGTTGTTTATCTAACTAATATTGAGGATGAGAGCAGAATTGGTGGCAGAAGGGGACTGGCGTGGTCCAGCGCAAGGACTGGTGAGTTAGGTTAGTTTGGAAGGGCTGCAGGTGAAAACAGGTAGTGGGAACCTACCAAGTTACCCACTGGATAGAGTGTACACAAGATGGTTATTTGCAATCACACTGCGCACAAAAACTACAGTTAGGTGCAGTTGTTTAAGATTTGAACTGGAATGCAGCCTGACACGTGTTTCGAGCTTAAGAGCTCTTCTTCTGAGGCTGCAGGTTGGTTATACAAATAGAATAATAGAATCGTGCATTCACAAAGACATTGCATTTGATATTAGAACAACCAATATGTACAACCCCAAAAACAAATACAGTAGCAGGGCACATTTGGCGGGTTTTTCAAACCAGTTAGGAAAGCCAATCAGAATTGCATAAATTCATCATATTTGTTCGTAGGAGAGCATAATGACAAATTGAATAATTTAATCAAAGGATATTGATTTGCCGGGTGCAGTTGGCGTGTGTTCAATATAATGCGGGTACAGTGATAAAAACAAATAAAACAAAAAGAAAAATATAGGGAAAGCTGCATTAGCATGTGTTCCATTGTTGGTCATACAGATAAACTTGAGCAAGGTGAACAAATTAATTAGATTGTAATGCACCTTGAAGTCTTGAAAAACGATTGCAAATCATTAGAAAAACTGAAGTATTTTTTAAACCAATGTGGTGATTAACAAAACAATTTGTGCTGAAGAATCACCATTCGGCTTTGCAAAGATTGGAGCAGAAAGAGGGGAGAGTAGGGGTGGCCCAAAGCTGAGAGGATCTATGAGAAGGGATGAAGGAGTGGGAAGGATACATAGAATCAAGAGTGGACAGAAGAGAAGTGTGAAAAGAGTTCACAGCGTTGTCAGGAGAGAAAAGTTGGAGATGGGGAAGGGAGGGATGAAGTGAGAAAAGAAACCAAGGAGGATTAAAAGATTGAAGATAACAGTGACTGAAGGTGGGGGTTGAAAGCCAGGACAAACAATCTGGATTCAAACCAAGCCAGAATGCAAAAACAACCTAAGTAGACATCAAAGAATCAATCCATGAAACTATGGACAAAAAGCAGAACACAATATAATTTATGCTGGACCTGGCAGCAGCATACGGCACAGTAGACTGAAAATAACATCTCGACAGAGTTGGTTCCGCCAAAACATTTGTAGCATATAGAGTGCATGCACGAAACAAGTGTACAGCGTGCATTGAATCCTTCTTACAAAATAGAACCACAGAGTACAACTAGGGCAAACTGAAAACAAAACGTTTGTCATGCCAAGTCCTGGAAGAACCCACCACACTGCACTGGATTTTTAATGCATGCATGCAACCAGTGCATAACCTTATCAACTCCTTTGCAAACTCATCCCACCTTTACGCTGCTAAAATTAAAATAGTCTTTAACAATAAATTAAACCAGACAATTAGATAGGTTGTTGCAAACTGCTTTGTGTGTCTCCAAGAATTATTGGCAGCAAATATACTTTGCTTTAATGCAGGGAAAAGAATCATCCTAAACCTGGACAGCAAACCAGCTGTTGACATCTAATTCAACTGGTCGACCATACTGGGAGACAAATCTCAGTTATCAACAACAGCAAAATAATGGGAATCATTTTTGACTCACAGCTCACCTTTAAACCATCAATCGAATATTTGACAAAAACACAAACTTGCACTGCTTAAAAAATATCCTATCCTTCTTAAGGACACGCTTAACACTGAATTGGTCCAGGCAGTGGCCTTGTGTAAACTTAATTACTATGGCATCCTGTACTTGGGGTTAACGAAACACCTCATCAAACTGATGCAGATCAGACAAAACAGATCAGTGAGGCACACTTCGCCTTTGGCAAACAAAAAATGTATACTTGGTTCCACTGGATTGTGCTCTGTGTTGTGGTATAATTCTAAAGTCAAAAATCAAATTAATTAATTTCAAAGGTTTCCATTTCATTGTGAATACATAAATATCAGGAAACTATATAGTATACTGTTACATTTGAATCAGTATTTCCAGAAAAATCAAAAGAATGTTTGCCAACATATGTTTCAAGTTTCTTTACTCTTCCTCAGGGATTCATATCTTAAGGGATGTTAGTATTAGTGACTCATCTAAATTTCACTTCAATCATAGAAGAAACAGATATTATCCTTTAGTAATATAATTCAATTCACATCTAGAGGTTGCACAACTGTGTGCAAATATTCCCTTTATTTCCCATACGGTACATTGTATATGCAATAACTTTCTATAACCAATATCTTGGCATGAATTACAAACTTTAACACACAAATTCAATGTTAAAATAGGAGACAAAAAAGAAAAGAAAGTAGGATATTAGTAATTTTACCACAGTAAATATATAGGTCATTATTACTGTAATACAGACATGTATTTCTTAATGACTGCTATTTGGCTGTCCCTTTAGACACGGACTACCTCTGTATAGCTTGCTTGATTAAATTGTTTGTCAGATTAAATATTAGTAATTATAATGTATTTTCGGTATGGCAGTTAACCAGCAAAAATGTTATAACATTAACAGTTGATTGTGAATGTACATTCATAAATCTTCTTCCAATATATCCTATGAGCTGATGTTCTTTATTATTTTCTTTCATTGTTTAAATGAGAGAGCAACTATTTTGTTCTATTTGCTTGCATTTTGAACATGTTTAACCAATTAAATTATTCTTGTTAATTGTTCATATGATTTGAAATGTATATGAGTCATTAGTATTAGTATTATGTTAGCTGTACAGCACTGATGAATAGTCAAGAGACTCGAAACAAGTGTTCGCAAACTTTCGTTTTGATTTTTGGACAACACCGATTGAAATCTAACATTATAATATATAGTTTCTTAATATGTATACATATAAACCATTGAAATTAATTAAAATGATTAATGGCTTTAAAATTATACAAGAACATGGGGAGAATCCAATAGAACCAATTAAACATGTTCTGGTTTGCCATTTACCTAATGCTTGTGGTTTGTAGGGTGCATTAGCCCCTTTTACTTGGACTAGGACTGCAAACTGTTGTCATGTACTAACATATGTATCCAGCGCTGATGAGAGTATCTCAAATTCCCTCAAACCAATTTTGTCACACTTCACCTTTGCAAACCTGAAATTCTTACCAATAGAAAAGCAAATGACCCTTAAAATTCTCTTAAGTTCATGAAGGAGTTACTGGAAAAAAGGGCTTTCCATATACAATGGTCGTCAGGAAGCTTCCTAAATACTTTGTTCTCAATGACCCCAGCTGTTTACACATTAGCACCACATGTTTTAATGTAATGTTTCATTACCCTCATTACATAAATTACATAATTTGTTGTCCTCTTTTATCTGTTTCCTGGAAGCTAGTATTTCTTTGGTTTGAGATAGATTAAATCTGAAGCGCATGAAAAGTGATCAGTATATTGGACTGGGGAATTAGCTTAGATAACATGGCAAGCTGTTTAAGGCTCTCACTTTCGTTGCAACCAATGAGTACAGTTTTGTTTTTGATCTGGCTTCTTGTGTTCTAATCCAATCATTTATCCATATTTTTTTCCCACACCATTAGGATTATTCATGAGCAATTCCTTTGTGATTCCAGCCTTTGTCATTAAAGTCGTGCAACATTTGGCCCAAGCCTCTACTATCCAGTCGTTTTGTTGGTCTTCGTGTTTCAGAATCTTGAATTGTATTTCAGAGTCATTAAGCAAGATCTTTCGGAAAAGTGTCAATGAATTCCACTCAAAGTCTGCATTTAAAGAACGCAGTCCCAATTCATGCTGAATTAGTTGAAATGGAAGACTTTGCGGAAGGTGGATAATTTTCTTCCAGAAATTGCCCCTCAATTGCAGCCCAGAATTCCCATGATAGGCACAATGCTGTCTCTGCTCCATATGTTACTGTTGGGCTCACTTTCTGCTTGTAAAAGCAGAATACTGATGAGTATTTGCCTTATTTTCGGTGGATTAGCCTGCCTTGTGTTGTTAGCACTTGGGTCTTTGATTTTATAGCCATTAGCTGATTTGCACCTGCCTACTTGAATAGATTTCAACCCCCAAGTATTTTGCTTTTGGGGCTTGAAGTAAGAGCTGTTTTGCTAGATACCATTCGAATTTCGATTTTACTGATCTGCCTTTCAATGATTCAAAGATAAGTATTGTTGTCTTGGCTGTGTTAATTCTCATGCCATTTTGCTCAGTATAGTTGTTTACTAGCTTTAGCTTCTGTTGTAGGCCGATTCTGGTCTGATCCAGTAAGATTAAGTCATCCGCATGCAGAAGTTAACCTATTCTTTGGCCATGTATTTTAGGAGAGAACAATGTTTCCTCATGAACTGTGAGATTCATATCCGACATAAACAGCTTAAAAAGCTCAGAGGCCAATGGACAGCCTTGTTTGAGGCCTTCGGATGTTTTTATATATTTGGTCAACAGACCATTGCAGTTCAGTTTTATCTGGATTGTAGTTCCTGTATAAAGGGCCTTTATAGGCTCTAAGATGTTCTGAGGGCAGTTCCAGTCTGCGCTGTCAAAAGCTTGGGCGAAATCTACTAGGGCGATTTATGTTTTTTCTCTCGTACAGCGCTCTCATCTTCATTATATTCAATAGGAACAGGTTTAATGAGCATCCAGCTCCTCTTACAAACCCACATTTCCTTTCGTCTGAGTGGCCTGATTTTCGGCCCCAACATTTCAAAAGTTTTAATAGGAACGAAGCGTATATGTTGCCTAGCACATCAAATAAGGCAATTGTGAGGTAATTTTTGGGTCTGCCCTAGATCCTTTTTTGAAGATTGGTAGAATCACGAATCTTCTCCAAGAAGCTTGTAGGCTTTTTGATACTCCGATTATATTGAAAAGTGCGTAGCAAAAGTTTGTCTATTCCTCAGGTGCCTTTTTTTATCATGTAGTTCGTCAACCCATCTGGTCCAGGTGCTCGTGAGGCGCTTGCTCTCTTGATTAAGGTTAAGATTTCTAGTTTAGATAGTTGTATATCCCATCTTGTGTCTTGATAGTGGGTTCTTCAATGATTTTAACATCCGGTTCTTTGTTATATAATGATGAGTAAAACTAAAACCATGTCGCCTCTGGTACCGCGTTGGTAGTTACGGCTTTCTGTGCTGATGAGGTTTCATTTAAACAGTGTCCACAGATTTCTTATGTTTTTGTTTGCAATGGTTTCCATCATTCGTTCTGCATCATTCTGGAGTTGGATACTTTTATGCAAAATTAGCCAGTTCTTGAAGTTCTGGTGGGAATTTGTAATGAGTGTGCCCTTTCATCCACTATTTCCACAATGTAGCCTTTGAATCTCATTTCTATGATTATGTTTCCTTTCCTGGATTGCTATATCAAACACATATTTGTGTTTGAAGTAAGGTTTTACGCCTTTATTAGCCTTTTCTTGGAACACTTGTAAAAGGGGTAAATAGTTGAATCCAAGATTTAGATCAATTGCATCACTCTTGTATATTTCTCACAGTTTAGTCACTTCCTCGCGCAGAATGCACAGATGATTTCTGCCAGCAGTAATCTCAACTTTACATGAATAATTCTGTTTTAGATCACTATGTGTCGAGCTGATTGTGAGTTTAAGTAGTATATGATCGCTTTTGGTCATTTGCGTGATTTTAAATATTTTACATGGTTTATTAGATTATCTGTCACAACGAAATAATCAATTGTCAAGCTTAACTGGCCATTACTCCAGGTAGCGGCTGCCGGGATATCTCACTTTGTGTTGCCATTGAGCATGTGGATGTTATGTGCATTTATTTCTTTCATCAAGCTTTCTGCCTTGGATGTTTTCTCAGCAAGGTAGGTTATTTTGTTTTGTCTGTTGCCAATATGTCCAATTAATGAGCAGTTAGCATTGAAGTCACCACGTATTATTATTTTAGGGCTGTCATTTTTGACCAAACATTCATCTCTTTGACACATCATCATGTCAATAAAATGTTCTTTCTTCCAATCCGTGGGGTTCCAGTAAATATTCATTAATATTATTACTTCCTCCTTTGTAAGCTTGTGACAGTTAGATTTCAAAGTCAAAATTTGGATGTTTAATTTTGGATTGTCTACCGCATGAATAGAGGGATTCACGTTCTTGTTAATCAAGATTAGCAGTCCAGAAGAGGGTCGACCTTTTTGATTTTTACAAGCAGGATTTGAGAATAGGTCGTAACCCTAAGCTATCAGTGCTTCGGTCAGCCATGTTTCCTAGAAACATGATATGTAATATGTTGCCAGACCATCGCAATTCTTATTGAATAGATGGTTCTAGCCCCTCGTGTTCCAGCAGCCTACAATGATTCTATTTTTCACTAGAGGCACCTTATTGTAATTCGTATTTGTTCTATTCATGGCTCCTGCTAGCCAATCCCAATTTGAACCATCGAGATTTGCCTTTCTATTGTTATTTTGCGTGCTAACGGAACGGCTCATCGTTCCTGCTGGTTGAGTTTGAAATGTTACTTGCATTCAAGTTCTGTTGCTTCCCTCAATTTCTTCCTGTATAATTTGTATTTACTCAGGGAGGTTTGATACTTGCTGTATCTGGAGATGGTGGCTGCAAAGTTGAGTGGCTTGCACTGGTTTATTTTCTTGCTCTGGGATGGTTGGTCTACAAGGTTCTGTCATGTGCATTTGTTGAAGACAATCACTTATGTCAAAGCCTAGGGGCCATAGTTGATTTGCACAGTTCAGCAGCAATTGGGAGATTAGTTGTGACACAATCTTCATGCACACTGAGTCAAATTTGAATGGTATTGGAAAAGACACTGCTTGGGTGTCACTTGAAGCTACTGATCTCAAGGCAGGAATGCGATGAAACAACTTTAAGATGTTCGAGCGCCTCATTTTCAATTAATCATTTGTATGCCCAATTCTTTCCAAATATAACTTAGTGTACCTGTCGTGCGTATCAACAAATAACACCAACTTAAAAAAGAAATTGGACACCAAGCCGCACCTGGCTGTCCAGGGACTGAAGGTCTGAAACAAAATCTCTCCTCAACTAAGACAAATCCCCAACTACATCTGATTAAAGAGAGATATTAGGAGTCTTCTCTTAAGGACAAGTGGTAAGAAAACTAAGAGACAGAGCACCCAGTAAACAACTCAGACTGACACAAGCACTTAGAAGGTCCAATGATCGGCACCAATCTTTTAAATGATTGGTTTAGGCTTTACACTCTCATTACACAGAATGCATCTCAGTGTGTGTCAAGAAGTGACATTTTGTGTGTTGCAAATTCTACAAATTGTAGTAAATGAACTGCCACATGGAATGTGAGACACAGAGCCTGTGATCAATGAAACGATACAATAGATACAAAGTGTGCTACATGTTTTCATAGACTGCAATTTAAAAGTCTGCATTTGTTTTGTGCACTTTTGGTTGTTGGTCGTCTTGTATGCAACCTCTTTTTGTTTTTAAATGGATGGAGTCCTACCCCATACCTCCACCCCCACCTCCCCACTCCTAACTCCCTCACCCACACACACATACAAATTTATATATATTTGGTTTATGGCAGACTTTTGAATTGCAGTCTATGAAAACACCTATTTACGCCTGTAAAGATGCATTTCATTCAGGAATTGTATCTAGCTTACCCAACATCTTATGACTGGGCGTGGAAGTGCTTGTAAAATACATTTAGGGCAACTGAGGATCCCTTTAATTAATGATTTTTTTCAAGAAATGCAGCACGTATCACACTCTGAGATCGAACACCAATTTTCTTATATACTATTGTACATTCAGAAGCAGTGAAGTACGAATTAGAGTACAGAAAATGTTAATGCTATTAGAATGTTGTATTATAACTAATACAATATCTATATCAGGCTTGTCCCTCTCCAGACCTCGAGGGCCAGGAAACATTTCAGATTATCGTAATGCCCCTCATTAATATTCGTGAGATACATTTGCATACCATGATTCTAAATGTGTGACGATTTGTTGTCATGAACATTAATGAGCGATATCCAGAGTATCTGTCAGGTTTCCGGCTGGACTTGGACAACAATAATCTATACTGTGATTCTAGGTATTCTGTTGTGTCAGAGGCCCACAAAGGCTTGCTCTGGGAACCCAGAGAATTATTCTGCTGCTGACCCAAAAGAAGGAGTATTAAATGAAGACAGTGGTGTTTCTGTCTTGTCTAGTGGACTCATACACCCAGTGCATCGATTTGACCTCATAGTAAAAGACTCAAGTCCCAGTAAGACATTCATCCTTGTGTGGTCCGTGTACAAATGAGTCTGGCAGCAATAAACAGCTCTTATTTGTCTTAGCAGCAAGATAACCACGTTGGGGGCAACTTGAACCCTACAAATGGAACTTTCATGGAAAGAATGCCCAAGAGAAATGGGTTGCAGATGGAGAAACTTAAATGTCTGTCCAAGTGTTTAGCTCTCCGAGTGCTTTTAGGTGTACCAGGATTCCAGACCCATTTGTGTGTCTTGGGTTCCCAACCCCTGTTGGTGGATGTGTCAACAGTACTTTACAGGGCCATGGGTTAGCTGTTTTAGGCTCTCCTGAGCACCCGATTCTGAGCCACCATGGAAAGCGGCATGTAGAGCAGACAAGCTCCCAGCCAACTTCCTGCACAACCATTCTCAGGTAGAAAGAGAGGTATGGGGATGCCATGCCGATGAGCACGCAAAAGCTGCACAGAGGGGTTGGTGGGCTATGCTGTGTCACTGCGGCACTTTCTGCGTTTTGCTATTAACGGCAATACTCATTAAAAATGTTAAACGCTGTTTGCAGTACAATTGCAGAACAATTGAAGTGTTCCAATTGTGTCCACCACTCCAGTTTCCACTCTATTGCCCCACTCTTGACCGCTACACCTCTTATTCACAATCTCACATATGCTGCACTTTTGCGAATGCAAGCATTGAATAAATATGGTACAACAGAAGGGCATAGCCTTTCTCTGTACAGGCATTGAATACTATGTTGTGAGGCAAGGATGCCACAAACGTCATGAAGTGGCGGATTCACTGTTCTACAGGATAATGTGCAAATTATAAAAGTGTCTTTCAAGGACGACCTTTCTCATTTTGCACAACCCTTAGGATTGGGGCCAGCACACACTCACTTCATGGTACTGTACTACCAGCAATATGGGGGAAATCTTAACATCTACGATTCTTTTGTGCGAGATTCTACTGGGCGCATGTCTATAGAATGTGTTACTTAGAGATAGCCAGGAGTTCCATGGTTATGCACGTCTCTAGGGAAAGTATGTCACGCTAGGTTACAGAGGAGATGTGACAGTGCCCACATTGGTGTTTTAGGAATCTGGAGCTCTGTATTGTAGGCTTTGGCAATTAGTCCAAACCAGATTGTGTCAATGCAGGGCAATCAAATTACTATGGCCCTCATTGCAAGTCAGGCGGTGGACCATGGTGCTATTAGCACCATGGTCCATGCCGGATTCCGCCATGGTGGATGGCGGAATTACCGCCCCATTCCAAGGTGATTGGGGCGGTAATTCCCCATTCACCATATGCCCTTCCCCATTCCCATTTTTGCCCCATAGGGCATAATGGGGATGGGGAAGGTGCTAATTACGGCACCGTAAATTACGGTGCCGTAATTAGCACGAAGGTCGCTTAGCGCCTGGACTTTAACGCCTGTAAAAAGCAGGCGTTAAAGTGTGAATCAGGCGTTAAGGGTTAACGGCGCTGATGGCGCCGTTAAACCCTTAACGCCTGACTTGTAATGAGGGCCTATGGTTTGCTTCAAACTGCAACAAGCTTTAATGTAAAAATATAATGAAAAAACTGCAATGTGCACACAAATACCGGCTCAAAGGCCTTTTCCCATGAATCCCCATCCATAATGTCTTGTTTACTGTAACCTGTTATTAACTGGACATCCATCTATGACAAACAGGAACCTGCGTTATCTTACCAAGATGCGCTGTGACATTTGTTTACCTATGATGTCATTGCATCATTACGCTGCGATAACGTCCTATAAATAGAGGCCATTTTAGAATGGCGCGTGACACGTAATCCGAGTGAAACTAACAGCGGGATGAACATTTGCCCTATAATAGTGCTACTCTGGAGAAATATATTGTAGTACTAAGTAGTCCCTTTCTTTTCATTGCTTAAACAGGTACTCAGGAGCCATGAATCTCGGATATTGATCTTTCATGTATGCAACCATTCAGTGCCACATAAGAGCACCAATAGAGATATTTTCTCGAGGTAAGCCTCAATAGAACAAAGAAATCGACCAAGGAGCATTACATTCTTTTGACATCAGGAAGCATTGTTAGCTAAATATGGACTTTGTTTCTCTCATTTAATCTCCATAGGCTTTGAGAGGCATCTGTCGCCTTCTATACAGTGTACCATATCGTGGAGAAACAGTAAACTTGTTAAACCAAGGTATGATGATAAAGTACAATACCTTACCCATTTCTGACTCTGAGCACTCATGAGTATATACAGTTGGACAGACCCACACAAAGCGAACATTATTATTAACAGGTCGAGTGTGCGCAGGATTGTTTCAGAAGAGTAGATTTTGACACTATACCGTCGTGGTTGGAGGTAAGAACACTCTTGCTTTCAAGAATAAGAATTTATGTAGCACTGACCTAGCGCATAAGTGTCAATAGTGTTTGCCCATTTACTTAAAAGGTTGGAGACCAGTTCTTAGGAATTGAAGACAGCCACTTGGATTACCAAATCCCGATTTAAACCACCAGGTGAATGAACGAGGGATGGGCCATGATAGATTCTCTTTTGTGATGAGATTAGCATGTACAAATTGGGGGGGTATTCCTCACTGAAAGAGTCTAGTCTCTATTTTCTATCTGAGTCTATAGATGACCGTGAAGGTTTATGAATGATACACAGCATGAATGTTCACTTCTGAAGAAGGGACGCAGGTGCCGAAATGCATAGCGCAGACATATTTTACCACTTTCACTTCTTGTTTTCTGTGAAAAAACATTAGAATTTTGAATTCTTTATCCTATATTTTCTACAATGAACAAAGATGTATTGTAATATGAATAACCTGTACATCATTGAGGTTATAATTATCCCCCAAAAAAAGTGTTTTTACTAAACAATGTGCGATTGAACTTCTTTTGATAAATTTGACATTTACAATTATCCATTAACATTATTGTAATATTATTTGGTGTGCAGGGGACACAAGTGTTCTACAGACTGTGGACACCAGTTTATTCACTCTTTCTAATATACAACCCAGTGCCAGGGTTGCCTTTCTCCCCTGCACCCTCTCACCAATACACAGATCAGCTATCTATTTCATAAGATTATGGTTTGCACCTGTACATCAGAGTTTTCTTGTATTAACTGGACCACTCTCACCATCATCTTCTATGTCAAGTAGCTCATGGTCAAGAAGTTCCTAATGCAATAAATGTCCACTATAAGACATTCCACTGCCCGTGGACCTACATCCAAGCCATATCAAATATCTATGAATAGACTCCAGAAAACTCAGAGAGAAGCCATAGTTTTCCAGATCTGTCCAAAAATGGCTGCCATTTCTCAGTGATGTTTTCAAATAACACTGACTGCAGCAGTGGCAGCCACAATTCATTCTTTTCACATCCCACCTACAGTACCTGGAACACAGTCTTTCCATGGGATCGGCACCAGAGGCATAAGCAGTCGTGAGGAAGTCATTATCAATGTTTGACAATGAATAAGGAAGGCAGACTGTGTGCTGGCTCTAATTAAAAAAATATCACACACTGAATTAGCCACTCACCTTTAATATTTTCCGAAAGATGGGTAGTGTTTATGACTCTGGGCTCAGTTCCATTCGCCCTTTGCAGATATATCGTGTACCAGGTGATAATTCCGTTTGGAATAGCGGGTGGCAGAAATGATACTATAACTTCCGTAGATGAGATGTTTCTGTAGGTGACATTTTCGGGGGCACTATCAGGAGCTGCAAGAAGGGAAGAGAGGTAAATATTTCAGTTATGATTTAACTTTTTTGAAAATCAAAAAAGCAGCGGCTCTGTGATTTCAGGATTTTCTGTAATGTCTAGTTTAAATCTTTCTAAACAGGTGCTAAATTACAATACTTCACTTTTCTGTTAATATTACGGTTAAAATTCCAGCTTTTGGCTATAATGCTCTTCCCTGAATTATGATAAATGGCAGAACTATGCATAGAAGCAAGTATGGACCTTGGTCATGTAATTAAATAATGCATCAGAACCAGACCATTCCATTTGGTCAACTAGGACATTTTGGCCAGCCCGAGGAATCCTTTGTCATGTAGCTCTTAACTTTGAGTAGTCCTCTTCTCAATTACTCAGGCTCATATTGCTTCTTATACTCCATGACAATTTCTTTTGCATGATTAAACTTAATGTAGTTGGGGGGTCTGTTCTCAGAAGCTGGGGCCTATTGCTTTTGCTTCCCAGTGGGGCGCAACAACAGTCTTTCAATGGGTCCTTCTGTAATTGTCATATTGATCATCCATCACTTTTCCACACCCCTAATGGCCTTCTTACAATGGACCATCTTGCCCTCCGCCCCTCCTAGATTGCTATTTAACATTTTACCATAGCAACTGAGCACCTATTTATATATGTAGCGGGACCCCAAAACAGTAAGTTCACCTTTGTTTGAAGGATATCCACTCATGATTACAGCCAACAAACATTTGTTGAAAATCTTGGACTCTTGGAGGGAGGCACAGGAAAATTAAATGTAAAGTTGTTTAACTAGAGCTGGGCAACAGTGGCTTAGTAAAAAGGGGTGTGGGTGGGGGAGGGGGGAGCAAGCGGGAAATCCTATTGAGGACCCAAGTGCTTAACAGTGCAATTTGTCAGGTCAGATTTGGTGAAACTCACAAAAATACAGATTCAACTGCAGCGATCCACCAACAAGTTCATCAGGTATCCACTGCCTGTAATCCTCTTTAGCTCATCGCTTCTATGGGTATCCCTCATACTTTATCCTTCTAGTTGAACCCACATTATTTTACCCTACAAGAGTATTCCCTTGCAGTACAGTACTCTGCAGCGTGAGAGCTAGGTATGCACGATACACAACCTAGCACACATATAAAATATTTCCAATGAGCAGAATTGCAGACAAAAACTTCCTAAAGAAAATCTGCCTCATCTTAATTGTTCCCTGAAACAAATGCAAGGAATTGGGAACAGAAAACGTTATTTTGTATTAAACATATCAGTTTACAAACATTGTGGTCTGTTTCATTTTTAATTGCTCCCTTAAAATGGGTCTCATTAAACAGATGGGAAAAGATGGGAACTTAACAGATTAAATAGAGTATATGTCTTTTGGTCTTACCCTATAAATTGATAGGGGGCAAAATATAGTGTTTGGCAGAAGAATACGCTGAACATGAAATCAATTAATTGTATCAGTCAGTTGTACATATGATATATAGATGCCAAATGCACCATTGAGACATATAATTTAACAATTGTTGTCATTGTTGAACAAAGGGGTAGCCCATGGCTTGTAAACGTTGTTCACACGCTCACCCAACAATAGTGGAACCTGCATTTGAAAAGTGGCATTGCCTTTGCTTTTCAGACGTTCATCAGAATATGGCACCCCACCTCTGTTGTCCCCACTTGTAAACTGACATCCCACACCTGTGAGATCAAGATTTTCTGAAGGCCTCTTTTACAGGAGGATGTAACTGCATGCTGGATTATCCATACAGCTCCCAAGAGGCACCCCAGCCTCCAAAAAGCTCAAGAACTTCCAAGCAGTTCGGTCCAGGATGCTGCTCCCATGTTAGCTGCCAATCAAAACCCACCATTATTGGAGAGTCCCTGTAGTTCTGCACAGCTTCACTGTCAACAGAACCTCGTGGTTTGTATTTAGTTTTAGACTTGGGGATTGAGTAGGAGATGACTGCCTTTACTCTCTTGTGGGCACTACACAAGCACATTCCAGCCCCCTTCTCCTATCTTAGCTGGGATGAGGCTAATAGTTGACGATAGGCGAGATCATACATTTACCCTTTATGCCTGGAAGGGCAATGGTTCTATGTCCAGCGCTCCTACCTTGTGTTGACAGAGGAAGTACATCATACCCTTCACCCCACAGCAGACAGAACCTAGTTATAGGCCACACTGATCCTGTTGCTTCAAACTTCAGATGAAATAACCAATTGATCCATCAGGCCCATGTGGTAGCCAATCAACAAGGTGGACAGGCACTCGGGGTGGCCACAAGGTGACATTTAGCACTACACAAAATAATGACATTAATAAATAAGCTAAACAAATAACTGACAGTCGTACATATGGTTTATGCCATCGAGTGAAAAGCGTCCTATCCCACTAATATTAAAAAGACAAACTATTCCAATGAATCCATGCAGAAAGTGTTGCTTACACAACTACAGGTGGGTTAATGGTGGTTGCAGCTCTCACAGATCCATGCACTCAGTCCATCTTATAAAGATTTTGACGTGACCAACTAGTGCACTTGAAAATCTAAGCTTTAACGTTAACAATTTCCAATGCTAACCTAGGTTAATTCAGACTCCTAACCATCTATCTGGCTCACAATCCAAAATGATGTACAGAACATGATATGCTGGTAAATATTGTGTATCCTCTGCCTTGTATCTCCTCCTTTTATTCGCAGCTCGACGTAGCCTGAAGTGAAAGAGTGGGGCACACATTTCAACGTAGGGCCTCTCCCTTCAAGGATTTATTTAATTGATTGTGAGTAAGGGTGGTACCTTCCATTCTACATAGCATTAAAAAAAATCGACAAAATACAAATAAAATGTTTCACTGAGTTGTTTTAACAAACATGCGTGGCGTGTGAGTGCTGTTTACAGCTGTTTTCTTTCTTCACTGAACCCACATGAAAAGCGACTGACCTCCGCCCCCACTCAGATGGGTTCAGCTGCCTTATGCATAGCTAGCTGTCGGGGACGTGTCTGGTACTTAGTTAGATATGCAAGGAGGGCGTGGCTGAGGGTCCCTCGCTCATAGAGTCAGTCATCCCCTCCTGCGCCTGCGTCGCAGCTGTGAGTCAGGGTATCCATGAGGGATAATAAAGCTGAAGACAGCAAAGTGCACTTTGCCCCGTGTGATCTGCACATGCACCGTTTTGTACATCGGCCCCATAGTCCTTACCTTCAACGTTGCCCAAATGAAGTTTAAAAAAGTCGCTTATGTTCATGCCAAACACATCTGACATCCGTCACTGCAATGATTTTGATGGCACCCTATGAATTCCCAACAGAGACACTAAACATTACCTGTATGGCATTGCAAGTAACACGATGACATGTGGTTATGCTAAATGCGTGTAGTAAGGTGACCTAATCTACATAATTTTTTAAGATGGCATGTGTGCACTGTCGTTCAGGCAACTCACACAAGAACCAAGTACCTGCAGCGGGTGTCCTGGGCTTTAGAAATATGTCAGAGTGGTGTATTTGAGGCTGTTTGCCCACAGACAGACCCCTCTACCCCTCGTACTCTGTATCTATTCTGCAATGAAAGTGATCACTGATCTTTGGGGTGTTGACTGGAGAGCCTGTATTAACTATGACTGCGTATAATGAGGCCGAGGTACAAGATGGAGGTTGTTTCCACAGGCTACATGACGCATTCACCATTGTGCGTGCTAGTGTGCCCCAAGCTTAACAGAGTTACAGGAGCCTGTTGTTGATGGAGGGAGTATGTGTGCTGGTTACTGGTTCGTTGGGGTGCGATCCTCTTATGACCATGATACCCATATGTGATTAAAACTAATTCATAGCACTTTTTACCAAATATTGGACATCTAGGGCCTCATTACGACATTGGAGGTAGCCATGCCGCTGTTTGCGGCATGGCTACCCCCATTCCGGGTACCAAGTCCGGGCTCCCTGAATGGGGAAATACCGGGCCATTGTGACCTTGGAAGGACCGGTATGTCCCCATTCAGGGAACCCGGACCCAGTACATCCCCATTCTCATTCGAGCCCCCATAGGGCTCAATGGGAATGGGGAGGATGCAAAAACGGGCCCGTTGTTTGCATCCTGGTCTGCTCGCAGGACCCGCTTAGGACGCCTGGTCCTGCGAGCAAACATCATAATGAGGCGGTAGGGGGTTAACGGGGCCGGCAGCTCTACCGGCCCTGTTAACTCCCTATCGCCAGGGTCGTAATGAGGCCCCTAGTCTTTTTTAAGTATACCTCCAGTCAAGGCCTTTTACTGCACAGGGAGGGCTCAGGCACACAGCATATCATAGAATGCATTTAATTGGCCAAATGTGTCCAGATTTTGCTCGGTGCACTCAATCCCCGCTTTCTGATGGGAGCGATTAGCTGTTGGGTCATGTATGCTTTCACAAGACGAACAATAGCCCTTCTTTATATGATGTTAATGGAAACTGCTAGCCGCAGCGAGGTTTTTTATGTTTTAGTTTTTTTACATAGGACCTTACTTCTGTGTTTATGAAGTGTACAATGCTTGCCACTGACACGTTGCAGTAGGTTTTTTTTTTTTCTCCAAAAACATTCGGAAACGGAAAAAAAGCAAGTGTGAAACATAAGAGGAAATAGCATGCAAAGAAGGAAAATGAAGGAACACATTACCATCTTCATCAGTTCTTACAAAGAGGGGTTTACTTGTTTGCGGTCCGCTTCCAACAGATGTGCTGGCACTGACAGTAAGACTGTAGTCACTGTATTTGTTAAGGCCACTAAGGACCACAAAAAGGTAACTACTGTTCAGGCTCCAAACAGTACCATCAGCGCCCACGCACGAAACCGTGTAGTACGTAATGACGCCATTGGGAGAGGAAGGTGGAAAGTAAAACAGGCGGACTGAGGAGGAGCTTAGATTGCTGTAGGACAGGTTATGAGGAGGATCATCAGGAACTGCAGAAATAAAAAGGCAAAGATACATTTTTAGTAATCCTTTAAAATATACTTTTTTTCTATAAAATGAGACCAAAAAAGGCCAGGGATCATCTGGCGCATTTTCCTGCATATTTTCAAGCTGTGGTTTATGACACTTCCACAAAAATAATACTGTGGGGAGAAAAAGAGCATTTTTATATGGCGCACATGGTATCACGTTTCCCTGTTGTTTCTGTTGATTCCGTTTGCCAGTTTATGAAGCCAAGTGTGGTTAATGATGCAGATGTTTTATGTGGCTAGAATTACCCCCTTGCCGCTAAGGGCCATTTTCATGCAGCATGTTCACTTCAAGCAATTATTCTAGATATTGTATTTCTGGCAAATTCATTTCAGGCTTCGCATCTGCCCAGATGTTGAAAACATTTGGTCAACAATCAATTGGAGAGGCCCGATCCATGGCATGCAGCTCACAGGCTAATTATTTCCATGACACTTCAGACCTGGCGGCTGCTAATAAAGAAATGTGAAGAACATAGAAAAAGAAGTGAACATACTACTGATTCTAAGTTTCCAATTTCCCCTTACCGTCTTCTAGGGTGGTCATATTGAGAACACTACTGATTTGGTTCCCATTGCCGTACATGGTGCTGGCGGACACATCCAACTCGTACTTTGAGTACTTGCGGAGATCGGATAAGACGACCGAGGAGTAGTTGCTGGTGATATTTAGGACGTGTGATCGATTCCAATATCGGACCGTATAGAACAAAATGACTCCGTTGGCATGGACGGGTGACTTCCATGAAACTTCCAGCTGGGTTGAGTTGATGTTTCTGTATGACAGATCATATGGAGGACTTCCTGGGGCTGAAAACATATGAAAAGGAGGAGATTAAATGATCCTGCATTGGTTGACAAATTGACTATTTATTGTTGAACCACATCCAAATTATATGTTGGCTCCATGGAGCACGCCACAATCTATTGAAAAATAATGTTGTCGATTATGAGGCAAACGTGTGTCCACATAGTCTGCAGCCCTTGCTTCAATAAAATAAACTCATGAATGTTTCTAGGCTTTGTATATTAAAATTAGACATTTGCAAATTCAATGAAAGCGATTTAAGTTATATTTTCTTATAGCACACTGTCCCCTGGAGAAAAGAACAATCCACTCGAACTTATTAGGTACAAAACGATCTACTTACTATTACAACTCTACATACTCGGTGGCCAAGCCCTGTTATGTATCTCTCTATACGTCTGGGATTGACTGAAGTTTCCTCAATGCAAAGGCCCTTTTTCAATGTCTCAATTACTCTTTGCGGCACTGTGGTTGTCACCAAGAGGAACTTATTAGCATCAGTGCTGGCATACCAAAGGGGTGAGAGCATCCACCTCGAAGGAGTTTCAGTGCAATGACAGAATGTTTTATGGATGCTAATAATTTGATTTCCCCGATTACTGCCTACTCAGTGCAGGTGGTAACCAGAGTAGAAAACCACATACACATTCTACAAGACCTCAGTGTCCTTTGTTTTGTGTACAGCAGCCCCTCGCCCTTTCTGTCCTGTAATCTCAGCCTCCCATGGCAACATCTAGCAAACCTCCATGGTAGCTTAAACTTGAGAGACGAAATGACATTGGGGCGTGTCAACTTGTGGCCCGAACTCTTCTTCTTCTTCTTCTTCTTCTTCTTCTTCTCAATTATCGGAGGCGTGGGCGGGCCCATGCAGGCGCTTCCCCATCCTAAAGGATGATGTGCACCAGACCCACTAATCAATACTTAGCACACAAACTCGCAAATCCTCCCACCGCCCCGTCTGCCTCACAAAATCCAACATCACACTGCTCCTCCTCCTGCCTCTCACCCAGTCACTTCCCAGCAAAGCCCTCCCACTCAGCTCAGCCACACCCAGCTTAGTCAACCAAACCCTCATCAATTCTCTCTCTTCAACATGTCTCTCACACCTAAGCAAAAAATGTCCCACAGTCTCAGGCACCCCACACACCGCACAGTCCCTCGACTTACGCTTCCCCACTCGAAACAGACAGTCATTCAGCCCCACATGCCCTATCCTCAACCGGTTCAGCATCACCTCCTCCCCCCTCCTCCATTGCAGACTCCCCGCATCCACCTTCACCGACACTTTCCCATGAACACCAAACATCCACCTGCCCTTGACCCCAATCACCCACCTCTCCTGCCACTCATCCATGACCCGTCTCACCATCACAGCCCTCACCTCGTCCACACTCAAAGGCAACCTCACATCAACCGCTCCCCTCTTCATACCCTCACCCGCCGCCAGATCCACCAACTCATTACCCAAAATGCCACTGTGACTGGGGACCCACGCCAACTCCAAATCCATTCCCCCACGCACACACCGATCAATCTTCCTCCTGATATCCAAAATCACATCCTTCCTATCACCATCCCCTGCCACAATCGCCTGCAACCCACTCAATGAATCCGAGAACACCACCACCTTCTCATACCCCAACTCGCACACCCTATCAATCGCCAATGCAATCGCCACCAACTCAGCGGTACAGATCGACACATCATTCGTCAATGGTCCCATTTTATACTCCCCAGTGCTTTCCAGATAATATGCCATGCCCACTCTCCCAGACACAGGATCTTTCGAACCATCCGTGAACACCTTGCATCCTTCCTTTCCTGCCACATACGCCTGACCCAAAGCTTTGATCTCGCCCCGCAATCCTCTCTTCTTCGACACCAGATTCGCAAACCCCAAACACACCTTTGGAGACCCCATCATCCACCTCGGCCATCTCTCCAAATCCGTACCCATCACAGTCATCAAATCGCCCACACCCCACTGCACTCCCTTCTCCCACATGTGAAACCCAAAAGTGCCCCGCTTCCTCCTCCACCGGTCCCTATAATAGTCAAACCTCCAATTATACTTCAAACATTCACGCACCGGATGAGCCACACTCTTCGCACTGCACTTCACCCACCATCTCATATTCAACGCATCCCTCCTCAACCCCAACGGCATCTCCCCCACAAGCACCTGAACCGCATTCACTGGAGAGGACCTCATCACACCCGAACATACCCTCAATGCCCTCGCCTGCACCCTATCCAACCGCAACTTCTGACTCACCGTGAAACCCACTGACACCTGGCATCCAAAATCCATCACACTCAGAATCAACCCCTTATACAACATTCGTAGACACTTCTGCTGTGCACCCCACTCTTTCCCAGTCACCACCCGCAGCAAATTGAACCTACGTTTACACTTCTCCACCATACCATTCACCTGCAAATTCCAGTTTAACTTCCTATCCAAGATCACCCCAAGTACCGAAACTCTTCCACGCTTTTCACCCTCTCACCTTTCAAAACTAAGTGCAACCCTTGCTGCACTCTTCTCCTTGAGAAAACCATACTCACTTTTATCCACAGATACCGAAAAGCCCCATTTCCCACACCACTCCTCCATACGCACTATCGCAGCTTGCAGCCGACTCTGCACCAACAACAAACTCCGCCCTCTTACCCATACCACACCATCATCTGGGAAGAAATCCACCTGACACCCGAAACCCGCCAAAGCTCGAATCAACCCATCCACCATCCCGATCTAGCAGAGGCCTTTTGTACAAAATGGTTTTGCATCCAGAAATAATATGTGTCAAGAGCTGCTTCGCTGGGTCATTAATAGACAATGCCACAGTATTGAGCTGTACCAGAGGGACTTTCCCAGTGAGGGTCAGCACACCCAGAGAGCTGCAAAAGACAATGCCCTTAAAACAGCAAACATTAGCAACATAAGCAGATCATTTAAGTGTGGCTGCTATGCTTGGGCGCTTTGATCCTGCTCTCTAAAAAATGTCTTTGCCCTCTATATGGCATATTGAAGTTGGCAAGCCAAAGAAAGTAGTGGGCTAATGTCTGCGGAATACTCACACAGGCTCATAAATTTGGAAAAAAATACTTATGGCCCGAAAGGGGGCTTAAGGCCATTAGCACCCCGGGCTACCAAAGCAGTAACCAGGGGTGCTAAAAATAATTATTTTCCTTCGTTCAATGGGATGCCGCGCAGGTCCCTTTGAACAAAGGACAATCCTTTACAAAGAGGGCCGCAATGGAAAGGGGACGCAGGGCTTTGTACGGAGACCCTCTTCCCTTTCAATGACAGCCTGCGGGAGGCACGGGGTAGGAGCAAGGTGCCACAGCCGAAATAAGGTAACTAGAGGATGAAAAAATTGAAAAAAAGGGGAAGGAGGGTGGGCGGAAGATGGCAGTGGTGGAGCCGGTCATCAGGTGGCATGGAACGCAGGCTTTCGCCAGCGGTTCATGCCCGCGTTCCTGCTTGGCTGGCACCCCCCCAGGGTGCTAATGTATGAAAAGGCATTTCACAATGGGGGCTCTTTCAGCCCTCACATTGCCCCCACATTGTTAAATCTGTAAAATGGAAAAAGCATTTCAATCCATGTGTGAGAAATAAAGATGCAAGCAGGAAAGCAGTGGTTGACACCATTACTGTCCCACTATAAATAAATGCATTAGAGGGTCCAAAGGATTATGTTATGCTTTGCACATCCCCTTACCCCTGATTTTGTTTTATACAAAATACATAACATTTGTGAATTCCTAATGTGCATACAAATGTACAGACATGCCCCCTCCTAATCCCTGCTTTGCACAAATGCACACAATGGTGTGCAGGCATCTGACAAGGCACATGTATGTTGCACACATTAAGAAGCACTTATTTAAGGGGGGGCGCTGTTGCGCACATCAAACATGGCCGCCTGAAGAGAGAGCTCCGGCTCCAATATAAATCCTAACATCCATTAATCCTCTCAGCGCTGTTCCAAACGCTTCAGAAAGGAAGATTGCGGTGGCGGAAGACATCCGGAGCAGGCACCCCAAAAGCTGAGCAGCTCCGTCGGAGGAAACTCGAAATATTGGGCTGGAGAGTTTTGGCGGCCAGGGGGAGCTGGTGTGGCTGCCCGCTGGCTCCACAGAGAAGCTACTGTATGCCAGGGCTGAGCTGTCCAGAGCGGGCCGCGGTGGGGGAGGGGCGCTGCGGTTACTACCGTACTGCGTCGCCCGCAGTGCAAAGGGCGGCGTTGCCGCCCCCGACCCACACAGCGGATGAGCTGCTGGCGAGGGGCATCATCACCCGAGGCTGGACACAGCTGGAGAGGAGAGTGGAGGCCCTGCCGGGAAGTCGAGGCTAGCAGTGGGGCTCTCGCGGCCGTGCTGTGCGCAGTGCTGCGGCCGCCGCCAAGGGCTCAATCCATCCGTTCCCCGTGAGGAGAACACGGAGAAGGACCGCGGTGACACGCAGGGGGGGTCGTGCCGCACCCCCCACATTGAGTAAGTGAGGCTGGGTGGACAGGCCACCCCCACGATAACCAACACAAGAGCCAAGCCGGAATCCTTGGGGTGTAAACACTGGGTGGCCCCGGGGATAAATCCCGGGAACCACTACCGGCGTCTCAAAGGAATGCAGTGCCTTGTCACAAAGCAACGCATGAGGCATGGGAGGACTGTTAAAGGGGGCTTAGGAGACCGCATCCCCCCTCCCCCTGGTGCCGGGTGTGACATGCCAAGCAAGACAAAATTGTACCACCAACACCCCGGGGCAGACAAGGACAGTCCAAGGCGGCCCCGCTGAAAAGGAAAGGGGGAAAAACACCTAAGAGGGAGGAGAAAAGAGGGGAGAAAAAAGCAAAAAAAAAGAAAGGAAAAGCAAAAAACCCCATCAATCCTGGAGAGGTGCAGGGGGACACCCCGCTAAAAGTCGTGTGGGGTCAGTCACTACAACCCATTCCTGGGACCTGCACGGCAAAGATCCTGGCCCCGCAGGAGGCACGCAGGAACATTTAAACACCCTTAAAGAAGAAGAGGTGCAGACGGCCAAACGCTCTCACACTGCCCGCCAGGTTTGCTCTCACTTGGACAGTTATACATTAATATAGAATATGTGGGAGGACGCAGTCCACTCTAAGGCCGCGCACCACATCACATGGGACGCACCAAAAGGAAAGGCGCAGGAGGGAAAAAGACCAGCCCGATGGACTCCTTCGCCAGCTCCCAGCCATAGCAGGTAAAAGACCCCCTGGACCGCCTGGCGACACTGGTGCAAAATGGATTCATGGCAGTAAATGTAAAGCTCGATGACATTGTCGCAACGATTGGGTCTCTGAAGGCTCGAGTGGAAAAGGAGAGCACACGCATTACAGAGGCGGAGAACAGGATAAGCACTAACGAAGGCACGATCATACAGCAAGGCCGCGTCATAGCCCACCTCCAGACGGAGCTACGCAAAACTCAACATAAGTGCGTAGATTTAGAATCAAGATCCCGGAGAAATAATATCCGAATTGTACGGGTTGCGGAAACTTTTGGCAAGGGCGATATGGAAAGGCAAGTTGAGAACCTGTTGAGAAGTATCCTGGGAGCAGATTCTTTCTCCGAACACTTTTTGGTGGAGAGGGCCCACCGCACGCTGGCGCCGTTGCCGAATCCTGGGGCATCCCCTAACACCATAATAGCTTGTCTCCTCAATTACAGGGACAGAGACTCGATACTAAGACTGTCTAGGGAGAAAAGCACACTACATTTTTAACACAACAGGATCCATATCCATCCGGATTTCTCCGCTGGCATACAGGCACAGAGGCGATCATACAAACTGGTTAAAAAACAGCTGCGGATACGCAATATACCGTATGCCCTCATCTTTCCAGCGAAGATGAGAATCCAACATGGCGGGAGAGCCCACTTCTTCGAAAACCTAACAGAAGCCATGACATATATAGAGGCCTCCATTCCGCTACCTCCTAGAGACCAGATAGTCGACCAGAATGCCAGACCACGACCCGGAGATGAGATACCAGACGCAGTTGATTGACCAAAGTAAACCATCTGCTCCCTAACACTGGGAAGAATCAGGAAGGGGGAAAATTTGTTTTGCTCTTTTTTCTTTCCTCCGAAATAAGGGTAGCCAGCTCCTTACCACCCTGAGGAAGGAACACACTACACTATGGATGGACAGAATGAAGACTTATAATTAATCGAGCCGAGAGCCTCCGTGAGGGCGTGTCATGTGTAAGCAACGGGCGACCCTCAGGAAGGATCCATCAGTTTAAGGGAATTAATGTTACAGGGCAGCATCGTCAAGTTGGGGGTGATGATGTGGGTGGGGGACCAAAGGATCACAGGATGCTCAGCTCCGTTGAGTGATGCAGGATGGGGCGGGGGGGTTGAGGGTTTGGGACTCAGTTGGAAGAGTCCCACAAGTTAAATATCGTGGTGACATTGCAGCGCATGGAACTCTCCTGAGCATTGGCATGTCAGGAGTCACAACAAGGGTATACAGATATGCCTAATCCTGTAACGTCGGCCCGAGGGCTTCAACTAAAACTTCTCACATGGAATGACCGGGGCCTGAACAATCGAGCCAAATTGAACAAGGTGGGAGCCTATATCACCCGGCACCATCCCCAGATAATCATGCTACAAGAAACTCATGCGCTCGGGAGGGTCAACACAGAGCTCTTGAAAGGGTGGAGTAAGCAAAGATACTACACTGAATACTCGTCTCATGCGAGAGGAGTACTAATCCTGATCCACCCCTCAGCTGGGTTCCAACTGGGAAAAAGCAAAATAGACCCTCTGGGTCGATACGTGATAGTATGGGGACACGTTGCCGGGGAGGAACTGGTATTAATAAATATGTATGGTCCGAATGTAGACGACCCTGACTTCTACACAAATGTAATGCATGAGGTTGGCTGGTCTGGGAGCGGGCAAATATTGTGGGGGGGGAGATTTTAATACCATATTAAATACCACCCTAGACCGCTCCACCTCCACACATAGGAACCCCACAAAAACAGCGGTTACTCTACAACAAATCACAGCACAACTGTCACTGGTAGATGCCTGGAGAACACTACACCACCACAAAAGACAGTATTCCTTCTACTCCTCGGTGCACGACACCGAATCTCGCATAGATTACTGCCTGGTGTCCGCATCCCTTATGAACCAAATCGGCAATAGTGAAATACTTCCCCGCACCCTGTCAGACCACTCCCCTATCATAATGGATATGGCATTTGGGAACCTGAAGCCACCCGTCAGGAGATGGAGAATGCCCCCCGGCATCCTTAAGGACCCTGCAGTGGCAGAGGAATTACATACAGAGATAGAATTCTTCCTTGAGACCAACAGAGACTCAGTCAGCAGTGCTGCAACCTTATGAGAGACATTTAAGGCATGGGTGAGGGGGATCCTGATTTCCAAATCCACGGGGCTGTTAAAGGTGGTCAGGGGGGGAACTGGCACAAGTAGAGAAAAGGTTGGGGGAGCTAGAACAGCGATACACAGCCATGCATGAGGACAGCACTCTTGCGGACATAAACAGCAACCTACAAGAATTTAATAAACTGGCCACTACTGTACGTGGCTACCCCAGTTAGAGCACGTCGGTATGGCGAGGGCAACAAGGTGGGTCGCACCCTAGCCAACCTATTAAAGGCCAAGAGACACCATACCCCGATTTCCAGCATAATAGCAGGGGACAGCACGGTAACCACAAGTGAGGAGGGTAAAAAATGGAGAATTTTCCCAATTCTATACAGAACTATACGCTAATCATGACCTGAAAACTCCCCAAGCCATTAAGGAATACTTAGATAACATTACGCTTCCGACGTTGTCAGCAGAGAATAGACTGCTGCTTGACCAGCCCCTTACGGTAGATGAGATAAAGGAGGCGATTAAATCACTAGCCAGTGGTAAGGCACCCGGCTCTGACGGACTAGGGCCCGAATTGTATAGGGAGCTCTGTGAGGAGCTAGCCCCGATACTACTGTCTGTATGGGAGGAGGCCATAGAGGTTGGGACACTCCCGACGTCCATGAGGGAGGCAATAATAACGGTACTCCTTAAGCCCAGGTGCCCTCCGAGCGAGATGTCCTTGTACCGACCCCTATCCCTTATAAACTGTGATGCCAAGGTATTCGCAAAAGTTCTGGCCACCAGGCTCCTCCCCAATATGCCCGTGTTGGTACACCCAGACCAGTGTGGATTTATCCCCACCAGGTCGACGGCACTGAATTTGCATAGGCTGTTTGGTGTTATGGCCCAGATCAAGCCAGAGGCCCAGGCGATGGCAGTATCCCTAGACGCCAAAAAGGCGTTTGATTCAGTGTCTTGGACATACTTGTTCATGGTGCTTGAGAAATTTGGATTAGGCCCATACTTCCTTAAAAGCGTCAAGGTACTATACACTAACCCGGGAGCCAGAGTACTGACCAATCGCACCATGTCAGAATGGTTTGAGCTGGGTAAGGGTACGAGACAGGGTTGCCCGTTCTCCCCCATACTATTCACCCTTACTATGGAACCAGTTGCAGCAGCAATAAGGGAACACCAGGAACAGAGGGGAATATGGATGTCGGGCCTAACCCAATCCATTTCACTATACGCGGATGACACCCTGTTGTACATCCGGGAGCCAGACATACACCTGGGGCCAGCAATGGACACCGTACACAAATTCGCAGAATACTTGGGCTATAAAACTAATCATTCCAAATCCGAAATTTTTCCTTTGACTCTTGTCACTAGATGTCCGAGTAACACGCACGGCCTACAGTGGTCCCCCGACAAGATAAGATATCTGGGGGTTATTGTGTCAGGCGATAGGACATCCCTGTTCTCGAACAACCATGACTCCCTGCTGACCACGATCTCTACCAAACTCCGCTTCTGGGCTAAACTTGCCATCTCACTTATTGGCTATATTGAAAATGGTCATTCTCCCTAAACTGCTATATATATTTACTAATGTCCCGATATGGCCTGGTAGGCGATTCTTTGATACTCTCAGGTCCATCGCAGTGGAGTTTCTCTGGCACGAGGGGGGGGGGGGGCGGCCAGAATGAGGTGGGAGAAAATGGTGGAACCTTACAATCAAGGGGGCATAGCAGCCCCAGAATTTGAACTGTACTATCTGGTGGCACAAGCTCAGTTTGTTAAACACTGGTACGATGAGCAGGACACCTCACCACACATTTGTTTAGAAAAACATGCACGTCCAACCGACTTAAGGTCAGTCATCTTTAAAGGAAAGCATAGAGATGAGTGTCCGTTCGACCCAGTTAGTGCAATTGTGTGTGCATGGTCCAAAATGTACCGTAGGCTCGGGTTGGAAACACCTTATTACGCTGAGGCCCCATTCTGGAACTTCCCCGATATAGCACCCACATATGATCCGGATGTGCAAAAGACATGGGACCCGGATAGAGAATTTAAAATTAAAGACATATTTCCCAATGGCAGATTTATAACGCTGGAGGAGTTCAAAACGGGGATGGGGAGGGACCAATTGATAATACTACAATACCATAGAATGAGAATGGCCTTTAAGGCTAGGTGGCCAATGTTCCCAGAGGAGCCCCCGTCGCACCCGTGCCTGGTGGCCCTGTCCACCCGGTCGGGGACCAGTGTCTCGAGGCTATACATGGCTGTACAGGCCAACACTCCATCGGTAAACAATATAAAGACCTCCTGGGAGACGGACCTGGGGGCTGCCATAACTGAAAAATCCTGGGGGAGAAACTGTGAACTAACCAAGAGGGTCTTCATGAACGTGGCCCTTCGGTTTATCCAATTTAAGGTGTTGAATAAGTTGCACTACACCCCCCAAAAGATCGCGAAATTCACAAAGAACGACCCCAGCAGGTGTCAGAAGTGTGGGCGGATCAGGCAGATTCAATACACATGTACTGGAGTTGCCCACACATATGTGGATTCTTGGGGGACCGGCGAAAATCCTAGAGGAAGTAACTCAGATACCGGCAGACCTTACACCGCAAAAATATCTGTTCGGGGATATAGGAAAACAGTCAGAAGTAACTAGAAGACTATTTAATATTTCATGCGCTGTGGCAAAAAAGTGCATTCTGCAAAAATGGAAAAGTATGCAGGCACCACAAGTGAGCAACTTTCTTAAGGAATTGATGTACGTTAACGAATGTGAGGAGCACTATGTGTTGTCACTCCCGAATACATGTAAACCAAAGGACATTTGGGCCCCGTTCAGAGTATATCTATGCGAAGCGGACTCTACCGGTGACAGCCGGGCAGGGCCCAGTAATAAGCCTATTCTGTAATACCGTGCTTTATGGTATATTACAAAATGGATGTCTCTGATACGGATTTGTTCGGAATGTCATGTTGGTGCAATGCGTGTACCACAATCATTAAATAAAGTTTAAAAAACAAAAAGCACTTATTTAAAAGGGAGCAACTTTTTTGTTGCAAGTGAAGGGGTGCACCAGTGCATCCCCTCACTTGCACCAAAAAGGTTTTGTGTATATGGCCTGAAGTGCTCATGAAGGACTCAGAGAGATACCTCGTTCTGGAGTCAGAGAGGCAGATTTTCTGTCAAGCAAACGTAAAAATATGTGCAGTCGCAAAATCAGACTTCAAAGCTATCCCTGGTTGAGTTCTGGATGGACTCCTCCTGATTGATTAAACCGGGTCTGCACTAAACCTCCCAGCAGCGCTGTTTTAGGTCTGCAGTTGTTCTTTCTCATCCTGCAATATCTACGTTAGGATACCACATAGTTTTATTTGCTAACTTTCATTGCTGCATCATGTAGATCCAATGTACATGCAGCTGCCAAACAGCTGAAACAACATATAGAATCATTGCATTTTACAGTTGTGTGAAAAGAAATAAAACCTTTTCTTTTAAAAAGGAAAAGCATAAACTCTAATAATTTCTGAGCCTTTCTTGTGGCTGAAGTCCATTTATCTTTAAGCGACGAGGGTAATAGGCAAATGTACATGTTCAAGCACTTATAATATTTTGCACTGCTGCCACCTTGAAGTCAGGGGTAGGAGAGGATAGGTAAGGGTTAATGAGGGAGGAGTCTCGGATGAGATTATGAGGCAAAGGAAGAGCCATGCATGGATTGGAACAGAAGAGGAGACATCTGTTTGCAGAACTGAAGCCATTCGAATTCCACACTGTTATGGCTTGGGAGAGGTTCCAGAGAGAACAGCCTTGAAAACCAGATGATCTGCACCAGAGACTTCTGTAGAGAACAGGAAATCTTTTAAAACGTCAGTTGTCAGGTCCAATCACCCACTGGTTTGGCGCACACCAACCTCATTGCCTCTGTGTCACCCTCACTACCCTATGTCACTCTTAGTGTCCTGTATTTACCCCATGTTACAATCACTGCCCAGTTCTACACCAGGTCACTCTCACTGCCCTAGGTCTGATTTGTTTTTCCTTTTTTTGTTTCTTAGTTTATTTCAAACCTTTAACAAATATTCGTCCATGTATTCCATTTAAAAGATAAAAAGTCGAAACAAAACAAAGCAAAGCAAGGCAATGCATGCAACTCCTTTTAGCCAAATGACAAATCCCCTTTCTATAAAATTAGCACTCCGCATGTGTCCTACATTCCTCGCACTCCTTTAAACAATCAACTTACACATCTAGTGGGACATTCCCTTTCCATAAAACTGGATCTTCACTTGTTACATGCATTCATCGCCATGGCTCAGCAAACATTCCATTCAGAAATGTAACCAACGCAAAAACCAACGGTGGATGCTCACCCATCAGAAATCTTTGCCACCACTTGGCATTCCGTTAGGCCTACACAAGAGGTCAGCAAATGTTTTAGTGATTCCGTTTCACCTGGTATCATACAGAATCTACATACAACTTCTACATACAACTTCAACTTGCTCTGCTGTTTCCTAGCAGCTAGCACCTCTCGGGTAGGGTAAAGATTTAAACGTACTCTCAGAAAGTTCCCTCTGATGGCTGGGCAGGGAAACGTTTTCAGATATTTAGGTACCTGCATTACGGACCTACACTCCAGAGCGTAATCTTTCATCAGAACCAAGTTGTTCTGCTTGGTTTCAGTCAATATCCAGTCCTGTTGATTTAGTTTATTTTTTACCAGGACAGGATTGGATATTAAGGTTAGCACTGTCGAATCCAGGTCTAATAGAATACTCGCACATTTTGCCTTCCACACACTTAGATGGTCAAAGTGTGGCACCAATACAATGTCACCCAAGATGGTCAATAGAGGGGCCGTGTGAGCCAGCAAACATTTACGGAAAAAAAATAGAGTTTTCCACAGGGATACTGAATATAAAGAGGGTAGGCCTAGTAAAAATCTAATACATGCCATGGGCAAACTCTTTGGAAGCCGAAGGATTCACTTCCAAAAAGCTCTTTCCAAGATCTCCCTTATTTGCCATGCCAGATTTAAGGTTGATCCAGCTCCATAGGATAAAATGGGGATTGCCTTTTGATTGTAAAATGTAATCAGTGGAACCATAGAGAATTTTCCAAGTCTTTGATATAGGATCATGCCCTGGGAACTCAGATGTTTTATTTTAGATCTTAGCAAATTCGCCCATGGGGTTTCTGCCACACTTTGTTTGATGCATACTCCCAAATAGATAATGGTGTTAATGAGTTCAAGTGGTTCATGGTTTAATTGCCATTGGAATCTTCTATGGTTTGTTTCCCTCTTTCCTTTCCATTGAACACCAGGATTTTGGATTTTTTTTACATTGACTTTTAACTCATTTAGAGTCATTTAGGACTGCATGGTGACTAAGCATCTCTGCAGTCCTATTGGCGTTCTGTCAATCAAAAGCAGATTGTCCGCATATACAATCCATGGCACCAGTCTCCCATTGATCTTTGGCGGAAAGCTGCGTACCACGTTTTGTATGGTTTTCAAATCCAAGATATGAAGATTAAAAAGAATAGGCGATAGGGCACAACCTTGTTTTAGGCCCTTATTAACCTTAATTACCACAGACAGGAGTCTCTGATGGTTAAGGAGGACCTGCATAGTTATATCTGAATACAATGCCTCCATTGGTTCCACTAGATCCTCAGGGCAGTTCCATTCCCTCAACTTTGTCCATAATCTATTTTGGCTCACACTGTCAAAAGCCTGATCCAGGTCCACAAAGGCAATGTAGAGTTTAGTCTTTCCTTTGATGGCCTGGAGCTTGAGCAGGTTCAATAGAAATAGATTCAGGCTGCTGCCAATGCCCTTTACAAATCCACTTTTCCAGGGATCTTGATGGCCTGAATACCTAGCCCATTAAGTCAGGCGATTTAATTTAATAGTGGCAAATATTTTCTGCAGGCTGTCGAGTAGGGCTATAAGCAAATAGTTGCTGGGCTCAGTTTGTAGCCCCTTCTTAAAGATCGGTATGATAACTGCCTTTTTTCGAGCTGGGTGGGATCTTTTTTTCTCTCAAGATTTGACAAAAAAGGGCATAGGCAGACTCTGACCATTCCTCTGGTGCTTGCTTCAGTGAGTAGTTGGATAGACCATCAGGGCCGGGAAACCCTTGAGGTACTCAGCCTTAGAATTGAATTGAGAATTTATTTAGATTCAAGGGCCACTGGGAGGATTTTCTGGGCATATCGGGAACTGGATTAGTCAATATAGGTGAAAGAAGTCGTCTGAAATTATCAACCATTTCTGCTCATCCACCATTTGCATTTGTACGGAATTCTGGGAGGTATCAATTTTATTGATCCATTCCCATGTTAGTCTTGAATTCTTTTTGCTCAATACATTGAGAATGTTTTCCCCCTCCACTTGCATACGATCTGGTCTGAAGCCACGCAGCCAGTTTTTATATCGCGGCTTCCTTTTTTTTAAATTTAGGGCTCGGTTAATCAAAGGCATAGATTTTAAGGTTTTTATGTCGGCCCTAAATCTTTTCTGCTCTGCCACCAATTTGCTGTTAAATCTGTGTTTATGGATGAAGTCTGGTCTACAGCCACAGCGATCTACCTGCTCATATTTAGCCAACAATGCCAGATAGTTTAGTGCATCGTTGACCATTTCAAATCTTGAGCTTATAATGGATATGTCATGTCTAAGACATCTTGCGGGGCCAAGCGGAGTCTATGTCGCCCTTGAGAGACATTTACAATTAAAGCTTGGAGACACTCTTTGCTACAGGCGGGCCGGCCCAGCATATTTTCAGGAGAGAAGGATCACTGGAGCCTATCTTCATCATTACTAATGAATCAATTATTTCCTGAACATTGCACGAGACAAAGCAGTAATCGATTACTGCCTTAGAGGGGCCACAGCCCCACGTGTGTTTGGCAGGAATGTTACCAACCGTATTGTTATTTAGCATCAGTAGATCCCTGGCTCTCATTACCTGAATCCACGCCTTTGTTCTTACTCTGCTAGCCTTCTTTGAACCATCTCCCAAGGACGTGGGCATTTCAACATTCACACACCTAATGTTTAAATCACCACCCAGTATAATACATGGATCTACGGTCGCCAGCCTGGCCTCATCAATCGCCTCCATCACTGTACATATAAATAGATCACAGTCCACTTTGCAGGGGTTGAAATATAGATTAATCAAAATAGACACTACTGGTTCAAAAAAGTCTGCATGGGTCCATTGGACTGTTACTATTTGAACCCATGGATTAGGAGTGCTATGTTTTAAGATTTTTTGGGAAATTTCCCTTTTAATGAGTGTCAACAATCCTGAGTAAGGTCTGCCCCTCTGACCCTTTAAAGCGGGATTTAAAAGGGAAATGTATCTGTCACATATAGGAGGCTCTCGCAACCATGTTTCCTGGAAGAGCAGGATGTCATACTGAGAACAGTCTATGGTGTTTCCATTCATGAGATGGGAAAATCCCCTGGTGTTCCAAGATCCAGTTTGTAGCAAAGTTCTTTTGTTGTTCCTTAGGCATCAATGCTCCTTAGAGGGGGCCAGGATAGCGTGAATCCAGGACTAATCTTCATCCTTAGGAAAAGACAAGATCCTAGTATTTCCATACTCGACTGATCTTGCGTCCTTTGACTTCCTAGAAAAGGTAATTTTTAAGGAAGGGTCCAGCCCAGTTAGTAGCACAGCTACTTTGGTCTCCAATCTATCAGGGCACATACCAACTTCTTTCTCCAGTTTGTGTGCTTGAGCGTGGGACCAGTTGCCTTTCCGGCCCCTCCTTAAAATGGCCTCAGACTTATGCATCGATTCTGAGCAGAAAGCTTCGTAGGTTAAGTCTTTTGCAAGATGAAATCCCAGTTTCCGAAATGTGGAAGCAGTGCCCCACAGAGCTTTCATAATCTGCTCTTATCTAACATTCTAGTTTCTTATACAAGCTGTACCACAAGGATGTCCTTTGAGGATAATGAGTGAAGAGCCGGTATATATAGTGTAATAAAATTATTACATTAGATCTGTTTAATATGAGGCCATCACGTGCTTGGTTTCGGCATTCGAAGGATATGGTTATGCATTCAGCTCTATTTCTTTCCACATCCATGGCCACAGATCTAATTTTCCATTTATTGATGTTGGTTTTGATAAACGGGGGTGCTTCTGGAGTCACCAGTTTTTCTCCCACCATTACCCTTCGCTCTGTCAGAGTCATGAAGTTCTCTTCTCCATCTGAAGATAAATTGGTCTGTTTCAGATTCCGAGACAGTAGAGGAGCATAGATTAACTTCCCAGAGACCCCCTTCTGGGTTAGATCATCTACCGTTGTTTGGTTCCCTTGGAGGGTCTCCACTGATGACTCAATCGAGTATGTGGAAAACTCCATTAATGATACAGAATCGTTCATATTACTCTCTGGGCATTGACCTCCCGCCTCTTTCCGATTGTGGACATTTCCGATTGGGGACATTGGGGACACTGGACAGAGCACTAAGCCCTGTGATTGATTTAGGAGGTTCATCAGTAATCACTTCGTCCTCGCTACTCGGGTTAGAGATATTGTGAGAACGATCATGTAAGGGTTTCAAATTCTGTATGAAGACTCTTGAGGAACTATACTTTGTTTTTTCCTCTGGGGCGTGTTTTTAGTTTTTTTCCTTTGCATTGACAAACCTACATGTTTGGATTTTTGTTTCTTACTGAAGATGGAATTAGTAGTCTTTGTGTCATCTGAGGTTTTAGGCAGTAATCCAGATTCTTTTGACATCTTTACTCCTTGAGGCTCATGTTGGCCCTCCAGTAAGGCACAGTCTCCTATTGCTGACACCAGTAAAGGTTCTGGGGCCTCCATATTAGATGTTATAGACCTGGGGGCCTATCCACACACTTCAATCAATGAAGGTGGGGCACCCACAGAGGTTGAAACCTCCAAATTCTTTATGGCAGTAGTTTTGTTGGTTCAGTTATGGGGATCCCCTTTCTCCAATAAATGTGTACATGATTTCAGATGAAAACTGCTTTTACCCTCAGCCTTTTTGCTCCAAGGGGCAATCTCCCTCCTGTCATCTCTACATTGGTCCCACTTGTCTCTCAGGTCTATGGATCTTCTAATACATTTTTGAGAGTCCAGAATTGCTTCCATCATTGCCATTTTATCGATCTGTTCTACACAGGCCAAATCACATAGCCTGTTTTGCCGTTTGCTAGATTCTTCAGCTTTGTGATCTAGCCTGGTTTGCAGTTTATTTGAGAAAGCTTCTAAATAGATCAATTTAGAATGGACCATTGCCAAAAGGGTGGCTTGATCATTAAATTCCTCATTAATTGCTTCATACAATTTGATGAAAGAGATCAAGGAGATGGATAGTGCTGACATAATCAGGGACTGAATTTTCTGCATCGAGGGACCATCAGCTTGGGACTTTTGAGTCTGAGTATTCGAGGAAAAGACTGAATCATTCAGGGTAGATACTTCTGAATGCAGCGTAAGTTCAGGCAAGATTGCAGACAATAAGGGGGAACGCCTAGCAATGATTGCAGGCGAAATCACCACCTCCACAGGCGAGTAATCAGCCATTGGAGTCTCCTCAGGATTCCTAGTATTCAGACTATCCATAGCAGACGTGATATTTTTCTGAGTGGAGGAGAGCTTGGAGTTTTGAGATAAATGACTAATGAGTAACGGGAGAGGCGAGGTCATTTAATAGGTCACTCACCTGCACAGTGTGATTGCTCCTTTTCGCTTTGTTGTCTAACAAGGCTTGCATGAGGGCTATGACAAGCGTAGATCTAATATGGAGGACGATAATGCCTTTGGGGACTTTACTCGACCCTTGCACATGATTTTTGCCTTCAGAGGGATCTTCAAAATTAGAGTAGCTTTGTCCAACAGCAAAAGGGATTCGTCTGGTGTCGCCATAGGCCCACTGACATTGCCCAGCTTGCTTAGCGAGCTGTTCAAGTTATCCATTGTTCTCAGTGGGCGCAGAGCTTAGATGTAAGAAAGATTAAGCTTGTTCAGTACGGGTGACTTAGATGCATTTTGATCGAGATTACCTGCACCAATCCTATGCTCTGGATTTGATACATGATTAGCAGGAGGGCTACCACCCTCCACTCCCAACATCTCCTCATCAGTAATGTGCAATCTGGGGGCCGAGGGCCTTATACCAAATGCCAGGAGGGAGGACTTTACAGTTTTTCCAAGTCCAGGGGAGTCATGAAGGGGAGGGAGTGGGAGAAAGAGATTACCCATGGGATCCAAGACAGCGGGGGAGGATGAGCCGAGATCCCTGGTTCGGGAAAGGGTAGGCATGAGAGCAAGCTCATCTTGAATACATGTCTGCCGCCTCGTCCTATCTCGCGCTGTTTCACTCTCTGGGTCCATCATTGCAGGTCAAAGTTGCCGAAAGAGACCAGTTCAATGGTTGAGGTGAGGCCACACCTTGCCACAAACTGCTGACAACTGCTGTTTGACTCAGCAGAATCTGCGGTGCACCGTGCCTTGCTGGGGATTGTGCCTCCTCTTCTCAATCGGCAGTAAAAAAAGACTGCTGCTCGCTCAGCAGACTCTGATCTGATTCTTTTTCCTTCTCAATGCCCCAGATCAGGACTGTTATACACTAAATGTGTAGTTATGTCCCATTTTGATCTCACTGCCCCAGTTTTGCCCATTTTGCTTACTGCCCCTGTTAGGCCTCATGTTACTCTCACTGCCTAAGTCCTGGCCTATGTCTAGCTCACTACTCCAATTCTGCATTGTGTTATGCTCACTGCTGCATCATTTTGCTTTCCTTGCCACAGTTGTATGCCCCGAGCCAGTAACACAGCCCCGCTCTGACCCACATATCAGTGTGCTCCACAAACATTTTCCCTCATTTAGCCCCATGTCATTCTTATTGCCTAAACAACTTCCCCAATGCCCAATTTGGTCCCATTGTGCAAACATCCAAACACAAACATGAACACACATTTTCACGTACACACACACACACACTATTCTTTTAGAAATATATTCCTCTTCTGCAGCAGCCAGGTTGCTCATCTCCGCTGTCGCTGGTTCCCCCACTTCTCAGTGTCCATTCCGATACAGGATATTGAACAGGATGTATTATGAATGGATTGGATTTATAGGTGTGTGTATTTGTGTTTGTGTGCCTGTGCATGTGTGTCTGCGAGTGTGTGTGTATTTGTTAGTTGTAACAAGCATGCTCAAGATTAGTTGTCTGAGTGATGAATGGTACTGTACCCTCCTGGAAGAGTGCTCATTTTGTTGTTGTTTTTATTTCCTGGAGGATGACTTGCAGACTCCCAGCAACCCTGTACAGAACTTCTAGACGGAGTCAATAGGTGACCATGTTTATATTTATGAAGTTGCTTCCATGTTTGCTGGTCACTGTGTGCCTGGTCATCCTCAATCCTGTCGCACCCAGTTTGCGAGCCCTAATTAAACAAGCATTGGCAAGGCCAATAGTTTTGGTGTTTACTGCTGTTCTTTGCATTTTGAATTTATTGGAGGAAAGTTCAAAGTTTCAAAGGAGGATGCGATAATGGGCGCAGTTGTTCAATAGTGCGAGAAGGGGAATAGAGCAAGGGAGGAAGCTATTAATAGATGGTGTCATCAATGATGAGTGAGACACACACAAACACACACACACGTGTAAATACTTAAGGATGTGAGTAGTAATACACTGCACGTTTGGTTAGTCCCTTTGCACTTGCGAAGTGGAAGTTCAGTGGAGGATATATGAGCGGGGTTGTAACACAATGTTTGAGTTTGCTGCTGGGCGCTGTATGCTGCAAGGCTACACTCTCCTACTGTCCTGTCCTCCCGGGGTGTTAATACACAATACACACATACATATATACATACCGTTTACGTAAGGGTAACTATGAATGAACGTCTCAAATTCCAAGACTCAGAAATATTTGCAGGTTTAGTCAACCTTGGAATGTCCCATAATCTGCAGACTGTTAAGAAAGCCCAACACTGCTACAGCCAAAGACATAGGGTTTCTGCCAAGCAGACGCTGCCCTACATTTTCAGTATCTCTGAATTCTAGACTATGAATCTGTCTCCTGAAATACAAAGTGCGAGGAACATTCAGCACAGGAGGATATGATATTGTGATGTGTTCCAAAGCTTTCTATGACCTTTTCATTACAGCAAAACCGACAATATGTTAATTGTGTAGGAAGCAGCCCCCCCACTAAGAATGTCCCTCTGATTTACAGCCTCTTCTTTTCTTTCCACCCAGATGATGTGATTTGATACCACCACCTGCGTTCAGAGGCAATGCCGAATTCTTATCAACTCTATTGTAGTCATAAAACAGGGGAGACATACATCCACAAGTTGCGTAAGTGCAGCACGCACGTGGAACTGTTCACAGCCCCACGAGGAATACATAAAGCACGGGAGCAAACCCCATTGGCTGTTCCTGAGTAAAGACCTGAACACGGCAGCTCTGTTCAGTCTACACTTGGAGAGGGGGGAAGCAGGAAGGGACATCGTCTTTCACCGTGTTTGTGAAAGCTCCAACCCTCTTCCCCAGGTGGACGAGCATGCGATTGGTACTAAACATTTTTTTATGTTGAGTCAAAATATTGACATAGTAGCACTAACCCTTTACATTTGCCCAAACCGCAACACTGTATGCTGCCACATATGCCAGGCTATACTCGTGGCAAAATTTCACTATACCTAATCACAATGTACTTTTCTACAAAGTAAAGCCTTTTATTGTACGCGTTGTGTTACACAGTTTTTCTCTCTGCTCTCGGTTGAAGGTGTGAGGTTTCCAGCTTTCATGAAGCACTATACACTGATAAGAAATCAGACAGTTTATTGGTAGGTTCCTGTAGCACACACGACTCCTTCACCTGATAAATCCAGGCCTGTCCTATTATACAAATAATGCTCCATTTCGTCTAGTAGGGCAAACCCCAATCGTTGTCATGCAAACGCCACGATTTGCCATGCCAACGCCATACTCTGCTCCCGAATTACCCTTTCTCATTTTTCTTATACAGTACCAGTGATTTAGGGAAATGTGGGGGCTTATGCCCCCAAAAAGTGCCAAAACCAAAAAGTAGCAGTATTGGTACGCACTCACTGGGATGTGACAGGAAGTGAACAAAGGAGACATCTTACCATGCGTTTATATAGACTTCACCTGATCTCACGGTTGTAATGCCAGTTTATGAATTCCCTCCTACAGGCATTCTAAATTTTACATTTTGTTGCAACTCACGTTAATTTCAGATAAGAGAATTGTCTTTTCTGTAGTATTTCCTCTGCTTTAACTCACTTAAATGTATATTCTGTGCAATGTATTTGAATAGGGAGTTGGAACATTTTCCACTTTCTGACTTAACATCTAGCTCGTGGTTAACCTTTTAATTTTGAGAGGTCTGTCTTTCATTTCTAGGATCAAGAAACAATGTCCTCCCATCTGTGTAAATGATTTATTGAGAGATCCTTATAGCAAAATACATTCCAAAAGAACTTGCGCAAAATGTCCTTATGAGCTTAGATCCACTGTGGATCAACTGATACAACAACCTTAATGGTAACTGGGAAATCCCCCACCTAGATCTTGTATGTCTTCACTGTGTAATTAGGATGGCATTTCCAATTTGAAACTGGGATAATATATTCATATTTCAATCTAATTTCAAACTCTATCTAAATATCAACGAAAGCCAATGGAAAATGTAGTATTGTGTTACAATCAGCTTAAACTGCGTAACAGGTTCCACAACAACCACAGATAAACATTGCTGCCTTCTATTATTTTAATAAAAGACCGATTGGCATACATACACTTCAGGATAAAGAATGTCTCTTACCAGTTTCTAGGGTTCTTACAGGCAGTGCTGATGTTGATTGATTTCCGTGCCCAACTCTTGTATAGGCTCTCACCGAAATATTGTATAGGGTATACGGCTTCAGGTAATTTAGAGACATGGTAGTTAGCGAAGTGTTCTGGGCATATAAACCGGTTGAATTCCTGTACAACACTTCATAGTGTGTGATAATACCATTTGTTTCACTAGGGGGGGCCCATTCCAGACTTACGCTTCTTGCAGTAATCCCTATGAGCATGAGATTTTGCGGGGGAGAACCGGGCTCTGAAAGATAAAAGTAACAAAAACAAAACACCAAATTTACATTTCAATTGTAGCTTATGAATGAACAGATTGCTGCAGTCTGCAATGAGACCAGACCTCGAGACGTTATGAGAAAAGATTGCCAGAATTAGCCAGGATCTACTCTCTTTCTTTTAACTATTTGCACAGCCATTGAAAATAGACTGTATGGCTCAAAGAAACCACTGGCTTGGTTTAAGGAAAAGTAATAGAGATACCATTTTTCAGTACACAATAATTAATTACTTTTCCAATGAATTAGTTACAATTGTGTACCAAAAGTTACATCTCAGACGAACAAATTAATTTCTGCTATTATGTGGTTTTAGGTAAATTTTCTTGAAGTTAACAGTGGTGGTATTAGTGCAGAACTTTCAGAAATACACAACTGGTGGAAATGCTTTATGGCTGGTAATCATACATCAGGATTCCCATTTTAGGCCATCATGGTAGTGTTGATAATACAATACGTTGTCAGATAAGCTGGACCTAATGAAGCTAATCAAATTTCATATATATTCTTTTGTGTCATAGACACAACTGCAAATAACAATGCAGCCAGACCATGAATCTAGGAAGGAGACAAACGGATACGTTCTCAAGTTTGACCTGAGTACAATTATGTTAGGGGTATGCTAATGTTCACTAGAAAGCTTCCGCACGTAAAACGCTCTGTTCAACCCCAATTAGTGACCAGCCCCACACTTTGCCCTGGGTCTCAGCCCACAACAAGCAAATAATTAGTATAAAGTGACAATGAGTACGAGGCTGGGAACTGTGAGGTGGGCTTGGGCCAGATAGAAGAAGCCTAATTGTTGCCACTAACAGTGCAGAAATGTACTCCATCGTATCCCAACTCAGAAGGAAGGCTTATTTCTGTCATCCCGTGTAGAGTATGCAGAGAACCCCTCAGTTGCAGGTACTAGCACACATACACATTTTTGCATGCTGCTGTGTTTTTATTATTATTTGCATTATCCAAATAAACATTGCATGAATTGACTTTCAAAACAAGCATGGTGCTACCTGTTGTACAGCATATGCAGTGGTTTTGGAAATCCTAAAATGATTCATAACCCTTTTTTTTAGAACATTTCTCTTCAAATATTGGGCCAGAATTTTAAGTGGTATACTGCTCATGAGACTCAAATACCTAATTTGTGACTAGTGTGTGGATGGCGAAAGATGGGTATAATATAATTATGTTTTCAACTAGCAAAGGGCATTGAATGTATGAATAAACAACCTCACAGCAAAAGGGGAATCTTTTCTACCACCAAATTACATCAAACGGATTCACCATTTTTTCCCCAGGGCAAGGTCGACTTGCTGCTAAAAAAGATTGAAGTTAGGTAGGTATAAATCAGTTGATCGAAACGTTAATACGTTATGTGGTATTCATAAGAGAAAAATTCATAACATGTGCATGAATGGTTGCTTATCTTATATACACAACAATTCACAAAAAGATCTGAGAGCCTGTTTACCGAGAACGAACATGGCCAAATAACCTATTATATGGGAAGGTGCCCACTCGGGAGGGTATATAACCACGTTTGAGCTCACTGTACCTTGCAAAAAGGAGAAATATCAATGTTCATATCAGTGTGGTCCCACACAGGCAGTTCGGCTGAAATATGTGTCTGGGTTTGCTGATTCTACTATTGTTCAGAGGAGAGTGGCCTAGCATTTAGTTGCTGTAGGGTTTAAATGCAGCCCCAGAGACAAAAGGAAACTGCGTCTGGCTGTCTGGGACCTAAAAATGCAGAAATACTTGCCTGTAATTTGAAAGCACACTATTGACTGGCAGATTGAAAGGCCAGCATGGACATTTCAACACTGCAAAATACGAAACAGATTTGTCAGAAACAGAAGACTAAAATTAAGTGTGCTATGTGTGCGAACGACAAGGCTGAAAAGAAATTAGACCTACCTTCCATTACATGACATTGAGACACTGAAATGCATTCTTCCCAAAGAGAAAGCTGCCATAGAAATGAATACATTTTGCAGTTGAAATGAACTATTTACTGAGGCAACTCCCTGGCTTGAACCATTCACATGTATATTATAATGAAGGCTTCCGATTTTATGGTATTTATTTTTCTGCCAGTTCCGTCTGTAATTATCCATATTTACTTTTTGGACTTTCTTTCTGCATGCATTCACATTTATTTATTGTCATGTAAAAAGATAATTTGCAACCAGTATTTTCCCGCATTTATTTTAATAATAAAATGCATTTATTGAAGAACACATGCAGCCATATAGGAAAGGAATGCTAGTTCATTTATTTCCATAACAACAAATGGTTGCTCCTTTGACTGCTGCTGCCTTAAGATATATGCTGTGAGTGATTTGAAGAACTTTAATGCTATTTTCATACAACTTTTACGTTCCCTGTGCTCACAATCGGCAATGTGATTGGCCTGTGATGTATGAGTGACATCACAGAGAACAGACAGAAATACCCGTTTTTCTGTTTTTTCCATTTTCATAAATAAATACAGACAGAGAGCAGATTGATTTCTGTCTGTATTGATGTGTAAAAATCAGTAAAAACAGAAAACTGGATGCCTTAATTATAATGTCAAGTTGGACATTTATGGCATGATGTGAGATCTTAAAGCAGGCCAATGGGAAAATGAATTGCAACATTGAACAATACCCGTTTTCTGTGCATGTAGAAAAACTGTGCTTAGCCCAAAAGACATTTTCTCATGACTTGTGAAGGCCTAGACACTGCACACTTCCCTCTACCCTTCTCGCCTTAAGTTCTGAAAGCTTCTTAAGACCCTCCTTTTCTTTTCATCCTTACCCCTCTGCCCTCTGCCTCCCCTGCCCCTGCTAATGTCCCCCTGCCTTTAGACTGGCTGCCTGGTTCCTACAGCTTCTTACAGGATGCCAGGCCCTCCTCGACCAGTCTACTGCTGCACTTTGGTCTACTCTTACCCCACGCCCCCATCCTGTACTTGCCCTTCTGGGCACCCTCCCCCTGCACTAGCCTTGCTGGGCCTGCACCCCTTGCGCCATTCCCCCCCTGTTCCTCGCACTTAGGATGTGGGCCTTCTTCGCCTGCACTCTCTTGCATTCCCCTGGCTCTGTCCACCTGGCCTCCCCTGGCACTTGCTTGACACACAGGCCCTCTGCCCTGAACGGCACGTCCCTCTTCCACTCTCCCCTGCACTTCTTGCTACTGCACTTGCACAATCTGAATGTTTTTTTTCTCCATCCCTGTTTCCCCTCCCCTGTTATCTTGTTGCACCTTGAAACACATTGTGTATAGGTGAATTATAAATACCCAATACATAAGTAAATAACAAAATAAAATAAAGAGTTGTCTGAAATTATCTGAGTGGGAACTCCTAAAAGAAATTGCTGGAAAACCAACATTGCCTGCGAGGTGAATTAGACCAGGAGGAAGACTACAATCCGGAGATAACCCAGGGAGCAAATAAGGAATGGATTCTACAGGTATCCTTGATGAACCTGGAGAGAACATCTAACAAAGTCCCTATGTTTCCCCTGAGTATCCAGAGGCTTTGATGACTTTTCGTTAGTAACCTGTCCAACCAAGCCAAGTATTGTGGAGATCTGTTTGATTGGGTGGGCAGACCAAATAGATCCTTAGTATTTTTACTAAATGATAATTGAATGAACTCCCATATAGTTAATGAACGTGGTGTGAGCTCGGCAGAGTTCGAAAAGCTCTGATTTTCTCTCGTAGCTCTGATTAAAGGGATATCTTTTTAATAAAAGTGGGTGTCCCTTACCTTATGTGGTCAACTCCAAAATCCCCTAAATGGAAGTGGTGAACATATAAACATGAAATTACTAAGTGTTCACCATTCCCCAGACCCTGCCTTAAATCAGAGGAGTGTTAAATGTAAACTGAATATCTGGGTTTGTGCTGAGGCAGAAAAGTCTCTTGCCAAATGAAATCAAGTGAAATCACTGATTAAAAGCATACCCTCTACAGAGAGTGAGAACGTGACTCCTGGTAGAAGAGAGATTCTTCATTGCACAGAGGTGGAGGAGAAGGGGTTCCATATATATAAAAAGTGTTTTGTTCATAAAAGTCAGTTGTGCTCCAACACTGCTAGCATTGCCAAGTGTGCAAGGAAATAACAAAAAATAAAGAGCGCTGCGTGTGTGAATTTGCTTTTGCCAATAAAATGCATTTCATGTTATTCAAATTAAACTTCATGTAAAGTATATTGCCAAGAGTATGATCCGGTCATGTTTCAAGGGGCTACATGGCATTTAAAGTAAACCCCATGCAAAGTATCTTGTGAAGTTAAGTTGTTCCGTCATGTCCAGGCGGCTGGACAATTCTGTACAATAAGAATGTTTTGTGAGTGACCCATGTATTCTATAGACCTTTGTTTCTATGTAAACCAGGGTGGAAAAGAACCCAAGCAGGACAACTACATGTTGTTGGGTTAAAGAATCTGTGATCTGAGTTATCCTAAATCAACCATTGTTTTAAATGGGTTTGAAAAGTGAATTGTCAGGAAAGAAACGCATTTGTGCCAACGAGTGAGGTGGCGTGTCTTGTGATTTAGTGCAAATATTAAATTTGAATATCAATTCATAAATATATATTCTTTCTACACATCAGCCTGGTTCTTGGCTTACATATTGCTAAAGCGGGAAGGATCTATGTAGTATGAAATGGTTCATAGACAGAGCTACATTGAATTCTATCAAAAAGTACATTGGTGTGGCACTTTTGATTGGTGGGGGCGATCTTCCTGCATTAATTCTTGCCCTATAAATATACCCAACAGAAATTGGGGCTCGGGTCGGGATCTAGCATTCTGTTTTTGATTCATGACAAGTGCATTGTAAAGAAGCTATTCATTCTAGTGCCACATCAGTAAGGTGCATGGCAGGTTGTTGATGCATTGTTAAAGTAACACTGTTGGCTTGACCCCTGAGGATCAGGAAGGTGTACAGAGGAATAGGATCATGCAGAGCAATGCAAAAGTAATGTAATTTGGTATTGATTGTTGAGATCTAAAGACGGTGACATAGACGAAAGGAGAAGTCAAGGTCCCATGATTCTGCGAGGTAATTGCCAATCATGTAGAGATAGGTAGCATGTTGGAGACACGGACTGGAGTGCCAATAGCAGCACTGATTCTTAGGGTGAATAGACTCGAGCACAGGGGCGAAAAAGAAATACAAAACTGAAAAAGGGTTTTGCTAAAGACCGAATCAGGCAGATTAAAGCCATAAAGAACTTCATTACCCCATACCACAAGAACGCCAAGTATTCGTGTGGGAACATTTCAAACTTTACACAAAGGGGGGGGGGTGCAAATCTGGTAGGTAATTCCCTGGGAAACTTCCCTCCAAACTTCCTGCAGGAGAGAAGTACTATGCCACCTCCAAACCTGAATTTTTTCAACATGTATCCTCAAAATCTTAACTTCCAAAACAATACTCCTCCTTCTCCCCGGTCCCAGGACAATCAATCCTTGAACCAAGGAGAATGGAGAATCAGGACTGAAAATGATGGTGAAATGTCAAATACCTGAGCTACTTCACTAGAAAGGATAAGTACCCTTTTAGGGAGCAGCAGAGGTATGATCTCCCTTCAACCCAGAAACCAAAGAAAAAGTTACACTACTGAAGCAACAGGTCCAACAATTTACCAAAGGCATGTAGCGCATGCTGGGGGCTCAGTCGAACCCTCAACCTTGCCATGCTTCCCAGAATGCCCCAACACCTCGGTCTGATGCCTGAGGAGGAATGACTGAGGGAAAGTCCTGACAATCAACAGGCACCAGCAGATGGGGCCCTGGTCGAAGGGAGATGCATAGAGACACTTGTGTACAGGCGCGTTATAAATGGCATATCATAGCATATCATGCCAAGCCTTTGAGGAAGTTTCCTTTCTTACAGGAACAGGATCCCTGGAAACCTCTCAGACTGATAGTGAATCTTCTACCTCTTGGAAGCTAGAAACCAAAGAACAGAGGGTAAGTAGAAGAGGCCAAATAATAACACACTTTGTGGAGAAAGAAAGCCGATAATTCCTTTTGAAAGAGAAGAATCCTCAGAGGACTCAGGTAAGGAAATCTTTTCTTTAAGGAATGGGGGGATCCCTCCCAGAGAAAAATGGGTCCCAGTAGACCCTGAGTCCGATGGGGTAGATATGGAGATCAACCCAGATTGAGAGATCCATTTTCAGCACTGTCTAGAACATGACACCATTCAAATATTGGTGTATAAAAGCGACTCTCAATGTATCACTTTTGGTGTGGACATCTCTATTGGAATCGCGGTTGATGCCAACACTATTCTATTGATTTGGGGAATTAACTCATTGGACCAAACCTGAATAACTGTTTAGACACCAGTGATGGGATTCCTCCAGAAAAGATTTGGATCCTTCGTGGGGGGAATTTCTTGGTGTACTCTTCATGCCCTTATGGGATGGAAGAGGTAACTGGTTACTTCAATAAGGATGAGGTGGTATTTAAAGTCAACAACTCCCTTGATTCCAAGGAACCTCTTGTCTGGACAAACACAATCAAAAGAGATATCTCCAAACAACTGGAGGATACCGCTGACATTTCCAAGCCTGAGGTCTTTCCATGCTTTAGGCATATGGTCGAGGAACGGATCAATCCTGCTGATGCCTCTGAGACTGAGGAGCAAAGACAAAATCTGAAACAGGGGTTCATGGACTTCCACAATATCGTTTCAATAGATTCAGATGATTGTGGACATACATCTATCCATTCAACTACCATACCCATGGACCCAGAAATTACTCCAATATTTGTTAAACAATACTGGTTAACCTTTGCGTCCATGGTGTTACTCACAGAGATGGAATCCTGTGGTATAGCTTTTCTGATCCACAGTACCTTTAACAATCCGGTAATGGGGATACTAAAATCCAATGGAAAATCGAGACTATGTGCAGACCTGAGGAAATTGAAGATACAGGTCCATATGTCACGATGGCCACTTCCCTACATCGATCAAGGGCTGGCAGAGATCCAAGGGTCAAAAGTGTACACAGCTGCTGATTTGACCAATGGTTACGGGAAGGCAACCGTGAGTCGGGAAGCCCAATACAAGCTTGCCTTTGCATTTGGGGGAGCAATATATGTTGACCCGTACACCCGTTGGATATGTAAAGTTCGGAAATTAGTTCAATATATTTCATCATAAGGCCAGGCCTGACTTGGTCGAAAGGGGAAGCCTGGCCTATGTGCATGATGTATTGATCAAGAACTGAACTGTGGAAGAACATATTGCAGAGATTTGCTATGCTCTGGCCCAGTTTAAGAAGATCAGAGCAAAACTGTCCTTTCAAAAGGCACAGTGGTGTAAGAACAGAGAGAACTTTTCGGGGCACAAAATCACCCCTGAGGATCTGGCGAAGAAAGGGGAGGCATTATTGAAATTAAAACAACCTTTTACTCTGCAATACTTGAGAAGCCTTCTTGGACTCATTAATTACATACAAAAGTTAATTGAAAGCTACGCACATATTTGTCATGTGAACTGGGCACAACCCCTAGCATGTAAATTATTAGTTTGGAGAGGGGCTGGGCAATGATTGGACTAATGTATAAAAATAGCCTCTATTGAGATGTCTAGCACTCTCACCCCTCACTGTGTCTGCTGGTACACACTGCAAGGTGTTGGGAGCCAGATAGCTATCTGTTTTGTTTTGAAAGCTGTACGGAAATGAAGATACTTGTATCTTTCGACCCGTGATTGACATATTTCATTTTGTGGTACTAAGCCTTAATATTTCTTTGGTCTTTCAAGTTGACGGATACCGGTGAGTGACAGTGAGGGAAAATCACGCCAAGGCACTCCAGTGGACTTGGGTTGGGCCATGCGAACATGCCGATTGTAGAAAGGTGAATGTTTGTTGGGTCAAGAGACCAAGGGAGAGTTTTATGAAACCCAAACAAGCTGCTGAATATTACCTGAAATCTTTGAATATCGAAACTGAATTAAAGTTATGTGAAACACATGAAATTAATATTATCTGCAATTTTGAATATCAAACTGAAGTAAAGTTGTGTGAAGCACATGAAACCTATCGTGTGAATGAAAGGAAAGTGAAATATAATTCTGACAATAATGAAAGTCGAATCAAGAAGTCAATGAACATTGTGAGAATAAGAATTAAAAGAGAGCCAATAACCAGGGCTTTTGGAAACCAAGTGCGAAGTACAAGGAATACAACACTGTTGAAAAGTGTGAAAGTGTGTTGCGGAAGCAAGGAAAGCCTTCCCAAAGTGAACATTGTTAACGTCACATGGAGGCAGAGCCTAGAGGGCTGCCAGAGAGGAAAGTGCTGCAAATAGCTAAATGGTGCAGGTAGAAAGAGGAGCCTGTGCCTGTAAGGAACTTTAAAGAGAACCAGTGACTATAATGAAGTGCCAAGATTTTTAGGTTAAAAAGCCTGCGATTGGTGGACCGTGTGGTCCAACAACTGCGCCTAGACCAAAAACCCTTTTTTGAACTGCATAGTTTTTGTGAAAAACTTACTGGAAAGCAAGAGAACTGAATATAATTTTGAAACTGTGTTGAACTTGGGGAAGGGAAATCTAAGGCCTTATTTTGGAACTGTGATGAACTTTGGGAGGGGAACCTCAAAATCCTTGTTAAGACAGTTACCCTTGGGAAAATGATCTCCGATGTTTAGTTTGTGAAGGTGCTTTGAACTTTAAGAAACGGTATAATACAAACCGAGGAGCTGGAAGAATCTCAGATCTTAATTTTGAACACTATTTTTGTGGTTGCTGACATCCCTAAACTTTATGTATCTTTAGATGTGAGCGTAAGCATGGGTTTTGGACACAGATGGACATTTCAGTTGAACTGAAGGACACAGACGATCATTAGGTTCTTTAGGTAGGGAAATCCCACCTTAGGAATCGGCAAGTTAGGCCTTCTCCTATCCTGATATTTAAGTTGATTAAAGTATTTTATTTGCGCTTTGAATTTGTTTGCTGTGTCTTGCTTCATGATGCCTTCGCAATACCCACAGTTTATGTTGACGGGTGCTCCGACCAGGTTGGCAATAACAGGGAAAAAGAGATAGTGGCTTGCATTGGGAATGCCTGGGTTATTGATACCCCTGAACACTCCGCTGGTTACAAAATAGGACCCTGAAGTAGTCAGGTGGCAGAGTTGATGGCCGGCCGAACATCAAGCCATCCTCACTGCAGTACACCACTAACTCAAAGAATTGGTGATAATCACTGTCTCTGACTATGGGTTCATGGAACACCTGATAAACTGAAAGAATCGAGGTATGATTTGTACTAACAATAAACGATTAAAACATGGAAAACTGATCCAGTCTATTGATGATGTGGTGACCTCTAGTGGGATGAGCACACATTGGAAAAAAGATAAGAGGTCATTCCAAAATAGAGGTGCCAGTTAAGACTGGGAATGGCCTGGCTGACCAGCTGGCTAAAACTGGAGCTCTGCAGGGGGATTTCATAGATACGGAATTACCGCTGGGTAAAATCCAAGTCACAGTGATGACCAGGCATCAAACTCATGCCAACAATGAACTCTGAACTGCTCAGTGAAGTAAAGATGCCCCGTATGCAGATTTGATCATTGCACAAAAAGAGGACCCTATAATTGGAATATTCTATCAACACATTGAAAAACCTGTGAGTTTTCCTCTAACAGAATTGGGTTATAGCGGTAAAGAGGATATTCAGGTGTTGATGACATATTCAAAAATGTTTCAAATCCAAGACGGTTTGTTGGTAGTGGGATCCCAAACAGGATGTGACCAGTGGGTAGTACCTATCTCATTCCGGAGCCTGATGTTGAATCACACCCATGCCCTAGTGGGTGGAACCAGACTGATATGCAAATGGATATTTCTCTTCTGTGAAGAATGTAGTGACCTAAAAACGTGGTTGTAGACCGTCCTGAATGGAAGAAATTAGAGAGGCTCTGATACCATTGCTTAATTTTTATACACAATAATTGTAAGTACATCTTTAATTGCCGGATTCCAACTGACGTTTTAGGAATGGACAAAACAAAAAGAAATACAAAAACAATGAGCAACCATGCAATTCTAAACTGGTCGGTATTCTCAGCCATTTTACAATAACGTTCCTGAATATGTCTGCATACTCACACTCCAGGTGTTAAAGGATTACAAAGTGTGGCAATAATTAACAAACTGAACACTTGTCACACGTGCGTGTGTGTGCATGGATTAAGTGGTCCGGGTTTGGCCAGGGTGCAGACCCTGCTGTCTTACAAAAACTGGTTTTCAGCATGGGATCTGCCAGTGCTCTGTCACTGATGATTGTTGTCATCATTTTGTGTGCAATCTTACGCTGACATTGTGTAACTAAAATGAGAAGTGTACTTGGTTGCGTTGCCGCTTGTTAGGTCCCAGTTTATTTGAGCAATATATTTGCTCATTAACACGTCAAAATGAAATCCCCACCGGACATCAGACACTCTAGGTAAAGGGTGCAGTACATGTGCCGTCTGCTTCAGCAAACAGTGTGCGACAGCAGGGGGGAATGTTACTCTACTATGTTAATGACCACCCTTCACACGCATGAGTGTCCTGCTTTGTCTGCTTTAGGCCTCAATCTGGTTATATGTTTTAGAAACGTGTTTAACTGTGTAATGTAGTCTATTGCTACTTAGTCCATTTTTAGACATTTTGGAATTCTGTGGTATCAAGACAAGCAGTATAGATTTTTTAAATCAAAAACAACACTGAATCTTCACATTTAGTATTAACTCTGGTACTGTGTTGCTGTTTGCTTTAAAAAATATAATCTGCGTGGTGTGTCGTGATAAAAAGTTTACAATTACTTTACTATTGAATAAATTACAAAGTAAAACAATGTTCTTAAGCTGAAAATGATATGTTTATTTCTTTCACCAACTTTATATTTAGTTTTTGGTTGGCACGCCTTTTGTGTTCTCATCGTGCGCGTAGCAATAAGATGCATGGCTGTTTACAACACCTCAAATCATTTCATGAGAGTGAGACAATCGTGGTTTTCAGGCTCCCATTGCAGGCTGGATGCAAACAAGACCACCTAGGACCATGCGGAGTGACACGAAATAGGCCACCTTCTGCCCTCACCCCCGAAAATGAATCTATTGTTTGAGGCATGCAGCCGTTTCCTAACTCACCCCATTAGGCCACACTCATCACTTTGGCTATTCCACTTGGTTAGAGGCCCTCCTCGATTTCCTGTTCCTTTTAAAGCGATAAGGGGGTGTATAGAAAGGAGAGACATCTTCTGCAAACATATCTTAAAGAAAGATTTCTAAATTCCACATGTCATAACTATGTATATTCACTGTATGCAAATAGGCAATATACATATATTTTGTTAGGAAAAAGTGTAAGGAGAAGCGTGCCGAGGTACGGCACTAGAGAAATGATTACCCCTCACTACTACGATCCTAGAGAGAGTTTGAAATGCCTAAGATCACATACGTAAAATTTTACACAACAACATTTACATAAGAAATCAGCAAATGTAAAATGCCAGACGTATCAATGTACATGAGATCAATTTTTTAATAGTTGGTAGAAATACTTAAAAGGGCATTTTTATGCATTTATAAGATAACTTTTTTTTAGGAAAAAGCCCTAACTCACTAATGTACCTAATCAACATGCCCTTATGTCTCTAAATTATGACATGTGCGCGGTATGCATGCCTGGGTCAGAAATGTTTGTGAATCAAACTATCCTATGATTAAGTACAAGTATCAGATTTAAAGGAGCTCATTTTCTTGGAGCTCGTCATTTGACGGCAAGGAGCCATTACGTGTTGAATTACAAATGTTGGTAATGCACGGCAGAGTTCAAATGTGCAGGCCAAACGGCAACGTACACTTGTGTATGCCGCCTTTTCTGTGCACATTTGCACTCTGCTGTGCAAATCAGTAAACACTGCCCATCATGCAAGCACGGCAGGCAGCATTTACAATGGATCCCTATACGGTATGCCTGATTTATGCATAAAGTCGGCAGGCTCCATAGGAATCCCTAGCATTTGCACCGGCATCAAAATGCATGCCGGCATAAATGGTGGGGCATTTGTATGGCAGAGAGGAAGGGAGGCGACGGGAATGGAAGTTGCATTCCGCCTTTCCTCCCTGCCAAACAAATAAATGAAAATGTTGTTTACCATAAGCAAAACGCCTAATATCCTTATGCAAGGCTATTAAGCATTTTGCTTACATTACGCAACATCAATCATGAGCTCCAAGGTGGTCATGCCACTGTAGACATTACAACGTAAATGTTTTCTAAGAGGAATTAGCTCCTTGCCCGGTACTTTAGGTGTCTGTGCATGGTCCTTACTTGATTGGAGGCCATGTGGTTACATTTTTGGTCACATATTAGTCATCTTGAAACAATTGATTTTTTCATCAGATGACGTATCTGCCACCTGTGTGGTTGTCCTAAAGGCTGTAAGGTTACACTAGACCAGTGGTCTTCAAACTTTTTTGGCCTGGGACCCCCCTGAGCAAAGTTTCGGCAGGCCGGGCCCCCCAAAAGTGCCATATGGACAGTATGTAGAAATCGCTATTAACTTTTGCGTGCCGTCACCGCACCCTATTCCCAGTACAGACCTTGGGCTCTCTCCACCCTACTCCCACCACTATGCCAGTGCTACCGCCCATCCTGCTCCCACCACAGTCCCATAACACAAGCATACACACATCCATACACATTTAAATAAAAAATAAATCGCCATAAACGTACCTTCTTCAGGGGCCTGCATGTGGTTGCTAAAATGCCCCACTCCAGGTTGCTCTGCCCGTATGTGCGAGGAGGCGCAGGAGCACCCCCTCGCACATACATACATACATGCAGTGCCCCAGCCAGCATTTCCAATGAGCCATGCAAGGCTGGCGAAGCAAAACTCCCCCAGTGTTGCATGGCTCAGTGATCATGTGTGGCTGGGGAACTGACCTGACAGTGTCCAGATACAAGTGATTTGATTTGAATATAGAAAGCAATTGTAGAATTGTAGAGAATTGTGGAGCAGCTGAGTTGGCTATGGAGAGCCATTGGTTTGGGTGTACGTACTTGTACAGTCTAGTGACTAGACTCTCCTTATGGAATCTACTAAATGACTAATTGATGAATTGGGTACCTACCATCTTCAAGAGTCCGCACAAAAATATCATTCTCTTCCGACAAAGAGCTTTCTCCCGCAGTCGTAGAGGCAGTCACTCGCATTTTATAATCAGTGTACTTTCTTAAACCTAGAGGAAGAGAAATGTAATTAACAAAAGAAAGGGAAACTGCTCACATTTTTGCTAAAGTACTTTGAGTTATTCTATAACTCTTAGCCCCGACATTGAAGTGCATGGGATTTCGGTGAGGATCCTAAAGCATATTTCCTACATACTTGAGTATCAGGTGGGACCTGAGCCTGCCAAGAATGGCCATGGCCAAACCAGGCTGAATGTAGTGCTTCTTGCTTGTGCACCCATTGGTAGCAACCCCCCTCCCCCTAATCCTGGACAAAGCTTAAGATATACAATTAAAGGAAATCATGAACTGTTTCCATGTTAGTAGCGTCATCGGCCGGAGAGTAATGATCTACTTGATTCCTGACCTCTTTTCAAGAACCACACTACAAACAATGCATTTTATGAGTAAGACACACAACAGTGCGATACCTGTTGTAGCCTCTCTGCACCTCTTCCCCACCTTTTATGAAAGCCAAAGGAAACACTCTGCTTAAGATGGACGCATCAGTGTCTCAGTAGACGAATCTATATGTGCTACTTTTTTATTTTCTTATTTATTAAGTGTCATTTGGTTAAATATCACCTTTAACACCATAAAATGATACAGTACATGCAATAGTTTAAAAAGAGAAAAATGGTCTCCACAAAACACACGAGTACATTAGACATGACTACAAAATACAATTTAAAATAAATGCCACCAATCTTTATAATATAAAAATAGCATAGCTTTCCCAAAAAACCTGTATAATTACCTGTGCAAAATTTCCTTCAACTTAGATTTGTGCAACAATGCATTAAAGCAATAAATTCATAATGTCTTCCCACATGTACGGTAAAGTTTAATACAATATTTCTGCCTTCATAGATCGCAGACCAAAATTGATCTGTGTGAATAAAATTCATGTCCTCGACCCACATTGAGTATCCTTTCTCATGTATGGAAGTTAAGCCAGAGCATTCTATCAACAAGAGTTGTGCAGTCTCCTGGTGTTCTTCTCATATTCGGCATGCTTGTTCCTGTTGAGTAATCTTTTCCCCCAGCCTGTATTTGTCAAAACAGGAAGCTGATTTAGTCTTAATGAAGGATAAACCTCCTTGCCTTCGTGTTTTGCAAGTTATATATCTGCTACAGCGATTTATGTTCAACCCTGAATGTTGCACTAGCCTCTTCAGCCTTCCTGGGCCTACTCACTCTGCTGGGCACACTCTTGATGCTCTGATCTCTTCTGACCTTCCCCTCTCCGTCCCTCTCTCCACTCCTCTCTCCTGGAGTGATCACTTTCTCCTATCCTCCCACCTCACCCTCCCTACCCCACAGGCAAAGCCACCCTCTTCACTGCCACCCACCTTCTCGGTCATCCGACCCATGAAGCGTGTGTCAGTTGAGGCTTTCGCTGCTACCTTCTCGCCCCCCCCTGCCCCTTCGGCTGACTCCCACCCTGACACAGCCCTCTCCATGCTCCACTCTGCTATATCTGTTACTCTTGATATCCTTGCCCCCGTCATGAGAATCCGCCTGAAGCCCAAAGCCAAATGTAACTCCTGGTATGACTCGGATCTCGCCACCCTAAAACGCAAGTGCAGGGTTGCAGAGAGGAAATGGCGTGCTTCATGTTCATCCTCTGACAAACTGGCCTGCCGCCTGCTCCAAAGGCAGTACCGGCTCTCCGTTCTCACCAAGAAGAGAACCCTTATCCAAGCCCGCATCTCTGCGGCATCTAACAACTCCGCCGAACTCTTTAAAATCTGCAAGGAGCTGGCCAACCCTGCTGCAGTCTCTACCTCTCCTGTCCCCTCCCAGGCCCTCTGCACCGCATTGGCCTCTCACTTCATCTCTAAAACTCAGGACATCCTGTCCTCGCTCTCCTCCTCTCACCTCCCTCCCTCCCTTCCCGGCTCTTCCTCTGGCCCTTCTGCAGTCACCCCTCCTCCCTCTTTCTCTGCCTTTCCACTTTTTTCTGCTGACGAGGTTTCCAGACAAGTCCGATCTATGAAAGTCTTGTCTAAACAGGTTCACCCCTGTTCCTCCAAAACTATCAAGGACCACATCGACTCCCTGGCTCCTGCCCTGGCTGACTTTTGCAACCACTCCTTCGCCTCTGGAGTCTTCCCTTCCCCCCTCAAGCACTCCCTTGTATACCCTCTTCTCAAGAAACCCTCTTCCGACCCCTCCTGCCCGGCTAACTATCGCCCTATCTCCATCACTCGCTTCCTGGGCAAGCTCCTGGTGAAACTGGCCATCTCCCAGCTTAACCTCCATGCTGAATCTGTTGGTAGTCTTCATGACCATCAATCTGGTTTCAGAGCTGCCAGAAGCACGGAAACTGCTCTCCTGAACATCCGTGAAGACCTGCTCTTGAACCTCGATTCCAACACTCCGTGTGTTCTCATTCTGCTCGCTCTCCTCTGCCTTTGACACTGTCAACCATGCCATCCTGCTCAACCGTCTCCGTGAAAACCTTGGTATCACTGGTCAAGCTCTGGCGTGGCTGACCTCTTTCCTTTCAAATCGACCCTCCCAGGTCCAACTGGGGTCCTTCCTCTCCGACATCTTTTTCTCCACCTGTGGTGTCCCCCAGGGATCTAATCTTTCTCCCTGGCTGTTCAACCAGTATCTGGCACTCCTTGCCCACCGCATCGCCGCTCTCTGCCCTAATTTCCAGTGCTATGCGGACGATACCCAGCTCATTTTCAGGCTACCCTCAGCCTCCCCCTCTCCTTCCCTCATCTCTGACTGTCTGTCTGCTATCCAGGAATGGTGTGCCGCCAATGACCTCTGCCTTAATGCCAGTAAGACTGAGATTCTACTCATCGGTACACCCACTCCCTCCTTCCCTGCAGCTCTCTGGCCTGCCTCCCTTGGCCCCCTCCCTGCTCCTACCTGCAATGCAAAAAACCTTGGGGTCATCTTCGACTCCAAACTCTCCTTCTCTCCTCATATTTCTGACGTCGCTAAGAAGTCACACTACCAGCTGCACCTCCTCAGAGGTATTCTTCCCTTCCTCTCCTTCCCCCAGAAGCTCACTGTCTCCCGAGCCCTGGTTCTCTCGAAGCTGGATTACTGTAACAGCCTCTATCTTAATCTGCCTGCCTCCACTTTCCGCCCTCTGCAACTCATCCAGAACAGAACTGCGAGACTTGTCCTTGGCCTCAAGCCCAGGGACCGTATCTCTCCAGGACTGAAATCTCTACACTGGCTCCCAGTGGCTGCGAGGATAAAGTTCAAAACCCTCTGCATTGTCCACAAGGCCTTCTGGGGCCTGGGTCCTAAATACCTTCAACTCTCTCTTCCCAAATATCTTCCTTCCCGAGCCCTTCGCTCATCCGCCTCCAACTCCCTCAGGGTCAGCCGCTTCTCGAAGCAACGAGCTGGGGGTAGATCTCTCTCCGCGGCAGCGGCCTCCCTCTGGAACAGCCTTCCTGCCTCCCTGAAACTTGAGGAGAACCATCTCCGGTTCCGGAAGCACCTCAAAACCTTCCTCTTTGCTTCTGCTTTCTCTCTCCCTCTCCCCTGCTGAACATCTAATATTCTTCACTGAAACTGCACTGATTCTGCAACTGGACCACTCTTAACAGCCTCGGTCCTGAGCCCAGTCACTCTCCACTTGCACTGATGCCCTGGAACCCCTCTGCACTGCGGGACTATCTCTGTATCCCTACAGCCCCCCCCCCTTTTCCAGCACTTGTTCTGCACTTACCTTGCACTTGCCACCAGCTGGCCCTATTTATTTATTACTTTACGCCACCTACCTTGTACTGCACTTCCCCCCCTCCCCTTCCCCTTGCACTTTTCCCCCTCCCCCACCCCTGCACTTGCGTGATCTGAATGACACCTGGCCTAGTAGGATCGTTGTCTGTCTCCCCTTGTTCCTCCCCTCCCTGCCTCGTCGCGCCTTGAAACACCTGTGTATAGGCGCGTTACAAATGCCATATCATATCATATCATATCATATCCCAGTGTGATAGAACGAGTACATTTGAGTTGGGTAACAACAATCATCTGTTATCAGTGCTGAGATGCACCTAGTGGTAAAAGTGTGGCCTATATATACACTTGTTATGTTAGGGTTAAATACAAGATGTCATGCTTGCCTGCATAGTTGTAATCCGCATTTCAATGCTCAGTTTGGAATTTGAAAATGATATGAAGTGTTGCTACTGATGGCTGCTGTCCCTTCTTAGTATGGTTATGGTCTAAATAGACGTATGTTGATCAAGAGCCATGCAGGACACAGTATTCATGGACTGGACACTGAAGCTTTTAAAGTATGAACGAATGGATGAAAAAACGAATGGATGAAAAAACGAAGGAAGGAAGGAAGGAAGGAAGGAAGGAAGGAAGGAAGGAAGGAAGGAAGGAAGGAAGGAAGGAAGGAAGGAAGGAAGGAAGGAAGGAAGGAAGGAAGGAAGGAAGGAAGGAAGGAAGGAAGGAAGGAAGGAAGGAAGGAAGGAAGGAAGGAAGGAAGGAAGGAAGGAAGGAAGGAAGGAAGGAAGGATTGATTCCAACAGACACAACATCTTTGAGAAGGTTAAAGAATATTTCCAAGAGGATATGGGGATGAGACAAGCAATATGTGTCATCAAGAAACACCCCTAAGACCACCATAAGCAGGAATATCAATGCTCATAAGGTAAAATATCTCTTAAATGTGAGCACCTGTAGATAATATGTTACTTGTTGTTGGTAAATTGTTGTCAAATGAATGCATTTCAAAGCCAAGAAATTACAAGAGACCTTTAAACAACCAAAATGCTACCAAATCCTCGGCTAGCAACATGTATGCTGGCATTTCCTATGAAGGCCTAGATGTTTCCACATAAGGCACCACAGAAAGTGATGGAAATGCCTCAGCCAATAATTCGTAACTAGTGGAGGTACGTGTTATCCGCCCTTGAGAGGACTGCATCAGGTGTTCGCTTCTCTAAGCTGTTTCAGAAAGGGGTCAATCACAGACAGGACTGTATGACCTTACGTCAGAAGAATCACGCCAGACTTGACTCGCTAGCAAAACGAAAGAGGGGATGGCTTCGCAGGCCATCGTTCTTCGCCTGCCACGCCATTGCAGAAAGGGGAAAGACCATATGGAAAATCAGGCTCAGTCCCACCCCAAAGGAGGCCACGTCCTTCCTGCACGACGTTACAAGTAACCCCATTGTGCCACATGTGTTTCTAAACACAATGCTAATGAGGGTTCTTGCTATCACAGGCAGGAGGAAAGCAGGGCGGTTGTTCGGTGCATAGACCTTCACTTCCAGCATCATCAGAAAGATCTGCATATGGTTCCTTCCACTTATGCAATTGCCCAAATGAGCACATCAATAAGTGTGAAGTGTAATATCGCTCTCAAGACTGAGAAATAATTGCCAATAGATCAAAAGTCGTGACTCAAGGATTTCAATGCTCTGTTAGTAATACCTCTGCCAGACAACATCACTGAGACATCATGCCATCGGTCACTGATTCCCGTATCCCCTGGCCTTCTAAAAAAGGCACTCTTCCAGTTACCCATGAGTGTATCCTTCCTGGACTAAACCTCTACCAATGTGGTGAAGGTGCTTCTATTAGATCTCGAGCTCTCTTGTGTGCATCTGCCTGACCATCTATGCATATGCGGGCATGGCTGCATTATGCATCAGATTGGCATGTGGAACCTCATGCGCCATCTCGTTAGTCAGCGCCAGTACAGAGATTCGTGTCCATGATAAACCTGAATACCTAGTTCCTCAGATGTTCTCAAAAATCCAAACTAAGTGCTAGAACCTAAAATAGAAAACCATCTTGAAAATTCATAAGAAGCAGGTTATCTTAATAAAGCAAGCATTCTGCAACGTTTCTGTCCAGTGGTGCATAAAACACCCTATGCTAAAAAAAAGGTCAAAGAAATGAGTACATCTATTATAGTTGTCATGTAAAGCTTTTCAGTGTTTCTCATCTACCAAGCGAACAGGTGTGTGGAAAAATGCCAACCCCTAAATAAGCAGACACATTCTTGCTTGTGTTTTTCAGGCTGGAAAGATGGGAATGCCAATATAGCCTTCTTGAAGTGAGTGATGTAGGGAGGAGAGGTGGCATGTGGAGGAGGCATGCTATTTGGTGTGAACTGTCGGAGGGAGATACCACAGAAGGGCAATGGTGAAGGTTAAGTCATTTGGGTGGGTTGAGGGAGCATTGGGGTAGGGTTGGCCGTGGGGAGATATGCGCATGAGGAGGTCCGAGGGGCTCCCCCAAATAGAAAAGATTCAGCGAGACAACGCTGGCTCCAGAGAGTCCTGCTGGTGTTCTGCGAGTGCTTATATATTCAAAGATTGCATTTGTTTGGCATATGTTGGCATAAATGGAGACGCACGGAATAGAAAGGGAACCTCTCAATTCATATATTCCAATAACCATTTTTCACGTTCCCCTCTCTCACCTCAAATGGACTGTGCAAATTCAGTGTCGCCTCATCCCGCTACTCAAAGCCACATGTTAATTCCTGCAAATACCATTCCATTCATCACAAGACACAATGTTGTGGCATAGGACACCTTGTCAAAGCACAACAGGTCATCATATTGCAGTTTAACTCTGCAAAACACCCCACTGTAATATAGGTTACCCTTGGTTGCAGTACTCTGGTTGCCTCACTTGGCGCGTTGGGCAGCTGCCAATGAAATGCTCCGATAGCAAGGTACAGTAGAGCTCTCAAAATGCATAGGCGTACCCCATATTACAGACTGCAAAGGATCACCCAGGATTTGTGAGCACTTGGCTGCGGTATCAGGTGACTCTACGTGCCCGAACCTCCCTCTCAAGGCTTACGTAGCCATGTGAACTCCTTCCACGCTTGTTCCAAGCCTGTAGTGCATTTAAGCCTTCCATGATATTTGATATGAATAAATAGGCTTAATAGCAGAAGTTCTTAGAAAGTAGGACAAAAGCATCTTATTTGTTTTGGTTCTGTACCACGAGAACTGATAGGAGTTGCGGTACTAATTCAGGAAAGGGAACAAGTCAGATATTTGCAAAAAACACAGTCCCAGACACCATTTAGCCATGCCACGCTGTCAGGCCATGGAGTCAGGCCTATGTATTTCCTAAAAGCAAATGATGATGCTCATATGTTATACAGAATAACAAAAAGTTACGAAAATTTGAAAAAGATCTTCTGGCTATCTCAACTCCAGAGTCAAGGTTGCGCCTTCAAAATCTCAAGTAGCATGCCCGTTTATGGACGCGCACACAAAAAGTAATTTTTAAATCACAGTCGTGTAAAGAGAACAACTATTTAATCTGGATCATTCATTAGCGAATAAGAGTGAAGGAGTCTGGGCATGCATTACCGGTTATGAGGTAGCTGGTATTGCCCGTCACAACGCGCAGCGTTTTCTTTGTGTCCAGCTCCATTGCATAGACTGTGTAATGGGTGATCATTCCATTGGGTTTCAGGGGCGGATCCCAGAACAGTAGAATGGATGTCGAGCTAACGTTTTCATAGCTTATGCGCTCAACCGAACTTGGTACTACGAAAGAAAGAAAGGACAACAGTTCAGGAGGAGAAGTGGGCTTTTAAAACATTACTTGTAAGAAATGTTGCTCATGCTAGGACGTGGTACCTTGCTCCCGGGTGCGAACTGTGAGGCTGGTTGGTGGTCCTTCGCCCATAATGGTAAAAGCAGACACGCTGATGGTGTATTCTGTGAAAGCCACAAGCTTCTTTACAACGTAGGACAGCTGCTCGGCTGAAATGTTGATGGCATACTGGACGCTTTCAGCTACTGTCAAACACAAGAACAAGAAGTGCATTGTTTTGTTACTTTTCATGCAGAATTGAAAATGTATGCCAAAGTATGTTAATGTTTGTTGTTTTTTCGGTAAAACGTTTTACCTCTACCTCTAATCAGTGGCATAATGCAAAATTGGGGAGGGGCGACATGGTGAGACCCCCTACATTTGTTATCATTTTTTACTGACCAACTATACAATTAGCAGGGTGTCTTAATTTTAGTTTGCAAAATACAATACCATTGACATTGAATTGAATGCCTTTATATGTAACGCTCGTTGCAAGAACAGATAATACAACTACAGAAACGAGTGCTTTGAATATTGTATACAGCATTTGTATGGTAAATTCCTTCCAATTAAACAGCCCATTTCTGACATTCAAACAGGGGTAGAAGGGAATACTGACTACACGGGGCTTCCGGAGGCTGAGCAGTGGCAGGGGCAGATTTGGGTGGCTATTTGCAGGCAGCTCCTAACGGGGCACCAAGATTCAGAATGACTCACGGTTGTTTGTGCCTGGAAAATATTTTCAGTGGAGTGACAAATATCTCCCAGCATTAGCACGACTGACCGGACGCAGCATGTCCAAAATAATGTAGAGGAGTTTGGGAAGGGTCTTCCATGAGAACCTTCTTCAAATAATTGGTGGAACTAGACTTTTTGAGATAAACGGGTTAAAAAGTCATATAATTTAAAATGGTCTGTCTAGAATAACAAATGAAAATATGCACTAGATGCCAAAGTACCAAAGGTACACAGAGCCATTAGACATATGTGGCTGATGACTGTGTCCACAATATTTGCCAATATTGACATTGTCATTGGTTATTTATAACGCGCTTAATACCCAGAGGTTTCTTAGCGCGGACCCGGGGATCAAACCTGTGTTGCTCCACGTCATCTTGCTTCCAAGGCGAGCAAATTGCCTCTGAGCTATCCTCCCAAGTCATTGTTAATCACGTTCATGATGTCACACTATGCATGTCAAAATTACCCTGTGAAATCATTTATTTGTTGCACCACAGTATGTGGCAGCTTTTCCATTGACATTTACTGTAATGAAGCTGATCTCAAAATATATGCCAGCAGTGCCTAGATAAATCACTTCTATGAAGATGTGCCCACAGTACATGCCAACAATCATCAAATCACTTTGATGATGTAATTCCCACAATATATGCCAGCATTGTCCGAATCTTTTTCAAAATTGTGCTGTTTACCTTCTTCAAAAAAACAAAGCATATTGACATATTGCACACAGTCATTCACTAACACTCACTGGGCCAGGACCATTGCTCTGGGGCAACACGTTTGACTTGGAAGCAAGACCGGGCAGAGCAACGCAGGTTTGAATCCCAGTCACGTGCTTAGAGACTGGACTCCGGTATTAAGAGTGTCACCAAAGATTGATTAATTAATTAATGATGCATTAAAGCATTTACAGACTCACATGTGAGGGCTCACCTCATCAAAACTCTCTAAAAAGGACTGTCAGGCACTTTTCATAGTATTTGATTTACTCGGAGGCACCTATCTTGAGCCAGCAGGCCATTTTTGTAACCCCCCTTTTCTAGCTAGGCCTTCTCAATGAAAGTGGAGAAGAAGGGATAGCCCTCTACTTCTAGCTAGCAGCAATATGGAGATATTTAACCCGCGCCCCTGACTGAGTGTAATGGCAGAACCAGATCTGTAAAAACATCTCTGTTATTCTAAAGCACTCATTCAATCAATTTCAAGAAACCACATTCATATTTAGTCCCACATTCGAGAACTCAGGGCAAGAATGATTATATGCAATTCCTCTCATATTGACAAACCAGTAGATTCCACTTATCATCTAGAAGAGAGAAACAAAGTCTATTAACAATTGTATGGAGATTTTGACATGGATTCCCCCTATTAACAGGGGAATGCTATAGCACACAAATAAGTAATACTGGCATATTCCTGGAAACAATGATCTTATTATATACAACAGAGACACAAGAGGTGAATGTAGAACATTTGGTCTACAAGTAACAGGACTGGGTAATAAGGTGACATTCTGTAATGCTGTTTTGTTGTAAGACAAATAGACGAATAGAATATTAAGAGGGGGTGGGTTAAATAGGCACGAGAGCTTGAAAGAGGAAGCTGAATAAAGAAAGAGGGAGTGGTAAAGGTGTAAGCAAACGAAACGCATAATTCTTTACAGGAATGCAAGGTTTCCAACTGTGATAGAAATGATATAATGGAACATGATTACTATTGGTGCCATTATTCTTAACATAAATATTATTATTTATTGTTATGCTGTGTGAGTATAATGATTAAGGGCACTTTAATGATATGTTGTCACTTTAGTGCGGCCGGATGGCTGGACCCTCATCTTGTAGATTCGTGTCTCTGCCACGGAGTTCCTTTCAGATTCGTTTGTGTGTTGTTTCACATTTAGTGGTATAAAGATCTGTAGTTGCGCACTTGCATAGTGCAAAGTACTCTTGGGCTCCGGGCAGTGCAATGGCAGGTGTTAAAGAATAAAGCACACTATACAGCAGTGCAGCTCTGCAATCTCCTCAAGGCCCTAATGCAGGTGTCGGCCCTGACACCAGACAAGTCAGAGACAGATGTCTTTACCACCTGCTGGATTATTTAACGAAGGGGGATAATGCAGTAAGTGTTTACAGCGAGTGATGCAGGCAATGTCGATCACTGCAGAAAAATACACGTAGCCTGCAGCACATGGCATTGAAATTAGACTAAGTGGGGCCGGTAATGGTAGAGACCAAAAATAGAATGTAGTGTCCCACTCATAGTTCACAGTCACAGGGCCCGATTCAAGGAATTAATTGTGCAGAACGGCACGCAAAATCGCGTTTGTCAATTCATGGAATAGAATGCACAGCACTTTTCCAAGACTTGTGAGCTGTCAAAAGCCTTACGCGAAACTCCATGCAGAGCATGGGTGTGGCTTGCGCAGAGGGCTGGGAAGAGGCAAGCACACCAAGCATGGGGAAGAACTTGCCCAAAAATGGGTGCTCTGACAGTCTCTCACACGCCCACAATTGCTTGGCATGAGACATATTCATGGATTCGATTGCACAAACTCTCGAACAGGAAATGGCCACGCAAGTCCTTCATATGATCCGCCACCTGTAGGCAGGCGTAAGTACACTTGCTCATCGGATTTGCAGCACAGAGGTGGGGTTGCATGTAGGATTTCGGGGTGCGTGTATGAAACCAATGTTCTGAACTTACTTAGGGGTGCCGGGAACAGTTACGGGGACCCTGAGAAGGTCCCCGAGATGCAGGCCTGCTTTTAGGGGACCTCATGAACTGTTTGAAGGGTGCGTGTATTAGCGCCCAGGGGAGCGTGCAAAGGTGGCTGATCTGGCTGTTTATGCTTTGCCTGTGGGCGTTTCGGGGGTGTTCTGGCCGCGACTTGAGAATACAGTTACTTTGCATGAATAATTCCATGAATACACATAGCGCACATTTTTTAATCAGCGCGCAGGCTCATGCAGTGTCCTTCTAAGCGCACGGCCCTTGCAGGATTTCTGCGCACATTTCCATGAATCAGGCGCACAGTGTTTAGTGCAAGAGCCCAGACAGGCAAAGCTTCAAATAATACAGATATTTTTCAAACCGGCTTGAAAATGATGTGGAATGCAGAAATCAAGGAGCATGTATAAAATATACATTTTAAGAAATACTGTCCTGTCCTTAACAATTCAAACAACTTTTTAGATTAGCATTCTTGACTACCCCTGGATGGGCTGGTGGGCCGAGTAGAGTATTCTCTGAAAAAGCAGAAACATACAGAATATTTCAAGATTCTGCTTCATCCACTAGAACGGATTTTCTCAAATTGTGCTTGTTTTTTCTAACACAGAGGCAAAGAGAAGCTATAATTTGCAAGAAACTCTGCATTCTAGCAAATCAGATTAGCTAGAGTGGTCTGTCCTCCTAATTATTTGGTGAGTGGAGGACTTTTCGACCAATGAGGGGGCATGGTGCATTGAAGTACATCAATTAGCTAAAATGTTCCACATTTTTACTGATTGCCCAGAATATTCCAGCCTATCTGATTGGCTGTTTTACCCAATCAGATGCCCTGTGGATGGCGGCCACTTTGTGGACGAATGGTCATTATGTTGGATTACCACATCCTTTGCTTTAAAAGGCTACACTTGTGCTCTGCAGGGTGATGATGGGACGCTTAGTGCAAAGAATGAGGTCCAACTTTGCACAGGTGTTGGCAGGGTAGCAGCATCGTGACAGAAATAGTTGTACAATAAAATCATGCTTTTCTGATATGAGATGTATTTTCTAGAAATCTAAGGAAAGGCTTAGAGTTCCAATCATTTTCCAGTTTCTAGTCCCCATTAATGATTCCAACAGAATCCATATTCTTTCAGATTAACCTTCATTTAAAGATCATATAAATCTTCAAATCAGCATCGAATGTTCGAGCTGTGTGTGCAATTAAAATTATATGATACCAAGGACTGCCTAGGTTGTGTGCTCATCTCTACGGTTATACAGGCAGAAATGTCTTTAAAAAGGAGACACTCCGAGGCAGCCCCGCTTTGACTCTTAAAAAGACCATTAACAAACTCTGAATATGAAATAAAAATTTGGAATAGCGGATCACTCTTTGATCTTATGTTCCTTACTCCGATCACTCATTGCCAATAATTAACTGTTACCAAACATAATTGTAGAATAACGGAATCATAGGGAGAGTTGATCATCCTTTGATCAGGCACAAGGAGGTCACTGGAGTAGACAGGACAGGCTCCGCATTAGCCAGCGTAAGGCGCGTTGCTTTGAAATTGCTACTGATCAGCTCAGTAATGGCTAAACAATCATTGCCGTAGATGCTATCGTTTACGGATAATACGTTTATCAATTACATTCCCATGGTATACATGTTTACAATAATAGTATTCGGGATTATACATTGGGTGAAATGCCAGCCCCTGCCCCCATTTCTGAGCACCGACCTAATTGCTGTCAACATTACCCAATGTATTGGAACACAATGCAGCAACTTCAGAAGGAGCAAGGGTCGAGCCTGCTCTGCTAGGATTAAACCTGTGGCCGGGGTTCACAGCGAGCTATATGAGCAAAGTTGAAGAATCCCATTCAGTTATATTTAACCCTGTCCCATGTTTGAAAATTGAGTTTTTAGCATGAAAAATCATAAACATGTTAAATAGACATCTTACTGCAAATACAGGTTCCCAAAGTGTAAGAACGCCTTCCACCTCTTGTTACCCCAAAGATTAGTTCTGCCAGTCCCCAGCCCTCACATTCTCTGATATTTTAACATCCCCACACCTGCTGCCTTGGTGATGCTGGAATCTTCCTATGGTATTAGCTGTTCCCTTGCTTGCAGAACCAAAGTAAGTCCACTAGGACTTGCTTTCTGTTATCAAAGCAGCAGTTCCTTTGTGCATGGTCCCATGCACTGCAACATCCATGAGCTGGGTCCCAAAGCAGTGTAATGTTAACACCCTGTACATCTCGAGTCAGAAGCAAAGGACACAGTTCATCATGCTTTAGAGAATCCTGAGTATGCATACCAAGCATGTATGTGGCAATTTTACCCCTGCACTTCGTTGTCCCCCAAAACAGGAACATAGGGGTGTGTGTGTATATTATACATTATTAATTAGGCTGGCGAGTCCTCAGACAGAACACATTTTGTATTCAGGTTTTCCTAGAATTGCACTCTAGTGATTACGGTATACTTCTGGCAGATGTTAACCTAAACAGTGAGAGAAGGTCGGCATTGTCTCACTCGCTTGTTAATAGCATCATCACAGTTCTTGAGTCCTTGATAGAGGGATGCATCTGAAGCACACTGCAACAACCGCCTTTAATGTACTGTAAGTGAAAGGTAACAGGCAAGAGAGAAGTGGTGTTCCCTAAGAAGGCTACCAGTACCCATCTTTGTTAGTGGGAGAGTTACCAATGAGATATGGGTGGCCTAAAATGAATTCCAAAGAGAGCTGGTTGACGCCCACACTGTAATTGAAGAGGGTATGGACAAGGCATAGCAATGGACTTGATCCACTAAGTAGGGAAGCTAAGGAATACACCATTCAAAGACCTGTGTCAGCATGAATGCCAACTGGGACCCCATCATTTTGTAGCATTTGTTACAGAGAATCTGCACCAAGAGCTGCTACGGGTATGTGCATTTCTACACTAGAGATTGTGTACAAGAGCTGGGTGTGTGAGTCCCCTCTATATACTCAGAACTAGTACAATGAGGGCCACAACTTTCAGACCAGAGGCTCTCCAGATTTAATTATTTCAAATTGTTCATTCCATCGCGCCACAAGCCCACAGGCCTCAGGGCTTGCAAACACCAAAAACGACAGACGACCAGGACAAAAAAAGCAAAACAATGCGCTGAGAAGGCCAAGAACGAAGCTCAGTAGTCAAAGGAGGGCATAACGAAGAGAGAAGTGAGGTACTAATCAAGTGAGACAAGATAATGCTGTGAAGCCCTATTGATCATGCTTCTGCCCAATATGTAGACAGAAGCTGCTTTGACCATCAGAGAGATCTTTCTGGCAAGAAATTAGTAGAAAGTGCCGCAACACTAGGGGGGGTGATGTTGTCCATCGTGCCTGAGCTAGCCATCACTGAAATTCTGGGAGCCTAGTCTGGCAATTGTTTGTAAATTGGTTGTAATGTACATGAAAGCCTGACCGAGGAAGAGCTGAAGAGGAGAAGATGTAGTGGTCCCTGAAGCTGGCATTGACCGTTCTCAGCTAAATCTGCTTATGTCGACCTTAATTATTCTATCCACAAACTCCAGAAGAAACATGATGAGGATGATAAACCCTGCACCTGAAAACACCTGACCATGAGTGGCTAGGAAGAACAGATCAAAGGTTCATGATTCCCACTTGAAAGTTCACTGTGATTAACACTGAAACATGACAGGATTGTATGCTATGGCCACAAATGGATCCTTGGTGATGAACACCTTTACCTATCAGAGAACTGGAATTGTATTTAGTCCCAGCCACCATATATCATATCTGGCCTCTAGGATTTACTCACGCTCTTTGCTGGAGTCTTTAAATGTGGTCATCCAGCCCCCTGGAACTCATTGACACATTGCTGGCCCCCATATATTATTGAAGCCTCAAACCCAGGGCAAGTGTCCCACTCTAGCGCAAAACAGAAGTTAGTCACAACTTTATGTTAACTGGCCCAATAGGATCCAGGGCTCCATTTGTGTTCCCCCATTATGCAACTACATACTTTGGGGCCTGCGCTCCTCAAAGGAATGCTCCATGAATTGTCATGTGCTGTAAAACTGTTCTTGATTTCAACCTTCTTTGATTTTTATTTCACTATCTTTTGGTTTATTGAATGCACTCCTCTTATATCTATGAATAGTCTTTTCCAGACATTGAGCTGAACTCCCTTCTTTCTTTGAATCTGTGGATAGGCCATTGATGGACATCAGACAAAGTACCATAAGCCTCTGGATTTTCTTCCCCTTCTGTTCTACTCGTCTATTACTGTCAGACAACATGTATTTATCTTTTGAAGAGCCTGAGTCCAAGACAAGAATTTCACCCAGCATAGATTAATCAACTCCCATATTTGTAAAATGTGTTTCACAGGAAAAACTCTGACTCACAGTACGTATTCATCCTTCTACCTACAAAGCTTCTCATACGCTGTGCTTCAGTAGCCCCCTTCATTGTAGGACCAGTCGGTAGTATCTCTTGAGGTAAAAGAAAGTAATGATTGTCACAGGTTTCAAGTATTATCACACTCCCCAAATACAGATCTCTATTTAGTTGAAAAGCACAGACCGCTTTTAAACCTCTGTGTGATCTGAAACATTCATAAATGATTGTTGGTGGCCAACTCCCACCACAGTTTGATTTAGGTGGGCATCTTGATCCCTTGCAGTCGGGTTCTGATTCAGCCATGACACTGCAATCAGTTGAAATAGGTTAGTTGGGTGTCATTTTCCAGCCAAGGAATGGAACCCGAGTAACCAACTTCCTACGCATTCACATGTTGGTAGCCTTCATCACACTGTATGGGTTCATTCTATAGGGACCTCTCAAATCTGGAGAAGTCCTATGCAGAAAGTCTCAACTGGTTTAACACTTGGTGAGCTGACTGCAAAACAAAGGGCACTTACTGAATCTATGGAATCTGAGTTTGGCTTAGTTCATGTTAAATATATGTTTAATTCCTTCTATAAAGGTTATTCACAACCATTTATAAAGCCATCAGATGAAGAAATAACCTTAAAAATTATAAACTAGAACCTACATAATATTCAGGCCTGGATGGTTAGAAACATTTTAAATGGTCCAAAGGTAAAAGGTCAAAAAATTAAACACTTAGGTGCTATGAATTGGTTGTGCCCATAGTTGGTGCCATACAAAAGACATGTAAATTAATAAGTAAATAGACTCTCGACACTGAGAACTTAATGCATGTTGGGCTCAGAAGTCAGAGTAGGCAGATAGAGGAGACTCGATGCTGACTGACCACAGGAATCATAGGATGTGAGTATATCTGTGCATGACAATAGCTACCAGGGAGAGTAAAGTTGTTGTTGTTTAAGTTGAAAAAAGGGTATTGAAGAAAGAGAAAGAAAGAGAGAGAGTGCGAGAGAGAGAGAGAGAAAAGAGATACTTCCGACAGTAGTTATTTTATGTTACGTTATTTAGTCTTATAAAGCGCATGTATGCCCAAAGGCACCTTGGCGCTAAGCAGAGGAAGAGGCAAAAGGAGCATACATACATTTAGAAAAGAAGGGTCTTCAGGGACCGTCGAAAGTCCAGGTGGTTACAGATTGCTCGAAGTGACCCTTGCAGCTGGTTTCATGCTTTTGCAGCTGCCGCGGAAAGGCACAGCCGCCAGTCCGAGTCCGTCTAACACGAGGGACCGATAGTCATAAGGCAGCCTGGGACCGGAGAGGGCGAGCAGGAACATAGTGCACACATTTTTCCTGAAGATGTTCTGCTCCTACCTTGTGAAAAGCCTGATGCACTAGGCACATAGATTTAAACAGAATCCGTGTTTCAATCGGAAACCAGTGCAGCTGTTTCAGAAGCGGTAACATATGAGTGCATGCCGGGGGGTGCAGGATTACTCTGGCAGCTGCATTCTGGAGCATTTGAATGCGATTTATCAGATAGTGTGGCTGGCCATACAACAGTGAATTACAATAATCGGCCGTACTGAGGACCAACAGCTACCACGGGGGCATGAAAATGAGCAGGAATGAAGGGAAGAACCTTTCACAGAGTGTGCAATTTAAAGTGACCAGATTTGCAGACTGCATCAACCTGCTCAGTCATGTCAAGAGAAGATGAAAACTTTATCCCCAGATTTCTCTTTGCAGGGGATGGAGAGGGAAATGGGTCAAGACAGACTGGCCAGAAGTCAGGAGTCCAGTAATTGAGAGGACAAGTCGTACCCACCACAAGAACCTTTGTTTCACTGCCATTAAGTTTAAGTGAGTTATTTGCCATCCAGGCACCCAGATCCTCGAGGCAGCTACTGAGCCGAGACAGATCCCGGCGGACCAGGATCTGCGTGTCGTCCACATAAGAATGAGAGCGGAATCCATGTGACATAATAAGAAGGAGAAGGGGACGAATATAGATATTAAAGAGGATAGGCGACAGTGCAGATCTTTGGGGAACTCCACAAACCAGTGCAATAGATTCAGAGCAAAAAGGTGGCAGGAAACCTGACAGAGACCGGTCCACCAGGAAGGCTGCAAACCAGTTCAGTATTTGGCCCCCAAGACCCGTGTTCGACAAACAGGAGATCAGAATAGAGTGATCGACTGTGTCAAATGCAGCCGACAGATCGAGCAGGAGTACAGCTCCCACCACACCCTTATCGACTAGGCGGGTCAGATCATCGAGGACAGAATTAAGAACTGATTCGGTTCCTCTACACGGACGAAAACCGGACTGAAATGTATTAAAAAAACGAAGTTTCCATAAAAGATGAGAGACGGTGGGAGACAAGAGCCTCGAGAACTTTAATCAGGGATGGGAGAAGGGAAATGGGACGGAAATTTGCCAGCACTGCTGGGTCCAAAGAGGGCTTCTTCAGTAAGAGAAGCAAACGTCCGTGCTTCAAAGAACTCGGGATAAGCCCCTCTTGAAAAGACACATTTACTGCTGTTGTAATATGGGTAGTCTGCAGAGATGTCGTTGAGCATATCTAATGGAATGGCATCGGCCGGCGAGGCGGATTTAAGGTCATGAATGGCTTTAGAGATGTCCTGCTCAGAAAAGACGGGAAAGGAGAGCCATGAAGTATTAGAAGTAGGCAGATCGGGAATAGTCTGCTTAGTCACAGTCCCAGCAGAGTTGTCACTAATATCCTTGCAAATAGCTTTGATTTTTGAATGAAAGAAGGAGGACAGAGACTCACAAAGAGCTTGTGAAGGCTCAATACAGGCGCCGGTTTTAGTCTGAGTGGAAAGGGTTCGCACTAGGTCAACAAGTGCTTTAGGCCTATTAACAGCATGCTCAATCTTCTCACTAAAAAAAAGATTTTTTTGCAGCCAGGGTTGCCTTTTGATATACTGTCAGAGCCAAACGAAAAGCCGTTCAATAGGGTAAGACCGCATGGCGGGCAGTGAAAGAGATACAAGAGGAGATACCTTGTATAAAGGGAAAACAGCTGTGTAGAATGGATTTGATAGATGTTCATTGTTGTTGATATTGTTTGGTGTATAATAGGATGGTAGATGTGTTTTTTGTGTGTCTTGGCAGATCTAAGGGGTCAGAAATTAAATTAATAAAGTGAAAAGGGAAAGGTCTATAACCTGGTAGTGCCAAAAAGTGTTCTCAAATAAAAGTATAATAGCTCCAACGTAAATGTTTTCCAAAGATGGAACCAACCTTAGTTCCAGAGTGGGATTCGATTCCCCTGGATTCTTTACTGGTAGCACAAATGTTTCAGGATCTAACTGTTCTTGGTGTCTTTCAACAGCCTACAACAATCCTCTTAGAAAAGCAACTGTTCAGCCTTATAAAATCATCTTCAACAAAAGTTCCATCTGTAAACACAATAGACATTATTATAACTCCAGCGTCTTGGAATGGGCAATTACTGGGGCATTACAGCCTCGGCGGACCCGATAATTGCCCATTCCCGGGCGCCGGAAAATATTTGTCCCCATTCCCATTTGAGTCCCATTGGACTCAATGGGAATGAGGAGGCCGGATGCACCGGGCACCGGGCACCTGGCGGGCGAAAAGGCACACATGAGCAGAACTCCTAGTTTGGCGGTCTGTTAACAACGGTACCAACAAGCTTTCCGGTACCGTTGTTACCAGACCGGCAACCTCATAAAGAGGCCCATGAATGTCCTTCTTTAAACACAAGTTCCTACTTTGTTTAACAACCACTGTTTCTGCTTGACACTCTTAACACTCCTTGCAGGTTTTGCAACATGCCGGGTATGCTCCCCTTTCTCTTGCACTCACAACTGCCTGGTATACTCTCCTGCCAAGACATCTTTTGCACTCATAACTGCCTGGTATACTCCCCTGACAGGACTTCTCTTCTTCTACTTTAACTGCCTGGTGTATGCTTTACAGGACTTCTTGTATATTAGTAGTCGGCAGGGGAGCTTAAGGGGAGAGTTAGGCAGCCTCTCAGCCAATGATAAGACTTGAAATGGGGCATTACCAAATGGTAATCCTGCAGCTCTGGGCATCCTCAGTGCTGGAGGTCACCATATTCCCCCGGCAGGGAATTAGGTAAATGAGCCCCTTCCCTCGGCCCCTCTCCCTCACCACAGATTTCCCCTACCCCGTCCCTCCACTTACCTGTGCTTTTTGAACCTCTTCGGGAGTGAGCACTTCTGTGACCAGTGAGTCCACTCCTGTTCTGTGACACGCCGCCATGGAAAGGAAGAAGGGACTATGCGTAGTCCCTTCTACCCTTTCAATGGCGGCCATTTTTTTGTTTACCTGTTTTCCTATTTTTTGAACGGCCACCATGGAGAGGAAGAAGGGATGACATGCAGACCCTTCTCCCTTTCCATGGCAGACATTTTGTTTGCTTTACTTTTTTTAAATTATTTTCAATGGCTGCTATGGAAAAGGAGAACAGACTTCGTTTTCCCTTCTACTGAGACCATATATTTGTTTTTCTTCCCAAAGGAAAAAAGAAGCTGTTAGTACCCTGGTCCAACGGGGTGGGGTACTAATAGCAATAATTTCCTCACCCGGTGGGCATTACTGAGTCAGGTAATGCCCCGGTGCTTTCGTTAAGGCCTTTGCTATGCTTGGACCTGTAACTATGGGCCCCGGGCATTACCTGACTTTGTAATGCCCCCCTGGTTTGGGGATTATTGCTAAATTATAGTTCCTTTTACTTTCAAGTAGCATATATCTTTCTTGACTTGGTATATGTAACGCTCACCTGATTCCCACGGAGGCGCCGGTCTCGGCAGGATGGTGTCTGTGACTCAAAAAGTGAAGTGCAGGACTCGATTGGCTTCCGGGGCTGAGCCTCTTCGCACTGTGTGTCTAACTCGAAGAGTGAGACATCTGCAGGTGAAAGAATATGGGGTTAATGATCTGGGGTTGTCGGGTATCTCTCTCCCTTTCCCTTCCTCGCTTTTCCGTGGAGCCCCAAGGTCAACGTGCTCACCTTAGATAGGTGAATGCTGGACTCTCCATCTGCGTCTGGTGCAGGGTGCTGTTGCCAGTTCCTTCACTGGGTGAAACGTAGGCCTCTTGACATCAGAGGATTGCTACCGTCGTTAACTGCACGAACGGTGAGTTTCCGGGCACCTTTTAAGTCCTTACAGTCTTTAGGTGCGTGGGCATGTTAATGTGGAACAGGGCTCTGTATAATGCTTTTTCTATTTGTCTTGCAGGGCTCTTGAGGTAGAAGATGGTGTGAAGAAAGCCGAAGTTCGAGCCAGAGTCTTGGAATGACGCGCTTGGAAATGCGTAAGTATATGCCGGAGTATTTGCAGGCGCCCTATTGTGGCGGGCGCGAAGGCGCGTAAGTAAAATACCTGTCTAATGTCTCTTCTTTTGTCTTTCAGGTGCAGGATTGCAGCGTTGAAGAAAACCGGAATTCCCGGAGTGCCGGTAGGTAATTCCACACAGGAATAACTATGCTTTTGTCTTCACAGGCTGAGGAGCAGCGTGAAGAGATGGTAGCTGCCGATGGATCAGGTGAGGAAAGCGCTGCGCGTGAAGGTTGCCGTGCTAACCTGTTGTTTTTTGACTTTGCAGGTGCTACTGAAGGCTGGATACAGGAATGGTAAGCGTTTGTTCTTGCAGGTTCAGGATCGGAAAGAAGAAAACTGGAACAGACACGGTGAGCGTTCTGCTGCAGATGCAGAATAACGCGAAGCACGTTTCATCAATCGGGTGTGGTTTAAATAGCCTTGGAGTGATGAGGCGTCTTCCTCCATGGCCTCGCCTAGGTAAGAAAAGAGTTCCTGTTCCAGAAGAGTTCCAGTGTTGTATCCAGGGAGTGGAGCTTGCCCCACCCAGGTAAGAAAGTAGTCCCGGCTCACAGAGGATTCCTATGTGGCTGGTAAGTAAGCAGCATGGTCTGCTGCAGGTAAGTCCACCCAAGCATCTTCATACAAATTATGAGCCCGGCGCTTCCAGTGCCGGGACCAGTGACTTTGATGAGCCTGGTGCCACCGGCGCCAGGACAAGGTCCAAAAGGTCCCAGTGGGGACCGGCTGGTGCCTAGGATGAAGGTTAGGGGCCTGCTTCCAAGGACGTTGGGCTGGTCCTAGCTCCTTGGAAGCAGTGATCATGACAGCACCCCCCTCAAGGCCCCTCCTAAGTGTGTCTTCTCTGGGGGTTTTGGCTTGTCGGGGTGATTCAGATGGAATTTCTTGACCAGACGAGGTGCGTGGACATGTTCTGAGGGTTCCCAAGACCTTTCCTGGGGGCCGTATCCTTTCCAATCAACCAGGTAATATAATTTAGATTTGGAGATTTTGGAGTCTAGGATGTTCTTTACTTCGAACTCAAGTTCTCCATCCACTAGAACAGGTTCTGGGAGTTCGGTCAATCGGGTTTCTGGTTGTATTGGTTTTAGTAAGGAGACATGGAATACTGGATGTATTTTCATATGCGAAGGAAATTCCAATTTGACAGCCACCGGATTAATTATGGCAGAGATGAGAAAGGGTCCTAAGTATCTCGGGATGAAGGTGCGGGGTCCTTTTAGAGGCAGGTGCTTAGTGGATAACCAGACCTGATCTCCCACTGCGTAGTGAGGGGCCTCTTTACGGTGTCGATCCGCTCCTTTCTTGTATAGAGCTTTAGCTCTTTGCAGATGGGCAGTGGCTTCTTTAAAAGTACGAGTGATCACCGAGTGCAAGTGATCCACAGCAGGTGTTTCGAATTCTTGGGGAGGATCCAGGTTAGAGGTCCTAGGATGGTTTCCGTATAATAGGAAGAAGGGAGTCTTCCCGGTTCCAGAATGGGTCGAATTGTTATAAGCGTATTCAGCGATCCAAAGGATATCCTTCCAAGGGTTTTCAGTTTGTTGGAGCATGCAACGTAAATATTGCTCCAGAGTTTGATTTGTCCTCTCGGTCTGTCCGTCAGTTTGGGGATGGTGACTGGTTGAAAGTCTCACATCAATTTGGGCTAAGCGACAGCAACTTCGCCAAAAGTGGGAGATGAATTGACTTCCCCTATCGGAGACCAAAACCGAGGGAAAACCGTGTAACCGAACGATGTTTTCTAAGAATTCTCGGGCTAATACTGAAGCTGAAGGTAGGCCCTTCAGGGGAATGAAGTGAGCCATCTTGGAGAATAGATCCACGACTACTAAAATGGTATTATACCCTGAGCATGGAGGTAAGTCCGTGATGAAATCCATGGACAGGGTATGCCATGGACAGGGAGGGATGTCCAGTGGGTGTAAGAGGCCGGCTGGTTTCTCCTTCTGACTTTTATTCTGAGCACACACACCACAGGAGATTACAAAGTCTCTAATATCCTTCTTCCATGATGGCCACCAGAAATGTCTTTTGACCTTTTCCATGGTTTTGGTAATGCCAGGGTGACCCTCCATTAATGAGTCGTGATAACAGGAGATTACCTGTTTTTGTATTTTCTCACAGGGCAAGTACAATCGTCCTCAGAAATATGGTAGGTCTTGGTCCACTGAGAAATCCTTCCCCTTGAATTGCCAGTCCTGTAATTCTGCCGGAGTTAGGAGCGATTTGACTGTAGTCTCGATGTCTTCAAAGGATTGAGCGCTGACCAAGCCCAAAATCCTTTGTTCTGGGATTATGGGTATTGGTTCAGGATTGGTCAAGTGTTCATCTATTCCCATCCGGGAGAGGGCATCTGCTTTTCCGTTTTTACTGCCTGGTCGATAAGTAATTATAAAGTCAAACTCAGCCAAAAACAGAGCCCAGCAGAGCTGCCTGGAAGACTGAGCTTTGGCCGTCTTCAGATATTGTAAGTTGCGGTGATATGTCATTACGGTGACTGTGTGTCTGGCTCCCAAAAGATAATGCCGCCAGGCTTTAAAGGCTGATCTGATAGCTAAAAGTTCCTTGTCTGTAATTGAATAGTTGATCTCGGGAGCTGAGAATTTGCGGGACCAAAAGGCTACAGGATATAATTGGTGTGTGACCGGATCTCTTTGTGATAAAACTGCCCCCATAGCAAGACTTGAAGCATCTGTTTCTACGATGTAGGGGAGTTCTGGGCGAGGGCGTTTTAGAACAGGTGCAGAGATGAATTTAGCTTTTAAGTCCTGAAAAGCTTGTTCCGCCTCGGTAGACCACTCAAAACGTTTGTTTTTCTTTAATAGAGCGGTGATGGGCTGGACTATTCGAGAGAATTCAGGAATGAACCTGCGGTAAAAGTTAGCGAAGCCTAACATGCTTTGAACTCCTTTTACAGAGGTTGGTGAAGGCCACTTGATGATTGCATCGACTTTCTTTGAATCCATATGGACTCCGTTTGGTGACAATATGAATCCCAGGAACTCAACTTTAGTTACGTTGAAAACGCATTTTTCAAGCTTAGCAAAAAGGTTATGTTGACGTAATCTCTCGAGGACCTCTTTAACGTGTTTCTGATGTTCCTCTTCAGATGATGAATAGACGAGGATGTCATCAATGCAGACAACAACACACACATCTATGAGTTCTCTAAGGACATCATTCATAAAATACTGGAAGGCGGCAGGAGCGTTGCATAGTCCAAAGGGCATAACTTGATATTCAAACAGCCCATACTTGGTGCGGAAGGCCGTCTTCCATTCATCGCCCTCTTTTATTCGTACCAAGTGGTAGGCTCCTCTGAGATCCAACTTTGTATATATACATGCGTCTTTGACTTGGTCCAGGAGTTCAGGGATCAAAGGTAACGGGTATCTGTTTTTAACAGTGATTTGATTCAGGGCGCGGTAATCTATACAAGTCCTAAGGTCTCCTTCCTTTTTCGGAACGAAGAACAAAGCCGAGGAAGCTGGAGATTTTGAAGGACGGATAAATCCGTTAGCTAGGTATTGGTCCAGATATTGTCTGAGGTGAAGATTCTCTGGCTCGGTGAGGGCATAAATCCTACTGCAAGGAGGAGTTGTTCCGGGTATCAGATCTATTTGACAGTCGTAAGACCTATGAGGAGGCAGGGTGTTAGCTTGGTCCTTCCGAAAGACGTCTTGGAATTTCTGGTATTCGGGAGGAAGTTTGGGAACCTCAGAAGAGATTGCCGCCAGTGAAACATCAGGCCGAGGATAACAAGTGGAGATACATTCTGGAAACTGAACCGTCTTTGCTCGCCAATCGATCTGAGGATTGTGCTTCTCTAACCAAGGAATTCCTAGAATGATCTGGAACTGAGGGGCCTTGATCACATCGAACACGATTTTCTCCCGGTGTCCCTCTTGGCTCACTAACGACACTTCTTGGGTGGCATGAGTTACTGGTCCGGAGGCTATCTCCGTGCCATCCACTGTAGTAATGACGTCTTTTACTGCCTTAAGGACAAAAGGTAGATTCATCCTTGATAGCATTTCACGGTCCACATAATTACCGATTGCTCCGCTGTCGATGTAAGCTTCAATTACATGCAAACGATCCGGACGTTCAGGGCTAATGAGGACCATAGGCACCACGAAATGCGAGGTCATGGAACAGATTTTAACGCTCTGCAAGAGGACCTCTACACTTGTCGGGCTAGGTCGTTTCCCTGCTCAGAATTTGTGGTACAGGTATCTGCGGCTCCTACAGCCTTCTTAGCTGGTTTCACTGGACAGTCTCGAAGAAAGTGCCCCGAGTTTCCGCAATAGAGGCATAATTGCAGCTGTCTTCTCCTTTCTCGCTCTTTTTGGGTTAAAGGTCCTTTCATGCCCCCTATTTGCATGGGTTCCACGGTGTCAGCTCCCCTAGTAGAGGTCTGCGGTTTAGAAAACACTTGAGTATCAAATTTGGAACGATCAGCCTTTCTGTTCTGTAATCTGTGGTCCAATTGAACAACTAAGTCAATATAGTCTGAGCATTCTTGTGGAGGATTCACAACTTGAGCTAACACATCCTTGAGCTCTCCACGCAGGCCTCTGTAGAAAAGCGTTATTCTTTTATCCTCAGGCCATTGAGTTTCCACTATAAGTCTGTTGAATGAGGCAATGTAAGTCAAGAGGTCTTGATTACCCTGTCGTAACGAAAGGAGTTCATTGTCCAAGGCCAGCCCTTGTGCATGTCTTGCGAACAGTTTCTCCATGCTGGACTGGAAGGCCTGGAAATCATGAAGAACCGGATCATCCTGAGTGACCAAAGGGATCGACCAATCTGCGGCACTGCCACTGAGATAAGAAAGCACAAAAGCCACCTTGGCCTGATCTGTTGGGAAGGCAGCTGGTCTACATAAGAAGTGTAGGCGGCACTGGTTAATGAACACTGCAAATCTCTTTGGGTCACCAGAAAAGCGTTCGGGCGGAGCCAAGGGCACATTACCGGGTAGATTGATTTGCACTGGATTTGAGGAAGATGCTGAAGGATAATTTCCTCCTGGAGCGGGCAAAGGTGTTTGTCCTGCCTGCGTTTGTAGCAATTGCCTAGCGAGGTCCTCTGTTTGCTCCTTGGATATTATCAGCTCTCTTCTTAGAGCGTTTGTTTCCTGACGAGCTGCATGTACTTCTGCTCTTAGTTCCCCAAGCAACTGGGCCAATTGATAAGTATCCGAGGTTTCCATTGCGCCTGGGTAGGAGTTTTGCGGTGGGCTTTGCGTTCTGTAACGCTCACCTGATTCCCACGGAGGCGCCGGTCTCGGCAGGATGGTGTCTGTGACTCGAAAAGTGAAGTGCAGGACTCGATTGGCTTCGGGGGCTGAGCCTCTTCGCACTGTGTGTCTAACTCGAAGAGTGAGACATCTGCAGGTGAAAGAATATGGGGTTAATGATCTGGGGCTGTCGGGTATCTCTCTCCCTTTCCCTTCCTCGCTTTTCCGTGGAGCCCCAAGGTCAACGTGCTCACCTTAGATAGGTGAATGCTGGACTCTCCATCTGCGTCTGGTGCAGGGTGCTGTTGCCAGTTCCTTCACTGGGTGAAACGTAGGCCTCTTGACATCAGAGGATTGCTACTGTCGTTAACGGCACGAACGGTGAGTTTCCGGACACCTTATAAGTCCTTACAGTCTTTAGGTGCGTGAGCACGTTAATGTGGAACAGGGCTCTGTATAATGCTTTTTCTATTTGTCTTGCAGGGCTCTTGAGGTAGAAGATGGTGTGAAGAAAGCCGAAGTTCGAGCCAGAGTCTTGGAATGACGCGCTTGGAAATGCGTAAGTAAATGCCGGAGTATTTGCAGGCGCCCTATTGTGGCGGGCGCGAAGGCGCGTAAGTAAAATATCTGTCTAATGTCTCTTCTTTTGTCTTTCAGGTGCAGGATTGCAGCGTTGAAGAAAACCGGAATTCCCGGAGTGCCGGTAGGTAATTCCACACAGGAATAACTATGCTTTTGTCTTCACAGGCGGAGGAGCAGCGTGAAGAGATGGTAGCTGCCGATGGATCAGGTGAGGAAAGCGCTGCGCGTGAAGGTTGCCGTGCTAACCTGTTGTTTCTTGTCTTTGCAGGTGCTACTGAAGGCTGGATACAGGAATGGTAAGCGTTTGTTCTTGCAGGTTCAGGATCGGAAAGAAGAAAATTGGAACAGACACGGTGAGCGTTCTGCTGCAGATGCAGAATAACGCGAAGCACGTTTCATCAATCGGGTGTGGTTTAAATAGCCTTGGAGTGATGAGGCGTCTTCCTCCATGGCCTCGCCTAGGTAAGAAAAGAGTTCCTGTTCCAGAAGAGTTCCAGTGTTGTATCCAGGGAGTGGAGCTTGCCCCACCCAGGTAAGAAAGTAGTCCCGGCTCACAGAGGATTCCTATGTGGCTGGTAAGTAAGCAGCATGGTCTGCTGCAGGTAAGTCCACCCAAGCATCTTCATACAAATTATGAGCCCGGCGCTTCCAGTGCCGGGACCAGTGACTTTGATGAGCCTGGTGCCACCGGCGCCAGGACAAGGTCCAAAAGGTCCCAGTGGGGACCGGCTGGTGCCTAGGATGAAGGTTAGGGGCCTGCTTCCAAGGACGTTGGGCTGGTCCTAGCTCCTTGGAAGCAGTGATCATGACAGTATAGCTACTTGCTTTGACAGTTCTCCTAAGCCTCCACCGCATTTGCATTCACTTCTTATTGGAGTTCTCAGTTGGCACTCTGCCCTTTTAGTTCACAAGCAATCTTCCTATTAATTCACTTTCCGTGAATGTACAATGTCCAAATTCCCTTTGACACGGTAGCCAAAATGGCCCAGGATCCCCACTCTGCTCTGGCAGACTCTCCAATTCCCTGTAGCATTTTGGGGCTTGCTCATGGATACGTGGTGTACTTTTGACTCTTCCTTCTCACTCCGAGTGGCTCTGGCATCTCTCCAGGCTCTCTTATGCCCCCACTCCTGTTAGCTGGTTTTTTCTCGGTTCCTGTAAGGAAAACGCTGCTTCTGTTGGCTGCCAGCCATCCAGGGATCTTCTCAAGGCTCCTGGCATCTCCACGGCACATTTTGCTCGCACCACGCCGGCTCTCACCTCCAGCCTCTGCACACCAGTTTGTGCATCCAGCTTCAGCACCCGTCTCGTACCTCTTCTGTCTGCCTTCCATGAAGATGCAATGTCTCCTCCTGAGCGCCTCGTCAGAGTTCTGTGACCCTTTTTAAAAGTCCTGCACTCAGGTGTGTCCATCAAACAACTAGTACGTTTGTTTGGCTTAGCGTCCCTGTTGATCTCCATCAACTCCTTCATCCTCCTCATCTCAGTACTTAAGTGATTGTCGGAAATGAAGTCTGTTGATTTTTTTTATGCACAATACTTGGAGAGTCCTCCTTGATGATTTCATACAGGAATTAAAACTAGACCTGAAAAAGGTTCTCTTGGAGCTTTTACCCTTCGGTTTACGGTTGAGAGTTTGGCCTAAATGTTGTTGGGAAAAGGTCTCCTTATTTTCCCTATAGGGGGAAACAGTTACATAGCAACAAGCCATTAGGGTATTGGGCAACAGGTGGTCTTACTCTTGGGAAAATGGGGGGATACCGTGCCTCATCCAATGAACCATAACATCTACCCAGAGTCAGTCTCCTCCCATGTGATCCTCCCTCATGTAGCCACCCCCAGGGCCAGGGTCACATGAGAGGAGGTTATCACCGGGGAATCCATGATGACTTCATTGGATTAGGGTTAGGGCGAGTTAGGGAGGACTTTTTGTTGATAGTGTAAGCATTGGGAGGGAGGGGGTGAGAAAAGGGAAGTGCGTAGAAACAAGGATTGGTGATTTTATTTGGAATTTGAGAGTTATATTATTATAATGGCAGACACCCCCAATGCTCATTTGTGTAAGTCGCTTCCCCAATATAAGGAAATGATCCTTAGAAATCATGTACAATGGGTTAAAGTCACAGCTGGCAAAATGGTCCGGCCATGACCTCAAGAAAGGACACACTCAAAACATCTGCTGCAACATAAGCACACATACTTAAACGCCACACACAAGGGAAACAATTACAGAGTAGACTAAGCATACTCGATTTATGAAAGATGTTTGAGGAGCATATCAAAAAAGAGATTATAGGTAAAAGATACGATGAAGGGCATGTGCACCCCACAGTGCCTCCTCTCCCCTCAACCATGTGCTACATTTTTGACCATGCCAGGATTGTATCCGTTGCAGCCTGCCGCAGGTTATAGAAATCCCAGATACATGCTGCCAGAGGTGGAAGAAAATATTAAGGAAAAGGAAAAACAAAGTCGCACAAAAAGTGCATTAGCAACACAATGATAAACTGCAGTTTAGAAGCACAGCTAAAGGAAGAAAAGGAAGAATTGAAAAGGATGGATGAAAAGCATAAAGGGAGGAGAACAAGAAACTGCAGTCACACCAGGCAAATGAGTGGGAGGACAGATATTATTCAAAATAGATCGACAAAAAACTGATGATGACAACTGACAATGACAATGTGAAGGCCTTGGAAAAGGAGAATGAGCATGGAAAAGGGAGAGAAGAGTATAGAAGTGAGGATAATGCTAGCATTAGTAGAAGGGTGACAGAGGACAGAGAAGGAGAAGGAAGGATGAGGGTGGTCACTGACAGCATCATCAGAAACATAATAGATGAAATAGAGAGGAGTGTATGTGAGTGAAGGTCTCCTAAATGAAATACTGGCAGTGGTAGAGCAAGAGGAAGATGAATAGGAAGATGAAGGGGAGGAAGAGGAAGATGAGGTGACACAAGCTCCTCAAACAAGAGTGCCCAAAAAACTACAATATCCACTAACAGATTTGCAAGATGACGAGCTACTACGGAGCGCGTACACGTCGCACCCTTAGCTTCTTCCAATAACTTCAGGAAAACAGCATATGTGAACAGATTAAGGAATTTTACAAGTAATCGAGCAAGCCGCATTGTGATAACATCAAAAGGGATGAAGGGTTCAATTGCGCCCATACGCAAAGAAGGCATAACACAGTTACCCTTTCTCCTAGGGGGAGGGGGCTGGCTCAGTGTATACCGTGGCCTCAAAGAGACCAAAATAATTTGATGGCTAATTTACCATCATTGACATCAGGGGCAGGAAAGTGGATTCATGAGCTAGAAAAAAGGAACGCAGGAATGGCTTTGGTGGTAGGGGACGTGAAGAGTTTACTTGCTTCCCTATTGCAAGAACAATCAGATGATGTAAGGGCAGGTTATCCTGATGTGGCACACATGAAAATGTGCACAAGGGTTTGCCATTTAGCAATTGCAGGACAGATGTTTAGAGGGCATTGAGGGTCCGGTACCCAGATATGTCAGACATTAATGCGATTATGACATGCAAAATGAGGATAGAGGAGAATCCGGTGGCATACATACAAGAAATAAATACAACAGAAGTGGCATTTAGAGACAAGTGAAAGCTGGGACAAATATATACCAGTGTTTTATCACATTTTATGCCAGGGTTTTCCAGAAGAAGTTCAGAAACCGCTAAAGAAAATTGTAGGGATTGAGTTTAAACAATGGCCCGAGATAAAGTTCAATATTGTCCATCATTGTTGAATGAAACAAATAAAGGAGAGGTGCAAGGTAGAAGACAAGCAAAGAGTGCAAGCTAAATTAGTGCAAAAGAAATTGTCACAGATCACGGTAGAGAGAGAAATGATAACGAATGTTAGGGGAGAGAATTCTGTGCAGGAACTCCAACAGCAGGGGGCGAGCAGATATTTGGGAGGAAGAGGAGAAGGTAACTATTACTCCAGGCGTAGGGAGTATGCACCAAAAGGAAAAGGGTATGGATTTGGAGGTGGATATGGGGGAGGGTTTGGTGGGACAGGACCACTATTCAGAGATTAATGGAGGTTTTGGAGCACAGTGTTGGACGTGTGGGGAGATGGGGCATTATGCACAGACGTCCAGGATTAGAGGGGACATGAGCGAAGGATGTCAGCAACCCAGTCCAAGAGGGGAGGCCTGTGTTCCCCCACAATAATCTGCACAGACACAGCAAGAGCAGGACACATTTCAATATACGCAACAGCAACCATTCCCAGAAAGGCAGCCGCAGATGCACCGACACCACAGTGGAGGACGCCAGAGATACAAAAGCTGCAGCAACCACAAGTACAACAGCAATCACTAAATCCATTACACATGCAAATACCACAGTCTGCACAGTGGGACAGGAATCTATTGCCCTAAAATCCAGTACCCATGACAGGGGATGCAACAGTAGTGGGAGGGAACCCCTTCACAGGAACATGGAGGAGCATTTACCCCTAATATGACAGCCCCCAAAACCTTGGGTTGCGATGACAATAGGGGACATGACGTTCTCCTTTTTGGTTGACACCAGGGCAACAAGATCTTGTATTAGAGAAGGAGGGTTTCCACTGTCACAAATAATGATGGACGCACACAGGTTCTCTGGGGCTATGACAAAGGTTCCATTCACAGAAGAGCTATGTATAACAGTGGCAGCACCATTGCAATATTCTTGAAAGACACTGGTTAACATATTGGGAAGAGACTTTATGAGTACATTAAACATGACAATCTCATTTACTGAGGAAGGGATAATATGCTCAACACCAGACATTCATATGCAAATGCAAGAGACTTTATATGAGCATTCCACAGAAGGAAAGCACTATGAGGGATGCCCTTAAATTCAGAATCATTCCTTTAGGGGGTACAGGTGTTTCTAGGATGGCTTCCATGAATGCACATTAAATTGTTATGATTATCCACAAAGTTTTCGTTTATAGCAGATGTACCCATGGATGTGGCAGAAGCAGAGATAATCAGGATACATTTTGAAGCAGCAAAGTTGCGAGAGGACAGAGTAGTGTTACACGGGACAGATGAGGAAGGGGTTAGCTTTCCCTGGAATCAACACAGCGGTTGAGCGACATGACAGATGATGAGCTATTTGAAGATGATGATACAGATAATCAAATACTTTTTGAAATGTCTATTTCATACCAGTTGCAAATACAGTATAGGGAAACACCTCAGATAAAAAGTGTTCACTAAAAAGGTACCATCTTTCTTGTAACAAGATTTGGCAAAGGTACCAAGTGTACTATAGACTAGTGGCCCTTAAGATGTAGGTCTGCTGAAAGTAATTAGAGCAATATGAATAAAATTGAAGCAGGGAGATATTTTACCCCTAGTTAAACAGTATCCCATGTCAAGGCAGGCAGACGAAAGCATTTATGAAACAACTGCTGCCTTGATGCGACAGGGTATCATTGTGTCATCTGAATCTCCATGCAATATGGTGGTGTACCCTGTGAAAAAAGCAAAAGGAGGATCTTGGAGATTCGTACAATATGTACGCCCCTTAAACAATATTGTGGAGGTGGAATTAACAGTTGTGCCAATCTGGCTACAATCTTGTGTAACATACCACCTACCACCACACTCTTTATAGTGATTGACCTAAAAAATGATTTATTTTACATTTCACATAGCCTCTCAATATCCATTTCACATAAACTTTCAACATATACAGACATACATGATGACATACCCTCAATAAAAGAAACAAAGTTAAAGGGGGGAGAGGTGGTCTTCATTGATGGTTCATCTATGATCGATCGGAGCGTGGGACTGAGGCATTCAGAAGCAGCAGTGGCAAATAGTAGCAGTGATATTTTGAGATTGTGACAAGTAACAGATTACCAGCATATTTTTCTGTGCAGGCAGCTGAGTTAGTAGTGATGATATTAGCATTTGAAGAGCATGAGGACCAGGTGGTGACGATATATTCGGACTCCGCCTATGTGACGTTTACAATACACTCAGCACTAACATGGTGGAGGATGACGGGCTTTCAGCGGATAGATGGCACACCAGTACAGCATGCCCCATTATTAGGAAAATTACTTGATGCACTGACATATCCCATGATGGCTGCTGTGGTGAAATGCACAGCCCATACTAGGGGCACAGACCTAATTCCCTGCTGTAATAAAGTCACAGATGCAGAAGCAAAAAGATCAGCATATTTTCCACAATTAGCAGAGATAACAATTGCCCCACACAAACTAATGCGCAACAAGGAGGTAACGGAGGCCTATAATCTATTATCATTGACATAATTAATGAAACTGCAAGTATGCACACCACAGACAGAGCAGGATCTGTGGACAAAGCAGGGATGTTCATTATCACCCAACGATCTGGTGTGGTGACAGAATAGCACAGGGAAACACGTAATGCCCCTAGAGTTGCTTACAGTAGTGTTACAACAGTTGCACTACCCAGCAGACACAAGTGAGTATGTGGCAGCAGATATTTTAGAGGAGTGATTCATCCCAAACCTGCATGACCATTTTGTTAATTTTATTGTTAATTGTGTCACGTGCCAGCAGTATACTGCTGGACATACCTTGAGAATGTTGAGAGGAGAAGTGCCCTGCCCAACAGGCTAATTTCACCACTTGCATATAGACTATGTCGATATGCTCCAAAGTTGTAATCGATGCCAATATATGATTGTGGTGGTGTGTCCCTTTACAAACTGGATAGAACAGGACAATGTACCCATGCAGATGCCAAGTCAGCTGCTAAGTACCGTGTACGCAGGGTGTTCCTATGATGGGGAGTGTGCAAAGTGCTGCGGTCAGATAACAGACCACAGTTAATTATTTTCAGACGTCACATTCCTGCTTGCCATCAAACACAAGGATGGCTCTGTTTATCACCATCAGGCCAACAGCATTGTGAAATGTCTAAATGGCCTGCCGAAGGAATACATTGCAAAATTAAGAGAAACATTAAACAATAATTGTCTGCAGGGCATTCCCCTGGCTCTTTTTCACCCTACACAATCAGCCAGACCAGACCATCACCTCACACCCCATGAAGTTTTGACAGGAAGAAGAATGCACATCCCTATTGCTCCTCCCACATGTGCTCAATTGGATGCAGAGAGTTTTGCAAACGTGCTAGGAGATGAGATGCATGATTATTTAACTGTCATGAATAAATGTTTGAAATGTATTTCTCCACAGATAGGTGCAGCAGGGGGGAAAGAAGTAACCAATGACAACAGAGAAAGAATTGTAGATGTAAATGGTGTAATACATAATTACATTCCATAATACTGTAATGTAAACTGCAGTTGTTCCAAGATGATTTCATGTATGTGTGGAACTTCATCCGCAAGTGGCACAAGCCACGGTTTGAGATTGAAATGTATCATTTGTAGAAAGATGTAACTATAAGGAGTTATTATTAGTTGTAGAAGAACCAATAGTAAAGGGTTCACTTATAGATAGCTATATGTTCTATAATTTAGCAACAAATCAAGTGAGATAGCAGAAGGTTTTTATGATGATTACTAACTATGACATCAGCTATGACATGTTTTTTGCTTAAAACCTTGTTGTTCCTGACGCCATGTTGAGAATGTCCTTTGTACGCTCTCCCATCAGCCATTTGTATCTGAATAAAGCTGGGGTTTTTCGTGCACTTGTAGTTACTCCGTTATTGAGTTTTTTAAGTTATCAATATATTTGGGCCTATCTTAACATTGCTGATGACACTCGGTGCCTCAACCCCACCTCTTGGGAGTACAGCATGGACACTAAAATCATCAATGCACTCTATTCCCATACCCACCAGTGGATGACTCACACAGGCCTGGCTTCGAATGATTCTGAAAGAGAATGAATGTTAGCTGGCACAGCCAGCTGAATCAAAAAGCTACAACCGGAGTACAGAAACTTTGTTATAGCTGGCTATACCATCACCACTCTAGAGTAAGTAAAAACCCCGGATGTTTACCTAGATGCAGAGCTGAGCATGAAGGGCCATGTTAATAACATCATATCTACATCAGCAAACCACCCTAAATTGCAAAGTGAAATTCAACCTTTTTGTCCAAAAAGTGTTGCTCTTCTTTGGCAAGAGTAATTATTGGAGCTCAGCTGGACTCATGTAGAAGTTTGCTTTATGAAATAAATAAGGGAGAAATAGCTAAACTACAAGTAGTCCAGAGTAGTGTTGTACGCCTGATTGAAGGTCTAAGTAGGAGAGATCATTTTTCTGATGCTAAGCAAGCACTTCACTGATTACCATAGGAGCTAGGATATCCTTCAGACTTCTTACTATCATGCATAAGTACTTGTTTGGCAATGGCCCAAGCTACATATCTGAAAGGATCTCGTGGCTACATATACAGAGAACACTGAAGTCTAATTCTACGAACCTGTTGTCTATACCAAGAGATAAACTAACCTCAGTGAGTCAGCGTGCCTTTGATGTATCAGTGCCTAAGCTTTGGAACTCCACTGCTTACTTGAGGGGCCATTGCTCCTTGGCCCGGTTTAAACAAGCTCAGAAAACTCATCTTTTTGCCTGACTATATTAGCAGAACCGTCAACCTTAATGGCCTTGACCTGTACTGGTTTAGATGGACGTTTGTTTTGTGTTTGTTGTGAGTCTATTTGATTTTGTTGAGTGCCCTTGTGCCCCTGGGCTTGTCTGTTTTGGGGCTATACAAATAATAAATAAATACATTGTTCACGCTATTCAGGAGAGCGTCACTCCTTTTTATATTCTGTTTCATAGAACTAATTTTGTGTTTTAATGGCTTGATGAAATAAACACCGTTTGATTAAACGTACATTAATATAGCAAAAGGATCACATAAGCAAATAACATGACATTACCATAAGCCCCCTACTTCTCTGGTCCCTATATCCTCTTGCACCTCTCCTCCTTGCCCATTTTCCTTTTATAAGCTCCCCTTTTCTAGTCTCCTTCCGAGCTGTGAGGCAGTCAAAATGTGGCCTAAAGAAAGAATGGAAGTACTAATATGACCTCACATCCGGTCCCCAGCTTCCCTTTCTTTTAGAGCCCCCTTTGCTAGTTCCTACCTCTTGTACATTCCTTCCCTCTGCCCCTCTTCCTTTTTCACTCTTTCCCTGCCATGTCCTCTCGCCCTATCTTCCCACGAATCAATGCTGGTATTGCAAGGTCCACCCTACTCAGCAGAGGGACTGAAGATTCAAACAGCAAGGAAACAATGCTGCTCCACACTCAGCTCACAGGTGGTGTTCAGGTTCACTAACTACACATTTCATGCGTTACAATTTTTCTGATCTTTGTTTTTTCAAGCATTTATACAAATGTTTGTTGCTCCTGCTACTATAGAGATCCCATTAGCAGGTGATCTATAAGACAAATGCAAAGGATATGCAGCATGTGACACTGAAGACAGGCTTTAGAACGCTAACGTCCTAAAACTCCCTCTCCTCTCATCCACTCTCTGCTTACTCTCCCCAACTACTTCACCCATACCTGCCTACATTCCAAAATGAAAAACCCAGAGATTTACGTCAACGGAATGCCCTGCCCACACATTCGCAAGGCCACGCCCACATGTGCATTACCAACGTTGAAGAGGAAGTGCCAAGCACCAATCGCACTCCTGCCACCCGTTTTGAAGTACCAGGAACATTCACGCCGAAATATGTGACGTATGATGAGCAAATAAACCAGCAGAGAGCCACAGTTGGGCTGTGTCCAGTACCTATCAGAATAACAGCACCTATTGAAGTACCGACATCTAAGAAAACCTGGACAGAAAGGTACCCATTGAGAAAACCATATCGACAAGCGAGACAGAATGACGATTGTCCGAATGTAATACCTGAAGAAACTAAGAAGATACTGAAAGAAGACGAATGATGATGTTATAAGAACCCGGACTGACTTACATATAGAAGATATAACGACCTGAGAATGATGACAAATGAGACGAAACAACATGGATAAGTGACATCCTAAACCTAAAGTGAAACAATTGATTTCAAGATGTCAGAAACTTATGCCATATGCACAATGAAGATATTCAGTTAGTTTAAACGTGTACATATGCAAAGTAACCACAAGAAGCACAGAAATTGCGAGGCTTGCTTATGTTTAGTAGTAAGATAGATTGCAGCAAGCGCCACCTGTACATATGGCTACCTCAAGAAAGCACTTTATGTAAGTATACTTCCACTACGCAGAAGAGCAGAATCAAACAAAGGTTACTAAAGGTCTCAAGAGGAGAGTTTCACAGCAAACAAATCAAGAATTAAAGATGGAGAGAAACTCAGACGAAGGTAACCATGCCAAGAAGCCAAGGTTGTATCAGCTGAAATAGGCCAACAGTGGATAGAATTAAAGAGAAGAACATAGTATCCTGTTCAGGGAAGGTCAAGATAAGCCACAGATGGCAGATGACTGGAAGAATTAAATCAAATATACGAAATTGCATGAAGCAAAGGCCGATTTCACGGTGTCCGAAACACGTGACCAGACAAGCAGGAAGGGATGAAACTTTCACACCTCTGCATGGACCTTTGCCATACCCAGACGCCTTAACTTTCCCAGACCAAGAAGCAGACTTGAGGCCAACCACAAAGAAATAATTGACACATGACCACGGACGTGATGATTGATTGTAACAATAATTGGAGAGAAGCTGGGGTGCAGACAAACTCCCTGCACCTGGCCGGCTATTCTGCACGCTGCTAAGCGCAAGTGGAAAAGTATGAGCGGGGTTGATGTCAACCCAATCCTAGTGGACCATGTAATCTAGGGTCCTATAGTTAGTAGAACCAATGAGATGTTGTACTTTTAGTGACGTTTACAGTAGCCATTTTGAAGGAAGGGCTTAGTTGCCCCACCTGACATTGTTTATCCAATCCCCTCTCCCCGTTACCATATACAGAAATAGTACCTATATTAAAGTTACCTTCCTAGAACCAATCAAGTTGCATGTTAAGTTTTAAGTTAAGTTTTAAGTTTAAGTTACAAGTCAGTGATGACGAGTTTTTGGTATAAATGTTATGTTTTTCTGAAATTAATTGGAGTTGAAGCAAGAAGGAAGATCGAGCGATTGCTGATATTTATTGAACTCCCCGTTTTTTGTACTAGTCATTAAACGGACTCCCTTTGCCAAACTATTGAGTTGCCATTATTGATTTGGTGCAAGAGTACGAATCTGCATCCCCATCCATCTCGAGGGTGCTGCTGCTCATCTTAAAGTGCTGTTTGGAATCCCCCATTCCTATGTGCCGGCTGAGGTCCATCCTGCACAATGTGATAATGAAATCTTTCGAACACGACACAATAGCTTTTTTTTTTATCCCCATGTGGCATAGCACGTGTTTACCATAGTCGAGGCTGTAATGTGTGCCCTTCATTACAGTTAACAGTTAACTCGCTTTGAAGGCAAACATAAGTGCATTTCGGGAAGAGGGGACAGCAAAGAAATGTTTACTCCTGTCAGACCAAAGCACACAAATCTAGTGGAGATGCAGGGAATGCCGGAAAACCCGGAGACTGCACGCTCTTCCCCGGAGACCTTTGGAAGAGCGTAAAAACCTGGAGTCTCCGTGTTAAACCCCGAGGTTAGCCAGGTATGACTCCACCCCATTCCCAAGTCACCTCCCATCCCTCCTATCCATAACTACCACCAGGTGTTGCAAAATTAGGGGGAAGCCACCAAACTCCCTTAGTTACTTCCCAAGTCATCCTCCCCCACCCATTCTCCCGTCCTTAAATCCCACATTGCATTACAAACCACGGTAAAAACGGCCTATGTGGCCCCCTCTCCTCAATTCCTTCTTTAAAGCTCCCAGGCTTTCCGAGTGCATGAAGAGAAGTTCCATTGCCTCTTGTCACCTACCCTTGCCCCTAGCTTCCCAATAAATGCACTTAAGTTTTCATGTTGCTGCACCAGCCATAAAGACCCAAGCCAGCAGCTGCAATGAGATTCGCAAACTGGAAGTTTGCCCATGCGCTGTAAGCGATACCAGGGACAGGATTAAAGAGCAAAATAAATGCTTGTGCTTCAAAAAATGTATTTGACATTTTGGAGCCATTTGGCAAATTAATCTAACAGAGACCCAGCTCCTAGCATGCGATTTTAACATTCAGTTCCACATGCTGAATGTCAAAAGTAGGAATCTCTTGAGCACAGATTCTCCAAATACAAGGCATTCCAGCTCAGGGGCAACATGCAAGACGACACGAGCAACACAGGTTCGATCCCCGGTCCGCGCTTAGAAACCTCTGGTCATTAGGCGCGTTATAAATAACCAATTAACACTTTAACGCCTAGAAAAGCAAACCCCTCGCAGTGGAATGGACAACTGTCAAATCCCGCTCAAAACTGAGTGCCATCTTTCCCTCTAGTGAAAGTGCAGGCTTTTGCGGGCCTAAACCAGCTTCGTATTTTGTAAAATTGATGACAAGAATTATAATCTGTCCGATGATCAGCTCGGGTGCTCCAAGAAGGGTGCGGGGGGCGGCGGGAGTGGTGAGCACCACGTAGCTTCAACATTATTCCTCCTGGCTCTGAAACGCCATAAATCAGAGGCCCAGAATGGGACTGAATGTTAGAAGAATCCCCGATCGGGAAAAAAGACAAAGCAGCGATGACATGTGGGTGGCCGGTTCATCGGATGATAGCAGCCTGCACGGTGGCCAAACGCCTCGGCTTACAATTTGCACACCGATTAGGACCTAGGCTCCGGCGGCTAGGCGAGGAGAATGGGAGACACGTCCAAAAGGCCAAAAATAGCAGATTTATGCCTCGCGAAAACTGTTTATTCAGTTGAGGAAATTCTGAAGTCCTTTGACCTCTACTGGCTGCAGATGGTTTCATGGAAAGGTGTATTTTTACACTTGTAAAAAAAAAAAAAAAAAAGAAAGAACACGGTCACTTGAGCTCCGACTGCAGTAAGAGGCCACGCTTCTGAACAGTGACTCAATCGCAGTGCGGACCACATCAAGGAGAGGTCGTTTGGCCTTACACCTCGCTCAGAAACAGCCAACGGTCCGTAAAACAACCTGTGTGCTTGTCTTTATAGCGCTGATGACTAAGTGCTCCCTGGCAGCCATTCTGCCTGAGCATGATACACTTACAGTAAATGGCACATAACTCGGCAGCTCATTTTTGCACGCAAACGTGCAGGTTTAGTTCTTGAAAATGTTCTGCTTGGTTCATTGAGGTAACAAGATCACGTTCATATAAAGGACTTGAAGCCGGATTCCTCCTGCTTGTAAGTGCTGTAGTATCAGGAAGTGTTGTTCAGCACATTTTCAGGGTACTCATTTCATCAATGTCAGAAGAATGAAGGGCTGAGTTAGCCAGGAAGGGTAAATAAAGATATCCGAAACAAGTGCTTAACTCGCTGAGCTATCCTACCAGCATCTCATTAGCCAGAAGAATGAGCTTCTTGTGGCTAATGGGTGGGTCATCCACAACCCATCCACTGATGAGTGGGAGGCGCTGTGGTTTGTCACAAGGTTGCAAGGGTTTGCTTTATATAAAAGGATGGCAGTTCAAAATGACTGCATAGCTATCAAAATGCACCCCCCAGTCAAGGGCTGGGGGGAGGGGGCGGCACCCACTAGCGGCGCTCTATTTAAGTGATTAACTTCCTGCTCCCAGGTTGGAGCAGGGAGTTGATCACTTCAACAGGACTCCGATGCTAAAGCAGCCTGCGGCAGTCTGCCCCATGCAGGTCTAGCATCAGCACTCTATTGTAATAAAAAGCACCCTGTTCCAGTGCTAGAGCGTGAGTTCATCACTTTAATAGTGCCTAAGATGCTATAGAAATACAATAAACAAAAACAAACTTAGGGCACCCAGACTAAACCAGCATGAGGCATCCTTTCAAAGGCTGCACCCCACTGGTTTAGCATCAGCGTCCCATTGTAATGAAAAGCGCCTGCTCCGTTCTAGCACTCTCGGCGTCAGCACGAGAGCAGGGTGCATTTTCTTTCAATAAGCCACCTTCACCCACCATGCCAGCTCGAGGAGCCTATGAAAGGCTCCCCCGAGCTGGCATGGCGGGGGGCTAATGTGGCGCCCCAGGCAACCGCCCATATCGCCCGGGTTTAAGGCCGGCCCTGGACCTCAAGAGGGAGTTGGTTTGCAGTGAAACCTATAAAACGAAAGTCCAAACACAACAGAAGAGCGGGTGGGACACCTTTTTAGCAGTCACAGTACAGTATGCCAGAGTTGCATCACCCGATTCAACAAGTTACCCGAGTCTTTCATAGAGTGGCAAGCTTTGGTTTGTTCGAGACGGATTTCAGTGAAAAACAAAGTCGTGTTTGCTATATGGACATTGTGTACAGTATGTGCCATGCAAACCTGCTTGATTTTGATCAACGTTCACTTAAATTAGGAAACGGAACATTTTCACAGGGATGTGTTTATTTTAAAATGCTTAGGGGATAATGTTGAGTTTGCGGCATGCTGCTAGATCTCAAGAGTGCTCTGGTATCAGAAAAAGATGACCTCCCCAGCTATAAATAGCTCCACTCCTGCTACGTGCTAATCCCCCTTAACATTAGCGTTTACCGCTTTAAGCTGCCATGAAATGGGAAGGCCCCTCTGATTAGGTCAGTGTGCTATTTTTCCACCAGATCATCAAGAAGTATGCAAATCGGGTTCATTTTCATAGTTGCCGACTTGACCCCTGGGAAAGTATTACCCGCATGCAGCCTTGACTTTTTAACGTATAGCGCTTTGCATGCTGCGACTCGAAGGCTCACACTTATACTGCACAATTCCCAATGCTTCTGCTGCATTATGCCTGCTAGATTGCCAGACTCCCTGCTGCACTGCCGCCAGATTTGTGATCTAATGTCCTTGACCAGTACCTATCAGACATGATGCAGAGATGTGCCAGGTCTCATTTCCATTTCTGTAAATCGTGATATGTTTTTACACATGGTGCGGGTTACGGAGGGTTGACTGATGAAGTTCAGCGGATTTACTGTGGTGTGAAAATGTACATGGTCATGCTAACTTAGTCATTTTTCAGGAAATTGTACTATAGGTACCGAATTGATCAACTTTGGAAATGTGTGCTCATTGCACCAAACTGACAAGGAATAGCACAAACTGATTTGCCATCCTCCATTTCCAGAGAAGATTTGTGAAACGTCAGGGATACAATCACACTAATTTACACCATCATCTAAAGTGAAAATATTCTCACATGATACAATGAGGATTTGTTCGTTTTGCTACTGCAATTTAAAGTTGTAACACATGCAACGATAATCTTTCCTGATAACATAATACAAAATAGTATTTTGTTAGATGGCATAGATCAAAATTGTGACTTGCAGCAAATATATTCCAGATAATATAGTACAGTAATTAATATGGCGTTAACCTCCCCCCTCCCCGTTCCAAGTGCTGGCACAGGGGTAATTGCCCGGCAGCCCGAGTTATAGGCCTGAGTGAAGCACTTGTAACGAGGGGTTAACGCCATTAGCACCCGTCGCAAATGCTGGGATGGTGCCAATTTAAAGGATTTTCCTGCTGCAAACGGTACGCCTCACGGCTTCCTGATCGCGGAAGTAAAATACTACTTCAAGATGGCAGCCATGGAAAGGGGACGCGGGACAGAACAGATTTTGAAGATGTGCAGGGGTTTGATCCTGGTCGCTAAGCTAGAGGTGGTGATAAAAGTTGGAGTGAAAGTTTGGCGTCAAAACGGACCATACAGTTGCAAGATTTGGGGAATGAGTTTAGGAGATCTGGGCTGGGGGGGCTCTAGGAGTGGGAAGATGGGGGGGGGAATGACCAGCAGGGAGATACATTATTTCTATTTCAGACATTTTTAGCATGAAGAAGCAGCACACCACCCAGTGATATATTTTATGTCAAAATTACTTGGTATAGTGTGGCTATCACCCGAAGGAATCTAGGCACAGTAAGCGAGATAGCCAAGCAGGATTGCTACGAAAAGCAGAAAAAGCAGCAAACTGTGGGAAAGACAGGAAGCCAAACAGCTATTGAGGATAAAGAAATGTTTTAAGAGCTTTGTGAAACCTGGAACAATCGCCCATAAGCCTTAGCATTAGGGGAAGAGAGTTCCAAAGTGAGTGAGTGATAGATGGGAGCTAGATAGTCAGAGCTCCAAAAGAAAAAAAAACAGGGGCAAACGAGAGGAAGGGAAAGAAGAATTGGAGATCAACGTCTAACAGGTGGTAAGCATTTCAAATTTGACTGGATGGCTGGGGTCAGCTGAGGTTTTTTTTAGGATTGGAAAAATGGTAGCCATGGTTGCATGCAGTGAAGATTTCAGAATTCATCGCCAAGTTAAAAAGATGACAAAAGAAAAAGGAGGCAATGTCTAAGAGTCCCTGGATCATCTGCAGTGAAACAGACGATAGTGGGTAAAGCCTGGGTTGGCATCCCAGATGATGAGTGTACATTCAGCTGGAATGATTGGAGGAAATTATTGATGATGTTGATGTATGATGTTGGGATCAACGAGTGAAGGTTAGAAAGGTGCAACAAATATAATGGGAAAGAAGAGGTAAAAAGCAAAGAGAGATAGTAGGCGAAGGAGAAAAGTGGGAGGCCAACATGGCCTGGATTAGGGAAGAGGGAGTCCATGGCAAGGCTGGGGGTAAGAAATGATTACTTTTAGGGGAGCAGGAGAGCAAGAACACAATGTTTACGACAGTGTCATAGATGTAGTCATATGGTGGTCCTTCACTGTTGAATCAGAAGTGATATCTATGGTTCGGGCGAGGAAGAGTGGGAGTGAGGGGGCTAGCAGGAGAGTGGTGATCACTGAGGAAAGCATTAGTGGAAAACCCAAACGTTTTGCTTGATAGAGTCGATGTGGTGTGGGAAAGAGGCTAGTAGGGAAAAACTGACTTTGTATTCATAGGGTGCAAACGGAAGGGAAAGAGAAAGGGGGCAGAGAAATGTATTTAGGGAATGATCAGCACGAAGAGCATCGATAGAAGGGGCAGTGATTATGTAGACAGAATAGAGGAAGAAGAGAGAAAGAGAGTTTCCCTGGCTATTTTTTGCATGTGGAAGGTGACTAGACAGGCTAGACAGTGGTCATAGAGGAAATGGTCAAGGGAAAAAATTGACGAGCTTCAGACATGTGTGGGAGGTTGAAGATGTGTGAGAGATTTACCAGAGATGGAACCAAGTGGAGGTTTTCAACCATCAACTCTGTATATTCTCCTAGATCTCCCCATGGGGAGTGCAATTCTTCCCAGTAAAACCAGTGCCTTCCCATTCTCCAACATAATCTCCATACATGTCTTTCTCAGACTATTCTGGATGAAGCAGGTTGCCAGTGGTACTTGGAGTTTCCAAGTTTGACAAATCCTCGTAAATTCCTAATAATTTGTTTTCGTGAAAGATGTGTAAGGTTATAAGCAGTAATATATTCCTTATTTTTAGTTCAAGATTTATCAAGCTTCACCATCAAACTTTAAGCTGGAAATACCGGCCAGTGTTTTTTCAAAGCAGTTTTCTGAGAGTAAATGACTTAATTGGAGCTGTAAACGAGTAATTGGTGCAATACAAATGTTGTAACCAGGTCTGCCTTGAGCCACTCAATTTATAAGCCCTATGTGTGTCCGTCACTGAAGTACTATTAAAAACAAGCATTGGCAAAGTCAACAGTTTTGGCTTGTGTCTAAGCATTAGGCATTTGTAGGTTGGAAAAGCCCTTTGGCTGCTATGTTTGTTTTAAGTGTTTTTTTTTATCAGTGTTCTGGTGTAATTCGTTTGTATATGACATCTCTCTGTAAATATGGTTAATTCATATGTTTTGACATTTACTGATGAAGAAATTGCAGAAGCAATCAGTGGTCCATCATTCTTTGAGAATTTGAACATTATTTCAGCTGACAGTTCTACAATATCAAGTGATCATATTCTGCTCTGGAAAAGAAGCAGATCAGCACAGAGATGCATCACCATTTGTTGAAGGAATATCTTAAAGGTAATATCATTCCATTAGGCCTTACAGTGAGGAACGATTCTTGCTTCTTCCTTGATGATCCACAGTACAACATTTCCTTTTCACAAGTACAGGTAGTACTAAATGTAGCCATGATTGGTTAATGCTATTATGACAGCAAAGCTAGTTAGTAGAAACAATTGCAGAATAAATAGGAACAGTAGAACAGAGCTTATTTGTATTTGTATTTCTTTATTTGTATAGCGCGCCTGGCCCAAAGGCATCTGGGCGCATATCATGGATTACATAAATAACATCAATATACAGTTACAGTTACGAAGGCAAAGTAAACAATGGCAAAGAAAAAATTTATTACAAAAGCAGTTTACAGGTTAAATATACAGTTCATAATTCTGTGAGCAGCTCGGATAGGAGCTGTGACACCACTATAGATTAGGCAAAAGATAAGTTAGATACTGTAAAAAAAACACAAGAGGAAGTATTGCTTTTGCAGCCAATACAAAGGTAAACAATTAAAAAAAGATCTCATGCCTTTTAAAATAGAGGATGTTTATCCAGAAGATTATTCTTACGGACATAATCAGAAAGATTAATTCCAATATCCGTTTAAAAATAAATTCTTTTTTTTCTAACACTTTGAGTAATTCTGAATTTGAAAATGATCAACATAGCTCCCGTGGGGACACACGTTTGTAAAAAACCTTTTTAGGTAGAGGAGATCCAAGAAGCCACATACAAAGGACAACATCAGTTTCACCAGGAATTCAGAGGGCAGAAAAGCTGCTCGGGACACAAAGGTCTGCATATTGAAGAAAGAGGAATCTGTATGCCCTACAATATGTAAGTAATGCAAATATCATTCCTTTAAGCAAACAACCTTTGTTTGTGCCATCATACAATCCATCAAAGTTTATTCTTGAGAATTATTATGTGATCTGGCTATTAAACAAGCCTTAAAAACATCAACGCACATTAAAATGTACCATAACCCAGACAATTCCTAATAATTAAACATAAAAGCATTTTTCTAGTGCATAATTTCATAGTGTAATCAGTGAAATAAATATTTCATAATTCATGTATCAATGTTTGGAATTCTTTCCACATATAAAAAGCAGCAGAGGTTATAACTACAGAATCTGCTCTGAATAGGGTGTTACAAAATTGATCACAGTTGCATAATCTAAAGTTCACACAATTGTTTCTATAACCTTTTTCATAGAAGCTATTCATTTTCCCGCAGACTGTTAAAATATGTCTACACGTTTCTAAGTTCTCACCACATAGGCGGCACAGCATTGCTAAAATAGGGAGACCCCACCAAATTCCCTCTTAGTCCAAAGTCAGTAACTGATTCATACAGAGCATTAGAATAAAACGCTTCAGTTACACAGAACATCATTTTGTCAGGTAAGTAGAGGGACAATCTGCCTAAAAACTTTGGCCAGCATATTCTGCATATCCAACCAGACCAGCCAATTTTGCAATGATGGAAATTCTATCTTCCATCCTCGCCTTCTTTTTTAACATTGCCTCTATACCAGGGTTCTGGAGGGTGTCGCTTGGGTAATTTCCCATTTCCCCAGAAATTCTACTACAAATGCTCTCAATTCTTACAAATACATATTATCATTTCCTGACTGCTATACAGTTCCCAATAAACAAAGCAGTTCATTACTACCAAGTTCTCTAGACAACAATTTTATACATAGCAGTGTTCTTTGGACTGTAAAGACTAATCAGCGAGTTGTAGATACTCCACTAAGGCCAAAAATAGTTTTTGTTCCTCCATTAAATACTCGTAGTGTGGGCTTGCATTGTGTATATGGTAATGCAAGCCAAGGAATGCTGGTCAGATTGGAACCTTGTGTTCTCTCAGGGTTCGGACTACAGTTGGGGATTCAAGATGGGAGATCTTACTAGAAGAATGTCTGTACCTATGCTCTCCCCTTACTTCTAGTCTATAACCTGAAACTACAATAAATCATACTTACCTTTTGTACCAACTGTCTCCCGCATGATCACTGCGTCCTGACTGCCTTCCCTGAACACTACAAATCTCTGTCTGAAGAAATCAGAACTTTTGAGAAAATAGTGTTGAGTGACTTTGCTGATATTTTTTAAGCAGAAAAGTATTCACATCCAAATTTGGTGTGTGCAGAAAAAAACAGCTTTGTATAATTTTAAAAAAACAGCTTTGTATATTTTGAAGGAAATGACAATATTGTCATCAAAAGTGCAACAAATGAGGTGGTATAGTTTGTATAGATATCTTGGATCCAGACAAAAATGAATGTGAGGTAGCACACTTATTAAAAAGCAAAAATAGAAAAAGCGGGCACCACTTGAAAAAAAATGTTGTACTATAGACTAGCCCTGATGAAGGAGAAGATTCTCCGAAATGCATTGGCATGTTAAGTCTGTTCTATACAATAGCTGTGTCAGCCGCTTCCTCACTAAGAATGTATTAGTGACGCTCCTTGAGATTCCTGTGATGAAAATTATTGTTGTAAACAACGAAGACTCTTTTCTTTTGCAAATTTGTTCATCTAATTTTGAATACCTATTCTCATATTTAATAGACACAGTTTAGAAGAACTCTATAATTCCAGAATCCATGTTGGGTACAACGGAGAGCGGCTGTGTGACTTTGTTTTTTACCTAGTCTCCTGCTTTACATGTAACACAATTATTAAACCAAACTTTGTATTATAGATCCAAACCGGATGACCCAATGGTCATGGTACAAAAAGAAAATCCACAGAATCAGCAGTGATGCTCTACATGAAGGCATTGTAAATCAAAGGCATATGATTTTCATAACCCCATAAATCCATGGATTCCGGTAATGTACATTTTACTCAAGACACAAAGATCAGATCGATTATATCAGCATGTGGCACCGTTTTTGAAATTTTTTGGAAATATATTGATTACTTTTACCTGTAGCCATAATGACATCAAAGGATTTGTCTGATACAAGAGATGTAAAACATCTAAATGAGGCACAAGAGTTCGATCAAAGTAAAGAGTTACTGGTGAAATTAGACATTGACTTAGTTTTTTTTACTATTCTTCAAAATTATGCTTTGCAAGTAATAAACAAGGCTTTAAGTGACCACAGGGCCCCACAGTTGGCCCACAGCCTTTTTGGTGTGATTGACTAGGTTAACCATATGTAAATATAATTTTATGATATAAGTTCATTTTGTTCCCCGAATAGAGAGTATATCAATGGGATGTGCCTTTGCTACAAGTCCGATGGATTTATTTATGACTAGTTTTGAAGAGTGATGTGTTTACAGAAAAAAAAAACATTTTTTTTCCTTGCATGAAGCTGTATAAGTGTTTTAACGACAACATTGTAATACTTTCGACACGGGCCACTTTTGAATTACAGTACTTTTTACATTGGATTCATGGACTGAATTCCAATTTGAAATTTGTATCAACGTGTAGCACTTTGGAAATATGGTTTTTGGATTTGTTAATAAGGAAAAAGATGGCAGATTAGGTGCAACTATTTTTAGGGAACCCATGGATAAAACACAAAACTGCAGTTTTCTAGTTTCCATCCTAAGTTATTAAGACAGAATATTGCATTTGGGCAGTTTCTATTTCCATGCTGAAATTGTTCATCAGTATTAGAATACAAGAGACAATAAGATATTATTACTGAATACTTATTAGCATTTGCATATAATAGGAGTTTACTGAGAGAGTCAAATAATAGAGCTCCGGAGGCTGATTGAAGCCAATTTTTGGAACCTAAAATTCAGTCCTAAAATATGACAGATTGGACTGTGCTTTGATCTTCAGCCAGCTGAACGTCATTAGTAAAATGATTTTTATTAAATTAAATTGCCATATTCTATATGTTGAGGCACCTGGTTTATGAGACACTCAAATGGGGTGTTCATTTAAGACAATCACTGGTTCATGATGTTTATAAAACCAAGGTTAAAGACAGAAACGCGCAGGTCTTGTGGAATATGCCTACAGTAAAAGGGAGATGGCCATGTGGCATACGTGTAGTGTGCAAGTTTACTTAAACAATCATATAGGAAAGTAATGGCCTCTGAGCACTCATACTAAGTGCATAAGCAAATGAATGAGCTATGTGATCCATTGTACATGTGACAAATTGTATGTAGGTAAAACGATAGTCAAGTTAACCTTAGACACACTGAACATAGATCCAAAAAACAACGTTGCAGCGCCCATTACTTGATCATTATCAAAAGTACAAACATGTAGCATCAAAAGCTGTTTTATTAGGATAAACTTTTGAAAAATATTTTGGATGTATCTCTTAAAATCTTATGAAGAGTGTCTCAATGTCCAAAAGGAGTGGAATTTCTGGGGTTGTATATAATCATTTTCGACTTTACTACTTAGAATATGTTTTATCCTCTAAAGGTCATTACATTTATTTAACATTTTACAGTTTATTCAGATTATGAGTAAATAATAATTTTTGAGTTTAGCAGCATGTGCTTTGACCTCCCATTGTTAAAAGGTATTCAGGCTTTGGATTCTCAGAAGATTTTTACAGCGGCAAGTACACCCAGTACAGGTTTTTATTTGTAAGGTGCCCTCCCCATTTTTGTAATGATAGAAAAAGCATTAATGCTTTGACACAGCGTTATTATGTGCCATCTCCGCTTCAAACACAGCTATGGAATTGTGATTTCACATTTACAAGCAGACTAGAGCTATATTGTGCCTTCTGCATGGAGATATATTTCCATGAATCTAAGCATGTAATGAAATGACATTAAGAACAAAAAGATGCATACATATATGTTCCTTGGTTATTGTTCAGAGAGGTATGTTTCACAAATATGTGTTCTCCGGGTGACTTTAGATAATCCTTTTAGCTATGTTTTAGTTCAGTTAATTTTCATTGTGGTCCTCTTTTCTCACTAGACTAAACAGCGATGGTATGCAGTGATAAAATTGCGGCAGAAATATTGCCTGTACAAAAAAATAGCAGCAAAAATACTGTGGTTTTAGCCATTAAAGGTGTACTCAACTACACCATTTAAGGGGAGCATGGGTTGCGGGGGTGTCCCCGCTCCTCTTAAATGGTATAATCGGTCCGGAGGTTGCAGGGGTGTCCCCGGCATCCTTTACATGGATTGTGGCGTCAAAACCACAGCATTTTTGCCACAGTATTTTGTGTTCATGGCCATTTTTGCTGTGATTTTAACACGTGGAACCCAGTATTGAGGGTCTGACTATGATCTATCAGACGAGTTTTTCATCCTGGGACACTATACAGCCTTGCAATTTGGCCCAAATCCAAGTAGAAAGTGAGTGGGTACGTTTGAAGGCAAACTCCTACGTTGTATATTAGGAGTACCTCGATCTGTACCAGTCGAGTCTCTTCGATTGGAATTGGTACTCACATACAAAGTGAAGGCCTGACCCCTTCACTGACCCCAAAGCTGGTTTGCAGCTTGTTGATATGGAAGTTAGGCCCTAATTATGGGGGATCTCTTTACTTTAGTCATCACTACCCAAATATGTTAATAAAATACACCCTCTCATATGAATGTATTGTATGTAGTAGTGTACAGCTTTACATGTTTTAATGCCGCACTCCTCTGGGATAACCCTGTATTTGCATACTGTTTTCCAAGATTCAGGTGACCAATACATTTCATTTCAGCACTTTTTATAAAATGCCATTCCTATTACATTATCTCATTTATACTTTATGCTCCATTACAAATCGGTATCCTTTGACAATAATACGTATAGTAGAAAATAGATATCGAATAGCTTCGAAGGTCGCATGTGCATTTCTGATTGCTACTGGAACACAAAGTTCCAACAGGCAGAGGTGGATTTTTAATCTTCTGCACCTCTCACTCAAATAATATTTTTTTTTTTTTTTTTTTTGGATACACCACACTTGCAGGTGGCACATAACTGCAAAGATAAGCCATGTCTAGTTATGACATGGTGGCTCTTGGTTTCACTGAATTATACAGCCACCTCATTTGGATATCATATTGTGACAGCTTGGTAAGCAGTGCTAGCTGTCTGGTCTGGATATCTCCACAAAGACCTTGAGGGACAATGTCGAGGAAGTTTTTTCTTTGATATCTCTGACAAAGGCTAACACCTCACCTAAGGGCACTGAACGCACCACAGGAGGTCCATTGGAAACTGGTGCTTAAAAAGGCAGTCCAGACATCACAAAGCCACTTGACATCAAGATGCTGATCACTATAGTCCTTGTGAAGTCTTCAGTCCGGGGGAGGGGCAGAGTTAGAGTAGCCCAGAGGAAAGTGTAGGCCAATAGATGGTTTCTACACTCTTGGTTCGTACTGGTGCTCTGTAGAACTCCTTGACCGCTCCGATTCCTGCAGACAATGCACACTATGTGCGCATGTCAAAAAGCAAATTGCACTTGTTACAGCAGCCTGAACCCCTGAAAACAGGCTTGCTTTGGGCGAATCCACTATAGCATTTTCCCTTTATAAGAACAGGAAACCCTGTCTTGAGTTGATTAGTCTTTGAAGTTCAAGAAGGATTCACTGGCTCTCTGTTGGGAATACATTCTATTCCAAAGACCTCTGCCACAGAAGTGAAGACAGAGAGCAGTGAGACAATGGAAAGCTCTGTCCCCCAACCATCCACAAGGAACATTGGGGGTGACACTGCTGTGGACCAAGGCCTCTCTACTTCCTGTGCATTGGAACCAGTCTCCTGTTCACTAGAGGTGGAGGACCCCTTGTAGATGCCAGGCAATCTTCCTGTGGTGGATCTAAGGAATAAGGACTCACCTTGTCCTTAGAGACCCTGGATTAGCCTTCCATGAGCTCAGAAATTGCAGAAGAAGTTTGGAACCGTATTTACCACCGCAAGACATCTGAGCCGACTCGAACATGCTCAACTCACTTCAAATCACAACAGGACTCGCTGTGCTGGTTTTGGCATGTTAAAGTGTTCAAAGTGCTAATCTACTTTTTCCCACTGTCTCTATGCCAACTCGACCCAGTCAAGTGTCTCCCCACTGTGACTTCACCATGGCTTACCACTGTGGAAACTACTAACTCATTGCATCCCGAGTACTGACTCGACCCAACAGAAGCATTGTCTTGATCTGACTCATAAACTGACTTGTCCCACTGGAAGCCATCAACTTATCCACCTCGAATGCAGCTCAATGCAGCGGACACGTTCTTTTGGCCTGAATAGTCCTCATACTTGAGCTGCTGAGATCCATTGACTCAAACTGACTCAAACACCAACTTGATAAACCGGGAGCACCATCCCAAAGCTGCTTCAATGCTGAGTCACCAAAGGACCAATGTTACTCGACCATCTCAAAAATCGGCTAGACTGCAAGGTATGCACCCAGAAGCCTGGCACTATGCTGTTGAGAACCCAAGAAAAAGAGACAAAGGTATTTGAAAAGTCCATGTCCTCTTAGTCTGCCTTATAGGACCATAATGACTTTTAATACTCCTCCTTTAATTTTTAAAGACATAACGATAAACATTGCATTGCTGCTGAAATCTCTTACCTGAACACACCTGCTTATCAACCCAGAGTGCCATTTCTTGTCAAAGTTTGTATTCTCTGTGTTTCCTTTATAGGGTGAGTCTTTAGTGTTTTTAATTAGTTGTGTGCAATGACTGATTTTAAATAAATTGGCATTTTTGTTGCACCAGTTTTAATTCATACCCCTCCTCAAATATAGCCTGCCTTCAGCCCTCACTTGCAAAGGAGGTATGCCTGTCAGGCTGTCCCAATTTCACATTTATGACGGGCATCACTGCTGGTTTAGTAGTAGTGTGGAGCTCAGTAGGAAATGTAGGCACTACACATCTACCCTGTAAAACATGTAGCGATATGGTCAATTCTGCATACTTAATAATTTGGCACTGTAAGACTGCCTACTTTGAGGTTCTGAAAAGATAATTAAAGGAGACACAAAATTCAAAAGCAACTAAGACAGCGGTGGAAACCCTGATTGCATCCCTCTTTGTGATTAAATAGAGGAGCTCCTCTCCTAGCCCGCTGAACAAAGCCTGGATAGATAGGTTGGTGTCTATTTTATTGGTACTCATCTATTTTCGATGGGAATCTATTCCTAAAGTTTGATAGACTTCCCCCAATTTTACATTCCATTTTGCTACCATCATCTGATGCTGTACATTCAATCCGACGCTTCATCAAGTGGCAAAGCAAGTATGGTGTTTGGAGGATCGAGACAATCCCTTGTTCTCTTTCCCTCTTTCCCCTTTGTGTTCCCTGCATTCTCCCTTACTAGGCAAAATCTTAGCTCTAGACAAAACAAATGGTGATGGCTGGAAGGTTTTGAATTGATCTTAAGCTCTGGCACAACTCTGGGCAATGCTCCAAACTATTGTTCTTTAGACTGACAAACCATTACAGAAAGGAAAAAGGCCATATGCAAATCAGACTTGGTCTTACCCGTAAAGAAGCAGTCCAGCCAGAATTGCTAGGTCACATCCCTTCTGCACAAGAACACAAGCAACCGCAGACATGTTTCGCCCTCATTGTGCATCATCGGTGAGGAGTAGTTTGGGACTCTTTGCCCAGCAGGCTCAGGACCCATGTCTGAGCATACCCGTCCCACTCGGGGTGACATAGACAAAACTAAAGGTGATGGCTGGAAGGTTTTGAGTTAATCTTAATCTCTTGCACAGTTCTGGGCAACCCTCCAACCCTTTCGTTCTTTAGCCTGACAAGCCATTACAGAAAGGGGAAACACCACATACAAATCAGGGTTTATCCCACCCCGAAAAGCATGCCCACACTCTCCTTTACATGGCCAACACTTGGCTCTTACACTTCTATCAGTTGGCTTGGCAAATCCACTTTATACTCCTGGTTTATACAGAGTGATGTTCTAAAACGGTATCTGGCAAAGAAGCCTCAGAGATCAATGGCATGCTTGAGCACATCTTGAGTCCATCACAGAGCCATCCACTGACAAATTCTAGCATCATGAAATCAATGTACTAGCTACTGCCCTCAAGGAAAATTGCTCTGAATTACGGGTGGGTTTCATTCACTCTTTTCCTGATCAACATTTCTTTGATACACTACCAAGGATTATACATGCACCTCTACTGCCGCATGTATACACCACTGCCCCACTAATCCCATTTGAGCCGTTCCAGTTGTTTTTCTGTTTATTTTTCTGCTGCTTCCCCATCTCCTCACCTTTTTTTTCTCGTTTTCCGTTTTACACCACACTCAGGACAGGCGTCTGTCCATTAGGACCAGTGGTGATGGGAGAAGTATACAAGCTTATTAACATAGCATAACAGAATGGACACTAGGGCAAGATTCATGGAATATTTTACACGGTGCAAAGTGACTTTGCACTGCCAACAAACACCCTGAGTCATGGAACAGTGCAAAGTGTATTTTTGCTGTGCAAAGTCACTTTGCACTGCAACAATACACTTTGCACTGTTCCATGAATAAGGGTGAGCAGTGCAAAGTGATTTTGCACCGTTCCATGAATCAGGGTGTTTGTTGGCAGTGCAAAGTCACTTTCGCACCAGTGAAAAGTACTTTGCACCGTGCAAAATATTCGATGAATCAGGCCCTAAATGCGTTACATGTGTATGCTTGTAATACATAATGGGAGAGGTGATCCTGCTGGATAATTGTTAGTGCAACTTGCTTTCACGGAAACAAATGCTGCTATAAGGACTGTCGAGGCCAGAGATGTCTGCATGACGGACATAGGTTTACTCATTTCGACTTTTCGGCTCCTCTACAGTTGAACCTGCTGCACCCAGTATGCTATTATAATGACCGAAATTATAATGCAAATACTTTAAAAAATAATTGCTTTTTCACTAGTGCGTGACGACATTATTGTACAGATCACTGTCACATTAAATAGGCATTGAGCAGTCCAGGCAAATAATGTTTTAATACAAACGCACTGGACGTATTAGTGTGCCTTCATTGCCTACAGCATGTGAAGGGTGTGCAGTCATAACTTCGAATGCATAATTTTGAATGCATTAATGTCGAAAATAAAAATGTCGATTTTTTTTTTTCGAATTTATGTTTTTTATTTTATTGTTTTTTTGGGTCTAGTTAGTTAAAAAAGGGCTAATAAACAAAAAACGGGGGCTGGGGGAACCCCCCCCCCAATTAAAACAAAAAAAAATATTAGAATTTTTTTTTCGACATTTTGCATCCGACATTAAGGCATTCGAAATTATTGCATTCGACTTATTGACTATAAACCCATGTGAAGGTTATGAGAAGGTTGCTATATTTACAGATACCATTGGTCAAATGCTAATAATGTTGTTTTAAGAACGTGTCTGTCACAGACGATTGTTTGTAGGGAAATAAATTAGAACACTTGCCAAACAGAGCACAAGCTAACATGACACTGATGAGCACATGTGTGCAATAATGGCTGCCCCATCTTGTCACAGGGGTCACCTCCACCTGTCTGCCACCGTGCACTGACACTCTGGTCGTTTGACCTATGCACCGCCAGTGACATCTGAAAAGCTGTTAGCAAAAATCGCCAGCGAACACGAGACCATCGAGGAACTGTTAGACGAGTTCATCCCTGGGCATCACACCTGTTCTGGCAACTGTAATAACGGATTGTCTCTGCAGCTTGACTCGTGGCTGGAGAGTGCTACTTTCTCCAGCAAAGAGGTCAACTGGGTGACAAAAGGGCCCCTCTTGTGTGGCATTCCCATTTGCTGCGACTGACCCAGTTAAGTAGTTGACACATCAAGTGAGCAACTGAAGTCAGCTCAAAGGACTGCAGCAATGGGAGGGGGGCATGGCTGGTTCTGTGCAATGCATGAGCGGGGCTAGAGGTTAACTTGCTGGCGTTGGGAACTAGACGCCAGGATTATAATCCTGGATTCTGTATTTTGTTAAAAATTATACGATTTTGGACCAAGTCGATTATTTTCCTGCGCCCGAATTTTAAATATGGAATCCCACAAAATGCAATTGCTTAGTATTTTGTTTAGATTTGTTCCAATTACATGTTCTAGCAGCACCCCATCAAACGTTCTGTAATTCAGTTTCCACCACACATCTTGAGAACATTCTGCTGCACCAGCACCCTCATTTTAAATGGGGTGCAGAATGACACGGATGCTATAAACCATGTGGAGGCAAGCCCCTGCCTTAATTTCAGTGTTTGTGCTATTTTGGATAGAGTTCCTAGATGGAGTGGGCGCACGAAGTGATGCTCTGCTCCATGTATTTCCCCGCTCCATAAAGGAACATTGCCAGCGTCTCTGCCAGTAAAGCTTGACAGCCCATGGATTCACACTTGCTATATACAGATGTAGAAAGCAGGCAGACCCCATAGTGCCAGCCACTAGGCCCGTACATGGTGAATGGCATTACCACTTCTTTTCTGGTCAGGGTGGAAATAGGCAGAGGAACAGTGCCACCACTGCTGCTCTGACCAGAAGAATTTCAAAATCCTCCAGAGAAGGCCATGAATGCACGCTCCTTTTGAAGGATTAACCCCACTCTTTAAAAGGTTTCATTTAAAGTGATTCATTGCCCCTGGATCTAGGTTGATGCAAGGAAATCTTCTACTGTTTTCTAGACAACCACCGGGAAGGGGGTTTCCAGTTACCCCTATAAGCATCACACGTGGCCCAATCAGCAAGAAGGACTACCATATTGTCACATTGCCTACGGTGGGGAGAATCTGATTGGCAGGGGCCAACAGAGCTTAAATTATACCTGAGGATGAATCCAGGACTTCTGCTCCACTCGCCGCAGCCGCGGCACCGCCTGCGGGACTGTGGAATGACACAGGTAGAGCCGTCGAGGCTGTGGAATACATTTCGGCTGACCCTTCATAAAGCACCGACACTGGTACCACTGCTGCCCCCGCCAACATAATGCTCACCGAGGCATCTCCCAAAACGTACGGGTCACTTGAATTCTGTAATAAAAAATAATATCAATTACATCGTGTCATCCCTCATAGGGCAATCATTGGATGTACACACTCATGTATACATTTAAAATGAAAAACGAACCTTGTACCTATTCAATAAGCTGTGAAAGATAAAAATATATATATCGATTGTAACGCTATGAAACATTCATGCCCCTATTTTTGAGAATTATGTTTAATAGCTTTTGGATATATGTAAATTTCCATTTTTGTTGATATAATGAAAAAGTAGAATAAAGTCTAAAACCAAACACTCTACCACTCAAAATGTAAATGTCCTTGTAATGTGAAATCGGCATTACAGCTCAAAAGTGCTAAAAGCTAAAAACCTAAACACCCAAAGAAGTCATTGGCCCTCATTACGACCCTGGCGGAAATCGCGGTGCTAAATGCACCGCGGAGCACGGCGGAAAGCTGCCGATAGCGCCATGGAGGTTGGCGGATTTTCCGCCCCATGCCGACCTTGGCGGGGCGGTAAATCCCCATTCCCCATTTTACCCTTCCCCATTCCCATTTTTGCCCCATAGGGTATAATGGGAGTGGGGAAGGCGTTAATTGCGCCACCGCAAAATACGGTGGCGTAATTAACATCAAGGTCCCGTAGCGCCATGGATTTCTCCGCCCGGAAAAACCAGGCGGAAAACGTTCCATGGCGCTACGGGAACTCGTAGTAGGGCGGACGGGTCCGCCGCGAATAACGCTGGCGTAAACCCACTCCGCCAGGGTCGTAATGAGGGCCATTATGTTTTGGTTGCACTTCTAACCAGGGTCAATAGGTCTGCTGTGGTGTGAAATTCTACGTTGCACTCCACACTCCTTGTTTCTGATGGCAAAACAAATATTTTAAACGTTGGCCTCTTCAGTAGCTTGAAAATATTGGTCACGCTTGGCCGGGTTATTAAATCTGCTCGGTTATTGACCAAATTACCCATATGCAAACTACATTGGCTTCCACTCCAAGCCAGGATACTGTTCAACACTGCATGTATCATCTACAAAGCAGTCACAAGTAGCCCACCAGCCTACCTGGCGGCTAAGCTCCACATATCTGGTGGCACAGGCTCCTCGCGCAAGAAATCAACCAACCGGCTTAAATCACAACTCGTCGGCAAAGAGTACCCGAAAACAATCCTTCTCTTGTCATGCACCAACCCCAAATCTCTCAAAACTTGGCTCTCTCAACAACACCTGACCAAAGACTAATTCCAATGGACGTACATGCAAACGCACAGAGCTCACAGTACTGCGTTACTGTTAAAAGATGCCAGTCCAAATGCCGGCTACCCTCCCTCTACAGTGCTCAGTTGCTCTCAAGCTAGGTCTGCTCTTTATACAATAAAATAAATATAAAATTAGGTGAACCAAAATGGCTTTAGATTTGATTGGTGATTTCCTTCAGGCTCATGCTTAGCAACGATGGAACATGTGGTTCACGATAGGCTATGCATAGAAATCCTGGTGCAATAGCATAGATACAAGCTCAGGCAGCTGTAAGGAGTTTCTGGGGTGCAGTCAGTACTTAAGAGATTCGTAGGGCTCCAACATGAGGGGGTTCCAGAGGAGCACCAGCTTGGCCCTACAAGTAGCAAGTCTTGACCAAGGGAAGGCAGGAGGGCGCCAAGTGAGGAAGCCAGGTTCATTGACTCCCATTTAATGACGCCTGTGTAGTAGCAAGCTTCGGAAGTGCCCTGCTCTTGCATGTGTATGCCCACCCGGCCATGTCTGCACTCTATTGTGACTTTTTATAATCCAATAGGAATGACATTTGAAACATAAAGCTTGGTTTGAAGAAGTGCCACTTGCGAGATTTTCATTACAATAAGAGCTATTTGTTTTTTTATTAAGCCGATTCCATGCTGGGTTTTTGGGTTGTTGAAAAAAGCGTGTATCATATTTGATTTTATCTTCTATGTTTGTAGCTCCTCTAGAATATAATAAAGCTTTTAATGATAAAGAAATACATTGCATCGTTCTTTAAATGATAATCAACAATATCAACTCAGGAAATACAAAGGGCCTAATTCACAGAAGCGTTTTATAAAGCCAAAACCCCATTGGAAGACGCTCTGTGAATTAGGCCCCAAATATCCAGAAAATTCCACAAAAAAGAAATCGTTCATTTTGTTTTCTTTGCTGCTGGTATCTTTAAAGAAACCAGGGGGCAAAGAAAAAGCAGGGCGCTATGAAAGGAGAGCAGCATAAAGGAGTTGGGGGTTTAAACGTCCCTTAAGTGCAGAGGTATTTTCGAGAGGCCCAGTTGGTTCCAATGTTGGGTTGGTCTAAAATGGAAAGTGATTGAATAGGCTTGTTCACCTTTCCGGCTGGCTCACCTCCCATTTCTCTCGAAGGAGGCGAGGAGCATTGACAAGGATCTTGCATCAGCCATCAGCATTACCTTGAATAATTGGGACAAGGCATGCACTCAGCAGGGCTTTAGGTCAATTGGGACCACTCTCGCTGGTTCGTCCAAAACCGGATTTCACGCCCGGTGTGAACAACAGGGCTTTCACTAAATGGGAAACGCAAGGTGCACGGAGGCTTGGCAACTTGTTTAAGGATTCCGAGAATGCAAGGTGAGATTCTTCCTCCTTAAATCCGAACGGCTCGGATACTCTCAAATACAACACTGTATAACTAATGGTGGGGTAAAACAAGCAGGTCCCAGGCCCCCTACGGGTCTGGAACGTTTGGTGCGTGATGAGCAGGAGATCCAGAAAATATCCACTGGTTATCGCTTATTGGAGAACTCGCCTGAGGGGGGAAAAACTCTCATACATGCTTAGGTGGGAGCTGGGGACGGACATTTCCGAGGAATCTTGGCAATATATCTGGTTTCGGGCCCATAAAAACTCACAATGTACCCTGATAAAAGAAGAAGCACTAAAATTGTGCTTCTGTTGGTATAGGACCCAGCAGAGACTACATAAGGTCCATCCTGAGTCCTTAGACCGCTGCTGGCATGGCTGTGGCCAACTGGGAGACATGGCTCATGTGGTGGTTTTGCCCAATCATACAGACTTTTTGGGAAGAGATTTGATAGAAAATTAAAAATACAACTGTCTGGCTTCACCCGATGTGCCCATTATCTCTAGTTCTGGGTGACGTGCCCGATGAGGATACCCACCCTATGACGGGTCCTAACGTGGATTTAATACTGCATCTGGTAATAGCAGCCACAATAAACCGAGAAAAACTCCTGGCGGGTAGAGTTTTTCATGCTGGTGGATTAAAATATGGGAAATAACTGCTCTGGAAAGAATTTCTCCGTTAGTTTCTAATAAAATGGCAATTTTTGCATGGACCGGGGCTCCCTTCCTTGATTTCGTTAGGGAGAAAGAACACATGTTTTTTAGGACACAGCTAATGAAAGATCTGCCTTTGGAATAGACTCTTTAGAGGGGTGTGTGGCCGGCTCAGTACTCAAGTAGCCCGGTGGGATAAGGTACGTTTTAGAACTACTTGTTACGCAGAGCAGTGAATTGGTCCGTAATGGGCATGTAGCGCTCAATCCTTTTTTTTCTCTTTTTTTCACTCGGGGAAGGGAACATTTGTTACATCTGTTCAAATGGAATTTCGACTAAGCAATGCTGTCATTAGATGCTATGGGTATTGAAGCTTGTGCTGATTTGTGGCGATTGCTAATAGGGAAAAACTAAATCTAAAAAGAGCGACTTTAGGCCTGGCTTTCATAAAATTGCTGCGTAGTTCAATTAATGAATTAATGAATTGCAGTAATAACTTCTGTACCTGATATTATGAGGTAAATGCTCACAAGGAATGTATCTGCATGATAATACCGGTTTCATAATTATAATTGTTATTTTATAACATGCTTAATACCCGAGACCAGTTTCTAAGCGCGATTTGAACCTGTGTTGCTATGTGTTTTTTTTGCTTCCAAGACAAACGCGTGGCCCCTGAAATATCCTCCCAGCATAAATCATTAATGCTGTTACAGCGTGTGTTGAGAGGGGTGTGCTGGACGTGCCATTGCGTGTCCAGTACAGGCTCAGTGCTAGTTTTTGGGCAATGTACTGCCTGTGACTTTTTGGGTGGTGGTCTAAGGCACAAGCGCTGATAACCGTTTCCCATCCCTATTATGTGGTTTCTAAACAAATCCAAACTGCTTTGAGACATTTGTCTGTCGACTTCAGTAAAGCATGTGACCAAAATAAATCTGAGCTGTGGTGGCAACTGGCGATGCAGTTTACAACGCAGGCTTTTATCGCCAGTTACTGCCCTCATTAAGGCATTCTGGTTGGTACCTCAGGGAATTACATATTGACCAAAGGCAACATCCAACATTCAAACAAAAACTAAAACACTCACATTTTGCCCAATATCTTAACCCCTCAACATCAAAGGGCGAGTGTCTTCGTCCTGAATTCCCATAAGAGATCATTATATAGTCCATCTCCTTTCGCAGTTAAGTTTAATATCTGGACATACTACCCATGTTTTTTTAAGTTCCTACACCACAAGGGATCTCAATATCTGTAGATTCAACATTAAATTGTTAAACGTGCTTTAATTACTCAGGTTTCTAAGCAATATGTAAACTGTCATAACATTAGGTCTCAATTTCCAAGAAACCAAAATATGTTTTAAATGAAAGTATGCCAGTGAAACCAGCACAGTAATGTCGGTGTGTTGGCAGGGCGAGGCCACGTTTTTCCTTTTCTTTTTTTGCTGTACGTAGAAACAGTCTTTCTGAAAAAAAGGTCAGTGTGAATGACTGATTGACACAGACACGTGCTGTGGACCCTAAATCATTAGTCACACAATGTAATGGAAGACAGCAAGCCGTGCAGCTGGGCACACTGTACATCACTGGCAGACATGCGTGGCCATTGTGCCACGTTCAGAATGGAGTCTATTTATGGAAGTAAACATCTTAGGGACATATCCAACATGGTGTAAAATACACTGATTTAAATAACAACCTGAGGCTTTCTGAAGACGCAGAAATCTTATGGGTGGAAAGGAAGTAGGCACCTCCTTTTTTGGCATTTAGGGGAAGCAATACATTTTAATGTATATGATACTGTTTTATTACATGTTTTCTGAATACTTTGTTTAGGTCCCACTGTCAATACCACCCCTCACGCACCACGGCATAACTCAATCGAACAATTATAATATCTGCTGAAAGTTCATTAACCTTTTGAGTGCCAAACTCACCCCCCACACCTCGTTGGGGCAGACTGACAACCTAAAAAGTGTGTGGTGCCCGAGGTCCCTGGGACTTAGAGGAGCGCATAGACCTTACTCTATTGTCAGAAAATGATCCCTTGACGAAACAAGACCAGTTTCTTTAAGGTATAGATATAGATCCCAAGAGTACAAAGAGAGTGTCAGAGGGACGTTAACCTTGAAACAATATTGTCAAAAATAAAGTTATCGATCCAGTGTACCCCAAAAAATGCTTAGCCAATCCCCAACAGCCATTCAGTGAGAGATCCCCAGCGTACACGGGTGGCTTTGTATGTTTTGGTTAAGGGTTTCTGATAATCTGTGTACTGCAAAAGTGTGTAACAGAAACATAACACAATCATACAATGCCAGGGTTCACAGGCAGGTGCCCATCAATCTCCTGCTGGAGTCTGAGGCCGGTGTACAGACTTCAGTCTCAGGTTGGAATCCTGGTGGGTCAATAGGTAGCATTTCTGGAGCACTTTGAAGCCCATGTACCAATCACGTGTGCAGTACTGAGGGAGCACTTCTCAATATTCCCTCATCTTCCAAACCAAAGATTAGGATATCTGCTGGTTTGGTAAAAAGACAGGATCAATTTATTTTCATATTAATCTCAAAATAAGGTAGCACTGTATGGTCAGAATTATGTGTCTTCCTCCCTGGGAATGCAATACAGGTGTTCCAACTTTATGTGGCTTTCAAAATTCGGCCTGTACATTGAATCAGAACGAACACGAACGCACACGCACACGCACACACACAATCCTCCCTACCCCCCCTATTAGTCTCAGGTCATGACTGCTCTGCTCTAGACCAAGGAATAGTGTAAGAGCCCAGGGGAAGGTTAAACAATGTAAGTTGGATACAAATATCCACCTGTAGCCCTCAAAACCTAAAGAATAAATAACATCTTAGCGAAAGGAACATGTTGGCACCAGTACCCTTTGAAGGAGACCAGGCCCTAGGTTTCCAGGTTAACTAATAGGGCCTCTGTTGAATCTCTTCTGGTGGCAGCCTAGGTGGCTGCTTAGAAGTGCCTTATAGCATGACTTCAGTTGTTTCAGGAAGCCAATATGTGCACAATAAAAAGCAGGGGCAACCTCCCACAGTACAGGGTCTAGCAGTCGTTGAGACAATGGGTAAACAACCCTTCCAGTAATAGCTTAGAGGGCAGCAAACTCCCACATTGGGTACAATGTAAACAAGGCACTGCCAAAAAGTAGAACTGAGCAGTGATTGTTGGAGAAGTTACTTTGCTCCATACCCAACATTTCATTGCGCTACATGAAGAGTCGAGTTCCTATGTGGCCTAAATAATTATTGCCGTTAGAGTACACAATGGACCGGTGCTAGAGTACAGGCCATAACCAGCAAATGGTGTACCAAAATGCCTCTTGATGTAAGGAGGACAGGGCAGCAGGGTATCCAGTGAACATCTCATCAAGGAAATTATAATTATTAATCATAATTATTATTATTATATTTGTTCATTTATAATACGCTTAATACCAGAAGTGGTTTCTACACAGGATCATGATTCGAACCTGTGTCGCGCTGCGTTTCTTGCTTTCAAGACAAACGTGTTGCCTCTGAGCTATCCTTCCTCCCCAAAATGCCACTAGGGAGCAACATTTCCCCAAATGTACAGAATCAATAAACACTTTCCCCAAATATTCTAGGATTGGAGTTTATAATCCTAAATTACACAGATCTACAATATTTGGGAAAAGTATTTTAGGGGTCAGGAAAAGAAATTCTCCTCCCTGAAGAGATTTTTCAGGCGACATAGTCACATGGAACTGACAGTAGTACAACAAATGCATGTACCTGGTTTGAATGCAAGAATAAGCCTGATGTGGGGAGGGACCTGGTTGCCATGATTAAAGGTGGGCGAACTAGTTTGGAAATAACTAACATTTTTCAGATAGAAAAGTTCTAGGTTGATAGATGGTTCATCAAGAAGCCCCCCTCTAAAGAATGGTAGGCTTCTGCCATCCCCCACAGGGACCTATAACATGCACCTTTTTCCTACTAGGGAATGTAACACATTGTTTTTATTTCCTGCTCTCTTACACTGAAAATAGAAAAAAGTGATACACGTTTTGGGGTACAGTGTGCGGGAGGAAAGTCATAGGAGTAGTAAAGGGATGAGTGGGAGGCATGGATGGAATGAGCTGGGGTTAGCGATGGCTTATTTATACCCTCAAAAGTGACAGACGAATATTCACACGTCACGTGACCTGGAAATATTTCACATGTCTCCATGTTTGAGGTTCGCCCGGGCTTAATAACAATATTACAATGGAGACACATAGGAGTTTAGCGACAAGTATACATGTTCTTTCAAGAATCTATTAAGAAGGATTGTGCTTCAAATCCTCCAACAGTCCTACCAAAAGTGGAGTATCAGGGGTATTATCATGGACCGAAAATCATCAAAACATGCCTCATTGGAAGGGAGGGGGAGCACTCTGCTTGAGGTGGGATAAAACTTTGTATGGCCGGGGCCATCTTACCCCAATCAAATATGGGACCCCTGATCTCCACCCAAGTCCACTGTGCCTCGATCCTGCAATCCGTTGTGTCCATTTCACTGTTCCAGCCTGTCCTAAGTCCTCTTCTTCATGTTGAACAGACAATTTCTTCTCCCTGTTTCTGGGATTCTTTCACAGTGTGCCTTCCATCTTGTCTTGTGTGCGAGTGTCCAGTCCTTGATGTTCCACCCAGGCCGTGGTCTACCCTGGTCCATCAAAATATAACGACCTGCCCCCATACACCTTCAGTTTTCCAGGGAAAATAAGCATGTAGCAGATTTATGCACATCTTAGGAGAATATTTAACCTCAGCAAATGCCCTACGATGAACCTGGACATTTCTCATATAGTCTGGGAAGACGGACAATGATCTGTTGCCCTTATACATTTTACCCACTCCTTGGGTGTGCTGGAGTATCAGTTCTTTGTCCTTGAAGTTCAGAATGTTTGCATTAATAGCTGGGGGGACACCTGTTGGAGGTCTACTGAGCAAGGCCCGAGGAGCCCATTTCACAATGTAGCATTGAGATAGTTTACCCAGGCCCACCAATTACAACAGGAGGTTCTCCATATATTCTGTAGCATGTGGCCTTCCAGAAGACTCACATTGTGTAGATTGTTGAGTCTCACCCTGCCCTCTGCGTCTTCAACCCTATGTTCCAGGATCCATGTGTGTTCCTGTAGTTCCTTCGCCTGTTTTTGTAATGTATCTGTTGCTCCAGAGACTTCTGTAATGCTCTTAACCTGGTCGAGTACTTTGTCTGCAACGTTACGTAGATCCTGTCTTAGAAGTGAGACATCTGACCTCATCTCTCCCATCTTTGTGAGGTCCTTAAGGCTGCAATTGCATTAAGGACTGCCCCTTCTTAGCTCTCCTGTCTTGTCGCATCGCCTGTCTGAACCTCCAGTATAATAGACATCACAGGTGAGGAAACGTTTCTTCAGTGAGTGGTCATTTCGTGTAAATCAGACCATTTTGGTCTATTTATTCAGTGAGCCCACTTTACTACCAGGCATGTCTGCTGCCTGTACAACACGCAGGGCTTTGCTGGCTTCAGCGTCTGTTTATCCCACCCCTGATCCACTGCCTCTCCGAGACTGCCTATGCCTCACACCCACTCACTGAGAGTGCCACTGATCTCCTAGAGCAGACTGTACTGGTCCACTGGCCATGTATGGACTCTCCCATATTCTGCAGCAATGGCTGTGCATCTTCGCCAAGCTGCAGTTCCTGGGTGCCAACACGGCGTGGCCACAAGCCCACATTAGGTACTTCAGCAGCAGTTCTACCGTGTATTTTTGCCCGCTTGCCTTTGTATTCTCACCTGGATGGCAGCTCCAGCACCGTCGTCAGCTGCTACAGCTTCCCCCAGCAGCCTGCGTCCATGGATCAGCCACCGCCTTGCATCGTGGCCAGTTTGGAGTGCAGGGGGGTCAACACTTTGGATGGCGTGCTCATCCGTTAAAGAGCGAAACACGCTGGCATTCTCTCTCTGTTGCAGTCCTACAGGGGGCGCACTGTCCCTGATCTGCTTATTATGAAAAAAGGTACCCACCGCCCAGCCACAACTCCTAGGTGTCATTATGACTGGGCTCCAATCCCCTCGTCAGACACTTTGGTGGCAGCTCCCCCAGATGCTTTCACCCCCTTATGCTGGTGTCTGCATCAAGGCGGCAGTTCCAATGCTATTGGCATGCACCACAACAGCCTCCAGCAGCCTGCTTCCCAGGGTCAGATGCCATGTTGGACTGCAGGCATTTTGGAGTGCCGCGAGACCGCTGCTTTGGGGTACAATGTTCATTTATCGACAGGCATTTTTTTGAATATTTTTTTGCTGATTTTTTCTCGAAGAAAACCATCAAAAAACATTGGGGGTGGGTGTGGGGAAGGGTGTATAAAGTATACAGGGGTTTGGAATAGAGTTATATCAAGTAGTGGGAGTGGGAGGCTTGGGGGGACCCCCCAAAATGTCGGGCGCGATGCGGCCTGAAAGCGAGGCTGGGCGTCCCACGTTGCTAAGCAACGTTGTCTAAGCTGCATTTAAGCTTAAACATCCGCCGGCAGGCAGAAGCCGGCGGCCACCTAATGCCAACATAAGGCCGCTTGCCCTGTTTGCCCTTGTTCGCACCGGGTGCACGCTGATCAGCCCCTGAATCTCATCATATAGGCTACGTTGAACACTCTCCATACTAGAGGAACATCTCTATGCTCTGGACGTGGATGATCGACATTATACCGGACCACAAATTACGTGAGTACAGTCACTGGCTGCTCATTTGCGATGCAATGCTATGCACTCTGCATTAGTGCCTTTCCTGCTCCCATTACAGATTTCAAATCTAGGCGACATCATGTCATGTACTTACATAGTCGCCCTTATCTGAACTACTGCCCTGAGTCATTACTCGTATGCTGCACATGTACTTACCTAGTCGGCCATATTTGAGTAACTGCCTTTGAGTCACTGATTGCCTGCAAATGTACTTACCTAGTCGGCCATATTTGAGTAACTGCCTTTGAGTCATTGATTGCCAGCACATGTACTTACCTAGTCGGCCATATTTGAATAATTGCCTTTGAGTCATTGATTGCCTGCGCATGTACTTGCCTAGTCGGCCATAATTGAATAATTGCCTTTGAGTCACTGATTGCCTGCACATGTACTTACCTAGTCAGCCATATTTGAATAACTGCCTTTGAGTCATTGATTGCCTGCACATGTACTTACCTAGTCGGCCATATTTGAGTAACTGCCTCTAAGTCATTGATTGCCTGCACACGTACCGGTTACTAATGTGGTATTCCAGATAGGCCACCACTATACAACTATGTATCTACCAGCCATTTACACAACCCTACTGAGGACCATCCTACACTTACTCATCATGCCAGATGTTAACGTACCTAACTCCTTGCCACCTTTGACGTCTGCAGTACACTTGAACGATAACTCTCCTGACCAATATTTACGTCCTAGCTATGAGCCCCTTGAGACAGCCACCGCGATATCTCACCCATGTGATACACCTAGCAGAAACATTAGACTCCGTGCAAGACTATCTAAACTGCATGAACCCCTCTGCAGATCTCTGCCCTCTACCAACATTAAAACAAACCTCAAGCAGGTCTGTAAACATCGCCATACTAGATGACCTTCACAACCTAATTCCTATATTTGCCTAACTCAGAACAATAAGTAAAAAACACCCAATATGTCCACTATTCTACCCCCTCAAGCCACAGAGGTCACTAAGACCCCAACTATCGTGAGATTGCTTGTCGCCCATGCCCTGGACATTGCCGACATAATTACAGAAGGCAACCTTGACTTTCTCGCTATCACAGAGACCTGGCTACACAATGCAGCAGGACCCTCGCTCATGCTAGCTATCCCTGATGGCTACACGATAGTTAGACACGACCGGGAAGGTGCTAGATGTGGCGGCATCGCTATAATCTCTAAAACGAGCCTTTCACTCAGATTAATACCCACCCAATCGATTCAATCTTGTGAGACCCTATCTGCCAAACTTCAACTAAATAATAATCAAACACTTATCATTCACCTTTTATATAGACCCCCTGGCCCTCTAGGCACCTTTGAAGAGGATCTCCATAACTTACTCACAAATAACCTCAAACCTCGTTCTCAATCAATCCTTCTTGGGGACTTTAATTTAGGTCTCCATGACACCACAAATACCAACGCTACATTGGTAGCCAACACTATTCACGCACTTGGCCTAACTCAAAGAGTTGGCAAGCCTACGCACCTGAAGGGAAGAACACTTGATTCGATAGCTGACTGCAACTGCGCAGCCACTATCTCATCTATAATGCCCTTACCTTGGACAGACCGCTCCCTGGTGTCCTTTAACCTAGCTACTGCCAGACCTAACCCTACGGCCCTCCCACTAGCGCCACCTTGCTTAACCAGAAATAAAAAATGTATCACTGTAGAGAAAGTGATCCCAGCTATATTACCGACCCTTAACGCTCTATCAGCTAATCTAAACCCTAGCATCCTAGTGCAAGAATTTAATACTATCATGCTCACTACCCTAGATAAAGTGGCTCCTCTCAAACTTAGGCCAAGCAAACCGACAGCTCATCTAAACAAATGGTTTACTCCACAGCTAAGAGATTTACGCATTTTGAAAAGAAAGAGCGAAACCACCTGGAGGCTCTGCCCATCAGTCGATAACAAAGCTAAACTATCCACTCTCTCCTCACTTTACAAAAAGGAAGTGTGCCAGGCAAAACGTAACTCATATGATGACTGTATAGCTAAATCTAACTCCAGCATGAAAGAGATTTTTTCCATTCTAAAGGAACTCGAGTCTCCCATCGCCATTCAGGACACCTGTACCAAGGACAAACCTTGGTGCACGGATATCCAGCAAGCCTTAGCAAATAAAATGATCACACTCCAAAATAAAATCCAGCAAAAAAAAAAGAGGTACACAAAATTAAGGATTTGCCTAAAATGCCTCACACCAATAACCCACTGGCGCACAGCAATACCTTCCACTTCTCCAAAATGACCACCTTGGAAGTAGAAAAAGTTATCCTGTCGCTTAAACCATCATATTGTAAAGGTGACATTTGCCCGGCACAGTTAATAAAAGACGCTGCCAGAGAATTATCTCCCTTTATCACTAAATTGATTAACGCCTCCTTCGCCTCAGGCACCATTCCTGCCAACCTTAAACAGTCCTAGGTACTCCCCCTCCTTAAAAAACAGACATTAGATCCCCTCATCCCTACTAATTACCGCCCTATTACTACGGCACCGTTTCTTCTTGAGATTCTGGACAAAGCCGCATACAACCAAATTCAAAAGCACCTAGAATTACATAACCTATTAGGAGAAAGACAATCAGGCTTCCGTCCCCTACACGGAACAGAAACTGCCCTCATTGACTTGAAATCTCAAATTGATGAGCTGAGAGACAAAGGGAGAACAGTACTCCTACTACTCCTGGACCTCTCAGCTGCCTTTGATCTGGTGGATCACAAAGTCCTCTGCAGTCACCTGGATTCCGCCGCCCATTTCTCCTCGGAAGCCATTGGATGGATCAAGTCATTCTTGAGCGAGAGAACAATGAGAGTCTTCTCCCCCTCAGCAGCGGCAGATCCCACCCCTATCTTATGTGGTGTTCCCCAGGGCTCTTGTGTATCTTCACCAAGCCCCTGTGTGATGATCTGGACCATCTTGGTATCACCTACACTAACTATGCAGATGATACACAGATCCTCCTCCCACTTTCTGGGGATCATGCTAAAGACACAGAATTGGTGAACAAGGTATACCTTATCATCCAGGCACAGATGGCCACTCACGGCCTTTGTCTAAACGATGATGAGACAGAGTTGATTATCCTGGGTACCCAAGCCAATATCAAAAAACTAGGACAGGAATTCTCCTCATTCAACATAGATGGGAACATCATCCAAGTATCCAAGGATGTAAAAACCCTGGGATTCTATCTTGATTCTACCCAATCACTTGATAAACAGCTAAAATCCCTTACCTCCTCCACGGCCTCCACGTGAAAACTGATAAGAGCCGGTAAACCGTTCCTTTCCAATAAGAGTTGCCTAATCCTGGCCAGAGCCTTAATTCTCTCCGGAATTGATTATTGTAATGCTCTATACTCTGGAGCTAATAAAAGAAAATAACCCAAAGACTACAAACATTACAAAATCATGCCCTGAGAGCAGCACTAGGCATTAATAAAAGATCCCATATCTCTTCCGCCAGACGCCATCACAACTGGCTGACCACGGAGAACAAAATAAAACTCAAGATGCTATCCCTGACCCACAAAGCCCTTAATAACTCTGCCCCTAGTTACCTGACTGACAAATTCCACAGGAGAACATCTCTTAGACCAACCAGAGTTGTCAATTCTAATTGCTTGACAATACCGAACTTGAGGCTCACTATTAGAGGAAATAGCTTCCCGGTAAAGACTGCTAAAACTTGGAACTCACTACCACAAGACCTTAGAACGGACCTGCCCTACCTTTGTTTCAGGAAAAAAAGTCATTCAACTCCTTACCTCGACTGACCTCAGTTGACCGGTGTTACCTACCACCTACTGGTATTAATCACTAGACCTTCACTCTATACAGCTGTAATTCTGATTGACCTACTTGAACCTGTATATTTTGTAATTATTTGTGTGACCTTATTGTATTTTCTAATGTACATTTTGCTATGATGTAACCTTGTAAGTTTCGCATTTTCTTGCCACTGCGCCCTGCTACCCCTGGGTCTGGTGCACACAAAAAGTGAATAAAACAAACAAACAAACAAAAAGAAAAAGAAACATTTCAATCAGGTTTTTTGAGAAAATACATTAGGCAAAAATCCATTGAAAAATTGACTGTCGAAAAATGAACATAGAACCTGCTTCGGATGACGTGTTCATCCATTTGCAGAGCTCCATGCGCTGCTATTCTCTCTCTGATGCAGTCTTCTGGGGTTCACGCAGCCCCCAATCTGTTTATCATGGAAAACGGTGCTCACTGGATTATAACTTCAGGCTACTAGGGAGCCGAGCAGTGGTACATCAAGCAAGACCCCCCTTTCATGAAGCCCCATACCAAAATTGTAGTGCTCCCACGTGCCTTGGCTGCGACAGCTTCCTGACACCATCAGCACCAGCCCAGCAGAGGCAGCAGGACATGTTTAAAGGTCACATGTGCGTCTCCGACAGCTGCTGGAGCACAATGTTCCAGAAACCGTAGGTGGCTTTTAAAAATTCTGCAACTCTGATTCAGACTGTAATAATTGGGTATCCGAGTCAGTCTGGAGGTACCTTCAATTATAAATATAAGCCATGCATGGTTATGGCACAGTGCCTACTGCGGTCACACAATTATAAAGGAATAGCATTTGAATATCATTAGTGTCAGCTTGGTGAGCACTGCTCCACAACAGCCATGTGGGACAATGGACATGAAGCCTACTCTTTGATTCCCCTGAGAAGGGCAACTGCTTCCTCCCAGGGCACAGGAATACTCCTAAGGAAGCCCACAGGGAATCAGTGCTTCAAAGGCAGTCCTGAAATAAAAGCACTTTCACAGCAGGGTGCTGAACACTGGAGTCCTGTTGAGGTCAGCAGACATTTATGTATTTATTTATTTTATTGTTCATTTTAATGCACCTATACACATGTGTGTCTCAGGGTGCAACAAGGCAAGGGGTGGGGGAAGGAGGGAACAATCCTACTAGGCCTTGCATATGCTGATTTTGCAAGTTTAAGTATTTATAACATTTTTAATACCGAAGGTCGATTTTAAGCATGGATCCAGAATTTGAACCAGTGTTGCAGAGCGTGGTCTTGATTCCAAGACCCGCGCATTGCCACTGCGGTGGAGTTGGAGTAGCCCTGAAGGAGAGGATAGACCATCTTCATTTCTGCTAGAGCACTCTACATCGTCCCGCTCATCCCCACTCTCTGCAGACAACGCACTCAAGGTATGATGGCAGAAGTTTAAGGACACATGTTACAACAGCCTTGATTCAACTCCTGACAACAGTCCTGCTTTGGACCAACCCTGTGTAACATTTAGCCAGAACCAACTAAGAGAAAGGAAGGAAACCCTTCCCTTAGTTAATTTATCTTTGGACTCTCAGAAGAAGAAGAAGGATTCACTGAAAATCTGCTGGGAATACAATCTATCCCAAAGTCATATGGGATAGAAATGAACACGGAAAGCACCAAGACAGAGGAAAGGTCTGCCGGGAGTGACCTTCTGTGGACCAATGCTTCACTACAACCAGGATCCAGTTCACTGGAGGTGAAGCCAAACAACTTCCTGAAGTGGAACTGTGGAACTAAGAACTCGCTAGTCCCTGGAGACCCTGTATTGGGCCACCCAGAAGCCAGGAACTCTGGAAGCTGCTCAAGACCCTGTTTACTGCCTTGAGACATCTTTGAGCCAGTTCAACTGCACTTGACTCACTTTCAGCCACTGCAGGACCTGTGGTGCTGCTTTTGTCATTCTCCACTGTTTGCACTACTTACCACCTTTTAGAGCTATTTAGATGCTGTCTCGACCCATTGAAGCAGAATGTCCCAAATCAACATGGTCACCGGTTCGCCTCTGTGCAATTACCAGCTGGAAACCACCATCTCCAAACATTGCACTGGCTTCCTGTTTCCAATAGGGTGCAGTTTAAGACAGCAACACTGGTACATAGATGCCTGTATGGCTTTACCCCTACATATCTCAAAAATGTGATATGCCCCAACCAGCCCTCTTGCTAGATCGTTTCCTGCTATGGTGGTAAATCTATGCAACAACTTTCCGTTTGCACTCAGAAAACGGAAAGATCCTAAAACATTTGCGTGAAATTGAAAACACTGTAGTTTTCATAAAACCCTTCTCTTTGATTCCTTGGCCCGTTTCTGTTCTCCCTCTGCTGCCCCTTTCTTGTTCCCATGTTGGGGTGTATGTGTGTGTGTGTGTGTGTGCGTAAACAAAAATAAATAATAAAACATCTCCATCGTGAACACAGACTCAACTGAGCAGAAGCATTGTATCACTGCAAACTTGACCGCTAACTCAAACCGTTGGAAACAATCGAGTCACCATCTAGTACACCAACCCGACTCAGCAGATGCACTATTTCACTGTTGATTCGACCTCTGACTGACACAATTGGAAGTCATCAACTCAACCATCTCAAATGCTGACTCATTGTAATGGTAGCCCACACCTCAAAAAGCCTCAATGCCAACTCGTCATTGGGAATGCAATCGATCGTCTTGACTTCAGCTCGACTAAAGCAACTGTTGAGCCTCCAAGAAAAGATACAAATGGTAATGGAAGAGGCCCTGTACCTCTGCTCCACCTTAAGGGTCCATAATGACTTTTAAGCACCCCCTTCTTTGCCGTCCAAAGACATATGCTTGAACATTAACAGGCCTGCTGAAATCCTTTGCCAGAACACCCCCACCTATCAACCCAGAGTGCCCTTTCTTTTCAAAAGTCTGCGTTCTCTGTGTTCGCTTTACAGGGGTGGGTTGTTAGTACATTTGTATTAGTTGTATGCATTTTCTGTTTTTAATTAAAACTTCTATTTTTATAGAATCTTTTTTGAACATTCTTTTATTTAGGTACCACCATACTATTGTTGTTTGTGTTGCAAGTGTATCCACTCACACCTCTCCTGAAGATATAGCCTGCTGACCATCTGCATTACCAAAAGGGAAGGAGGTGTACCTTTTGGGCTGTGCTCGTTTCACCTTTATGATTGAGATCACCGCTGGTTTAGTAATATTATGTAGAACAATAAGATATCCCTGCCTAATAGACAGAGTAATCTAAAATATCTGCAGCATTTATCCAAAACATTTAATGGACAGGTACATAGGACAGCAAACAGACAAGAATGACATTGTATACAGTGAGTCAATTGATGAGACAATCCAGTAACAAAGCAAAAAGGACATTTGTGTAAAAGATAACAGCGACTTTGCATATAGTGTAAAGACAATACCACATTACCAGACATGTTAATGTCCTAAATTATTCAACATTTAGAATTCAAAAGAGTGATTTTTTTTTATTGTTTCTTTTAGAGTCCACACAGAATATGCAGTCCATGCAGAATTTAAAAGTCAGGTAAATTGAACAATGCTCAATATGTCTGAAATCTTCTTCATTAAATGAAATAAGAGACATCCATGGGAATGAATTCCAAGGATCGTGTCTGTCTTTCAGTGATAATTCATTAAGTCGCCTTCACCAGGACCCAAAACAAAGTTAAAGTGGGCACCCATGCATTGTGGGGAGGAATATATGCAACCCTCTAGAGGGACAATAGAAATACATTCATCAGGACAGGTTTTATGATGTAGCAGAAAGAAATCCTTGTGAGTTCTGGCCTGTTATTTCGGCATGAGAAGTTTATGGTAATCTTCAAGCAAGTAATCACATAACGCTCTAAGTGACGCGCAGCAAGCTTTGTGTGGCACATGTAAAATCACGCCTTAACACCCCTACTCATAACCCAGAGTGCCTTTTATTTACAAAAATCTACATTCTCTGTGTTTTCATTGCAGAGGTGTGCCTTTAGTCTTTTTACTTGGTTGTGTGCATTCATTATTTTTAATGAAGTACCTATTGTTATAGATTGTTGATTGGACATTCTTTTTATTTGGATACCACCATACTATTGTTGTTTGTATTGCAACGGTATTGGCTCCACCTGTCCTTAAGCTATAGCCTGCCCTCGGCCCATGTTACCACAAGAGAAGAACGAGGTATACCGGTTATGTTGTTTCACCTTTATGATTGGAATAACTGCTGGTTAACTAGTAGTATGGGTCAGAGTATGCTGTTTAGCCACTATTCGGCCTTACATTCCTGTAGAGCAATGGTCCTCTTGGCACAGTGTCGCATTACTGTTGTTGATTGGATGCTTTTTTTGGATGTAAGTTAAAAAAACGTATCCCAAAAGATTGAGTTACAAAATCACAGAGCCCACTTGCCCGTATTTTGTAATTTAATCTTTTGGGATTTTGCCCGTTTGTCCCCCGCACTGCCTGCAATGTATGCGGGGCACACCCCAGCAACCCCCGCTCTCCTGTTTGGTGTTATGGGCAAAAGATCTAATCTACTATGCCGAATGCACACTAAACGTGCCTTCGGCATTTTAGATTCAATCTTTTCGTTCATTACCCTTTTTTGCTCGCATACACACCTCCTGATGAGTATAGCGTTCCCTTGACCCATTTTACCACAAACGGTGAAGAAGTATCTGTTGGATTGGGCCTGTTTCAACTTTATGATTGGAATCACGGCAGGTTTAGTACTAGTGTGGGGCAGAGTAGGAGTTTAAAAACCATTTCCCATTCTTGTACTCCTGCAAAGCAGTAGTAATTTTGTCACACTATGCATGCACAATTCTCATTTTTATAACCAATTTCACTCAGTATCATCCTGTGTTTCTCATGTGATATTCTTTTATGCAATGTTATCCTGTGTATAAAGACGTTGCGTATAGGTGAATAAACCTTTATGCAGTGGTATGACACTCCTTGAAATGGGCAGAAGCAGACAAAAGCAGAATGTGTGAGTACGTGATGAAAAAAGACATTGGCACATCAGTGATGTGTGTGAGATGTTGGCTTCCATAGTACTCTTCAGGTAGAAACTGTTGTGAATACCAAACTGGCATTGTTTCTCTACCCTTCAATAAGAAAAGCAGTGTGGCATTTCCATCTGTAGCATAGCTAGCACCATGCAGATGCTCACATCTTCCTCCATTTACTTGTATATGTGGGAATGGAGCATTGGCAGTGATGATTATTTTCTGAACACAACAGCAGACCATGCTCAAAATACAATACATGCAATACATGACCTTGAATTCCATAACGGTAGGTGGCAATATGGGGAGGATAAGTCCAGAAAGACTTCAATGTACATACAGTCCGCATTCAAGTCATATTCAAGGAGTACTGTGAGATTGATGGAGTTATACAAACTACTCATTTGGAAAATTCAGACTGTTCTGGGACAAACTGGCCTCAAGGAGGCATGAAGAATACTCAATGGACAGAAATAAAGGAAGCTAACACTCCACTGGGGAGGACATACCTAAGTGCAATAAAAACGGAGAAAAGACCCAATGAAAAGCGAAGAAGGTGTCAAGCCTAGCAGACCTGGGAAGTTCAAACATGGGAGCAAGAAACAACTTTGGGAAAGCGAACCTCCATTCGGGCTGGAAGCCGTCAGCAGATTTCTGGAGTTTCTTTCTGGCCAATCTCGAGGAGGCCTGATGGGAAGCTGGAAATGAGCGACGGTGCCGTGACCCTGAAGAGGTGGACTGAGTGGCCCATCAACTACACCGATACCGTCTGGGACCCCCCAGAGCTCAAGCGCAGAAGGGAGGAGGGGAAAGAGAAGCAGAGAGAACCTACCTTGGGAACACATTGACCTAATGCCCCAGGAAGAACTGGCAACATGGCTCCAACAACTAAGAGGTAATGGGAGTCACAGAACACCCGATAGGGGACTAGGAAAAGGTGCTGAAGCTAAAGAAGACATCTGGAGTAATTTCTATCATCTCAGTCACTGTATTAAAAGTACCAAATGGGAAGAAGACATCAGGAGTAATCTCCCTCATCTCAGTAATTGTATCAAGAGTATTGAAAGAAAAAGCTTTGCGAGAAATCTCCCTTGCCTCAGTACATACATCAGAAATACCAAATGGAAAGAAAGTCTTGGGAGTAATCTCCCTCTTCTCAGCAGTTGTAACAAGAGTAATGAAAGGAAAGAAAGCCTAGGAGTAATCGCCATCGTCTCCAGAGTTGGGACAGAAGTACCAAGTGTGAAGATAACATCACTAGTGATCTTCCTTGCCTCAATTGTGTTAGAGACTGAAAGAGAAGAACACATTGGGAGTACTCTCCCTCAACACTTTATCATCAAAAGACACATTGAGGCTAGAGAGTGTCAGGAGCATAATCTACTTTGTCAAGGTGTCAGAAGAAGTCAAGAACACTATGCGAATAGTTCCCCTTGATTTCCCCGACAAGAGGAGGGGAAAGAAAGAACATAAATAATTGTGTGTTGGAAATAACAGGAGTGTTTGACTTTTAAAAAAGCCCTAAGAGAGGCCTGGAAGAAAGTGCAAAGGTTGATAATACAAAAATGGTAGCAAGAAACGGCTGAACTAACTGAACCAGGAGAATGGAGTCATTCTCCTCATTCTTTCACCTAAATTGTTGAATCAGAAACTAAGGCAAAGGGTTACTAAACAGCAGCTTGGAGGCTGATCAGGTCGACAATGAGGTGAGAGCCGTTGTTGAGCTGTGGGACCAGGAGAAGGGACATATTTTCCTGGTATTCCTTACAAGTGAAGAACTTGAATTATTATCAGAATCTAACAAAAATACGTTAAAAAAAAGCGGCAAGTTAGGAAGTTAAGTAAACTTGATCATTCAGAAATATTCTTACTCGTGATTTGTATCAGAAACTGATAACTCTGGGCACTAAGGCTCCAGAGAATCAAACTACAGATGCATGAATCCATAGATTTAATTCCACTTTGTAAAACAGCACAGACATTCTTGCTCCCTTTAAAATAATTTTAGAAAATGTCACCGACCCTATAGTAAATGAGTGAATAGGGAGTCAATGGCTGAAAACATAAACACGTATACATTGTCTACTATGTAAGTAACAGATGATATTAAACTGGCTAAGTTACAGTATTATTCTAAAGTGATTAGCAAAAAAACAAATTAAGGGCTTACTTATGCCATTTCAGCATTGTATTTGCCCGCTGCCCAAATTAAATATTCCTCATTCTATATAGAATATTACAGGCACTAACCACACTTCCTCTCAGAAAAAGCATTGCACTACAGATCATTTACAGGTGAAGTGGCAAGGTCTTGTCTGGCTCAGTATGGAGGGAACTGATATCCAAATTTGGCAATCAGTCCAATTCCGGGAAATGTCAGGTTGTAATCAATGCATTTAATTTCCTTCAGACACTTCGTGTTTGCATGTTATTCTCAGAGCCTCTGAGATTAAAGAGTTAAAGTGTTAAAGCCCCCGCTCAATATTGTTAATGCCTATCTGCAGCGTGGCACTTTTCCATCTGGGGTAATATCTGGTCAGATTCTGCCTGGTTAGAAACAGATCTTGACTCAGAGGAACTGAATAATGTTTGCCCCGTCTCTCCATTACCATTTCTTGGCACGAATGCGGAGCACATTGTTGCAACTCAACTCCAAAAACACTTGAACTGCCGCAAGCTTCTGGAGTTCAACCAATCAGACATTGGGCCCAAATGTAATACAGAGGCAGTGCCTCTTCCCGGGTGGACGATGCACATAAGATTTTGGATGATGGGGCCCCATGCCTGCTTATATGAATTGACCTCTCAGTGCACTTTTGATACAGTCGGCTATGGCATGCTTCTGTCTGCCCTCTCAGATCAGACAGCGATTCGGGGATAAGTACTTGAGTGTTTTACATTTTTCCTTGCTGGGTAAAATAAATTCATTCAGTTGGAACTCTCGAGACCCCCCCCCCCACTTCCTGTCGCATATAGGGTACCCCAGGGATCAATACTTTCACCCATTATTTTCATAGTCAAGTTGTGGGCAAGAGGGCATCATACATCAGTATGCTGATGACCCAAATATTTCATTAGGTGTTATCTTTTGGAGATGTACACCAGCTAAGGAAATGCCTTGTGTCGCTCAACACTTGGATGTCCACTGTTTCCCGTAATACAGCGTAAGTGAGGTTCCTACTGCTGCCCAATGGTACAGAATGATGATGATAATGATATGTAAGTCTGCTTCTCAGCAATGCTCTGAACGTTTCTTCACCAATAAATGTTTGTATTTTAACACTGATCCCGGTGTCTCTTTCAATATCCATACAACCAATAAATCTCATATTGCATGTCACTCGCTTACATTTTGATGTAAAATCATATACTTTATTCCATGTGAAACGCCATAGGCACATTTCAATCACTGGTCTTTTCACATCAATATGGGGGGAATACTGTTTAAGTAGGAAAGGCAGACACATCTCTTTAGAAATAAAAGTAAAGTTTCCATGGTGCAGGCTGTTTAGTTGCAACAATGTGCAAGTGATTACCAATATGTTCAAATCCCTACATTGGCTGTTAGTAAAAGCCCATATCCACGGTAAAATGCATTGCCTAATATTACAAGGTTGACACTTAGAAAATGCTGATTTTCCTTGCAAACATGTTTTGAACATCAGGAGGAAAGAAAACTAAGTGTAGTCAGGACCTGAGCTGTCTTGAGATGTCAGAAAGAGAGGCACCCCTAAGGTGTACCCCTCCCTCACCTGTAGGGAGAGGATGTAATACCATTGACAAGGATGCTTCCACTGGTCTCAGAATACAAGCCTATGATCATGTTCGTGAACATAGGCTCTAGCAAAAGGAAGCCAAACATCTGACAAGGAAGATCAACTACACGTGGCCAAATGCCTTCATGGCAAAAAGTGTGCTGAGAGACAAGACATTAAAGATTATTCCATTATCTGATGGCATGTCACCCTTCAAAAATCCTGCCTGGTCAGGATGGAGCACTGACTAATAAAGCAGAGTCTTCTACATTTAGGGGCCATAGGAATGTCTTCTTTAGGATTCTGGAGACCTGCAACCATTGCTTCAAAGAAGGAGCATGCAACCCGGTTTCATGTCTTTTCATCGGGGATCCAGACTACAGTGTCATTTTTATATATTTGATGACATGCCACCGCTTCAGGATGGAAAACTGACTAATTAGGAAGAATGGCTTAAATCTATTGATTACAGTAGTCTCCTTAGTGGGTTTCTGGAGAACCACAAATATTGCCTCAAGGAAGAAGGCATCAATTTGCATTCACCAATGCCTATTATGTAGTGGACCTTTTTTCCTTTGTTTTTTTGCTATTTTTGTGTTGCTATTAAATGAGGGAGACTGACCATCTCCACCTGTTTTTCTCTTCACTACATCTTTTTCTCATTAATGTTTAGCTGTTTGCTTTTTTATTTTGCTTTCACGTCACCCATGATGAACAATGAAAGAAAGAAAAAGAAGACCACGGACGATGTACTGGAGATGAAGTATTGTGCTACCTGTAAACATAACCACGAATCATTAATGACTGGAAAAGAGTTTTGTGGTGAGGGTACACATAGTATTGATACCTATATAATAATGTTTTTATTTATTTAATGAGTACAATACATATATTTCTAGGAAAAATTGCATTCAATACATCGGCATTTACATTTCATCATTTGTACTGCATAATTACATACTGCCAATTACTTTCACAGACAACCCATCTACCCACATACAATTTAATCCATAGAAACACACATTACATCTAAAACGCCAGTATGTTAACACACTATCAATAGTTTATAATTCTAAACACCTTCAAAAATCCCTCTGACCCTAAAAATGATACTTTTGTATGTGTAACCAAATGCGGTTAAGTGCAATATGAGGTGATACTGAGTTTGCATTGAGGCAATCATTCCAAAACTCGTGTGATGTAATGGAATCATAATCGTATACCAAATTGCCTAAAGCTATCATGTACAGTGAGCCTAATATAGGGCACTCAGTAAACATATGCTTAACAGTCTCTTTCTTTTCAGGAAACGGACACATTTTGCAAAACCTTAACTCACTGGGTAACTTCCATCTGGCTCTGTGTGAGGCGTGCACAGGAAGCTGGTTTGTGCACATCAAAAGGCACAACCTACACACCGCAGGGTCTGGCCAGTGCAAAATGTAAGGCTGAGGCTTCTGATAAGAATGGCCAGCTGCGGCAACCGAGGCATAACCATGTCGTATATAGACGTGATCATAAATGTGTACCCAATCAATCCCATATTTCTATTCTTCTTGCAAAGGATCCGTTCAGCGTGTCAAAGTTCTGATTAAAGTAAGGGAACCATTTTAAACTCTCAAAAAGAGCGTTTTTCAGTTTTGTGACTGGACCTCCCATTAGGGGTAGCTCTTTTCTACACATTGTTCCAATTAAGAATAGCAATGGGCATTTAGACACGAGATCAGATTTAATTAAAAGAATCCACCTCTCCTTTTAATGCCATTGCTTTTAAAGAAATAAGTCCCAATTCTAAACGTAGATTTTTTTTTTACTTCATTATCTTTAGGTGGCGGCTCTCCACACTAACCTGCATGGGCCAGAGCTTCCAGTCTTCCATCTCAATGTCAGGTGTGACACTTCAACCCCTGCTCAGCAATAGTATGAACAGCTAGATGAAGGTAAATTCGACGCGCAGATCCCTCGTATTTGGTTTGGCGAGGTTATACAATCCCTCATTGAAAAAAGTTATTCATAGATTCACAATGAGTCTTTGACTGTCAAAATACAAGTCTTAGTATTTATGTTGTTTGAAGAAAAGTCAGCCGACACGTGTTTCGACACTATGCACGTACCACTTCGTGCTGGGGATTAGGCCCCCTAATTTGTCACACCGGACTCTACAACAAGAACAGTTTTCACGTACGAGTATACCTTATATCAACACATACTTTTGATTAACTGCTACCTACCATTCAGGGTGGATACCACCATTCATATAATTGTTCCATCCTCCTACCAGGACACTCGCGTTGACAACAACCCAGAGGGTCGAAACACGTGTCGGCTGGCTTTTCTTCAAGCAAAATAAATACTAAGACTTGTATTTTGACAGTCAAAGACTCATTGTGAATCTATTAACAACTTTTTTCAATGAGGGATTGTATAACCTCGCCAAACCAAATATGAGGGATCTGCGTGTCGAATTTACCTTCATCTAGCTGTTCAATCAATGTTTCCTGGTACTTTCTATGGGGTACCATCAGAAGTGTTGTCAACGGAGCACCTCCGATTAGTAGTATATCAATGGCATCTGCATTATTTTGGCGGTACTAATTAGCGCACCATCTTTCATAACGACTCCTCGGTTCCATACACAGCCTGCTCAGCAATAGGGTTGCATGATTAGGTGTCACCAGCGCCACGTGCCAATGTAAGCGCTCTCCACATTGTCCTAGGTCACTGGCTTTGCACCGCATTAATCAGTTTTTGCCAATAATAAAATAATCAGGCATTCTTCCGGCCACTGGAGGCTTCCCACATTAAAGCGACTCCGATTGCAAAAGTCAAGCCAAACTTATTTTCCAATCAACTGAAAATGTAGGCAGGATAGATTTTGAAGGAGTCAATTGATTTGAGGGAAAGTAGTAATGATTTGGAGTGTAAGAGGATAAACATTATGTGGATATCACCATTGATTTCTCCGCCAATCCTCCATCTGATTGTCTTATGCCAGGAATCTGGAATCCGGACTCTACCCTTTTTTAACTTTGAAACTGTTGGTGAGTAATAGTCCACACTTATTCGTTCCAATGAAAGCTATTAGATATCTGGAAATCCATAGCATTTCTTTTCTGTTAGAATTGTGCAACATTAAAATATAAGACATGTTATTTGGGTTAAATATACGAATCTTTAAGAAAAAATAAATAATTGATCTACTTATACATTTCATGCTCAAACTTAGTGAACCTTTTCAATCATTTGATTAAACCGCTTTCATCAGTATAACAGAGTTCCTCATCAAAGCCTTGAAGCCATCCGAGTTGATAATTATCAAGGTTTCAGGGGGATATTGCTATAAAGAAGGAAGAGGCTTAACAGCTCATCCCATCAATACTTTCAGGATGCAAGACAATTTGAGTATCCATTGACCTGCTAGTGCTGTGGAAACACTGCTCCAGAGTTTCAATCTGGAGTGCTATGAAAGCCTGTTCAGGGATGCATAAAGGTTTAATTAATCCTTCTGAGGAAATTGACATTAGAATGCAAGAAACACATAGCTACCATGGGAACTGGAACCATGTAAAGAGAAGAAAGTGAAATTCCTAACAGTACAGAACTTCCGGAGCCAGGGATCAAACAATTTATCAGCTCTAATAAAAGTGCACGAGGTTTGGGTGATCTAAGTTTAAATTAGGGGCCTCTATCAAGCAAAGTATGCATCACTAAGTTAAAGCTTCCCCACATTTTTAAATCTTCCCAAAACGTAAGATTGGTTTCAATAAGTGCAAAGATTGTGCTTCTCTAGTGCATCCGAGTGCAAACATTAGCAATGCAATATTCAATGCCCAAGACATGTGCTGTTGTTATCAACTAACTCATGTCACTGCCCCTTAAAACCTAAATTAATCAGGATGTTCAAGCAGTTAGCATATAATGTTGTTACCTTGTTCCTTCGGCCAGGGCATGTGTGGAAATACAATAATCAAACCTTGATTTCCAGTCACCCAAGACCCCTTAAAGTAGACACATCTGGAGCCCACTGACCTCGGTCGGGAGACTCCAATCTTTCTTCTTTTGAACAGGTGTCATACATAACAGTTGCATTTATAAAGAACTCCTTTGCCCAGAGGTGGTAGACCCTTGATGATATAGACAGGTAACAGATGTTACTCAACACAATTGTGCTCATTTTATTGACCTTCGGAGGGTATAGGGATTGAGCAGACCTCCCGGTATCAAGCCTGTCACAATCACGTAAAACAAATATCCCTGTAATTAATGCATTAGTCCACTGAGTCACAGCACTCAATATCTCCTTGACATTATGTTAGGGTACACTTTTTGAAAGTTGCTCTTAGAGGCCATATCTACCCGAATGCCCTCCTGGATATGCAGTATCTTTCAGAAGGTCTTCCTCTACCAATTAACTGATTTATCTCCCTGATCATCTGACTATCATCTGTCTAAACTGGTTTAGCATTAGTGGGGATATTGTGTGGCTTTCTAAACCTCAAAGACCTTGAATGGTTGAAGGAATTTGATTTTGAGCATGCATGATATCAGCTTTTCAAGCTGAGCACAAATATCCTCCCCTTTAATACCATCTGACAGACCAAAAATGTAAATGTCTTTTTTATTTTATTTGCAATTCTTCAGCTCAGTTAGGGTCTCCTTTTTGGACCGGACTACATAAAATGAGGGTTTGTGTATTGTGAATGGTGCTTTAGATTCTCTTTTTATTGAGGCAACAACTGCCTTTATCCTACTGGCAGTGTCCTTGACTGTGAATATCTTGTTCAATTATGGCTACATTGAAGTGATTATTAGGAGCCAGAATGGATTTGGCCGGCATATAATGGGTGCGTTACCAACCTGACACTTTGGTCAGAATGCTATAGGACCTGCTCTTTTGGTCAGGCTACATGTCAATGTGGTACTGTTGGTCCCTCTTTGTTGGATCACTTAGAGAGTCCTTTATTTGGGGTTTTAACAGATAAGCATATCAGGAGAATACTGTAACACAAGAACAGCATGCCAGAATGCAACATTGAAGAGGACCATCAGAGGACTGCCAGAGATGGAGGTCTGTGTGTTTCATGTACCAGTGGCTCATCATGTAAGGATGAGCAGCTACAGAAACCAGCAGATATAATGGTTCTATGGAGATATAACGGTTTATCAACAAGCTAAACTAAAGTTGGGCCCTAACGGCCTCCCCAGGATCCACGTTGCATGCAATATGAGATACACGCATACATGCAGAAATTCACATCGGCATTAAGCAAAACTATCATCAAGCTTGCACATGTAAATCAGATATCTGGGGCCATGATGTGCTGCCATCACTCACTTTGCTCTCTTTCTAATGAGACGCCCACTATCACTTGCAAAAATCTGAAGGTAACCAGGGAGGAAAAGATTGAGATGATTTCAAGTCAATCAATGACCCGTGCTAACCATCCTGAATGCCTACCTCCTCCTTCCTGCCAATCATATGACCCTATGTAAAAATTGAGAGTAACATCAATGGTTAATTGGCGTAATCATCTTTCCAGTCACTCCTTGTTGTAAAATCATTCAAGGATCCAATCCCATTTCTTTGAATACTTCATCAAATCAATCATGGCTCTAGCCATCTACTTTACCTGTGCCTTGGACCACCAGCATCTAAAGAAAGGTGTGGCCTTTCTCTTTACTGTATAGTTTTTTTGGGTGTAAAAGGAGCAAGGTGCACTCAAGCAGAACACATATATCCTCTCCTTATGTATGTGTATGCCTGCATACTATACGCTAGTATTGTCATATATATAAGCGTGATCATCTTTACTAGCAAACATTGTTGCATCTACCCCTAGGTTGTGTAAGAGCAAATCATTTGAATTAATACATAAATGCATATCAGAATGAAGAATGAGGGGCAGACGGTTCTCTTGCAAGTGGACTGAAATTAAAGTATCCCACGTCTACATTGTCAACAGACACATCTCCTAGTTTTCTTTTTAGATTGCTTTTATTAGGCCCCCATTTCTCCTTTATCATTAGGAATGATTGTTTGGACTATGGGCCCATTCATGCATGCGCATAAGGATTGAGGACTGCAGATCTTGGCCCAGCTTGAGTTACTAGAAAAAGGTTGGCAACTTGTGTTCAACGATAAGAATCGGTCTGAACAAAATGGGACAATGAGGTGTTTATGAACTCTGGACATCCTAATTTGTGTGTAGGTCCATACCCGCTCAGCTGAGTTATAACCAGAAGTTATAATACGGTGTAGATTTGCACTCCTCGTTTGGGATATGCTTGACCAGAAAGGCATCATTGTGTGACCACTTCTGGGAACAGACAACAACGTAGGACTGTGCTTTCTATTAATGTGGGCATTGTTTTGGCGGGAGGCGGAAAAAGAGTGATGGAAGTGCTATTGTCAAATATGTCCTAGTCAGGTGACTGATGACCTACAAAGGTAAGGGGTCTGGATTGTGGATCAGATCACTTAGGTTGGGTTCCATAAGGCACAGGATGTGGTTTTCCTTGAATGGCAAATCAATTATTAAATTGCCTTTGTTTACCATCACGCGACATTGATGTGTGAGACTGGTTACTCCAACAGTTTTGGTGTAGTGACTCAGACCTATCGTGAAATGTGGGTGCATCGCCAAGCTTCCTGTGGCCTCCTCTCAAGTGCCCCAGTGCATGACACTTAAGAGGAAAGGAGTACTGGTTAAAACCTCCAAGGATAGTCGGCAGGAGGTTGACCTTAAGTGGTTTGCTTGCTTGAGCGCCCAGAAAACTGATTGGGGAAACATTTGAAACTGTAAGCAGAATAAGGGTGAATCATCGGTAGATTATCTAGACTGGTTAAAGATTCAGTCACCACTTGGGTATTGCCAAGCGTTATGAAACAGTGCAGGAAGCACATGCTAATTCCTTTGACTGTGTCCTGCTTCCCAAGATCCAGGCAAAGCGTAAAACTATTTGTATTGGTTAGTAAAATAACCTTCATCAGAATTGGTGTCAGTGGCGAACCACTGTGTAGTGTGCCAGGAACAAAAGAAGAAAACACTTGAAAAAAAACAAATGACCCTGTAGTTACTAGGCCTGTAAGGGCAGACACACATACCTCCTGGAGCTAGGGGAGGGTTGTGTGGAGGTTTCATGAACAGTGGTAGGGACAAGGGCAGCACGCCCCAAAAAACAAATGCCCCTAGAGATCCCAATGGAATAATTGTCCTAATGCACAGGAAAACGGGTTGCTTACAAACTTTAACATGAGTGCACAGAATCCCTTCCGTCATCCTAATGCAAATGCGCCAGGCCCCTTCCCATGTCCAAATGCACCAAATGTAACTACTTTCAAGTCGCTATCGCCCCTATTTGATTAAGATCCATTCTGACACAGCCTGAGTGATAACTTCACTGTCAACCCCCTGATACTAGTAGAACAAGAATGTCTGTATATTCAATGTGACGTATAATGGACAATCATTTCCCTGTTTGGTAGATACAGGGTCTAGCAAATATATTAATATTATTATCATTATTATCAGGTTATTCATTGAGTACAGACGAAAATAACTTCCCCCCTCAGAAACCGAGGGTTGGGGGACTGCTACTCTGTTGCGCAACCACAAAAAATTGTATTACGCTCGTGTTTAACCTAACAATGTCATTGCTGCAGTGTTTGCCAATCTAGACCCAGAGTCCCTTATGAGCCTAACAAGGGGTATATCAACAAAGTATTGGTTCAGTCACTGTGCATAGACCATCAATCCCTCAATTAATGGCACATCACAGACAGTTTTCTTCTGGATGAACTAAAGGATCTAGTCTCAATGGGTTTTATAAATGTATTTTTCTCCTCTCTTTTTCCTTTTTCCTTTTTCACCTCCTTGGATGGAGTGGCGCTTCTTAACCTTTACAAACGCTTCCAATAGCATGTGTGTTCTGCCGAAGTTTTGCTTGTGCGTTAGTCCAACCAGCAAGAAACTGTTTGCGAGCTGCACCAATCATTTATATAATTAGAACAATAAAACAGAATAAAGGTGATATATTGGCCCTGAAGAAGACCTGGTTCTGTAGGGTCGAAACACGTGTTGGAAATCACCAACTGAAATTAACACTGAGCGTGAGGAATTAATTAAAGAAACTTTAATTTGTGAATATTTGAAACTAAGGACGGATTGATGGTCTATGCACAATAGCTGAACCAATAGTTTCTTGATATTCAATGAGCATGGACCTAGCTTCGGGAACCAACAAAGCGCTTTAAAATCATAGGGGGGAAGAACACAGTGAGGGAAGCAGAGAAAAAAAGAGCAGGGAGCTAACAGGGAAGGGTGGACAATTGACAGCATGGGGAAAACACAGAGAAGCAGATCACTGAGTCTCAGGTAAGGTGGGGAGTGTGTACCTAGGTGTTAAGGAGGAGCCAATGGCATGTAATTATTGCAAACAATAATTCTACAATTGTCAGAGTGTTTCCCTGATGTGCCATTAACCTCAGAGACTGTGAAACCAATATGGATATCCAACATTTCCAAGGTACACCAGGTCATGAAGCCTCTTATTGTTATCAGGGCTCCTATTACTGAAACACATGCATTTCTTCTTAGACCCTCAGCTCCTGTCAACCTCCTGGGAAGAGATATTGTATGTACGCTGAACTGCCCTATCTATTGTACACCAAATAAGAGTATTTTTGAGTGTTCCCAGTAAGACTACTGATGTTGTTTTGGGAGCTTCTTGGGCCCTGGACTGGCCATCCGATTTCCAAGAACTAATCAATGGCGTACCAGAGTGCTTGTGGTCTATTCATGATAGTGAGGTAAGATGCATTCATAATGCCGAACCTGCACGAATCACAATCAATCCTGCCAAGAGGTTACCTTGCGCTCTCCAGTGGATGTGCTACAGCCGCTTGACATGGATCAAACAGTATTACATGCTCTTTGGCAAATATGTGGTTCACCTGCATTTCTTTTGTATCATCTCCCTTTGTACTGCGTGCTCTTCAATCAAGTGTGAACAGGTGGAACTGGGGAGTTTAGCCAAGAAAGGGCAGTCTAAGACAAACTGCGCTTTTCAATATGCTGGAACAATGAAGGGGTGGCCCTTCAGTACGGAAGAATGGGCCCTACCTCCAAAGTACATAGCATCTACCACCGATTTCAGGGCCTAATCGTTTAATCCTCCGCCATCTCCTGCACGTCTCTGAGCACCTCTCATGTACACCCAGAAAGATTTACAACTGTGAATGTTAATATGCTTAAAAATATGAGTTGTGATCTTTCAAGGCAGGAAATTCCCATATAGCATTGCATTGTTGTTGCAAATTAGTAAACAGGCATTTGTACTGCACTAGCTGCCACTGCAGTGGTCTGCAGGTACCAAGGCTTCTCCAGAGTGGGTTCTAGGCTATAACCGGGGAAAACAGTCCTGTGCCTTTAAAAAAAAAGTAAATAAATAACGTTACAATAAAGAACTGCTATCCCCTCAAATAAACGTGGCAAAGCGCCTACCGAGGGAGAAATGCATGCAGCGAGTGTTGCTTTACATCACAGCCAGTGAAAGCGCACACATTCCGATTCATCGGGAAAATTTCGATTCGTATTGGGTTTTCCGGCTATTCTGCATTACGCAAAGGGACGCATGCCATGCGTTCACCAGTCTAAGGCCACACACATAGCGCATTGCAGTTATAATAGGAAAGCAACATATTTCGGATAGGGATGAAAGAGTAGATTGTAACGTTATGTGTTCGCTCATTTCGAAAAGAAAACGGAACCTCGAAGCTGTATTTCCCTTAACACTCCCCTCGCCCCCCAATTCCAAGGACGAGCGATTTCCATCAAAATGAGAGAGTAGTCAAACAGCATAAGACGTGAGTGCTGAACTCCCTCGGATTGGTCACGGCGTTTGTTTGGTATGGGAAGTTTTGATGACCTAATGTTTTCAAGGCTGGTGCTGAACGGCAGAACTAATGCAGTTATTTGGAACACGCAGGGGGACTTTTAACTAATGGGGCCGCTTGCAAGCTTCAGAAAAGGTTCTTTATTGGGCCCACTGTCCTGTTCTGTGACGTCATGCAGCTGGACGATTCCATGCCTTTGGTGTTTGATCTCATAACACTGTGCAATGACTTTGTCTGTCTTCATGCCAGGGACGCGGAGTTTAAATCAGAAAATGAGGCAGAGTGACTGGTCCTGCAAGTAACTATGAGATAGGTCGCATGGTAAATACCAAAGAGAAGCTCAGAGAAAATATGTTGTTTTCCTTTTATTTTGACTTCTAAAGCCAGTCCACCTCATTGTGTAAGCTGGCCCCAGGACATCGACGCTGATGTCCAGGCTGACGTTTCACGTCTACCCATACACTGTGAAACGTTTGCCTTGCAGCACTAACTAAGAGCATGGCTAAAGTTTCATATTTTCAAATTGTTCTTCCTGGTGAGGTGTTTTCGGCATTGATCGATACACCCCTTCAGTGTGCCCTACGTTTGTGCCCTATGGAATTAAAAGAACACACTGTTCTGATTCTCAAAAACAAATTGGCATCTTAAAATAACAGAGGATCCACTCTCTTTAGATGAGCAATTTTTGGAAATACGCAGGTCATCTGGTTCAAAGGTGACCTGCACATTTCTGGGGGCTGTACACTGGTGAAAATGATGTGCTGGCAGCCTCTTGCATACCTTTTTTTATTATCAGGAGTGAGCTCCAGACATCAAGTATGATTGGTTATCAGCACCCTTGTAAACTGGAAGCTCACTTCACAGTGATTTGACTCTTAAAGGGCTTGGCGTTGAGAAATGTCACCAAACTATTACTATCCCTGTTTGAGCGATAGAAATGTAAGTGGTTACACTGTAGTTAATATCATTAAAAGAAAATTGATAAAAGCGTCATGAATTGCCCTTCTAATGCATTGCGCATCCTACTGCATAGGAATGGATTTTTTTCTGAGCATGTCCCCAAATGTGAATTTGGCATGTGATTGATTGATAAGTTATTTATAATGAGCCTATACACAAGTGTTTCAAAGTCGCAACCACGCAAATGGGTGGGGGGGGGGGCAACAAGGGAGAACAAAACAAATAATCGTACTAGGACTAGTATCATTTAGACTGTGCAAGTGAGCAGACAGGAAGTGCAGGAGAGAGGAACGGGGAGAAGTGCACCCAGAGCAGCAGGGCCCTGAGTTAAGTGCAAGGAGATCTGAGCTTCCCAAGGGAATCACACAGTGCAGGAAGGCCAGCAGGCAAATGCGAGGGAATGGACGGGGGGGCCTGGTGTCCTGTATGACTCGGAGGAACCCTGAGCACCCAGTCAGGAAAACAATGCAGGAGGAGAGGAAGGTTAGTAGAGGAGAGACAGAGACAAGGAAGAGGGGAGAGGTTAGCAGAGGAGAGGCAGAGAGAAGGAAGAGGAGAAAAGGAAGGTATTTAGGAACTTCCAGAACATAAGGAGATCCGGCTCAATGCGGAGAGCGGCAGGGAGGCCATTTCAAAGTGAGGCACCTGCAGAGGAGAGAGATCTACCTCAATGTCTCTGCTTGGAGAAGTGACTCACCTGCAGGGAATTGGAAAAAGACGAGCAGAGGGCTCTAGAAGGAAGGTACTTAGGAAGAGAGCGTTGGAGATAGTATGGGCCGCAGCCCCAGAAAGCCTTGTGGACAATGTAGAGGGTGTTGAACTTGATCCTTGCTGCCACCGGGAGCCAGTGGAGGGATTTCAGAGCCAGAGAGATGCGGTCCCTGGGCTTGTGGCCAAGGATAAGTCTTGCGGTTCTGTTCTGGATGAGTTGAAAAGGGCAAAGAGAAGGAGTTGGGTAGAGTGAGAAAGAAGCTGTTGCAGTAGTCCAGCCTAGAGAGAACCAGGGCTCTGGAGACTGTGAGCTTTTCGGGGAAGGTGAGAAAATGAAGATTACCTCTAAGGAGGTGCAGTGGGAAATGGGACTTTTTGGCAATGTCCGTGATGTGCTTTAAAGTTACTAGAAATGTCCCTTTCAACTCCTGATTGGCCCAAGCTCACAACTGAAGGGAAGGCATCTCAATATGCACATCATTGATGTGAAGTTTGAGATGCCTTTTGTACATTTTGATCACCTTTATTTGAGCAAGAGAATGAGTGGCACTGGCACATCCCATCACTTGTGCCAAAACATTTAAACTGGACCCACTGTGTATTCTGGAAATGAATTGGTGCTAGACAAATTTCCATAGAGAGAAACTACCATTCTTGTTTTCACTCGGGTGTCCCCTCTTTGGATCACGTGTGCCACCCCTTATGGCTAGATCCAGACTCTTAAAAATCAGACTGACTAATCTGCTTATGAAATGTTTTCAGGCATGGAAAACAGAAGACAAGAGCGCTCCGTCTTCCATTCACTTACCTAGTGATAGGAAGCCTTTTCCTTACAACATTTTTGGTATGACTAGCACTTGCACATTCTGAATGCTCACAAGGCCTAGCGGGACCACCTCTCTCTTTCATTGGTATATTTGCCTTTCATTCCCATGTTCCCTCCCTGTTGCCCTGTGGGTGCTTTGAAACACAATTTTCTTGATGCATAAACGCCTTACAAATGCACAATGTATCAATAAATAAAAATGACTATTTAGAAATTCAAAAAAGGAACGGTTTCTAATTTCTTAGGCATAAAATATTATGACTCCATTTCCCAAAAGGTCAACTGAAGTGCTGAGTATGGAAACTGGTTCCTCACGTGATTTAGACCTGGGGTCTTCACGTCCAGTCCACTAAAGCTCTCCATTGGGGACCAGTCAGGACAATAATTCCAGTGCTTAATTTGTAAAAAATAGTGCCTGGGCTCAAATATTTTCTACCATGCCCATGACACATCAGGATAGGAAGCTCCCCACCCACCATTGCCATAGCCCACGGCTAATGCTGTCAAAATAAATTAGGTTAAAGATGCAACTCCCACCAGCTTATTGTGATTGAAGGATGTACTTGGTCACTGCGGCAGATGAATAATTTATAAATACCAATCAACATACACATGAACATACTTGTTGTGTCTTAACATGAGACAAATGTTTAAGTGTGTCTTTAAAACACAATAATGATTTACATTTTGCTCTGATTCTATAAGTGTTCATTATGTGACTGGCGGAAACTCTGAAACAATAAGTTCCAGCCTGAGAAATAAGTGTCATGGCTGAGCCCTGGCAAACACCCCCACAAATTAAGCAATGGAGACCACTGTCAAAGATAAAACATTTTGAGGGTAATCCTTATGTATTCATAATTTTGATTTATTCTCCCTCCATTTGGTAACATTTAGTAAACTTAGCAGTATTATGTTATGTTATGTTATGTTAAAGGTTCTTATACCACACACTGTTGACACCTATATGGTTTCTTGGTGCTCTGGTGGGTCTGTAAAGCAAGGGGGTAGGGTGATAAGTTAGTGGGACTGAGTGGGAGAAAGAGCAAGAGAGCTGTTGGCAGCTTCCATTTGGTAGGTGTGTGTTTTTCGGTTGGTAGTCCCATGTGCTGTTGGGAAGTGTGTGCGGTTTGTTGTGCTGTAGAGGTATGTTTGTGTTTAGTTCAGAGTTGAAGAGGTTTATGCAGAAGGGTACGTTTTAGTAGGGTTGGTTAGTGGCAGTGCCCTTTCCCCCCGCCCCTGCCGTTTGACTAACTGTGGCCCATAACCCTTCCCTGCCGTACATGCTGCAATTACTGTCCCTACAGTGTATGCAGAAGTGTGGGTTTTAAGTAGGGTGATTTAATGGTAGTACATTTTCTACCCCCAGTGTTCCAACAACGTGCCAGCCATGTCCTTTCCCCTTAAGCACATGTTTGTGTACAGCAATTAACACCTGTTAAAGATTTCAATCAGACAATACACCCGGGTCTCGCCTAGCATGTAATGCACAGATGAAATACATATTTATTGTGTCTATAGTTTCAATATTCTGAGTGATATACCACTCATCTCAAAATACCCCCCCCCTCCCTGCCCCCCAGGTCACAGGCTGGTTGGTAAAGGTAAATATTTATTTATGATTTAAAATTCAAATCAACACAAGTTTTAATATATATATATATATATATATATTGTAAAAAAAAAGGAAAAGTAATTGCACTTCTCCACACGAGGACAGCACTCTTCGCGGTTAGGACGCCAGTATGGATCTCCAAAGAATAAATCAATTCACCATTCGCCAAAGGTTCTTATGCCATATCCAGTTTTATTCAAGGCATTAAACTTACGACGCGTTTCGCAACGCTCCCGTTGCTTGCTCACATATACAACATAATGAGGTTGCAAACTGCTTTTAAGTACAGAAGGGCTCGATCTCTATGATTTTGCCCAACACATTTTGTCCTTCTATTTCAGCTTATATAAATATATAAATGGGGCAGCAATCACCAATGTGGTGACAAAACAATTCAGAAAGTAGGTAAGGCAATTGAATTCACTTATAGCAATACAGAATAGAAAACAAAGGAAAAGGAAGAGTAATGGTTGGTGAAAAGATAGCATTTAAGTTAAGATTCCAACTGCAAAGTTCTCAATTCACAAATGAGCAATTCTACACAGATGTAAGTAAGTAGTAGGTATTCAGGAATAAAAGAACAGAGTACAGTGTTTGAATATAGTCTTCCCTCCACAAACAAGAGAGAAAAGCATTTTTGGGAAAATCTACACTTTTAAAATGACAGTTGAAAATGGCTTTGTGAAACAATGAAAAGTGTGCAAAAATCCTTAAATTGATAGAAATTCCTACGGGAGCAAAACTAAACAAATTCTAACCAACATAAACTACAAGATGAGCAACAGAACACACTTTAAATCAGAATGGAAGTTACGAAACACTTTGAATGGGAAAAGACATGTGTAAAACTCTTGCAAAAATGCGAATTTGTGCCTAAATTTCACTATGCGATTTTTAATAATAATGGGTCAAATACACTGTTTCGCAATGCAACGTTTGGTTGTGGGTGTAGCTACAGGTGTTAGGTTTAAGTAATAGTTGAAATTAGGTTTCTAGCTATAAAATCGAAGAAGTTATGTAAGTTATAATGAGAGGAGGTTTTATACAAAATTGAACTGAACAGAGAAAAGCAGAAATTCGGTTTTAAAATGACAGATGGGTTTTATTTAAACTATATTAATGACTAAGAAAAAGGAGAATGCCGCCTGGGAATCTCCACAGTTACGCATGGCCGCTTGTAACTCTTCACGTGGCAGATACTAGTTTTTCTTTATGGGAATTACTTTATTTAATCCAAATCACTAATGGCTTATGGTCTAGTAAAACTGTAAGCGGATTCAATTCAACACTACAGCTAAGTCAATGCCTAGTCTGGGATGCTGAGGGAAACCCTTATTTATTGATATATTTTTATGTCCAGTTTGTTTACTCTGGATGATAACCCTTATATAACACCCCTCTCTCAGAATCCCCCTGACCCCGCTGAGCCAAGAAGTAGGTTTGTTTTGCAAATTTAAAAGGTTTATTTGAAAATTAAACAATATATATCTATCACACTTTTATAGTAAATTAATATTTGATAGCACACTTCTGAAGATGATAGTGATCAACAAGGGATAATGTTACAGTGGTACACTCTTTTTGATGGCTTAGAAGTGATACAGAGAGGATAAAGTAGCTGAGGATGCTTTTATGGCTTCCAGGACAATGCAATGATGAATGAAAATGCAGTACAGAAAATAAACTTGATATGACTTCAACAAAAGACAATGTAATCACTTTTCTTTGACAATTCACCCCCCCCCCTTTTATGCAAGGTAAAGAAATGGGAGGAAAGCACACAGTTCTCAGGAATGCAATCAAATATAATTCAGTTCCCCCCTAGCAAGCTTAGAGGAAAACAGGTAGGAGTTTTAAACACAGGCAATATACTTTGATGTGGTATGCAAAGAAGTGAAAAATATGCTAAAATGATTTTAATTCCCTCCAGAGGTTCAGGGTGGGTGACAGCTACTTTGTATTAGTTCAGGATCACTTTAGCAATGCTCTATGAATGATTGTCAGGTTGCAAACGAATTTTAGCAAAGGAAATCAAGGGCACATTTTTTTACATGTGGCTGAAATTAAGCAAAATGTCAAATCGCAGCAAATTTAGTCGCGTGCGTCGAGCGCAATTACGGAGGCACTATAAGGGGTAGCAAGTCGGTTTTAGGTTCGTTGGAAAGCTTAGAATCTTAGCTTTAAGATGACAGTTCCTAGCACAAACGGTTCCGGAAATACGGCCGATTTATTAAAGGTAGTTTTTCGGATTTGAAATTTTAAAGCTCAGAATGACAGATGACAGTTTTCAGTTTTAAAGATGACAGAATGACACGATTCTGGGAGGCAGTTCTAATAGGCTAAAATAGTTTGGATTAGATTATTTTAAACTAAGAGATTGGTTTTGGCACAGTGCTAGCTGGGTACTCACACTAGATTTTGGACAGGAATGCGACTTCGTCACCGATCGGGTCAGGATTGGCTGGACTTCTGCTAGCGGTTCTTCACAGCGGTCTGGTCTCTGGTTCTGCTCTCAGCACTGCACAGTTCTGGTCTCTCTGGATCTCTGGTCTCTCAGGATCTCTGGTCTCTGGAAGTTGATGGATTTGAAGTCTGGAGTCTCCCGGCAAAGCGTCCCGCAAGAAAGTGGAAAGTGAATGTCTCTACCTGGGTTTCAATGTTCCTTTTATGTGTTTTGAAAATGGGTGTGTGCCTAAGCCTGCCCCTCTCACTTATCATTGGCCAAGCTTTCCTCTCTCCCTTGATTGGGGGAAAGAAATGGAGTGTCAGAATGATGCTGTAGGTTTTATGGTCAGAGGAACCTCCCCTTGTCAAATTGCACACAAATCTATTTCTGACCCAAATACATATTTATCTATGTACCATTTTTCTAATATTATAGGTCCAGTTAACATATTTTCTGTAGCACCAAACCATCCGATCCCTGTCTTTGTACGATTTCGTGTCCACTTATGACAGAATTCTCCCCTTTCCAGATTTTACACAAATGTGCACCAGGGATATGGGTTTCAGGTGATAAAGTGTCAGATTTTTAACATGCATACATTTGGAGTAACAACCTTTTTTCCGCTACTATCCCCAAGAACATCCCACAGGGTCCTAACACCTCTTAAAATGTGCACAGAAAAATCACAAGAATGATGATGTTATTTATATAATTTTGACAAGTCCGCACTATGAATTATCCATCTTTTTAAAATCATGCTCTGGCCCCAAAGGGGTGTGGTTTTCCAAAGCACATGGTGGAATTTCTGGTTTATCCACTTCCCCCAAGCTCAGCTTGCTCTCACAGGCACTGCCCCTCCCAGTTTCTCCCAAGATGAAGCCATTTACGACCCCCCTAATATAACATTTGCCTGAGCCAGGGACAGTGCTTTGTTTAGTTTCCTGTAGTGCCCAGGTGCTCCTCCCCTAATCCAATCAGAGAGGTGTCATCTCCTTTTGGCAGGGGCAGCAGAATGCAGCCAGGCCTGGGAAGAGTGGCTGAGCAGGTTTCACTCCTGTCGGGAGTAGTTGCCGGGCAGAATTCACTCTCTTCCAGCCAGGCATCAGCTAAATGTCACTTTAGTTCCCAGTTTTCTACATTCAAATCAAACTGACAATTTTTGCACATGCAGCTAGAATGCTGATTCTAAGTTCAAAACTATGACATTTAACAGTTGCAACCTATGTTACACTCAAAAGTAGGTCACTCATTTATTTTAAACATTTCGATTTTAGTGGCTTTCTGTCCATTTAACTTAAGCTGCTGACATCCACAGCTCAGCCAGTTTTGTTATAAACATTGTTTTGGGCTCTTCATCTTTCCAGATTTAGTATGCACGCAAGAATACATTCTGCCAAATGTCTGCTGGTGTTCATTGAGATTTTTGAATATCTTGTGATGTTTAAAATAGGCATTTTGAGCTTGCATTCAGGGAAACAAAGGTGATTTTAAAGCGCTTTTTTTAGCCAACCGGCACTGCTGATTTTCCTTTGGCACACATTTCACTCATGGCACTCCTGGCCCATCATGCTGGCACTGGTGGGCGGCAGGTCAGGGGACCACTTTGCTGTGCGCAAAACTGCACAGTTCTCTAGGATACTGGTGCAAATGTGGGCTTTTCCGCCCTCTTGGATTTCCTAAGCCCACAGCACCAAGTGTTGCAGCATAATAGTCCAAACGTGGGTCAGGACACCCAACAAAACAAATGAGAAAAAATCTGTGCAAACACTAGGGATTACAAAAGGGTTGAAAGAATGGTTCTGACAATATTAGAGGTTCTGAAGTTAAAGATGGGATAGGTTGAGATTGGGATAGGACAAGGCAAATATACTATGGGTTCCATGATTCCTGTTTATACTTAGAGTCCACTGTAAATTAAGATTGGACCATCAGGTTCTGATCATCACGGATCAGGTCTACAGGCAGCAGGGCACCTCTGGCAGAATTGGATCAGTTGGGCGGTTCTGGTCAATAGGACTGCACCTCAGATTGGATTGGATTGGCCCTTCTGGTCACTGGAAACTGTTGGTTAGCGGCATGGCAAATTTCAGCAGGCAAGCAAGAATGGTAGCAAGCCAAACTGGATCAGAATTATTTCCTGAAGTTCTTTTGGGATGGGTTCAGGATTTGGGCCTAGCTGAAAAGAGTTCAGCAAATGCTGATGCCTTGGCTTGGCAAAGAAGTCTGGAATCAGGACAAGATGAAGAATTCTGGAACAGGGCGTCAAACGGCCATCAGGATGTAGTCAGGAATCAGTGTGTGTTTGTGTGTGGGGAAGTTCCTATATTTATCATGCCAAGTGACATCACAAAGTTTATGGTAGGGGCAGAATTTCAAACCACACCCCCAAAGCTGTGATAGGTCAAAGGCACTTGCCTTTTTCTGGTTGGAAGTCAGAAAGAGCTGTCATTTTTTATGATGTGATTTGGGAACTCCCACATTGATTTGAACCACAATTTAACTTTCCCACAAATGCACATATCTATAATTATGCCCTCTAATAAAATCGGACACATACATTACATATGTTGTGGGTTATCCTGACATCTAACTCCCATCTCAGTAAGAGCTGTCTTTGTCGTTCTGGGGAATTTTGTCAATTTTAATCATAACGGTTTGGCCTAACAATTCCTAATTCAGTACATATCTGTGCAATTACCCCAAGCACACGGGTATACAATATTATATTTGCAGCATCAATAGTTTTGCCACAATTATTATTTTTGTGTAACTTTGGTTTCTTATGTAGTACAGGGATCACTCACGTCTTCACAGAAAGAGCATAAAATTAGATTTACAACTACCAATTTTTAGATTTGTCCTCCTTCAGGTGGAAAAGTTAAAGGTTTTCAAACCTTAATCACAAATAGGCATTCTAAACAACAAATGTCTTTTAGCAGTTTTTTCTTTCCTTTCACCAGACAACAGCTGTCAAGTTCCTTTTATCAGGGTGGGGGTCCAGAGGGAAGTTTCCTGCCCCTCCCCTGAAGTGATCAGTGTTCAGCCTGCCATTGTCCTTGGCTGGGCCAGACACGAAAGTCTGATGAGGTCTTTGTTCTAAATATGCGAGAACCTCCAGAATCAATTAAGCCTTCCTGCTAGCAGTGGAGTGTCAACCTGAAGTGTCATTCTTTCCCAGGCTGGGCATTGTCCAATCAGAATTAAATAGTTAACTCCAAACTGGGTTATAATCTCTGACTTTAAGTTGCCTCTATCTTTCATTTAAAATATATAACAATGAACACAGTTTATAAGGGATTTTGACATTTAAAGAATTAGGCCTTTCACAAAAACATGCTTTTAAACAGGCGATTTAGCACTTCTTCATGGAAAAAGCACATTTAAACTGAATCCTTTACATCAGAGTTTCCTCTGCAGCACAAACATTTATTCAGCACCAGTTATTCATTTAAGTGCTGGGATTTGTCTGCAGTCTGGATGTATGTATCCAGCCTTTGCTTGGAGTTCTCTCTGCACAGCTGAAATTGTAACATGTTTTGCCATTTTTAGCTGCATTTTTCCCGTGGAACTGAAAGAAATGTTGCTGGGCTGGTTTTTCATGAGATACAGTTCTAAACTGCTTTCAGTCAATGAAGCCCGGCTTCTCTGGCCACACTGGATGATCTGTAATTCTTTTAATCTCAATGATTCACTGAAAAATGAATGGATCTAGCACCAAAACAGCACTTGGAAGGTTGCAAAGCAGATTTTTAAAAGTAATTTTCAGTTTTTAGCCCAATTCTGTGGCCTTGCTTCATGTTAAATATAACAGCACCTACTGACATTCTCCTGCAGTGAGTTCTGTTTTCACTCACACTTTTGACTGTGTGTGGCAGAGGTGTGCAGCTTTTTGTGATAGTGACCCAAAAGCAGTGTTGTAGATTTTTGCACGCACAGGGGTTAGCACATCCATTTTTGGCTATTTCTTTCCTCATTGGTAAAGGGGTGCAGTGGGGCCCATCGGCATGGGTGAAAGTATCCCACACACCCGCAATTAACAACCGCGTTCCTCCATGGGGGTGTGTTCCCTGTGCGCTGCGGTCCATACTCTCCTCGGTTTCCTCTATAGGGTAGGGTACATCCTACCACCCCTCCCATTCAGACTCCTCTCTTCTTCCTCATACTCCACTCCAGTCCAACCTACTCTTCACTCCTTCTCAGTTGTGTGTTCATTTCATGGTGCATGGGTGCTGTTCAATAATTTTCATCCCATTTAGAGCTCAAGAGCCAGGTTTTTAATAGTTTTCTGAATTTTAGATGGCCCTTCATAGTTCATATTTCTCTGGGAAGGGAGTTCCAAGATTTTACGGCTAAGCAAGAGAATATTGGTCCACAAGGTTTTTTCCTCGTGTATGGTTTAGGTTTTAAGTGGATGTCGTTGGAGGATCTGAGTGTTCTAGTCGGCTGGTAGATAGTGATTTTCTTTTGTATGAATTCAACTCCTAGGCTGTGGATTGCTCTGTGTGTTATGCACAATGTTTTGAAGGTGATTTATTTTTTGACTGCGAGCCAATGTAGCATCCTTAGCGCTGGAATAGTGTGGTCCCTTCGTGAGAGTTTGAGGAGAAGTCTGGCAGCTGCGTGCCGTATTAATTGCAGTTTCCTCAGTAAATAGTCCAGCATTCTGAGATACACGCTGTTGGTGTAGTCTATCCTGGACATGATGAGGGAGATGATGGCCACTGTTTTGTGCACAAAGGAGAGGAATGGAAGAATCTTTTTGATTGTGTGTAGACAGAAGCAGCATTTCTTAATTATTGCGTTTACTTTCTAGGGTTAGCTCATTGTCCATTAGGATGCCAAGGTTTTTGACAACTCTGGATGGTGTAGGTGGTGTTCCCAGTTTTGTGGGCCATGGGATTTACTGGTTGCTTCCTTGGTTGTTGGATGTAATCATGATTTCTGTCTTGTCTGGCTTGATTTTGAGGTTGTTAGTGTTCATCCATTGGTAGAGTTCTTCAAGAAAGTCTATTATCATTGTGTTCTCCTCTTGTTTATCGCCAATTTTGTAGATGATTTGGGTATCATCTGCGTAGTTGTAGCAAGTGAAGCTGTGTCTTTCTAGGAGTTTGATTAGTTGCATCATATAGATGTTGAAGAGGAGTGGGGATAACGAGGATCCCTGTGGAACTCCACAGGTGATGTGCCACGGTGCAGATTTTAATGGTTTCATCCATACTGTTTCTGTTCTTTCAGACAAGAAAGATTTAATCCAGAGCAGCACTGTGTCAGTGATTTCCATTCCTTCCAGTCTCTTGATGGGGATGTTGTAATTGTAATTGTTTATTTATAGAGTGCTTATACACAGTGGAGTGCTTCAAACCACTTGTTATGGTTCACAGTGTTGAATGCTGTGCAGAGCTCGAGTAGAATCAGTGCCGAGTTCGAGCTGGAGTCTGTGCTGGTCTTTAGGTCGTCCCATATAGAGGGAAGTGCTGTATCCGTCCCTCTCATGGGTCTGAAGCCAACATGTGTCAGGTACAATAGTTGGTGTTTTTCTACATGTTACAGTGTGTGTACGTAGACATAGGTTTGTAATAGTTTTGCTGGATACGGAATGTTTGAGATCGGTCTCTAGTTTGAGAGGTCTTCCACATCGCCCGTTGTATCCTTAAGGAGTGGTTTGATGTTGGCAGATTTTAATGCTCGCGGTACTCTCCCTATTGAGAGTAATAGATTGAATATGTTTAGATAGCATTCCGACCATGTAGCCTGTGAAGGATTGATTTATAGATGTCTGCTGGGCAGGAGTCCACTGGGAAGTCTGTCTTGTTACTTTATTTCACCAAGCTGAGGAGTTTTTCTCTTGACATTTGGGCAAAACTGTTCAGCCTGTTCTGTAGTCCTGGTATAGGTAGGGGATGGTGTGTGGTCTGGTTGATTGGTCTACTTTGTATGATCCATTGTATGTCAGTGTTTTTATTCTGTTGACCCATATGGTACTTTGAAAAATCTGCATGATTCTTAGTCAAGCATACCTTCGATTATTGCCCATTTTGGAGTTCCATAGAACTCAGAGGCATAAACGGGGAAGAGCCTGAGCAGGTGAGGCCCATTCAAAATCTGTAAATGGCCACTCAAAAGCACTGTGTGGTCATTTGATAGACGGTACCATCACAGCTGAGCAGCAGTGGCTGCTCTCTGGCTCCTCTGTGCATTTCAGAAACCAGGTTCTGCTTCTTGGTACCTGTCTATATACGGAGCCGCAGACCTAGAGACCAGCCGAGGATGTGGCATTGTGTCAAATCTTCAAGGTTTTGAAAAAAAGAACATTTCTGTCTGTGTGGGAGGATTGTATGTATGCATGCTTGCATACAAGGGGGTGCCTCCTATACGTGCACATATGTGTCTTTGTATGTGCGCAAAGTGATATCTGTGTAAGTGCAAGCATATGAACGATTGTAGTGTGATTGGCGTGCTTGGGTGAAAGTGCGCATGTGAATGAGGATGCAGACATTTTCCTATGCTCACTGCATGATATACGCATAGACCTGTGTACTCTGGGTGGACACAGCCTACAGGTGCAGTCCCCCTGTCATATTTAGTTGGGATATGACAGAAGGAGTACAAGATGCATCTTCAGAAGGGGGAAGGCCAAACCTTCCCCCTGCCATGGCCAGCCTAATTAACTAACAAAGGCTCTGCCCTGTCCTTTTGTTCAGCTCTGCAGCTGGTGGCACCTTTGCATACTAATCACAGAGTAATTCAAACAGGCCCACATGGGGCCTGGCTACAGAGGCTAACAAAGTAGTCAGGAAACCCCAGCAACCTTTCATATGAAATTGCGTCAACCTGATGCCAGCTCCTGCTCTCAGTATCGATTGACAGTGAAATGTCATGTCTGGGACTGCGTGTTTACAGTAGTCATCCAATCAGGGGGACCCCATTCAGAAGGTACAAGTAATGTGGTTTAACGGAGCCAGAAAGTCTGTTCTTGCCACAGCTTCAAGTGAGAACTGCCGCTTTAATCAGGAACAACATAGAGCTCCATTAACTAGAGGCACCCTTTGATCCACAACAGACAGAAAGATGGGTGGGACTTAGTATTACATGTTTTAACCCCTTTACCTTTTCTGTTGCAACGCATTCTGGTTATGACCTCACACATACAAGAGATTGTTGGTGGGGACCCAGGATTGGTTAATTAAGGTAGGCTAAGCCCACACCACTCCCTGTGGTCCCTTAGGCTTTAAAAGAGGGCTGAGCAAGGAGTAACAAAAGGACCCTGCCTGAGGGTACAGTCTGCCTTACATCTTCTGCCAGTGAAGGAAGGCCAGGACCTCAAAGGGGGAAGCATGATCCCTCCCCTAAACATCTCCCAGGGAACAGAGAGAGATCCCAAATCCAGAGGACTCTCCAGGAGCTCCAGAACCAGTGCACAGCCAGGACACAGCATACCCTGCTAGACTTTGCAACAAGTTCCAGCGAGTCTCTGAACCCTAAACAAACGACAAGGCAGCTATCTGCAACACCCTCCTCAGCTTTGGGCCATCCGCCTTCAAGGACGACATGAGCCCAGTAAAGAAGCTAGGAGAAGTGCATCGACAATCATCTACTGACGTACACCTTAAAGGACACTTTTGAGCCAGTCAAGTTTCTCCGGATAGCACCCGACTGCATCGCTGACTGTTGTTACGCCGCAGTAGCTAAAGCCTTCCGATACGCCTTGACGAGTGCTTCAGAACTGCTGACCAGCACTGAGACAATGATTCCTGACCCCGAGCCACCATGTAGGCCAGCCTGCAGCTGTCCATCCAGTTTCGCTTGCTGAACTGCCTATTGACTGACACCGCAGCTGTTTCCCATCTTGAACTCTGTCGCAGAAGCTGCAAAGCATTCTGAAACCGACTTGACCCTGTTGAGCACCAAGAGCTCCGACAGCATAAGGTACATTGTGGTCCTGTCCCCGTGGTCCTTCTCCAAAGTCCCCTAGTGAAATTATACAACGCATTTCTCCCTTTGTACTGAAACCAAGTATCTTTGAACTGTTGCGATTATTTACTATACCGACTACCCTCCCGTCAGTATTCAAAAGTGCATCCTTTTTCCTTCTTGGAAACTGTCTGTCGTCTACCTTCCTTTATCGGGTTGGTTGTATTTTGTAGTGTGCTAGAACTATCTGTTGAAATAATAATAAAGTAGACATGTGTATACAACCTTTACTGGACAGTCCCTTTTATCATTGGGTAATACTTGTATTTCATGGTGTTGCAATTAAACAATGTTCCACAGCATTTCAGAGATAAGCCTGCCGTTCTATCCACGTTACCAAAATTGTACAAGAAGGTTTATAATTTTCTTGTGTTTCCAATTGGTTTGGATCCTTTATGGTGTACTAGAGGTGTGGGGCTGATTGATGGTTTAGAAACCGAAATTCATCCCTGGACCACTAGTGCCTTGGAAGTTGATGCATCACACCTACTTGATGAGTGTTAATACATGGGGGAGCAGTGGGCATGGGAAAGGGTACTAATATGGGGCTGACAACGCAGATCTTTTCATACTGTGGCATGGCATCACTTACTCGCAGTAAGGGCAAAGCAAACATGAGTGTTCTTACATGGGGAAGAGAGTATTTGTGCAGCCAGCAAGGACATGTTTTCTTACTGTGGCATGGCATTATTTTGCTGGCGTAAGGAAGCAAATACAACATGATGAGTGCTCTTATCTGGGGGCATTTGTGTAGCCAGCATGGTCAGGTTCTCTTACTGTGGCATGGCTTTTTTTTTTTACTGGTGCTAAGGCAATGCTAACAGTAGCATGTTCTTACATTGCGATACTGGCATCTATTGGCAGAGGCAGCATGAACATGTTTTGTTATAATATCATTACTGGCATTATGGCAAAGTGAGCATGAGTATGTTCTTATGTGGGAATACTGGCATATGTAGGTGCAACAGGTGTAGACCTGTGTGGGCACGATCAGCATGAAATATGTTCTTACACTGGAAGACTGCTGGCATATAGTGGGCAAAGCCATAATGGAAACGCTGCTGTGCCTTGTTGTTGACTGGGCATGTGATGTATTTCTTGGGGACAAACTCCCAAGTAGGTACGAGGGATACTAAGAGTTTGCAGACTCACAGAAGGCCCACCACCTTCCCCCAAAAGGAACGCAGACCCAGCCAGACAGCAAGTTCAAACTGTGGTTTATTACAGCTAAAACCAACAGGGATAAGTACGAGGATTGAAGGAATACAAGAACCACTCAACATCTCTTGGCTCGCAGGCCAGTTTTGTTTCTACATTGCATCACAATTACATCACAACCTGGACCCTCACCAGAAAACCTATCACCATCTGGGATTGGGTGCCGAGTGATAATCCGCCTATAGCAGACCCTATACATGTTAGTCTACTGGCTCTCGTATGTCAGGTGGTTGGCCTGGTCCTTCCCCAAATTACAACTTCTAAATAATGTTGCAGTGTAAGGGTCTTACCATTGGTTCTCGCCCGTTGCTACCCACCCCAAGGATACTGAACCGTGGGTGGCAAGAGCTGACGTCCACAGGCCCGGGACCCAAAATGATTCCCAGCTCTCGGTGTACCTTCTGACGGTAAAAAGAACTATGTGTCTGCATTGTAACTTGAGTGTACCACCATAGTCTATGAGAGTGCCCGTTCACATCGTGCAACACTTGTCTCTCATTGTAACATTTTTGTTGCAAGCCTCTGTCTGGCGGTGAGAGATCGACTCTTTCCGAGCTTCTGGTTTTGATTCATCATCTGAGTCGGCCGGGTCACATGCTCGGAGACCACGATTTGGGGCTTCTGCAGCTCTGAATTACTCTGAATTATGAGGAATTATTCGCATTTACTGCAGCTGGTGTTACTGATATTCAGGGAATGGAATGTCGTTCGTATCTGGTGGCCTTGGGAGTGGGCCCTGTCTCAGACGTTTGCTCTCTTGATCAGTCTGAATTCAGCACAGCTCAGCTCTTACTGAGAAGTCTGTGGCCTGCTGGGATTTTCCTAAGGCACAATATGGCTTCTAGATGTTAGTGCTATCCTACATTTCCAATTTGTTAGTCATACGTGGTTCTGTCAGGTCACATAGGTGCTCCTGCAGCTCCATAAGGTTTTTTGCATGCAAGCTTTTACTCAGCATCTCTTGCTTCTTGTGGTTTCTGTGTTGCTGCGGTTAAGCAAATGACAAAATAATAAAAGCAAAAACAATATGTATATGTATTTGTCCTCTAACTCATAGAACTGTTACGCATGTGTTCTTCATGTATTCGGGTGTGCGGTTGTGTCCCGATGTGCAGATGGCACGTGTGCTTCCTGTCTAATGCTGCTAGGTCGTGATGTCTCTAACAACATCAGTAACGTGGCTTCTTGTCGTTTTAAATCAATACTGTCAATTGAAGTACCCTTAGTTGCAGCCTGAGGTTCTTCATCCACTCTGGGCAAGGTTTGCACGGCTCCTATTCTGTAGGGCTGGCCGAGTGGGTACCTCTCAACGTACAGATCGATCAATGGAGCACTAGGAATTGGTCCAAAATAATATGGGCGATCACATTGTCTCCTGTTCTTCTTCCATGTCATGTACCTTATGGGAGAAGCGGGGGGGGAGAATTTGCCCATCCCTCTTCAATGCCTTACCCTACATATCATCAGACAGCGGGAGGGCAATGTTGCATTGCTGTTCTGGGCACAGAGGGTGCACAAAGCAGCTGCACAGTAAGGAGTGAATGCGGGCTCTTTGTACTGTTTTTGTGTTTCTGGGTGCTATACAACAGGGCACATATGGAAACTGCACAGTTATGGGTGACTGGTGTATTGGTACCACCTTGTGCTGTGTTTTGGGGTGCTTTACAATAGGGAATTTATAGCAACTTCACAGTTAAGGGTGATTCTGGGGTATTTGTACTCTCCTGCGCTTCAGGTGTTATCCATAGGACACATATGCAGCTGGACAGTTAGGGACGAGTGTGGGGTATTTGCACGGCAATGCGCCACCAGGTGGCATACCATAGGGCAATCATATACCATACTTCAGCTCATTCATTGATCGTTACTCAATGGCATTCATCTTTTACACAGCTCTCTCCTATCGAACGCCTGGCAGACCGGACCTATCTTTCCCTGAACTGATCTAGCACAAGGATAAACCCAATCGAGTTCAAGACCATCGGCCTCATTACAAGTATGGTGGTAAGGCAACAACGGCGCCGGTATCACTACCGGCACCATTTCTACCGTACCGCCATACTAGGAGTTATGCTCGCGGGTGCCCTTGCAGCCACCAGGTCTGACCTGGTGGCCGTATCGGCATCCGCGAGAAGAACATGATGGTAGCACCATACCGTTATTAACGGTACCGCTGTTGCCACCCTCCCCATTCCCATTGAGCCCTCTTGGGCTCAATGGGAATGGGGATGTACTGTGCCCGGCAATCGCGAAAGGGAAATTACCAGATTTGGCTGGGCCAGAATAGCCCGGTAATTGCCCATTCGCGGGTGCCAGACCCGGACGCGAGTTTGTAGGTAGCCTTGCCGGTAAAACCGGCAAGGCTACCCCACAACCTCGAAATTAGGCCCCACATCTTTTTACTGGAGGGTTTGGTCATCACACATCCCATCACTTTGGGATTCAACTGGTTTTACAAGCAAACTGAAAGTCAGTCTGCCAATTGTTTACACAAAACATAGAGCCACAACCTTCTTAAAGTGCTGACAAACGGCCCTCCAGTTGACCCACTGGCACTCACATTATCACAAACATAATGATTCCTGGCTACATCACTCCTGCAAATGTCTCTCAAAAATGTTTTCCAAGGGTGCGCTGTTGGGCAGCCTGCAAAAATGGCTGCTGCTCCTTGAGCTCCGAGACCCTCTGCCACTTTAACAAGGCCGCAGACCTAAGATCCAGCCCATCTAACCCCTAAACCGCAGCCAGTGAGACAGGAGCCAGAGGGGAACGATCAGTCCAAATCCTGGGACCTGTGACCCATCACAGCTGCTGGTAGCCTTGCATGAAGATACTCGCCTCTGGGCGGGAGTTAGGAGACAGCAGCACCAGAGAGAAGCGAGAGCGCAGGCGGCGCTGGGCCTGCCACTCGTCACAACTGCTGCGCAACGGAATGGGGGATGGGCAACCCCACCCCCTTGTCGAGCTGAAACCAACTCCGGTCACCTGAGTGGAGGGGGCCTATGGCGTACCCTGCAAACTTGACGGGGGACCAGTGGCCTGCACGCCGGCAAAGTGCTGGAAACAACACAGATGCCACGCCGTATTGACTCAGATTGCTATATTGCCAATGCTGGTAGGGCGGCCTTCCACCCCGCCCTCTGCCCAGCTCCCTCTCCCCATGAAAAAAAGAGATCAGAGATGCTTCTGGAGGGATGTGGGGCCTCAGAGCTGGTGCGGGGCGTGGAGGGTACTGCAGACCTGACAATCTCTCGAAGCTACTGGATCCCAGCAAGGTGGTTTGGAAGCTGGCAGGAACCATTGACAGCAGCCTGTCCTTCCAGCAACACATAGCCCAGATGGCTCAACCAACCATGCTCCAAGTCTCTACCCTTCTTAAAATCAAACCCTTCATCCTGCTGGAGAACGTCCGAACCATATTGCAAGCCCTTGTGGTCTTGAACAATGATGGGGTAAAAGCTCTCCTGACAGGGCTCCAAGCCGCTCACTTGTCTCCTCTAAAATCAATCCGCCATGATGCAGCACGTCTCATTACGGGGGCATGGACATTTGACCGAATCACCCCTTGTCCTAGGCAAAGTACATTGGCTTCCTCTCCAGGCCAGAATACTGTTCCAGACTGCATCTACAAAGGAGTCACGAGTAGCGCACCAGCATACCTGGCAGCTAAGCTCCACATATCTGGTGGCACAAGCTCCGTGTGCAGAAAATCGGCCAAAGGTCTTGAATCACAACTAGTCGGCAAAGAGAAGACACGCAAACAAACATTCTCTTGACATGCACCCACCCTCTGGAACTCGATCTCAGTATCGTTTCAAAATACTGCGACAATTCTGCAATTTCTCAAATCTATAAAAACGTGTTTTTTTCCACAGCACCTGACCATGGACTAATCCCAATGAATGCACAGACCACAACTCACAGTACTATACTACTGTTAAAAGATGCCAGCCCAAACCCTAGCTACCCACACCTTGTACAGCACTCCACTGCTCTTGAGCTAGGTCCACGCTTTTTACAATAAAATAAGGCCATCATGCATCAACATATTAACTTAAGACAATACCATTGGCACAAAGGTTTTCTGGCCAATACGGGAAGCCTGTTTTCCATCTCTCAACCAATTGTTTTCCACTAGACTTAACATTATAAAACACCCCAAAAATCACTATCACTCAGCCTTTTTTAATCCATATATCCTTCTCAAGTCTGAATGTCTCGACTCCAAGTTGTTCCCCCTTTCATGTCCCCACTACTAACTTTTGCCCCTTTTTCTTTCCACTCCTCAGACCACAGTCTGACTGCCACCCTGGTTGAGGGACATACATCTTACTCTGACAAATCAATCAACGGGGCACCAGTAGTCCAGGGATGAATATCAGTTTCTATGCCATCAATCAGCCCCACACCGCTCGTACACCAGAAGGGATCCGTACAGATTGGAATACAAGCAAATTATAAAACTCCTTGTCCAATTTCGATAACATCAACGGAACGGGAGGCATATGTCAGACAGGTCATGGATCGTTGGTTAGTTGAACACAGCATAAATACAATTATTACCCAATGATAAAAGGCACTGTCCAGTCAAGGTTGTATACAAATATCTACTTTATTATTATCACAACTGACAGTTCTAGCACACTACGAAATATAACCCACCCTGTAAAGGGATGCAGAGGACAGATAGTTTCAAAGAAGGAAAATGTTTGCACTCTGGATACTGACAGGAGGGTAGTTAGTATAGTAAATATTCGCAACAGTTCAAGGATACTTGATTTCAGCAAAGAGGGAGATGGATTGTAAAATGTCACGAGGGGCCTTCGGAGAAGGAGCAGGGGGACAGAACCACAATGTACATGTGCTGTAGAGGTTCTTTGATTGTTTGGTGAGCATAGGAAAATGTGTGCAGTTTAGCCCCATACATTTTCCAGAGGTTGATCTACCATCATTCAATTTCATTTAAACTTTCAAAAAAGTCTAGGCGAGTGCACACCCACTGTGCGGATGGTCGAATTCCTCACATTCACGCACATGGAAAAGGTCTGACAATTTAAGACCACTGTGGTAGTGATGTGTGCAATATAGTGCTTTGGATTAAAGCACTATATGAATAAAATAAATAAGTAAATCTGATAACGTAACATATTTTGAAATAAAGGTAAGGTCAGAATCTTCCACCTCCAAATTGTTTACTTTGTTTGTCTGCTAGATGCACATTTATTAAATTAAGAGTACCCATTGGGGTAATCTACTTGTAATGTACACACTTGCCCAAACATACTGCAGATGTGACATGTGGGACTAAGCTCTGCAAGTGTTGCAGCTTGGTGAGCCCCCACTAGTGGGGTCGGGGGCACCCAGATTGGGCCAAGTCTCTCGATGTGGAAATTCCAGCGATGTACCTCATTTTGGATGGCGGCGCACAGCCTGTGTCTCAATGATGAGAATACAGAGCTCTTGATCATTGGCTCCCAAGCACGCCTAAACAAACTTGACCCTCAATACACTTCCATCAATATTGATGGGAACACCATCAAAGTAGCAAAGGAGGTCAAAACATTGGCAGTGTATCTAGACTCCACCCTCTCACGTAAGAAAGAAGTGAACGCCACAGCCTCAACTACTGCTTATACCAATAAGCTGATTAATGTCTACAAATCCTATCTGTCCCCCACCAGCTGCACCACATTAGCCTGGGCTCTAGTCTTATTGAATTAAGATTATTGTAATACCCTCTATTTAGGCTCCTCGGAACCAAGTCTCAACAAGCTGCAGGTCCTACAGAATAACACCTTGAGATCAGCGTTAAACATCCCTAGGCATAACCATATAGCAAGCTACAGACAAGATGCCCACTGGTTCCCGGTGAGCAATAGGATCGTGCTTCGCACTCTTGTTATCACACATAAATGTCTTTCTAATGCTGCTCCTAAATACCTGTCAGACAAATTCTCTAGAAATCTCCCAGACAGACCTACCAGATCATTCTACTCACACTGCCTTAATATCCCGAGATACAAACTAAAAATGGCAGGAGGAGTCAGCTTCCCAGTTCTGATCCCCAAATGCTGGAACTCTGTCCCTATCACGATCATAGCTGAAACCTCCTTCTGGACTTTCAGAGCCAAAATGAAGACCTAGCTCTCAGACAAGAATCACTAAGAGGCCCTAAGCTCATCCTCGCTCCCCTTCTGTTGAAACTCATGTACCTTAACACATGTTACACTGTATTAACGTTTCTTGCCTGCTCTGTCGTCCAAACTGTAACCACCAGTGACTTTTCCATGCACTTACCTTTATCAATATGCCACCGACTATCCTGTAACCTACGGTCGTCAAGCACTGTCTTATCGTCAAGCACTGTCTTATGTACTCTTTATGTATGCATCTGTAACTATGTCACAGGTTCAAGCGCCCAGTTACCCCAAGGTTAGGTGCATGTTACAAATAATAAACTAAACTACCCTTGTACTGATGTGGTGGAATCAAGCCTGCTGACACCATTGAACATAGAGCTAAAAGTGAAATCTGACAAGAGTAAAGTGATGTCATAAAGAGGATACATGAGGACACACTGAAACGATATGAGAATAAAGATATGACTGCAGTAACCAAGTAACTGAACATGCAAATATGAAGTAATCAAATACACTTAGAAGATACGTGAGAAGAGATGAAGTAGATGTACATATGCTGCCAAGCAAGATTGATGAGACATATTGAAGCTTGCTGCAATCGAAAATATAACACGGGTAAAGCGGCCATGATGAAAAGATGGAGGTCGGTATGAATAATAAGCAAGAAGCCTAAAGGAGAGAGACCGATACAGTAGAAGCTGACAGGCACTGGAAAACAGCTTTGTGGAAAGAACAAAGAATATCTGTTTGGCTTGGGAACAAGGATGTCACATCAAGAAATAATTGCAAGGCACAAGAGGAGTTGAAAAGGATAAGCTACATACGCATGACATATTTCGCTTAGATTAGGTAAAGGAGTAAACAGTTGCAAGTGCCAAGTATTGAACAAACAAAGATGCAGAAAGCATATGCAAGACAGAGCAAACAAGTCTCCAAAGGCCAAGAGGAGTAATAGCACCCAGTATAATTGAATTAAATAGCACTAAATAAAAGGTCAGAATGGACTAAATCGCGGTCACCTCACATGTGGTGCAAGACTGGAAAACAAGGCCTATTCATTAAGCTCCAGACGAAGATAGCGATGTACCATCACTACCTTAAAAGTCCTGAGGAAGAGAACAGTCAGCAAGGTCAACTACACAGAAGATGCCTTGGTTTAGGGCCTAACTGATAAGAGATGGTAGGCTAATTGGCCAACTGGGCAGTGGTCTGACGTTGTTCCCCACACTTGGGTTTCATTTTGCTTACGTGCTGCTAAAGAGCTGAATGTCCAAGGTTGGGAGAGAATGCCAACCAATCATGAGGGCCTGTGATTTTTTGAAAATGGACTGTGCTATTTGAGTGAAATGTATCTGTGGAAAGAACGTTTCTGTGTGAACTTTTGCGCCAGTTGCTAATCTTTGACCAAGACCTTGTAGAAGTAAAAACTTTATCTAACATCCATCTAGATTTGAATTACGTTTTTTGCATGAGATTCTGCTTGTAACTAGCCTACTTTCTGCTAGGTGTGTAATTCTAAAAAAACTGCATTTCCCTGGTGGCTTAGCAACTGTTTAGCCTCCCAGGGCCACATCAGCGCCGGCACGTATGCAGAGGCCGGTTTTTGCCAGTATTTAACCTCAACACTTAGTTTCCAGTGCCTTTCTTGGTTGTTGTGGGACTGTGCTGGTTGAGTGAAATTCATGTGTGGAAAGAACATTTCTGTGTGAACTTTTTGAGCCATTTGCTAATCTTTGACCAAGACCTTGTTGAAGTAAAAACCTTATCTAACATCCATCTAGATTTGAATAAAGTTATTTTCATGAGATTCTGCTTGTAACTAGCCTACTTTCTACTGTCTGCAACACGTGTAGTTCTTAAAAACTACATTTCCCTGGTGGCTTGGCAGCTATTTAGCCTGCCCAGCGGCGGGCCAGCGCATATGCAGAGGCCTGGACGGCCATTGCTCATCACGCACTACATGGATTAGTCCTCGCAAGGGAATCTCTGGTTGTCCCATTTTCAACATACTTGTCAGCCAGCTCGTAGTACTTTCAGTGCTATCAGCATCAGACTGATTCTGCCACCCATAGTAGGTGCAATGGTTGGAATACGTGATACAAAGTTTGAGAATACAAACTATATAGATGCACAATAGTCTAAAGCTCTTAGCAGCCTCAAGGGGAGTGTAACCAAAGCCTGTTGGCAGAAAAAAAGTCACGTTAAGGGGCTACCAACCTCCTCTGATAATTCTAGGTGTATGCACCCTTTAAATGTTTACTACTTAACACTAAATAGCCAGTAAAACATGCCTTAGAAGTTGCAGACTACATTGTAGAGGAGAATATTGACATATGTGCCCTGTCTGAAACATGGCTTCATGCAGCAGCAGGCCCCTCGCTATTACTAGCAGTCCCAGAGGGATACAGCATCCGTAGGAAAGATCATCTTTGTGGCAAAGGCGGTGGGGTGGTGCTTATTTTTCGAAATGGCTTACCGATCCGACAGGCAAATCTTGTGGAAATACCAAACTGTGAAACTATTTGTCAATTGAACTTAATCCTTATACTACACTAACCCTATACATTTTGTATCGTCCGCCGTCTTCTATGCTGGATTTTGTAGCCAACCTAATTGAAACGATTTCTTCTACTCCTAAACCTAAATCCAAAGTGGTCATGGTTGGAGATTTCAACCTGGGTCTTCATGACTCATCAGACTCTTTGGCAAAAGCAAATATGATCGTATTGAAAAATCTTGGTTTCACTCAACATGTCTTGCAACCAACCCATTCCAGTGGAAGAATACTCAATTGGGTAGCATCACACGGAATTGGACTTGTTAAGGCAGAAGTGAAACCATGTCCATGGTCAGATCATGGTTTCATACATTTTGAAATACCACTGATCTCTACTATAAAGAAAGTTAAAAAATCACAGGGGAAAGTGCTCTGTCGTAACTTACAAAAACTTACTTCAGGGGCATTAGCTCCTTTTTTGCCCTAAGTAACCTTGCTCAGTATTATTAAGCAGATGACTTGTCAGCAGTATATAACAAGATGATGACCAAAGCTGTGAATAGCCTAGCTCCTCAGAAGCCAAGACCAGAAAGACCATTCCACCCAAAAGCTGGCACTCATCAGAAATACAAAACCTGAAACTTAAGAAAAGTAAGGCTTTGCAGAAAAGGCAAAAAAAACTGTCTACTAATGACGAGTCCATCGACACACAAGCAGCTTAAGTGCACAAAGAGGATAGATGTACCACAAAAAAAGTGCCCTTATAAGAATAGGATTGAGACTGCTGCATTAGACATAAAGGAACTTTTTAAGATCTTAAAAGAAGTCGAAGACCCCTGCCCTATTTTTAATTTTTATGTTTATTTATATCACGCCGAACAGCCCGCAGTCATCGGGTGCGTACATTTAGACACAGACATACAAACAAATGTCAACGGGACAATCGGACTCCTGGCGTTAGCTTTTCTGTCTAGCTTTATTTAAAAATAGTGCTTTTCAGCTTTTTTCTGAAACTCATGTAGTTTTCCTCAACTCTGAGTTTGATCGGCAGACTGTTCCATGTCTGGGCTGCTTTCACAGGGGGGGGGGGATCTTCCTAGTCCATTTGCTCTTTTAGCTGTGATGCATGTGATTTGTCCTTGTGTCTCTGATCTTAAAGACCAACTTGGGATACAATGATCAATTAGTTCCTTCAAGTAGGTGGGAGCCTGTTCAAATAGGCTACAAAGTACTAAGGTCATAGGTTTGAAGATGATCCTGTCTTCTAATGCTAGCCAGTGCAAGGTTTGCCTGTCAGCTGTAACGTGATCTCTTCTATCTTTTTGTCTGACTATCCTTACTGCATTATTTTGGCTATATTGGCATCTGCTTTTGCAACCTTTGCTCGCTCCTTGTAGGAGGGCATTTCCGTAATCTAGCCTGGATAGAATGGTAGCCCTTGCAAAGGTAGCACTATTCTTTTCGTCCAAGTACCGTCGGATGCATCTTTACAGCCTTAGATAGTACTGACAGTTTTGGCTTAGATTGTTAATGGGCGCACCTGCACCAAGAGAGGCCTCCATGTATATCCCCAATGTTGTTACCTTATCTGATACCTGGATGAGGGTATTTTTGATCTTAGAAGCTGTGTATTCTTGGTTTAACTTGGCTCTTGACTGATATGTTCCAAAGATCATCAGTACGGGTTTACACCCGTTTAGACACAACCAATTGTCCTTCATCCAGACATCTATGATGTTATACAGGTTCATCACCCTGTTTTTATTGGTGTCTTAGCATCCACTCAGCTCTACCACAAGCTAGGTGTCATCGGCAAAGTTTGTAAAATGAGAATTTCTCAAGCAATGTGCAAAGACACCTCAAGTACAGGTTGAACAACAGAGGGGATAGGCTAGCCCCATGTGGTACAACGCAACTCATGGGGATTGAGTCTGAGAATTGATCCCCCTCCAGTGGATTTTAGATCTACGCCCCGATAAAAAGGACATCATCCAGCTGATGGCTTTTTTAGAGTAGTTAACAGAGTGTTCCAGTGCCCGTTGCAGCTTTTGGTGGTCTAGCAGATCGAACACGGCTGAAAGATCCAGCAACATCAGCATGCCCATTTTACCCTTGTCCATGATACTGATCATGTGTGATTGAAGGTCTAACAAAGCCGTTTCGGTGCTATGTGACCTTCTAAACCCTGATTGTTGTTCATGGAGGAGTTTGTTGGTTTCTACAAATGATTGTAGCTATTGGGTTGCTACCTTATCCATTGCTTTCAGTAGAAAGTTGCAATTTGTAATTGGGCTGAGATTGCTGGGGTCTTTCTGGTCCATACCTGTTTTTTTTTTTTAACCGACGGTGTGACTGTGACTGTTTTGATAGTCTCTGGAATTATGTTGCTTCTAAAGGATGCGTTCACCATCCTTGTGAGGAACAGGCAGAAAATGCCCTTATTTTCCAGAATCAGTTTGGATGGCAAGATGTTTTCAGCGCACTATATCTACTTCATACTAAGTAAGGGAGTTTTCATGTTGTCTGTGGCGACAGGCCTAAAACTACATTTGTCTTTCTATTTCTGCGTTTGTTGGATATCTGTTAAATTTTGTTTGTCAGACCGAGTTACCTGGGTCACTCTTTTCGTCTCTCTGGCATTGTCTCTCTGGCTTTCAGAATTTTGTTACTGAAAGCCTCCTGCACCACTTCACAGTATTTTTGGGTTGGTTGAAATGGGGTGGAGGTACAGGGCTTTTGGCTTTTCTATAGACTTTTCTAGAGACTTCAGGATCTGGAATAATTTGTTAGAAGAGTTGGCGAATAATAATGTGATCTGCTCTTCAAAGTAGTCCTGCTGCTAAATCTGTTGAAGATGGAAGCTCATCGGTCGAATTCTAAGGTCTATCTGGCCCTAATAGATCTATCACAAGCATTCGACAGTATAAACAGAGGCTTGCTTTGGGGAAAGCTGAGTGCGTGGAACTTTCCACCCAGTATGCTGGCTGCCATTTGCGAACTACACACAAACACTTCGATTAGGGTCAGATTAGATCTTAAGGGAAATTTATCAGCTCCAATTGACACGTTCAGGGGAGTTAAACAAGGGTGCCCCCTGGCAGCTAGCATTTTCAACTTGTTCATTTCTGACATCAAAGAGATTTTCAAGGAATTAAATACGTTTCCACCTAAAATACATGGCACTCACATTGACTATCTTGTTTATGCAGATGACCTTATCCTGTTGGATTCAACACCCATAGATCTACAACGCAAACTCACCATCGTTGAAAAGTATTTAACAGTGAATGGCCTTACTATCAACAAGGGAAAATGTGAAATTCTGGTATTCGAAAAACTGCTGGGCAATAAAGGAAACAAAAAGAAATTCAACTGGTACCTTGACAAAGAGCTGATTAGGATTGTGAAGAACACCACCTATCTAGGGATGATAATTAGTACCATTAGAAACGACGCACCCTGGGTGGAGTCAAAGAAGAGTAAATGCCGACAGCTGGCATGCCAGGCGTCGTTGATCAACAAGAAATTTGGCAAATTCTCTCTAAAACCGACGGAGGTCTTTTTCCGGGAAAAAGTGGTTCCGACTCTGATATATGGTGGCGAAAATGTGTTTGGCTGTGGGCACGATGTATGGAACTCGCACGAAAATATGTTTTGGTCAAGAGTCCTACAACTACCTAGAGGAATCGCAACGGCTTGCATAAGATGTGAACTTGGATACATCTCGATCCAAGCAAGAATTGCTTGGAACCTGCTAAGTTTATTTAAGAAAACAGTGCAAATGAATCCGCCACCACAAATTGAAATGCTCCACAACCCAGAGACCGAAAAAACACAAACAATTCTGCACCAATGGAACACTTTGTGTTTTGAGGTGTTAGACACTTATGACATCACGGTACACACTCTAATTGAAAACCCAGACTCGGCGAAATTGAAGATGTGGAGAACTGATTGGATCAAAACATGCAAACTGAGATCTGAATCACGGACGATGAAGGAAGCTCCTGGAGAGGCAAGAGCGTACGGCCAGTTACTGTAATATTTAACTCGATTCCCGGACCAACGCTCAAAAACCCTATATATGCAGTTTAGGCTTAATGCGTTGCCTACTAAGGAGCGCCTAAGCTTTTGGTCGCAGTCCGATGACTCAGACTTATTGTGTCGATTCTGTGGAGTCAATAATGAAACCCTTAAACACTTGACAATGTCGTGTTCTGGATTAGAGCAACAAAGAAACATTACTTTTGGGGCACTAAGAAACAAATTCCAGTTTTTATCAATGGAAGATTGGTTGAAAGGGATGTTTGACGGCTCAAATAGACCTGTTTTATGCGCATTGGTCAATTTTCTTTGTGTCCTAAAAGAGAGTCTAGACACCAATACTGTCATTAATTTGTAGTGGCAAATTTATGTGTATCTTCTTTTGAGGAAAGAAGTGGCCCAGACGACGGACTTGGCGCAAAGACGTGCATTCTCATATAGCCTTTTTTGTTTACTTTTTAAAGGTTTGTAAAAACTGAATTAAAAAAAAAGTAGTTTTTCTTTGATTCCTTTATGTTTTCCTTGTATTGTTTCTCTAGCTCCTTCCATTTGATCTTATTGGCTTCTGAGGGATATTTGATCCACCTATTATCCAATCTTCTCTTCTCTCTTTTTAATCTGGTTGTCTCTGAAGTAAACCATTTCTGATGGTTTATATTAGTTCTTAGCACTTTGTCCCTCATAGGTGTGTTCTTGACAAACAGCTCTTGTATGTGTGTGTTATAAATTCTTAGGAGGTGTTCGCAAGAGTCACGCTCTGACGTAATTGACATGATGTTACCTACACACTGTTCTAAAAGTTCTGGTGTAATTCTTTTGAAGTTCCTAGTAACTATCCTTTTGTGTTCATTTTTCTTTGTAAGCATTCATTTTTTCGTGGTTAATACCAATTCCACTTTGTAGCGGTCTGACCATATACAAGGTGAATTATTTTGTAGTGTTCTGTCTACATTACAGGATATCACCCAATCCAATTGGTTGCCTTTAGCGGTGGTGGGTTCCTCGTTTACAACTGTGTAATCAATGGCATTTAAACCTTTCTCTAGCATAAGAGCATCTTTGTCCTTGCTATTCCAGAGCCATCTGTTAAAGTCTCCCAGGAGAATTGTTCCTGTGTTAGGGCCCTTGAGGTTATTGACCAGTTCAATGATTTCCTCATTGATGTCTGATACTAATGATGGGGGTCTATATACCACGATGACATTAATGCAGGTATTATTGGTTGGGGAATGTTCAAGATGCAGTATTTCACATCCCTAGCATATCATAGTGCATGGGAACAGATGGATGCTATCTCTTCCAATTATAGCAATCCCACCCCCCTCCAAGCACTTGATCTCTGTTTGTACTTTAAATTGCATATCCTTCAGGGACTGCTAAGGCTATAGTGGGTCCACATGGCTCCTGTAGCCATGTTTCTGTTAGGCAAAGAATATTGAGGTTTTCCTCGATGATGTAATCATGAATGCATTGGTCATGTTTATTTAGTGACCTCGTGTTAAGCAGACTCAATTTAATCTCTGAGCTCTCGTGTAGTCCATTTTTTGTCATTTCACCTTTTACTTCATTTGCCTGTTCCTTAGTTCTCATGGCCTTTTCTTGGGGTTTGAAATTATTAGTTATTAGTTGCGTGGTGGGTTTGCAATGTGCTGCATTTTTTTTCAACTGGTCAGTTTGATCACCCATAACTTGACCAGTACTTGCTCAGTTGAATGAAGCGCTATAGATGTTAAGTTGTTAGTGGATACTAAATCACCCTGTTCTAGTTGTGTTGACTGGACACAGTGTTGTATTTTACTCAGGCATATTAGCCTTTCGATATCCGTTACAAGTTTCAAAATTTTTTAAATAGCCCATTACTTACTTCCTTTGTGAACGGAGTCAAAGGAGCAGAGTGGCTGGGCTTCAATGCTGATAACAGCGAGGACCTGCTTGCCTCGGAAGCGCCTGTGATGAAGCGCCTGACATTTAAGTGTATAGGCAGCAAGTGCTCTTGCAAGCTGTAGTTCCCGTTATCAGAACGTAAGTTAACAAGTCAATTGGAAATGTTTTCCATTAAAGGTCCACAGTGCATTAAATTATGAACAATGCTGAATTAATAACAGTAGTTCTACTGCTGTGATCTTAGAATAAATGCCTCGTTCTGTCGAAAGTTTCCATAGTCATTCAATCAAAATTCTCCAAATGCACAATCAAGTCTTGGGGATTTCGTTTGCTTCCTTAACAAACAGAAATGCTCAAATTCTCAGTTATTCAATTCTTTCTACAATGTTCAGACTTTAAATCCCCACACCACAAATATTCTAACCTCTTTCCTATTAACGTCACAGTCGTGAAAGACAAAGACTGGTGCACTGAAATTGAAAAGGCTATGTCCAGTAAGATCTCCATTATCAAAGGGGACATTAAATCTAGGCTAGCCCAACTGAATTCTCCACCCCCTATGTTCATGTTCGGTACCAGCCGCACCTAAGCCTTTTACTTTCTTAGAGGTGACTGAAGCAGAGGTTCGGGGTTTATTAATCAGGATAAAACCCACTAGTTGTAGCAGAGATATTTGCCCATCCAAAATAGTCAAAGCTTGTGCCCAGTCGCTTGCCCCTCTGATTACAAAATGTGTAAATGCATTGTTTAGAGAAATGTCAGTTCCTATAGACGTCAGGCAAGCATGGATCATTCCTCTTCTGAAGAAGCCTTCATTGGACCCATGTTTGGCGGGTAATTAGCACCCGATTACAAACGCTCCCTTCCTTCTGAAGGTTCTGGGCAAAATTGTGCATTGACAGATTCAGGCATTCTTGAGTGCACATAGCATACTAGGACATAAACAATCAGGTTTTCAGAGTGTGCATAGCACTGAGTCCACCCAGTTGAACCTTACGACAACATTCTACAATATATGGATAAGGGTAAAACATCATTGCTGAAGCTCCTAGATCTTATGGCGGCGTTTGACTTGGTAGATCATTTCCCCTTAACCAACAGACTGCTAGAGCAGGCCTCATTCTCTAATGAAGCAGTCCGCTGGGTTCTCTAGTTTCCGTCAGACCGGACTGCTAAGGTGTTCCATGAGAATGCTATGTCCAAAGGATTTGCCTTAAATTGTGGAGTGCCACAATGCTCGTGTCTATCCCCTACCCTTTTCAATATCTTTATGCTCACACTGTCTGATTAATTGGATGCTGAAGGTACCTGTTATGCCAACTGTGCAGACAATACACAGTGCTGTTTTCCACTCTCAGGCAATTACATCAATGACACTGAGGTCATCAATGCCACGTACAACCAAATACACCTCTGGATGGTGCATAATGGCCTAGTCCCGAACAACTCAAAAACAGAGATCATAACATGGGGACTGGTTCGAAGTTGCACAACTTAGTCTGCAATTTGGAGGGAAGAATAGGCTTGATCTGTCTTCTCCCAAGAAAGTGAAAACCTTGGGAGTTATCATTGATCAAGAGCTCTCAATAAGGGCCCATATCAGCGGAAGTGTCAAATTCATTGTATTACATCAAACTTCTGACACAAATCAGACCGTATATTGATGCATCCAGCTCTGCCACTTTAGCCAGGGCTATCATTGCGAGCCGCTTGGACTATTGTGCCAGTATCTTACTTGGCGCTGGGAAAGGAGAAATAAACCACCTGAAGGTTTTTCAGAACAATGCTGTGACGGTTGTAGTAGGTCTGCGTAAAACTGATCATGTGTCGGCAGAACAGAGATTGCTACACTGGCTTCCTACAGCAAAGAGAGTCATGTTTCGTACCCTATGCAATTCACACTCCTCCTTGCATGGAAAGTGTCCGTCTAACTTGGTAGCACAGCTCAAATGGCTACCGGACCGACACAGCCTTAAATCCAACAACACTGGTCTACTCCATATACCTAAGGCAAAATTGTCACAAGTAAAAGATGGATGTTTTCCAATCTCAACCCCCACGTCTATGGCACGCTCTTCAGCTTGACCTGAGGTTGTGCCCTAGTGTTTCCAGTTTCAAACGCAACCTAAAAACTTTCCTCTTTAAAGGAAAGTGAACTCTACCATGCTGTACTTGCCCCTGGTTCTCCCTCTTGATTATATTGGTTTTATATACTTAATATGCACTTGCCTATTAGTAATTGCAATGTAAACCTTGAAATTTGTCATGATCTCTGCTTCCAAAAGGTCAGGGTTTTCCCAACTCCCTTGGAAGCAGATCCATAACCCAGGTTCCGAGTGCCAACCAGTCCCAATTGGGACCTTTTGGACCCAGTCCTGGCGCCAGTGGCACCAGGCTCATAAATATGCCCAGTCCCAGCGCTGGAAGCGCCGGGCTCATAATGCTTGGGTGGACTTACCTTCAGCAGACCATGCTGCTTACTTGCCTGCCAGTTGAGCCTCTGATCCTCTTCTGTTTGGAACTACTTTTCCTGTTGGGTGGGGCTGGAGCCACTCCCTAGATTCATAACACTGGAACTCTTCTGGAAGGCAGGAACTCTTTTCTTACCAGGAACTCTTTTCTTACTTAGGCGTGGCTGTGGAAGGAGACACCTAAGCACTACAGGAGGCTATTTAAACCACACCCGTTGGATGAATCTTGCTTTGCGTTATTCTGCAACCTCTGCAGCAGAACGCTCATCGTGTCTTCTGCATCCGGTCCTGGGCCTAAGGAAAAAGGCTTACCATCCTGAATCCAGTCTTCAGCAACACCTATAAAGACAAGAAAGAACAGGTTAGCATTCCGGCATCTGAAAGGCAAAGGCTTACCATCCTGAATCCAGTCTTCAGCAACACCTATAAAGACAAGAAAGAACAGATTAGCATTCCGGCATCTGAAAGGCAAAGGCTTACCTACTCTTCGTGCGCTCCGGAGGTCTTCGGCGCTGCATCTCGCATCTGAAAGACAAAACAAGGTGCGTTTAAAGACATTGGGGAACTTTAATACTCACGTGCCATTACTCCTTTCCACATCTAATCTAGTGGGTATTCCGGCACCCTGCAGCCGCTCCGAACTCGTACCTGCAAAATAAAAAGACAGTTAGAGCGCATAGTGAAGCAGGCAACAAGCGCTTACTTACGTGCTTCCAGGCGCTTCTATGCATCACACGGGCTCCATCTTCAACTCACTTCAGCCCGTCATCCGCCATCGCCGGAACCCTGCAAAACAAGAGACATCATTACTAAAGACTTTAAAGACATTTGAATGACTCGAAACTTACCGTTCGTGCAGTAAACGACGGACAGCAGTCCTCTGAAGTCAAGAGGCCTGCGCTACCTATCCAGTGAAGAAACTGGTTACAGCACCCTGCCCCGAGGCAGATGGAGAGCTCGGCATTCACTTACCTAAGGTGAGAGCGTTAACCTTTGGGGGTCTACAGGAGAGGAGAAGAGGAAAGAGATAGGGACACCCCAATAACCCCAGTTCATTAACCCCATATTTTCTATCTGCAGACATCTTACTCTACACGTCAGGCATACAGTGCACAGAGGTCCAGCCCAAAGAGCCAACCGGGTGCTACACATCACCTTTGAAGATACGGTAGTCGCCCAGTCAAGAACGGCGCCTCTGCGAGAATCAGGTGAGCGTTACAGAACGCAAAGCCTACCGCAAAACTCTCGCCCAGGCGCTATGGAAACCTCGGATACTGACCCCCTAGCCCGGTTACTTGGGGAACTAAGGGCAGAAGTGCATGCAGCTCGTCAGGAAACGAATGCTCTAAGAAGGGAACTAATTATTTCCAAGGAGAGAACAGACAATCTTGCTAGACAAGTGCTACAGTCACAAGCCGGACAGACCCCGTTACCCGCATCAGGGGCAAATCTTCCTTCAACATCCTCTATGAATCCAGTGCAGATCAACCTACCTGGGAATGTACCTCTGGCTCCGCCCGAACGATTTTCTGGAGACCCAAAGAGGTTTGCAGTATTTATCAATCAGTGCCGGTTGCACTTCTTATGCCGGCCAGCAGCCTTTCCAACTGATCAAGCAAAAGTAGCTTTTGTACTTTCGTACCTTAGTGGCAATGCGGCAGACTGGTCGATCCCTCTAGTTAATCAAGATGATCCGGTTCTCCATGATTTTCAAGCCTTTCAGCTTAGTATGGAAAAACTGTTCGCAAGACATTCACAGGGGCAGGCCTTGGACAATGAGCTTCTTTCGTTGCGACAGGGTAATCAAGACCTTTTGGCTTATATTGCATCTTTCAATAGACTAATAGTGGAAACTCAATGGCCTGAGGACAAAAGGATTACGCTGTTTTATAGAGGTCTACGTGGAGAGCTCAAAGACGTTTTAGCCCAAGTAGTGAATCCCCCACAAGACTGTTCGGATTATATAGACTTGGTCGTTCAAATAGATCACAGGCTGCAGAACAGGAAGGCCGATCGTTCCAAGTTTGATGCTCGAGTATTTTCCAAACCGCCAACTCCTTCCAAAGGAGTAGACTCCGGGGAACCCATGCAAATAGGGGGTCTGAAAGGTCCTCTAACACAAAGGGAGCGGGAAAGGAGGAAACAGTTGCAATTATGCCTATACTGCGGAAACTCAGGGCACTTTCTTCGAGACTGTCCGGTGAAACCTGCCAAGAAGGCAGTAGGAGCTGCAGTTACCAAAGTTACAAACTCTGAGCAGGGAAATGACCTCGCCCGACAAGAATAGAGGTCCTCTTGCCGAGCGTGAAAACCAGTTCCGTGACCTCGCATTTCGTGATACCTATGGTCCTCATTAGCCCTGATAATCCGGATCGATTACATGCAATTGAAGCTTACGTCGACAGCGGTGCCATCGGCAATTATGTGGATCATGAAATGGTTTTGAGGATGAATCTAACTCTTTGTCCCAAGGCTGTAAAGGACGTCATTACTACGGTGGATGATACGGAGATAGCCTCCGGCCCAGTAACGCATACCACTCAAGAGGTGACGCTAGTAAGTCAAGATGGACACCATGAGAAGATCGTGTTCGATGTGATCAAGGCCCCTCAGTTTCAGATTATTCTAGGAATACCTTGGTTAGAGAAACACAATCCTCTGATCGATTGGCGAGCAAGAACGGTCCAGTTTCCAGAATGTGTCTCTACTTGTCACCCTCCACCTGGTGTTGCACTGGCCGCAATTTCTTCAGAGACTCCCCAGTTACCTCCCGAATACCTAGAATACCAAGATGTTTTCCGGAAGGATCAGGCTAACTCTCTACCTCCTCATAGGTCTTATGACTGCCAGATAGACCTGATACCTGGATCTACTCCTCCTTGTAGTAGAATTTATGCCCTCACCGAGCCTGAGAACCTTCACCTTCGACAATACCTGGATCAATACCTGGCAAATGGGTTTATTCGTCCTTCCAAGTCCCCTGCTTCTTCAGCTTTGTTCTTCGTTCCAAAAAAGGAAGGAGACCTTAGAACTTGTATCGATTATCGCTCCCTGAACCAGATCACCGTTAAGAATAGATATCCGTTACCTTTGATCCCTGAACTCCTGGACCAAGTCAGAAAAGCATGCAAATATACAAAGCTGGATCTTAGAGGAGCTTACCACTTGGTACGAGTAAAAGAGGGCGATGAATGGAAGACGGCCTTCCGCACCAAGTATGGGCTATTTGAATATCAGGTCATGCCCTTCGGACTTTGCAATGCCCCGGCCGCCTTTCAATATTTTATGAACGATGTCCTCAGAGAGCTCATAGATGTATGTGTTGTTGTTTACATTGACGACATCCTCGTTTATTCTTCATCGGAATCTGAACATCGGAAACACGTGAAAATGGTCCTCGAAAGATTGCGTCAACAAACTTTTCGCTAAGTTGGAAAAATGTGTTTTCAACGTGACTGAAGTTGAATTCTTGGGATTCATATTATCACCTGGCGGAGTGCGTATGGATTCAAAGAAGGTCGATGCAGTTCTCAAATGGCCATCACCATCCTCCGTAAAAGGTGTGCAAAGCATGTTAGGCTTCGCTAACTTTTACCGCAGGTTTATCCCCGAATTCTCTCGAATAGTCCAGCCCATCACTGCCTTGTTAAAGAAAAACAAACGTTTTGAATGGTCTACCGAGGCGGAACAAGCTTTCCAGGATTTGAAGACTAAATTTATCTCTGCACCAATCTTAAAACACCCTCGCCCCGAACTCCCCTACATCGTGGAAACTGATGCTTCAAGCCTTGCCATGGGGGCAGTTCTATCACAAAAGGACCCGGTAACCAATCAGTTGCATCCCGTGGCATTTTGGTCCCGCAAATTCTCGCCTCCTGAAATCAATTACACGATTACTGACAAGGAACTTCTGGCTATCAAGTCTGCCTTTAAGGCTTGGCGGCATTATCTGCTGGGGGCCCGACACACCGTTACTGTGATTACGGATCACCGAAACCTGCAATATTTGAAGACCGCAAAAGCCCAATCCTCTAGACAACTCCGTTGGGCATTATTCTTTGCCGAGTTTGACTTCATAATTACCTATCGACCTGGTACAAAGAACGGTAAAGCCGATGCCCTTTCTCGGATGGGAGTGGAAGAACACTTGGTCAACCCTAAACCTGTACCAATCATTCCCGAACAAAGAATTCTGGGTGTAATCGCCACAGAATCCATAGAGGAAGTTAAGGATAAGGCCAGGCAACTTGTAACTCCAGCAGACATACAGAATTGGCATCTGCAGGGAAAGGACTTTGCAGTAAAGGACAACTTATTGTATTTCCAAGAACGATTATACCTACCCAGCACAGATTTACAGAAAAAAGTAATCTCTTGTTATCACGACTCTTTAATGGAAGGCCATCCCGGTATAGCCAAGACCTCAGAAAAGATCAAGCGCTACTTCTGGTGGCCGTCTTGGAAAAAAGATATCAGAGACTTTATAATGTCCTGTGGAGTATGCGCCCAAAACAAGAGTCAAAAGGAAAGACCAGCAGGCCTCTTATGCCCTATTGACATCCCACCTCGCCCTTGGCATACGCTTTCTATGGACTTCATCACCGATCTACCTCCATGCTCCGGATACAATACGATTCTAGTAATCGTGGACTTATTCTCCAAGATGGCGCATTTCATTCCGCTCAAAGGCTTGCCAACAGTAGCAACGCTGGCCCGAGAATTTCTCGAAAACATCGTCCGACTGCACGGTTTTCCTTCGGTTCTAATTTCGGATCGAGGTAGTCAATTTATTTCTCATTTTTGGCGAAGTTGCTGTCGGTCGGCTCAAATTGATGTGAGACTATCGACCAGTCACCACCCTCAGTCCGACGGACAAACCGAGAGGACCAATCAAACTCTGGAACAGTATTTACGGTGCATGCTGCAACAAACTGAAAAAACTTGGAAAGATATCCTTTGGATAGCCGAGTATGCCTACAATAACTCTGTCCATTCGGGAACTGGGAAAACCCCGTTTTTTCTTTTGTACAGCAGTCACCCTCGAACCTCGGAGTTGGATCTCCTCCAAGATCTTGAAACACCAGCAGTAGACTACCTGCATTCTACAATCACCCAAGCCTTTAAGGAAGCTGTTTCTCACCTTCAAAGGGCTAAAGAACAATACAAGAAAGGAGCAGATCAACATTGGAAGGAAGCCCCTCACTATCAAGTAGGGGATCAAGTCTGGTTATCCACCAAATATCTATCTCTAAAAGGGCCACGCACATTCAACCCAAGATACCTTGGTCCCTATTCCATCACTACCATAGTAAACCCAGTAGCGGTCAAGTTGGACTTGCCCCCGCACATGAAGATACATCCGGTCTTCCACGTCTCTCTATTAAAACCCGTGCAACCTCAAACCCGACTAACCAAATCTCCAAAACCTATCCTAGTGGATGGAGAACTCGAGTTTGAAGTCAAAAGCATTCTGGACTCCAAGATCTCCAAATCTAAACTATTCTACCTAATTGACTGGAAAGGCTACGGCCCCCAAGAGAGATCCTGGGAACCTGCTGAATATGTCCACGCTCCTCGCCTAATCAAAAGATTTCACCGAACATTTCCTGACAAGCCAAAACCCCCGGAGAAGCCCGGTTTGGGAGGGGCCTTGAGGGGGGGGTACTGTCATGATCTCTGCTTCCAAAAGGTCAGGGTTTTCCCAACTCCCTTGGAAGCAGATCCATAACCCAGGTTCCGAGTGCCAACCAGTCCCAATTGGGACCTTTTGGACCCAGTCCTGGCGCCAGTGGCACCAGGCTCATAAATATGCCCAGTCCCAGCGCTGGAAGCGCCGGGCTCATAATGCTTGGGTGGACTTACCTTCAGCAGACCATGCTGCTTACTTGCCTGCCAGTTGAGCCTCTGATCCTCTTCTGTTTGGAACTACTTTTCCTGTTGGGTGGGGCTGGAGCCACTCCCTAGATTCAGAACACTGGAACTCTTCTGGAAGGCAGGAACTCTTTTCTTACCAGGAACTCTTTTCTTACTTAGGCGTGGCTGTGGAAGGAGACACCTAAGCACTACAGGAGGCTATTTAAACCACACCCGGTGGATGAATCTTGCTTTGCGTTATTCTGCAACCTCTGCAGCAGAACGCTCATCGTGTCTTCTGCATCCGGTCCTGGGCCTAAGGAAAAAGGCTTACCATCCTGAATCCAGTCTTCAGCAACACCTATAAAGACAAGAAAGAACAGGTTAGCATTCCGGCATCTGAAAGGCAAAGGCTTACCATCCTGAATCCAGTCTTCAGCAACACCAATAAAGACAAGAAAGAACAGATTAGCATTCCGGCATCTGAAAGGCAAAGGCTTACCTACTCTTCGTGCGCTCCGGAGGTCTTCGGCGCTGCATCTCGCATCTGAAAGACAAAACAAGGTGCGTTTAAAGACATTGGGGAACTTTAATACTCACGTGCCATTACTCCTTTCCACATCTAATCCAGTGGGTATTCCGGCACCCTGCAGCCGCTCCGAACTCGTACCTGCAAAATAAAAAGACAGTTAGAGCGCATAGTGAAGCAGGCAACAAGCGCTTACTTACGTGCTTCCAGGCGCTTCTATTCATCACACAGGCTCCATCTTCAACTCACTTCAGCCCGTCATCCGCCATCGCCGGAACCCTGCAAAACAAGAGACATCATTACTAAAGACTTTAAAGACATTTGAATGACTCGAAACTTACCGTTCGTGCAGTAAACGACGGACAGCAGTCCTCTGAAGTCAAGAGGCCTGCGCTACCTATCCAGTGAAGAAACTGGTTACAGCACCCTGCCCCGAGGCAGATGGAGAGCTCGGCATTCACTTACCTAAGGTGAGAGCGTTAACCTTTGGGGGTCTACAGGAGAGGAGAAGAGGAAAGAGATAGGGACACCCCAATAACCCCAGTTCATTAACCCCATATTTTCTATCTGCAGACATCTTACTCTACACGTCAGGCATACAGTGCACAGAGGTCCAGCCCAAAGAGCCAACCGGGTGCTACACATCACCTTTGAAGATACGGTAGTCGCCCAGTCAAGAATGGCGCCTCTGCGAGAATCAGGGGAGCGTTACAAAATTGCTTGATACACTGAATATTTGGTGATGCTTAATGTGATGTTTAATACCATCCTCATCTAACTCTATCTCTTGTACTGAGCTTGCTTTTGCCTGCTATGTAACTGTAATGTATTCTTTCATGTATGCGCCCAGATATCCTAGGGTCAGGACTGGAGCGCTTTAGAAATAAATAAATATGTCTTTGTTGTGTGTCTGGCTCAGTGCTCTCATGCCCCAGAGATTCTGTTTACAGTGCTTTAGAAATAAAATAAATAAATAAAATGTAGCAATGGACTACACATTGTTGCAGAAACCAATCTGCTGCTGTTATTCTGCTATTAATCTGTATTAAAAATAGGTAGAGGTAGTCAAGGCGTGCCTAACAGATAAGGGGCAGGCAATTGTGTTCCTAACACCTAAATGAAAAACTGCATGCACGGAGAGAAGGCAGATGGGGTTTATCGACATATCCAAGCATAGAAAGAGGGGTAAAGTGGTCAGAATTAGAGGACCCAAAAGAAAAAACACCAGAACCAACACCATACTCTGAACGAGCACCAGCATGGTTGCGCAGTGCAGGGGATATATCTCTGCCGTATGTAAGTAGATTAAGGTCATTGCCAGGACAGAGAAGAATTAGCAAAACTAGCCCCACCTGGAAGACAAGGAGTCTACGTGGGTATGATTGTGGACCAGGATTTACACAATTCCCATTATTAGAGAAAAAAGGAGGACGACCACAATATATACCGTGGCCACAAATGGGCAAAGATAATTTGAAATGTAAATTACCCAGTTTGACTGCAGGCGCAGGAAAATGGATTTATGAGTTAGACAGAATAACATCAGGAATTAAGTTAGCAGTGTGTGACATAAAAGCACTGCCAGCAGCTATCTCAGGGGAGAGAGCTTGTGACATTTGGAGACGAGAAGGATATGTGAGTGTGACAGAGCAAAACATGACAAATGATGGATAATTACAGACATATGTATGAGGGGCACGAGTACAATATCCTGACACATTAGACATGGGAGCGATTATGACAAGGAAACTGGGTGAGCACAAAGATAAAGATCATGTTGCTTTTATTCAAGAGATTCAAGAATGTTGGTGTTTTGAGACGAGGGAACTGTGGGATAAAACAGTAGCATTATTTTATCATATTTTATGTCAACGACTGCCACAGCCAATGCAACGTCAAATGAAAAAACAGGTAGGGATGGAAGCGAAGCCATGGGCAGAAATACAGCTGATCATTGTACATCATTGTTGATTGTTATGTGAGAAACCAAAGGGTGTCTCACTTGTTAGTCTCTGGGGATCTCTCTCTTAGGTGGCCAGGGCACGGCCATCGCCTTTGGATCCAGACCCTTGGGGTGGACCATTGCAGGAGGATCACCTGGGTGAGGGATCTTCAGGGAGTGGGGGTGAGAGAACCAATGGTGAGAGACAGTGTCCCCCTTTCCTGTGCCCAAACCCCATCCTACTTTATAGGATTCTCCAATGTTCCAACTCCCCCCATTCTACACAAACAATGGGCCGAGGAAGAGGAGGATTGAGAGTAAAGAGGCTAACACTTCCATATCCCATTTGACATGTCCCGTTAATATGGTCAGGCAAAGTCAGGCACTTGACCTAAATCACATACATCTGATACCCATTAGCTCCCTCCACACGAATGAAAGGTGGAACATGGAGAGACACTCTGAGCAAGATGGAACACGAGAAAGAGCAGTTCTTCCGGGGTGAAGGCAACTCCATTGGAGCAGGACGACCGATCGAGAGACCAGAGTGAGGGGTAGGGAAACCCTGAAGATCCCTGCAGGAGGTTGTTGCCTCTGCAAAACCATGAAGGATACACAGAGAAAGTCAAATCCCAGACAAGAAGCTTGCATTGTGTTTCAAGAAGGCCAGCGACCCTCCCGGGTGAATGACAGAATTAGGGAGGCGAGGCCAAGCCTGTGGTATCAACCTTGACTCGTGAATCAAAGCTGCAGAGAACAGAAAGGAATACACACAACCAGAGAGTTCGCGAAATACATGAAAGGCTGGTTTGTGTCAAGGAAAGATTGTGTGCTGATGAGATGCAAAGGAAAGCAAACAACGTAGTGTACTTTAAAGTAAGCGGTAACTGTGAAGTCAGTGATACAGAGTAGCAGAGTGGTCCAGCGAAAGGAAACCGCCCACTCGAAAGTCTCAACAAAATGTTCGATGTTTTGTTATAAAGCAATAACGTGAAAAAACTATGAAATGCGTGATGTCAAGATTAACCCTGAGGAAAGGGGAAGTTAAAAGGTGATTGCTTAAAGAGATAGATTTCTTTGAACTTTTCTAATTGTGTTATGGAACTACCCAAGGCCAAGTCCAAGAGACACTGGGGCAAGTACCATAAGGGAAAGCTGAAGTGAAAGTCGAAGTGGTTCTGCGGAGGTTTATGGAAAAGCTAAGCAAATTCGACATCAGTGAAAGGACTGAGTCCGAAGGAGGGTAACCTGGAACATGGCATAGGTTAGGGGAAGGGAACCCCTAACAAATGTGAATAATGCTTGGGGGAAGGAAGTCCCTGCAAGTGCTGTGATTGCAAGGTCAGAGCTCAGCTGAGTGAGATTTACGTTGAATCAGGTACTTTTGTTGAGAGGTCCGAGCATGATTGAGGGAGACCTATGTGAACTATTGATGCAAAGAGAGGTCCAAGCTCGACAGAGGGGGAGCTATGTGAATTTGTGTTGAACCGTGAAAGAACTTTATGTTGAACTTAAGTAACTTTAACGTGGAAGGCCAAGCAGACCTCAACCCACATTTTGAACTTCCTTTTTTTGATAACCTGAACCAGAGTGTGTCATCCTGTTTATGGGGGCAGCCTTACTCCGTGCTGTCCAACGTGGGGAGGAGAGCCGACTCACCCATCTTTATCATTTATGTTATAACACTGACTTTCCTTTGTATATACATTTCCATTTACACACTTTTTGTATAAGAGATAGGGCAGACATTTGTTTTTTTTTTGTAGATGCCATTTTGATTTGACATATACTGACTAGCACTGTACTGTGTTTTCATTATAATTTGATGGTAGATACTACTCCCATCATAGCTATAAGGCAAAGAAGGAGTTTTTCCAAACCCCAAGAATGTAATGAACGTATTGAAATGTGTAGCTCTTGCGTCAGTATCATACTTGTGATTCCATGCCTACCCCACAGTTAAAAGAGAAGACTAAGAAGAACGCTGAGAGTAGAAAGCAGGAGGAAACAAAGTTAGGTCCGAAAATATTGTCAAAATTTGCCACAGAAGGAGGAATATTGACAAGTGGTGAAGGTGTGGCAACACAAGAGTTACTGCCAGTGCAGCCAGAAATGTAGGGTATCCTATAGATCAAGGTTGGTACAACTTCTGGCCAAGAAGTAGAGGGAATGGACCAAGAGGAAATGTCAGATTTAAAAACCCTTGAGGGGAGGATGATTTAATGGAGGACAGCCTCAACAATGTTAGAATTGTGGAAGAATAGGACATATGGCCCGAACATGCAGAAGCAGAGGGGGAATGCAGAAGAATTGGCAAGCTCCAAGAGTTGGGATGGGCTATTCTACATAGTAAAATAAAGAACTTCAGGAGTACCATGCCCAAGATCATGCACAGAATCAGACAGGTGTGCTTCAATTACAGCAAGCAAGAAAAACAAGTTCTGTTACATTCACAATTGCCACAAGGGCAACCACAGCAAGCGCCTTTGCAAACACAAAAAGTACAGACTCAGCAAGCACATCAGAACAAGCAATGGTGACACAATGGAATGCGAATACAGGAGCCCCACAGACATCCACACCCAGGATAGGGAGTGTGACCGTGGTAGGAGGAAATCTTCCATGGGTACAGTGATGAATGTATATCCACAATAGGAAATCCCACAAAGTGACCTGATGTGTTCAGTACTATCAGTGACACCAGACCCCACAGAGGAACAGAGGGTCAGGGTAACGATAGGAGGCAAGACATTTTCGTTTCTTGTAGACTGTGGACCGACTCTTTCCTGTGTTCGAGAGGAAAAGTAACCAATATCTGGTATTGCCATGAATCCGCATGGATTCTCTGCGGTTATGAGTTTAGTTCCTTTTACTGATGACTTACCAGTGATGTGGCAAGATTGTTATGCTATGCTGCATTATGTTATGCTATGCTATATTATGCTCTCTCATACATTTAGGCCTCAGATCGTCCATTTTGCCTTTCCCTCTGTTTCCCTCTGCCTCCCTCTGCACTCCCCGCTCCTCTGACATGCCCAAACCCTTCCTGGAGCAGATTTCACCAAGACCCTGTAACAAGGCAAAGGGACACGTCGGACCTTCTTTTCCGCTTGCTCTCTACAAATATAGCATTAGCACCATATATGGTAGATAACAGTAGGGTTTCTGCAAATGCTGCTTATCGATAGTAGAACATGTTGTGCCTAGCCGATGTCCCCACAAGGGTTCATCACAATCCCACAAGTGAGATGTTAACAGCTATTGCCAAATGTCTGCAATTTCATGCCAAGTACATCCCACCATTGTGCAAATGCTATAATATATTAGTGATTTCATAGGATATGCTATATAACCAGCGCTTTGAGGGTTGTCCCTTGAGAGTGCTGAGTGCCGACTGCCCGCCATGTCTCCTGCTGTATTTTCTTGCTTATCAGCTGATCACTCTATATGCTGTGTATTTTCTATCTAAAATACGAAAATTGGTTTATCCATCAGTCTGTGTCTAATCTCCTTATTTACTGCATGCCGAAGCTGAGGCCAAAGTGACCCTTAGGCAGGGGCCGCTTTGGCTACCACTGATGGTGCTGTGACTCTGGCCTACCTGCGCAGGGGTTTTCTGTGGGCTGCCCTCGACCACGACTGCACAGCCGAATACACACCATGGTCGTCACCATACCAGAGGTCGCTTTTATAAGCATGGCACACCTGTTGACTGTGAAGTTGCTAAATCTACTGTGGGGGGTTGAAAGGTGGGCCACCGAGGATCTCCAGCACAGCACACATCTGTGAACCTGTTCCCCTCAGGCTGATAGGTAAATACAACCTTCCACCCGCTTATTTTCTGTCACGCTCTTTTTTCTGCATTGTACTAGATTTTCACTAAACATTGATTTGTCATGTCATGTATGGGCTGCCTCTCCAACTACATCCTCTGGTATATTTTGTATTGGTCTATAACTGAGTAGATAGCTGCACCACATATATTTTTAGCTCTGTCCGTTGCATTCATTGTGTCTGTCTTGCTTCCATGCGCTGTTTGCAGGCTCCAGTGTAGAGATAGGTTAAAATGAAGGGGCCATGGTTGGAATTAGTGCTGCAGGCTTTTCCTGTGTGTAGTTATTTCTAATGCCTTCGTTGAGAGACCAATAGGGTTACAAGGTGCTAGTACAGTGATTTTTGACAGACAAGTTGAAGACATTTCCCATATTTTAGCAGAGGAGGTTTGTGCAGTCGCAGAAGCACTAACAGCGGCCATAGCCCATGACTCCCCCCTCATACCTGTTTCGGAGCAGCTCCCTGCAAACACAGAAAAGCACTGGCAGAGTGCCTGCTGCAGCCAACATCAAATCCAATGTTTTTTCACCAAATATAAAACAAAGATAAAGACAAGCACTGAACTACAAATTGTAGTCCTTCTGTAGTTCTATTTGGTAGTTTTAATCTGGGTATCGTAGTTCACTGACTCCCGCTCTTCCCTCAATAAGGTACTGTCTATTTGTCGTGTTATGTTAAAATGGCTTCTGCTGTCTCTGGTGTTGATTTTTATTTTAATTTTTTTCTTTGCACTTATGCCGGTGAGTTATTGATTTCTACTTTTGGCTTGTCATGTTAGGTTTAACCTTTTATGATGCTGTTCGGTTTGCAAGTTAGACTGTTTGAAGATGATGTTTTGATCCATATTGTGTTTTCTTGTGATTCAGGCCTACAGGCCCCATGTGATGTCACAGTCTATTTCTAGTTTGCAAACTATTGGGACATGCTACTGTCTCCAGATTGAGCAAGTTTCAGAGTCACTGCACCTGCGGTTAATGGGTGCCGCCACATAACCACGAATTGTGACCTGGGGTTCTAGGTATGTTGTTGCATGGCCCCCAGGATTGGCCGCAGGTTCTGATGCATTTGCCCTTGGTTGTATATTAAGAGTTCTTTCTCAGCTTGCCATCGCTGTAACATTATTGTGCATTCCTGGGGCTACCGTTTCTATGGCCGCAGCAGATTGTTTTGCCTTGTCCACCACTACTGCATTATTTTTTACTTTCTCCATGCTGTGGCTTGCCTTTGCCACTCAATCAGAAGGTCCCTTTGGTACGTCATTACCACACATTTCCTTGGTATATGGCAGAGGTCTTTATTTGCTGCCTGCAGGCCTGCCTTGTTTAGGGAATTTACATATCCCCCTTGGGTTACTTGGGTGATTTATGGTTGAGGAATTGACTTTGTGTTTTATTTCTTGAGTTATTGTGGGCATTGTCAAGATTTGTGTTACTTTTCACCAGCACACTTTCCATGCTACAGACAAATGAGTCCACAGAAATACCCACACACTTTACCACCATGCCCGGTGGAGGCCTTGATTGGCAAGAACAAAAAAAAGTGATCATAACTAGATTTCCATGATTGCCCCCCCCCTTCTTTATTTTATCTACTACAACACTGAGCATTGTGGTTTATATCTGTGTTCTTGTTTCTGCTAAAGAGGCGAAGCTAATGGCACTCAGGGCTTGATTCTCATCAAGGTGTTAAGTAGTGAAAAGGTTGCATAAAGTGTTAGCCACCTTTTTGCTACCTAACACCTATTCTGAAGGTGTTAAGTAGCAAAAAGGTCCAAAAGTCGGAATGAATGCGCCACTTTTTGAATATGGGTGCCAGTTGCTACGAGGGGCTGAGAACCGACCACTTTCGCTATGTGGCATTTTGCATGTCTATTCTTGTGGCACTCCTCCACTTTCGGAACTGCCTGAAATTGGCGCCAAAGTACGGCACCAAATTGGTGTCGTTCTTGTGAAGGAGTGCCACATGAATCATACATTTTTTGGGTGAAGAGATTGCAGGCATTAGCTGTATTGGCATTTTGAGCAATGACAATGGCTGCTCCCAGATAACACGGCTCTCTGATGCCCCCAAAGCGCCAACTCACACAGACACTCCTTGCTCAGAGTTGTAAAAATAATATGGCCTTGCATTACTTTGTGGAAATTTTGTTTATGACCTTGTGCTTTCGATTAACATCAGTGGCAGCTTCAAGAAATCACAAGACTGTTTGTTATGATCTCGGCAGCACTTTAGTAAAATTAAAAATCCCTTATTATTTCACGAAAGTACTACCAAGATTCTGCAATCTGCCCATTCTCGAAAGAAACAGGGGGAGTGCAGCCAGGGCACTGTCATGAGAATACTTGTGGTGCCTGGGGGTCAAGAAAAGGCACTGTGAAGCGGGCTATTTAGCCTGCTCACTGCACCTACATAAGAATCGGGTCCTCAGCCATTTTAGAGTTAAGTGCCAAATGTTATTGCCGAGTTAACCGTGAACGGTTCTTCCAGTCCTTCTTGTGTATTACTTTCTCTTTATATTCCACAAACTCTATCACTTCTCGCTATGTTGTGTGCACCACCTCTCTTGACTGGCACTACCTGTAGGCCCGATCTCCCTTTGTGTCTCCCTGCTCTTTTAAATTCCTAGATTTAGCCATGGGCTTTGAGCTATCCACAACACCACTTAAACCTGCAGTAGGGACCAATGCCTTCTTCATGTTTTCAACGTATGGGGCATTCACCTGTAAATATTTATAAGAGTGGAATTTTTTGACTCAGGTTCAAAAGGAGTTTCAGTGGTCAGTTGCCCCCGCACTTGAGCGATCTGAATGACAAGGCCTAGTAAGATCGTTGTTTTGTCCTCCCTCTGTCCTCCCTTCTTTGTCTTGTTATGCCTAGAAACACTTATGTACAGGCACGTTATAAATGGCTTATCATATCATATCAATTGAGAGTTCATTTCGTGCCGATCAGCTTGTTGTCTTGCGCAAGGCTTTGGAACAAAGAAAGTCTAAGGTGTCTGATGGTCATTGCTCAGCTTATTTCACCTGGTACAAAATCTACAGACAAATTGCGTGACAGACTAGATCACTGAGGAACTCTCAGCTAGAGAAAGAATTAGAACAATACAAGCATCCCTCTAAGGCCGGACGGCCGGCCAAACAGTAAACACACTCACAGGACAGGCCTCTACCCAAGTGTTTCTGCAGATACTGTTAACGACTCCTCTTCATAAGCACCTACAGGTCCACCTGTTATAGGAACTACATCCTGTTTTGCCTCTCCTGAGTGCCTGCACACCACCTACTCTGTACCAGAGGGACCCAACATCCCATACGCCAACGTGAGCTGACATGCCAGCCCAGCCACCCACCACACTCCCCCATCACCCTCCTCTGCCTCACACCCTCGCCTGCATCCCCAGCCACCCTATCTTCCTCTCCCACCATGACCTCTCTATCCACTCCTCAAGGAAACTCAACAACATCTCCTCTTGCCCTACCTACACTTACGCCACCAGCAGCCTCTACATACACACCACCCTAGACTCGCTCCCAACCGAGTCGGTTCCAACCTCAATCTACATCCACTCCCCTGCCTAACACCTGTCCTACAGGTGCATGTCTGACTCAATCTGTCACAAATACATTGATGACTTACAGACACCATCCAACTCTTACATTTGTAACTCAAGGCCAGGACACCTTACCAGGCAAGATATGCAATTATCACATTCTTCCATGTCTGAGCCACCCTCACTACATGCTATGGACGCCTCAATATCCACCCTTATGCCTATGCGCAACTACACACAGGCCAATACCCAAGCTGTACCTATGAAAATTCACACTCCCTGCAGCTCCACTGACTTATACCATATGGCACGACAATGCCCCACATTTCCTGACAATCCCACTGCTTTCATGCAACATTTGAACACATTGATTGCTTTTTATGATTCCACCACTGGAGACCTTAACAACTTGTACGAGCTGTGCACAAGGACATTCTATACAAACTATGGACAAACTCCAATGGCCTGACACATTGATGGAAGGTGGGGCTATTACTGTTAATATTACCAATCTTGCTGCCCTCATCAAAGAAAAATACCCAGTCAGATCTGACTGATCAAAAACAGCAGCCTGCAAGCAGTACAAATCTGAATCTCCCTCTGACTACCTATCTAGATTGACTGACTGTTTCATTAAATATTCCAGTTTTGCAAATGCTGGGAAACAAGCTAAACCTGCATTAGTTTCTCATTTTGTGAATGGTCTCCTTCCTGAAATTTAAAACAATATTCAAAATGTTCAGCTGGGATGGCAAGCTTAATCTACTGAAAAAGCACTGCAAGCAGCTAAACATTTCTTTGACAAGCTCATATGCCAGGAGCAAAATGGTGCTACCCGCCACATGGCTTTGCAGATAAGGCATGTGCAACAAAAGACTGCCTCTGAGGGCCAGGGATGCCGGGGTACCCCAAGCCAAGCATACACCCAACCAGCTCCTCCTGCTTTTCACGAGGGCCACCAGCCACAACAGACTTTTGCACACCCATTTCTGCCTGTCCAGCAACCCCAGCCAGGCCAACCTTTCTGCAGATATTGTAAGCAGACAGGCCAACTCATCCAACAATGCACTACCAAACCTGCCAGATCACAGTAATATGAACCCACGACTCATCGCAATGATTTCATTAATCATGGCAATTCAAATGTCTACCCTTCACCCCCGCCACCACCCTCTCAGACTCCTCCTCCTAACAGGGGCTACCAGGACATGCATATCTCCCATGGTCCACAATGACATTGCCAGAGGGACCCTGCTATGTTGTCTGTTGTTTTGATCCTGCTGGACCAGTCTAATCCCTATCTCAAATGTGACATCCAAGGAAATAGGGTGAATTATTTAATTGGAACAAATGCCAGGCGCTACATGCTGCAAGCTGCTGAATTTCCAAATGTTAATGTTTCAAAAGAAATTGTCAAGGCACTTGGGGTATCTGGCACCATTATTCCACACCAGGTATCAAATGAATTGTCTGTTTCTACTGGTCCCATCACTGAAAATCATGCCTTTCTGTTGAGCCCTTGCTCACCTGCAAATCTGTTGGTTATTGATTTGCTATGCAAAATGCATTGTACCATGTATTGTTCTCCTGATGAGATACAATAAAGGGCGCCTGGCGGAGTCCTGATATGCCCAGGAGGGTACCTGTATGTAAAATACAAGAAATCAGGATGGGAGAACCGTAGACGGCTGTTGTTTTGAAGTTATTTTATTTTGCCTACAAAACGATTTTGCACAGATAAATAGAATTAAACATTTACAGGACTTTCGATAAGCACGAAAGTATGGACAGACGTTTTTCCTTAAGGGAAATACAGGTGAGTATAGTCCTCTTATCGAGAGACAATTTCCACAGTGGTGCACGAGTATACAATACAGGTAGGTAGTGACATAGAACTTGTGCAGGGTGCGACCCAGGACTGTAGTAGGTCCGGGGGAATTCAACAAAACAGTGTACACAACACTATCCATCAACATATATACAAAGGTTGTGCCACAAAACATGGAAATTGTCTCTCGATAATTGAAGAGGACTATACTCACCTGTATTTATCTTAAGAAAAAACATCTGTCCATACTTTTTTCGTGCTTATCGAAAGTCCTGTAAATGTTTAATTCTATGTATCTGTGCAAAATCGTTTTGAAGGCAAAATAAAATAGCTTCAAAACAAGACAGCTGTCTACGGATCTCCCATCCTTATTTCTAGCATTTTACATACATTGTTCTCCTGATGGTAATTATCTATAGGTTCCTCAATCAAGGCAAACTGAATGTTTGTTTCTCCTCCAACAACCATCTCAAACAGAGCCTCCTACAAAGCCTCTTTCACTCCTCTCACCCGCAGAAGCTACACAGGTACAACACCTTATTGACTCATTGCCAGTTGCCTTCTGGGCAGCACATGCAAATGAGGTAGGACACATTCTCTCTGCTAAACCTGTTCGTATCACTCTCAATCCAGAGGTCCCTCTCCCACGTGAGCATCAGTACAGAATGTCCCCTCAAGCAGAGGAAGGTATCAAGCCCCTGTCATCTCTTCCCTCATTGATCAAGTCATCCTCCACTACACCACTAGCCCTTGCAATGCTCCCAACTGAGGAAAGGGGCACCATAAAATTCTGTTTTGCTCATGATTTGCGCACCCTTAATAAGGTGGCAATACCCTCCCATCCTGTGGTCCCGGACCTCCTGACCATTCTCTCCTGTATCCCACCCAACACACACTTTTCACTTGCACTGATCTCACCCCTGCCTTCTCCTCTCTTCCCATCCACCCTGACTCTCAGTATCACTTTACATTCACATACAAGGGCCGTCAGTTCACCTACAGGCTCCCTACCAATGGGCTTTATAGACTCCCCATCTCTCTTCTCCCAGATTCTGCAGGAAGACCTCCAGGATGTCACAATCCGAGGGGGCTCCACTATAATCTAATACATGGATGACATACTGTTAGCATCACCTTTCTTTCCGGTGTCCCTCGCCGACTCCGAAGTGATCCTCACTACCCTAGCAGCAAAAGGTTACAAAATGAAGAAGGTCAACTTGCAGCTCTGCTTACCCACTGTCCCTTACCTAGGGCACAACATTTCCCATGGCACGAGGTGCCTTGCCCCTCTCGTGTGTCCTGCATCTTACAATGCCCCATGCCCGGCACTAAAAGACAGTCATGCTCCTTTTTAGGAATGAGCAATTTTTGCTAACCCTGGATCCTTAATTATGCCTCTACGGAAGCACCTATGCAAAAGATGCTACATGACTCCCAGCCTGAAAAACTCACATGGTTTCCTGAGGCATCCACAGCCTTCTCCAAGATCAAGACTGTACTTTTCATTGCCCCTGCCCTCGCCCTTCCTGACTACTCTAAATCATTCACCATGTTCTGTGATGAGGAAGAGAGGTATGCCTTTGTCGTACTCACACAGAAGCACGAGGACCTACAACGCCCTCTAGCCTATTTTAGCTTGCAGTTAGACCCTGTAGCCTCTGCCTTTCCTAAATGTCTTAGAGTAGTAGCTACAGCTGCCCATCTCTTACAAAAGCTGACAACATCGCCCTAGCACACCACATAACATAGTAGTACCACACTCGGTATTAGCACTCCACCTCAGGGGTAAAACACAACACCTATCTGCTGCACATCCCACAAAATATGAAAAACATCTCCTCTCTGCCACCAACATCACTCTCATCAGATTCACCCCACTAAACTCTGCCTCCCTACTACCCACCCCTGATGATGGTCACGCGCATGACTACCTTGCAGCGGTTGATGCTGTATCATCTACAAGAACCAACCCCAAGGATATCCCCCTCCCCAATGCAGAACTAATTCTCTGTTTTGACAGGTCATTTCTTAGAGGTTCAACAGGTAGTCTCTGGGCATGTTTTGCCCTTTGCACTTCATTTGAAGTGTTAGACCTTTTCAGCCCCCTTCAATATGATGAGCACAAGTTGCTGAGCTCATTGCCCTCACACAGGCTTGCATGATAGCCACATAATGCACAACCACTATATACACTGATTCACGTTACACCTTTGATATCTCACACTACTACAGGACCCTCTGGAAACAGAGAGGTTACCTAACTGCAGAAGGTACTCCTATTCTCAATGCACCTTATGTTAAAGCCCTGCTTAATGCGATCCTGCTACCTACCAATTTGGCCATTGTAAAGTGTAAGGCCCACACTCGACTTTCTGACAGCACCTCGCAGGGTAACACATTGGCTGACAGCCATGCGAAAAATGCAGCCCTCCATTGCCGTCAAGCTCCTGATTATGTGCTGCTGTTTATCCTCTCATTTGGGGACCCCCTGGCATCTCTTTCTGTGCTGGAAGAACTCCAAGATGCGTCCCCAAAGCCGAGAAACAGGCCTGGAAAGTAAAGGATGTGTTTGTTGCTCTGATCACCTATGGTGTGATAATTCGGGCTGGTTAGTGCCCCCACTCTCGTTATTACCATATCTAGCATTTGTTGCTCACTCTGTGTCCCATTCAAGCAAGGTAAAAATGACCTCTGAGGTCCAGAGATATTGGTTTGCTCCTACGTTCCCCTCCATTGCTCAGAAATACTGCGCTCACTGTAAAACATGTCTCATGTTCAACCCTAGAAAGCATGTGAAAACCACTCCAGGGGCACATGAAGACCCTTATGTCCCATTCTTCATTCTCCAAATCGGCTTCATCACCATGACCAAGTGCGCCTCCTTTGACTATATCCTTTTAGTGACAGACAATTTTCTGGATGGACTGAAGCCTACCCCTGTAAAGATGCTGATTCCATTACAGTGGGCAAGAAACTGCTCAAACAGTACATCCTATGTTTTGGCCCCCCAGTCTCCATAAACTCTGATAGGGAACCCATTTCACAGGACAAATTGTACAGAACATTTGCAGTGTCTTAGGTATTCTTCAGAACTTGTAGTTTTCACCCACAATCGGCAGGGGCAGTGGAACGCCGAAACTTCGACGTGAAGCTCCGCCTTGCCTAAGTCTACCAGAAAACAGGCTTGAAGTGGGCAGATGCCCTCCCTCTTGTACTCATGGACATAAGAAACACTGTAAATAGATTACAGAGCCTCTCCCTCCATGGGATACTCATGGGGAGGCCCATGAAAATGCCAGTTACTCTGCCACCTTCTCCCGAACTCTGTGATTTACATTTAATATGCTGATTTCAGAAATGTAGGGCTTATTATCGGATATTAAGGATATAGAACCCCCAGCTGGGTCACCCCGGAAGTCAGGGATTTGCCCTTTAGGCCGAGTGGCAAATGAAATCAATTTCCATCATTTGTTAATCTGCCCTGTGTGGGATATTTTTACCCATGCCAATGAGCCCCAATGCCTCACTTGGATGTGCTAACCCCGTGCGCAGGAAAATCTGCAAAACGGTGCATGGTTCACCATCACAAAAGGTTGCACACCCCTACCACACACAGTCAAAGTTGGGGTAAAAAACAGAACTCACTGCAGGAGAATGCAAGTGGGTGCTGTTACATGTAACATGACGCAAGGCCACAGGAGTGGGCTAAAAAAACGAAAATGCCTTTTAAAATGCAGCTTCCCCAAACAATTGCAACCTTCAAAGTGCTGTTTTGGTGCTAAATTCAGTTATTTTCCAAGTGAACCATTGAAATTAAAAGGGTGCTGAAATCACAGATCATCCAGTGTGGTCAGAGAAACCAGGCCTCACTGACTGACAGCAGCTAAGAAAGGTAGTTCATGAAAAACCAGTCCAGCAACAGTTTCTTTCAGTTCCAAAGGAAAGGTGTGATTAAAAGTGGCAACATATAATAATTTCAGCTGTGCAGAGAAAACTCCAAGCAAAGGCTGAATACTTATTTCCAGACTACAAACCATTTCCAGCACTCCAGGACAGAAATGGTACTGAGTAGATATGTATGCTGCAAAGGAAACTCTGATGTAAAAGACTCAGGTTAAATGTGTTTGTTCCATGAAGAAATTGCAAAATTTGCCCGTGTAAAAGCAATTTTTGTGAAGGGCTTAATTCCTTTAATTGTCAACATCCCATATAAACTCTGTTCATTTTATATCTTTTCAATTAAAGATTTTCGGGAATCTTAAAGTAACCCAGTTTCAGAGTTAACTGGTTAATTCTGATTGGACAGTGCCCAGTCTGGGAAAGATGACACTTCATGTTAACACCTTACTGCTACAGAAGGCTTAAGTGATGCTGGAGGTTCTCGCATATTGACAACAATGAACTTATTAGGCATTCCTCTGGGGCCCAGCCAAGGACAATGGCAAGAAACTTCCCTCTACACCCCACCCTGATCAAAAGGAATGTGACAGCTGCTGCCAGTTGAATGAAAGTAAAAAAGAACTGAAAAGAGATCTGTTGTTTAAAATGCCTATTTGTGATTAAGTTTTGAAAACTTAACTTTGCCCCATGAAGGAGGACAAATCTAAAAATTGGTAGTTGTAAATATAATGTTATGCCCTTGCTTTGAAGACGTTAGTGAACCCCATACTACATAAGGAACCAAAGTTACACCAAAACCCTAATTGTGGCAAAACTATTGATGCTGCAAATATGATATTGTATACCCATGTCCTAGGGGTAATCGCCCAGATATGTATTGAATTAGAAATTGTTAGGCCAAACCGTTATGATTAAAATGGACAAAATTCCACAGATCAACAAAGACAGCTCTCACAGAGATGGGAATTGGACTTAAGGATAACTCACAAAATATACAATGTATGTGTCCAATTTTAATAGGGGGCATAATTATAGAAATGTGCATTTGTGCAAAAGTTAAATGGTGGTTCAAATGAATGTGGGAGTTCCCAAAACACATCATGAAGATGACAGCTCTTTTCTGACTTCCAACCAGAACAAGGCAAGTGCCTTTGACCACTCACAGCCATAGGGGTGTGGTTCGAAATTCTGCCCCTACCATAAACTTTGTGTTGTCACTTGGCAGGATAAATATAGGAACTTCACCACACATAGACACACACTCCTATCTGACCACATCCTGATTTCCGCGCAGCTCTTTGTTCCTGACTTCTTCATCTTGTCCTGATCCAGATTACTTTGCAATAGCAAGGCCCAGCATTTGCTGAACTCTTTTCAGCTAGGCCCAGATCCAACCATCCCAAACTTCAGGGAAATTAATTATGATCCAGTCTGGCTTGTTACCATTATGGCTTGCCTGCTGAAACTCGCAATCCCGCTAATCTACCGTGTCCAGTGACCAGAAGGGCCAATCCAATCCAAATCCAGTCTGAGGTGCCGTTCAATTCACCAGAACCGCCTAGCAGACCATCCTGCCAGAGGTGCCTTGCTGCCGGTAGACCTGATCCAATGACCAGAACCCTGACGGTCCAATCTTATTTTACAGTGGACTGTAAGTATAAACACGAATCATAGTAACCTATAGTATATTTGCATCGTCATATCCCAATCTCAACCTATCCCATCTTTAACTTCAGAACCCTAACATTGTCAGAACCATTCTTGCGCTGATTTTTCCCATTTTGTTTCATTAAACCATAACCCATTAGTGATTTGGATTAAATAAAGTAATTCCTATACAAACGGAAACCAGAGTATCATACGTGAAGAGTTACAAGCGGCCGTGCGTAACTGTGGAGATTCACGGGTGGCATTCTCTTTTTCATAGTCATTAATATAGTTTAAATAAACCCGATCTTTCATTTTCAAAACTGAATTTCTGCTTTTCCCTTTCCTATTTTTCAAAAACGCCTCTCACTAAAACTTCCATAACTTCTTCACTTTCACAACTAGAGACTTAATTCCAACTCTCAGTGAAACCTAAGACCTGTAGCTACATTCAGAACCAAAACAGTTTATTTGCGGAACAGTATATTTGACCGTTTTTTATTAAAAATAACATAGTGAAATTTTGCCGTGAATTCACATTTTGCAAAAGTGTTACACGTGTCTTTCCATTCAAAGTGTTTCTTAACTCCCATTCTGATTTAAAGTGTGTACTGTTGCTTATGTTTGTTAGAACCTGTTTAGAATTGCTCCTATAGGAATTTCTATCAATTTACGCATTTTTGCACACTTTTTATTGTTTCACAAAGCCATTTTCAACAGTCAATTTTAAAAGTGTCGAAGTTCCAAAAACGTTTTCTCTCTTGTTTGGAGGGGGAAGATTATATTCCCACATTGTATTCTGTTGTTCATTCCTGAATACCTGCTGCTCACTTACATCTGTGTAGAATTGCTCATTTGTGCATTAAGAACTTTGCAGGGGGAAACTTTAACCTAAGCGCTATCTGTTCACAAGCCAAAACTGTTCTTTTTCCTGCGTTTTCTATTCTGTATTGCTATAAGTGAATTCAATTGCTTTACTTACCTTCTGAATTGTTTTGTCACCACATTGGTGATTGCTGCCCCAGATATATATATCTTGTAGGTGGGCCGTGCACTAGGCGTCCTGCCCCTGTTTCTATTCTGTATTGCTATAAGTGAATTCAATTGCTTTACTTACCTTCTGAATTGTTTTGTCACCACATTGGTGATTGCTGCCCCATATATATATATCTTGTAGGTGGGCCGTGCACTAGGCGTCCTGCCCCTGTTTGTCTTGCTGTTTCCCCAGCCTTTTGTTCTGCACATTTATGCAGTTTCCTACTATTAAAATAACTTCCTATTTTTACAGTGTGAGATCTATATTTCTGGATTCTCTTCCCTTTTGGGATTGTAGGACCTCACTCGGTCCACGGAGAGTGCGGTCCGTCCCCTCTCCTCTGGTTTCTTCAATATATATGGAACAAGTTACTTACCTGTAACTGTTGTTCTCCAGCATGGGTCTGGCATGGATTCACATGCTCATGAATATTCCCCGTCGTCAAGCTGGGAATCCTTGGTAAAGAAAAAATCAGTATCAGTTTTGTTTCTGATCTGTCTTTCATAGTAGTAACCAATCACTGATCTCTGCGTCATACAGACCACAGCCAATGACTGCCCTCTACCTAAGCACCGCCTCTGGCAGCCATCTTCAGATTTGGTAGCACGTGAAGTGGCAGTATGACCAAGTGAAGAGCCGCAGAGGGGTAGGCGGGAGGGTTCGCATGTGAATCCATGCCACACCCATGCTGGAGAACAACAGTTACATGTAAGTAACTTGTTCCTTCTCCAGCATGGGGTCTGGCATGGATTCACATGCTCATAAATATAAGAATAGATAGCAGTACACACATGCACAACCACGGGGGGTGGCAAAAGGCTCAACATTAAGCAATACAAAAAAACTCAACATTAAGCATCTCTTACCTCCTCACCAGGCTCACCTTAAGCGAACAGGTTGCGCAGCACTGCTTGGCCGACCCTGGACTCCTCCCTGGAATCCTGATCGACGCAGTAGAATCTCGTGAAGGTGTGCGTCGACCTCCACGTAGCAGCCCTGCAGATGTCCAGCAGGGGCACACCAGATAAGAACGCCGTAGTAGCAGCGATTGCTCTGGTTGAATGGGCTCTCGGACGGCCTGGCAGCGGTCGGTTAGCCAACCGGTGACAGTGCATGATGCAGCCGGAGAGCCATCTGGAAATAGAAGACTTCGAGAGAGCCTTCCCTTGATTCACAGGTCCAAGGTTCACGAACAGCTGTGATGTCCTCCGGAAACTCTTTGTGCGGTCCACGTAGAACTTCAGCGCTCTAGACACATCCAGCGAGTGCAAAGTCCTCTCGGCCAGCGATGAAGGAGATGGGAAGAAAACAGGTAACACCAAGGGCTCGTTAAGATGGAAGTCCGACGGCACCTTGGGCATAAAGGAGGGGTGTGTCCTAAGCACCACCCTCAAAGCATGGAAAGTCAAGTACGGTGCTTTGCAGGATAGGGCCTGGATCTCTCCCACTCGTCATGCAGAGGTAATGGCCACCAGGAATGCAGTCTTCCACGACACAAACTTCATAGGTGCGGAGTGCATCGGCTCGAATGGGGGCCCCATGAGCCTGGTCAGCACCACGTTAAGTTCCCACGCCGGGGCCGGGGCCTTCACCAGCGGGAACGACTGGAACAGTCCTTTCATAAACTCTTTTACCAGTCGATGGGACCACAGGGACGTCCGTCCTGTGGTTCTGGTATATCTGGAGATCGCCGCCAGATGAATCTTAATGGAGGCATGGGCTAGCCCAGCCTTTGCCAGCGATAGCAGGTACGGCAGCGCTTGAGGGGCCGTAATCCGTAGGGGGTTGATCTTCTGTGCTCGGCACCAGATAGAGAACCTCTTCCACTTATGACCGTAGAATTTGAGAGTCGAGGACGCCCTGGCCTTTGCAAGAACCTCTCTGCAATCGGCCGGTATATCGTAGCCTCCAAACTCTAGCGCTGCAGGAGCCAGGCCTGCAGGTTCAGCGACGCCGGGTCGTGGTGGAAGATGGCGCCTCCTTCTCTGGAGAGAAGGTCCGCGTCCGCCGACAGCTTGATGGGAGGGGACGTTGACAAGTCCAGAAGGTCCGGGAACCAGATCTGCCTCGGCCACGCCGGTGCGACGAGGCTCATCCTGCACCGGGACCTCTTGAGCTGGCTGATGAGTCGAAGCAGCAACGGCAACGGAGGGAACGCATACAGATATAGGCCGTCCCAGGGGAACGAGAATGCATCGCCCATGCTTCTCGGCTGGGGAAACCTGCTGGCGAACCTCTTGCACTTCGAGTTCGTCACTGTTGCGAACAGGTCGATTTGGGGTGTGCCCCATTGTCGGAAGAGTAGATCCACCTGATCCTGGCGCAGTTCCCACTCATGACACACGCGCAGCTCCCTGCTGAGCGAGTCGGCGATGGTGTTGCTTTCTCCTGCCAGGTGGAAGGGAACCAGGAACATCCCCTGGGCGACCGCCCAGTGCCACAGATCCTGTGCCTCCTTGGATAGGGCTGGGGATCTGGTGCCTCCCTGCTTCCGTATGTAAAACATTGTCGTGGTGTTGTCCGTGAAGATCCGCACCACCTTGCCCTTGAGCGACGGGAGGAACGATTTGAGAGCCCAGAACACGGCTCGGAGTTCCAGGACGTTGATGTGCAGGAGCCTCTCCTCCGGGAGCCAGAAGCCTCTTGCGTGGAGATCTCCGGTGTGGGCGCCCCAACCTTCCAGGGAGGCGTCCGTCGTCACCGTCTCCTGGTACGCCAGCGTCTGAAAGTCCTTGCCCGCCGTGAGGTGCGCTCGAACGCCCCACCACTGAATCGCCCGCCGGAACACCTCGTTGAGGGGGACCCTGTCTTCGAAGGTGCCCGTCGCCTGCATCCAACGGCGTCGAGAAATTCTTGAAGAGGGCGCATCCGTAGTCTGCAGAGGCGCACCAGGTAGATGCAAGAGGACATCATCCCCAGGAGGGACTTGATGGACCTCACCCTGGCCACGTCCGTGGCAAGCAGGCGCTGCACTTTGCCTAGAATGGTCTTCGTCCGTTCTTCCGACGGGGCCGCCAGGCGCCTCACTGTATCGAGCTTCGCTCCCAGAAACAGGGCCACCTGCGACGGCACCAGGTGGGACTTTGGGTAGTTTATGGTGAATCCCAGGTCTTTGAGCAGCTGGACGGTCCTCGCAGTGTGTTCGACGGCGAGTTCCCTCGTCCTTGAGCGGATGAGCCAGTCGTCCAGGTAGGGGTAGACGTGAATCCCCTGCAGGCGCAGCCGCGCCGCCACTGGTGCTAGGCACTTGGTAAAGACCCTGGGGGCCGACTTCAATCCGAACGGCAGTGCTCTGAATTGGTAGTGGCGTCCCTGGACGACGAACCTGAGGAACTTTCGGTGACTTTTGAGGATGGGAACGTGGAAGTATGCATCCTCCAGGTCCAACGACGATAGAAAGTCGCCTTCCTCCAGCTGTCCCAGTACGTGCTGGAGGGTGACCATACTGAACTTTTGTGATCTGATGTATATGTTCAAACGACGAAGGTCCAGGATGGGGCGCCAGCTGCCCGTCTTCTTCCTGAAGAGGAAGTACCTTGAGTATACCCCGAAGCCTCTTCGGGACAAGCTCGATGGCGCCTTTCCTGAGCATCGCCCGTACTTCCAACAGCAGTTGCGGGACGTGATTGTCCTTCCTGGCCACAGGTGGAACGTGAGGGCACTTCTTCAGGAATTCGATAGAGTGTCCTCTTGCCAGGGCATCCAGCACCCAACGGTCGGTGGAGATGGACTTCCACACACCGACGAAGTTAGTCAGCCGGCATCCCACCGGGGTGCTTCGGTGGGGGCCCGAGACCACAGCCGGTTCAGTCCTGCTTGGAGGTGGTGGCCTTGCCGCCCTGGCCACCTTGCCGACGGCTGCGAGGCGCTCCCTGCTTGCCACGACCCCTGTAGGCCTTCTGAGACGAGGAGCGTGCCGCCTGGCAGTAGGACGACGAGCCACCACTGGATCCCTTGGAGGCACCCTGTCTGCCTCCGGAGCTCCGAAAGGGCCGTCGTTGCTGAAGGGCTCCTAGGGCGCGGGCCGTCTCCGTGTCTGTTTTTATGGCTTGGAGGGATTCGTCCACCGCCTTCCCGAACAAGTTGCTGCCGTCGAACGGCATTTCGAACACCCTGGTCTGGATGTCCTGACGGAAGTCGGTCGCCCGGAGCCAACCCCGTTGTCGTAGGCAAACACCGTTGCCCAGCTGGCGGAACCCGGTATCGGCAATATCGGTTGCCACCGTTATGGCGTGGTCCGACGCCACCTCGCCCTCTTGCAGTATTTCCAGAGCCTCGGACCTCTTGTCGTCCGGCAGGAAGTCCAATATGGGGGCCAGCTTAAACCAGAGCTCCCTGTCGTAACGGGCCACGATCGCCAGGGCGTTGGCCGCTTTGATCGTCGTCGCCGCCGACGAAATGACCCACCGCCCCATGGCGTCCAACTTCTTTCCCTCGCCGTCCGGCGGGGAATTCGACGTCGAGGCTCCTGACCCCGCCGCTTTCTTCTTTGCCACCGCCGAGACGACCGAGTCTGGCGTTGGCTGGGCCCTGAGGCACAGGGGGGCGGTTTCAGGGACCTGGTACTTCTTCTCGTACCGGTCCTGTTTGGCTGGTGCCGTGGAGGGGTTTTTGAGAACCGACAGGCCCTCCTCCCAGATGTCATCGATTAGGGGCACCACAATGGCCGTCTTCCTCTTGGCCTCCCGGCGCTGATAGAGGAAACCTTCCTTTCTCTGCTCCTCCGGGCAGAGCTGGAACAATTCGGAAGCCCTGGCGATCATGGCGTGGAATGAGCCAATCTCGTCGGGCGGCGAGGCCCGTGCGTCGGGAGACGGGACACCCGTTCCGTCGTCGTCGCCGTCGCCCTCAGAACCCGTCGTCGAGCCCAATGCACCGTCATCTCCCGACTCGTGGGAGGATGAGGAGGGAACTGTAGGCCTTACGGGGGCGAGCGGAGGAGAGGGTTGGGTCCTCCGTCGTTTGTTCTGAGGACTTCCCGACGGGCCAGGTTGCGGGTCCTCCGGCCTGGGCCATGGGAATCTCGTCCTTATCTCAGAGCATAAGGACTGGATGGCAGACAAAATGGTCGCCGAGCCATCCTGAGGCCTAGGATCCGGCTGCGCCGGAAGGGAAGGCCGCTCTTCCTCACCATCGTCGTCTTCCTCGGTTCTCTCCCGAGGATCTTCCTGACGGGATCGTACCTTCTCGAATTGGACTTCGAGGTTCCTCACGGCCTCGGTCAGTTCCTCCTCCGAGGCTGACTCCGAGCTCGAGGAGGGCACCGTGCCCCCCCTCGCTTCTTCCATCAAGGCGGCCACGACGATGGGCTGAAAAGAGGATTCCCTCCTTGGCGGCAGGGAAACTCTAGTCCGGAGGCGGGCTACGCTGCCGGTGTCTCTGCCGGCTTGGCCAGAGTCACCGCAATAGCCTCGATAGAGGCCTTTGCCTGCTGGGTAAGGGCCTTGACCACCTTAGGTGCGTCCTGGGCCCTCTCCTTCGGGGGAGGGGCGACGCCTCGCTCCCCCTCTTCCGAGATCGGACGGGGCTTCTCCAGAAGCTTACCTGGGGTCTCGGACTTCCTCTTCCCTCGTGGTTGACGGTGCCGGGGAAGGTGCGCCCTGCCTGGCGACCGAAGAGCCCGACCTTTCGGCGCTCCCAGAGCCAGCGGACTCGCGCGCTTGGCCTGGTGTTGGGCCCCCATCGCCGGGGTGCCCGCACAGGACTTAGAAGCCCGCTCGGAACCTTTATTCTTCTTCTCACCCGTCGAGCCCTTCTCCAACCAACTTGCGAGACGGGATCGACGGTCCCTCATGGTCCGCTCCGACAAGTTCTTTGCAGAACTGGCAGTCCTTCTCTACATCTCTACAGTCTTGTCCCCATGAAGACAGTAGAGGCATCGCGAATGTTCAGTCTTGTCCCCATGAAGACAGTAGAGGCATCGCGAATGTTCGTCTTCCTTAAACACATTCTGCAGCCCGCATCCAGGGCAGCTGCGAAACAGCTTGGGACCGGGTGACAAACTCGCATCCTGGGCCATCTCGAAGTAGGCCGCGAATCTTCTGGAATCCTCCAAGAAGTTGATTCGACGAAATCTTCACCCTTGAGGGGCGTAGGAAAATCCCGCGATGGGTAGCCGTTAACGGGAGTAGAAACGGTGGAGCTTGAGGCTCGATTAACCGAAAAAATGTGAAAATTCACCTGAAAAAGCGCGAAACAGGCAGTAAAAGCTCGAGAGCTAATCACGAGGACTCCCAACACTCGAACGTGCGGTAAAAATCTGAAGATGGCTGCCAGAGGCGGGGCTTAGGTAGAGGGCAGTCATTGGCTGTGGTCAGTATGACGCAGAGATCAGTGATTGGTTACTACTATGAAAGACAGATCAGAAACGAAACTGATACTGATTTTTTCTTTACCGAGGATTCCCAACCTGACGACGGGGAATATTCATGAGCATGTGAATCCATGCCAGACCCCATGCTGGAGAAATATATATATACACACTTAGGTGTGATTTGAATTTTAAATAAATAAATATTTACCTTTACAAACTAGCCTGATTCCTGGTCCACTGTGACCTGGGGGGTATTTTGAGACAGGTGTAATGAGTGGTATATCACTCAGAATATTGAACCTATAGACATAACAAATAAGTATTTCAGTTGTGCATTACATGCTAGGCGAGACCCGGGTGTGTGCCTGATTGAAATCCTTAACACCTGCAACAATCAGATTGAGATGTACTTACGACTGTTCTTGAAGGAGGAAGGAATCCGACAAACTCATGAGGCAATGCTATTTTTAAAATAAACTAATAGAAAGGTTGTTTTTGCTACTGCAAGATACACTCAGAGCTTAGCTACAAAGAGCGAAGGGTATGGGAAGTGAGCCAATTAGTGTTTGATGCCCAAGTATTCAGCAAGATTCTGGTAGAGAAGTGTTTTAAGCTTATTTGATGAATTGATTACTGGTGGGCATGTTTGGCTTTTTGTCCCAGCAGGATGTAAGTTAACTATAGTGGCTGCAAGCTTGCTCTGCTCTATGGATTGACTTTTTATTGGAACATGAGGTGTCATTTTTTATACTTTTTAACATGCTTATATTCTGATCATTTTTAGGGTTCTGTCTTTTTTCCCTATTATACATATGACATGTATTAAATTTGATTTTACATCAGTGTCGTATAAATTGTGCTTAATGGTGTACACCGAATAAAAGCTTTGAAAATGAAAATGAAATAATTTACAACTGAATGCTGATCTTGCGGTTTCATATTGCAAAAGACTAATGCTCGTTGTCAGTTCTGACTTCCAGCAAATCCAAGAAGCTCTGCCTCAACCGCCTGAAACGCTGTGCCACAGCCTCCTGCCTGGAGACTGGATAGTCCTGAAAGTGCATCAGCGAAAATCATCCTTGCATCCTCGCTGGAAGGGGAAGTTCCAGGTCCTGCTGACAATCCAAAGGGTGGCCCATCACTCTCAAAGGTTTTTGTCACCAAGCAGCTACAATAACACTCCACACATGGAGTGTAGGTGCATATCTCCTCCACCCCAAGTGGGGTTGCAGGCCAGCTGAATGTGCCCAGCACCTCAGCTGATTCCTTCCAGTTCTATGCATCTGTCATAGTTATGCTTGGGGTGATCCTGACCTTTTGCATCATCATCTCTCCCATCTTCCGGGTCCTCTAACAACTGAAACTCTTTGGAACTTTTTGGCATACAGCCTTAATCTCCATAGGGTTGGACTGCTAAAGCTAGGAATAATGCCGCTATTGCATTATTGAATCTGAATTGTTTATAACATGTTGCTGTTCCAGACCATTGTATTGGCTCTGCCTTCCCCTACCTCTGCCATCCTACACCCGGATACCAAAACCTTCCTCAACTTCTCGTGGCCCTACGCTGACCTAATGAATGCCTCTGATTGCTATGTATGAGCCCACTCTCCTATGTACGCCAGTGGGAGATTCCCTTCATCCCCGTCCCATTCAATCTTGATGAATGGTTTTATGACCTCCTGATCAATGACTCTTCTTGTCCCAATTTTACCCATCCCTTTCCCCAGGGATTCTTCTACACCAGCTATGCCAATACTTTATCTCCTAGAATACCGAACACATTTGTTCCACACGCTCTGATCTCTTTCACCGCGATAGGCACTATACTGTCAATGGGTATCACACCAGCCACCTATGTCCTTAACAGAAGTACTACCACCACCACATATAACCTTAAAGCTGGCAGTAGGATAGGACAATTTCATAGTTAATGGAACACCTAGCAACGCAATAGCACTCTGCACCCACAGAGGGTTATATTTCCTTTGTGGGGCTAGCACCTACCAATGGCTTTCAACTAACTGTACTGGTCAGTGTACCATTGGATTCATTCGCCCAGCAATCTGTCATGTGTCCCTTTTTCCAGAAGCTCACTACACCCCCTGATGGTCCATACGTGATGCCTAGCCATGGTTCAAAGTCCTCCCAGGGTTCCTGGTCCCGAACATTGGCAATGCCATCAACAGGGCAGATCTTCATTCCCTATCACTCCTCCTAGAACAGGTAGCCAAAAACACTGAAAAGGGAACACATATTGGTAAAAGCAAACAAGTTGCACTCAGAACTATGGTCCTACAGAATAGAATGGTGCTCGATTATTTACTAGCTGCCTAGGGGGTTACCTGTAAAATTATAGGACAAGAATGCTGCACCTGGGTACCCGATAACTCCTCCCAGGTTGGGGACATCATAGTAAACCTACAGATCATAGTACACCTACAAGGGGTTGGTACCATCTTATACGTTATAAACAAAGGTTATGCTGGCTTATTTTTAACTTGGATTCAATACACTTTTGTTTCACTGGACTCTTCCATTCTACATGGCATTATAATCATTGTTGTTATAATTGGCGCTGTTGCAATGATAGTTTTTCTTATTCGCTGCCTTCTGTCATGCTGTGCTAAACAGGTGCCTGCTGAGGCCACACTGATTCCACTTGAAATAGTGATATCTCTAATTAAGAAGGACCACTCCAAAGACGCCTCCAATGAACAGGAAATGAGAGATGTTCTAAGACAAATGTCTGATGCTGAATTTTTTAATTGGGACCTTAGAGGCAGACAATCTATGTCTCTGAAGCAGCATCCTTTCTGTGACAATACCTGTGCCTACCCACCCTATCCCTAGGTCACCCGTCTATCTGGGCATCTTTGATTGATGCTATGCCCCGATCCTGCTTCCTGTGGTCTACGCCCTGTCTCAGGGATGACTAAACGGGGGGTTTATGTGGTAGAATTGCTATGCTATGTTGTGCTGTGTCGTGCTATGCTATGGTATGCTACATTATGCTCTCATACATTTAGGCCTAAGATCATCCATTTTGGCTTTCTGTTTTCCTCTGCCTACCTCTGGACTCTGCTCCTCTGACATTCCCAAACCCCACCTGGAGCAGATTAGACCAAGACCCCGTATCAAGGCAAAGGGACACGTCAGACCTTCTCTTCCGCTTGCTCTCTAAAAGTATAGCCTTAGCATCATACATGGTAGATAACAGTAGGGTTTCTGAAGATGACGCTTATCCATAGTACAACACGATGTACCCAGCCAATGTCTCTGCAAGGCTTCATCACAAGTGAGATGTTGACAGCCATTGCCAAATGTCTGCAATTTCATGCCAAGTACCTCCCACCATTGTGCAAATGCTATAATACATTAGTGATTGCATAGGATATGCTATATAACCTGCGCTCTAAGGGCTGTCCCTTGAGAGCTCCAAGTGCCGACTGCTCGCCACTTGTCCTGCTGTATTTTCCTGCTCATCATCTGATCACTGTGTATGCTGTGTATTTTCTATCTAATACAAGAAGCTTGGTTTACCCATTAGTCTGTGTCTAATCTCCTTATTTACTGCATGCCGAAGCTTAGGCCAAAGTGACCCTTGGGGAGGGGTCGCTTTGGCTACCACACCTATAGGAGAACATGATGTGTCGTTGCCACTGTTCTATTCTAGGCAGACACCAGTTAATATATTAGGGTATGGCTTGATGACAAAACGAAACATGACAATATCTTTTACTGACAAAGGGATAGTGTGTTCCACTCTAGGGATACTGTGAGGAAGTACCTGCAACGGACGGGAGGGGAGGAACCGTCAACTCCCATAGAGCGGGTGGACATGGGGAACAAAACAAAGACGAGCCCAGCAAAAACACCAGATGTAGAAGGGCCGCAGCAGAAAGCTGCAGCGTGGGTAGTTACTCACCATGCTAGGATGCCAACCCGGGGCGGCGGACGTCCCGGAGTCGCCAGCCCGGGCTGGAAGAAGGGCGGGAGCAATGTCAGGAGAGTGTCCGCGGCCGGGACAGCCCGCGGCTGAGGACGGGTGGAGCCTGGGAGCAATGTCAGGAGAGTGTCCGTGGCCGGTACAGCCCGCGGCTGAGGACGGGTGGAGCCTGGGAGCAATGTCAGGAGAGTGTCCGCAGCCAGACCAGCCCGCGGCTGAGGTCGGGTGGCGCCTCAGACGTCAGGACCTGCCCATATGCATCGTAGGGCTTTCCCCTATGCTGCACGGGCAGGCGGAAGTGACGGTGGGGAATGCCGGTCTTAAGGGAGGCGGTCCAACGGCTTCCCCACCAATGACAAAAGCGTTAGCCAAGAACACTGGTGGGGCTTTGAAACCTGGGAGGACTACAAAAGCCCGCCTATTCTAACAAACGCTGTCTGTCATATCCACAGGACGCCGAGAAGGAGAGTTCAGTCAACCCAGAGTGGTGGGCCTATCCGGATATCACAAATTAGGAGACAGTCCCTTTTCTTCAGGAAAGCATTGGGGAAGAAGACCCCACGGTGAAGGAAACCGCCAGAACTTTCAGTTAATTGACTTTTGATCTTAATTTACACAAGAAATAAATATTATTTCAGCAACTCCCCTTGTCTCCAGCCTCGTAAATCTACAGATACATTACCTAAATGTAAGAGAATTCATATTAGCATTTGCAGGACAAAAAGCATTACGAAGTGTCCCCTTGCACCCAGAAGTAGTTTTGTATGGAATAAATATTTTGGTAACATGGCTTCCCAGACTGATACTTATATTGTTGAGAATACTTGACAAATTTGTGTTTAGGCCAAAAATACATATGGATGATGAAGGAGAGGTTATCCCTTTAGAACTAGAAGCAGTAGCAGTAAGAAAGGAAAGGCTGGTTGTTCATAGGACAGGTGATGAGGGAAGAGGATGGAGAGCATTATTAGCTCTTGGAGAAGCATACAGGCTAACACATTTGACAGATGAATTGTTCATGGATGATTATTTAGATGATGAATTAGTATTTTTTATAAGTTTCACTTATTCGATTAAAGTTGAGAATAGAGAAATACCACAGAGAATGGAACTGATAAAAAAAGAAACAGTCATTTTTTTCGAGGAAGATTTAGAAAAAGTGTCAAGCATCTCTGGACCAGTAGTCCATATGATGTGGGTCTATTGAGTGGAGCAGTTAAAATTAAGCTCAAACCAAGAGCAATTTTGCCATTAGCAAAGCAGTATTCCATGTCCAGAGCAGCAGACAAAGGTATAGTTGAAACCATTTCCGCTTTGGTACAGGAGACAATATTTGTGCTATCAGAATCCCCATGTAACACGGCTGTGTACCCAGTGAAGAAATCAACAGGGGGGTTGTGGAGATTTATTCAGGATCTACGCCTCAAAAAAATATTGTCGAAGCAGAGTTTTATTCTGGTTCCAAATCCAGCTATGATATTATGCAACATCCCAGCTAAAGCATAATATTTTACAGTCACAGATTTTAAAAATGCCTTCATTTCAATTTCCCTTCAAGAAGACTCACAAGATTTGACCTCTTTTTCATAGAGAAACCAGCACTGTAAACATACAAAATTAACCCAGGGGTACTGTGAGTCCCCCTCAATTTTAAATAGGGCCCTTCAAATGGGCCTGGATAATGTACAACTTTAGAGCACAATAATTCATTAAGTAGATGATATATTAGTATGCAGTGAGACAGAAGAAAAATGCAGAAAAGATTCAGTTCAACTAATGACTATACTAGCAGGGAAAGGATACAAGGTACACAAAGAGAAATTGCAGTAATGTCTGGAAGATGTCCTGTACATAGGACAGCTAATCTCTCAACAATGGAGAAAAGGGACACCTGAGAGAGCAGGCTCGATCATGAAAACTTCAACACCTGAGACAATGAGGAAAATGCAACAATTTGTAGGCCTATGTAATAATTGCAGGACCTGGGTTTTTGATAATAGTACGTATATTCGACCACTTTTAAAAGGGCTCAAGGAAGCACAGATATGTAAGAGTAAGATAACATGGACAGACGAGATGACTGAAGGATTTGAATAATTAAAAGGGCAATTTGTACAGCCCCTGTCTTAGGGATTACAGAAGATAACAAAACATGTTTACTAATTTTCAGATTCAAATGGAGAGGTACGACAACAGTCCTCACACAGTAGACGAGATTAGGACATGGACATAAACTCTTGGCCTACTATAATGGGATTTTAGACCCAGTAATAAAAGGACATTATCTGCTGCTGCTTTCATGATTGAAAAATCTGCAAGTATTACAATGGGGTGCTCAATGACGTTAGTCATCAAGCATTCCTTATTCGCCATTTTCGAGAAACCCAAAAGTACTTTGACTACACAAAGAGCAACAGCGTATGAAGTGATTATTTCTAACAATTTGTATTGCTGGATTCGAAATAGAGTAGTGAATCCAGCAACATTCATAGCAGAACTTGTAGGGAAAGAGGACCATGTACATGACTGCACAAAGTATACTGAGATTTATGATGATATTCCCCATGTTAAAGAAAATGCTTTCGGAGGGGGGTGGGAATCCTTTTCATTGATGGTCCTTCAAGAATTGACCAAACGACAGGAGAAAGAAATACTGGATCAGCAGTAGTAAAGTTAAACCCTGATGGTGAAGTCGAAGTAGTGATAAGTTCAGCGCAGGCTGCAGAATTAGTGGTGCTTATCGCCACACTCCAAAGATATGAGGATGAGGAAGTGACATTGTGTTCTGACTGTGCCTATGTGACGTCAACCATTCACGCAGATGTCGGATGGTGGGTATTCTGTCAACTGACTGGGGAGTGTTTCCATATGACCTGGAGCGTGGATGAGCACATAAAGAATGCAGGTGATCAGAGGGGGATAGACGAAGATATGGATTCCAAAGAAACCACAGTGTGAAGAAAAGACTATGAAAATTGAGGAGGTGGTCGAGGACTCAACCAGAGGGGCGAATGTAGAGAGGAAGATGTAAACGTCATCTGTAGTGCCCACCCCTTACCTATGTCATATTGGAAGAACAACAAAAATGCACTGTGCATGACACCTGGTATAGTCCCAAAACCACATTGAATATATGAAAGACGTTATGCACTCAGAGAACCGGATCAAATGTACCCTCATACTGAGGTGGTAGAAGGAAGTCTGCAGACACCATTGAACATAGAAGAGCTATAAGTGAAATCTGACAAAAGTGACATCATAAAGAGGAGACTTGAAGACACACTGAAACAATATGATAATATTTAAAGAATAAAGATGTGACTGCAGTAACAAAGTAACTTAACATGCAAATACAAAGAAATCATATACACTGAGAAGATAAGTGAGAAGAGATGTACATATGCAGAAACGCATGGTAGATGAGACATATAGAAATTTGCTGCAGTAGAAAATATAACACAGGTAAAGCGGCCATGATGAAAATATGGACATTGACTCTGTATAAATAATAAGCAAGAAGCCTGAAGGAGAGAAGATAGACCAAGGCTGCAGAAGCTGACAGGCACTGGAAAACAGCTTTGTGGAAAGAACAAAGAATATCTGTTTGGGTTGGGATCAGGGATGCCACATCAAGAAATAATTGCAAGCCCAAGAGGAGTTGAAAAGGATAAGCTACATACGCATGACATATTTCGCTGAGATTAGGTAAAGGAGTGAACATTTGAAGTGCCAAGTATTGAACAAACACAGATGCAGAAAGCATATGCAAGATCGATCAACCAAGTCTACGGAGGCCAAGAGGAATAGCACTAAATAAAAGGTCATTAGGTTCCAGACAAAGATAGTGATGTATACCCTCACTCCCGAGGAAGAGAACAGTCAGCAAGGCCAACTACAAAGAAGAAGCCTTGGTTTAGGGCCTTATTTATGAGGGATGGTCTGCTAATTGGCCAAGTGGGCAGTGGTCTGACCTGGTTTTTGTTTGTTTAAATGCTGCTAAAGAACCAAATGTCCAGGAATGGTAGAGAATGCCGACCAATTATTAGGGCTATGTAACGATGGACTATAGATTCTTTCATAAGCCAATCTGCTGCTGTTATAATGCTATTAATCTGTATTATACATAGTTAGAGGTAGTTCAAGGTGTGCCTACCTGATAAGCGGCTGCCAATTGTGTACCTAACACCTAAATGAAGTATAGGTATACATGTTCCCCTAACCAATCCCTTCTTTTGATAGGTTTTCACCATTTACCACATAGGATGATGCCATAGCTGACGTATACTGAGGTATAAAACCTTTTGTGTAACTGAAATGCATTGAGAGTGAGAGAGCTGCAATCTGTTTGTTCACCAGGTTTCCCTACTTATTGAGCTGATAATAAAGTAGTATTTTGCCATATTCTTTGAGTCTGTCCGGGTATTTGGGTCTGAGATCCTTTATTGGTAATTCCATCTGCATTGGAACGCTCCACATGCCGCTGCACAATAGGTTAAAAGGGTGTATTTTACAGCTCACTTTAAGTGAAAAATTGGATAAAAAGACAGATAGTTTTCAATTGGTTTTGTAGGGTAACAAATTAAAAAATCAAATAGATGAAAGTAACCAGCACTGCACAGGGGACTTTCTCCAACACATTTCCATGATGCCTTTGCCTACAAGATATGCAAGCTTAAAGACATTTTAATGGCGGCTGTGCCCATACAGTTCCCATTGCTGACTACACCAATATATGTCAGTATTTCCATAGAAGATGCTCATGTTGGCTTTGAGTATAATGCCAGTAACAATAATATAAGAAAACATGTCCACACTGGTTCTCTCAAAATATGTCAGTATCCCCACATAAGAACATACTCCCATTGGCTTTGCCATCAAAAATGCCATGCCACAATTTGAAAACATGCCCAAACCGGCTGCACCAAAAACCAGTCTAGCCATGTAATAACACACCATGCTTGCTTTATTATACAAGCCCAGTAAACAAATGCCATGTGACAGTAAGAATTAGCTAGACTGAATGCACCAAAATGCCAGTCTAACTATGTAATGATACATTATGCTTGATGTATCATTGGTGCCCAGTAAACAATTCCTTTGCAAAGTAATACACACTGGCTGTGCCACAATTCCATTCTATCTTGCTAATATACATATTTGGGTGCATTCCCTATCCCAGTTGACTCGATTAAGAATCTGGGGATCAAAATATCAGCCACTCTTTCTCCACACCTGCAGATCAGCGCTAGATGCAGTTTTGTTTAATCAAGCTGAGAACCTTTAAAAAGGAATGACTTTCACTCCTCCTGACATGAAGGGCCCTGTGGTAGCCTGTGCTGTTATGGGTATCTTGGACTACTATAACGCCACTCTACTGGCCCAGCTTGAATATAAACTGAACAGACTACAGGTTGTTCAATATTCAGTGGCTCAGATTGTGGTCTCCCCAAATTTGAATATGCCTCTCCAGTTCTAAACAAACTTTACTGGCTCCCTGTTGATGGTAGGGTGAAGTTTAAAGTCCTCTGTATGATTAATCCAGCAGTAATGGCCAAGGGGACTTGTACCTTTGTGAGAAGATTGTCCCATATGTTCCATGCAGAGCCTTATACTCCTCTGACCATTTCCTTCTCCATGTACCGCTGATTAAGGAAGCCACGGTTGGAGGTCGGGCCTTCTCTCTTGCAGGCCCACTACTGTGGAACTCTCGCCCTTTCGCTCGAAGACTCACAGAGAAGTATCTAGAATTCCGTAAGGCTTTAAAAATCTTTCATTTTCCTCAATAGCCACCTTTCCATGCCAATATGTTTTCTGCCTCTCCTATTTCCCCCTGGCAGATTGTCCTGTCAGAGCACCAAGATACTGCTGGGTGATAGCTGCACTATATAAAGCCACCTTACCATAACAACATAACTAATAACATGTATAATGCTGGCTTTATCAAAGATACCCAGTAATAAATGTCATGTCACAGTAAGAAATGGCTAGACAGGCTGCACCAAAATGCCAGTCTAACCGTGTAATAACACGGATCATGCGTCGTTTATCAAAGATGCCCAATAAAAATGCCATGCCACAGTCAAAAATTGCTAAACTGGCTGCTCCAAAATGCCAGTGTAGCCATGTAATAACACTCGCCATACTTGCTATTTTAAATAGTCCCAGAAAATAATGGTCCCAAAACCGCATCATTTTTTTCTGGGCATCTTTGATTTTTCCGTCATATTCCCAATCCCCACAAAATCAGCGGCACGACACACACACACACACACATCAAAGCATCATTCACTTTCTCATTTTCATGCATGCACTTGCATCATACACTCTTGCATTCATTTACACTCCCATGCAACATAATACAGATATTTCTTATCAGCAGCTCTGGACTCTGCTTCTCACCATGCACCAGCCTCCTAGGAAACACAGAAGCCCTGGCTCCCACGTCACATGAACAGCAACGAGAAAGAAAAGAGTGCTTCCTGTTTCCTGCTCATGCGCAGGAGCTGGAACGCTACTGTGTCATCACCCCAAACTATCTTAATGTTCATGGAGGCAGAGGTGTGCACCCTCCACACACATCCACATGTGCAGTTCCCCAGCCTACATCCCCAATGGGCCATTGAAGCGTGGAGAAGCCAAATGCCCCCGCCCATGCATGTTCCATTGGACATTTGTGCTTGGTAACAAAAACTGTCAAAGGGAAATTACATTTGCCTTTGACAGCTTAAGCAAGCCCAGGATCCCCACAAGCAAGCTTTAGAGTGCTCTGAAGCGGTCATCCACAAGCCAGCTTCAAAGACTAATGTGAGCAAAAGTGAATGTTTAACTTATGAGCTCCAAGAAGAAATAGCCCAACCACACATGCTTTTAACTATGGGTGGGTGAAAAACCGCCGGCGAAAAGGAATTGGCAAAGTTTGCCAACAATTCAGTTCTGCCGGCTGGGGGAATTACCTACCGCCTTTTGTGCCACAATTTTGGCTGGGTTTTCTTGCAGCGAAAACTTCGTCTTTAGATGAAATTTGACTTTTTGTGTGGTTTAAATCATACACAAAAGCGAAATTTCAGCAAATAAAATACAATTTAGCAGGCGAAACGCCCCTTTCCCTCCAAAAATGTAGTTTCTAAAAAAAGAAATTTAAAAAATGTACATTTCGAGCAGGAAAAAGAACCAAAAGAACCAAACTGCCAATTTTTCTCAGTGCATGGTCAAAATTCTCCATGAATCTGCCACCTTTCCCACAGAACGTAATCAGCCATTTTTGTCCACTCCTACTTTTAACGAGCTGTCCAAATGGGTATATATGTCTTTTGATTTACAGACATTTTTCTGTTAGGGTGAACAATGAGACAAACGAAAAAATCAGTGACCAATTTGAATTACTTGAACATAAGGGTTTCGAGCTGAATAACTATCACAGGCATTTTTCAAATTTAAAATGTGCTCAATATTGTTTCCCCAGAATACTCTTTCCTTTCATGCAAATCACCGGCATTGGATGCCTTGAAGAGATGATAGGGCATAGTTCCATTTGGACTGGGGCTCCACCCCTCAGGCCTGCACGTATAACCCCCAACCCACCCTTCAAAGTCGCCTTTCATGCAAATCACCGGCATTGGATGCCTTGAAGAGATGATAGGGCATAGTTCCATTTGGACTGGGGCTCTACCCCTCAGGCCTGCACGTATAACCCCCAACCCACCCTTCAAAGTCGCCTTGGAGGAGTTCCCAAAGTACATTTTTCCCGTTAACTGCACTTCTAATACTTTAAAACGGTATTAGCTCCAGTCCTGCATCACATCCTGGTCACTGTGTCACAATACTGTTTTCTGTACAACAAATCCTGTTTGAGATTCCCCTGTTATAATCAAATGTCCTCCATAAAGAGATCTACTACAGCACGTTAAGGCTAATTTGTAAAAACTGCTACTACAATGCCAGTCCCACTTAAAAATCATCACCCCGATGAATGGGCAGAGAGAGAAAGGCCTTTTCGGCACCTAGCCGTTTAAGCACCCACATCCTTTTTGTCACCTTGGCCCCACTGTAGCAACCGAGGTGCTCTACAGGAAACACTTCGAATTGTCACCCACTTATCAGGGCGAAAACTAAAAGGTGTCGCTCATCTCCAAACACCCGGCCCGTGCTGCAAAGTGAGGGGAGGCGTGAGAAACAGTTAAAAAGCAATCCTTGCTCAGTGCGCGTTGATTGGATAAACAATCAGGATATCAAAGGCAGTGACGCCCTACCGTCGGCGTATCTGTGAGAAGGGTGTTTTCAATGGTCGCCCCCGTCTCCTTCACTGTCGCCTTCACCCTGTATTGAGTGATGACGCCATTTGGCTGCAGCGGTCGCCTCCAGACGATGGCTATTAAGCTGGCTTCCGCCTCCTTCACCTTCAAATCGGACACAGCGCTTGGAGCTTGAAAGGGAAAGATGTAAAGAAAGATTACACGTTTGACCCACACTCTATTGTGCCTATAACTTAAATCACATAGGCAACAGAGACGCTTACTTTTTAAAGGAAATTATGAAAAAGAAAACAACCCATACATACATCGTTTCTGAAAGACAATCTGTGTTGTCATGAGATGCATTTTTCATACCTGCAGACAGATCGTGAGTGCCCTTAACTCATCCGTTTGCCCCAGAAATTCCCAAGTGGCCAAAAAAAACACTACGACACAAAATGTGTCTGGCAACAAAGATGGCGAGGCCTGCCTTGACGACCACTGGCAGCGCATTTTGGAGCCGGTACTTAGCAATGAGGCACCTGCTTACTTCTCCCGCAGTCAGTGCACAGCTGCCTGACGTCTCGGAGAAATGCCAGCCCGTTCCAATGGCCACCCGCACCTGACAGCCTAAAGTGATCAAACACAGACCAGAAGAGGCAAGACATCTCTTGGAAATGAACGTTGGTGTGTGTGGCAAGGAGGCCTATGTATACATGGCGCATTTATAGAATGCATGTGCACGCCCAAAGGGTGCACATTGACTAGCTAGCTCAGTGAGTTGAGCGCACCCACAAGGGGTGGACATGTGTTCTATAATTTACCAAGATGAATCTTGCCACTATACACAATGACTACTGTTACTCAGCTTAACGGTACTCATTAAATAGGAGGATGAAAGTCTCGGCTGACATATGCAATTGCAGCCCATTCGCTGTACAGTCCAATCAAACAAGCCACTGAAACAGAGTAGTACCAAGTTAGGAGGGAATTCTTCATCCAAGTCAAATGCCATGTTCAAGTCAGCTAGATATAGATTGAATAGCGTTGGTGCCAAAACACAGCCCTGCTTGTGTCCATTATTCGTAGGCATAGCATTACTGAGTGCTCCAAGATTATTCATCGGGATCAACACAGTAGTATTTTCTTGGAGAGCTACTCTGCACTTCAACAGTCCCATATCCCAGGTTATTTGTTATTATCTGTTTCCTACAAATTCAGCAACTTTATTTGTCCATAACAATTCACATAGGACGGTATCAAATGCAGCACTGAAATCAGTAAATGCTTGGGAGGCTAGCTCAGTGGCAACGTTCTCACCTTGGAAGCAAGACCACATGGAGCAAAACAGGTTCGATCCCCGGGTCGGTGCTTAGAAACCTCTGGGTATTATCAAGCGTGTTATAAATAACCTATAATATACAAGACAGTTATATGTGTCCAAAGCCTACTGAATAATAGTTACTAGGACCATAATGTTTGTTATTGTTGAAGTACATTTCCTAAATCTGGTCTGATTAAATGGGATTATATTATTATTATCAACCCAATGATTTCATTAATATGATTATATATATCAAAACACGTTTGTGGGGCATCCCACATAGTGAGGATTCAAAACACCACATTTATATATGTACTGGTAATATAATACTGTGCCTCCAACCATCAGGAACACACACAGTATGGCTGTTGCTAATAGAGATCCTATGCCATATGCATCAATACATAACCAACCCCAGCTATCCACTTATAATAAAAGGCCAGATGTATGTTTGTCCAATGCAATCATGCACAGTAGAGGCTGCCCAAACACACAGAATGATCTGCTAGAGGGAGCTGTTGCCTTAGGATATACAGTGGTCCAATTTGCATAGCTTCTCCTGTTACAGTGGTCCATTTCGCATAGTTTCGCCTGTTGTCACAGCTCGAGGGAGCAGTAGACTTAGGATATATAGTAGTCCCACTGTGTCAATGTAAACCTGCACGTTGGCCCATGTAAACGCTTTGGGCCTAAATATTGTACAACAATAAACGACAATTGCTATGCTCTACAAAAGTGTTAGATTGCATTTTCGTGTTTACTAAGTACTGGTATCAAACTGCATAAAAAATCTTAGATTACTATAACAAATTACTGATCTGTTTTACAGATAATAGATAGTGTGCAGGGGACGGGAGTTCCTAAATACCCTTTTTAGGAACAACCACCTTTTTGTTCTTGTGATTCCCGACCTAGATGCCAAGGTTGAGCTTTTCTCCCCCGCACCTCAAATTATTTTCAATTCTTTCCAAACCGAGTTAGGTGTTATATCTTTAAATTTATCTCAATTTATACACAAAATAGGTGTGCCTGGGTGTTCCCTTCTCCTCTTACGTTGGCCCATGTACACATGGCAAACACTAGTCTTTAAAAATACATTATATGCCACATCTAGACCCTAGTCCATAGAGCCTGTTAATAATTCTAATATCCTAACAATATCAGCCACTTGTATTGCCATTGAGCTGTCTTCATTTTGGTATAATCAAATTCTATATGTTACCCCCCCCCAATCATGTTGCAATACACAATTAGCTATTGACGAAAGTTTCATTTCACCATGCACTTTTAAAAAAAAATTGTCACAAATCATTACTTTTAACAATTTCAATCCTCTCCTGGCAGTTATGAATGCAAGTCAACTTCTTAAGCTGTTTTAACCATCTTTTATATAAATACTTTCTCTGCCTACATGCAATCAATTGTGCATCCAATGAGGTTTTGATTCCCATTATATGGCGTAATAGTTTTCTCAGTTTTCTTTTTGCCATTGCAGCCTCATATTTATAATATTTCAATCGCACCTGCATTCATTTCCTATTACTAGAAAGTGTGGATTTAGTCAGTTGTTGAGTCAATTCTTTCACAAATGTATCATACGTGCTCATGCATGAAGAATGTGCTCGGACAGTAGTCAGCTATTTATCAAGGATCCCACCTACCAGACTGTTCTCATCACAGATCAGGTCGTCAGAGAGCCTTTATCTTTTATATGGCCTTTGCTCTTCCCAGTGTAGTAGAACATTTTGCAATATGTTTACTCTCCCATTGATCATTAAGTTGTGAGTGCTCCGTGTAACAGGCTTCTCTGTTTGAATTTTTCTGTCTACTCTAGTAAGTCAAGTTCCCATTCAAAGCTGTTTTCCACATCCCAATGAGCATAAGGTGCTTTAGGAACATGCATTTGTAATGGATGGGATCACATCAAAATAATTCTGAGTCCAAATAACGGAACCAACTCAGGAAGATGGCAAAGTACTGTTTTATTAGCAATTATCTAAAACAGGGAGATTACAACAAACATCAACGGACGTACGCTCAGTCTCTCAATGATCTCCACAAAAAACATACCTCTTATAGCAATAATGCATCAGAGTCATGTCATACTACGTGGCAGTAGTAAAAAACCTATTAAGGGTTGGGATTGGTTAAGGGAGACATCTAAGCATACTTTTCTATAGGAGCTAGGATTGTTATTGGCTGTCCATTATCAGGTGGATAATTTATGCCTACCTCTAAAAAACATGTAATTTCAGAAAAAATAGATACACAGTTTCTCATAAGTCTTCAAACTATAAGGTCCTAAGTTATATGGACTGATATGATTGGTTGGCACGCTTGTGACATGACTGGAACATTCAGTTCATTTAGCAGCACATAAGCCCAGACCCAGGTGCAAGGAGATAGGGCATGAAACTACCCCACCACCCAATTAGCCCATCATCCCTCACCGCCCATACCTTTTTCCACGAAATTGTCTTTGTTCTTGGCCTTGCATAGTATCCTCAACTTTGGGAATGCACGCGAGTGAGGGCACTCGCTATCATGTCTGGGACTTCAAGTTCGTACTCTACTTCCATCCTTGGCTCATGTGACAGGAGACCACGATTTGGTCCATTTTGTAGGTTTTAAATGCTCTAAATGAATACAACTTGGCATCCTCGGTGTTCTTACTTTGCACCTTAACAAGGGAAGATTCATCCTCTGCATGCTTGCTCCTTTGCAGAATAGATAGCTGACCTTGGTTGCTTCAGTCTTGACTCTAGGCCAGACAACCTCATCATGCAGCTCCATGAGCCGATTATTATTTCTGCGACACAGCTTTCCATTCCCGCTTCATGGGTTCTGGCTTACTAAAATCATGATGCCAATGTCTAGTTTCTGTACAATAGCGGCTTTGCCCCATTCTATTCTCTACTCATAGTCAACTTCTATGAAGACTTAGTCTACCTTGCGTTTCAGCGTCTGTACATTTATTGAACAATAGTTTTTCTGCAGCACTCCATGAACGTGTAATCTTCCTGTTTTATATTTGAAAGTTCACTTGATTATTTACTTCATCATTAGTTTCTTTAGGATCTATACATCACCTTCAGCCAGTATCTTGGGACATCGTGCATACTTTTTATGACATCACTGGTTCCTTTTCTTTAATCTTTCTCATATTCCTTCAGGAAGTTCCTTCCGCAGGTTATCATCACTTCGGGGATACATTTGATAAGATTCTCTCAATGGGTACCTTCTTCCAAAGACTTACAGCGGTATTGGCACAACGACTGGTGTCAAACACGGCATGGCCTCATGTCTCCAATATAGGGCAGTAAAGGGGGTGGGTTCTCCTGCAGAGGTATTTATATAGTGCGCCTAGCCCTGAGGCACCTGGGTACATTTCTTACAGTTACACATTATAAGGTTACACAGGCAGTATTTGTACATATTTTGACATTTACGTAGTTGTACATATTTTGACATTTACATAGTAGTATTTACAGTTGCATAAGTATAGATTTACAGGATAACATCAGTTGCATCGGTTTGAAATTGCGGGCTAAAAACATGATACGAGTACATATCCCTCACCGGAGAGCAAGGGAGGTGGAGAAGTTAATCTTGGTTGGAGCAGAGCCAGGATTTGCCGAACTTTTGGAATTTGTGGTAGGAGGGTTCTAGTCTGATACTAGGGGGTAAGGCATTCCAAGTTTTGGCTGCTAGTACCGGGAAGCTCCTGCCACCTGCCTTATGGAGCTTGAACCTAGGTATGATGAGGCAGTTAGATTGCGATGATCTGGTCAGTCGGTTCGTGGTGTAGTGTTTTAAATTTGTCGCATAGGTACCTAGGTGCTTGATTATGTAAGCATTTATAGGTAAGTGAGAGGGTCTTGAATTTGATTCTTTGGTTGACTGAGACCCCTTGAACACTCTGAGAGCGCATTGTTTTGATAAATGTGCAGTTTTCTTAAGTTATGCTTGTTGGTACCTAGATATAGGGCATTACAATAGTATAGTTTGGTGAGTACAAGGGCCCTAGCTAGGGTAATGTAGTTGTCAGGAGTCAGAAAAGGTCTGCAGGCATTAATGATACTTGCAGGTGTAAGCAGTGGTAGATGCAGTGGCGTTAATTTGTCTTTCTAGGGAGAGGGTCGAGTCAATGTACATGCCTAAGGTTTTGACATCCTCGAGACCTTGATGTTGTTGCCATCAATAGTGAAGGTGTTAAACTGGTAGTCGAGTCTGTTCAGTTTGGCTGGAGTTCCCACAAGGAGTAGCTCAGTCTTGTTGTCATTAAGGCAGAGTCTGTGTTGTGCCATCCATGCTTGGATGATATTGTAAATGTTGTTAAGTCGTTTGGAGTCTGTTGTGTGGTTGCCTGAGATAGGGATAAAAATGTGGGTGTCGTCGGCGTAGTTCGTATAAAAGATAACCATGTGGTCTAACTGTCGAATAGAGGCTTTGTAAATATATTATAAAGCGTAGGGGAGACACATGAGCCTTGTGATTACAAAACCACATTTATTAGTAATTAAGCTTTGAAGTCACCCAAGACCATCAATGCTGTGCTTGTGTTAATATTTTAGTTGAGTTGCAGTATTTCCTTAATAATAAATCTTCTCAGTAATGATTGTTGCATAACAGGTGTGTCACAGAGATTAATAATCAATGTATGAACATGAGACGGAAATAGAGACGCATTTTTAAAGCAGGTGAGATGTGATCACCGCAAACCAGATGAAGATTGAGGTGAGCCGCTGGTTGTGGATTCTCTGATGCTTGGTGAGCTGCATATTTGGGAGGCCAATGTAAATGGCTTCACACTGATCTAGTCTGGAGATTATGACTGCAAGCACCAGTGCACTATTATGATCTAGATGAGGAAAGGGGACAATCCAATGAAAGTGGGGAAGATAGAAGTATGTGCGATTGAAAACTGTATTTATTCTGGACATAAAGGATTGCTCACTGTCAAATGTACCCCTCCCTCCAAAATTCCATATGATTTGGCTGGATATTGGTATCAGATAAGAGGGAACGGAATAGGTCAGTGGAGTGGGGGCTATGAAAGCGATTTCTGTCTTTTGTCCATTCAGGCAGAGCTACATTTCCTGCACCCAACACTGGATATCCTTCAAGCAGTGAGCCACTTGACAATGATCCTTGGATCCATTAAACAATTTAAGGAGGATCTGGTTATCATCCCTTTAAACGTGGTGCCCAGTGCAATGGGCTTCCATTATGTCATAAAAGGTGTCATTTGGCTGTTCACAATGGTTGTTAAGATGCATCATCCATGAGGCACAATGGAATTGATGGGGCTGAAATCAGAGAAGGTTTCAAGTTTGGCTTGTTGGTAGCAGGTTGCTCTAGAAAGAGTTGCTTTTGGAAAATGATGCTGGGAAGTTCGATTAGCACTAAAAGGTTGTTAATGATATGGCCACAAAGTGGGCTGGTTACAAGAGCTTAGTTATTGATCCTTCATGTATAATATTATGGTGTTGGTTCAATGGCAAGGTTAGAAACTAGATTGGAAGTTACTAAGCAGGGATTTGGGTCTCTGATAAGAGCAAGGTTGGGAGTTTGCTATGGCTTTAATGTAATTTTGATCCAAAGGAAGCACTAGATTGGTCTGAAGTTGATCAAGATTTCCGGATTTGCCTTATGTGGTCTGATGACTGTATGTTCGCACTTCTGGGGGTCATCCATGGAGGATTAGAGATGTGCTGATGAGGTTGGTGATGAGTAAACCAGTGCCATGAACCTGAGACTGATTACCTTAGCATTGCAATTGTCTGTTGATAGGGATGATTTTTTTTAATGATCATTGGAGCTTTGAAATGTTATCGGCTTGAGCCAGGGGGAATTGACAGATAGACAATAAATCAAGTGGAGTGGCAATGGAGTGGCAATGCAGGTGAAGTCTGGGGAAAGGCAGTTGAGGCAATGGCCATCCTAATGTAGTTGATTTTGTTGTCGGGGAAGACAGCCATAAGATTTTTAATAGAAGCTGTTTTGTATTCTGGTTGTTTTGTAGTTACTTATCCATTATATTTATTGACCACTTCTTTTTCGGACCTCCCATCAGATGATACTAGATTGAAGGCATTTTATTTGGATCGGGACTTGGCCTGTTTGCACTCCGGGGCATGGAGCAGGCACTTGGCATAGATGTTGGGCAGTTTTGGCATGAGCCAAGGTCGTTGAAGGACAAATGGACAGGATTCCTCAATAGTGAGAGGGATTCTCTACACACAGGCACACCATCAAAGGGACCTCCTCATAAAAAAAGAATCCACATGTCCACTCTCCCCACCTGTCACCTCACCCTGGTGCAGTGCATTGCAGTGCAAATATCTCAGAAACGGTGCATCGTAGGGCCTTGAAACGTAGTTTTCAAGGTCCCCTAGGGACCCACGCATTTTGTTTCACATGTCCAGCCACCTAAAATTATCTTTGTCCAGTTCTTCTAAGCCCACAATGAGATTTTGCCAATTTCAGGCAAGCAACTCCTGTGTGAAGTGGCTGTAATCCGGGGAAAGGTTGGGGTGGGCGGGGGCTGTCCAAATGTCATGTAGCCAGAAATGTCCAGAGGGTCCTAACAGGTAACTATGCACAACCTGGTGTAGATTAGTGGAATGGTGTGAATTTGTATAAGGGACAAACTAACCGATGTTCTGCTTTATACATAGAGAGATGTGTATTAGGCCATGATGTTTTGACTTCTCCAATTACCAAGGCACACTTTGCTATGTGACTATGTGACTGGTGATGTCTCAGTGTGCTAAATACCTATGTATTGGTATTATGGTTGAAGCTCTAGCTCTCCATGTTTATCAGGAGTGAAAGTAACTATGTAGGACATATTGACTTAACAATGCAATAATTTGCAAGTTGCTCCAAATTAAAGGTGAATTGTCATCTTGTGAGGCAGACTTATCTGTGGATGTCGTCCCTTCTTCCCTAGTGGGAGACCTTTCCCATGGGGCCAGTGCAGTGTGTCCACAGTTCAACAGTGCCCCTGAGGTTGGTGCACCGGGGGAGGATCACATGGGAGAGGAAGCTTGTTATGGGATTAGGGATGACTCTTCCCAGAGAACATGTTATACCTCAGCTTTGTTAGATCCTCCCTCTTTCCCAAGCCAAATTCCCAACTAGTGTCAATGTCCTTTGTTTTAAGTCAACCAACCTAGTATGTTAGACATGACTTCGGCCCTGAAAATGCAAACTGCTTTCCACATAACTCCAGTACGAGTACTGTGAAGAAGATGATGACCAGGAATATGAAGCTCACTCCAGAGAACCGAAGTTAACAGTCTAGTCTCTCACAGCATTTGATTGGTCAAAGAAAATACAAAATATTAGAGGGAAACCAACATAGAGAGAGCCATCCTCTGACGAGGAAACCTAGGAGACGCTGACCCGGCAAAAAGGGGACAGCAACAGGAGGTGCCATGCATGGAGGTGAACGGAAATGCAAAGGTAGTCCAGGGAGAAGGAGCTACTTTGCAGGCTGCCAGAACAAACCTACGAGCGTCCCAACATCCGGCAAGCTGCCAGAAAGCAAAAGCATAGCTCCAGAAGGGAGCAAAGACTGGCGAGGCATTGCTGACAAGAAGGGGAACCCGAAGGTGGCCAGAGACAGAAGGTCCAGCCCGGGGAAGAATTGACAGGCGCAGACGTCGCCGGCCGGATACAATGCCTGAATGCTAACAGAGCCTCCGAATAAAGCACAGGTGCGCGTAAGACGGAAACCACACAAACAGGTACACGGGCAGACCGAGAGGTACTGGAGGGCTTGAAGGAATCGGGGAACAACTGTAGAAAACGAGATAAGAAGGTCTGGGACCCGCATCCTAATAAAAGCCAGAGAATAAGAGGGTCTGGGACCCTGAGAGAAACAGACAGTACAGAAGGAAGCACATGCTTGGCAGGAGAGTAAACCAGGTTATTGCGACCATGCATTGCAAGTCTGGGACCCACACCCACATGAGAATCTGAGAATAACAGGGTCCAGGACCCTGAAAGCAAAAGAGACAGATCAGAAGAAAACATATTCATGGCAGGAGAGTACACCAAAGTGGCATAATACAGTATTGCGAGTCTGGGACTCAAACCCATATGAAAATCTAATAATACAGTGTAGTTCATTCAAGAAGGTACGGGAACTGGGACCCAAGGATATAAGTAAAAGAAAACAAACAACATAAAGATGAGGCAAACTCCTAATTTAGAACCAGAAGGAATCCGGGAGAAAGGAGCTAATCCCTAATCCTTGGAGCAATACATTTTGGAACATTCCTTTTGAAGTTTTGACCACCCGAGACATTGGGAACCTTCCTGTTGGCAAGAACTGCCATTACCACTATAGTTTGGAAAAGAACACCCTTGCACGTTTATTATCATTTATTGTGTATTTGTTAGGCATATATACAGTAAGTCAATTCTGCTTCAAAGCATTAGATTTCTGCCATTAGTGTTTGGGGCAGAAGCAGGGTTTTCTCATTTGTGTTCCTCCATTAATGGATCTCTAGGCACAAAACTTGATTGGCAGTCATCACCCATCCCCAGATCCCTGATCTCACCCCAACCCAATTACAATGGTGCCACCAAAACCAAGTACCACTGCTCCTGTTATAATGCAAATGAAGGCTTCAAACCAAGCCAGGGTCCCAACCCAAAAACAAAACCTGTGTTATTGGAACTCAAAAAGGCCCTCCAACTACACCAACAGGTGGCCATAGAAACAAAAGATCAGTTACTGCCCAAAGCTACAATCACCTCTCTATGCCACAGACATAGCTGCTATTTTGGGTGAACCATTCACGGGCAGGTAGCAATAATGAAAAGCCCATTGCATTGCACTCCCAATTGCCATAGAAACCAATGAAGGACGGTTCATTTTAGTATATACCTCCCACTTGAAACATAAACCTCCTGTGTATCCAGCAATATCCATCAAACAACCTTGATATCCTCCTCATCTACAGTGAAGTATACTGTACACACACACACTACAACATACCTCTCAAACATCTGAGTTTGCATTGAGTGGAAATGTTGTTTTTTGAGAATAATCACATTGAAATCAATGGGGATGAACTTCCTTTCAGAGTGTGATGAAGGTTTAATAGGAGGGTTTTCCATCCCAGCACACAGGAAGCATTTGTCTACTTGTGAGGTTGAAGCAAGTTCAAGGGTGGTGACCTTTCCTGAAGAGGGTGAACCGAGAAGTGTGCTCAAGTATCCGTTTGAGGGTACCCCTACATCAATTCCATTCCACCTTCAAATCAATAAAGGGTCAAGCAGATCAATTGATTTCTGTATTTAACCCCAATCTATCATTCAAACATAGCCCGCGGCTGTCCCACATATGGATGCCACTCTATACTCAACATCTCGCTACAATGTTTTTAAATATTCTAATATGAAGAACTAGCTTGAAAGCATAACAGTTGGTACAGAAAACTCTGACCTACTACTTTGCCCTATGCCATTACACTTAATTTGGAAACAATGTATGTTATGTTTTTAGCTCTAATGACGGTGCTCATCCACCTTTTGAATTTTCTTTCCATCCTAAAATGTAACAGTGTTGTCATCGTGCACTCTAAACGCTTTACCACTAATCGGGGATGGTGTTAGGACACTTCAACTTTTTCAGTTGAAAGGGGCCTACAGCAACTGCTCCAGATTGCCAGTTAGCAGTCTTACAACACAGCAATATGTTACATTCTATATTACTTTTGTCCTGGGGCTTTAAATGTGCGCTTTGCAGTGCTCGGCTTACAAGCTGCATTTGCTGGAGCCCTTCCTGCCATCACTTCCCTCTAGGTATACAGACGTGTTATCACCTCATTGCCTTTTAACACTAGATCCACCACGTTAGCCACTTACTGACAAAGAAGGATGTATAACTTTTCAGTGGGCATTTAGTGTTTCAGCTCCCTGCTGGCTGACTGCCGCATGATAATCAGTGGCTACTAACCCCCAGCTGTATTTCCTTTTCTCCATTAAAATGAATGCACACCATGGGTGCCTCAGGTTGTTTTCTGGTGTAAGGAACAAGTTACTTACCTGTAACTGTTGTTCTCCAGCATGGGTCTGGCATGGATTCACATGCTCGTGAATATTCCCTGTCGTCAGGCTGGGAATCCTCGTTAAAGAAAAAAATCAGTATCAGTTTCGTTTCTGATCTGTCTTTCTTAGTAGTAACCAATCACTGGTCTCTGGGTCATACTGCCCCTAGCCAATGACTGCCCTCTCCCTAGGCCCCTCCCCTGGCAGCCATACTCAGATTGGTAGCACGTAAAGTGGCAGTAGGACCAAGTGAAGAGCCACAGAGGGGAAGGAGGGAGGGTTCGCATGTGAATCCATGCCAGGCCCATGCTGGAGAACAACAGTTACAGTTAAGTAACTTGTTCCTTCTCCAGCATGGTGTCTGGCATGGATTCATATGCTCATGAATATAAGAATACATAGCAGTACACACATGCACAACCACGGGAGGTGGCAAGGCTCAACATTAAGCATCTCTTACCTCCTGGAATCCCGGTCGATGCAGTAGGATCTTTTGAAGGTGTGCGTCGACCTCCAGGTAGCAGCCCTGCAGATGTCCAGCAGGGGTACACCAGACAAGAACGCCGTGGTAGCAGAGATCACTCTGGTCGAATGGGCTCTCGGGCGGCCGGGCAACGGTCGGTTTGCCAATGAACGGAACAGTCCCTTCATAAATTCCTTCACCAGGCGATGAGACCACGGAGATGATTGTCCCGTAGTTCTGGTGTAGCGTGAGATCACCGCTAGATGTATTTTGATGGAGGCATGAGCCAGCCCCGCCTTGGCCAGCGACAGCAGGTACGGCAGCACCTGAGGGGCCGTAATTCGCAGAGGGTTAATCTTCTGTGCACAGCACCAGACAGAGAACCTCTTCCATTTGTGACCATAGCACTTGAGAGTTGAGGATGCCCTGGCCTTTGCAAGCACCTCCTTGCAGTCCGCCGGGATATCGTACCCTCCAAACTCTAGTGCTGCAGGAGCCAGGCCTGCAAGTTCAGAGACCCCGGGTCGTGATGGAGGATGGCGCCTCCTTCTCTGGAGAGAAGATCCACGTCCGTCGATAGTTTGACTGGGGGGGACGCTGACAAGTCCAGAAGGTCCGGGAACCAGATCTGTCTCGGCCACACTGGTGCGACGAGGATCATCCTGCATGGTACCTCTTGAGTTGGTTGACGAGTCGCAGTAGCAATGGCAACAGGGGGAATGCATACAGGAACAGGCCATCCCAGGGGAACGAGAAAGCATCGCCCATGCTCCTCGGCTGGGGAAACCTGCTGGCGAACCTCTGGCACTTGGAGTTCGCCGCTGTCGCGAACAGGTCCATCTGGGGTTTGCCCCATCGTCAGAAAAGTCGATCCACTTGGTCCTGACCCAGTTCCCACTCGTGGCACGAGCGCAGTTCCCTGCTGAGTGAGTCGGCGATGGTGTTCTTTATCCCTGCTAGATGGAAGGGCACCAGAAACATCCCCTAGGCAACGGCCCAATGCCACAGACCCTGGGCCTCCTTGGATAGGGCCCGGGACCTGGTTCCTCTCTGCTTTCGGATGTAGAACATCGTGGTGGTGTTGTCGGTGAAGATCCTCACCACCTTGAGGGATGGGAGAAACGATCTGAGAGCCCAGAACACTGCTCGAAGCTCCAGGATGTTGATGTGGAGTGACCTCTCCTCTGGGAGCCAAAGGGCTCTCGCTTGAAGATCTCCGGTGTGCGCTCCCTACCCCTCCAGGGAGGCATCCGTGGTCACCATCTCCTGGTATGCTGGGGTCTGAAAGTCCGTGCCCGCCGCGAGATGCGCGTGGGTTCCCCACCACCGAATAGCTTGGCGGAAGACCTCGTTGAGCGAGATCTTGTCTTCGAAACTGCCCGCTGCTTGCATCCAACGGGCATCGAGGAACTCCTGTAGAGGACGCATCCACAGCCTGCATAGGTGCACCAGGTAGATGCAAGAGGAAATCATGCCGAGAAGAGACTTGATGGACCTCACCCTGGCCACGTCCGTGGCCAGAAGGCGCTGCAACTTGCCCAGGATGACCTTTGTCCTTTCCTCCAACGGAGAGGCCACTCGTGCCACTGTATCGAGCTTGGCTCCCAGAAACAGTGCGACCTCTGACGGAACCAGGTGGGATTTGGGGAAGTTGCTGGAGAATCCCAGATCCGTGATCAGTTGGACGGTCTTCGCTGTGTGCTCGACGGCGAGTTCCCTTGTCCTTGCTCGGATGAGCCAATCGCCCAGGTAGGGGTAAACGTGGATCCCCTGCAGGCACAGCCACGCCGCCACTGGTGCTAGGCACTTGGTAAATACCCTGGGTGCCGACTTCAATCCGAATGGCAGGGCCCTGAATTGGTAGTGCCATCCTTGGACTACGAATCTGAGAAACCTTTGGTGTCCTTTTAGAATGGGGATGTGGAAGTAAGCATCCTCCAAGTCCAGCGACGATAGGAAGTCGCCTTCCTCCAGCTGTACCAGCACGTGCTGGAGGGTGACCATCCGGAACTTCTGGGCCTTGATGTATTTGTTTAACTGACGCAGGTCCAGGATGGGGCGCCAACCGCCTGTCTTCTTTCTGACGAGGAAGTATCTTGAGTATACTGCAGAGCCCCGGAGCCTCTTCTTGAGCATCGCCCTTACTTCTAACAGCAGTTGAGGAACGTGATTTTCCTTCCAGGCCACGGGAGGAATGCGGGGGCACTTCTTTAGGAATTCGAGAGTGTGCCCGTGGGCCAGGGCATCCAGCACCCAACGGTCAGTGGAGATGGACTCCGACATGCTGACGAACTTCGCCAGCCGGCCTCCCACCGGGGTGTTCTGGTGGGGGCCTGACGCTACGGCCGGTTCAGTCCTGCTTGGAGGCGGCCTTGCCGCCCTAGCCTCCTTGGTGACGGCGACGAGATCCTCCTGACTTGCTGCACCCTCTCTAGGCCTCTTGCAATGAGGAACGGGCTGCCTGGCGGTACGTAGAGGAGCCACTGCCAAATCCTTTGGAGGCACCGCGCTTGCCTCCGGAGTTCCGAAAGGGCGGCTGTCGTTGCTGGAAAACTCCCGAGGCCCGAGCCGTCTCCGTGTCGGTCTTGATGGCCTGAAGTGACTCATCTACTGTCTTACCAAACAGGTTGTTCCCGTCAAAGGGCATGTCCAGATCTCTGGTTTGCACGGCCTGGCGGAAATCTGTTGACTTGAGCCATCCCCGCTGTCGAAGGCAAACACTGTTGACCAACTGGCGGAACCCGGTGTCAGCGATGTCTGATGCCACCTCACCTTCCTGCAGGATCTCCATGGCCTCCGCCCTCTTGTCGTCCAGTAGGAAGTCCAGCAGGGGAGAGATCTTGTACCACAACTCCCTGTCGTAGCGGGCCACAATCGCTAGGGAGTTGGCCGCCTTAATTGTTGTCGCCGCAGACGAGATGACTTGCTGTCCCATGGGGTCCAGTTTCTTTCCCTCGCCGTCAGGTGGGGAGGTTGAAGTTGAAGCCGTCGCCCCCGCCGCTTTCTTCTTGGCCACCGCCGAGACAACCGAATCCGGGGTCGGCTGTGCCCTAAGGCACAAAGGGGCAGAATCGGGGACACGGTACTTCTTCTCGTACCGATCCCTCTTGGCAGGCGTCGTGGATGGGTTCTTCAGGAGAGTAAGTCCCTCGTCCCAGATGTCGTCAAGCAACGGCACCGCGAGGGCAGTCTTCCTCCTGGCCTTGCGCTGTTGATAGAGGAAACCTTCCTTCTTCTGTTCTTCGGGGCAGAGCTGGAAAAGCTCGGATGCCCTGGCAATCATGGCGTGGAAGGAGCCAATTTCGTCAGGCGGGAAGGCCCGATGGGGTGGTCATGGAAGGCCCATCCCGTCATCACCACCGTCCCCGTTGTGGCCGTATCTGTTCCCGTGCCTTCCCTAGGATCAGGGGAAGGAGATGAAGGCTGAGCGGGCCGTAAGGGCTGGAAGGGCGGGGGGATGAACTCTCTGCTTGTTTGGAGGGCTTCCTGACGGGCCCGGTTCTGCTGGGTCGTCCGTTGGGGGTAGAGGCAACCTCGTCCTTATCTCTGTGCATAAGGTTTGGATTGCCATCAAAATGGCCACCGAGTTGTCCTGAGGCTCGGGCACTGGCTGCGACAGGCGCGATGGTAGCTCCTCATCCACGGGAGCCTCATCGACACCACTGTCACTCTCTTCGTCCGCCTCCCTGGGATTCCTCCTGTGGGACCGGACCTCCTCAAACCTCTTGTTGAGGCACTTCACAACTTCAACCAGCTCCTCCTCAGAGGCTGTATCCGTGTCCGTAACGGCCACTGCCCCCCCTCTTTTTCCACCGGGGTCTTCACGGGGGTTTATCGATGGGTTGAAAAAAGGATTCACTCCGCAGTGACAGGGAAACTCTGGGCCCCGAGGTCGCCTCCACTGGGGTAGCCTCCACAGGCTTTGCCAGGGCCACCACGACTCGCCGGATAGAGGCCATAGCCGGGTGAATCAAGGCCTTCACCACCTTGGGCGCGCCTGAGGCCTTCACCTTGGGGGGAGGGTCACTGCCTCGCTCACCCTCGGCTGATTCCTTCAAGATCGACCGTGACCTCTCCAGAAGCTTACCGGGGTTCTCGGATTTTCTCTTCCCCGAGCCAGAGCGTTGGCTCGTAGTTGTTGGCGTCGGTGAAAGTGTGCCCTGCCAGGCAGCCGAGGAGCCCGGTGCTCCCGGTGCCCACGGACTTGCGGTGCTTTGCCTTCTGTTGGGCCCCCGTCGCCGGGGCATCCTCACAGGACTAAGAAGACCGCTCTGACTTCTTCTTCTCACCTGCTGGGCCCTTCTCCAGCCAGCTGGCGAGGCGGATCCGACGAACCCTCATAGTCCGTTCCGACAAGTTCTTGCAAAACGCACAGTCCTTCTCCACGTGCGTTTTGTCTTCGTGAAGGCAGTAGAGACATCTCGAATGCTCATCCTCCTTGAAAACATTCTGTAAACCGCATCCAGGGCAGTTCCTGAACAGCTTGGATCCGGGCGTCGAGCTCCCCTTGTCCTGGGCCATGTCCATGAGGTAGGCCTCAGATCTTCTGGAATCCTCCAAGAAGCGTAACTCGACGAAACTTCACCCTTGAGGGGCATAGAAAATTCCAAAACGGGTCCCCGTTGATCGGAAGTGGAAACGGTGGAGCTTGAGGCTCGATTGACCGAGAAAATGAGATTAAACTCTTTGAAAAATTTCAAAACACAGTAAAAGCTCGAGAGCTATGGTACGAGGACTACCAACACTTGAACGTGCGATAAAAATCTGAGGATGGCTGCCAGGGGAGAGGCTTAGGGAGAGGGTAGTCATTGGCTGGGGGCAGTATGACCCAGAGACCATAGATTCACTGGCGTAACAGGGGCCCCCGCAGCACCCGCGGTGCGAGCACATGTCCTAGGAGGGGGCCCCACTTGGGAAAAAAATGAAAACAAATATTTTTTCAATTTTTTTTTTTATTTCTTTTTGAAATCACTTTGCCTGCATAAAGAAATTATTTCTGTAACAGAAATAATGTCTTTATGAAGACGGAGTGACTTCAAAAAGAAACGTTCTTTTTGAAGTCCAAGAGCTCCCCCTACCACATGACATGGAAGACCCCAGGCTGGAGGCCTCCATGTCATGGGGTGGGGGAGCCCTATGAGTACAAAAAGAAATAGTTTATTTTTGAAGTCACTATGCCTTCATAAAGAAATTATTTCAGTTATGGTTCGGTCCTTAACAGAAATCATTTCTTTATGAAGTCAGAGTGATTTCAAAAGAAACAATCCGCCTCATTACACGTTTGGCCGTAGCCTTGCCGGTAAAACCGGCAGGCTGCCGCCCAACTTGCGCTTTTTTCCAGCACCAGCGAATGGGCAATTACCGGGTCATTATGGCTCCACCGGACCCAGTAATTGCCCACTCACAGGCGCCAGGAAAAAATGCTGCCCATTCCCATTTGATCCCTATATTCCAATGGGAATGGGGAGTTTGGATGCACCGGCACCATTCAGAATGCTGCTGGTGCATCCAACATGCTCGGCTCGCGGGTGCCGGTACGCCCGCCAAGTCAGACCTTGCCGGTGGGAAGGCACCCGCGAGCAGAACTCGTAGTTTGCCGGTCTGGTAACAACGGTACCGGCAAGCTTACCGGTACTGTTGTTACCGGACCGACAAATTTATACTGAGGCCCAATTTCATTTTGAAGTAATAGGGCTCCCCTCAACCCCATGACGTGTGCGTGTGTGAGTGTATTGGGAAAGGGTGTACACTTAAATGTGGAGGTGGCTGCCTGTGTGAGTGTATGGTGAAAGGGTGTGTACAGTGAAAGGGTGCACACTTAAATGTATGGGTGGCTGTCTGGGTGTGCCTGCAGGGTGAAAGGGTGCGCACTTAAATGTAAGGATGGCTGGGTGTGCATGCGTGTATATGGTGAATGGTGTTTGTGGTTGTGTTCAGGGGCGCAACAAACCCTACATTTCTGGTGGCTGATCCTTCAAATGTTGGGAGAGGCGCTAACTTCACGGGTGGTGGGGGAGGCAAACTTATTTGCGTGGGGGCATCTAACTTCTTTACGCATTTTAATAAGACTATTCTAGTACAGCTTCAATGTTACAAGTAGTTAACTCTCTACTTTAGTGTGAAAGCACCCACTTATGAACTGTTTTGAGAATGAACGATTCCCTGTTCCCTTTCTACATTTCACTGGCATGAAAGTACTAAGCCCACATCACAATTTCAATTGCTTAAAAAATGTGGCATTTGAATGCAGGTACTAACAGTGAAATGCTTTACGTTAGTAGCTGATGGGCCCTTGTTAACAGCGAAACCCAGGTGCCGTTTAACATCTGTCTCCTGTTCTGTCCGGCAACTTCTCTGAACGTCAGCCAGGTTGAGTCAACATAGCCCAACATTTCTGGGGGTGAGTACTGCAGCCCAGTCAACTGAATATTGTTAAGCCGCTGCTTGTGTTTAATGCCTTAATTACTTATTGGTAATTGTCATTACTCCTAGCCCTATTCTTCCTTGTCCCTGTACTTGTGTATGAGGCAGTACTTGTGTATGAGGCAGTATGGAATGAGGTAGAGGTACATGGAGGTAATCCCTGACTTAGCTACCTGTAGCTTCATTACTCCTAATGCCACGCTTCCTCATCCCAGTACTTACCTATGAGGCAAGGAGCCTCAAACGTAAGTTCTGGGACAAGGAAGAGGGACAAGTGGCTTATTTTGGAGGTTGGGGTAGGGCATAAGAGGGAGAGGGGATCTGTGGGCGGTGGGATTGTGCGATAAATCATAATGGTTGTCCATTTCCAGGCTAAGCAGGCATGATATGTGGTATTAGTGGCTAGAGAGGCATTTTGGTGCAGCCAGTCAAGTTATTCCTCAGTTTGTTATGACTTTTCTTTTTACTGCGCAGTCCTGCTAAGTGTAATTACCTGGCTAGATTGGCATTTCGGTGCTGCCAGTCTAGCCATTTCTTACTGCAGCATTGTATATTTTTTGGAGCATCTGTGATAAAAATGATATGATATAAGTCTATTATAACACGCCTGTACCCAAGTGTTTCTTGGCGCGACAAGCAATGGAGTGAAGATAGAGGGTGGAAAAGACAAATGATCTTACTAGGTCGTGTGTCATTCAAATCGTGCAAGTGTGAGAATGAGAAATGCAAGGGGAAAGGGAGGGGGGAAGAGCAAGGAAGAAGGGAGGGGAAAACAGGGCTGCAAGGCTCCTAGTAAGTGCAGCCAGGACAGTGCGGCTCTGGAGAGTGCAAGGATAACAAGGGACTGTAGGGTTACAGTTACAGTCCCTAAGTGCGTGGTAGGCTGTAGGCAGTGCAAGGGTGACTGATCAAGAAAGAGCCTGGGCTCAGTGAGACTCGCTAAGCAACCAGTCAGTACAGCAGACAGGTAGGTCAGCAGGAGAGGGAGAGAGTGAAAGCAGAGGAGAAGAGGAATGTTTTGAGCTGCTTCCGGAACATCAGGTGGTCTGCTAATGTTTGAGAGGGGCAGGGAGGCTATTCCAGAGGGAGGCATTTGCAGAGGAGAGACATCTACCCCCACTCTCTGCCTAAAGAAGCATCTAGCCCTTAGACAGTTGGAGGTAGCCGCGGGAAGGGCTAGAAAAAAATGGTATTTTGGAAGAGAGCGTTGGATGTAGTGTGGGCCCGACCCAAGAAAGCCTTGTGGACAATGCAAAGGGTCTTGAACTTGATTCTTGCAACCACCGGGAGCCAGTGGAGAGATTTCAGGGCTGTAGAGATATGATCCCTGGGCTTGTGGCCAAGGATAAGTCTTGCTGTCCTGTTCTGGATTAGTTGCAGAGGACGGAGAGTAGAGGAAGGCAGATTGAGAAAGAGGCTGTTGCAGTAGTCCAGCCTAGAGAGAAACAGGGCTCTAGAGACAGAGAGCTTCTGGGGGAAAGTGAGAAAGGGAAGAGTCCCTTTGAGGAGGAGCAGCTGGTAGGCAGTGAGACTTCTTGGCGACGTCCAAGATGCGAGGAGAGAAAGAGAGAGTGGAGTCGATGATGACAAAAGGTTTTTTGCCTTGCAGGATGGTGAAGGAAGAGGGCCCAAGGTGGGCGGCCAGAGTGAGAGAGGGAACACAGGGGACCCAATGAGAAGGATCACAATCTTAATGGCACTAAGGTAGAAATTGTTGGAGGTGCACCAATCCTGAATCACGGATAGACAGTCAGGAATGAGCAGGAGATGAAAGGAGCCTGAAGGAAAGCTGAGTGCCATCCGCTTAACACTGAAAGTTAGAGGAGAAGGTAGAGATCAGGTGGACCAAGTAGAGGTTGAAAAACCAGTGTGATAGAGCCTTGGGGAATGCCACAGGTAGAGAGAGAGGTGACAAAAGAAAGGGACCAAGTTGGACCTAGTAGGGGCAGTCCAAGAGGAAGGAGGTCAGCCACTACAGGGCCTGATCCTTGATGTCCAGGTTCTCACATAGTGGATTGACCAGAATGGCGTGGTTGACTGTGTCGAAAGTAGAGGGAAGATCAAGGAGGATTAGGACAGAAGGAAGGCTGGAATCAAGGTTAGAGAGTAGATCTTCACGGGTGTTCAGGAGAGAAGTTTCTGTGCCTCTGGCAGCTCTGAAGTCAGACTGATGGTCATGGAGACAACCAACAGATTCAATTTGGAGAGTAAGCTGGGAGATGGCCAGCTTTTTTCCAAGAGTTTGCCCAGGAAAGGGGTGATGGAGATTGGGCGATAGTTTGCCGGACAAGTAGGATCGGCAGACAGCTTCTTGAGGAGTGGGTGCACAAGGGAGTGCTTAATGGGAGAGGGGAACGTTCCAGTGATGAAAGACTGATTACAGAAATCGCCAAGGTGCAGCAAGGGTGTCAATATGGTCCTTGATGGTTCTGGAGGAGCAGGGGAGCAGCTGTTTGGGTGACACTTTCATGGATCAGACTTGTCTAGAAACCTTGTCAGGTGTTGTCGGAGAGAAAGAAGAGAAAGGAGGAGGAGAGGTAGAGATGGCCAAAGGGAGGCCGAAAGAGAGGAAGAGGGAGAGGAAGAGGAGATAGTTGACAGGATGTCCTGAGTTTTAGCACAGAAGTGTGAGGCCAGAGCCATGCAGTGGGCATGGGAGGGAACAGGAGAGATGGAGACCGCAACAGGATTGACCAGTTCCGTGCAGATTTTAAAGAGTTTGGCCATGTTGTTGGAGGCAGCAGAGATCCGGGCTTCAGTGTGTGCTCTCTTCTTGATGAGTGTTATTGCTTCGACTGACATTTTTGTGCAACCAGTCTAGGTTTGTCTAAATGTGGCCTGGCATGCTTTACTGTAGTGTTAGGACATGTCTACACTGGTCTTCATTGTGCAGCCAGTGGGACCTGTTTTCAATGTGCCATGACATATTTAATAGCAAAGCATTCATGTTCCTGTACACTGTTGGTGACTAGCGTGTATTGGATTGGTGTTACCCTACAAAACAATTGCAGACACTCTGGCTTTGTAGCCGATTATTCTCAAAGTGTGCTGTATATTGCATTAAAACACATATTTATATCTTTCTCCTAGTACAGTGTGCGGCATACCACTTCAGCAGCACGTTCATGCGTATTGTGCAGGCGTGATAATTTAGGCCTGCCCAGTGTGTATCACGAACTGTGATTTGTTGCTGAGATGGGGGGGGGGCCCTCAGAATGGCTCGCAGGGGGCCTCCCACATTTTGTGTTATGCCACTGCAGTGATTGGTTACTACTAAGAAAGACAGATCAGAAATGAAACTGATACTGATTTTTTTCTTTACCGAGGATTCCCAGCCTGATGACAGGAAATATTCATGAGCATGTGAATCCATGCCAGACCCCATGCTGGAGAAGCAAGGGCCCCCACAACCACCATGCTGAAGTAGGCCCCCAGACATCTTCAGGCAGGCCTACCACCAGTTCTCCACTTCAACATCATTTTTTTATTGTAGCTGCCCTCACTATACCTTCCAAATTCTCACTACAGCAGGCTTCACATGCTGCAACATCACCTATCCACAGTCAGCTAACTCAAAATATGTAATGCAACGTAAATATCCTTATCATGCACCCACTGACCTAAATTATTGATAAATATAATTGTTGTGCAGTGTCACTGTCAATACTGACCTACATGCCACACACTCCCAACTGGGTCTAAATCTTTCGACAAACATAGCATGCAACATGCAGAATCGGGATTGCTGGTGGTCACCATCACATTGAGAGTCACCACCCACCCTCTGATCACTAATTATCTACAGAATCTTTAGAAAAAAATGAATGATCACAGCCAACCAAGCCAATTGGACATCTTTTGATTAAATATTTAATCTAATAAAAAAAACACAGGTTGGAATAAAATGCCTGCACACCGCCGCCAACGCCATTATATTTTGTGTACCACAAAAAACTGATGATAACCATGCCCTCCTCTCTCACTCAGGACCAGTGGCGTACCGAGTGAAGGGGCAGGCGGGGCACCTTGCCCTCCTATGTTTCTTTTCAGAGCCATATCAGGACATTGGGCGGAAAGTGAGGGTGCCAAGCAGTTGTTCCTGCTCAGCACCTTTATTGTCCTGGCAACAGGACACCTCCCATGCGGCAGCCTCATTGTTCGAGCTCTGGGCAGCAGAGCGGCTGTCCCAGGATCCTGACATGTTGCTCTGTGTCAACAGAGCATTACAATGAGAGCCATTAGGCACCTATGGGTGGGAGGAGGTACTATTAGCAGAGACTTCTGTCCCTTAAGAAATGTGAATGGGGTGATCAGAAGTGTGAAGGGTGCATACTGCTGCATGCTTTATGAAATAATGACTATTGCTTTAAAACCCAAGTGGGATTTGTTAGGCTCACATTAATCTGCATGATGCTATTGTAATTTTGCGTGCAGGATAGGAACAATAAAACTAAAGCCATACTCTTTTTGATCAACATGTTTCTATGATGATGTATATAGTGTAAAGTTAGTTTATTATGAAATTCTAGTTTATCTAATGTGGTTTGGTTCCAAGGCATTGCAATCAATAAACTATTATTTAAGTACATGAAATGCAAAGCAAAATCTTAATAAATATCTATATCAACTAGAACTTTAACCAAAGTGTTTAATCCTGGGCAAATCATTTAATCACACTGTGTCTTATCTGCAGCTCTGTAAGTGATTCACTTCATAGCTTATGTTAATATATCATGCTATTATGAAAAAAGCCTAATGACTATAGAGTTGCTCCATATATAATAATAGAGAAACAAGAAAAACATTACAGCTGAAAAACTACTCCCTTGTATCCTGCCCACCCTTAATTCCCTACCTGACAATATAGATCCTAGCCTTCTAGTTGAAGAGTATAACAAAGTTATTAACACAACTCTCGACAACATCGCCCCACTAAAACTCAGAAATAGCAAGCTGAAAGGTCACCTCAACAATTGGTTTACACCCCACCTAAAAAATCTAAGACTAGTCAAAAGAAAATGTGAAACTGCCTGGAAACTTAATCCCACTGCAGAAAACAAACTAAAGCTAGCCACAATCTCATCCCAATACAAGAAGGATTTACTCCTGGCCAAACAAGTTACTTATAACACTGGAATCACGCAAGCTAATTCTAGTATGAAGGAGCTCTTCACAATTCTAAAAGAATTAGAAAATCCTATCATATCCCAAGGCAACTGTGTCAAAGACAAAACATGGTGCTCAGACATCCAGCAGGCGTTAGCCAACAAAGTGGCTAACCTTCAGAACAAAATAGCAATAAAAAGGCCTCACTAACTGTCACCACACCACTTCCCAACAAAACTATTCCACCCAAAACTAAACATGTCACCCAATTTCACTTCTCCAAAGTCTCCACTATAGAGGTTGAGAAAGTTATACTTGGTCTCAAACCATCCAACTGCAAAGGTGACCAATGCCCAGCACAACTTATCAAGGACACTGTTGGGGATCTAGGACCTTTCATTACCAAACTTATCAATGCTTCCTTTACATCTGGTACGATACCTAGCAATCTTAAGGAATCTTGGGTACTCCCACTTCTTAAAAAACAAACGCTAGACCACTCCATACCGACCAATTACAGGCCCATCACCACGGTGCCATTCCTATTGAAAATCTTAGACAAGGTAGCATATATCCAAATACAGAACTTCCTAGAACTTAACCAACGTTTAGGCTCTCGTCAATCTGGTTTCAGGCCACTACACGGCACATAAACTGCTCTCATTGATCTTAAAGCTTAAATAGACAAATGAAGAGACAATGGAAAGCTTGCATTACTCCTCCTCCTATGCTTGTCGGCGGCTTTCGACTCGGTGGATCACAACGTCTTATGTAGCCACCTGGATTCAACTGCCCACTTCTCTAGCGAGGCCATAGCATGGATACAATCCTTCCTCAGCGACCGAACCATGAGGGTCTTCTCGCTCTCTGCAGCCGCGGACCCCATCCTCATCACTTGCGGGATGCCCCAGGGTTCATATGTTTGTCCAACCCTGTATAATATATTCACCAAGCCCCTCTTTGATGAGTTGAACCGACTGGGTATCACCTACACTAACTATGCAGATGATACCCAGATCCTCCTACCACTTGCAGGGGACTTCTGCATGGACTTAGCACTGGTGAATAGAATTTACAGCATCGTTCAGACATGGATGGCCACTCATGGCCTCTGTCTGAACAATGATAAAACGGAGCTTCTCATCCTGGGATCCGCATCTCTTCTCACCAGACTTGGCACAAACTACTCATCATTCATCATTGATGGGAACCTTATCAAGGTTGCCAGGGAAGTAAAAACATTAGGTTTTTACTTAGACTCCACCCTAACATTTACTAAACAGGTAAACTCCCTAGCCTTCTCGACAGCATACACATGCAAACTAATTAGAGCTGGCAAACACTTCCTCTCACCTAACAGTTGAATGACTCTAGCGAGAGCTCTCATTATATCTAGACTAGACTACTGTAATGCCCTATACATTGGAGCGAATAAATATATTATTAACAAAATACAGATACTTCAAAACAATGCCCTTAGAGCGGCACTCATTTTTTTTAAGAAAGAACATATTTCTGAAACAAGAAGGAAATACAAGTGGCTATCTACACTTGAGAACATCTAACTAAAAACAGCTTCCCTCACCCACAAAAGCCTTAACAACAAAGCACCAGGATATCTAATAGAAAGATTCTCTAGAAAAACATCTTCTAGACCAACAAGACTAGTTAACTCCAACTGCCTTGCTTTAAACTATCCACTATCGGGGGCACCAGTTTCCCAGTCAAAGCAGGTCAACTGTGGAACTCACTAATTACCACACTCAGAATGGACCAAACCTTCACTAAATTCAGACAAAACATGATTATATGGCTCCTAAAGAATGCTGACAAATGAACTTGTAGAATTCGAACACAGGTGTAAATACTTGTACATTTCTTCTGTATATTGACTGTCTATATTGAAGAACTTGACCACACGTGTAAATAAATGTACATCTCCTCTGTATATTGATTGCCTATACTACTGTACATTTCCTCTGTATATTGATTGCATACACGGTATACTTTCCCTAGCACTACCGACTGTGTGCACCTATATACAAATTATTGCTAGATTAGATATTTGCTATTACCTGTAATCAATTTAACCTGCGTACTAAGCTGTATGACTTCTTATTGAATGCTCCCTGATACCCTTGGGTCTGGCGCGCATAATAAATACTAAACAAACAAACAATAGTGCATTTCAGGCATTTTACACCACATAGTTATTTGCCACTTGGGTTACTTACGGCAACTTATTCGAAAGTCACTTCCATGGTGCCTCCAAGTATCAAAGACCGAAGCTGCTCCTTGCAATGTCCTTTTCTGTTAAGTCACTCTGTTGGTGCAAACCATATGCAAACTCGGAGGTTTGCGTGTATTTTGCCCCAGGGAGCCTGGGCAATCTCTAATAGAAGAGTTTCCTGCATCTGTTATGATCGTGCACTTATATTTGTGTTGTTGTTATGTGTATGTGATAAAATGCTGTCTGCTGCTAATGTTACCAAAAAAGTTGATTGCGGGGCTACAAATAATACTGTATTGAATTGCGCGCACTGCAGGGCGCGTCTGATGCGCTACCACATACAATGAGTCCTGAAAAATAATTTTGTAAAGTTGGCCACCCTAACAATGAGGGTGCTGCCATTCGAGCAGGAGCATATGGAAAACAGGTGTGCATGTCCCACCCCGCTCTGGGCCGCTGCAGCCTGGAGCGGTAGTGTATGAGGGCACTAGACAGTGAGTGCTGCGTGCTCTGCCTTCAGCCCCAGTCCTGTGAGCATTCACTATTCTGACTTCAGAAAGAAGTCGTGTCATTTCGTTGTGGAGTCGGAGTGCATCCGACTTCAGAAGGAAATTATCTAACTTCTTTCGGAAGTCAGACTAGTGAATGCACTCAGGGACTTAAGAAAGTAACGTTTTAGTTTCAGCGCGTCCCGCCCTGCACCATATTGGGGGCAGAAACGGTTGTATATCAGTTTAGCATTCATTTTCTGCGGTGCATTTAGGAGGAAAGTAGCAGGACTTTTTTCATGGCTCGACCCCTCTCTCTTGTAATGTATACTGCCCTGCTCAGGGTATTGTTGATCCCTCCAATAGAATATCAGAACAACCTATTTCACAATAGACAGAGCACTTGTAACCAACACATCGCGATGCTGGAAGTTTTCTCTAGTGCATGTGCTCACAACACGTGCAAAAGGACTAATCTCCTTGTGCTCGTGCGAAAGTGAAGGAATCTTTTCGGGAGCAGGGCCTGCTTAAAGTTTGCTCTCAAAAGATTTTTCGAAGCCTCTGCATAATGATATCCAAGTTTTAGAAATGCGAGAACACACAGCCGGTGTTTAAAAAGCCTTCATGGCCCTCCTTTGAAAATATTCACTTTCAAATGAGTCTACGGATTGCGAGTTAATGTCAATAGAGGAGGATTCGCGGCACAGATTGCATTTCTCATGGTGTGAAGTGCAGGTGGGAAGGGAGTCACGGCTCAAGTGCCAGATATTGTTTTTTTCTTTGAGGAATGCTGCCACCTAGCGGTACAATGGAAATGTTGTTTTCAGTATCTGAGCGAACATATTTTCTCCATTTCAAAAATCATAATCATTTCAAAGAGAAAACGGCTCAACCCGTATTTGATTTGAACCTATTTTAGAGTTGTTTATTTGATTTTTTTTATTTCCGTGCAATAAATCCATAGAAAAACACAATACATATAATTACCATATTCTCACACTTGTGTATATTGTGGTCTGCCTTCTAACACTTTCTAAAAACAAATGATAACTTAACTAGTTATGTTTGAACAGGTTGGGAAATGCAATGCCTTTGTATTCATTTGCTGTCGAATTTTGATATTTAGAGGCCTGCGTCACTTTTACAGAGTAGTATTTACTTTGGGCTGTACTATAATATTTATAGTATGCCAAAAACACAGAGTAGGATACCCTGCCCTCATGTATATCAAAGAGGGGACACCTTAGCAGGTAGGGGGACTGTAGGGTTACAGATACAGACCCAAGTGTAAAGGGTTGCCGGGTGGCAGTGTGCGTGTGCAACTGGGCGGGCAGGGACCTGAAATCAGAGGGTAGCCAGGTGACCATTGCAGTATCAGACAGGAAATCAGCAGGGGAGAGAAAGAGAGAAGGCAGAGGCAAAGAGGAAGGTCTTGAGGTGCTTCTGGAACCGGAGATGGTTCTCCTCAAGTTTTAAAGAGGCAGGGAGGCTGTTCCAGAGGGAGGCCCCAGCCAAAAAAAGAGATCTACCACCAACTCATTGCTTGGAGAAGCGACTGACCCTGTGGGAGTTAGAGGTGGAGGAGCGAAGAGCTTGAGTAAGAAGGTATTTACGAAGAGAGAGTTGGAGCTATTGGGAACCCAAGCCCCAGAAGGCCTTGTGGACAATTCAGAGGGTCTTGAACTTAATCCTTGCAGCCACTGGGAGCCAATGCAGAGATGTCAGTGCTTGAGAGATGCAATCCCTGGGCTTGAGGCCAAGGAAAAGTCTTGCAGTCCTGTTCTGGAGTTGCAGAGGGCGGAGAGTAGAAGCAGGTAGATTTAGAAAGAGGCTGTTGCAGTAGTCCAGCCTACAGGGGACCCAGAGCTCTGGAGACAGTGAGCCTCATGGGAAGGAGAGGAAAGGAAGAATACCTCTGAGGAGGTGCAGTTGGTATTTTGACATCCTAGAGACGTCAGAGATGTGAGGAGAAAAGGAGAGTGTGGAGTCGAAGATAACCCAAGGTTCTTAGCCTCACAGGTGGGAGCAGGAAGAGGGCCAAGGGAAGCAGGCCAGAGAGTGGCAGGAAAGGTGGGTGCAGGTGTGCTGATGAGGAGAATCTCCATTTTACTGGCATTAAGGCAGAGATCATTGGCGGCACACCCCTTCTGGATAGCAGACAGACAGAGATGAGAGAAGGGGAAGAGGTGGCAGAGGGGAGCCTGAAAATGAGCTGAGTGTCATCTGAATAGCACTGAAAGGTTGGGTGACAGGCATTGGTTGAACAGCCAGGGAAAGTGGTTAGAACCCTGGGGAACACCACAGGTAGACAGTGAGATAGAGGAAAGGAAGGACCCAAGTTGGACTTGGGAGGGTCGATCAGAGAGGAACACGGTCAGCCAGGTCAGGGCCTGATTGGTGATACCCAGGTTATCACGGAGAAGATTGAGTAGGATGGCATGGTTGACATTGTCAAAGGCAGAAGAGAGATCGAATAAGATGAGGACAGAGAGGAGATTAGAATCAAGGTTAGAGAGCAGGTCTTCATGGATGTTCAGGAGAGCAGTTTCCGTGCTTCTGGCTGCTCTGAAGCCAGACTGTTGGTCATGGAGACAACCAACAGATTTAGTTTGAAGATTAATGTGTGAAGATCCATGATTTTAACAAAAGTTTTAAAACAAGGTATAGAACACAAACAAATGTTTTTTTACAAAAAAATGTTTAGTACATTCGACACTGTGTGATTTATACACTGTGAATGGGAAGAAGTCCATCCATATGTCACAAGCGTATATTAATGTGAGGATGGCAGGGATAAAGTCGGCAAATTCAGCTTGGAATTGAACATAAAAAGCCCCATGCTTAAGTTGAACACCAATTAAGATCATGGTGGGGAGTCAAACCTTTGTTAGCAGTGGGCGCTGGCTGGGTTCGATGGTCCAATTGTGACAAGGGTCAGATATTAGATTGTCCAGTCCTTGTGTCATGCGAATTGTAATTTTATTGGTATCAAGGCAGTTGTCCGGTGGCAGCAGAATTGCTGTTAGGATCTGGCCGGGATCAGCGCTGCGTGGTGGCTTGTTCGGACCGAACAAGCCACCACGCAGCGCCGATCCCGGACAGAGGTCAGGCTAACCAGCCCCAACTGCAACCCTTACTTGGGCCACCAGCCGCAAGCACTTAACAGCAATTCTGCTGCCACTGGACAACTGCTTCATAAAGACCCAGGTTGGCTGTTTTTTGTAAGACGAAATTGGCACAAGAAGAACTATAGATATCATCTATGTTGTTTTGATACCAATAAAATCACAACTCGCATGACCCAAGGACTGGACAATCTAAATTTCTGACCCTTCTGCTAAGAAAGGTTTGACTCCCCACCAAGTTCTTTACCAATCGGGAACCTAGGAGTGGCTCCCATGTCAAACCACGTGCCAGGCGGCAGGCTAAAAAGCAACTAACAACCAGAGAGGGTGCGCAGAGGACCGTCAGTCCCGACACCACAACTCCTGAACCCCCTGAAACTCCACCAATTAAGATCAGTCTGTTGTTTAAGTGGCCATTCTAAAATTGCAAATTAAAAATAATGTAATCCCTTTGGGGCTCATAATTTCTTTTACAAATCTCTCTGTTTTATTTCACAGAGATCACTTTGGAACAGAAAGTTTGTACTACGATATGTGCATGAACTAATTTCAGTATTTAAGTTGATATACCTCCTGGTGAATGGCCTTTGTAACTCTGGAGGAAACATCATAGGTGAATGTATTGCTTCTTAATTTGGGCCGAAAGAAGCAGTGTCAACACCTTAATATTGACGTTTAATGTGTGATGTCGGTTTTTGTCATCCTGTAGGGAGGTTAGACTCACTGTGTGGCTGAACTGTTCACCGCTAGGCTCTCATCAGAGTGCAAGCTGCTCACAGTGGGTGTTATGTGGGCGCACTACCGATGCGGCTACAACGCTGTACATTGTCCTGGCATCTGCTTGCAAAGGTGATGAAGAGTTGCGAAGGGAGCTGGGTGAGGTGCTGGACCCTGGCTGTTGGAAAAGATGTTGCAGCAACGTTTGCATGTGAAGTCTGGACTGGAGTCTAAAAGCCTCACAAACTAAACTACTCTTCTGGAGATATTGGACACCAGAGCGGATGTTCAGCAGAAGACGCCTGTTAGATGATGACCGAGGCTGCAAGTGCAGACAAGCAAAGGCGATGCTGAGCCATCTACTCTGGTTTTTTTACAAGACCAGAGAGTTCTGGAGGGGTGTGTCGGAGAGACTGGACCTGGTGCTTGGACTTGCTATACACATGAAGGCATCCCTGCTTTTTCTTGGAGATGTTCGTCCAGTGAAGGATCTGACGCAATAAAACAAAACCTGGCTGCTAGGTGGCTGCATGCTGGTGAAGAGAATGATCCTACGTGCTTGAGTTTACTAATTCATTGTGCATTTATGGCTGTATTGATGAGCTATTGATGCTCTCAACCTATGAGGGAGCCCTTTACAGGCACAAATGTGACCTGGATAAGTTTGATGAGATCTGGGGACCGTTCCTAGATATGTACAGCTGATCTGTTTGTGGGCTAAGAACTTCACGACCCTTACCCCGGCTTGACACCCCTGTCCGCCCCCTAAAGTACTGGTGGTTGTGCTTTGTATTTTCATATGGTGTTTTTTTTTTTGTATAACTTTTATTTAGTTTATCCATAACCACAACATGTCAATAAGGTCATACATAAGGACAACAACTAGAATTAATACATTCCTTGAAAAATTGAATTTAATAATTAAAGAACTATCCAAAAATGATCTGATTATCAAACAATATATTGACAGTCCATCAATAAAAGGATGACATAAACACAAGACACTAGACACGACAAACATACAAACATGTATCCCCCTACCTTCCAGCCTACCCCTGCCTAAATTATGATATATAGTCAAAGCCATCTCTGTCAGATCATTAAGCGTAAAATTCATTAAATACGTTCCATTGTTCTTTATAGGATTCATCTCTATGTAATATGGTGTGTTTTCTGTTGTTGTTTTTTGTTTGTTTTATTCCTCTCTTTCTTCACTCACTATAACCCTGTTGGATGGTTCTTCAATATTAACGCCAGACTATCTGTAATGGTATTTTTTCTGTGACGTTGTGATTATGCATTTTTGAGTTTTGTTACTGAATTATTAACATGTTGTTTCGCTATATCGTTTGAACTAAAATAAAAAAAAATGGAAATTTAAGTAATGCTGGCCTTGATAATGTGTTTCCCCTTTCTAATGGCCGGCCTCAACTTTGCACCCCAAGCTATTGTTTTTCCATTTAAGACTACTATCCATTACAGCCACCGAGGCCTCACAGTTCACACCAAACCAGGCATGCAGCGCACACTTGCATCCCACCGCGGAGACATCCACTGTGCCCTCAAAATGGAGTTGGGTCCAACTCTCTTATATGGAATCCGTTTGAATGTGCTGTGCAAATTCTGTCTCCTTCTTCAACTTCCTTCATATAAGGCACTTTATAGACTGCGGTAACGAGAAGCTAGAAAGTCACATCCAAAGATGTTAGTGTCAGTGACTTGTTGAGTCGGAGACGTGCTGCCGAGATAGCTGTAATCTGCATGTCACAGGTTCTAATCTCAATAAAACAGCTTGGAGTGTTAGTGTAGTTGTAGAACACATAAGTGTGCAACCCAAAGTTCAAGCGTCTAAATAACAGTGAAATAAAACAGGAAATACATGGTCCCTTCCAGAAATGTGTGCCTGCCATGCAGGTTCCAGGCCAGTTCATTTACCTGCAGCAGAGCTGTGAGCAACCCGCTCCCTAATCCCAATAATGTAACTCAGGGATAACTGCGTCTGACCGAGAAATCCATGCATGACCAGAAGGCGGCTGCTTGGAATTCCAGAAAAATGTCTTTGCTAGTAACATGACTGTTGTAAAGTTCTCTGCGAAACGTACAAGCCACGAACTAGAGTCTTGGCTAAGCCAAATCAAGCTTTCATCCTTCTGTTGATGAAATGAGTACATTTGAATGGGCACTGGTACACCTGCTACTACAGGTTTTGGACACCACACGTTTAATGACATTATGCAAAACACAAGTGTACAGTATCTTATTTATCTGACAATGTCCTCCTTTTCCACTTTTGGGAACTGAGTCGTAGGAGAACATGGGTATTTTATATTTCCCCCTCTCCCAACTCCACAGCGGTAGAAACATTGGCAAATACATAGTTTTGACATTTTCGGTTGTTTATTGCATTTTAGATATATTGGCATGAATGAAGAAAATACTTGGGTACTACTCAGTGGTGTAGTAAAAAAATGTGGGGTCCCCGAGCCATGCCAGGGACAGCCCCCCCAAACTCCAAGGTCCTCAATAAAGCATGGGACGTGCCATATTCCAGGCTGGCCTAGGCCACCACACATGTGCAGTGCCCATGATGACCATGCGGCTTGCAGGGGCACACTGCACTAGGCGAAAAGGGTATGTTTTTTATTCAAAGCTTACATCTTACACCTAGTGCAGACATGTAATAACTCTTCTCATGCTTACTTTATCATAGGAGGCTAGAAAAAATGTCATACCACAGTAAGAAATGGCTGGATTTTCCACCTTTTTCTGAACTTCTGGGGGGGAATTTCGTTTTTCACCAAAATTGTGTGTATCTGTGGCCTGAAACATGCACAAAAAATGATATTTCGTTGAAAAACAAAAGTGAAAGGGCAACAACACCACTTTTGGCTAGAAACAGGTGCTAGCAGCCAATTCTGCTCCAAGGGCAAAATTGGTAGTTTGGGCAAAATTTAGCAGGAATTCGCCAATTATCCTGAGGAAGGGAATTGGCCATTTTTGCCCACTCCTACTCACAATTCACTCACCCATACACCTTCTCTCACATTCACTCACACAGCCAAAACATTCACAAACATTGCATCATCATTCACATGACATCAGCACTCGCACCCACACATTCATACATACACAATTCACATGCACGCATGCATGTGCATATTACATGGCCACGCTAGTGGCCGTGTAGTTATGGTTAAATTGCTGTTTCCATAGGAAGAGCACTTTTTGGGCGGCTTTTAACTTTGCTCCCCCTGGACAAATCCTCACCAAACTTTGCAAAAAAAGTATATGGCCCACTCTGAATATTTTTGCAAAGTTTGGTGAGGTTTGGTCCGGGGGAGAAAAGTTATAGGGGGGGTCCCAAAACGTCTTTTTTTCCCGTAGACATAATGGGAAAAAACTTTGCTCATGCCTACAGCCCAAACCGCTGGACGGAATTTCACCAAATCTGCAGCAGGAGCGGCGGCTTGGTCCCGAAAGCATGCTTTTGTTAATTTGGTGAAAATCCGTCCAGTAGTTTTTTTTTAAAATGACCTAAACACAAAGCATAAAAATTAGTGATATCTATGTCCGCTCCGCGGGCACACTTCCCTGTTCGCTCCGCGGACAGGACACCGATTGGCTAATTGACTTGCATCATGTCCGCGTGCACCCCACCTTTTCTCTGATTGGTTGGCGTGAAGCGTGAGGTGCATCAGATTTTTGGAAATGCCCGCCATCTTGGGACATCGGCAGGTGTCCGCGGACATCACGGTAAAAACATATTAAAATACACAACATTGCACTTGTCAAACTTAACAAATAATCTCTGGGGAGGTGAGGAGTGATGAGGATGGGATGGAATATGGCTGCAAGAAGCAAAAAAAAGGTTTTTTTTACCGCGAAAGTCCGCGAACAGTTCGGATGTTCACGAACAGTCCTGAAAAGTTTGCGAACACCTCAGCATTACAGGGTTGATGAAATGCAGTTCTTTGATGGCGTATAACTTTGGCGCCACTTAATGGAACGGCACAAAATGTTGCATGTATATTCCTGGGCTGATTATGAGTGAGTATGCAAAGTTTGGTGGGATTCTGTCATGAAGGGGCACAATTTGAGGGGGGGTCCCAAAATAATGTAAAGGCTTATAAATGAGGTGCCATTTGACGAATCATCACTTAATTTTGGAAACTGATAATACATTTAGAAATGTTTTTCCGAAGTTTGGCAGGATTTTGTGAAGGGGGCACAATTAGAGGGGGGTCCCAAAATAATGTAAAGGCTTATAAATGAGGCGCCATTTGACGAATCTACACTTCATTTGGCAAACTGATAAAAGATCAAGATATACATGTTTTTGCGAAGTTTGGTGGAATTCTGTCGAGAAGGAGCAAAATTAGAGTGGGGGTCCCAAAATATTGTAAAGGCTTATAAATGTGGTGCCATTTGACAAATCTACACAAAGGTTTGCAAAAAGATTATAGATCTAGATGTAGATGTTTTCGTGAAGTCTGAATGGATTTTGTCAATTGGGGGCTAGGTTATATGACGATTGTATGTGCATACATTTGACACTTTTGAAAAAATAAAACATGGGTGGATTTCCAGCAAACTTGCGCAAGGAGCATTGGCAAGGACCTACAAGCATGGTTTTGCAAATGTGCCAGTGTTTTATTATTTGACAAGTGTCATAAGGTAGCTACAAAAAATAGCGGTATACCTTTAGTGACTGAGGGGTAGCGTGTGGCCATGGCCAGTGGCCAGATTGTCTGTATCATGACCTTATTCCATGACCCGGACAATCTGGCTACTGGCCATGACCACAAGGGACAAAACATAGGATTAAAGTGGCCATGTCCACCTGGTTCTGGCTTTGTGGTAAAGTTATTCAAAATAAGGATAGATCTGAAAGGGAAGAAAAATGTGCTTGTGGTAATATGGTCATAGGGTTCTCTTTTTGCCTTCTGCAGGCTGCTATGGAAAGCGAAGAGGGTCCCTGTATGGAACCCTCCCCTTCCCTTTCCATGGTGGCCATCCTGGAAAAGGATTTTCGATCCTACACCTGGACAATGCAGGCGTCCCGGTGTTGGAAGAAAATTCCTGTTTTTTACCACCCCGGGTTCCCGCTTTAGGAACCTAGGGTGCTAATGGCCTTCATCCCCCATTTCAGGGGCTGGAAAGGGGGCATAATGGTCCAGAGAACTCGATATCCACCCTCGTTTCGCTTGGACTGATAACTTCGGCTGCTGGGCCGGTATCCACCGTTCCAGTCCCTGGAACAGAGGATGAACGCCACAATATTCCCATTAGCATAACACAAAATGCAAATGGAGATGTTGGAAAATATTATTTAGTCTATGTACTTTACTGAGAAATATAAAGTAGATGGAGTCTATACATTTTTTTTTTTAGTTCTATTTTTTAACTGTGTGAGGTGGTTCCTAAAGGAATATGTTGTTTGTTGTTTTTGGATGTATTTTCTTTGGCAGGAGAGCCGAGAACGAAAGATGGGGAGGGAAGCAAGGGAAGAGCAACCAAAGACTAATATTGAGGGGTAGGTGACAAGGGAAAATGTTGCGTGTGTGTTATTTCTAAGTTAGGGGGCACTGTTTCTCATACTCCTTGATTACAGCAGTGGTGGTGGCTCTTGGGGAGGAGGGATGGCATTAGCTGATGCCATTTTAAGATAAATAGCAGTTTTGCTAAAAGTATGTACTGTGTACTAACTTGTTAATGGATAATGAGTAGGAATAGGTGTTGGAGCTGTGCAAGGGAAATTTTGAAGTTGGAAGTTCCTAGACCAGTAGAAAATGCAGTTCCGAACTGTCTGCCAAGCAGAGATCTTATCGTGAAGTGCGGACGGGTTCTCAAACACGTCATCATGCCGCGCGCCAGTGTATGGTCATGTGGCACTGTCCGGAACGTCCGCTATGAAGTCAGATGTTCATAGACGTCTACGGATGCAAAACTAGTTGAAATAGTTGCAAGAAGTGTATATAAGTGTTAAAAGCTATTCCAGATGGTGTGAAATGGCAGAGTTTTAAGGTGAAACTTTGGAAATTGGACACAAATATTGCTATATTGGGTAAGTATGATATTAGTAAGTTGTAGGAAAATAGCATGCACTGGTAAAAACCTATCAAATTCAATGCAAAAACTTTGTTAAAGGGACGTTATGGTTAAGTTGCACTAATAAAAACCTATGAAATTCAATGAAAACACTTTGTTAAAGGGACGTTATGGTTAAGTTGCACTAATAAAAACCTATGAAATTCAAAGAAAAAACTTTAAACGGACGTTATGGTTCCAAGTAAAACCGTAAAACCCTGGAAATTCGCCAGTTATGGTAAGCTAAGCAACCATAACTCGCGCCACCACCGTGCACTGCTAAGACTAACACCCAGGACATCACAAATGTCATTGATGTCATATCACTGATGACATCACACGTGAAATACATTCGATGAAAAGTCTCTACAAGGAGTTGTGCTTATATTGTTGATAACAAGATGTCAGGAGTGATCGGGAGACCTATCATGAACTACTTAATCTATTAAAGAATGTACTCATCTAATATCAATTTATTGGAGTGTTGTTGTTAATACAGAAACCTAATCATATATAAACATAGGCAATGACTGCAGCATGCACCATAGAAGTACACTATTTATAATATTGTAATTGTAGATAGTACAATAATGAATGCTCCCTTATCAGAGTTTTGAGTAATGTTAAACATGTAATAACTAGCTAACAATTCCAGACTTACAGCACTTGTCCTGGTACAAACAAAACATATGAAGCACAACAATGCATACAAATCAGAGGCACAAACAGGGAAACTAAAGTAAGGAAGAAAGAAACTGCATCATCAGAAAATATTAATGACATTAAAGTTTATCTTCATGTATACAAATGAATTGTGTGTTTGAGGCCTGCTCATTTCCCCATGTATATGCACCATGAGCTGAGACCAAACCCTAAGGAAAATACTTAAAGAAAATATGACAAGGTTAACATCTAGATATATAGCACCTTTTTAAATGTATTATTCTGACTGCCAGTGAACAAAACCACCTGGCCTATATATGTCAAGGAACAAAAACAAGCGGCCCAGATATGTGATGCCATCAGTGATGTCATCAATTACATTTGTGATGTCATCTCTGATGTCCTGGGTGTTAGTCTTAGCAGTGCACGGTTATGGCGCGAGTTATGGATGCTTAGCTTACCATAACTGGCGAATTTCAGGGGGTTTTCGGTTTTACTTGCAACCATAGCGTCCATTTAACTATGTTTTTTCTTTGAATTTCATAGGTTTTTATTAGTCCAACTTAACCATAACGTCCCTTTAACAAAGTTTTTTCACTGAATATATATATATATACATACATACTCAATCACATCCAAACACAAACGCACACTCAGATGTACACACATTTTAAAAACAATAAAGGATTTTTTCCCTGCTTCATCCCACTTGAAGCACAGTCTTCTCTCCAGGCCTCTGGCTCCCAGCTGCACTCCACCCAGACAGGAACCTGGAACCAGCTGCTTTCTGGTTCCTGTCTGACGTGGCACATGGGAGCTGGAGGCGGAGCGCTACCTTCTGCACTCCAGCCAGCCTCAGTAGGCCCCAGCCTAGCCCGTTCCCCCTGGGCATGCGGTGACAGGAGCTGCAGGGGCCCCTGCTATGCCAATGACTTTACTTACCCAGTAATTACAAACATGTATGTGAGTTGGTGCCTGCAGACACATAAACATTAGAACAATTTCTCTTTGTCGCAGTGTCCTGAATTCTTTTTACTGAGTGTATTACTAATGTTACATGTCTGAAAACAGTGATTTGCAGCTATGTTGGGAAACTTTTAAAGTAAGCATGGTGATTGTAATCTAGGATAGTCAAGGATAGGGGTGAGCTAAGGTGGGCTGCAGTGGGCAGGGTTGAGCCAGGTTGCCATTTGTGAGCTACGATGAGTGGGTTGGAGGGGATAGGCAGGGATGGGCTATGGTTGGTGGGTGCCAATAGGCAGGGGTGAGGTAGGGTAGATCAGCAGTAGGTGGGTATGGTAGGTTGGCCATATAGTGGGTGGGCAGGGGTGCAGTAGTTAAGGTGAGGTTAGGGTGGTGTGGAGGTAGTGCTGGATGGGGAAATGGATGGAGTAGAGTGGGGTGAGGTAGGGTGAGGTGGTGTGTGAGGTTAGAGGGCAGTTGGTAGAGGGGTGGGGTAGGAAGTGGTGTTGAGTAGAGGGAATTGAGAAAGGGGTTTGGTCAGAGTAGAGAGGGTTGATGAGGGATAGGTGAGGGTAGAGCAGGATGATGAAGTCTGGGGGTAGAGAGGTATGAGGTACAGGCATGGGGTCAAATTGAGTGAGGTTTGGTAGGTGGAGTACAGTGGGGTGAGGTTGGGTTCGTGGGGAAGAGTGGTGTACTGTGCGTGGGGGTGGTAGAGTGAAATATATGTAGAATGGGCTAGGGTACAGTACAATATGGGCAGAGTGGTGTGCAGTTCATGGCAGGTGGCAGAGTGGGGTAATATAAGAGTGGGGAATTTGTGGTAAGTGGGGATAGAGTGGGGTGTGGTGGGGTTTCGTGAGTGGGGCGAGTTGGGAGGAAAGTAGGGTAGGGGTAGAGTAGGGTTAGGTGTGGAAGAGTTCACTGGGTTATACTGGATGGGGATACAGTAGAATATATTATCGTGGGTGAGGTACATTGAGGTGAAGTAGGGTGGGAAGTCATAGGATGAGGTCAGAGTGAGGGTAGATGGGTATAATAGTGTGGGTAGAGTTGGTGGTGCTGGAGTGGGGTGAGGAGGGGTTTAGTGGGTGGAGTAGTGTTGGATCGGGTAGAGTAGTGGGTTGAAGTGGGATAGGGTATTACGGGTCGTGCAGATAAGGCAGGTGGGTCTTGAGTGGGTGGTGTAGAGTGGGGTGTGTGATGAATCCAGTGGCGTCATCATGGATTCCCCCACGGGAACCTCCTTCCAGGTCGCCAGGGGATGGCAGCCGCTACCTGATCCTGATCCTGACCCTGGGCATGGTTATATAAGGGAGGATCACATCGGAGGAGACACCTACGGGGGAGATGTAATGGCTTTACTGGATGAGTCACAGTATTCCCCCTTTCCCATGAGAAAGAACCCCTGACACCCAAAACCTTAATGGCCTATTACCAGCTAACAGTTCTCCCCCTTAGAGGAAGTCAAGAAACCTTTTCTCTACATCATTCCAGTCAAGCCCCCACCTTTTCCCCAAACACCCACAGCTCACACATAACACCTTTTGTTTCTGCTGGTCCTTTGTGTGAAATCTGTGAGAAAATTCTTCCAGGAGTTAAAAGCCCAAAGAAAGTTATGGTCTTCAACTCCCATAACCACTCAAGTACTGAGACGAGAAGGAGGACAAGGGAGCTTGTGCAAAGTGACAGGAGCTCGAAGTACAACATGCAGACTACTTGTTTTTCCAAACCTTTAATGAGTGGGACATTTAAAGATGGCAACTGCACTATGGAGACCAGCAGTGTAGAAGGAGGTATTGCCATCAATGCTGAGGCTCCGGTAGGCGAGGCACACTGACAGAGCTGGTGAAGCAGAGAAGGTTGCCGGGACAGGGAGAGAGATGCTGCATGCGAGCAAGGAGTGCCATGGAGATACCAGGAGTAGTGCAAGAACTCCTGGAGGCCAGCCAGCTCAACGAGACAGCAGTCTTCACCCCTGGCTGCGAAGGAAAGCTAGTGTGTGACCACAGAGCTGCGCTGGATGCTGAAGGAGCATCCGCACACTCCAAACTGGAAAGCGGGTGAAGAAGCCACACCGTGGAAGCATGAGCAGCATCAGAGATGCAGGAGGACACTGGTGAGTCTGCCCAAAGCAGATGGGAACCCCGGGCCATTCCGACAAGCATGCCAACAAGTGATGAATGGTACAAGATTGCTAATGCAGAAAATATACAAAAGCAACGAATGTTTGAATGCGGTCAAGTCAAACTACAAATTCAACACCCAATAGCAATAGGGTTTGAATGCAGTCAAGGCAAAGTACAAAGGCAAGATTCATTAAGAAGAATGTTTGAATGCAGACACGGCAAACTATAAAGGCCAACCCCAATCAAGTACAAATGCATGAGGTGCCAATGTGGGGGGTGAAGTTTTGAGCAAATAAGTTTGAGAAAATATCACCATCGCTAGATATACCAAGCACTGCATGGTATTTGCTTTTGTGGTATCTAAGATCTGTGAAACGCATAAGAGCCCTGGCAGGTGAATCCCCCAGGCAGTTGAAGTTGTATCACAGAACTGTGAAAAATATAAGAAGTCCTAGCAGTCAAGTATACCAGGTGGTTGAAATTGTATAAAGAGTCCTGGCAGGAGAGTACACCAGGTGATCTCAAAACCCTAAAGGGAAATCCTGACATGTGAGTACACCAGACAGATGACAATTGTACAAAGATTCCTGGAAGAGGAGTATACCAGGTCATCTGAAAAGTTCCAAGAACTTCTACAGAAAGACTGTTACAGAACATTTTGCTTCAACAAGAACTTTTTGAGTCCAGCAAAGACACAAAGGAACTGTTAGCTAAAGAGACATTTGTGCCATCATGTTTAAGAATCCAGAGGAAGGGGACTACCTTCTGGATCAAAGGGTCTTTACCTTGGAGAACATTCTCGTTGCAGTAATTCTTATACTTTTGGTTTTTAACACTTCTTCTAACATCAAGTTAAAGACATTTCCTTGCACCTTTTGTTATATGTTTATAACGTGAGGGTCAGGATAGGTTGTTTTGGACACAAGGGAAGCTTTCCAGTTACTGACATCCTGAGAAAGATAGATCCTTAGTTTTAGTTTCTAGGTAGGGATGTTCCTCTTTAGAATAGGGACAGAGAGAAATGTCTTTAGCCTTGTGTATGTCTCTCATTTCTGACCCCTCACAGGTGGGAGTAGGGGTAGAGTGATGTGAGGCATAGATAGTGTGTGTGGGGTCATGTAAGGTGCACTAGCAAACGTTTCAGTAAACCGAATAGGCCTGAAACCATTTTAGCTGACACTCTTAAAGGATATTAATTCAATAGTGAAGAAGAAAAAATAACAAATGCATAAACAACTGCTGAACATTTAAACTGCTGTGTTCACAATAACTATTAATGCAGACCACATTTTCATTTGAATTAGGGAGTGCATTTCTTAATAACATTTCTCTTTGATGGCTGCCATTTCCGGCTTCAAAGCACAATTAACTGTTATAATAATTGAATATGCCCCACCAAGCTAGAAATTTATCTTTACTAATAAAGTCTGTGACCTTAAATTTCTAGGTAGAGCTAAAGTACAATGGACTAATTGAAATGTAATACCTTCATTTCATGCTGCAATACTGATGTCATAGAATGTTCTAGTATGCACTCCTATATACCAATATATGATCTTCTTTATTATTCTTACTCCAACTGGCTTGCTTTCATTTGTTCCCTCCCCTTCCCCTTTCCCTCCCCGGGTCCCTCCTTCATTCCCTTCATTCCCTTGTCCCGTCCCTCTTAAAGGGGACAGCGTTCAGTTAGTCCATAAACACCCCCCCTTACTTATCACAGGAGTTCGTGGCCTACATCTGTTCAATGAGACGGGGGGCCTGCGTATGGTTCACTGGGGCCGACCCTGCAGGTCTCAGGTCTCCTCATCTGGTGCTTTTGGTCGGGGATCCTCAGGAGGTTCTGTCCGGGGTTCCTCTTCATCTGCTTCCTCTTCCATCGTGGGTGACTCTTCGTCAGGATTCTCCTGGAACAGCTTGCGGAAGAACAAAGCATTTCTAGTTATCTCTCCACTTTCTCCGGTGGCTGTGATCATTGGCCCTTTAACTTCAGTGACCACGAGGGGTTAAGGCCTGTATCTGGGTCAAGTTTCCGTTGCTGTGTCTGCCTGAACGGTACGATATCGCCCACTGGAATTTGATGTTTTTTGGCTTTCCGTTTTTGATCTGTCCATTCTTTGGCCTTCCTCTTCTTCTCAGCCTCCCTTTACCTGATCTCGGTGTCTTCGGCCGGGGTGTAGCCTTCCACTTGTGGTAGTCGTGTCCGTGGTGTGTACTTTATCATAAGTTCTGCCAGGGTTTGACCGGTTGTCTCATGAGGGGTATTTCTGTAGCTCCTCAGCATCTGGGATACGGCTTGTGGCATGGAAGCCAGATCTGCGGCGCCTTTCTGGCGTGCGTCCTCTTTATGGTCGCCATAAACTGTTCCACCGGGCCATTGGCTTGCGGCCACAGCGGCATGATCCTTTGATGGTGGAATCCTAAGTGGGCTGCTAACTTCTCAAATTCTTGGCCTTGGAATGGTGGACATTGTCCATCTTTACGATGTTGGAGACACCCCATTCACTGAATAGCTCGTCCACTACCTGGTGGAATGCTGTGGATGGGACGTGTTTCACTAGTGGAAAGCGAGAGCATTCGCCTATGTCCCCCAGTAGATGGCTCCTTCTTCCAGTCCATTGCCACCCTTTGCCAGTGTTGTTCGGGTAGTGGGACGGTTTGGAGCGGGAATGGGGGTCTGCTCGCTGCTGTCATCTGGCATGGTTGGCAGTGTTTTATAGTATCCTCGACTATTCTGTCCATATACAGGAACCACACCTGGTTGTGTAGAATCTTTTTTGTATTGGCTATGCCCCTGCGTCCTACAGGCGCAATAATGACTAGGGCTTTCCTGAGACTCTTGGGGGCTACTAGCCTATTTCTCTCAGTAACATCCCCTGTTCTATTGTGGCAATTCTCTCTGTATCCTTGCAATTCTCTGCAGGTCTCTCCTGTCCACCTTCCCATTTTCAAAGCGTTCCGTGCCCACGTGTCGCCATCTGTTGGTATTCATGAGTTGGATGGCAGCCTGTATGGTGGGGTCAGTCTTACTGTTTTTCGTCTAAATGATCCTTTGTAATGGCAGGGGGTAGGGCATTCAGGGATAAGTAGGCGATGTATGATTCTGCTTCGAGCTTCATATCATTGTCTGATGTGCTTTCGGGGATGACTTGATAAGTAGTCTGCAGGGTTGGCCTCACCTCCTGGCTTGCGAACAATGGTGTAGTCATACTCTTGTAGTCGAATCCCCCACCGTTCGATACGCAGTGGCATCTTGATTTTGGGATTTTCAAAGAGCAAAAGAAGTGCTTGATGGTCGGTAACGAGGATGAATGTCCTCCGGATAATGAAGTGGTGAAACTTCTTGCACGCCCAGACAGCCGCCAGGCTCTCGTGTTCTGCTTGGGAATAGGCCTGCTCAATGGGGGTGAGTGCTCTGCTGGCATACACTACAATGCGCCTTTCAGCCTTCCGGTTTGGGTCGGCTTGGGCTAGGATGGCACCCAGTCCAACTGGGCTGGCATCAACCGTAACTTCTGTATTCCATTCAGGGTTCAAGTACATCAGGTGGCAGTTGTTTGCCAGTTCCCTCTTGATGGTGTGGAAGGCATATTGACAGTGTTCGTCCCGTGTAAAGGAAGAGAAGCTGTCTCGGTGGGCTGGTTAATGTGGCAGCTATCGGCACAATATCTGCCATTCCAAGGAGGGATCGTAGTTCCGACACGTCTTTCGGGGCCTCCAGGTTCACAATGGCACTGATTTTGTCAGGGTCTGCCCTGTTGCCTTGGTTCGAGAAGATATGTCCAAAGAAACACAAGCTGTGTTGATGGTGCGCTTTGGGCCATTGAGGGTGAGGCCCGCCTCGTGGAGTATCGTGCACACCTGTCTCATTGCGTCATAGTGGTATACTTGAGTGACGCCAAACACTAAGATATCATCACTACAGTAGAAAGCGTTGGTGACTGGCGCCATCAACCAGCGTATTGTCTCCTGGAATATCTCGGCTGACGAGGATATTCCGCATTTGAGCCATTAATAGCAGAATAAGCCTTTGTGCGTTGTAAAGGTTGTTATCGGCCTTGAGGCGGGGTCGATGATCAACTGGTGGTACCCTTGGTTCAGATCTAACTTGGAGAACCGGGTTGCCTGGTTGAGCCTTACCAGCATGTCCTCAATGTTCGGGCCGGGGTGTCTCTCCCTCTGGATCACGGTATTAGGCATTCTCATATCCACACAGAGGTGTAGGCGCCCATTTGGTTGGGAACTACCACCAAGGGCGACACCCAAGGAGTGGGTCCCTCGACCCTTTCAATAATGTCACAGTCCAGCAGCAGTTGTAGTTCATGTGTCACTCTGGCCTGTAGATGAAAACCTATTCTTCCGGTGTTGTGGTACGGGCTGTATCGTAGGATCAATGTGAAGTCGGATGACCGTGTCCTTTAGCACGCCTATGACCTTGAATAGGTTGGGGAACATCGTTTTTCGGTTCATCGATGTCCAATGCCCTTTGGGACAGGGTCTGCAGGGTTTGAGTCTGCGGTGGGAGACATTGGATTGTCTCAGACTGATCATATTGGATGTTGATAAGTTGCAAGCAGTGGCCGTTTTGTAGCTGAGGAGGCATCCTCCAGTCACGGGGCTATGTATAACATGAATTGTGACAGGGACGTGTCATCCTCTGTGTACTAGGTCGCAGAGGAATTGTCCCTTGGATTGTAATGGAAGGGTCACCCCATTGGAAGATTTGAGCTTCAGACAGTTGGATTGGGTAAGTGCCCACCATGGTCTTATATGTTTTTTTCATTCATCACATTGACAGTGGCTCCTGTGTCTATGAGGAATGGCGTGTCGAGTCTACCCAGATGCACTGTTACTTTTGGGGCCGTACTATCATCAGAGGTGTCATATATGAGCCGGACATATTCCCTGCAGTACTGGTCATATTCGTCGTACGGTTCTGCGCCTGGTGGCTCTTCTTCTTCCGGAGGATTCTCATATGGGTCATCTGTGGAGAATTTCCATCCATGTCTTTGGTCTTCCCATTGGTAGGGTTGTGCTCAGATGAGGCGTTCTGGGGTGTCGAAGACTCTGTCGGGGGTGTCGACTTGTAGGTTTTCTACAGCATGGATGAACCCTGGGTGTGTCGTGTATGTTGCTGTGTTTCTGTTAGTGTTGTACCTCGCACCATCTCTCTCTGAGTATGGCCGCGGGATGGGTGGCCTCATCAGGTCATATCGCCTGGCGGAAGTCAATTGTGGTGACGGTCTGTATGCCGGCAGTAATGGCGCCCTTTCCCGGCACATGATTTGGAAATGGTTTTCCTGGCCACACCTCATGCATTTTTGACCGATGGCAGCAAATTGTGTGGAAATTTGAACCCGCACCTGTAGCATTCTTTCCAGTGGGGTTCGGCGGCTAGTGTTCCACGTGTTTTGGTGGGATGGTGTGCCCAGCTGTCGGGCCTGCCCTTCTGGGCTGTTGAATATGGCGGCAACCTTGTCTATTTTCTTGGGATTCTCTATATTGGCTGCTTGTGCGTTGACTTGTTCATAGACGTTTGCCAGCTCATCAATTTCCTGCAATGGGAGGGGTTTCTTGAGCAGGTGTTTCCTGAATTGCGGAGATATAGACCCTTTTATCACCCTTACTCTAATAGCTTCATCATTGCTAATATTACAAAGTCGCCCGTACGTTATCTTTCTCTGGAGACACAGTAAGAACTGTCCGATTGTCTCATGGGGTGCCTGGGTGCACCGATTAAATGTATACCGTTCATAATCTCTGTTGGGAGAACTACTAGCCGTCCGTTGATTGCGGCTATGAGGAGTTGGTATGTGGGCTTTTCTTGGGTAGGGATGGTTTTGATAACACTTCATCTCCTTCCCTACAAGGTTGGTGAAGGTGGGCAGTTTGTTGGGTGCTTCCTGGTTCCCTACCGCTCTCATAAATTCTTCAAACTCCCCCATTAATTCTTGCCATCTTGATCTTCTTGTGGTTCCAAAGTGAATGGATTTGGGCAGTGCAGGAAGGACACCGGGTTGGTGGTGGCCACTCCCGCTGCAATTTGTGCAGCTGCATCTGCTGCTCCTGCCTGGCACATGATGTTTTTTTTTTTCTCTGAGCGGTTAGATTTTCGTGTCAGGGTCACCTTTGCTTGGATGTTGTGCCCCCAGACTGTTGGGCTGCTGGATTGCGTGTGTTCCACCCTCTCAGCGCTGTGACGCTCTTTGTTGTCAGCGAATGTGTGATGGGGTGGCTCTGGTGCCCTTTCTTTCTGTTGTTGTCGGTTGTCGTGTTAATGCACGCTTGGTAGTGGCATGTCTAAATGGGGTTTCATGTTGTGGATGGTACGCGGCCCACTGGCGGGTGTTCAGTGAGCTTTGGGCACGTGGTGTCGCCAGGTCTGCTGAGCTTATTTTGCCGTGGGCTTTGCTGTATGCGTGTTATTTGCCACGTGCTTTGATGGAACGTGGGATCGTTCAGCTAATTAGGCTTTGCTGCGCATGTGTTATTTGCCACGTGCTTTGATGGAACTTAGGATTGTTCAGCTGATTCCCGGGTCTTTTGTGATGTTCTCCCCTCGCACGGTGCTTCTTACCATGACCATCTTACACGGATCCTCCTCCTTTCTGTCAATGCACATCAGGTGCTGTGGATTCTCGAGACCTCCTCATCCTGGGAACGGTCGCTTATTCCAGCAATATCCCCTTCTGACTGCTGTATGGTTGGTCTGCTGCTCCGCACACGGCCGCGCGGCCCTCCTCGCCATGCCTTACAGTTAATCTGTCGCTCCTCTTGTGGCCACACAACCCTCCTCGCTGGTGTGACGACATTACTTCTTCCGCCAGGTCTGCCTCTTCTTGTGCTGGACCGGCTGCCTCTTCTAGCTGCACACTGAGTTTCACTGCACATGAACTGCAGCGGTCGTTCTACTCTCTGCGTCCACTCCTGCGTGAGACAATGGGTGTGTGCCTCAGCTCATCACCAGTTGTTACACTCCACACAAGTGCACACAGCCGATAAAGACGTTTTTAGCCTCCTCGCTCCGGCGAGGAGGCAATGATATGAATAGGGCGCATCAGCACCCTATTGTCATTAAATGAGCCTGCCGTCGCGGGCGCATTTGAATGCAAAAGTCTTCTCCCGATACACCAGCTCAGGAGAGCCCTTGAAAGACTCCCCCAAGCAGCCATGGCGGGGGCTAATGGCGCCCTGGGGGGCGTGGCGCCCTGGGCGGTCGCCCGGCTCACCCCCCCCTAAGGCCGGCTCTGGACTGGGGCATAAAGTTGTGTCGGCCAAAATGAAAAAAGTGGCCCACAGTTGCAAATGGCAATTCTTTCCTTTTGTATAGTACCCAAGGGGGAGTTGTTTGCTAAAATGAAATACAAATTGTGATAAGGAATATTTATTCAGCAACAATGGTCAAAAGTGCAAGCTACATCGTGAAGTAGCTCATCAAAGTGGCCCGCATTGGCAAAAAAAACGGGCCCACACTAGCATTTTGCGTAGGCCAGTCCGAGCCTGCAGAGAGGCGCCAACGTCTGTCTGTGCAGATTCGGGAGTACCTTTCTCATGGAATTAAGGTGCGCTTTCGTGTTTCTGAGGATGTGAAGCTCCCCAAATGGTTTCCTTTGCAAGGAAGAACAGCGAAGCAGAGTGTGAATAACTCCCCAATAAGGCATTACCCCTCGGTGGGTGGTCACCTTGCCCCCACAATGTTGGCAAAAAGAATTAGCGACACTGGCATCGGATAAAACCATAAAATCAGCGACTGGGGCATCCGGTAAAACCAGACTGAAGATGTGAACGACCTGGTCGAAAAATGCACTTCACCTTTGAGAGATGCAAAGAACCAAAGTTTCTGTTGCTTTCCTCGCCCAGCCCCAGCAACTACTCCCAACTACTCCTCCCAGCTCACCCCAAGATCTGTGTACACAACCGGGGTTGCGAGGGGGCTCGAAATGAGAATCATTAAAATGCTGCAGTGGGGTGCTGCGCTGACCCCGGAGCCTGCGTGCGCGGGGATGCCTGACGTTAAAGGCAGGACCCGGACCCTCCTTCAAGTGTCAGTTGTTGAAATTTCAGTGCACTGGGTGGTCCCGAGAAGGCACACGAAGGCAAAAGACACTCGCCATTTGTTTTCACCAGGTGGGGACCCGACGCTATTCTACGACCAGGAATAGCTCGGCCCTGTGTACAGATGCACCGACAGAGTGCACGACCTCCCACAGCAGCGCAGCAAACGGGGACTGTTTTGCACTGGCCATTTCTTGGGGAGCAGTGTGATTCGCTCCTCCACGCCGACACAGCCCGCCGAATTGCTCGGATTGCACTGATCGGTATCCTGTTTAAAGAATGTTCTGCAACTGACGCTGACATTTGGCGTTAGATAAACACCTGCGTGGCGCAGGAGTCCCGCGAGAGGCGGGGAAGTGGCCGCGTGATGCTGGTCTTCTCGGCGCAACATGCTGCACCTGTGTGACCCTTTGCTCCAGGTCTAGTATGAGGGAGTGGAGAGGACAGAGGGGTTACGTCTCTCATGGGATATGGCCGCAGATTACACATCCGGGGCTAGTCTGGAATAGACTGCTCCTACTACTATCACTTTTATTACCACTAATGCTGCCGCCACTAGTAACAGTATTACTACTAATACTGCTGCTACTACTACGAAAACCACTGGCTATCTCTGCCACTGCTCCTGCTATGCATATTACCACAATCGCCACTATGCTTATCACTACCTAGCCTACTACTAAACCCATTACTAATACTACTATAACTGATGCCACCAGTACCCCCAACCAACCTAGCCAGTACTACTACTAATACAACGACTACTCTTCCTGCCAATACCTACCATCACCTTTGCGTCTACTAATACTGCACCACCGCTTTTAGCACTTCCACTACTCACGATACTGACATTATTACTACCACCACTACTGTTAATACCAATAATACTACCATTTCTACATCATTCACTACCAATACTATTGCCACCAGTACTTCAATCCATATTACTACCACTACTACAACTAACACTATTACCACTACCAGTGCAACTACTATTGCTACTAATACTACTATGACTGTCACTACCAACTAGTACCACTAATAACACGTACACTGGTACTACTACCACTATCAATACTGATAATAATACAACTAGACCACAACCAATACTATGACTGCCACCACTGCCACCTTTTTATATGAATGCCATAGTTGCTGCTTCTATTAGTACGAGCTTGGCTGTGCCTTCTGTGCCCCTCCACGTGCCACTTTTAAACATGGTGACTGGGTCCCGCCCATAAGTGGTCCAGCTTAACAGCTCTCCTGCTCTGGGTCACGTGCCGCAGCTGCTCTGACCTTTCCATGGGGGGGCAGGGGGGAGCTCCTGCCCAGGGTCATGCAGCCCTTGCCCGGCTTGCTTCCCACCTTCCTACTCTCCTGTGCCTTTGCAATTTCATTCGGTCATTGGGGAGGGGGAGGGGGATTGTTGGGGGGAGGGGACTTCCACGAATGGCTACTGTTGTGCTGTGGCATTTGCTGGCTGAAATGGCCTGTTTTGTTCTTCATGCTTAGGGCCTGATTTACACAAGAGTTTTACAATGGAGCAAGCCCATTGAAAACCGCTTTGTAAATCAGGCCCTTCGAGTGCTACAATAGCTTCTCGAAAAAAATAGCCGTTCCTGATACTTAATCAGACCACACATCGCATCGGGGGTGAGTCTTGCTGGGCGCACATGATGTCCAAAGCCATGAGACCAAACCACAGCATTTCTAATGCACACGAATTATAAAAGAGCCAGCAGCACAGGTTGAACAACGCCTTTTGGGAAACGGACTCCCGAGTTCAAATACATAAAGGTCACTTTTTAATGGGACCAATAACATTACATGCACTAAGTATGCTGCACACGAAGGCTTACTGGCCAAATATATAGTTAATAGGGCAAAATTATAGCATTTTTCCCTTTTGATTTTTATGTCAGCGTCCTTCACATTTGTCTGTCAACTTTACATTGTTTAGTATCTAACTCCGTGTTTGCATTGACTCACCGAGAGTGACACCGGGGTCTATTTCTTAGCCAACAATCACAAGTGAGTGTGAACGGCTGAAAATGTGTACACAGCGACCTCTTGTGGTTTGAAACGAGAAAAAACATTTACCCTCTCACTTCCCGAAAAAGAAAGGTTTCATTTGAGTGGTAGTTTAAACTGTCTGGCGAAAGGAACCGCGTGGTCTTTAAGAGCAGCAGCCACAAAATAATCACTCTATTATTTAAAAAAATAAATGCACAATAATAGAAGTTAAAAAGTATGATTTGGCCGAAAGCATATATTATGCCTGCAATGACTCATTGTTCTGCTTTATTTAAAAGCGGTACTTTTCATGTGGCTATAACAGTGTGTCCCTGCCTTTTCGTGGCTAAGCAGACACAGGTTTAAGAGCTTTTAATTATGTATATTTAGGTATCAGGCAGCCAATGTAATTCAAACATGTGTTCCAGTTTCTTTTCATGACATTTGATTCGGAGATGGCGCTTGGTTTACATTCCCTCTCCTGCATATATCTCTGGCGATCCAGCAATATAATTCCCGTACACTGGGGCCAAACCTGAATCCCCAGCCCACAGTTTTCTTACAAGTCTTTGACAGTGGTTGGGCACTTGCAAGGCCTAGGGGCAGGGCTGTCCACATTCTAATAAAAACGAACGGCTGATTCACCCTGATCGGTGTGTTACCTTGTGTCCCATAAACTACTCGCAGATGTACACCACAGGCGCATGCACCTAGCAGGCTTTCCAACTAGATTTTCATCGAAAAGGAACAGACTGACAGACCTGGGGAAAGTGGTAGTTTTCAGAACACCCCAAGCTAACTCTGTAGTTAACCTCTTTACCATGGCGCAAAAGATAGTGGCACTAGGACCTGGACGCCCACGTACCCGCAATTGAAGGTTCTTGAGGATGTGGATGTCCACACCTGTGAAGCAGCAAAAGAGTTAAATGAAACCATGTGGGTGAGAGGGCACCCCAGGCTAGACAGTAACCTGGAGTGAAGTTAATCTCACTGGAGAACAAGCAAAGGGTCCGACTTCACCCCAGTCAATAACTACCATGGAGTACCCTGTACCTTAGAGAATACTGTTATTACAACGTATCTGTTTTATGGTAGCTCAGAATAACACTGACCTTGTTAAAATGAAGTGTTGGGGGCATGGCTAGCCTCCATACAGAGCTGCTGTGAGAGTCGTGAGAAGCCGGTATTCCTAAGCATACCCATATTTTCTTGGACATTTTCCGAGGATGAGTACATTCCCAAACCTCTTTTCTTCTGGGCCTCCGCACCAGTAATGATCCCTTTTGCATTCGGGCCGCTACGAAGTCTGAGTTCCAGAATCAAGGCCATGGTATTGCAGCTGGGCAGTGACCCTGGATTTCCTGCGGAACAGCGAGGGTAGAGGAAACAATGGTGCGGAGCAGTCTCTGATTTCCGATGACTGGGACTGTCCAGAGACCTGAACACATCTGATTACAGGGACTCTATAGAGACCTGGAAACATCTGATCATGGGTCTTTTGGGAGAACTGGAAACATCTGATCACTGGGACTCTAGAGACCTGGAAGCATGTGATCACCGGGACTGTGAGGAGGCCTGGATATGTCTGATCACTGGGACTGTGCAGAGACCTGGAAACATGTGATCAATGGGACTTTGTGGAGACATGGAAGCATCTGATCACTGAGTCTGTGGGTAGACCTGGAAACATCTGATTACCGGGTCTGTGCAGAGACTTGGAAATATCTGATTGCTGGGACTGTGCATAGACCTGAAAGCATCTGATCACCGGGACTGTGCAAAGGCCTGGACATATCTCATAACCGGGTCTGTGCAAAGACCTGGACACATCTGATCACTGCGACTGTGTGGAGACCTGGAAACATCTGATAACTGGGACTTTGTGGAGACATGGAAACATTTGATCACTGGGACTTTGGGTAGACCTGGAAACATCTGATCACTGGGTCTGTGCAGAGACTTGGACATATCTGATCACTGGGTCTGTGCAGAGACCTGGCAACATCTGATCACCGGGACTGTGCAGAGACTTGGAAACATGATCACCAGGACTGTGCGAAGACCTGGAAATATCTGATCACTGGGACTGTGCAGAGACTTGGAAACATGATCACTGGGTCTGTGCAGAGACTTGGAAACATCTGATCACTGGGTCTGTGCGGAGACCTGGACACATCTGATCACCGGGACTGTGCAAAGGCCTGGACATATCTGATCACTGGGACTGTGCAGAGACCTGGAAATATCTGATCACTGGATTATGCAGAGACCTGGAAACATCTGATCACTGCGACTGTGTGGAGGCCTGGAAACATCTGATCACTGGGACTTTGTGGAGACATGGAAACATCTGATCACTGGGACTTTGTGGAGACATGGAAACATCTGATCACTGGGTCTGTGGGTAGACCTTGAAACATCTGATCACTGGGTCTGTGCTTGGAGCAGGAAACATCTGATCACTGGGACTTTGTGGAGACATGGGAACATATGACCACTGAGTGTGTGCAGAGACTTGGAAATATCTGATCACCAGGACTATGCAGAGACCTGGAAACATGTGATCACCGGGACTGTGCAGAGACCTGGAAACATGTGATCATCGGGACTATGCAAAGACCTGGAGACATCTGATCACTGGGACTGTGCAGAGGCCTGGAAACATCTGATCACTGGGTCTATGCAAAGACCTGGAAACATCTGATCACCAAGACTGTGCAGAGGCCTGGACATATCTGATCACTGGGACTGTGCAGACACCTGGAAACATCTAATCACTGGGTCTGTGCAAAGACCTGGAAACATTTAATCACTGTGACTGTGCAGAGACCTGGAAACATTTGATCACTGGGACTTCGCAGAGACCTGGAAACATCTGATCACTGCGACTGTGCAGAGACCTGTAAACATCTGATCACTGCGACTGTGTGGATACCTGGACAAATCTGATCACTAGGACTGCGTGGAGACCTGGAAACATCTGATCAATGGATCTGTGCAGAGACCTGGAAACATCTGATTACTGCTACTGTGTGGATACCTCGACAAATCTGATCACTGGGACTGTGCGGAGACCTGGAAACATCTGATCAAAGGGTCTGTGCAGAGACCTGGAAACATCTTGATCACTGAGACTTTGTGGAGACATGGAAACATCTGATCACTGGGTCTATGGGGAGACCTGAAAACATCTGATCACTTGGTCTGTGCAGACACCTAGAAACATCTGATCACTGGGTCTGTGCAGGGACCTGGAAACATTTGATCATTGGGTCTGTGCAGGGACCTGGAAACATTTGATCACTGGGACTGTGCAGAGACCTGGAAGCATGTGATAACTGGGACTGTGCGCAAGTCTAGAAATATCTGATCACTAGGTCGGTGCAGAGACCTGGAAACATCTGATCACTGGGTCTGTGCAGAGACCTAGAAACATCTGATCACTGGGTTTGTGCAGAGACCTGGAAATATCTGATCACCGGGACTGTGCAGAGACTTGGAAACGTGATCACTGGGACTGTGCAGAGGCCTGGAAACATAGGATCACTGGGACTGTGCAGAGACCTGGAAACATCTGATCACTGGGTATGCCTATTTTGCTGCAGGCAGTAATTCACATTTTACCACATGTGATGAAACACAAGGTTAATCACTCGTGGGAGCTGAGCCTTTCAGAGTTACTATGTGTGTGTGTCCGTGTGTGTGTGTTTGCAGTGAATTGTTTTACTCAGAGAGTATTTGCATGATTCACATATTTTGAAATATAGCCAAAAGTTCCAATCTGGTGTTGTACATAAGATACCACATGTGGGCATGAGCCATCTATTCAGAGTGTATTAAGTCCAGTATTTGTTTGTTGTTAGTGACCCTGGTAAAAATAATTATTAGGCAGTATTCTGAAATCTGTCTCACCACTATAAAAAAAAGACCCCAGCAAGTTTACCACAATATATTGCCATGGACTATAAAAAAAATACCGCCATAGCAAAATACCATGAAATACTAGATAGAACCCCAAAATATATCTGACACGTCCCACCTAGGAAGCTTGCTTGCAGAGCCTAGCAGGGCATGCTGTGTGCTGTCTGGGTACTGGTTCTGGAACTACTGGAGGGTCCTCTGGATTCAGTATCTCCCTCTGTTCCCTGGAAGATGTTTAGGGGAGGGAACCTGCTTCCCTCTTTGGAAATTCCTGGCCTTCCTTCACTGGCAGAAAGCCGTAAGGCAGACTGTACCGTCAGTCAGGGTACAAATGAGTTCTTCTTGTTACTCCTTGCAAAGTCTTCAGATGATCTCTCCAAAAGAGGGGCTCAGCCTCTTTTAAAGCCAAGTGGGCCACAGTGATTGGTGTAGGCAAAGCCTACCTTAACGAACTAATCCTGGGTCCCCACCAACAATTTCCTTTATGCCTGAGGTCATAACCAGAGTGCTTTGCAACAGAAAAGGTAAACGGGTGAAAACATGTACTACTAAGTCCCACCCATCTTCCTGTCTATTGTGGATCAAAGAGTCGCTCTGGTTAATTGAGCTCTCTGTGGTTCCTGATTAAAGTGTCAGGTTTCCCTTGAAACTGCAGAGAGACCAGGCTGTCCCAGACATAACAGGTCACAGCCCCTGATACTGAGAGTCGGGATCTGGCTTCAGGTTGACACAGTTCATATCAAAGTTTGTTGGGGTTTTCCTGTCCTTTGTTGGTCCTGCGACCAGCCCCCCCATGGGCCTGTTTGAATTAACTCTGATTAGTATGTGACTGCCTCCATCAACTAACAAGGGGCAGGTTGGATCCATGGAGCCTTTGTTAGTTAATTAGGCTGGCCATGGCAGGAGGAAGGATTTGCCTTACCCCTTCTGAGATGCCTTGATGTACTCTTAGCGGTCATATTCCAACTGAATGTGACAGGAGTGTGGGGGACCTGTAGGCTGTGTCCAACCAGAGTACACAGATCTAAGTGTATGTCATGTGGTGAGCATAGGAAAATGTGTGCGGATTAGTCCCACACATTTTCCAGAGGTTGATCTACCATCATTCAATTTTATTTAAAATTTCAAATAAGCCCAGGTTAGCACACACCCACTGTGCGGATGGTTGAATTCCTCACATGGCTCTTCACTATATTCTACTCTGGAAGCTGGTCACTGATGGGGATTTAAAGGGTGAGAAACTGTAACAATGTACTATTAATGCAGTTGACTGGCAACTCCACTATTCAAATTTGCACAAAATTGTTCAAGAGCACTTCATAGGATTGCTGAAAAGAAAGGAGGACTTAGTTTTAGCCCATGGAACTTTGAGCATATCTGTTTGAGAAGTAGAGAAGCTCTGAGGGTCCAAAAATGCGGGAAGGGGCCTGGACCGGATCTCACACCATATCTGTGTAAAGATGAGCTAAGAGCCTGCACACCAACATTGTGTAAAGTGTTCAATGTAATTAATGCTCTGAACTTCATGCCCTCCTCGTGGCAAAGCTCAGTTATTATCCTAGTGTACTCAAGTGGAAGGGAAACCCCTGCAAATTACCGCCCGATATCGTTGTTGAATGGAGCAGGGAAAACCTTTCGAAGGCTAATCCTTGGTCACCTACAGGAATGGGTAGATTGAAATTGTGTGATCAGCGACCTCCAAGCAGGTTTCAGAAAAAATCAGGGAATGACTGACCAGTGTATCACGTTATACCTACTGATACAGAAGCATGTGGCCTACCTTAATGAACCAAGGAGGGTAGAGCACTCGCTCAAGCATGCAGAAGAAATAGATAAGGAGGCAGGTAAATGTACAGCTAATACAGTTATTGGAATATATGAAGTGGTTTAATTCAAGCACGTGTAGTGTTTGTAGTGGGAAAACAGGGGTTATATCTGAAGACACTAAGTATCAAAGCTAGAGGTAAGGGAGACTGCGTTATTTTCCTCGTCCTAACAAATTACTCAAAGTGAACCAAGATAATTGTGGTGGTGTTTCTGATGGAGGAGTGCCTTACATCTGGCCAACTCTAAGAAATGCAGAGGTTTCAATGTTACTGTATAAAATGCGGCTGGAAGGGGTGCTATGCCTCTGGCTGAAAACGTTTGAGCATGCCTGTTGTCCAAGAGATGTTTGAGTTGGCTGAAGGAGTTTTAGATGTTGTCCTATTTATCAGAGAAGAGCACTCTGGTTTGTGAAAGGGCAAGTCTTTTTTGAAACTTTCTATCAAATGGTGTATGGGTGTCCTTTATGGTGCATTCAAGAGCCAACTATACCAGAGGCAATCAAAAGTGACAGCAGAAGCAGTTAGGAGCGTTTCACAGTGCTACATTTTAGGCCCTATTTAGGAATAACATTGTAATACGATGGGGGTTGATATATCTGGGCTGTGATGCACTAACATAGCTGCTTGTGGGTGCCAGTTGAGTAACAGGATGTGATGCAGATCCGAATTGCACTGGCAGAATTGTGAATGCGATCCAGCACTATGCTAGCAGAGTGTGCTAGTCAAGAAAGAAAGAAAGAAAGAAAGAAAGAAAGAAAGAAAGAAAGAAAGAAAGAAAGAAAGAAAGAAAGAAAGAAGGAAAGAAAAAGAAAAAGAACTAGAGAAAGGACATCTTTATACATTTCTCTGTGTGGGTGTTCATCATTAATGCAATCAAGTAAAAATGAACATAAAACAGCATCAAGTGAAAAAAGCAAATGGTGCAAATGAAGATACAACAGCAATCAAGATTCTATGGAAATGCAACATTTGCAATGCATAACACATCACCTCGGCCTATCAGACATTCCAAAGCACACTTCAACTTAACTGATTACATTGTTACAAGAACCCCACTTAAGGAGCAGTAGAATAGTGTGCAATATGAAGGCTTAATAAACAAATAGAATGTATAAAAGCAGACATTATTAAGGAAAAGCAAAACAAAGCAAATGGCTCTGACAATGTTAGGGTGTAGGACATTCCAAACCTCAAAAAGGTTCTGCTTTCCAGTATTTGGTGAAATATCCTTAGCATATTTTCTCTGGGGACCACAGTGTGTTCATATTTGCACTTTGGGGTACACCACGAGGCAGCAGATGCATATTTCAGATGCCTGTACAGCATCGTGGGCCAAGTTAGCCACCTTGTGTCGCACGTGGAAAGCAGCCAGCGGCCAAAACTGGAAGAACATGCTCCAAGTGAATAACCGGCTGAAGTGTTAGTAATGCATAGGTTTAGATCGTGCCTATTGCACATTTCCATAGTTAGGCTGCATCGACACAAAAGCAGCGTATTCATGGTTCTAGGCCAGTGAATATCAATAGAGGAAGCCAGCCTCCACCGCCCAGAGATAGAAATAAGTAGCGTGAACACTGCTCTGCAACTTGTGCACGCATGTCAAGGCTGCGATCAACTATACGCAGAGATTGCTTAATAGCAGCTCACACCCCTTCTGACACAACCTCAGGTGACTTTCAGAACCGACGCTCATTATTTCCATATTATCTGGATTCAATCTTATCAGTTCTATGTCTTTCTATCGAATTTAACTGGTCGAATTGCCTTTGTTAAATTGTTTTTACTAAAGGTCGTACCATAAAATGCAGGACAGGCCCCTCACGACCTCCACTGCCACGATCTAAGCCCAGACCCACCCCAAACAGTATTGCATGACTCCAACCCACCATCTACATTTTGGTGGTAAAACAAAACGGCAAGAAAAAACTGAGCAACAAGAATTCGACCAGTTATGACACTGTCCTCTCCTTTCACTATACTCACTCTCTACTCTACACCAACACGCAATTAGAGCGCAGCTACACCCCTCAATCGATTTGGCCTAGCTGCTCACATACGAACAATACTTTATGAAAACCCAACATTCTGATAAAACTTAGCTATACTCCACTGAAATCGGCCCAGCTGCACACATAAGCGTCCCACAGGCCTAATGCAGCCAGACCCACTGTTGGTGTCTTCCTCCAAACTGCACACATTCAACTGATATCAAAATACCACCACACCTAACGCTAGGATGCAGCTACCATTTAGCAATCGAATCAGCTGCACACATAATCGGTGCACCCAAGCACCCTATGACACCTTACTGTCTCAACTGATCTGGACTACAGTCCCCGAGGGCGTTCAATTTACCAGCGCTTTGAGGTCATACCAATGATATATACAGCGCCATATAAATGCCAAATAACATAACATTATGGGTTGAGTAAAATAATCAATACCATTTGATCCAATTTTCCTCCATCCAAGTGGCAACTTCGGTCAAACAGATTGTTGAGAAGTTTAGTGCTGGTTGAAACCTAACTTGGAATGTGCATCTGAGTGTTACCTGCCTAGTGGTAAGATGGCAGAGCAAGCCTCGGGATGATGCTGCAGACGTGCTCAACATACAACTGAACAAAAGAGAAGAGCGAGTTGTCCCTTGACATTTGATGCAAGGTGAAGTGCTCTTGGATGGCGCACCTCTGCCCTTTTGGTGGCCTTGCTGTGTGACACATGGTTTTTGCCCTGCAGAAATTACAAAGAATGGTTCCAACAATCCCTGCGACATTTCATAGCTGACACCATACCTTAGCTAATGGTGTTGCAGCCTGGTGACAGGTCAAACGTTACATTAACTAAGCTACAGCTTCTGTATATGTCCACTGACCAATCTTGTCATACGAGGGAGAATCAGTTTCATAACCAGCTCTATCGCCGAATTCTGAGACATAGAAGAAGTTGGCCCCTTATAAGCATCTCTACATTTGCTTAACACCATATCTAAAACCTTTCAAACACGCATTGGGAGTGCCAACAGCTTGGGCTTGTGTGTGCCGAATACTTATACACAAGCCAACACCAAAACCAAAAAGGGAAGAGAAGTTGAATTTCATGCGCCCTGATCTTTACAATAATGTAATGTTCATAACAGTAATACAAAAAGGGCGACTGGTTAGGCCCTGATATGCCCAGGGGGGTACAGTATAGTATAATACAAAAAATCGAATTCTTGATTATATAACTATACACTTCTCTATTGAGTGACAATAATGAATACCTCTCCCACCGGATCAGTAACAACATAAAGAAATCCTCCCAAATCCTTCTACTAGGAGACCTAAATTTAGGATTTAATAATCCAAAGGATAAACCCACCACAACTCCAGCTAAAGAACTTGCAGACCTAGGATTCTCCCAAAGATTCCTCACCTCCACTCACTCTAAAGGCCGAACCCTCGATTGTGTCATGGATCACAACTGCGCCACCAATATAATCTCAAACTCTGCTCTGCCATGGACGGACCACACGTGCATTGAATTCCTCATCCCCACCAACCCCATACCTAAAACCTTAACCCACGCACCATCCGCCATAACAAGAAGTTCAAAGAAACTTAATGCAGACAATCTCCGACCCTACCTCAGTAACCCCTGCCTAGCACCTCCATTCTCCCAGGACCCCAATACTCTCTCAGCCATCTTTAATGATACCCTCACAAATGCCATAGATGCTATAGTCCCACTTGAAAGCAAAAAAGCAAAAAAATAATTTCACTGCAACTCCTGGTTCTCGGACGAACTCCAAACCATCCGAGCACAAAAGAGCCAGGCAATAAAAAAACTGGCAAACAGATCCCAGTGACCTAAACAAGAGCATCTTTAAACAGCTAGCCCTCCAATGCAAAAAACCCATTTTAACAGCAAAATCCAACTCCCTCAATGATAGGATCTCCAAGGCTAATTCTCAAGCCAAAGAATTATTTGCAATTTTCAACGAACTAGTCACACCCCTGACTACCACAGACAAGATAACTAAAGACAAAGCCTGGTGCACCAACATTCAGTCCGCCATGCTCAACAAAATACAACTCCTCCAGAATAAAATACAAAACCACTGTAAGGCCCTCCCAAACCTAAAGGCCAACCGCCCTACCAAGACAAATGTAACAATTTTAATCACGCACAATTCACTTTCAGAGACGTCACTGAACATGAGGTCCTTAACCTCATCAAAAACCTCAAACCATCTCTCTGCAAAGCAGATATCTGCCCTCCCAAAATCATCAAGGAATGCGCTAATGACCTAGCCCCCCTGATTACTGCTTTCATTAACGCTTCATTCCAAACAGGAACTGTCCCAAATAATCTCAAGGAAGCCTGGGTGCGGCCACTTCTAAAAAAAGCCACACTTGACCCAACGCAACCCAACATTTACAGACTAATAACGACAGTCCCTTTCCTCCTGAAAATTCTGGACAAAGCAGCTCACAACCAGATCCAATCATACATAGAAGCTAACTCCATACTAGGCAAAAGGCAATCGGGCTTCCGGGTCGGCCATGGAACTGAAACTGCCTTATTAGACCTAAAAAATCAAATCACACAAATCATGGACAATGGCAAACCGGCCCTGCTCCTCCTCCTCGATCTATCAGCTGCTTTTCACCTGGTAGATCACCAAACACTTACCAACCACCTCACTTATGCAGCCGCATCCTGGATCACTTCCATGCAGAGCCATGAAAGTCTACTCCGACACAGCAAACGCAGACCCCACTACTATATACTGCGGTGTCCCCCAAGGTTCCTATACAGCCCCTACCCTCTATAACTCAACCATACCTGCATCATACTCCGTCAAGACACTAGGTGTTCACATTGACACTGACCTATCAATGAACAAACAAGTCAGCGCCATAGCCTCTGCATCAGCTTTCAGCACCAAACTCATCAATGCCATCAAATCCTACTTATCTGCCCTCAACCGTGTGGCCATAGCTAGAGCAACTATAGGCGCTAAACTCGACTACTGTAATGCTCTCCTAGCTGGCACCTCCGCCAAAAACATCCACAGACTGCAAACCACACAAAACAATGCCCTCAGAGCCGCTATGAGCATCCCCAGAAGGTACCACATATCTCATGCCAGACGGACAGCACAGTGGCTTCAGGTCAAAGACCAAATTACGCTGAAAATCCTTACCATCACACACAGATGCATCAACAACACTTCTCCCACATACCTATCTGAAGCAATATCAAGGACCACCTCCACCCGCCCTATCCGAGCTCAGTACTCCAACCAGCTACACATACCACGCATCAAGAGAGCTACTGCTGGAGGCCTAGGCTTCTCATATATTGCACCACAACTCTGGAACTCTCTCCCTTCCACCCTTAGAGCTGGAACATCCATCTCTGCCTTCTGCAACAACCTCAAGTCCACATTCCTCAACTAGCTCCACGACTGCCTCCTCTACCCATGCCATGTATATTGTAGTATTGTATATAATAATTGGAATACAATCAGAAATGTAATATAACCCTATTGTGACCTTGTATATATACTGCTCATGACTATGTAACTAAGCCTGTACTGTAACAAGTGCCACGATGATCGGGCTGATGTGCGCTATATAAATGTTAATAAAACAAACAAATCAATTTCTGGAGTTGGCCATTCTTATGAAGTTGGAGTGCTTTCCCTCCTTACAGGTTTTGGCAGGAATCTGCACTTTACTGCATTGACCAAAAAGTGACTGTATATATTTTTTACATAGTGTATGTTTAAGTAGTCGTATTACTGTGTTCTTAATGACTCACCTGTGTTTGTTCTGCGCCTAATAAATTGTATATTTTTGATATACTACTGTCTAAGAGTAATTCTTGTGTCCTACTTTGTGTGCTCTTCCAGGACCTCAGATCACCCTCACTCCTCCCAAGACTTAGCATTGACTGCTCTACAGATAAATTGAATTGTCCTGGCTAACTTCACAGAAGTGTTCCCTGTTTGTTTCACTAAACTATGGTGGCCTCCTGAACATCTGTTCACAGAACAGAGTTCAGAAATCCATTCTAACAAATTGGTGTACAGCGGTGGGATAAGAACTGAAGTACTTGGGTGCTGCACATTGTTGTGGCACTGGATTATATATACACAGTAACACTTTTGTTAGCTAGCTAGTAGTCGTAAACCACTTAACGTAACTTATAAACTGGAATCAGTCACTGCTATTACTTTGAGTGCTTCTAAATCAGAAAAATTAGGAAGGCTGTGTGCAGAAAGAGGCATCACTTCCTCTGGCACAAAAGCCAAGCTAATCCAAAAGATTATTGATTGGCAAGAAAGTAGGATTGTACCTCTTCCCTCTTATGATAGTGCAGAGGGTGCTGGGGCTGCTCCCATTAACAGTCATGATTGATCTGTTGCTGCCTTGACAGAGAGAGAGGATGAGGAAGAGGATGATGATAATGATGCTCAATCCCAAGTGTCCTCTCTTTCCTCTGAAGCTGAGGCAGTGTTAGATGTAAAGAAAGGAACACGTTACTTACCTGTAACTGTTGTTCTCCAGCATGGGGTCTGGCATGGATTCACATGTTCATGAATATTCCCCGCCGTCAGGCTGGGAATCCTTGGTAAAGAAAAAATCAGCATCAGTTTCGTTTCTGATCTGTCTTTCTTAGTAGTAACCAATCACTGGTCTCAGGGTCATACTGCCCCAAGCCAATGACTGTCCTCTCCCTAAGCCCCTCCCCTGGCAGCCATCCTCAGATTTGGTAGCACGTAAAGTGGCAGTATGACCAAGTGAAGAGCCGCAGAAGGGTAGGAGGGAGGGTTCGCATGTGAATCCATGCCAGACCCATGCTGGAGAACAACAGTTACAGGTAAGTAACTTGTTCCTTCTCCAGCATGGGGTCTGGCATGGATTCACATGCTCATGAATATAAGACTACATAGCAGTACACACATGCACAACCACGGGAGGTGGCAAAAGGCTCAACATTAAGCATTACATAAACTCAACATTCAGCAACTCTTACCTCCTCACCAGGCCCACCTTAAGCGAACAGGTTGCGCAGCACTGCTTGGCCGACTCTGGACTCCTCCGTGGAATCCCGGCAATGCAGTAGAATCTCGTGAAGGTGTGTGTTGACCTCCACGTGGCAGCCCTGCAGATGTCCAGCAGGGGCACACCAGACAAGAACGCCATAGTGGCAGCAATCGCTCTGGTCGAATGGGCTCTTGGACGGCCGGGCAACGGTTGGTTGGCCAACCGATGACAGTGCATGAAGCAGCCGGAGAGCCATCTGGAAATGGAAGCCTTTGAGAGAGCCTTCCCTTGGTTCACAGGTCCAAAGTTCACAAACAGCTGTGACGTCTTCCGAAAACTCTTCGTTCGGTCCACGTTGAACTTAAGCGCTCTAGCTACATCCAGCGAGTGCAAAGTCCCCTTGGCCGGCGACGAAGGCGACGGAAAGAAAACTGGCAACGGCAAGGGCTTGTTGAGATGGAAGTCCGACGGCACCTTGGGCATGAAAGAGGGGTGCGTCCTCAGCACCACCCTCGCATCGTGAAAAGTCAAGTATGGAGGCTTGCAGGATAGGGCCTGAATCTCTCCCACGCGTCGTGCGGAGGTGATGGCCACAAGGAACGCTGTCTTCCACGACAGGAACTTCAACAGAGCCGAATGCAAAGACTTGAATGGTGGCCCTATGAGCCTGGTCAGTACCACGTTGAGCTCCCACGCTGGGGCTAGGGCCTTCACCGGCGGGAACGATCGGAACAGTCCCTTCATAAATTCCTTCACTAGTCGATGAGACCACCAGGACGGCCGTCCTGCAGTTCTGGTGTATCAGGAGATCGCTGCCAAATGTATCTTGAAGGAAGCGTGAGCTAGTCCAGCTTTGGCCAGTGACAGTAGGTATGGAAGCACTTGAGGTGCCGTAATCCGTAGAGGGTTGATCTTCTGTGCACGGCACCAGACAGAGAACCTCTTCCACTTATGTCCGTAGCACTTGAGAGTTGAGGACGCCCTGGCCTTTGCAAGAACCTCTCTGCAGTCAGCTAGGATATCGTACCCTCCAAACTCTAGTGCTGCAGGAGTCAGGCCTGCAAGTTCAGCGACTGCGGGTCGTGATGAAGAATGGCACCTCCCTCTCTGGAGAGAAGATCATCCTGCACTGGGACCTCTTGAGCTGGCTGATGAATCGAAGCAGCAGCGGCAACGGAGGAAACGGATAGAGGTACAGGCCGTCCCAGGGAAACAAGAAAGCATCGCCCATGCTCCTCGGGTGGGGAAACCTGCTGGCGAACCTCTGGCACTTGGAGTTCGTCGCCGTCATGAACAGGTCGATCTGGCATTTGCCCCATCGTTGGAAGAGCCGATCCACTTGATCCTGGCATAGTTCCCACTCGTGGCACGAGCGTAGCTCCCTGCTGAGTGAGTCGGCAATGGTGTTTTTTGTTCCTGCCAGATGGAAGGGAACCAGAAACATCCCCTGGGCGACAGCCCAGTGCCACAGATACTAGGCCTCCTTGGATAGGGCTGGGGATCTGGTGCCTGCCTGCTTCCGGATGTAGAACATCATGGTGGTGTTGTCGGTGAAGATCCTCGCGACCTTGCCCTTGAAGGATGGGAGGAACGACTTGAGCGCCCAGAACACGGCACGGAGCTCCAAGATGTTGATGTGGAGAGACCTCTCCTCCGGGAGCCAAAGGCCTCTTGCGTGGAGATCTCCAGTGTGCGCACCCCATACCTCCAGGGAGGCGTCCGTCGTCACTTTCTCTTGATGTGCCGGGGTCAGGAAGTCCGTGCCCGCCACTGAATCGCCCGATGGAAAACCTCGTTGAGTGGGATCTTGTCTTCGAAGCTGCCAACCGCTTGCATCCAGCGGGCGTCGAGGAACTCCTGTAGAGGACGCATCCGTAGCCTGCACAGTCGCACTAGATAGATGCATGAGGACATTATTCCGAGAAGGGACTTGATGGACCTCACCCTGGCCACGTCCGTGGCTAGCAGGCGCTGCACCTTGCCTAAAATGGCCTTCGTCCTTTCCTCTGACGGAGACGCCAATCGTTCCACTGTATCAAGCTTTGCTCCCAGAAACAGTGTCATCTGCGACGGAAGCGAATGGGATTTCGGGTAGTTGATGGAGAAACCCAGCTCTGTGAGTAAGCGGACAGTCTTCGCCGTGTGCTCGACGGCGAGTTCTCCTGTACTTGCACGGATGAGCCAGTCATCCAGGTAGGGGTAGACATGAATCCCCTGCAGGCGCAGCCTCACCACCACTGGTGCTAGGCACTTGGTGAACACCCTGGGTGCCGACTTCAATCCGAATGGCAGAGCTCTGAATTGGTAGTGGCGTCCTTGGACTATGAATCTGAGGAACCTTCTGTGTCCTTTTAGGATGGGGATGTGGAAGTAAGCATCCTCCAAGTCCAACGACGATAGGAAGTCGCCCTCCTCCAGCTGTCCCAGCACGTGCTAGAGAGTGGCCATCCTGAACTTCTGTGCCTTGATGTATTTGTTCAACCGATGTAGGACCAGGATGGGGCGCCAACCGCTTGTCTTCTCTCTGACGAGGAAGTATCTTGAGTATACTCAGTATACTTGGGGACGAGCTCGATGGCACCTTTCTTGAGCATCGCCTTTACCTCCAACAGCAGTTGAGGGACGTGATATTCCTTCCTGGCCACGGGAGGAATGCAGGGACACTTCTTTTGGAATTCTAGAGTGTGCCCGTGGGCCAGGGCATCCAGCACCCAACGGTCGGTGGAGATGGACTCCCACACGCTGACGAACTTCGCCAGCCGGCCTCCCACCGGGGTGCTTCGGTGGGGGCCCGACACTACGGCCGGTTCAATCTTGCTTGGAGGCGGCCTTGCCGCCTTGGCGATGATGCTGAGATCCTCCTTGCTTGCCGCGACCTCTGTAAGCCTCCTGGGACGAGGAGCGGGCCGCCTGGTGGTACGTAGAGGAGCTACCGCCTGATCCCTTGGAGGACCCCTGACTGCCTTCGGTGCTCCGAAAGGGCCGTCGTTGCTGAAGGACTCCCAGGGCTCGGGCCGTTTCTGTGTCGGCCTTGATGGCCTGCAGCGACTCATCCACCATTTTCCCAAACAGGTTGTTGCCGTCGAACGGCATGTCCAAAACCCTGGTCTGCATGTCCTGATGGAAGTCTGTCGCCTTGAGCCAGCCTCGTCGTCGAAGGCAAACACTGTTGCCTAACTGGCGAAACCCGGTGTCGGCAATATCCGTTGCCACCGTAATGGCGTGGTCCGACGCCACCTCGCCTTCCTGCAGAATCTCCAGGACCTCCTCCCTCTTGTCCTCTGGTAGGAAGTCCAGTAGGGGAGCTATCTTGTACCATAGCTCCCTGTCGTAACGGGCCACAATCGCTAATGCGTTGGCTGTCTTAATTGTCGTTGTTGCCGCCGACAAGATGACCCGTCGCCCCATGGCGTTCAATTTCTTACCCTCGTCGTCAGGTGGGGAAGTAGAGGTTGAGGCGTCGCCCCCGCCGCCTTCTTTTGGCCGCCGCTGAGACAACCGAATCCGGCGTAGGTTGAGCCCTGAGGCACAAAGGGGGGGCGTCGGGGACCCGGTACTTCTTCTCGTACCTGTCCCTCTTGGCAGGCATCGTGGGCGGGTTCTTCAAGATCGCAATTCCCTCGTCCCAGATATTGTCGAGTAACGGTACAGCGAGGACCGTCTTTCTCTTGGCCTCTCGCCGTTGATAGAGGAAACCCTCCTTCTTCTGTTCCTCGGGGCAGAGCTGGAAGAGCTCGGATGCCCTGGCGATCATGGCGTGAAAGGAGCCAATTTTGTCGGGCGGGGAAGCCTGAGGGAGTGGTGATGGAAGGTCCGTCCCGTCGTCACCACCGTCGCCATCCTTCCCCATCGTCGTATCCGTCGCCCTGGGGTCCAGAGAGGGGGATGAGGGCTCCACGGGTCGTGGGGGCATGAAGGGCCGGGAGGGATGATCTCTCCTCCGCTTGTTCGGAGTGCTGCCCGACAGGCTCGGTTCTGGATCGTCCGCCGGGGTTCGTGGTAATCTCGTCCTTATCTCCGTGTATAAGGTTTGTATTGCCATCAAAATGGCCGCTGAGTTGTCCTGAGGCTCGGGCAATGGCTGCGATGGGAGGGATGGCCACTCCTCCACTGGGGCCTCGTCGGCGCCACCGTCACTTTCTTCGACCACCTCTTCGGGATCTCTCCCGTGGGATCGTATCTTCTCAAACCTCTAGTTGATGTTTTTCACAGTTTCCACCAGCTCCTCCTCAGAGGCTTAATCCGTGTCCGTAATGGCCACCGCCCCCCCTCTTTTTCCACCAGGGTCTTCACAGGGGTCTTGTCGATGGGCTGGAAAGAGGATTCCCTCCGCGGTGGCAGGGAAACTCTGGGCCCTGAGATCACCTCCACTGGTGTAGCCTCCCCAGGCTTCACCAGGGCCGCCGCGACTCCCTCGATAGAAGCCTTAGCCGGGTGAATCAAGGCCTTCGCCACCTTTGGCACGCTTGAGGCCTTCACCTTGGGGGGAGGGTCACCGCCTCGCTCCCCCTCGGCCGAATCCTTCGAGATCGACCGGGGCCTCTCCAGAAGCTTACCCGGGTTCTCAGATTTCCTCTTCCCTGAACCAGAGCGTTGGCTCGTAGATGATGGTGCCTGGGATGGCGCGCCCTGCCTGGCAGCCGAAGAGCCTGACCCTTCAGTGCTCCAGGTGGCCCCGGACTCACGGTGCTTATCCTTCTGTTGGGCCCCGTCGCCGGGGCGCCCTCACAGGATTTAGAAGATCGCTCTGACCTTTTCTTCTTCTCACCTGCTTGGCCCTTCTCCTGCCAGCTGGCGAGGCGGGTACGACGATCCCTCCTGGTTCGTTCCAATAGGTTCTTGCAGAACGCACAATCCTTCTCCAAGTGCGTCTTGTCCTCATGAAGGCAGTAGAGACTTCTCAAATGCTCGTCCTCCTTGAAAACATCCTGTAACCCGCATCCAGGGCAGTTCCTGAACAGCTTGGATCCGGGCGTCGAGCTTCCCTTGTCCTGGGCCATGTCCATGGTAGGCCTCAGATCTTCTGGAATCCTCCAAAAAGCGTAACTCAACGAAAACTTCACCCTTGAGGGGTGTAGAAAATTCCAAAACGGGTCCCCGTTAATCGGAAGTAGAACGGTGAAGCTTGAGGCTCGATTTAACTGAAAAATGAGAAAATCTCTTTGAAAAAAGCGCGAAAACACAAGGACTCCCAACACTTGAACGTGCGGTAAAAATCTGAGGATGGCTGCCAGGGGAGGGGCTTAGGGAGAGGGCAGTCATTGGCTGGGGGTAGTATGACCCAGAGACCAGTGATTGGTTACTACTAAGAAAGACAGGTCAGAAACGAAACTGATACTGATTTTTTCTTTCCCGAGGATTCCCAGCCTGACGACGGGGAATATTCATGAGTATGTGAATACATGCCAGACCCCATGCTGGAGAACAGAAGCTTAGGCTGAGAGAAAAAGAACTTGAGTTTAATGTGGCTGAACTGGAGATGGAAACATTGGAAAAAACAGGACAGGGTACATCAGTTGGAGCTTGCCAAGCTTCAAGCTGCCAACAGCTCCTGAAGGGGATCTGGAAATGGTTCTAGGTTCTCCTCACATCTTAGATCTCCTAAAGATCTGCCCAGCGTATATGATGAGAAAAATGACTTCATGGACTGGCTGACTGCTTTTCAATATACTTGGGAAGTGCAAGAAGTAGTAGATGCTGATACGATTGCCTGGTTGCTCAGTAGACTGCCCCACTCTGGCTGCAGTGCCATTGTGGAAATGTCCAAGACTGGGAGAAAGGACTTTGCAAATGACCACATGAAGAGGGAACCCAGATGTAAGGTCAAAACTGTGGGGGTCCACTCTGTGAATCTGGCCTTCCACCATGAGGAGGAAGAAATACTCACAGGGGCATCCTTCTCTTCTGACTCCTTCCACTATGGAATAGGATCAGAAGTAGTCTTAGTTTCCCTGGGATCCTGGGAACCGAGAGTGCCTGAGGCATACGCCTCCATCTCTGAGAATACCAAGCATTACTTTGAGGATAGTGCCCTGGTGGATGGCTTAGAAACCTCTGCAATCAGGGATACTGGGGCCAGCAGAACTGTAGTGGACTCTGCTTTGGTAAATCCTGAGGAGCTGGCCAGAGCCCCTCTGATGCCCACTAAGTTAGCTGATGCACACTGTTAGGAAAGATTTCGTAATTGTAGGTAATTTTCCTTCCATGTGGCAACTCCTAAACTTTTTGCTGTTGTTTTTCACCTTGTTCTTGTCTTTGCCAGAGAAGTGCAGCCTTCTGCCGCACTCCTCTGGGCTTTTGCTCCTTTTCTTACGGGGAAACTGACATGCCCTTAAAACAGTCAGTACCGGGGAACGCTGTTTCCCGTAGTTTCTTTTATCATGTTGCGGCTTTAGTGCAACATGACACAAGAGGGCACTGTAAGCTAAGTTACAGCTCTCTTGGGTCTCTAGCCTTCTACAGGCCCTAGATACTCGTTTAGGATTGTATTTGATCGGTGCAAGTGATTCAGGGACGGGAATGGTGGCAGCGATCGTTTCTTTGTATTTTGAGCTCCTTTTGGCGTTCTAAGCGCGTTTTCTGCGCTTCACCCAAAATGGTGGCCTGGCTCCCAAAATGGCCAGACCACAAGGCTCCTTTGTCCTGTCCGCTGACCGTCTTGCTCCCTTCACCTTCCCCAGGTCGAGCCGACCCGGGGCCTTCCTTATTTGGGCATGTACTTTCCCGCGAAACACGGATGCTTTCGCGGGCTTCTACATGTCTTTTGTGTGCCTCCAGGGTGTGGGCTGGGATGTCTGGTCCCAATACACATCCTGGGTGCCAGAGAGTCTAGGGCGGTGTGAATGCCTGGGACCACCGTGGTCCGTGATTGGTCCACGAATGGTGTGAGTGTTAATGAGCGGATCTCCCATTGGGTCCCCTCCGTTTTGGCGCGAAGGGAACCGTGGATATGAGGGGGCTGGAAACACCACTACCATGTCGATCTCCTGAGTTCTCACGAAGGAAGGAATACAGGAGCCAAGTATCCTGCAACCAAGAGGCTGGACCGAGGAATCGCTGGTGACCCGCTGAAGGACTCCTCCTTTGCACTGCTGTCGTCCTGTGAAACCCTTTCCTCCTTTGATCGAACCAGAAGGCCTGTACTGGTGCTTCGACCTTTGGAATAGCAGGAACAGCTATTCTCGGCGACTTCATCATCTCCTGCCAGTAAGCCTTCGGAAGCGTCTCTGGGCCATCCAGTTGACTGACCAGCTTACACGGGAGTCCTGCTCTGTAACCGCCGCCAGGTTGTGTAGTATTTCGAGTCCTTGTCACTCTCACACGCTTCGTACACTTGGTGTTCCCAAGTCTGAAGTGAGTAGTGTACATTTGGCTCAGATACACACGGCCGCTCCGTTGCCCTGCTGTGGTGACAAAACTGTGCAGGTTTCTTCGATTGGAACGTCTTTTTTCTCTACACGACGACGAGGCATTCCCGGCTCTTCTGAACCTGCCAGCTGCTGAAACTAACGTGGAGAAGCCTGGGTCTGCTTGCATCGGGGACCGGTGAGTAGTATAGCTAGGAACTGGTCGCCCTCCTGCAGTAGCCCATTGCTTTTCCCTGCTGTGTAAAAACAGCACCCTTTTGTCCGTACTCGCGCTCTGCTTCTGCTTACTGTGGAGGCTGCGCTTGAGTCGCGGAACCTGTTCTTCTTCTGTTGTGCGCTAACCCAAACTGCCTGACTTCCTCCGAAGAGCTTCTCCTTTTGCCCGTTGGCACCAGCGTGTGCAGGTACTTTGAGCACAAGGCTCCACTCTTCGCAGGGCTTGGACTTTCATCTAGTTAGGTGCCTCTGAAGGCGAACTGAGTCTAAAGCATTATCGCACTGCCTGTTTTCCTTCCCTTTCAGGTGGACTACACATTTTGTGCATATAACGCTTGCGACTGTCGTATTTGTATATATATTGTTTTGATATGGTATGTGTTGGCTTAATATTGTGATATTGTGATTTTCTCGCTACGGTCATTATTGTAAAGGCCTTAAAATAAATGTGTATATATTTTTGATATAACAACTGTTTGGAGTAGTTTGTAAGCGCTCTTGCTTTGTGTGCTCATTGCGGGCTTTCAGTCACCCTCACCCCTCTTGAGACCTAGTCTTGACCGCCGCGATTGCTACCTTGATTGGTCTGGCTCGTCCAGAGGTTACCCTGTTCCAAGTAATTAGGTTGGCCTTCTGAACTTCTGCGCCACCAGGACAGAGTTCAGAAATCCGTCTTAACAAATTGGTGTACAGCGGTGGGATACGACTGAAGGTATCCAGTGTTGCGCACGAACTAAGGCATTTCAGGTTATTCCAACCAGGACACGTAGTGAATTGTTGTAGTATAACTTTAAAAAGGCCATAGTCCTATCTAACAGTATGGAAACAAATACCTTGTTAACTTTAAATGCTTCCAAATCAGAAACATTGAAGAAGATGTGTGCGGAGAGAGGTGTTTCCTCTCAAGGCACGAAATTGGAAATGATCCAAAGAATCGTGGCGTGGCAAGAAGCGCAGCTTGACGCTATAACTTCTGAGGACAGTGCGGAAGGTGGTGGGGCTGCTCTCACTGGTAGAACCGACGGTTCTGCTGCTGCACTGATCCATCGCGACCACGAGGACAGGGAGGATGAGATGTCTAATGTTTCCTCTGCCAGTGCTGATGGGGAGGCTATGCTTGAATTCAAGAAGCAAGAGCTGCGGTTTAGGCAGCAGGAGCTTGAATTCAGCATAGCCAAACTAAAAATCGAACAGGCAGAAAAACAGAAAGACAGGGATCACCAGTCGGAACTGGCCAAGCTTCAGGTTGCAAATGGGTCCAAGGGTCCTGGACATGGGTCTGGGGCCTCCTCTCATCCACGGTTTCCGAAAGATCTGCTCAGTGTGTATGAAGAAAGGAATGACATTATGGACTGGCTGAATGCGTTTGAGTATGCATGCGAAGTTCAACAAGTTGACAATGCTGATAAGATTGCCTAGTTACTCAGCAGACTGTCCCATTCTGGCTGTAGTGCCATTATGGAAATGTCAAAGGCTGAGCGAGCTGATTTCGCAATGTTAAAGCAAACTCTCATTTTAAAGTTTGGGAAGACTCCGGCCCAATATTTGAAACGTTTCAGAGAGTATAAGAAAAAGGAAGGTGGTACTTGGGTATCTTATGTCAATGAATCCTTGAAAAACTTAACTGGCTGGGTCGAAGGTTATAAGGTTTCTACCTTCGAAGGCATGATAAATCTTGTCATGCTGGAACACATTTTTGCTTCTTCTTCCCCGGAGCTTAAGCAGCATTTGGCCGATTCGAAGGAGATAGATCCTAAGAAGCTGGCCATTGCAGCAGACTTATGGGTGTCACATCGAGTGTCCCATAAGGACAAAACTCATCCTGGTAAGCAGGAGGAAGGGAAAAAGTCCAAAGATATGGAGGGTGGAGAATCTGCTAAATCTTCTTCCCGTAAGGGCCACAAAAAGAAAAATAAGGGTAGGACACAAGAGAACTCACAGGGTAGTGGAGGTCCGCCTCCGAAACAGAACTCTGGTTACAATAAGCCTCCCTATGTAAACAGACCCAATGGATCTTGTTTTGCTTGTGGAGCAACTGACCACATGAAGGGGGATCCCCTTTGTAAGGTTAGACCTTTGGGGGTCCACTCCGCTAATCAGGCCTTCTCCTCCTACGAGGAAGAAGAGATTACAGGAGCATCCTTCTCCTCAGACTCATTTCCCAGCGGGATAGAGGCTGAGGTAGTTTTAGTGTCCCTGGGTTCCTGGGAGCCTAAAGTCGCGGAGGCTTATGCTAGGATTCCGGATAATACCAAGCATTACTTTAAAGACAGTGTGCTGATCAATGGAGTAGATACTCCAGCTCTTAGGGATAGTGGGTGCAGTCGCACTGTGGTGGATTCTACCTTGCTAGACTCAGAGGAAGTTGTCAGAGCTACTCTGATGCCCACTAAGTTGGCTGACGGCCCACTCCGTATGTTCCCAGTAATACCTGTAAATCTTACTTTAAATGGTACAGCAGTCAGGATTCCAGTGAGCATTCAGAGAAACGTCCCGGGAAAGGTCTTGTTAGGTAATGATCTCAGAGCTTTAGAGCTCGTAGGAGACACTGCCGAAAGACCCTACACACGGTCTCAAGCACGGGCAGCATTGGCCAAGTCCAATACGCCGCCCCAGCCGAAGGGGAAACCCAAGGCGAAAGGAGTCGACAAGTCACGACGAGGGAAAGAGAATATTCCCCCGAGCTCGCCTACCACTGCGGTGGAGGAAGTTGGTCAATCGCCCGGGCCTGACGAGGAGGTGGCGATGCCTGAAGTATTCGACCCCAACGATCATCCTGAACTAAAAGACTTGTTAGTTGAAGGAGGTCCTGATAGGGACGAATTCAGTAAAGGCCAACGTGAGTGCCCATCTCTGGAAGGCCTAAGGAGACAGGCCTGCTCCCAGCTTGAGGGTGAACCTCCTGGGACGCATAGGATTTATTGGGAAGGTGGACTCCTGTATAGCGAGCCCACAGAGTCTACAGAAGGAGACCATAGGAGGTTGGTGGTTCCCCTTGCTGTTAGGCCTTCCTTCTGCAGTTGGCGCATGAAGTTCCCCTTGCTGGTCACCTTGGTATGAAGAGGACCAAGCAAAGGTTATCCATGCACTTCTACTGGCCCAAGATGGGGGTGCAAGTAGAAAGTCACTGCAGGAGTTGTACCTCCTGCCAGTTGTCTGGTAAGGTTGGCGCGACAATCCAAGCTCCGTTGGTACCGCTCCCAGTTGTGGGGGTACCATTTGAAAGGGTAGGGATCGACATTGTTGGTCCCCTTGACCCACAAACATCCTCGGGCAATAGGTTTATCCTGGTGCTGGTCGACCATGCAACCCGGTATCCTGAGGCCATCCCATTGAAAACTGTAACTGCCAAGTCAGTTGCAAAAGCTTTACTCGGCATATTTACTAGGGTTGGCTTCCCTAAAGAAGTTTTGTCAGATCGTGGCAGCAACTTTATGTCGAAGTATATGCAGGCTATGTGGAAAGAATGTGGGGTCACCTACAAGTTCTCTTCTGCATACCACCCCCAGACCAATGGTCTGGTGGAACGTTTCAACAGAACGTTAAAAAGCATGATTGGGGCTCTGGAGGAGCCTCAGAGAAGAAAATGGGATTTCTTTTACCATGCTTACTGTTTGCCTACCGAGAGGTACCACAGGAGGGTGTTGGCTTCAGCCCCTTCGAACTTCTGTTCGGTCATCCCGTACGGGGACCCTTAGCCATCGTCAAAGAGGGATGGGAGATGCCCACTCCCCCTGTTACTACCAACGTAGTTGATTATGTGCTAGGGCTCAGGAAACGGATGATACTTCTGATGGGCTTGGCTAGGCAGGGCAAGCGCTGGTGAAACATTGGTACGACCAGAAAGCTTCCCTCATCAACTTTACACCTGGTCAGCAAGTCCTGATCATGAATCCCATAAGGCCTCGAGCTTTACAGGACAAATGGTCAGGCCCTTACACAGTGGTGGAGCCCCTGGGTCAGGTTAACTATTTAGTGGACCTTGGAAGGCCTGGACAGGCTCCAAAAGTGTTTCACGTGAATAGGCTGAAGGCTTTTGTCCCAAGAGTCGAAATCGCAGCACTGCTACTGGCTTCAGATGTTGAGGAAGAGGAGTCTGAACCTCTCCCCGACCTGTTCCAGAGCGGTCCTTCAGATAGCTCCTTTGAGGGTGTCCGAGTGGCCCCTCACCTGACTTCTGATCAGCAGGCTGAGGTGAAAAGTTTGCTTAGGCAGTTTTCCCCCCTGTTTTCACAGTCGCCTGGTTTGACACCTTGGTGCAAACATAACATTGACACAGGAGACAGTGTACCTACCAAAAGTAGGGGATACAGGATGTCAGACAAAGTACGGTCTTATATTAAGACCGAGGTCAACAAGATGTTAGACCTTGGGGTGATTGAACCCTCTAGTAGTCCTTGGTCCAGCCCTGTGGTTTTGGTTCCAAAGGCAGGCACTTCTGAATTGAGGTTCTGCGTGGATTACAGGGCTCTGAATGCTGTCACCAAGACAGATGCACACCCCTTGCCTCGAACAGATGAGCTGGTGGATACTTTGGGTGCCTCCAAGTACCTCAGCACGTTTGACCTCACTGCTGGCTATTGGCAAATAGCTTTAGCAGAGCATGCCAAGGAGAAGACAGCATTTTCTACTCCAGACGGCCTTTACCAATTCCGGGTAATGCCGTTCGGATTGAAGAATGCACCTGCCACTTTCCAGAGGCTTGTGAATCATGTGTTGAATGGGTTGGACAAATTCTGTCTTGCATATCTGGACGATATAGCAGTTTTCAGTGCCACCTGGGAAGACCATGTGAAACACCTCGGGATTGTGCTCCAGGCTCTTCAGAAAGCCCACTTGACCATAAAGGCTAGTAAATGCCAGATTGGACAAGGCTCAGTGGTTTACCTTGGACATGAAGTAGGTGGAGGGAGGATACAGCCTCTACCCAGTAAAGTACAAGCAGTACAAGACTGGCCTACCCCCACTACGCTAACCCAAGTGAGAGCCTTCTTAGGACTCACGGGGTATTACCGCAATTTTGTGGCAGACTATGGCACCATAACTGCTCCTCTGACTGCCCTCACAACTCCGAAGAAACCCAAGAAGGTAACTTGGACCGACGATTGTGAGAAGGCCTTCAATGGCTTAAAAGACTCCTTGTGCCAGGCCCCTGTCCTCAGGGCCCCTGATTATCAAAGACCTTTTATCGTGCAGACGGACGCCTCTGACACTGGGATAGGAGCTGTACTATCACAAGTAGATGAGAAGGGTAAGGAACACCCTATCGGTTTTATTAGTCGCCAGCTTAAGGACAGAGAGCTCAGATGGTCCACGGTAGAGAAAGAATGTTTCTCTGTTGTGTGGGCCCTAAGGAAGCTGAGGCCCTACCTCTATGGGACCCACTTCACTGTGCAAACTGACCATAAGCCGTTAAAGTGGCTAATGAACATGAAGGGGGAGAATCCAAAGTTGCTTAGGTGGTCCATAAGTCTACAAGGCTTCGACTTCACTATTGAGCATAGGCCAGGTGTCCAACATAGCAATGCTGATGGGTTGTCCAGAATTTTTAACCGACCTGAACAAGAGACTCATCCAGGGGTGGATTAGTTCCCCCTGTCCATAGTCTGGGAGGGGCGAGTGTTAGGAAAGATTTCATAATTGTAGGTAATTTTCCTTCCATGTGGCAACCCCTAAACTTTTTGCTGTTGTTTTTCACCTTGTTCTTGACTTTGCCAGAGAAGTGCAGCCTTCTGCCGCACTCCTCTGGGCTTTCGATCCTTTTCTTATGGGGAAACTGACATGCCCTTAAGACAGTCAGTACCGGGGAACGCTGTTTCCCGTAGTTTCTTTTATCATGTTGCGGCTTTAGTGCAACATGACACAAGAGGGCACTGTAAGCTAAATTACAGCTCTCTTGGGTCTCTAGCCTTCTACAGGCCCTAGATACTCGTTTAGGATTGTATTTGATCGGTGCAAGTGATTCAGGGACGGGAATGGTGGTAGCGATCGTTTCTTTGTATTTTGAGCTCCTTTTGGCGTTCTAAGCGCGTTTTCTGCGCTTCACCCAAAATGGTGGCCTGGCTCCCAAAATGGCCAGACCACGAGGCTCCTTTGTCCTGTCCGCTGACCGTCTTGCTCCCTTCACCTTCCCCAGGTCGAGCCGACCCGGGGCCTTCCTTATTTGGGCATGTACTTTCCCGCGAAACACGGATGCTTTCGCGGGCTTCTACATGTCTTTTGTGTGCCTCCAGGGTGTGGGCTGGGATGTCTGGTCCCAATACACATCCTGGGTGCCAGAGAGTCTAGGGCGGTGTGAATGCCTGGGACCACCGTGGTCCGTGATTGGTCCACGAATGGTGTGAGTGTTAATGAGCGGATCTCCCATTGGGTCCCCTCCGTTTTGGCGCGAAGGGAACCGTGGATAAGAGGGGGCTGGAAACACCACTACCATGTCGATCTCCTGAGTTCTCACGAACGAAGGAATACAGGAGCCAAGTATCCTGCAACCAAGAGGCTGGACCGAGGAATCGCTGGTGACCCGCTGAAGGACTCCTCCTTTGCACTGCTGTCATCCTGTGAAACCCTTTCCTCCTTTGATCGAACCAGAAGGCCTATACTGGTGCTTCGACCTTTGGAATAGCAGGAACAGCTATTCTCGGCGACTTCATCATCTCCTGCCAGTAAGCCTTCGGAAGCGTCTCTGGGCCATCCAGTTGACTGACCAGCTTACACGGGAGTCCTGCTCTGTAACCGCCGCCAGGTTGTGTAGTATTTCGAGTCCTTGTCACTCTCACACGCTTCGTACACTTGGCGTTCCCAAGTCTGAAGTGAGTAGTGTACATTTGGCTCAGATACACACGGCCGCTCCGTTGCCCTGCTGTGGTGACAAAACTGTGCAGGTTTCTTCGATTGGGACGTCTTTTTTCTCTACACGACGACGAGGCATTCCCGGCTCTTCTGAACCTGCCAGCTGCTGAAACTAACGTGGAGAAGCCTGGGTCTGCTTGCATCGGGGACCGGTGAGTAGTATAGCTAGGATCTGGTCGCCCTCCTGCAGTAGCCCATTGCTTTTCCCCGCTGTGTAAAAACAGCACCCTTTTGTCCGTACTTGCGCTCTGCTTCTGCTTACTGTGGAGGCTGCGCTTGAGTCGCGGAACCTGTTCTTCTTCTGTTGTGCACTAACCCGAACTGCCTGACTTCCTCCGAAGAGCTTCTCCTTTTGCCCGTTGGAACCAGCGTGTGCAGGTACTTTGAGCACAAGGCTCCACTCTTCGCAGGGCTTGGACTTTCATCTAGTTAGGTGCCTCTGAAGGCGAACTGAGTCTAAAGCATTATCGCACTGCCTGTTTTCCTTCCCTTTCAGGTGGACTACACATTTCGTGCATATAACGCTTGCGACTGTCGTATTTGTATATATATTGTTTTGATATGGTATGTGTTGGCTTAATATTGTGATATTGTGATTTTCTCGCTACGATCATTATTTTAAAGGCCTTAAAATAAATGTGTATATATTTTTGATATAACAACTGTTTGGAGTAGTTTGTAAGCGCTCTTGCTTTGTGTGCTCATTGCGGGCTTTCAGTCACCCTCACCCCTCTTGAGACCTAGTCTTGACCGCCGCGATCGCTACCTTGATTGGTCTGGCTCGTCCAGAGGTTACCCTGTTCCAAGTAATTAGGTTCGCCTTCTGAACTTCTGCGCCACCAGGACAGAGTTCAGAAATCCGTCTTAACACACACCTCTCAAGTTTCCAGTTAATCCTGAAACTCTAGCTGTGAATGGTTCAGTAGTCGGGATACCTGTAAGTGTCCAGAGGCAAGTTCCTGGAAGAGTACAGCAGGAAAATGATCTCAGAGACTTAGGTCTTGTGGGAGACCCTGCACTAGGTCTCAAACAAAGGCTGCCCTGGCCAAGCCCAAGGCTGAGCCAAAGCCAAAGGGAAACCTCAAGGCTAAAGGAGTCATAAAAACAAAAGAGGGGAAAAGAAAATATTCCCCCAACTCACCTACGACTGAGGTGGAGGCAGTTGGCCAAGCTCCTGAACCTGACGAGGACAAGGAGCTGCCTGAAGTATTTGACATCCATGACCACCCTGATATGCATAGTTTCCTTGCAGAAGGTGGTCCTGGAAGGGAAGAATTCAGTAACGGCCAAAGTGAGTGCCCATCTTTTGAAGGCCTTAGGAGACAGGCCTGTTCCCAGCTTGAGGGTGCACCTCTTGGGAAACAGAATGTATTGAGAAGGTGGGCTACTATAAAGTGAGCTCACAGAGTCAACTGAAGGAGACCACGGGAGGTTGGTGGCCCCCTTCAAGTTAGACCCTTCTTCCTGCAGTTGTCCCATGAAGTCCCCCTTGAAAGTCATCTTGGTATCAATAAAACTAAGGAGAGGTTGTCCATTTACTTCTACTGGCCCAAGATGGGGGTCCAGGTAGAAGGTCTCTACAGGAGTTGTGCTACTTGCCAAATCTCTGGTAAAAGTGCCACAGCAATTTAGGCTCCATTGGTACCACTCCCAGTAGTGGGTATACCATTTGAGAAGGTAGAGATTGACACTGTTGGTCCCCCTGACCCTTGAACATCCTCTGGCAGCAGGTCTATTCTGGTGTTAGTTGCCCATGCCACAAGATATCCTGAAGCAATCCAACTGAAGACAGTAACTGCCAGGTCAGTTGCTAAGGCTTTACTTGGCATATTCACTAGGGTTGGATGCACTAAAGAAGTTGTGCCTCACAGAGGCAGAAACTTCATGTCCAAGTATATGCAAGCCATGTGGAATGAGTGTGAGGTCTCCTGTGTGTTTTCTCAGCTTCTCATACACAAACAAATGGCTTAGTTGAGAGACTTAATAGAACTCTTAAAAGCATTATTGGAGCTCCCAAGCCCCAGAGGAGAACGTGGGATCTATTTTTACCATGCTTACTCTTTGCTTACAGTGAGGTCCCTCAACAAGGGGGTGGTGTTAACGCCTTTGGAATTCTCTTTGGTCACCCTATCAGGGGTCCCCTAGCTATAGTTAAGGAAGGATGGGAGCTCCCCACTCCTCTGGGCACTATCCATGTAGTGACTATGTGCTGGGATTACGAAAGAGGATGGCCTTACTGATGCCTCAGGCCAGTGACAAGTTTAAGGCTGGTCAGGCCTTGGTCAAACATTGGTATGACCAGAAGGCTTCACTTGATCATGTTCCCCCTGGCCAAGAAGTCCTTATAGGGCCCTACATTTTAAGTGGTCAGGCCCTTACAAAGTTGTGGAGCAACTTGGTGAGGTGAACTATTTAGTGAACCTTGGAAGGCCTGGTCAAGCCCCAAAAGTGTTCCCTATAAAAAGGCTGAAGGCATTCATCCCTAGGGTGGAAATGGCTTCTCTGCCCTTGGCATCAGACAGAGAGGAAGAGGAATCTGAACCCCTCCCTCTCCTGTTACAAGGCATTCCCTCATATTGCTCCATTGAGGGTGTCAAATTGGCCCCTCAGCTGTCGCCTAAGCAGCAAGGTGAGGTGAGAAGTTTGCTGAGGCAATTCTCCCCTTTGTTCTCACTCACTCCAGGTTTGACACCTTAGTGCAAATATGACATTAACACTGGAGATTGTGTGCTTACCAAAAGTAGGAGCTATAGGATGTCGGACAAATGTAGGTCCCACATCAAGTCTGAGGTCAACAAGATGCTGGATCATGGGGTGATTGAACCCTCTAGTAGTCCATGGTCCAGCCCTGTCGTTCTGGTGCCAAAGGCAGGTACCTCTGAGTTGAGGTTCTGGGTGGATTGCAGGGCTCTGAATACTATCACCAAGGCAGATGCTCACCCACTACCAAGAACAGATGAATTGGTAGACAAGCTGGGTACCGCAATGTAACCAAGCACCTTTAATCTCACTGCAGGGTATTGTCAAACATCCCTGACAGAAAGTGCAAACAAGAAGACAGCATTTTCAACTCCAGAAGGGCTTTCGGCTGTGAGAGAGAAGCGTGTGTCAGTCCACGAGAGTTGGATGCTCCTGCATCACTGTGCGACAGTGGCGGTTGCTGCTAGTGACTTTCCAGATCCATCTCCTGATGTAAATCGGACCTGCATCCACACCAGCAGCATCTGTGCACTTTGAAGCATAACCAAGGAGGGGATTTTGTAGTCCAGGTGACCTTCTTAATACCTGCCAAGTTTGACCCCAGGGTGAGCGACAAGGGTTGAGAGTAATCAAATCCCTAGTTCATCCATACTGTTTTTACGCATAAAGGATCCCTTGTGATCCTTCACTTGGGTGGCTCCTGCTCCCTTGAGTTGGCCAAAAGTTGGGTACAGCTTTGTTCTCCATAGAAAACCCGCCCCTGACTCTTCGAACCAAATTCCTCACACTCCAGTGTACTCTTCTAACATTTCCTTCCCATTGAAGTTTGTCCTTTGTGAACTTTACGCATCAGCGAACACTTTTACACACAAACATAACATTGATCACAAGGCTCTAACCTTCTTAGGGCTGGACTTCTTAAGTTAGGGAATATCCATTTCTGGAGTTAGTCATTGTGATAAAGTTTGTGTGCTTTCCCTCCTTACAGGTTTTGGCAGGAATCTGCACTTTACCGCATTGACCGAAAAGTGACTGTACATATATTTTACATAGTGGTGTTTAAGTAGTAGTATTACTGTGTTCTTGATGACTCACCTGTGTTTGTTCTGGGCCAAATAAATTGTATATTTTTGATATACGATTGTCTAAGAGTAATTTGTGTGTCCTACTGTGTGCTCATCCAGGACCTCAGATCATCCCCACTGTTCCTGTGACTTAGTCTTGACTGCTCTCCAAGCTACCCTGAATTCTCCTGGCTAACTTTGTAGAAGTGTTCCTGTTTCACTAAACTAGGGTGGCTTCCTGAACATCTGTTCACCAGAGCAGAGTTCAGAAATCCATTCTAACACCAGGTCTTAGTGGACTCCATCTCCACTGGAGTTATGTTGTATTAAAGATTGCATTTCTGATTACAAGTAACCGCTTTTGCTTAACTATCCCTCCCAGGCTGCACCCATGCATGCCAACATTGACTCCCGTAGAAATCTTGTCTGAAAAATTGTGGATTTTAGAAGCATATTCATGTAGTGGTGAGGAGAGGGTCCCAGGAATGGCCCTTATGTGGCTGTGACGCAGAATGAATAATGAAAGGTGTAATTCACTGTTTGGCCAGTCACTGATTGCACCATGTATCACAGATATGAGTAGAGATATTCTGTCACACAGCCATTTAAACTGTATCCAGTTGATGGTTTCGCGGAAACGGAGGTCTCATCAATGGACAATAAAGACAGGTATAGATGACGTCATTAGGGACATCCTGACATAGCTGCGTTAGCCATGAAGCAAATATGCATCCATTCATGAAGCTACACAAACATGCAGTAGGCTATTGCTTGTAGGCATGAAAAACATGCTTATAACTCCTGTAGGTAGAGGACGGATACATTTATATAATGCTAAGAACCTTTCCTTTCTTTTGTCAAAGCAAAATCACAAGATGCAGAATATATGTAGACCAAGCTTGCAGGTGCTTTATTGCAACTAATCATAAGAAGCCATGAAAACACATAGAAAACCTATAGGGTGACTGATGTGAATAAGGTTGGAAAGACAGGCCTCAGACACATTGAAGGGGAGACATGATCCCTGCAGCACGAGGCACAGAGCTGGCGTTCACAGCCAAGGACAAGGGCAGATGTCAAATTCCTGGTTTCCGAGGCAGCAAAAGCCACCAGCAAGAATTCCGAATACAATCCTCATAATTGCAGACAGAAGAGCTTTGTTTTGCGGTCCTCTCACGGGTGACCCATCAGAACAGGACAATGCTAATTTAGTCATGGTGGGAAGAGAAGAGAGAAGCTGTTCCGAGCAAGATGGAGTGGAATGATACAAGTGTTGCCCACCAAAACTACAACCTGCAGGCACTCTCCCAGGTTTAGGTGATCAGACAGTGATAACAATATGAAATACACAGCCCTCCATGTTCTTTCCCATCACCTTGAAAAGGTACACTCTGCTCTGTGACCAGACAGGGTCCCAGGCCTGGGAGGACCAGCTCTATCCAATCCAGAAGTTGGGTTTGTGAGGTGGTATAAAATGTAGCACGGGCCAATGGTCTTTCTGCGACCCTACAACAGTGTTGTTTGTAACATTTAGGGGTAGCAGAGTCATCTGATATGGATAAATATACTAATGTACTGTTTGTGTATATGTGGTTAGCCCAAACTGATAAATGAGGACACCCCATACGTTTTTGTGGTGCACTTGTTTTTTGTGACATCACACGCAAACAAAACTGTGTGACACATGCTCAGAAGCTGAGAATGCTGGAGAATTGTTTCTTCCTGTGTGACCCCTGTCTGTATTGGATAATAAAGACAGGATATTTTGCCCCCTGGCTGAGTCTTCCGTTCTTGCAGTGGGGAGCATTTGATGGGTCCAAGTTTCTCTGCTAAGCATCTGGACGAATGCTGAGAGATCCCATTCGCAAGTCCTTAAGAGTGTTATTTCCTACAAAAATCGTCTAGAATTAAGTCTCATCACCCGCATATGCTTGCTTGTGTGACTGCAAGACACTGATGTGGACACCAACATTCCACCAAGTCTCCACATCGCTACACCTCGCTGCCAAAATGTGCATTCACTGGCAGAAGTTAAATTACGGGACTAGGCTGTTCATTTACATTTGATATGACTACGGTGGTGGGCGGGAGTTTGTGCAGCTGCATGTGAAAAGCGGACCATGCCCGGCTGCCTGTTTCAATCGTTGGGGTTTTCTGCTCTACTCTTCGACAAACTGCTGAATGGGCGCCCGCTGTAAAAGACTCATTCATATTTTTGCACATATGAGGTGTCCAGTAGTTATCGGTACATGTGGTTGAGTAGAAGTAGAAGCTGTACGCTGAAACCATGAAATGAAAATAACTCGATGAAAAGACCATCCAGTTCAGAGTCTGCTTCACTGGCTGACAAGTGCCGGTGACTGTTGCCGCACCCTTGTGTCACTCGTAGTAGCAGCAGAATTGGTGAAAACCCGGCTGCTGGTGACCATGCATAGGCCCGCGGTGATGTATGCAGTGCACACGCATCATCCAGGGCTGTGCCAAAAACAGGCAATGCTGCTTCAGGAACCAAGGGCGCAAAGGGGAAGATGTTACAATATACCCACCCCAACCAGCAACACGCATAATCACCTAGGCTTTTCTTCCTATGGGCACATGGGGCTTGACCACCCCCACTTATTATGGGCTCCACCGTGCTAAAATGAGAAGGTGCACTGAAGTTTGGAGTATAGACCACACTTAAGTAGCACATACTGCGAATCCTTTTTTAAGCTGTCCAAAATCCACAAATGCCTTAGCGGAACTGTCTTAGCGAATACCATGGTCAGTTGGCATGCATTTCGAACGCACCATTAATAAGTTATATTGCAAACTACAGTGTCTTGTCCTATAAGTAACCCGCATTACTAATAATGATCGCCCCTGCATCCTTCATGCCACATTTCCATCGTCTTTATTCGTTTTTAAGCCGCCCATGTGTTATGGGAATCACCCATACTTCTGTGACCCTAGTTCCCATAAACATGTCTGAACAATAACACCATGTTTGCATTAAGCAATATTGTGTATTTTTGCAAGAGTGTCACTACAGGGTTTGCTGCTTAAATTACTCTCAATGCATTGGCCATTTAAAGATGAAACTCTCAAGATGCAATTCAGACACAGGACCTTCACGTTGCACCCAAATCCTGTTGCCCATGTCGCCTGAACACAGACAGATTAAGCTGCAACAGGTTTGCGAGTAAAGGAAGACTTTTATTTCAGAGAGGAAACTAATGCAAACATCACGTGCTTCATTCAGAGTGCCTTATTGACTAAGGGAGGGTGCTAGTTACCATTACAAGTAGCTTTTTGGAAAGGTTATCTGGGAGTCAACAGGAGGACTGTCCTATTCAGTGCAGGTACATCTGGGGAACCGCCAGCAGCAGCAGCCAATCTGCAGCACTGCAGCTCACACGTTTACAGAACTACATCCTGCAGGGCTGCCCCTCTCCAGAGTTGCACAGGCAAGGAGCGGCCCATGCAGGGTGACAGGGGCAGATTAAAGCAAACCTACCAGGAACACACACAATATAGCGCTTGTAAAAGTGGCAGTCGCCGTTTACCGTCTCATGTCGCATGCTACGTATTTGTTTATTCGATGTGCTATCCTTGCGTGTACTCTGAAACATGTTTTTAATGCATGATTTATTCTCTATGGCGGTTACTCGAATGTTCTGGAAGCATTGTATTATTAGACATAAGGTGCAACCTGGTAAATTGCATTAACTGGTCTCTGTCATGGAAAGGTGCAGGTTATTGGAATTGTGATTTCCTGCTGCCACTTGTAGGGCTCTGCACCCAGCACTTTCTTTTCCAACCTGGGAAACCGGCAGCTCACCTATTCACAGTGGCCCTGGCACCAGGAATGCTCCCAAAGGCTGCCCGTCTTGGGAAATGTAGATCAGCTTCCCTGGCCTCCTTCAAAACCCTTCACGCGCAATCTCTTTAGTCAATCACCTGATATTTGGAGTCACCTGCGCAGCATGACCATCACTCTTGCACCGTTAGGATGACGTAGCCACGTCAGAGGAGACCCTGCATCCTCCTCAGCCCAAGGCCCTGCTCATGCTGCCAATCTTTGGTGTGGCACCAGATCCTATACTCCACCACAATATGCTGTAGGACCATAAAGAAGGGAGGAGAGAGGAGCCGGGTCCAGCCGATGCTAAAGCAGCTTAGAGCTTCAGCTGTACTGACCAGGAAAGCCAAGTTCCTGGCATTTTTGCACTAACTTGAGAGATTTGGTTCCATACCACAGGATAGTGCCACTAGGCTGCCATAAGAGCTGTGGAAATGATTTGGGATTTGCTTGTTGTGGAGGGGATGTGGCCTGGCTACTTACTCAATTAAATGAAATGGTAGATACATTTGAAAGTGAATAGGGTATAGTTATTGCACTTGAAAGCTACTATGAAGTACATATACAAACAGTGATGCAGGTGGAAGTCGTGCTGTGCTGTATGTCTTTGTCCTGATAAAGAAAACATACAAACACGACAAAAACAGCCATTGGCATTTGACCTGTAAATGTACTTATGTATCTTCATCTCTATCCTCACCAGGCCCGTCTTGCAGGAGAACATGGGTCATAAGACAGGTTCTGTGGATGGATTCATCTTCACGATCAAGAGAGGGTGTCTAGGAAAGTAAGAAGTCCTTTAAGCAGCAGCTGAGAACTCGCCAGCACTCCTAGATGTCATAGACTTAGCGCATCTGTAGGAACAGGCCATATGACACCAATGGTGTTGTTGCCTGTGTGGGCTGAGCTACTTCAATTACGTGTAACCTAAGTTCTTAAGTACAGTGAGCACATTAGTCCATGTCTGGATAATCTTACCCACTTGGCATTACAAAAAAGTACAAAAAGTTGTGAGAAAAATGCTTGGACCTTAGCTTTGTTAACCACTTGGTATCTGCCTCAATCATTTGGTATCTACTCTTCCATGCCATTGCGAGAACATTTAATAATAATATCACATTATTATAGAGCAAGTTATTTCAGATTCCCCCTGCTTCTAAGAGCTTCAACTTGTCATGAAGCACCACTCTAGACAAGGTAGGCGTGGTGGACGGATTCAGCACCCGTTGTCTTTATTACGTAAGTGGCAATTGCCCTGGTGCCTGCGTCAGCTCCCTGAAGGTGGACACATCAGTTCTGCGGCTTGTCACTCGTGTCAGGTAACGCTTCCATCACCATGGTTACCCCAACGCGAGGAGGCTTCGCCGTGAGGACGTACTTCCGGGTTCCTTAAAAGCAATACCCTTCCGGGGGGGCGTTGCTTCTTATTGATGTTGTTTGTTCAACCTTTCACGGCTGTTTCTTCCGAAACTCCCTCCCTTCCCATCTCTATTGCAAGCGGATTCCTATCCCTCCTTGCCTCCTCCTTTGTTCTTACCTGATCGCTGCTGCCCTACCTTCCCACTTTCAGAGAATTCCTGCCTGCATTCGGAGCTTGCACAGCCCCCGCGAGTTCCCCGCTTTCACGTGGCAGTGTACATGCTCACTGTAGCCTTGCCATCCCGTACTCAGCGAAGCCCTGCCTGCACGAGAAACTTGCACAACACCCGCGAATCTCATCACCTGGTCTTTCCCGTGGCTTCCAATGCCGAAACGGGAGAAGACAACCCCTTCAGTTACTATCATCCTGAACATTTAACCAGCGCCTACCTCCTTGAACTGATCCCGGACCGCTACACCATTGGATTGGATTTCCCTTGGATTTGGTGATAACCTTTTGTTGTTTTTCCTTTCTTCATTCAGGACATTATCGGCGGACATTCCTAACAAGCACTTTCCCAGGGCCAGACGCTTTGCTGATATTGGTGCCTACAATAGTGCCGCTAGAGCATCCTCGTTCCACCCGGGTAGGTTCTTATACTAAGCTTCCCGTTTCTTATTGTATCCTCCACGTTTTTGGATGCTTATTGTTTGGTTTCATTGACATTTGGATGCTTATTGTTTGGTTTCATTAACATTTCTTTAGATTCTGTTCACAAGCAGGAGGGACACCTATAGAGCAACACTTTAGCGACATTCTGTCTTGGCTTTCCTTTTCTACAGGTTTGTCTGCGTATCACGCTTATAGTATTTTACATAACCTACTTAAGAGATACTAAAACTGTCTTATTCTTCCTTTCAGGCTGGTGCACACCAAGGTGGTGTGAATTGCTCTTTTGCTCTAACTACACGTCTGACTGTACTCTTGATCAGCCAGATGGATATTTAATGAAAAAGATCACCCTGTTTCAGGAGACCCCATCTGCGGGGTTCACGGCACGAAACCTCTTACACATTTCCCTCCGAAGTCTCGTGAGTATCTGATTCAATGGTAGTACCACAACACAACTATAGGCATTAGTATTACCCAATTTAATTGTACTTAATATATCTACCTTAAAAGGATTAAGGAGTGAGGCGGCTCAGTGAGGATTCAAAGCTGTAAAGGGCAGGTTGGCCCATATCAGAAGGCACTTGCTTTTCTTGCTGACAGATTTTATTCATCAACAGTGATTATTGGATACTGAGGCTTGAGCCCCATTAATTCATCCTCTCGGTTTGAGTGTGTAGTCATGGGTTGGATTTCTTCACGGTCAATGTGCACTTGTCATAGTAAGACCTTTTTCACAGGGTCTTCACCGTAATCGGCTGCGAGTAGCAGTCAAAAGGGTTTGCAGCGGTGGCAGTGAGATTCCTAATCAGTGGGTTCACGTCCTGATCCAGTCCTTAGCAGAGGTTCTTGCTCAGCTTCGCTAGATGTTCGTCCAACATCTCAATGTCCACTTCTCTGTGAAAGTCAGCTGTCCTTGTGAACAGTGGAGGTCCAGCTGCTATCCGCATGGCCTTGTTCTGGACTTTCTGAAGACTCATCCCGTGCCACTCCTGGCAGTTCATCCATGCTGGGAGGAAAACGTCAGGGTAGGTCTGTTGACCGCCATGTGGATGTTGATCTTTGTCGAAGGGGCACAGACTTGGTCTTCAGGAGTGGGTACAGTGCTGCCAGCTTTCCTGATGCCTTCTGCTGAGTCTTCTCAATATGGCTTCTCCAGTTGAGTTTGCTGTCCAGGGACGCACCCAGGTAGCGGCTGCTGCTCTCATGTGAGAAGGCACTAACCCATCCCTCCAATTTATACTGATGATATTTAAAACACTTTGAATCTCTTTAAAGGGTTCCCACTCACGTGTTGAACATGCATGTAATGGTTCTAAACCATTAGATACGTTTATTCAGCACGCAAGCGGGAACACTTTTACCAAAGGATGTATTACATGAATTTGACACTGTTCATCCAGCACCGTTCTGACTACAGATTTGTGTAGACTTTCGGATGGGGTTTGAATGGAGACAGATCCTGTCCCTGAAGAGGGACTTTTGTTAGTCCGAAATGCATTGGACTTCATTTCAGTGGTCTTGTCTCCTAAAATGCAATGTTTATGAATATTATTGCGGATGGTTCTTTATCACAGACTTTTTGCCCTGATTTAGGTAAATATTGATTTAACAGTATGGTGTGATTTTCGCCAGGGGACCATGGAAGATTTTCCTGGTCTCATGGTAATACATTTTAACAGATTTAGGGCCTCATTACCGGGTAGGCGATGAGCCATGGCGCTATTTGCGCCATGGCTCATGCCGGTAAAATACCGGCACCACCTTGGCGGAAAGGGGATTTACCGCCCCATTCCAAGGTTGGAGGGGCGGTAAATCCCCTTTCCGCCATTGGCCTTCCCCATTCCCATTTCTGCCCCATAGGGCTCTATGGGAATGGGGAAGGCGCTAATTACGGCACCGCAATTTTGCAGTGCCGTAATTAGCTCCGAGGTCCCTTAGCGGGTTGGATTTTAACGCCTGCAAAAAGCAGGCGTTAAATCCCCCAACCCGCAAAGGGACCTCGTAGTAAGGCGGTAGGGATTTACCAGTACCGGTATTTTACTGGTACCGGTAAATCCCTACCGCCATCCGTGTAATGAGGCCCTTAGCCTGGTAGATAATCAGCATCGGTTCAATTGGACGACAACTGGCAGTTAATTTCGACATAGCAGAAGATTGTCGAATTGGCTTGTTTTACATGCAACACCAAATTAAAAGTGTGATCATACCAGGCTAGATTATTGGAAAATAATATATACACAGATGCTTATCACTGTTCACCCACTCTAGCCTCTCTGAGTTCCAAAAAAGGAAACATTCAAGCATGCAACGAGAAACCTGCAAGCATGCAACGCAGTGCAGTCACCTAGGATTTCCAAAAGTTAACAGTTAAATCCATAACGCTAGTATAAAGTGTGATTGGGTTCTGCGCTGTGTTAGAGGTTTGGGATATTAACACTACATGTTCTACATAAAAAAATGCATCGAAGCATTGACCAGCAATCCCAGTGATATACCCAACAGTGCTCAAGGAGGACTCAAGATTGTTAATGTAAAATTTGAATAGTAAAGGTGCGAGTGCAAAGCACCGGTGCACAATTGTGTCCGAGCGAAATGGTGTTAACAGAACACCTTCAAGAGCAAAATTTACCTTAACAGTAGGTTTTGATACCAGTCGACCACAGAGTTGGAAGCGGCTGTGAGGGTGCGCAGTGAGGCTTGCCTCCAAGTGACTGTAGGTGCTTTCCTCTAGTCTCTCTGAGCGTTGGTTTTGGCGGCGGCACTCCTGCACTTGCTCGAGTTCGGTGTTTGCGGCTTGCTGCTTCCTGTGACTTACCCGGCAGATTCAGGCACTCCAGCCCTTTGGCACTGGTCCTAGCATCCGACCCCATGCACCAAGTAAATGCACCTCTGCCCTGCACAGCGAGTTTTAGTGAGTAGATTTCCCTGTTGGAGTGCCTGTGCCTCGGCTCAGAGAAGTGCAGTGGTGCCAGGGGTGGGTGCTGTCTTTGCAGTGCTTGGCACGTTTTGGCACTAGCTTACAAGACACGAGCAGGGAGTTGCTGGCTGGGTTTTTATTTGGTACATTTCTTGTGTTTTGGTACCCTCCGGTATCCTGTGGGACATTTTGGCACACTTTTCGGTACACCTTGTGAGGAGTTACTGGGATTGGACTGGCATCCTGTGCTGTTGTTTTTGTGCTCTCCGGGGGGGTTGTTCTCCTTGTGCTCTTCAAGGCTTGCCGGTGGGTAGTCTAACTAAGCACAAGGGGCCTCATTACAACCCAGCGCCTAATTAGCGCCTAATTATGAGGTCCCTTTGCGGGACCCGACCTTAACGGCTGGTGAAGACCAGCCGTTAAAGTAGGGACCTGCAAAGGGACCTTGGTGCTAATTATGGTGCCGCAATTTGCGGCACCGTACTTAGCCCCTTCCCCATTCCCATTGAGCCCTATGGGGCAAAAATGGGAATGGGGAAGGGCCATGGAGGAAGGGGGAATTACCGCCCCGCCAACCTTGTAATGGGGTGGTAATTCCCCCTTTCTCCATGGCGGAGTCAGTAACTTACCGGCATGGACCATGGTGCTAATAGCACCATGGTCTTCCGCCAGAGTCGTAATGAGGCCCAAGGCGTCCAAGCGCTGCTTAAAACCAGGTATGCTGGCATGGGTGGCACTGATGGCAGTGGGTGCCTAAGAACATCTAGGTTGCTAAAGGTGGACAAAAAGGCTTTCTGGAAACTATTGCAGTCTTCCAGTCATAAAGGTTGCAAAGTCTGTAAAGACTCTCAAATGGTGGCCAAAGTTTGCATTTGCAAGGTTCTGAAGGTCCCAAAGGCGGGTGCCTCGAAGGCTGCCAAAGCTCAAGAGCCGTTAAGACAGCCCATGCAATCAACTATTGACTGGGTGTCCCTTAGTAGTCGTCAGATCGTGGAAGTCCCAACAATCTCAGCAAATCTGGAAGAGGAGGGGGAAAGAAGCCCAATGAAGAGTCTATAGTTTAGTGCCCAAATCAGAGGAAAGCAGCATAGAGGCTCTTCCAGTTGAGAATATGGCCTGTATGGATGTGCTACACTAACCGCCGACCAGGCTTCAGCAATGTGAACAAGGGGGAGTGGCAGCGACATATCCGAGCACCTGGGACGCACTTCTCACTGCCCACACCCTTGTGCCTGGCGTGGGTTCTTGGGAATTGCTGGAACACAGGTCCAGAGCTGACAATAGACCAATGGCCACAATTGGCAGAAGTGCCAATGTGGAATGCTCATCCAGAGTGTCTTTGGAGGCGCTTGAATGGTTCCATCGATAGTTATTATGTGTAGAACTGCATTCTGAGCCGTATTGAGCCAGACCTAAGCGAACCATCCAACCCTGGTGCCCCTTTACTGTGGACGACCAACGGGGAGCTCTTGTGAAATGTCTAGATTGTAATTGTATAGAGGAATCTTGATACTCTGCCCAGATGGGGTGTTTATCAGGCCTTGATGACAATCCCGGAATGCGGGAAGGTTGTCAATTTAGGCTGTTTCCGTGCATTTCTGCAGTGATTTGGGCTGTGGCAGCCCCCAACCTGAATTCCCGAGATCTCGACCGGCAGAACAACAGATGGGTGTCCAGCAGCGGACCTGGAGCTGCCTATTCCTTGTCCGGTTCAAACACAACCCAGGCATCCCTTCTCATTTATCATCTTAAAAGCCTTACCACAGCTCTTTTGGAACTAAAATGGAATTCAGGTCTCTCAAAGGCCGGTATCAAAAAGTTGCAGGGAGACTGGACTCCTGTTTGGAGGTGATAAGTGTGCTGGCAAAACTGATGGTTGCCAGTGCTGTGGTGCCCACAGCTTCTGTGGCCTTGGAGGTTGTTGCTGGCCATTCTGATCACTCTGATTTGGGTGATATAAGTAATCGAACCAATAAGCTCAAGGCACTGATCTAGCACACTCAGACATAGAGGCCTTGAAGAGTAAGCCTGGTCCTGATGGAGTACTGGCCGCAGCGACTTCGAGATCCACCAGAGGAATTTCAATGCAGCCCAATGGCCCGGTAGTATACTCTTCAGGCATTCCGCATATTTGCAATCTTGATGTGGTGATAATGCAATTCATCACTGAGACTCAGACAAGCTCTTATGGAATGTTGCAGGGCACTGGAGGATCCCATTATCATAATGCTTCGGTCCCACCAATCTCTCAGGCTGCTCCTAGCACCATACTGGGTCATACAGGTGCATGGGGTGATTCCCTGAGAGGCTGGCGGGACCAAATTTGATCAGTTGCTTTAAGGGCCTGACACATGGCAATACAAATGCCTACAAAAGATTATTAGTGCATGATTTGAAGGAAGTGTTGAGGTTGAATGATATCTCTTTTAAAATGTTCCCAGTTGTACGCATTTTATCAGATTGCATGTTTTGCAAGGGGTGCAACGTTGTTTTTTCTTTCACCAATTTCACCATCTGTGTCTGAATTTGGAATTGTCATGAGGCCCTGGCATCTAAGGGGATTGAAGTCTTTGAAGACATCAAGGCAGAGCTGTCATATCCATGATTCTACGTTTCACTGGCAGAATGAGGGTGGGCTGCAGGTGGTGCTTTTTATCAATGTTTCAAGTGCATTGACAACCCTTGGCCTTTATTCGATCATACTCACCTTATTATTAACCCCCTCTAACATCCTTCCAAATCTCACAGCAGGCAAGGGATAGGGTGTATGCCTCTGCCACTTGGGCCCCATTGACAAAGCAACAGCAGGGAGTTTAGGGACCTTGCTGCAAGGGAGCCCATGAATTGTCCTGGTATTGGTTTGTTTAACATGACCACCCGCTCTGTCGACGAGATGCCAGTGGTGTCTCCTGGCCACAAACCCATGGAAACCTTGGTTTTTATGTCCTGGAATGGGGTGGGTAATAAGTCAAAATTGGGACATTTGAAGTCTCTGGTGCTGCGTGAAGGGATTGATATTGCCTTAATACAGGAATATTGGGCTGTAGAGGATATAGCTGTAGAGGGATTTACGAACCACTCTATGCCAGCCCTGAAGAGTCAGAGGAGGTGATATCTTGGTGGGTTATGCATATTGGTCAAGCTCCACCTTGTGAGTAAAGCTATCCATTTAGAGTCTTCTCACCCCTTCTTGTAAGGGGTGAAAATGAGTAGGAGGGGTGGCCGAAGCATGCTGGTGATTAACTTTTATAACAGCCCACATGCCCAATTTGGTATAAAATGCTTTTCCACCTTAACATTAGCAATGGAGGGTTTAGTGAGTTGTGTGGCCACGAACGAGGCACTTCTTGTTTTGGGAGGGGATTCTAATGGCAAATTGGGTAATGCAGCAGGCGCTAATTTGTGTGACCCGGCTGAAGACCATCTGGCTGGTGTGCCAACTCCCAAAGATGCCCGAATTTGCAGGGAGGGGACTAGGTTTGGGAGGCCTCTTTACGGGTGGGGATTGCGCTCAGTCAATGGTCGTTTCACAGAGGATATTCCGGGGAACGTTACTTTTTTTTCGGCGCTGGGACGTTACATCATTGATTATTTTCATGTCCCGGTAAAGTTCTGGAGCTGTAATCAGTGGGTTTAAAGTACTTGATGTCGGAAGCAATAACTTTCCTATCCGGCTCAAATGAGACCTCAATCTGGGCTGTCTTCGGTGGGCTCAGCTGGTTCTCAGGGAATGTCTTTTAATGCCCTGCATCACAGGATTAAATGCCAATCAGTGGACCCTCAGTGCCTGCAGAGTTTGGTTGTTAGAAATAATTGGCAGATTCTGGACAGATTACTTGGTGGGGGTATGGAAGACGCGAATGTAGAGGTGAATTTGCTGTTACTTCTGTACAATCTTTCAGCCACATTCAATATGGGGGAGGGCAGAAGGAGGGTTAGTCCTCACCCTAGATGGATTAACTCTCTCTAGACCTCTCTGTTAAATATTCTGAAGTATCCTCTATTCACAAAGTTGAATATTAAGGAGGTGCACGCAGAATATTAAAAAAGCCATTGCGCTATGGAAGCAGGAAATGGATGGAAAGACATGGGAGGACTGGATTAACTCCACAGCCTTTAATACTCCCAAATTGTTTTGGGAAATTGTAAGGGACCGTTCTATAAATATAGGACATGCAGGCAATCTGTGGTGGTCTCAGAACAGTCATAGGTAGCCCATTATTCTTCCCTATTTGGTGGTGATTGTGCGACCATGTATGGGGACAGTCTGTCTGTCCATGGCATTGAGTGGCCAATTCGCAATGAGATGGCCAGGGTTATTGTTGCAGTGGAGGAGGGTTCACTGGCAATCAAAAAACAAGGTAGAAACAAGGCCCTGGCCGGACAGTGTGCCAGTATATTTCTGTATGGCACAGCCGGATTTATGACTCTTGGATGTAAAAATGTCTGTGACAGAGGACTCATCCCAGTCTTTTGGTCTTGGGCGCTGATCTGCCCTATATATAAAAAGGGCCAAAGGGAGCAGCCGGGGTCCTATGGACCGATATGCCTGCTAGATTCAGGTTTTAAGATCCTGGGACAGGCCATTCTAAGGAGACTTGAGTCTTGGGTTGAGAATGCAAGTATTATCTCCCCTATCCAGCTGGGCTTTAGGCCGGGTCTGGGTACAGCAGAGCAGGCTCTGAATGTTTACCTGATTGCAGAACATTTGCTGTTTGATAAGAAGGACCCAATTCTTGGGCTTTCATGGATCTGAGCATGGCCTTCGATAAGCTGTGGAGTGTGCTCAGATCCATGAATTGCCCTGGTCCATGAGTGGACCTGATGGAGAGATTGCACCTCTCTACAATGGCCCAACTGAGGAGTGGAGCTGATGGACAACACACCCCCGCTTTCCAAGTGGAGTGTGGGGTGCATTAGGGGTGTGTCCTGGCTCCACTCCTCTTCTGTCTTTATACAAACAGCCTATATGAACATTTATTGAATTCGGTTGCTGATTCTCCCGAATTGTATAATATACGGCTGCCAGTACTTGCTTACGCTGATGATGTGGTTTTACTTGCCCGCACCCCCAGATCATTACAGCGTCTGGTGGATGATTATTCTGGATTTATGGCCAATCTTGGGCACAAGATTCATGTATGGAAATCACCTGTTATAGCCTGCTGTTGAAAGAAACGTCCTAAGTCTTTAGTTATTTTTTACAGAAGAGAGCTAATCCCAAGAGTTAATCACTTTGATCATCTTGGGGTACGTTTCTCTGCACATTTGGGGCCCGAGGCACATGCTGAGAAGAAGCTTCAAAGGTTTAAGCAAGCCGCCGGGGCTGCGGGCGGCAGGGTTCCAGAGCTCTGGGCTCATTTAAAGCAAAACAACCGGAATTGGTACTTAACGTCTACCGTGGTAAAGCCATGTCTGTGGCTAGATATGGTATGGATTTTTGAGGTTTTGTCAGGTTGGAGCTCATCCAGGTGGCCGAGAATGACTTTCACAAGACCATTCTTGGGCTGCCGGGGTCTGCTCCAAATTTTGCAGTCCATCAAGAGCTTGGCTGTCGGTTCTTGGGTGACTCGGCTGTGGCCCTACCGGTAAATCACTGGCTCGGAATCTGGAGAAACACCAGAGCTACCTTGACTCAGGAACTAATTCGTTTTATGGTGCTCAGAGACCCTTATTGAAATGGTACCTGACTCAGGCATGTGAGGACGCTGCTGGCGGATGCAGGGGGAGGCCATTGTTTTTATACATCAGCTCTGTTATCATCCAAGGCTGTAAACTCTGCAAGAGCAGGTGTGCTCCAGCTCCTTATGGCCAGGAGAGCATCCTTAGAGCTTATGAAGCCTGCCAACAGATTACACTCACTGATTACATCTCCTGGCCTTCAAAAATATCTGAGCTGGGCCAATCACCCGTCTCAGCGCTTTCCTGTTTCAAGGGCCTGAGAGCTGTGATATAGGTCTGGTCCAAGTGGAGGACGGACCAGTCCTGTCCTCTTTTTGTGGGGCAGCCAAAGAAGATTTGGCACACTTTTTTTTTCATTCTGCCCCAACTTCTCAATAATCAGTGAACACACTTTAAAACCCGTTTTGCAGTGCCGCGGCCTGCAACGCTATGAGCCTGCACTACATTATTTGTTACGGGTTGACTCTGTTCAGGTGGAGTGGGCTATCCTAACATTTCTAAAGTGTGCCTTATCATTAAGAGAATCTTTATTAAGGCTTGATTATCCATGATTCAGTTTCTATGTTTATGTGATGATTTTATACATGTATTGGTTTTATGGATACTGTGATGCTAATTGTTGTGTTTTTATGGTATGCTATGTCCTACCGAAATAAACTTTTTCAATCAGTCAAACCTTAACAGAAAGGTCAGAGTTGAGTTCCTTTAAAATATTCAACAATTCATAGGGCTTACCCTTTTCCTCCAAAAGGGGACCTAAACCCTACCATTACCATGATTCAAACATGCTGGATAAATCCAAATACACCAAATAAATCAGCACTCTACACCCAAATCAGTATTTACAAAAAAATCAATAAAAGATTCAGTGCCTTTTATTTATATTAAATATTACTCACTTACTAATGTACTGTTATGGATCAGGTAACACTGCGCTGGTCATTATGGCAGACTGGGGTTTTAAACTGACAAGAGAATCTGACCGGCACGTTAAAACATTCCGGTAAGGCTTTGACTTGCTGCACTGTGGTCCCTGTTCCCTGTATGGTGCCTGCCTGTTATCCCTGTGTCCTTGTTACGTTGCCTGCTCCACCTGATCCTTTTCCCTACCTCCTGTCTCAGTGCTGGTGGTACGTCTCTTATTGAGAAATGTAACATCCAGATCATCTTTCAGCAGATATCTTTATCATTCTGACCGCACTATGGTGGAATTAATCACTCATATGGCTGGAAGTGCCTTCACTTTAGCTACTGCCTTTGTCACCACAGAGTATCCCCTCTTAGATGTCTATCCGATATTTTACGTGCCTTGAAAGGCATGTTTCATCGACCAGAGCTGGTGTGTACCACACAAGAATCCCTGTTGGACACTGGGCACGGTATGCAAGACATCTTGAATTACACAAATGTTTTTGCCAACTAGTAAAGGAATCTGGCTGGTCAGAAGATGCCTGTTTCAGGTTATACCAATGTGGGCCTACTGGTGATCTCACGAATTTATTGGCCACGGTACTCCATCTTCCATCTTTTGAAGCATCAGTGAACCTGATGCTTCAGATTACCGGGTGCAAGAACACAAACAAGAATGCAGAAAATCCTGTGCTGTAGGAAATTGCCTGGCACGGAAAAGCCCAACGCCTGGCACGGAAATGGTGGATACCCCTGAACCCATGCAAATAGGGGCACCAAGAGGTCCCTTTTCAGAAGAAGAATATTGTAGATTACGAGCACAAAGGTTATGTATGTATTGTGGGTCCTCAGACCTGGAACACCTCCTGGCACTACCAAGGAATGCAGAAAATGCCAGCTCCCATTCTTAAAAGGGGCTGAGCACCAGGAGTACACACTATGACCCCCAGAAAAGAACCAAATCATGATCAGCAAAGCAGGAACGCTTGACATAGGATTATTGATCATATGCATCACCTTGTCTTCTACAATTAGCTACCAGCTCTAGAAGACAACAGTGCCATAGAGGTATTTATATCCGAATCCTGGGACCATGAATATGATATTCAACGGATGACCAGTACCACTGTACAGTCAATCGAAGGTGTGGTTGGAAAGCCATTAGCTTCCTGACCCACAACAGACCATACAGGACCAATTAAGATGTCCATTTCCAATCATTTTGAATTGATATCTTTTAATAATATACAAGTGTCTCAGTTTCCTGTCATATTGTGTATGTCTTGGTTACGGCAGCACAAACATAATGTGAACTGGAAGGCTTGGAAGCTGTGTTTAGATTCAAAATATTGTGTCTTGACCCGCATGTTCAATGTGAGTATCCCACAGACATCGATTTTCTAATCAGGTGTCACTAGTGCCCTTCTGTGCAATGTCAAGAGAGCGGAGAGGTGTTTTTAGCAAGGGCGCAAGACCTTGGGTAGCAAGCGTGCCTTGTCCTTGAGCTATCATCCTCAAAGCAATGGCCAGATAGAGCGGGCGTAAAAGACCCTAAAGCAGTACCCCTGACATTTCACGTCAGTGACGTTTGACAAATGGGTTTCTTTGCTTCCTGTTGCTGAGTTTTCCTACAGTAATGTACTACATGTTTCAACTAAGATGAGTCACTTCTATTGTTCCTATGGATTCCATCCCCGTTTTTGCTCCTGTCGGGCTTGCCAGCTTTGAATGTGCCCACCTTGGATGACAGGCTTTCGCACATGAAGAAAATTAGAAGCTTCCCCTAGACAGTCTGTCTTCTGCTCATGATAATTTTAAGAAATGTGTACAGACAGAGGGGAGAAATGCTGGCCTTCAAGGTTGGGGAGATGGCATGGCTTTTGGAACACTACTTACACATTTATCAGAAACCATCCAAACTGGCCTCCAGATATTGTGGATTTGGTTGCATTTTGTCTGCAGCACCCACCATCCCGGAAACGCATACATCCGGTGTTTCACACCTCTCTTCTAAAATTACATTGTGATGGATGATACATCAGCAGAAAGCTTCTCCACCCCCTATGCTTCGTGATGGTAATCTGGAGTATGAATAAAAACAGTTCTGTGACTCTCTGTATCACGGGGTGACTTGCAATAACTTGTGGACTAAAAAGGCTATTCACCGTGTGAGAGAACCTTGGAACGGCAAGATTCTGCCATGCTCCAACTTTGGTACGAAGATTTCAATGGTTACATCCCTGGAAACTTAGTGGAGCCAGTCTAATCAGGAGGCATTCTGTAATGGATCCGGTAATACTGTGCTGGTCATTATGGCAGTACTGGAGTTACTGCGATCACATTTCAAGATGGCAGCCATGTACGGCACACACACCCTCCACATCACTCCCAAGATGGCAGCTGGGTTCTCCAGCTGACTGGGTTATTAATACAATGAGAAGATCAGACCAGCGCATTGCAATGGTACAGTAAAGATCTACCTTGGTGCATAGTGCTCACGCTTTCCTGTTCCCAGCCTACCATTATCCTGGTGTCCTTGTTTTCCTGCATGCTCCACCTTGATCCTTCTCCCTACCTCCTGTCTCAGTGCCTCTTAAGCTGTTGGACTCTGCCCTCTACCTGGATCCACCTGCTGCTCAGCTATTATTCACTGGACCTTTCGCTGACAGGTACCGACCTACCTTACGTGCAACAATTATGTGTAATAATTCCCGGCACTACTAGAATTGCAAATTGTTTTTTTTAATGAGTACCAGATCACAGATTTATTGATTTGTAGGTGGCAGTCCTAGGACTGATATCCATGTGCTATCTTCCGACAGCCAATGGAGTTGAAAGGGAATTATACTTTCTTTCTTTTCTATGTGAAAGAAACGTCCAGCACTGTCCTTTTTTGTTGCTCATCTCAGAGTGTGACAACTACATAATGAAGGCATCTGTGGGGCTTCAAAAGCTGCTGCACTTTACAATCCCCGCATAACATTTTCTGTTAGTCCAATAAAGGTACGCAAACTTTGTTTTTTGGTAATATTTGATTCTTAATTGGATGCACTTAAATGTGCAGTAGTGCCTGCATCTCTCTCCCTTTTAACTGTTGCCCTCTATCACAAGTTAAGCACAGGTTAAAGTGCAATGGTGGCAGGCATTGAAAGGCCACCTTGCAGCATTTCGGATCCCTGAATAGAGATTCTCATGCTTGGCATGAGTGTTTCTATGTCTCCAGATGTTTCATCTCTGGAACAGAAGTGAAACTCTGAAACTAGCATTTGAGATGTCAGGTCTTTAAAAAAGTATGTATTCGAAATGCGCCCTCTAAACTTTCATTCATAGGGGCCTGCCTCCTGCTCTCCACACACCTGAGTAATGTATAGCTTGGTGTCAGGAACCTTTCTGACAAATCAAAATGTATTTATTCATGTTCAAGGAGGAACAATATTCTTTTTTAAATCACAAAAGAATGTACAGTAGATAGAATACTTACAATCTACAGTTTTCATGTATTTAACCAATACAGTTAAGAGCCTCCTCACCCAAAGGCAGTGGGATGCTATAAGAAATAAGATAATCATACCAGTCAAATCAAAACATAATGACATTGAATGATAGCAAGCAAAACACCTGAAATCAAAATACTGGTTGTAAAAAAAGACGACGTGAAAAAGTGACCTCTACAAACACTCTTGTGACACAAGGATTTACAAATTGTCCAATCCACAGCAAAAAAGAGATATTACCCATCAGAAAAAAGGCACGCATAAAAATATATTGCACATGCATATCGTTGCAAACCATACACATAATAAAACATATGTATGTATGTATATTATAGTGCAGTGGTCGCCGCATTACAGTTGAGTATTGAGTTCCATGGGAAACCCGAAAAATGAATTGCTAATAGCTTTTGACTCGTATGATGGATTTGGCTGCCATTGTGCAAACAAAACGTGTGCCACAGGCCCCACCAGACTCGAGATTCTGGGAAAGATCTGTTAAGAAATTAACATTTTACTAAGAATGTTTAAAAAACGCTGTTTCGACCTTCTCCCCATTCATTTTCAAGTCAAATATCTGCACAGCGCACAGCAAAAACCACTGGACGGAATTGGACCAGGTGCAAAACCAATTGGGCATGAAGTGTTGAAAGTTCTAAGTGAGATTCCTTTAAAGTGCATTAACTGTATTCTGGTTAAATGTCACACAAATCAGTTAATAGAGGTAACCAACAATAGACATAGGAGGAAAGCAGTTGGTTAGAACAATTGGCAGAATACTGGCCCCTACTCACTAGACACAGTTCTGTGTGGATATCCCCCACCTGGGCAACCTGTAAAGTAAAGATATATCACAAGCCCAGTCCATATATTGTTCTAGAAGTCTTATTTCCTTCTCAGATAGTTCTACAACCCCAATGTACCTGGAATAGCAGAGTTTGTCGGCGGGTCGTCGACGGATCCTTCTTGAGCGGCTCCCTTTAAGGCAGGAGCCATGGATCATCGGGATCCCACGAGGAAAAAGGGTTGAATGACGAGGGTGAGGTGGCAGCATCGTTCCTAGTGGTGCTCGTCGATGACGGAGCATTGGCGTCCTGCAAGGAAGAGGCGTGCGGGGCACCTCAATGACGATAGTTCAGGACCGCGGCCCAGCAAGGGTGTCGCGTCGTCAGGCGTCTCTCTGGTCGTCAGGTGGCGGGTACCCACCGGCGGATCCTGCTCGGTGCATCGGCGGCCTCGACTTTCTCCGGCGGGACAAAGCGGTCGACGGTGCAGGCGAGAGCATCCTTGGATCAAATGTTACTTAGGCAAAGGGAGCACGGCGGCTCCGGTCGGCGACGGTGGTCGTCGACAGTGATGGACAACAGTGTTTGGGTGCTTTTCCTTGTGATTCCACGTTGGTCCCCGTCTCCGGTCGGCAGCCTGTCGTAGGTCTGTCTACCAGGGAGCTTTGGCAAAGATCAGCTGTTGCACGATGGTCCCTCCTAGCTCGGGAAGAGGTTGCCTAGCCAGGTCCTCTCTGGGTCAGTCCTTGGAGACACAGCAGCTTTCAGATCGATGAAGTAGAGCAGCAGCAAGACTTCTGTTCCAGCAGGGCTTCAGGGTTAAGCTTCAGTTTCAACTCCAGTTTCTCGTCCGCTTCTGAACATGAATTCTAGCAGTGAGAGGCCCCGAGATATACTAGTTGATCTCCCATTCATTCTGCTGGGTCACACTCAGGCAAGTTATAAACAGAAGGGCACTCAAGGTGCAGTGAACAGGGTGAATCCCTAACAGACTAGTATTGTATCACAAGAAAAGAGGGCAACACACAACTGTATGTCATTATAAAAGGCAGTGGGGGAAACCCATTAGGTATGGGGCAAAAGCACTAAAGAGAGTGGCCAAGGAGATACAGGGTCAATCAGAAGACAGTAGGATAGAGAGGAAAAACTGTCTGAACCTGTCCTTACCCAAAAACAAAACAACAACAACATGAAGGTTGTTAGACTCCTGCATGTCCTTGGTCACTGTAGGTCCTCTTAGAGGAAGAATAGGCAGAAGAAGAGGATGTAAAAGTAAAGTTTACACCTTGGTCTAGAGATACAATTAAATGATAACAAATCTGAGCTGTCTATTGTGGGTACAAAACACTTTTAATATCCCATAGACAGGTCAAGACTTCCCAAGGTGACTCTACAAGTAAAATTAGAGAGAAAGGCTCAACACAATATTATTGTATTGCTGTGATCCAAGCTTATGAATACAGCCAATAACCCCTGGTGGAGATGAGCCAATTTCGAGTGAAGACAAAGTGAAGACAACATGTGGGCCACGTTAACCATTCCTATAAGGTGTTCAAATGGTAGGAGGGGACGTAAGACCTCATAAAAAGACATAAAAAAGGTTGTTCATGGTAAAGTTAGAGCATGTTTTGGTTCTCCACCATGTAACAACCACCGTCGCTGCCATTGTGCAAACAAAACGTGTGCCACAGGCCCCACCAGACTGGAGCTTCTGGGAAAGATCTGTTAAGAAATGAAAATGTTATTAAGAATGTTTAAAAAACACAGTTTCAGCCTACTCCCCATTCATTTTCAAGTCAAATGTCTGTGCAGCGCACAGCAAAAACTACTGTGGGAATTGGACCAGGTGCAAAACACCTTGGGCATGAAGTGTTAACTCGATTTCCGGGAGGGGCTTGTGGTTATTGCGTCCAATCATTTTTTTAAATATTTGATGCAGAAGGGGGTGCCCCCTTCTCCCAAAATTATAGCTATATCACCCATGACGCTTTGCAGGAGAGAGGATTTTCAGAAATTAAAACAACACGTGGACCAAAAGCCATTTAGATGGGGTAAAAGGATGAAATGGCATCAGGCTAGACATGGGGAGAGGGAAAGAGGAAACCATGTGTAATTGTGATATGGGTGGCTGGAGATTAAGTTCAGAGCTTGAACGTTTTTGCATAGCCGCGGCTATTCAGTGGTATAAAAGCAGTTATAAAAGAAAACGTGATTGGGAATGAAAATGCGTCATACAAAACGACGGATGTTGAGGGAAATGGGAGAGGGCTACGGAGGGAACGAGGACCTGAAGGGAGTAGGGGGGCATACCAAGAGTAGGGGGCACTTGGTGCGGGCCTGGGAGAGCAGGGAAGAGTTTAGGATTGTGGGTGCTTTTTACAGATAACCACAGTTATTTGCGAGTACCTACAGATAGTGTGGGATATATTAACCCACTCAACAGTATTTCCCCACATCGGCAAGCTGCAATTGCGCATAAACAGCAAAATAGCTACGCTGGCTCCTGTGAGTGCTAGGGCCTCAAAACTGAGCCATCAAAAAGATGGCTGCACCTTCTTGCCAAGCACACAGGGGCAGGATGGAACAAGGGGACACACTAAGGGAGTGTGCCAGTGTGTTCTTACCTGTACAAAAGAAATGGAGGGAAAAGGCAGCACTGCTTTGCTGAAAGGCCAAGATCTTCATTAAAAAGGAAACTTTTCACCTTTAAAATAATGCTGCTGATGTTATTTCCATCTGTTCTTCCTTAAATCACTGTGATTAATAAGGCCCTGCCATGCCTAGTATCTCATTGTGCCTCAGCAAAACTAGACATGATTTCTGAATGACAGGCCCTGTCAAACCAACTCTCAAATCAACAAGGAGCTTCACTTTTACTCGCACGGGAAAACACGTTCATTTCTTTACAAATGTATCAAAGCTCAGTAGTTCAAAAGAGACTCCAGGTATCTGAGCCATGTCAGTTTCAATGCATCCGTGCTTCAAATAAACTATTGCCTAGAAGAAAATAACTATGGCTGCAAGGCAATATTGGGAAGTCAGATGGCAAAATTGAATGTGAAAGGAAATGCTAGCAGTTTTCAACACATGTGTAAAAATGGGCTTTTGGCAAAACTAAAGGAGAAAAATGCCTGTTTAAAAAGCAAACTGTTGAAGGAAAGCCTGCCGTTACCTAGCAAGGTGAATGGGTTTGTGGCTGGTGAAAATACATACATGGGCTATTTTATTCCACATGTTTGTTTTAATTCAGGACCAAATATCAGAAAATAAAGGTTTTAAACTGCCTTGGCTGGATCTGCAAGCTGTCAAAAACAGGTTATTCCAGTTGGCAGAGATAAAGCTTCCCCCTAGGAAGGGAGCCACACCATAAACTTCCAGAACACAAAAGTGATAATTGCTAGCTTGAAAAACTTTGAATGGACCAGGACAAAGAAAGTTCACACGCTTGTCAGACATTCATCTGTGCTCCAGGCTGGGACAATAGAAGTCCTGGGACACACAGGGCTGAAGTGACAGTTGGTGGCAGCTGAAAAAGAGGAAAAATGGTCCAGTGCAAGACTGCCATTTGCTTCCAAAGACTATTTTATAAATAAATGTTAAAGACTTTTTATCTCTGCAGCAAGAATTTGTAAAAATGTCAAAATGTTATAGTTTAAATATAAGTTTATGGGCTTTCAGTTAAGACGTCATAGACTTCATTGCCACATGGGGAATATAAATGGCAAAGTATTGTGGATGCAAGATTTTGTACCTACATCCCTTATGATCATCCACACCCATGTATAAAGTTATGGAATTTTATGCCGAATATTTCACACTGAAAATGACCCAAAAAAAATATAAGAGGACAAAACAACGTCTCACAGATTGCAGGATTGGACGGCTGTGCGCTACATAAAATATGTAATCTGATTATGTAATTTGTTAAGGTGCCCCCACTGTACAAATGTGTAAATTCTGGTATGACAGATATTTGGCAAAAAGGTCTGTGGGAAGTCTTTTTGTATCATAAAATGCAACCTCCTGAACTGAGTCACATCCCAGGGGAGACAACCAACATTGATTGTCCAATCCAGTTGTTTAGAGGCGGGCCTAGCTAAGCCGGCCCAGCAATATAGTGTATGATGTCACTATGCAGTATAAATAAAGAGTCCCTGACAAGACTCTAGAGATACACACTCTTCCTGACGTTCCTGCGCTGCATTCCTGTTCCATCCATCCAGATTCCAGATCCCAACTACAAGGCCAAAGAATTGCTGACCCTACTCCAAGGCCCACTGCAAACCCCAAGCAGTGCTGATCCTATCCCAGTAAGGCCTCAATTCTGAAAACCCACTAATCTCCCATTAAAAATGGGAAAGCTGTGGTGTTTTTGGGAAGCATCCTGATACCACTAACTGCATGCTGGCTGCTATCCTGCCATCCAGCTGACCTTTAGTATCCAGTGACGAGAATTGCCAGTCCAGAAGTGCCATCCGGTGACCAGACCTGCCCAGCTGTTTGCCAGGTGCACTGCCTTCTAGTACCAGAACCGCTGATGGTCCAAAAATCCCAAAACTAAAAAGTGGACTGTGAGTATAATCGCCACCCCATAGAAACCCACAGCCTATCTTGTCTTGCATGTGTCCTTATCCTACTTTGTAAGTCATCCTATCCTTACCCTGCTAACTTGTTAAAACTGTCAGAATCATTCCTGCAACTCTGCCCTTGATTTGTAGTGCTAGCACCATGTCTTTTAGTAATTTCGTCTTGTGTAATCCTAAGCCATTAGTCCGATTTCAAGTGATCGGACTGGTTTCTGCCAGGGTTGGGCGCTGGGGTGACAGGGTTGAAGTCGCAAATCAACCCTGGCTCTTACTGTGTCCATCTTTGGTGACCTAGCCTGAATAGTCTAGTGTAAAGTAAAACTGTTCTTGTCACAACTGATTTCCTTTCCTATTTCACAGCTCCATTTTGTCCAAAGCACACCTTTTTATATCTTGCATAACTCATCCATTTCATAGCTAGAGACCTATTTTCACTTCTATGATATCCCTGGGATATACCTCTATACGAACCAAACCACACTCCAAATCAGTGTATTTCACCCATTTTTATTAAAACTGTTTGAGTAATTTCAGGCGGGAATTTAAAGGTTTGCAAAGTTTCCAACGTGTCATTTTGCTGCAATCTGTTTTAAACTTTCCACTCATTTTCGAACTGTATGCTATTGGTAATCCATTCTTTGTGATTGTTAATGTCTTTACATTTTTGCTTTAGTGAGGAATTATATTTGCTTCAAGGTTTTTAACACACATTCATTATTTATTTGTCCATTTTCGAGTGTCATTTCATAACATTGCAAGGGGTTTAAAATCCGTTTTTCTCTCTTATTTGGGGAGGGAAGGTCAGATTTGGATTCTGTTTCATTTCTTATTCCTGATTACCTGCTGCTTCTGTTTATCCACTCAAAACTGATTATTTGTGGGTTGAGGGAACGTTGCAGGGGGAAATTTTAACTTGGGCGCTATCTTTCCTAAACCAAAAAGTGCTCCTATTCCGCTGTGCTGTGTCTATGTTCCACTAGCAGGTTAAACCCAGTGCATTGCTCACATTCTCATTGTAATTATCACCCCATTGGTGATTGCTGCCCCATATTAAAAATTGTCTGATTTCTTTTGAATTTTAAAATAAATATTGTATTTTACCAACCATCCTAGTTCATGGTCCATTGTGACCCGTGGCATTTGAAAACGGTGTGTGATATGAGTGGTGCACCATCTTAATATTGAATCTATATCATATAAAAAGATAAGCGTTTCAGTCGTGCGCTGCATACTAGGCCGAGACCAAGGTGTGTGTCGCCTGATTGAAATCCTTAACAACAGCCACGGTTATTTGTAGTACATTACCACTATAACCATGGCTATGGGGAAAAGGTTAAAAAAGCATGTAATAATATTTATTTGTATATTTATATATAAATGTATATTCACAATGTGTTTAAGGACAGGATAATGGGCATAATGTGCATCATAGGAATGTGTAAATTCAACATTTGAGGAACATGAAAGCTTGATTTGCTATTGTAGTGCTCTTGGGTTGTGTGAATCCTCCATCCATGAGCAATTCCTCAGATTGCTAGCCTGGCAGAGTATGAACAAGCGTTTTGCATGTCATGAAGTTGAACATAACTCGGATTTCAAAGTTCTGGGGAAGCGAATGCAACTCAAACAAAATGGGGATGACGTAATCAAATTAACATTGCTGAAAAACAGAGGAGCCAGCTGTGCTGCTGTACTTACCTTAGAGTAGAGTAAGGTAAGGAAGCCACTTTTTCAGTATCACTTGCAAAACATGTACAGAAAACAGGAATCACCGTGCAATAACTTGACTAAAGAATACTCATATTGTTATTATTGCTATTATTACAATTAATAACGAAAAGAAAGGCAAACTGGATGACATAGTAGACTATCAAGACCAATTATATCATTATATCATATTTCACTAAACCTTTGACAGCTCCACTGGCCTAGAATTTCAGGACAAAAAAGTGTTGCTTAGATCCCATGACCTGAAGTGGGGGACTTGCTGTCTCCCACTCCATCCATAACGTAGGACAAATGAGACAATCTTTTATAGTGTATGTGCACGTCCTAAAAGCACCCAAATGTTAAAAAGAAGGAACTGCAGGAACATAACGTCCAAGCCTCATATCTTCTGGCAATTACCGCTGCCCATCAACCTCACATACTCGCTGCACTTCCTCTGCATTCTGACATCCAAGCGATAGAGACTATCCAGTCGACACCAATGATATGAAATACACTTAAACAATAGCCTCAGTAAAAGTCACAATAATCTCATATGAATGAATCAGTCTGTAACCCGTTTGCACAGACATTTCCTTATCACTCTTGTATTTAAGCCACATACATAAAAACAAAGACTAATATTGCACAGCTAGGAGTAATCCACGGATCCCCTCTTATCCCCCCAAAAGATCAAAGCTCAGGGAGCTGGCTGGTATGGGGCAAAAGACGAAAGAAGTAGTCAAACTGACCTGTAATAATAATCATGCTGCTTCCTGTGCTTTACACAGGCTTTGAACTGACCTCTCCCTTCTATGATCCCAGTTACATGAAACCCATCATTGACTGAAGAGAACCGAATTTTATCCTATTCACGATGAAATCGGGAGCTTCAAGCCATCAGGGAGGAGTTCAACATACAAACATCGATTATATATCAGGTTCAAGTAAACATAGCTAAAAGTGCCATTTCTATAAAATCGTAGAGGTAGTGGATGTGATCTCACGCATCGTTTGATCTCCCCTTTTAACATTACAGGAAGTGACATTACAAGATGGCCGATTCTGATGATTTTATAGGAAGCAACATCGCACAGCCATTGACACTGAAAATATTCTAGGTGAAAAAAAGACATTCTACCTTAAGTTAAACAAAAATAAAAAAAGTCTTACAGAGTGAAATAATAGAAGACACATGAGTAATAAGGGGGTAGATAGTATGGTTTGAGGCTGATGCCTAAGCGACAACCCTCCCATCAGTAAACTGTACATCTGTATGATAGGCCATTAGTACCCCGCAGGTTCTGCAGGAGCCCGGTTGGTGACAAAAGCACCCGTGTTTCTTGTCTGGTGGGTGCTAGCCACTCAGGGGGTGACTGATCTGAAAGATGGGAATCTTGGATGCAACCCCAGCGTTCCCCCAAATGTCATTCAAGATAGATGTACACAATGGGAAAAACACGTATTACACCCTGGTACACAGGCATTCTCATCGTAAATTACGGAGAACATGGGACGAAAAACCTTTGTGGTCCTCCGCTTGAATGAACATACAGGTTAGCTGTTGCAAATAGCAAGCTTTCTTTTCCAGCTAAGCATCTGAAAGCTAAAGATTCGTATTAGTAATCAACCCTTAACATTAAAGAGCAACTGTCTACTGTTCAAGGGCACCAGTTTGTACCCCCATTGAAATGGTTACCTTCAGAAGGCGTGAAGACAGAAATGCTCGATTTTGGCCCAACGCCAGCACTCGTCTCGCCACTGACATGGGCATCGTAGGTTGTGAATGGTGTTAGATTTGTAAACGTAAACTTGAGATCCTTCGTGCTGTTATCCAAAAGCCGCCCTGTGTGGGTTAAAAGATCGAATGTCAGCATGAGATACTATTGCCCGTTTCATTGTGTAGCATGCACAGTCATTTTCCATGATGCACAGTCTTTTGAGTTTCAGACCATGGCGATGACATATTCTGATGCATCCTGCCTGCAGGCATCACAACAACTCTACGAATCCCCCACAGGCAGTAACAAGAAGCTACAATGTGGTTTGTAAGCTAGGTTCGGGGAAAATCATGTAAAATGCTACCTTGGAATTTGAAGGCTTAAATGTAAGTGCACAGCTCAATTCAGATCATGTTTTTCTGCTTTAACTGGTGAACGACACCTGGTCCCCAGGGTACTGTATGCAGGCAGTGTCTTGGAAACCCACTAGTGTGAAATGCTTAGATGGGGACAAGTCCTGCTGAATGAACTGCTGAAAAGTATATGCTGTTATCTCCCTTGGCTCCTTCTATGTTCTCCTCGCCCCACACCACAGCACTCTCCACTTCTGCCCCCCCCCCCCCCACCACCCACCGAGCTCAAAACAGTGCCCATCACCAGAAGAGGCCCTCAGTGACAGCTTTTTAGCACAGGTATACATAGCTTAGCACTGAAGAAACTCCACAAACAGGTCAAACTGGCCTTAAGGAGCAGCCAAAGCCTGGCAAAGTCATCCTCAGTCACATCGTGACCTTCCACCAGAGGTTGGCACGCTTCAAAAAAACAAAAACAGAGCGGTAGTAGGGCCACAAGCGGAGTGAAAGAGAAAGAAAAAGGGAGAGGATAAAAGGATAGCAACTTCACAAGGCTATGGCAACCTATGGTAAGAAAATGAGGAGCACATTACATAAAACCGTAGAAATGAATGGACAAAAGAAGGTAAGGAGGAAAAACAAACAATACAAGTGTGAAGCTTGGACCGAATGGATTGCTAAGTGAGGGTGAAATGGGAGGAAACATTGATCATTTTCCAAACAAACACCAAATGTAAGTAGTGACCCTCGCTGAAGGGCCGCCCGCTCCTCACTTCTTACTCATGATGCCTAAACATCAGTTACTCACCAGTAAATAAAGTGCATACAAATGTGTCTTCATTTATCTACACTGATGTATTTATTTATATTGTTTATTTCAATGTTCCTATATTTCCTATTTTCTTATATTGCTGATGTATATGTTGTCAAACATGAGAAAACAACTCTTGTTTGCGTGTGTGTTCCTGGGGGCGCGACAGAACTTGAACTAAATGGAATAAAAGTAAAAGTGCCTCCGTCTGGAGTGAGGGGTGGAGCAAACTCTAGGAACTTCCTGTAACTGAAAAGGTAGGGCAACACAAACACAAGGTAGAAAGAAGTCATAAACATATCAACATTAGCTGAATAAATAGACATGTACGTGGAGGTTTTGTTTTAAACCCTGCAAAATGGGTTGTCTTTATTACCTTAGAAGCGCGGTTGGTTTCAACTCCCTTTCTTTTCCACAAGTGCAACAATAACCTATTACATGAAACCACCCTTCACAGTGACATATGGTTAATTATACATTAAGGGAATATTCACCAATAAAGGTGGCAGAACAACAATTAAATATGCCATCAAGTATTGAGATGAATAGCAATGTTAATGCAATAAATATAACTGCAATTAGTACCTGCCACTGTGCGTCCACGAGAAACACTAAATGTGGATTGGCTCGTTTCCGAGCCATACCACAGTGTACTCCTGTGGACGCACAAACGTTGTTTGCATGCCGGGTAGTCTTTTTAAAAAAAAAAACTTTTTTCTGGCGGCCATGGAAAGGGAGAAGGGACCACACGTAGTCCTTTCTCCCTTTTCCAAGGTGGCCAGTTTGCTCCCATTCATGAGTACGGAGCAACTTGGCCAAAATGGCGCCCGGTTGCTCCATACTAATGAAGCAGTATGCGCGTTCTAGTGTTCCTAGAACTAACGCGTACTGCTACAAAACCTTTTCAAACGGCAAAAGAAATGGCGTTTGAAAAGTTTTCGTCAGCCATTAGTGTTCCGGGGCTGCAAACTCGGGAGAACTAGTTTCCCGAGCCTCCAGCCCACGGAACACTAATGGCAATAAGCCCCTCAATGGCGGGCCAATACCGCTCGCAGTAATGACCCCAGGGCCTTCGTTAAGGCCCTCGTTATGCTCAGGCCTGTAACTATGAGCTCCGGGGGCATTACCTGGGGCAGTATTGGTCCACCGTCTTGGGGCTTAGTGCCACAATAAGTCCCCTAACAGGTTCCATGTACATTTGTACTAGGTTGCTTTTATGCTCACTGGGTGCAAAATGGGTTTTAGGAGCACTCCCTTTTGTACCGCCCTTAGTGTTCTAAAACAAAGAGCAGTCTCTGGCTCCTATTGTGCCCATCAATAGCAATCTTTTTGGTTTAAAGAGCACTGGCCTTTGATTAGTACATGTAATCATTCATAGATGCCCACAAAAAAATAAACCATAGGACCAACGGATTACTTTGTTTCTGGTGAAGCCGGATGTTGTTTACTTCTCTGCAATCCCCTCACCTTTAAAGTTTTTTTTTTCAATAATTGCCAGCACGCTAGAGTAATAAATGCACAGATTCCTCACTGGAAATCTGGCAGATGGTGCTGTGGGATGATGCATAATGTCAGTGGGGAGTGGGAGCATTGTGGTGGGGTGTCTGATGCTGGTGCCTCTCTTCTTCACTTCCCGTTCTCATCCCTCATCAATCTACTGACAGCAGTTCCAGCAGGCCCCTCGGGAGCCGAGTGGGGAAATGCCAGTCTTCCTGACCAGGAGGTTCCACAGTTGCTTCCTGTCTTTTTGCCGTCCCACTCTCCAGAGGCCACACAGGGAATACTGAATACCAGTGACTGTATCCCTTCCTCCTGGGATCTGGCAGTGCATTATATGAGGGAAAATAATGCCTGCAGCTCCTTCCCCAACGAGAAGCTTTTGGTTTCTTTCTTCTGACCTGTCAGCGCATGGAGAAGATTAGCCTCATTAAATGATTGACGGTATTAGATTGCCAAGCTCAATTGCCCTGTTAGCATACAGTCACCGCAATTCACGGCACAATTTATGGTTGTGGTTATCCCCCATTTTGATGTCCCATTGGACGCAAATAGGTGGAGTTTGGATGTGGTTATTTCACCTAATCTGTTAATGGTGTTGTAAGTGGAGGCACTACCTCCACTACCCCCTTACAAGAAAGTATTTTTAGTATGTGTGTAGCCCCCTCTGAAAAACAGATTCTGCGAACAGTACATGTGCAGCACAGAGACAGTGGCCTGTCTGAAACGGCAGTCAGGCAAGGCCTTGCCTAAGAGCAAGTGATAAAGGAACCATTTATGTTGGCATGAATAGCTGTCTTTTTACATTACAAAAATGATAAGAAACAGTGTGGTTTAACATATATTAAACTATATGGACATCGACGTGTTTAAATGGGTTGGTGGGGTAAAAAGACAGCCCCAGAGCGACAGAGATGGAGAGGCCATGCTAGACCCCATTGTGAGAGTGAAGCTGGCTCAGTGTGGAGTTCCATTGAAATATAAAAGCCAGTACAAAACAATGATTTCTACATGCAGCCCAGTGAATGAGCGAGAATGGGCGTCCCTCCTTTTTGTGACAATGTACAGGCACTCAGCGGAAGAAAGTGCAACTTAGAACTGGAATATTGTTAACTGCGTCAAATGGGTTCCAAAAGACACAGGGCACTTCAGATGCTGACTTTGTGTAAATGCCCACTTTGACAGATTCAAAACTGTAACAGTGCACATGGGAAGAATAAATACATTTGAAATATTGTGCATTTGGAAGCTAAATAGGAGGAATGATGCCTTAAATTGGGAAAGTAAAGTCCAATGACAGACTGCGTTTCAGGAATAAAGACACTCAATTTCAGCACATAAAAATGACAACATTTATAAGGAAAGGACTATTTCATTTTTGCATAAATGAACACTGGTTTCTTATGTAACTGTAGCATATTTGGGAAGAATAACAAGAGTGAACTTCTTTCTGTTTATACAGTATATAAAGAAAGATTATATTGTGAGCAACAGGTGCTGGTGCAGTTTTGAAAGTTATATTACACAGTGGGTAAATGCAATATGCTAGCCTTTCAGAATTGTGAACTGCAACTTGTCTTTTTCTCTGAGCTGAAACTTTGACCCCAAGACCTTTGTCATGTTATGTTATCTTATTGAGTTTATACTGTGCCAAAGCCCGTGGGCATCCAGGCGCTGAGAGATAGGAGGTGCACAATAAGAAGTTCAGGAACATTAATGCTGGTTAAAGAGAATTGTTTTCAGTTGCTTTCAGAAAGTGAGACGATTCTCCATGTTACGTAGCTGTAAGGGCAGAGCATTTCATGCCTTGGCCCCTCGGTCAAGGAAGACCAGACCAAAGCCCTGGACTCTGTTTACCAGATGTACTTCCAGTAAGGAGCCCTCAGCTGATCGTAGATTTTTCTTATGTTGATAAAGATTAACCCTATGCTTTAGGTATGCTGGGGCATTGCCAAAAATGCACTTATGGCATATGGTTAACAATTTAAATTGGATTCTAGCTGCCACTGGGAGCCAATGTAACTTTTTCCTTGCTGTAGTCGTTGGCTCTGATCTTGTCATCTGAAAAATGATGCGTATGGCTGCATTTTGGATTTTTTGCTGGGCCTACCAAAGAAACAGGTCTGGTTGTCAATTTAAGTGCTAAAATATACAAAGAAGTAGATTGAAATTATGGGATTTACAGGTAACATGACCAACAGAAATGGCCTTTAAGGTCAGGTTTCACATAAAATGTGCATTAGCTCTGAACAAAGATCCTTTGAATCTCAGCAGAAGAGGGTAGAATAAAAATTGGCCAGAGCAGATGGCTGGTCACATTCTTAAGGAGAAATGGAAACCTGGAGAAGAAATGGAAATACCTCTCATAGCATGCAATGCCATTGATTAAACATTGAACACATTTTCCTAAATAAAAAGAGCATTGTGTATTATGATTCTGGCATTTTAATGAATCTGAGTAACTGGAAATATTGATAGATTAATAGACAGTGAAATTAATGTTGGAAGTATGTAGCATCAGATTTGTAACTATTTCGGTGCAGTAACAAACCGTGAAAAACAGTTGCTGCGCCCAGGTAGGGCATGCCAAAATCAAATTAGTATTTTCCGTATCGCCATACAATGTTGATTCCAAAAATATATCAATTTATGTAGCTGTCGGAAGAATTAGCATAGTTGTCATGTTGTGAGATTTTTAGAACACAAAAAGGTTAAACCCACTGGTCATTTTGGGATGACAAATCTTTCTCCTCCATCAGCCTACATAATACATATCTCCCAACTTCTTGTCCTATCAGCAGCCAGTGGGCGTCTTGGTGGGAGGTGAAGGGAGAGTGCTAGCCAATCCTTAGCGTGGGAATTATGACAATGTTGGAGTGCCATCAGCCCTATAAGAGGGCATGATTGAATCAGAACAGGGATTTTTCACTTTATTCCATGAAATAGCCTGCTGACGGACTCTTGCGAGGAATAACTAGCAGAGAGGCCTCAATCCTTGTATTGGCGACAGTGACAGGTAAATATAGAAGCTAGCCAGGACCCCATCAGAGGAGCAGAACGAGTCAGGGTCCAGGAGAAAATCCTTGACTGAAAGCCCTTGACCAGATCTGTGCTGTCCTCAAAGAAGCCCTGCTGTTTTTCCTGACCAGAGCCTCCCATGTAAGTAGACTAATCCAAAGGCCATCAATTGTGTGGGAAGCTAACTGACTTATCCCTTTCCACTAGTGGGTAGGAGGGTGAAACTGGATAAGCCCTTGCACATTGTATTAAATCCAATTAAAATGAATTCCACTATAGAAAATCACCCTATCCATTTAAATTGCATTGCGTTGGGAACAGCCCGCCTTAATCCTTTCCATTAAATTGTGGGGAGGGGAAGCTGTGTAGATCCTTAGCGCCTTGAATTGAAGGTAAATCAATTAATTTTCATATTGAAAATCACGGGATGAGTGTTGTTAGTATTCAAAACTAACAAAGTTCATGCCCAGTGTGTTTGAGCCGGTATAGACCATAAAGACTTGGGTGACTGTCCTTCTGAAACCCCTGACTCCTGCCCCACAGGGTGATGTCCATAATCCCAAAATAAGTAATCCTAAATGCTACCTTTCCAGTGAATTTAGAGGGTACAAATGGAATTTCCCATTTATTCCCTTGCATTGCAAACCAGAATTACCAAGCATTGCTTCTCATTTGAATGTGTTGAAAAACGATTTGCATATGAGTTCCTTTTCCCAACCTTACCCTTTAAATAAAAGTTGAAAAACAATTTCCCCATTTGAGTTCCTTTTCCCAACTGTGCCTTTTAAATGAAAGCCTAATAACAACATTTCCTATTGATTTCCTTGCCTCCCAAACCAGGATCCCAAAGCACTGCCAGTCCTTTGAATGTGTGTTGCAAAACGATTTTTCCACAGTGTTGTGAATGTTTTCTATTGGTTAATTTGAAATTGAATCTGTTGTCAGTTGTGACTGCATGTTTCAAAATTTTACTGGTGTTGTTTTAATAACAGAAAATCATTTGGTGTTGGGATATTTGGTGTCAAACCTTAAATAAATGAAAAAATATATATTCTTACTATACACCAGCCTGGTTCCTAGTCCATTGGTGACGCAGGGTATTTGTTGGGGTGAGTGTGAGACGAGTTGGAGGCCTCACCAAAGTGAATCTGAAATAGCGCTTTGGGCACGTGCCACCTTGCTTGGGAGGGGAAGGAGTTGAGTGTCCGCCCAATAAACTGTGACAGGCTGCAATGTGTTTTAATGCACAATCACTTAGCAGAGATGAAACTTTCTTCAGCTCTGACCTCTGAAACCCATCAGAGCCATCAAGTCTCCTCTTCCCCTGCTTTGCCCCGGTTTTCTTGTTTTTCAGTCCAAATGGAACACTTATGTTGCAAACCACTGTTCCTACCACCTGTTGTTCTCCTATACTTAACATTTAGTTGTGTTTCAGACATGCTGCCCCCTTCCTTTGACCTGATACTATGGAAGGTGCACCTGCCATGTGTAGATGTATTAATTAATTATTAATTAATGACGTATCTTAATTATATCATACAGAATTGTGTGACTCCATTACTAATGCTAACATTTACATCATACTTTAGTTGTCTTACAAATGTACAGTTATTGCACCCTCACCCAGGGTCTGGGGCTTGGTACATTCTTCCTGAACCCATGGCCCCTACCTATCCTTGGTATGTTCCCAAACCCTTGTAAAATTGAGCCATGCCCTGGTTTGGCACACCTATTTTCCCCCTTCCCTAGGAGCCTGTTGCTGCATAACTGTACTTCAAAAACCCTCCTTCAGGTTGCCTATTCCTACATTCAATTGTACTCCCAGGTAGACCTTGCCCTGAGACCTTGTTTGATGGGTGCTTGCCTTGAGTACTATCCTATCCTGCACCCAGACTTGATTTCTGTTGTAGGGACTCAGCTGTGGTAGTGGAGCCCCCTCCCGAGCCACAGCCCACCTAGGACTGTGAGAAGGACTCCAGCACCAAAGGCAGGGACCAGCAGTGAGTGAGGGAGAACGTCTGGGACACTGCTGCCTGACCTGTGAACCAGAGTCTTCTAAACTCAGTAACTGTAAGGAGAAGGACGGTTGCCATGGCTACCTTTCACCACAACTTTCTGGCTGCAGTGTCCCAAGATCAGAGTAGAAGGAAAGGGTCTCCCAATCACTGGGTCCCACTAAGATCATTCCCTGCTCTGAAGGATGACTTACGATATAGGTCAGCTCGTGCATGCCCTCCACCCCTAAGTTAACCTCTGGTCAAACTTGGCATGAGTTACTTAGCTCTTGAGCAGGTCAGTATTCCCCATTTAAGTATTGTTCAGATAACCCCACGTCTTTAAGAAATATTGCAGAGTTATTTCAAACAAGCACCAGGTGCTCAGTGTCAATATTTAAGTAGTAGGCAAATAATAAGAAGATTTGGGTGTGAGTACACTTGGTCATGCTTGTTTTGGAAGATGTGGCTGGAGTTTATCAGCTCCCCGCCACAGTTCTTCTAGGGTACATAGAACAGAAATCTGTTTTTATGCCCCTTCTTTAGGCGTCTCTATTGGTGAGGCTTGCACAGTAGCTATCCCATCTTCACTGTTGATTCTAACTCAAGAACATTTATCAAGTTGCCCCTTTTTCAATCGGCTCTAATTACATGGAAACATTAGAAGAAAATTCTGTTGGAGTCAGACACTGACCAAGTGAGCACCCTTCAAGTAGCCTGTACCCTTTACATACATCTCTGTTACATATGAATGTTAAACCCCTCCATCATGTGGATTATAAAAGAGGCCATATTCCAAAATACTTTCTGTGTTACCATTACAGAATCAATCATTGTGATGGCATGGGTCTTTTGATATGAATGAGGTTCAGGGCAGGGGCCAAAATAGGAAGGTGCCCAGCCAGCATACGATAAAGGGTTGGCCTATTGAACAAAGTCACCTGCTGACCCAGTCTTTCTTTTGGAGAAAGTTCTCTGAAGCAGAAGGTAGTTGCTGTCTCTATCAAATGAACCTTTGTCATTATTGGATCAAGTCAGCCTGTGCACTTGGTAAAGAAGTCTTGAGGATAATAATATTCTCTAGGTGTGAGCAGTCAGTGACTGTGGTCAAGGAAAAGTGCAAAGTCTTTAAATTGACTTGCTGATTGCTCTGGGTCGCGTCTTGTAATCATGGCTTTGTGAAGCAAACATCTCTCACGATGGAACGGTTTAAAGAGGAGATCAATGCAGTGGCAACATTTTCACATGCATCAATATGTTTTTGGCACACTTGAAGATAGGAGACCCTGGGAAGGATTGTTCTCCAGGCTGAGTAGAATCTGTGACTATCCCACATCACATAACACCCAGAAGGCCTCAGAGAGAGAAGAGGAAGCGGAAGCAGAAACACCAGCAAAGCTCAGCTTTCCATTGTTAAACGCTAATGTCCACTACTGCAAGGCAAACAGTGAGAGGAGAGATTTGTGTCTAGGGATAAGGCTTGTGCTGAAACTGCTTGGGGGAAGACGAAGGTAAGGTTCGGTCTTGGTTGGATGAGAGTTTCTCCTACTAGGATACATACAGAAATGCACCCAGAAGTGTTTCAAGCCATACGTTCCAGTCCCCACCACAACTACATGGGCCATACATGCTGTAACATAGGTATACATGGATGTGTTACTGTGCATTTTGCTGGGATTTAGGCAATCCATTCATCCGGTCCACCATGAATAACTATGGACCTGTTTCTGTATGACCAGCTTAAGATCAATACTTCAGGGAAGCTGCTTATCTCTGCATGGTTTAGAGGACAAGGACGTAATTTTCTGCCAACTAGTTAGGGGTCACTGCAACACTCAATATTCTGCCTCTATCTGCTCCTGTGGTTTCTGCATTGCCGCAAAGGCACTTCAGAAAGGTTATGTCACAATGGCTCAATAGTCTTATTCTTAGATCTGGCAATCATTCTGAAACATCTTTTTTGATGCTGCAATGCAGGCTCCAGCGTTGTTTGTAAAGTTCAATAGAGGGTTGGACTGGAAGCTTGCCTTTCAAGCAGAGAGACATGGGGTTCTTAGACTCTTAAAGCTCACCACGAAAGACACAGACTAAGCTGATGTTATCCTCCCAAAGTAAATAGGGGCCATGTACACGCATGTACAGACAGTTATATATGTATTCCAAATATTGTTCTATGCATTCATAGATACAGGCTCCCTGCCAAACAAAAAGTAACACAAGTAATGCAAGCAAAGGCACAGGCACCCCCGGTTGTGGAAAAATGTACGTTGAAGTTAGAAGTCATGAGAATGTGAGGATGAAATGGTTTTGGAAATGTAGACCTATGAGAATAGAGAATGGCAAATTACTGTATTGCTTCCAGACTGAGCCATAGAATACCTTCACTGGCCTAGTATAGTCAGAGGACTCCATTGTGTACATAGATATGCTTTCTTGCAAGATGGACTTTTGGTTTGGCATTCAAAAATTAGAGTATGTCCACCTGTTTGTTCGCTGTTGCACAAAGCCTTGTTGATGTAGCCTTGCTGGCGCCATTTGTTGTTAGCCTAGTACAGGCTGACTTCACTTCAGATGGAGTTCTGAATCGAGCTGTAACTTTATCTACAATGACTGCACGCAGCAGCACTGATTTCATTTAAGAGGTTTAAGGAGTGCTCTGGGAGAACCTTGAATTGGCCAATTGCATGTGAATACTGCCTGTCGCGGGAGGACAGCTTAACAGCAACGTGGGCGACTTGGAAGCAAGACGACACGAAGCAACACAGGTTCAATCCCCGGGTCCGCGCTTAGAAACCTCTGGGTGTTTAAGCGCGTTATAAATACGTAACTAAGACAAAAAAAACACAATTACGCAACTAAAAAACCGAACAATTCCTGTAACAGCGCCTCGATGCCAGCGGGCTGTGTGAGCGCTTTAAAAATGCAAAATAAATAAATAGAATAAAATAAAATAAATACTTTATAGAGATAATTGGGAAGCAAGATGAACCTTCTTAAATGAAGTAATATATTATGTTATGCACTCAGACTCCAATCTATTAGGACATCTATGTAAAGTGAGACACTCAGGAAGAAGGGACGGAGGATCTGGATTTGGAAGTTATGTTTGGTGTTCCTTCTGTGTCATTCTGCACAATTGGCCTTTATATTATTTTAGTTATTTTATATATGTATTGGGTTGGTTTTGGATTATAAATAATATAAGGGGATTGGTTGGGGGTTGCAGGGGGTTTCCCCCTGCATACGTAACCTTGCAAGAGCCATGTGTGAGATCCACTGCTACGAAAGCAGGGGTACTTGAGGTCAGTTTTTAAGTGACCTGGCAGTTCTCTGGTATGTTCCACGGTGGCGGAATGGCACGAGGTGTAGCAAACCAATTTCAACATACATTACAAGCACTTACGTGTGGCTTGCTGTAGTAGGCAAGAATGGAATAAAGCAAATCAGTATTATGCTGCATTGTAAAGCTTTAGGTGGGCCTGAAAAATAGACTAGCAGAAGGCAAAACAAGTCAACAATGAGTTCGGCCACCATTGCTCTGTTTGGGATGCATATTGAAACATCATAAGGAGATGCGGGCCAGGAGTGAGGTCCACTGGCAGCAGTGGTTTAGTTCCCATTAATCCAAAGCAAGGGCTGCTTAGGGCCAGGTGTGTTGTTGCTGGCAGAAGTAAGTGTGGGTCAGAGAAATGGATTAAACGGGGTTGCAGAGGGTCTGGGTCCTTTTGCTATGTGGGTGAGCATGTTTGTGTACTCATGGGCCTTGCTTCAATTTAAATAAAGTGCCACTACATCCATGGTTGACCAACCAATCCTTTCCCCCAGGTAACTTCCACCCTACCATTTATCCCACATAGTGTGCTACCCACTGCTGATCACATATTTATACCCATTCGCTATGCACAGTATCCTCTTTTCTGTCTTTCTCTCTCCCCCTCCTTTTGCTACAACCTCTCAGTGTGGCAACAAACTTCACTCATGTTCAGTCGGCAATTTTCAAAAATGTGGTCCTGAATATACAACTTATATTTTATAAGGGAAAACATAGCTAGTAGAAGCAAACAGTGAGTGGGGTGGGTGTTGAGATGTGGGTTCAATACGGATGATGATGAGATGTGCAGTCAAGGGGGGACACCCCTCAGAAATGATGAAGAGGCAGAGAAGGATATAATCGGACAGGGAGTAGCTGTGTGATAGTGGGAGCAACAGCCATTATATGATTAAGTGGCAAAGCAAACTAGGAGTGAAATGGGATAAGGTAAAGCGTAGGTGCGAGATGCATCACTGGTGTAGCTAGTTAAGGGTGGTGATCATGGGAGTTGGTGCAGCGAGGAAACAGTACGAGGGGAATCCAGAAGTAGAGGGAACACAAACAGGAGGAGTAAATGAAGTAGAAGTCAGCAGGAGACATGCTGACATATACCTATATCAAATTGTTGCACCTCTTCTGGTACTTGTTCTGCCACAATTGCCAACAGTCCACGTGCAGAAAGAGTTTTGAGGAGGAAATAAAACCTACTCCCTTGCACTGCACCACCTTAATTCTCGGGACTGGTGTCCATAACTGAATAAACTGGATCAATGAAGCAAAGGAGAAGGAATTCTTCTCCATTCCTTTAACACTCAATGATGGACAATGGTACAGGCAGTGAAAGGCATTGGTGCTAGAATCCATAATGTCTGTTAGACGCATGGAGCAGACCAGACAGTCAATCAAAGCAAGCACAATGTAATCATGGTGTGTGAAACCACAATCGCTCGAGCATTAAGTACTATTGAATGGGTCATAAAAATACTTATCAAATTCCAGGAAACTATTTATTTTGCTGTGTGCAGTTAATACATTGTTGATATTATTCAACAACACTGCAATGTGGACAAACTTTCAACTACTCATATGATGTGCCTCTCCTATCCGGGTAGTCTCTTTGTGCTTAGGAACACTATTTGCCAACATATGGCTTGGGTGAATGAATGGGGCTTGTATCCAAGGTTTAATTCACCCAGCTCAGATATACCATAAGGAATTATAGCTTCTAGTTTGTCATCTTTCTCAGCTCAATGGCCTCTTAACTGAGGATCTTTCTGAAGTGGACCTACATTAGATGGGCTTAAAAAAGGCCAATTTATTTCTTGATAATGTGGTCCATGCACACAACAATATTGTGCTCTTGTGGGTTTCCTGATGACAGTATTCATATTATTGGGAATCACACTCTATATACACATACACTTTCATATTTAAATACATGGCATGCATGTTTTAAACAATTGTAAACATGAGGGTTTTCCCATCAGAAAATTAAAGGTTAAAAATGATGCATCAATTTACAATATTAAACGCATGCCTATGCTTAAGTCAAGCACAGAGTTCCCACAGGTGGCACTAAAATGATGTTCAGAAGCCAGCACTAATTTCCTTCCCAAGCTCCACATTTCAGAGGTATGTGGCCACCCAAAAGGTGCAAGCAAGAAATAGATCATAGAGAAGTTAAAATGGCAAAGAGTAAACCTGAATGTGCAAGTGCATCAAGAAACCTGTGAAAGGATAACCAAAGCCACAGAAGGGCGAGGACATAAACTGTGTGCCAAAGATACATAGTGTTTCACAGCTGTAAAGGTGTCCCATAAAGATTTCCTTCCAACCATATTTACAGAAGCTGCACAGTCCTTAGCAGGCAAATGGCACCCCTGCAGGGTTTATCATGTGTCTGATGACATTCTGCTGCACGCTCAATACTACCAGGAGAACCAACTGCAGAGTATGTCACACGATGCATAACTGTGATGCTTATAAGTAATCTTTACATTCATTTTATTGTGAAACAATACTTCAAATGAGAGCATGACATCTAGACCCACACATCTTAAAATGTTCCTATGTATCGTACAGTCCAGCCAACTCTACGGAGTTAACCATTTTAAATTACCTTAAATGCAAACTGGCAAGACCCATAGCTTAAAGCACACTCACAAAGGTAACATTGTGCCGATCCATTGCTTAATTTTACTCTTGGGGTGTAGGGTATTTTGAACTATTGCACAAACAGCAATGATGTGAACAGTATGTACCACTTACTTTGTTGTAAACGGTGCCTGCATTGTGTAGCTACGAGGAATACTGCTGCTTCCTACAGATGAATATTCAGGGTCGCCCTTATTCATTACTCCACTGTGAGAATGCACAGCCAACGATTTCAAGAACTTTCTCCAACTGTCTTTACTGAGGTGTTTATGCCCAGGCAAACTTTACAAATTTCACTTGTGATTTTGCCATATTTTAATGGTGTTCCAGCCCAAGGGATTGGAGATACATCGGCTGCAGTGGGTAACTTGCCTTATTTCCATTTCGCCCCTGCTAACACCACAGCTGTAACACTGAGAAGGGGATTGAGTTCTTTGTATTCAAAATGTGTTAACCCCTTAAGTGCCATGGGAGAGGTATCTCGTCCTTGGGATTACCTCCTTGTTGCCAAGGACGAGATACCTCGTCCTTGGCACTTAAGGAGTTCATGAAACAGAAAACGTTAGAAGGCATTGAATGGTGAAATACCAAAAACACCAAAAAAGGCCTTGGCACTGGGGGGGGCACCCAAGGCAGTTATATGCCTGTACCACTTTCACATATTTCATATGTAAACCTCATCATTTGACAAGATCATATGTAGAAATGTAGTTGTGTTGCACTAATATTACAGACCAGTCTAGGTGCTTCTCATAGAGTGACAGCAGACAGTTTGTGAGAGAAACCAGATATTGGCATTGGAACCATAATTCCTCATTCTGACCTTCTCTCACTTGTGTCCACTTCGCAGACAGCTTATGTTCTTATTGTTTTTCGGACCTAACTGAAAGGAGACAATTAGCCGTAACAATTGCCTCTAGTGAACTCAACTGTAGAACACACTGCCTTCTCCAAATCTTGGGCTGCAGAAATCTAAAAAACACTCTTTCAACTAACATAACATACTTGAATTAACAGAGAGGAAGAGGACGCAATAACTTTCTAATCCCAGCAACCTTAAAAATGTCCGTATAATGTCATGGAGCCAAAATGGCGGACGAAATTGGGGTAAAGGAGTATAGTTTGGACAACACGGACATTGTTTGTTGAAGGGGTGAAATCTGACGAAGGTGCAGAGTCTGGCGGGGGTGGAGTAAAGTTGTGGATGGGAGGGGCTCATGCACCCTTTTGGGCCTAGGGCAGCAGAAAGCCAAATTACGCCACTGCTCTCTTCTCGGGCACCCTCCAACAATGGATAAGTACTTTTCATCCAGACTTAATTTCAACAGCATTTCTGTATATTTCCCAGGGAAACTGTTTACATTTGACTTTAACTGGATCCTGGCAACCCATTGTTGTCTTCTGAAACGTACCCTAAAGGTCACATTTCCATGTCATAAAAATGTGGAATGCCCTAAAAATAAAAAGCTAAAAAAACAAAAAAAAAGGTTTTTGTAATTAAGAACAACTCGTATAAGAAGAAGAACGTATGACCATTTGCATTGAGATAATGGTTCTAAGGTTGGATTGGGAACGTGTTTTCAATAAAAATAAAATGCCAGTATGTGTCAGTATTCTGAATGGAAAAATTACCAATTTTGTGGTCACAGATAACTAAAAATGATTGTAGCACATTTGGGTGTCCAACAATGGGATCTTGGTCTTTACTTACCTAATAACTGGACCTCTTAGTAAGTAAAAAATGTTTAAATTCACAGTATTGCAGCATGTTATCAAACATTTTGATCAGAACGGAGAGTCCTGTTCATTGCAAACCTGACATCCAACCAATAAGACTCCCCTGGTACAGTAACTCTAACAAGAAATATTGACTTACCTAGTGGTCCATATAGCTCCACCCTGTAGCTGAACTTCCCTGTTGGGATAGTTGGGGGATCCCAGGTAAGTGAAAACGATTTTCCTGTTATATTTCCTTTCGCTAGATTCTGTGGAGGGTCCTCAGGAACTAAAACAAAGATTGCATGATCAGAAGAACAATCCATTTTGTAGCCTTCTCATCTATGAGTGTGAAAACAAAATCATAATTGAGGATTTGCACTCAGTACTTGAGAGAAGACAGCTCTGAAACAACGTGTTAGTTATTCACGAGTTTGATATTATTTGTGTTCCTGGCAAATCAACAGAATTGTGCATGATTTGATCTCAGGCTACCAAAAGACTTGTTCTTTTCTCCTGATAATGAGAAAAATATCAGGTTGTAAACACAGAAACTGAAGATTGTGTTGAGGAGTGACGGGTGGCGGCAGGAGACATAAATGCTCTTTTCTCATTCAAGCGAGGGCAAGCAGAGGTTTTTCAGCATGTAATCCCCCCCAAGTAACCATTCACAACTTGTGATCCCCACAGTTCCACAGTGGCCCTTGACCTTTAAGATCTCTGAGTGCTCCCTTACCCACTTATGAAGGTCTCGGACTGTAGGTACAACCAGGAATGTGACATTACCTGCCCGACACCCCAAATGCAAGGGCCTGTGAGTGTCTCCACAGCCAGGAAAATGTTGATGCTCCCAGTTTGCAACCTCAAAAGGACGACAGCAGGGAGTATGTGCACCTTTCAACATGCTCATTTAGGTTGCCTGAGGCTTGCCGCCAGGCAAGGGACCTGCTCTGACACCTCCGATTGCACCTTCTCTTCATGGTGGCCGCCCTGAGTGTATATCATTGTTTCATCTAAATAAATGACTACGTGGTAAGTTTCTTCATTCGTAGGTTACTTAATGGGGGTACAATTAGTAGGTATCTGTAGAGGGTAACAGTTAGAAAGGAGAGTGCATGCAGAACCCTCCAAAAAAAGAGCCACAAAGTAACCTATGAGGAGGTAACTTACCACATACAAATGTATTTCTACGAAACCACTTAGAACCAATCCTTGCATATGCAGCTGAAACTACTTCCACTGGTTTGCATCCTCTTTCTCTCTTCTGGGCCCGCAGTTGCACATGTGGCCACTGAGTTTGCCTCTGCTCCCAGCCTTTCTGGTGGCCATTCCTGACATAAGCAGACACCATTTCTGGGGTTGTTCTACCCCTTTCCTCATTTCTCCACTTACTGGTAGTTGATTCTGCCATACACAGCTACTGCTCTCTCTCACTTTTTGCTCCTATCCTGCTCTGCTCTTCATGGGCCCATGCTTGTATCCCTGTCGGGAACTACCTCATCCTTTCATAAACCCCTCTACTTGCGAGTCTCTGTGTTAAAACCTGTGAGTTCCAATGAACCAGTCCTTTCCAGAGTAGGTCTAGAACCGCAGTGCATCTCTCCATATGGACTTGCCATGTTTCTTTGATGTTCCCTCTCTTTTCTGTTTTCGAGTCCTAGAAGGAATCTCACCCAGACCCAGAGGAACTTCCAGCCATCAATCTTGATCTGCTTCCAGTTAGGGGTGCTGCCCACAGGAACCACCCAGCTAGGTAAGTGCTGAGATGTAGGGGGTTTCTAGTCCAGTGATGAAGACGGGGTTATTGAACTGAATAGTGGTCCCTTGTCACCAGAGCCTCTCTAAACTGCTGTCACTCCATCTAGACTCTTGAGGACTTCCCTCCACTACTAGTTGCTTGCCTTCTGTTCCAAATGCATTTCTAGCAGCAGTTTCAGTCGTTGGGTAGGCCTCACATCCTTAGTTTGCGATGTGCAACATTGCCTGCAGGTTTTCAATACCTTAGCATTGATCTCCATGTGAGTCCATTCATAACCAGTTGCGAGGCCACTTAACACACACTCGTTGATGGGCTGAATACCATTTTACCGCAGTTGGCCACCCAGTTCATGGAGGTAAAACTTGACCTCACCATTTTGCAGCAAGATAATGCTGCACATTTTAACTCCAATAAATCTACAAGCTAATGTAGGAAACATGTATGTTAATACTAGCTTGCCATCCCTTCACAATCGACCTTTACCCCCAGACCAAAGCCAGACTCCGCACCTGCAAGTGGCCTTCTTTAATATGCCCTTACCCAATTACCTCCATGGGAATCACAGTAAATTTACAGAATTCCAGTCCCAGTGTCTCCTACACTTCTTAATGAAATTATCCTGTAGCCCTATGGAGCTGCAAATGTGATCTTTATCATCTAAAATTAGGGTGGAATGATGATCTCATTCTTCTTAATTATACTGCATTCAGAGCTGTGTTTGAGAACATTTTTGACAGACATTACACTGCAAAGGCTAAAGGGGTAGAGATGTTGACCTCGACACACGTGTCTCATGATTTAACTACCTACATCACACACGTCCAGAAACTTGTCACAGCGGTCCCGTTGTCTGAGGAGTCGCAACTCATTGTGTTTCAACAAGGACTTAGAGATGAGTTAAAGCAAGTACATCCCAACCTTTTAAGCTGGATGAATTTATTGGCGTCACTCTCTGACTAGATCGGCACCTTCATGAGTGTAGAGGGCATTGCCATAGGCTTGAGACTACCTGTGTCTTTACCCTTAGCTGATTGGATATCCATGCTCCACCCAAACCCACAGAACCGGGTCAGCCTGTACCCCTGGAGATTGGAGGAGCATGAGGCCCTTCATCCACAGAGGAAAGGCAGTGCAAAGGCCAAGAAAATCTCTGTATGTACTGTGAAAACAGAAGTAATTATGCGTAATAATGGTATCTAGTCAATTCATATAAACCCATTCCATCGAAATGTTTCCATCTAAGACATCTCCATCTAATGCATGTTTTTGGGGGGTAAAGGGTTAATTTTTGTTTAGGTACATTTCAAAGGGTAACAAAACAGGGGTTTGCGGGGGAGAAAAAAGAAGAACATAAAATGCATTAGATGGACATTTTTTAGATGGAAACATTTTGATGGAATGGCATTAGATGCAATGGTTTTAGATGAAATTACCATAAACCTGTATAATCCTCCCCTTTGCAGGTCGGGTAACTGTCTGGCTCAGAAAGGAAGAGGAGTTCTCTTTCGAGCATTGGTCAGGATCGATCAGGCTCCTTGAAGGATGAACAATTGAACCATATCACCTCATATTTGTATACTTTGTCACAGAAGAGTTTGCACATAATAATTCTTTGAAGTTTGCTACTTTGGTAACACCATTCTTTGGTCTTCATAGAGTGCACCATGTTTTTCAGTATGCCATTACGCCGAGGAAATTGTTACTTGCTTCTGAAACAGTTTTAGATGTGTTACAGTGAACTAGGGATAAGGCTGTTGAGAACCTTAAAAAGTGCAAAAACTATGATTTTGAAAAACAGACATGCCTACTAAATATATCATTAAAGAAAATGGCAATAGCTGTTAACTGGGGCGTTGCATAAACTGATAATCTGTTATATGTGAAACACTCTAGTCATGGGTACCCTGTGCTAAGTGGGACATTAAAATAACTAGTCATTTGTACTAACTGAGGACTTACAGAAACTCTGGTATGGGTGAATTATGAACACTGGTAGTTGATCTATGCAACATAGTAACTACTGCCAACTGTAACATTATGGGAAATGTTAATCTATTCTGAGTTACTGTTGAAACATGTATGGTGTGCTACAAATTCAGGGAGATCACTACATCCACCAAGGGGGTGGGGGGGGGGGCAAGCGACTACCCCTTTGGTACTAGGGAGATGAGCCCGCTACACTTAACACCCCGTATGAAACAGGGAAGAGGAATCTGTCTGGAGATGACTCCCCCAAAGGCCCTTCTGACTAACACATGTCTAGAGTATGTAGAGGTTAGGTTTTATGATAAACATCTACACCCTTTACTCATAGCTGACTTGTCTTCTGACCATAGGTATACCCAATCTCCCTAAACAAATAAGCAGGAACGAGTGAACCATTGCATGGAAGGAGCAGCCCTGGGGCAGCCAGTCATGGAGCATTCTCAGCAGGGCTCAAAGAGTTTAACCATATCAAAGAGTTCAGAGCAGGCATGGCCAGAAGGAGAATGCCAGAGCCAGCAGGCAGGACCACGACACACACCAGGAGTGTGCAGCGAGGTGCAGCAGAGGTCCGGTCGTAGAAGCCCAGAAAGGCTGAAAGAATGGGCCAAGGCTTTGTTAGGACAGTGTGTAGCTCAGCTGAGAAGTCGCATAAGTGACTTTGTGCTGGCCAGGTTCGCGGGACGGTAAGGTCGTACCCTCAGCGATTGAAGTGGAGCCAGGCAGAATAGTCTCAAAAGTATCTCCATGATGACAAGAGAGCAGACCAAACTCCACGTCCATCCCGAGGAGCACCACTCGAGGCAGTCAAGTATGTAGTGGCTGTTAGGACAGTGTGTAGCTCAGCTGAGAAGTCGCATAAGTGACTTTGTGCTGGCCAGGTTCGCGGGACGGTAAGGTCGTACCCTCAGCGATTGAAGTGGAGCCAGGCAGAATAGTCTCAAAAGTATCTCCATGATGACAAGAGAGCAGACCAAACTCCACGTCCATCCCGAGGAGCACCACTCGAGGCAGTCAAGTATGTAGTGGCTTGAGTGGAGTGAGAGGTGGGTGAAAGTGAGAGAAAGGGGAAAGACAAAGAATACCCCAGAGGAGGGGAGCTAGAAGGGGAAGAGACCCAGAGAGTACTGAGAGTGGGAATACCCCAGAGTGTGCAGAACCTGAGAAAACCCCAGAGTGGGGAGGAAGAATGAAAATAAACCCAGATGGGAATAAAACGAAGAAAGCCTCAGAGTGAGAGATGAGAAAGAGAAGGACCACAGAGTGGGAAGAGACTGAGAGAATCCCAGAGTGGGGAAGACAAAAGACTGAAAGAAACCCAGAGTGGAGATACAGATGGAACGAAGCCTGGGCTGGAACTTCATGATGGTATTCCAGAACACCAAGAACTGTCTATTGTGCACCTGAACTGTGGGCAAATGTAATTACTAAAAAGGGACAAGTTTGGGTTCAGAAGCCAGCAGCCATCCCTTCACATGAACCTGTAAACCATCCACAAAGTCTTTCTTTGTTTTTTTGTTTTTGTTTTGGCAAATTGGGAAAGTGGTTAGGTCAGAGTAAGATTCCAGATGGAGGACTTTATTTTCTTTTATACATCCCTGGCGAGCACCCTTTCGACTTCCATTTGTAATAGAACAGTTCTTGTGCTTGTAGATTTTGGGAAAGGTTATTTGCAGTTCATAAAATTAAACCCTTGAAATAATGCCTGGTCATCCGAGTCCTGATTACGACCTTCCACAAATGGTACCCATTTTCAATTTCCATAATGCTGCTAGTAGCCACCATAACCAATTTCTATAATTTTCCAGTTTTCTCTACTGAAGAACAGGCAGAATAGCTACCCTTAAATGCAACAAGATGCACATACCTAATGCATGAGCAGAGGTGAGGGAATCCCTGCTCAGACCTTATTCAAAAGTGAAACACTGCTCTTGCAAAATGCAGGGACTTCAACTTTTTCTTATGCCCCTCTTATGGATGTGATGTGAGTGTGGGGTTCAGGTTTCTATGATGTCATCAACCACACAAACCTAATGTTGAATTCTGCAGGGAATCATTTTGCATTTTTCAGCATCGAGAACCGTCAAGCGGATTTTCAAATTGTAGACACATTTGTGAATTTCCCAGTTTTTTGTAATCATGTTCTGATGCAGACTGTTAACACATAAAACCTTTAATAATGTTTCTAAGAGGACTAAAGTGATAAGATCCTTCCTTTGGTATTTGTTCATTAGAACGGATTCTCAGAAGTCAGAGGCTACTAAATTAAGGTATATAAATACTTGCATCACGAATCTCTCTTTTTGTGGTAGTTTTCAAAAACTACAGAACAGAATTTCATAATTCAAACAAAACATGCACCAGACATCAGTCTCAGAATACTAGCCCAATGGCATGATGTTATATTCAACAATTTTCCATTCTCATTTCCAAGTCATTTTATTAGAAAATGAAAGAACATTTACTTTTGGTTATGCACATGCCACTCTAAAATTATTTACCCCATTCACCAAATGTGACCAAACAAACATCCATCATTTCCAAAAATAATTTCCCAAACGTTTCGTCAATATCAGTCAATACATATCAAAATGTTAAGCTACAAAACAACATGTAGGTTACAATACAAACCTAAAAGTGGGGCGCCCACTTGAATGTCTGCCAATTTATTGATTTCTGCCAAGTTATGTTTCAGCACCCCATTTATGACCCTCCTTAGGGCCTTGCACTGTACATTTCTGACGGGATTATATGTTCAACAGAAGAGCCCAATATCTTCATATATGTACTTCCACAATTGCAACATGAGTAAGACATGTACCTTATAGCCAAATTACTTTGCACTGCATTGGCAATAGTGCTAATGTATGGTAATCTGGTTTGAGGGCCAGTATTAAGCTACATTGCCCATGCACAATGGAATGATAAAAATTGCATGGAAAGTGTAAGTGCATTTTTCCTTCCCTAATTCCATTGTGCTTACATTTGTGCATGCACAATGGGCCTCATTGCAAGTTGGGCGGTGCGGGTTAAATGTGTCGGTATTGACAAATACCTACCACACCACCCAACTATAGGTTTGGCAGAAGGTTGGAAGATTTACCCAGCCACCGCCACTTGTAATCTCGCCGGACCAAGTGGCAGTGACAGTAACACAGTTTGGTGGTATCTGGGCAGATTTACCACACAGATACCACCAAACTAGTAATGAGGCCCAATTTTCCATAATGCTGCCACATTCTGCTGTATTCATGCTGAATTGGTTTGTGATGCAGGAGGGGAGCACAAGTCAACCTCAAAGTGACCGGGGTAGAATGGTTTTGCACAGTAGGTGCGCTCAAGAGGAGGTATTATGGCACACAAGGGATGAAGAGGGTTATCGGAAATAGATGGGCAGAGGATACGGGCAGGGCCTCCGCCAGTTAGAAACAAACATGGCAAAGAAAATAACAAAACAAATGATTTCCCATCGTTTAAAAGGACATTTCAAACATCAATGTAAACAAATCGGTACAACCCCAAATCTAAGTTATCCTCTTGACACTTGAACGTTAAAACAGTTTCTTACTCTTTGTTACATTGCGTCAATTTGTTAGGCACATGTGGATGTTATTGTTTTTGAATAGAAAAATAGATAAAGTGAGGTCAGTATGTCAACCACCTTACAAACTCGGAGGGGAAATGCGGTCTGTCGGTAGTTTCAGCAGTGAGATTGCACTGGGGTTGTAAACATGGCTATATAGTAAGTAGGTTAACCTGTGAAGAAAGGGATTGTCTCAAAAGGAGTATACTGGTATTGTCAAATTGGAATTTTGCAACCGGGGCCTATGGCATGACTTGTACAGCCTGAAATATCATGGGGTTGTGCAAAAAGGTACTATACTGCTGTTGCCATAATGAAAGTATTCTGAAGCTGTCAAACTGCTGGTATTTAGGGTTTGTTAAACTGGCATATATTCTAGGTTGGACAAATTAGGAATATATACCGGGATTGTGGAAATGAGGAATGTCAAACTGGAAGCGTCCAGATATTCTTCAGACTGGGTGTATATTTGAACTGTGCACATTGGGAATTTGCTGCAATTGTATAATCGCTAAACAGAGATGACTAGAATTGGCAAGGTAAATTAGTCAAAATGAGACCATTCTGTGTTTAACACATTGCGAGGGATTGTTATTGTTATGCCATATCATTGTCATGACATCTTGGCATGTCATGTCTCCATATCATGTCATAAAAGGTCTTACTGACTGACTTCATACTGTTCTTCAAGTCTGACTCAGGAATACAATCCAATGCATTCTAAATAGATTAGGATACACCTCATTTCCTGAATTACTGATCTATGGTCCACCTTAAAAGAACCAACATGTCTCTAAGTTAACACAAAACACTATTTTCCATGCTGCAGCCCCACCCGCTTTGTCTTGGCAACTTCTTCTTTCCCATCCGCTTATCTTCCGCCTCTTCCCTTTTTCCTCCTCCGGTTAAGGTCGGCATACCCCAGGAACGGGCACAATACGCCGAATTACGGACAAGCCTAGTCACTCTCAAACTACTACATATTTGGTGCAATATAAAAGCTTCATAACATAAAATAACATATGTCTTAACAGGATAGGTCAGGATATGTTGTGTCATTATATTTCATGTCATATCATAAAATTGCACGGGATGGTCTATGACCTGGCACATAATGATGTGGCATATTATGAAATTACATGTCATACGCTATGTCGTGACATATCATAGCATAACATACCATCACCTGGCATATCTCAACAAAGCATGACACGACCTACAATGTCATGGCCTGTTTATTTAAATTATTATTTATGTATGGGTGACTTCAGTGCCAACTGCAATACGAATTTACCTTGGGCCACCCCAGTAAGGTAGTGAAAGTGTAGGGGAAGGCAAGAATGGAAGAGACACAAAATAAGATCATTAATAGTTCCTGATACATTAATGTAAGAGGCAAAAGAAAAGAGCAGAGGTAAGTGAACAAAAAACATTAGAGGTTAAGTGCAAAAAATCCCATTATAAGGCAAATGCATTCATATGGGGCAGAGAAGCTGTTAGGAAACCGAACAGTTGCATAACAAGATTGTCAGAAGGAGAGTCATTCGGATATGCAAGCTTGCTTAAAGAGGAGGGTGTGCAGATTTTTTCTGAATTTAAAGAAGCTCACTCCTTGCTGGACAGCATAAGAAAGGGAGTTCCACAGGAAAGTTCCTCTCCTACTGATAAACTGGAATATTTTGATGCCAGTGGTTAAGTACTTAGCACCTTACAGTGCAATGCTTTTTGTACATGGCACAAGGATTTGAAGGCACTTATTTTCTCCTGTGGCAGACAGTTCAAACCATCCAAGATTGGTTTGATGTGGTAGCATGCTCTATGTTTTAGGATGAGTCTCGCTGCTATGTTCTGGATGAGGTGAAGGATATGGGTAAAGTGTTTTGGGAGGCCTGAGTATAAGCTGTTGCAATAAACGATCGGGGCTAAGGCCAACACCCTGGTAACCTCCACTTCATGGTGCCTATTCAAAAAAGGCAGGATTGGTCTGAGCATGTGCAGGTTGAAGTGACATTATTCAGTGAGTTGCTTGACCTACCTGCTGAAGGAGACTTCACTATCACAGAAGATGCCAAGGGTTTTAGCTTCATAGACGAGGATGGGGATAGGTACCAACGAGGGGGTGGCGGGGAAATGAAAATAAGGGAACAAAGGATACTCATGCCAGTGAAACTGATATCTGTTTAAGCAGAGTTTGTTATCAATTGTTTAGTCTTGAAGAGTGACAAGGCGGTTCTATGTGATTTTCACGAAAACAATTGTTTGAGATTTCGCCAATTTCTGTTTTTTGTTTGGGACAGTTCAAAGCAAATATAAGCAGGTGGGAGACCCCCGCAACCCTCCCTCCAAATCCCCACCTTGTATATTACCTAAACCCACCCCACCACATACATTTGCATTGAAACATGTCCACAAATATTCAACGAATTCTCCCTCGACCTATTCTGCTGGGGTAAAACGCCCTATCCCTGACAAAGGCATTTAGTGACATCCTGTGGTACATTGGATGAGTTCTGCAGCATTAAGGCGATCTGTGTATCATCAGCGTACATGTCAATAAGTGATTGAATGTAGCAATTAAGCAAGACCCGAGCGAAGACTGATCATTGAGGCACACCAAAGGTAATAGTAAAGGGATTGGAGTACAAGGAGCCAAGTTTCAGTGGGTAGGTTCTGTCCTGCAGGTAAGAGGATAACCATTGCAATGCCATTCCCTGCATGCCCAAAGAGTGGTGTAGTCGTAGGACCGAGTGAATGGCCAGTCAACGGTGGCAGACAAGTCAAAAAGAAAGGGAACATCTGGCAAGTTATTATCTACGATGGAGAGAACGAGGAAATAAGTCTGGTATCCGAGTTGTGTACTGGACAGAACCCAAATTGGAAAATGTGTAAATTATATTTTTGTTCACAGTAATCCATGAGTTGTTTGGTAGCCACTTTTTCCAATATCTTGGCCATAAACTAGATATTGGTGATTGGGCGGTAGTTTGTCAGCACTGAGGGCTACGGGGAGGAGATTTTTCATGAGGGAAACAATTATGCCATTCTTGAGGTTTAGATCCCTTCTACATTGATCAAGGAGAAGTTGATAAGGGCAGTTAAGTTAAAGGGGGAGCCAGGCTGTTAATTCTCCGTTTGATTGTGATAGCTGGGCATGGGTAGCTCTGCAGTGAGGAGGCACTCGTTTTGGAAAAGGTCTTCAGAAGCATCAATACACAGTCACACGTCTTGTCATTCTTTTTAATTTGTGATTTTAGTTCTTCAGAGCACAGAAGATGCCACGAAATCCAGGGATCTAGGGATGCCTTTCCCAATAGAGTTTAACACATGGTGGGGGGTGGGGGGGAGTCAGGGGAAGGCAATGAAAGCTTGAGACGTTTTTAGTAGTAACCCCCTTCATTAGCAGGACATAGACCAATATTGATTTGTCAGGAGCATCTGATGTTAGTGTGATATTGGTTGCATCCCATCAGTGCCTGGAAAGGAGAAGGTCGATACCTAACCAGGAGAGAGGGGTCATAGTGGTGTTTGATTGGCCTAGGATGGCCGAAGTGATACCATCAATCAAATGGCATCCCTCATGGGTCACCAGAGAGCGCACAAGAGAGAGGTACAGTCTGTCAGAGTAGTCAGGGAAGGTTGATGTGGCCTTGTTACTTGGGAGGTCAAGCCATTAAAGTCACATATAATTCTGAGCTTTTCTACCCTACATTGAAGTTAGCTTATGTAGCCAGACCATTATTTCAGAAAGATAATATGGTTACCAGCGGGTCTGTTGGTCATGTCCAAAGTGAGGCTGTTGTTTGACTCAATGGAGCATTTGTATGCCAGCCCTTCAAATGAGCAGGTGGGGTTTATAGGGATCTCAACAACGTTAAGATATTTGGGTGGATGAGAGTGGCGCCCCCGCTGGTGTGCTTTAGTCTATTTTTGGCAATGTTTTGTAGCTATACGGTAGAAGGATTTCCACAAAAGTAAGGATATTATCAGAAAATCATGCTTTACTTGAAGACAGGAAGTCAATGGGGGTCCTTCCAAGGTTGGAGGTAAGGGGAAAAATGATGCCGGTAAAGGATAACTGGCATCGCTTACCGCTCCAGGCAATTCCGACCTGCCAACCCGCTATTAGCAGTACTGTAAATAACGGTGCCTCTAATACCGGCATGGGCGTGGGCACGCGGCCCATCATACCGGCAATAGCGGCATGCCGCTAAAGGGAGTAAATCACAAGTCAGGCAGACAAGCAGCGCAAATAGTGGATACCGGCATGACGTAAATACCGGCATCGAGAACCAACCATAAAATGCTATGTGCAGTGTTCCCAACTTCCACAGGTGCACACTATCAGCACAGGTGGAGGCAATGGAGTCTGGGCCAGCCAGTACAAAAGGAGCACACCCACACCCCTTCCCATACCAAGATGATTCCAACAGTAGTAGCAATACTGGAGCTGGAGGACATGCTTGCATTGCAACACCAGCAACAACAACAGCAACAGCAGGCACCACAGAGGAGACACAGCAGGAGAAGGAGGGTGAGACAGGCCCAGCATGCCCCACCAGTGCAGGCAGCGTAACCACGCAGATAGCCCCCAATCCCTCGCATCAGAGCCAGTCCCTTCAAGCTAACCCCTGAGCAGATCCACACCCTGAACCGTGGACATGATACGCGACGACATAGTCAGCCTCATTGAAATACCTACCGCCATCCCCCTCTACTGAAGGTAGTGTCTGTGCTCCACTTCCTTGCCACAGGCACCTACCATCACACAGTGGGGCACATGCATGGCATATTACAACCCTTATTTTCTCGCATTCTGAAGCAAGTGCTGGATGCCCTCCTCAAGCACACAAGGGACTACATATCCCTACCACAGACTCCCCAGGAGATTTCTGAAACAAAAGTTGGCTTCCATGCACTGGCAGGCATGCCATATTGTGTAGGTGCCCTCGACTGCACCCACGTGGAGTTGGTGGTCCCGCATGCCATGGAGGAGGTGTACCGCAACCGCAAGCAATACCACTCCATCAAAGTGCAGATGGTATGCAACACCAGCAAGATCATCACACATAGTTGTGCCCGATATCCCGGATCAACTCATGACTCAATGGTCCTGCTGATCTCCACGCTACCGCGCTTCTTGGAGTGACAAGCTGTACGACGTTCCTTGCTGCTTGGTAAATTGCATGACAGGCACATGGCAGTGAAATGGGGGAGAGATGCACACACCACCATGGTGTCAATGTTTATGTGACAGCACGATGTGCACATCGTTAAACACTGTGCCCCAAAGCATCCCTAACAGAACATGACACCCAAGTTCCATAGGAATGAAGTAAGGATGACGCCTATCACAACATAACTAACAATAAACCACCCCACATCCCACAACACGTGCACCACTCATCAGCGGACATCACCCTCCGTAACACCATCCAGCACCATGCAGTGTATATGCACTATGTTGCTGTCTCTAGCGAATCACCACACAAGACAAGCATCCATGGGAGAGCATTGGACAGAACCACATAGGGAATCCACTGTCCGTCACAGGGCCGCCACAACCACAGGAATGCTGCATGTCACCATGGGAAAATTCAGTGCTGAACGCCTAATATTGCAGCGCCTACTGCCAATGCTCCCATACAGGAAATCCTACAGAACACAACACATCACTAAATTGACACAAACACAGCTGTATGTGTACACAATGCATGAGCTACAAGAAGGCAGAGTACACCGTGTATCATCTTGAAGATGCAACCCACACCATTATTCCATGGCACCTGATACATTGAGGGCCTAAAAATGGCGTGCATACACCAGGGACATGTGCATGTGACCAACGATAATCTGCCGGCATTTGTGACTAGTACAGCTGTCCATCATCAATCGACTGACATATACCTTTTTTTGCCTCCCATGCAGGTGACAGTGGCTATCCCTTGATGCCGTGGCTCCTCACCCCTGTCCAAAACCCACAGAACAGGCACGAGGAGGACTACTATCAATCCCACACCCGTACCCGTGTGGTCATTGAGCAGACCTTTGGCCTGTTCAAGGCATGGTTTTGCAGCCTTAGCCCGTTGGGTGGGGCACTCCTCTACAGGCATGAAAAGGTGGCCAAGATCATCATGGCATGTGTCATGCTTCACAACATGTGTATCCGATGCAATGTGCCCCTGCCCCCTAACATTTAACTGCAAACACCTGGTGATGATGAAGGGGATGAAGATGAAGTGGCTGCACATCATCGCGGTGCCGATGAACAGGAGGGACGTGCTGTGCGTCAGTCAGTGATTGCACAATATTTCAGACACACATGGCTGCAGAGGGTGACATGATAGTTGGACAGAGGGCATTGGGTGTGGGGGTACATGTACACTATGCACTGTATATGAATAAATGACACATGCGCAATGAAGAATGTCCACTCAAGTCTTTCTTTTAACACAACGGGTGTATTGAAATTTATAATGAAAACTAAAGTGCACTAACCCTCCACCACCCTCACCCCCCACACACCCTCACCCCCCACCGCCTCCCCCCACAACTCCCCAACACACCCTCACCCCCTCCACTTCCCCCTAGAACTCCCTCACACACCCTCACCCCATCACTTCCACCCAAAACTCCCCCACACATGTCCCAACAAGCGTCTAATGCCTACATCAGGCTTGTCAGTCTACTTTTTGGCACTCCCTGGACCTGGTGGCAGCATGTCCGGCCGGCGCAGGTTGCGCGACGACCTGCGGAGTGGTCTGGTCTGGGTTGAGCTGGAGGACGATGGTGTGGCCGCCTGCTCCATGTGGGATGCTGGACGTTCTGCCTCCATAGCATCAGCGATGCGGCTAAGGACCTGACGCAGGGCGGATACCTCCTCACACAGTCGGCTTGTATTGTCTGCAATGATCTTACCCAGGGAGGGGGTAGTATCAGCAATTATCTTGCCCAGAGAGGCAGTGTTTTCCTGCCACTCCTGCCTTGCCTGGGCATTGTCATTCACAAACTGACGCACAAGGGCAGTCAGCTCCTCATGACGCTGCGGCCCCGCCGGCACACCTGTGAAGGTGGAGGGAGCTTAGGTGTCATTTTGGACTTCGATGGGCTCCACTATGGGACTTGTGGCCCCTTGGTAATACTCCCCCCAGACTTCTCCGGGGTGGTGGCATGGTCAGACTGCAAAGATGTGATTTGGGGGATGGTGCTGGACTTCGTGTGCATGGCTGTTCTGAGGATTCTTCCTCCACAGGCATTCACACCTCATCCTGTGACTTCTCCTGAGGCAGGGGTGCTGTGGCTGCCACCTCCCCGACTGAGCTGGACTCTGCTGAGTGTGGAGCATCAGCTGGGTCCTGTGTCAGTGGGACCGGGTTGCGGCTTCCGTCTCGACTGCTCTTGGCAGCACCAGTGCCGTGGTATCTGTAGGTGTTTTCCTTGGTAGTGCATCGTGGGCCTTGGGTTGGGCCTTTGAGGTGGAAGGCCTGTTGGACTCATCCCGGACCCTCTTCCGGAGTGTGGTTGGCTGTGGGGGTGAGTCCCGCGCCTCGCTGTTATGGTCAGAGCCTGTGGGGGTCGAAGAGAGGGACGGCATGAGTGAAGGTTTGAGAAGCATCATGCATACATTTGTATAATTGCTCATCTACACATTAGAGGGTAATAGCCAGTTGAGTTTGGATGATCCCGTTGCTTGCTACATGGGTGGGTAATGCAGGCATCCATCAGTGGTCACTCATGTTGGGGCAGACGTATGGTATGTGACATGAATATTTCTTGGGGCCTGCATGCAGTGTGACTCATGCCATTGACATCTTAGTGTGGTTTGTGTACGGTATGGCATTGCCTTGCTGCAGGCATCTGCATGTGTCTGTGCTGCGTACCACAACTTTGCTGGGAATGTGTGTGTATTGGGCCATGGCTTGCCTCTTTAGACAGACATATTGGTGGACTATCATCAGACTCTGCATTACAGTGCTTTCTTAGGATACTCACCTCCGTCCACCGATGACGTGGTGCCACACTCCATGTCTCCAACACCTTCTATTGACTCCATGCCAATCCGGCTAGCACGTATGTCCTCCCAATGGGACAGCTTGATGGGGGAGCTTGCTCCTCCAGCAGTTGACATTGCCTGGCTCCTGTTGGCAGAGAGTATGTTCCGGACTCACAGCCGCAAGTCGTCCCACCGCTTCCTGCAGTCCTTGATAGTGCGGGGGGTGTTACTGACCGCACTTACTTTCTGCGCCACAAGTGCCCAGATCTCCTTCTTGTGTATTATGGCCTCTTCATGCTCTGGGCAAACATGACGTCTGCATGTTCTTGCAGGGTCTCAGCTAGCATGGTCAGCTCATCCTCTTTGAAGCACTCCTTGCGCTGGCGGGAGGCGCCCTTCTTCACAGCCTTAGGCATTGTGGCATGGTAGAAAATGAGATTTCACAAACAGCAGTATCATACAGGTCCTGGCTGCTGAGGAGGGCAATGGATTGTGTTTTTAAAGATGGCCGCCATGCTCCTTCCCGTTCCTGTGCGATGACACTACTTCCGGTTCCGCTTATTTACAGTGACTGTTATTAGCTGTTATATCCGCCCTCCGACCCGCTACGCGGTGACGTAGGGCGTCAGAATAAAAGCCCCGCCCCCGCGCGAGGGAGGCAGTTCCGGGCACAGACTCCAGCAGCATGTGTCGTGTCTTTCTTCTCGCTCCGGCTGGAGCTGAGTCACTGAGGCCTACATCTGCAGCCTACCACGTTCTGCCTCCGTGCGGGGCCGGAACATAACACTGGCGACGAGGGAAACGGGGCCAAGCACGAGCGCTCGGCGCCCAACCATCTCATCCCACCTGCATCGCACGACCGACAATCTCTTCCAGCGAGCCAATGGAACTGCTGTTCGACACGTGGGCCTACCGCGCACGAAAAACGCATGTGCGGTCACGGCTGTAGACAGTGGAGGACAGGCAACGGCCCTATCCACCAATGGGTTCAAAGGGCGGCCTCTACAGGAACCGTCACGGGACGTCGTCTCACGACATGGCGACCGGCACGTCCACCCCCGGCGCTAGCACGCCGTCCAGAATCGCAGCGAATCTGCCATTGTCGCCACCGCCAGCTCGCCCACAAAGCAACTCGACCACGATGATTCAACCTTTCGATCCTTTCACGGATCCATCATCGGTTGGCCCCCGCTGGCAGCTATGGCTCCAAAAATTTGAGATGGCCATGGAGTGCAAGGATGTAACCTCGACTAGGAAGATGAGATCGCACCTACCTCTGAACGTAGGGGACAAAGTGCTACGCATTTTCAACGCGCTCACCATCGCACATGGCCTGGACATCTACCAGCGATCGAAGGAAGCGCTGACGGCTCATTTTCTCCCGCAACTAAATCCCGATTACGAGACATTCATATTCTGCACCACGTTTCAGGTGGAAGAGGAGACGTTGGATGCATTTCACACCCGGCTCAGGAAATTAGCAATGTCATGTGAGTTCACGGATGTTGAGCAAGAGATCCGGAGACAAATCATCAATGGCATCCATTCTGAGAAACTACGGAGGCTGGTGCTGGGTGAGAGGGGCATCTCCTTGACGCGCATTTCGGAGATAAGCCGTCAGAGGGAGCTAGCGCATACCAGGGCTTCCAACATGGGCGTGACTCTGCACAAGTTACAGCCGGCCCTCGCGTCGTCCATGGTGGCCCAGGTCACAAACAGACAATCTACGAATACGGTGGCAACTACACACCGCCCAGATGGCAACCACGGATCCCAGGGCCCACGAAGTGTGGATGGTGTGGTGGACCGCGTCACGGATGGCGAAATTGCCCGGCACAAGCCACGACGTGCGGGGCATGTGGCAGAAAGGACCACTATGCAAAGGTGTGCCGCTCTTAAGGCGCTCCACTACCGCCTCCGTCGAACCCTCAGGAGAGGAGTGGTACAAAAAAGAAGAAACAGGGAGTCACGAGGCGCATTGAAGTGAACAACTCGTTGACTGAGGAAGACGGTGACGACATCACAGGGACTCCATTAGACCCTGGCAGAGAGCAGCGGACCAAATGGAAGAAAAGTCTACCTAGTGTCAGCCCTGGATCGAGGACGCGGCACGCAGAAGAGAGGGCTCCGGAGATGAAAATGTCAGGTCACCATCCAAAACCAGCAGATATGGATGACCATTGACACGGGGGCCTCAGTGAATGTCATGCCCACGTCCACGTTGAAGACATTGCAGCCGCAACCTTCCCTCAAAAACACTGACACTCTCCTGTTCGCATATGGCTGCAAGAAGCCGCTACCGGTTGTTGGCAGATTCCGCACGACCCTCAGCCACGGTGAAAACAACCTACTGTCAAAAGTCCACGTAGTGAACGCCGGGATCGAATGCCTCCTGAGCGGTGATGCGGCGGAGGACTTAGGGCTCGTACAGTTTGTCAATCAAATCGGGGAAGCCCACGAGGTCGAGAAGCTCCTGGTGCGACATCCGAACCTGCTGAACGGGATTGGGTGCCTGAAGGGAAAGACAATTAAACTCCATATTGACAAGTCTGTTCAGCCAAGGGCCGTCAGACATCGGAGGACCCCTTTCCACATGAGCGAGCAGGTCAAGCTTGAACTAAAAGCGTTGGAAAAAGCAGGCATTATCGAGGAGGTGACGGGGCCGACACCATGGGTGTCCCCGATGGTGGTCACCCGGAAACCCAAACAACCGGGGAAGGTCCGCATTTGCATAGATATGCGCCTCCCGAATACTGCAATCAAGAGGGAGCGCCATATCAAACCAACCCTCGAAGAGATCGTGGATGATCTCACGGGATCCAGAGTCTTCTCAAAAGTTGACCTGAAGGCAGGTTACCACCAGCTGAAGCTACACAAAGACTCTCGGTACATATCGACTTTTTCCACACACTTGGGTCTGCGAAGATACAAGCGCCTAAGTTTCGGCATATCTTCGCCAGCTGAAGTCTTCCAACAGACCATACAAGAAGTCATCCGGGACATCCCAGGTGTCCTCAATGTCAGTGATGACATCCTGATCCACGCCCAGGACAAAGAAGAACACTCGAGGAGGTTAGAGATGCTGTTGGACCGGCTGGAGGAGGCGGGCTTAACCATCCACAAGGAAAAATGTGAGTTTTTCAAGACAGACATATCTTTTTTTGGCTACAAGTTCAGCAGCCCTGGCATCTCGCCGGACCCCCAGAAGGTCACTGACATACAGGCCGCAAGTCCGCCCAAGACACCCACTGACGTCCGCAGTTTTCTGGGGATGGCCACGTACTGTGGAAGATTCATCCAAAACCTGGCCACACTGTCGGTACCCCTTCGTGAACTCACGAAGCTCAACGCGAAGTGGGAGTGGGGAAAAGCTTGCCAAGATGCTTTCAAGAGCATAAAAGAGTCGCTGTCTGCAGAGACGAGAATGGCGTACTATGACACTGCCCTTCCGACGGAACTCTACGTGGACGCCAGCCCTGTCGGCCTGGGGGCCATCCTCATGCAGTTTACCAACGAAGGCGAGAAGAGGCCCATCGCCTATGCGTCGCATGCTCTCACAGCGACGGAGCAGAGGTACTCGCACATCGAGAAAGAGGCAATCGCCGTATTGTGGGTGTGCCGCCACTTCCACCTGTACCTGTATGGCCGCAAGTTCACAGCCATTACGGACCACAAGCCCCTCCTCCCCATCTTCATGGGCACTTCATCGCACCCACCGGCCAGAATAGCCAAATGGCTGCTACACCTTCAGCAGTACAACTTTGAGCTCCTGTATCAACCGGGATGTGGCAACCCGGCAGACTTCCTCTCCAGGCACCCGAGAGAGGCAATGCCACAGGAAGTCCAGGTGGCCGAAGAGACCGAAGAACACATCTGCCAGGTGGTGCGGCCAATGAGGCCGAAGGCGGTCAGCATTGAGGACATCGCGGAGGAAACATGCAATGACCCCTGCTGCGATCTAGTGAAAGATGCCATCATTTCGGGCGACTGGAGGTCATTTATGAGTAACACGCACAACCGGACGGAGGAGGCAAAAGCGTTCCTCACAGGAATGTTCACCGTCTGCCAAGACTTGTCGATAACAGATCAGGGGCTGCTGCTCCACAGAGATCGCATCGTCATTCCGCCAGGCCTGCACGACCGGATAGTGGCACTCGCCCATGAGGGCCACCAAGGGATGGCTCGAACAAAGGCGTGCATTCAACACCGAGTGTGGTTCCCTCGCATAAACGAAAAAGTGGAAACTCTTGTCAACACCTGCCTGCCGTGCCTCATAACCAGAGCCCACCAGATCCGGAACCCATCTTATCGGCGGAAAGAGGCTCTGGCACGTGGGATGCAATAAGCATTGACTTCTGTAAACTACGTGAGGGCCTGTACCTCCTGGTGGCAATCGATGACCACTCCCGATACCCTGAGGTCGAGGTGGTCGAGTCCACAGCAGCGGAAGTGGTCATCCCGGCCATTGAGAAGATGTTCGCGACACATGGACTCCCAACTACAATCAAAAGTGACAATGGAGCCCCCTTCCAAGGGGTGGAGTTCAAACAGTACTTGCAAGATCTGAACATCCGTTACCACCACATCATGCCCAGATGGCCATAGACCAACGGCGATGTAGAACGATTCATGAGAACACTCAATAAAGTGCTGAGGCTGTCCAAGGCAAATGCCAGCCCGTGGAAGGTCGACCTCTATCGATTCCTGAGGAACTACGGGGTCACCCCGCACTGCACAACAGGCGTCCCCCCAGCGGATCTCATGTTCGGTACCGTCATCAGGTCGTCCATCCCACATCACCCCAGCAGAGGACCGGACGAGCTGAACGAGATACGCACTGACCGAAGATGCCGGGACGCCAACACCAACATGAGTACCAAGAGGAGGTCGCGACCATCCGACCACCAGGTGGGCGACCAGGTGGTCATGTTACGGAACCCGACGAAGTCCAAAATGGATTCCCGCTACGAGACTCTCCCATGGACTGTCCGTGAGACACGAGGGACCATGATAACTGCACAAAGGGGGCATTGTCAGGTGACGCGCAACGCGTCATGGTTCAAGGCGGTGCCGCACAACCTCTGGACTGATGGGGATTGTCCCCAAGAAGATGAGGAGTCGCCAAGGGTCGAGGACGGACCCGAAGATCCCCAAGGCGAAGGAAATGCAGATGACAGAACATGGGAGCAGGGGAGCGAACAGGACCTGGGTGAGCCGGAGGTGGAAGATGAGAGATCCCATGACACTGTAGAAACCGCCCCACGGGGTGGACGGTATGGCCTGAGGGCTGCCACCCAGCCTCCATCTCGGCTCAAGGACTATGTGTGGTAGGGTGGACTCTGAACGTTTATAAATGGGAGTTTGCATTTGTATTTCTGTTATGATTAGGAGTAGAAGCTTTTTGTGTTGGTGTGTGTCATTGTTGTGTTTTGTTTATAATAAAGGAGGAATGTTATATCCTCCCTCCGCCCCGCTACGCGGTGACGTAGGGCGTCTGAATAAAAGCCCCGCCCCGCGCGAGGGAGGCAGACTCTAGCAGTGTGTCGTGTCTTTCTTCTCGCTCCGGCTGGAGCTGCGTCACTGAGGCCTACATCTGCGGCCTACCACGTTCTGCCTCCGTGCGGGGCCGAAACATAACATTAGCCGTCACCTGCTAATAGCGGTGACCACTAATGCTGCATTGGTTCATGTCGGTAGTGCAATCTGCGCTTTACATGATGCCACTAAGGGCCTTTTTCAGGACTTTTACGGCATGGCAGTGATGCCCTTACCGGCATGGCACAAAGCGTGTGCCCGCAAAGTCGTAATAGCCCTCTATTAGCGGGCTCTTGACTACACGGACACAGTATTTGCTGCACGCCGGTAAGGACAGTTACTTACCTCCAACCTCGGAATGACCCCCAATGACACAGTCTTGAAGGAAGTCATGAATATTGAAAGCATGCTTGGAGTTCTTCTGGTATTTAATGTTCCTACATTTAGGAAAGCTTTTGGATTGAGCTGCTTGGCAGGAGATGCAGGTACCAATATATCAGAGCATTCTGCATAGGGAGTGGGGCAAGGTCCCAGTGTGGGGGCACGGACAGTGATAGAGGAGCGGGAGGCATGACATTTCCAGCATGGATCCTTAGTTTTTCCATGAGTGAAATGCACGGGCCAGGAGGTTTCTTGGAGGGACAGAAGGCAGTGAGTTGAGATACCTGTGTAGTAGGAGTTGCCAGAACAGGCATCATTAGGGAAGGAATGATTGATATGAAGAATACACGATGTGTGTGGGTGGCTTCCCTTAACCATGAATGCTCCACTCTTAAACTTTTTTATTATAAGTCTCATGTCAGGCAACCCTAAACGCGAGTCAGAGCATTTACTGGTGTCATTAGTTGATTAGAATCCAGAAAGAGTGAATATTGGATGTCTGAAATGGCTCTGGTGCTAGTAAAACAGTGTGTTGGTAACATTTACATTAGACTTAAAGTTGTGTCTGCTACTAGCATTCCAGTGTTGCATTTGAAAGCATGTGTTTTTAGTTTCTTACATGACACCTTAGTAGTACAGCTTGAGGCATAGTTTACAGTGTATCCATTTGCGGGTGCAGGTATTCCTAGTATGAAGCAGGTTGACCAACAGGTGGTAAGTAGGTTGAGAACAGACCAAGAAGATCTAAGACGTCTTTTGACATTAAGCACACACAGGATTCTAGAGTTTCGCAGAGCACAGGGCAGCTAGCTACCATAGTGTTAACAGATAAAACCCCTGGAGCTCTTTCATAATAGAGCTAGGTCAAGCCAGTATACATTTGGGGGGGGGGCGTGGCCAGCCAGCGTGCAATGAGCAAGTTATGCCCTAAAAGTGAATCTAATATAGAGTAACCTGCAGAACAGTGAGCCACGTACGACTGGTTGCACGGGCCCGAGGGACCCTTATGCGTTCCGAATAGAGTGAGGAGAAGAGGCTGAGAGACACTGCGGGCTGCGAAGTCAAAATGGCTGCTGCAGTGTGGTGATCAGAGGCGGGTGAAGGGGAAGGTACCCGACCGCAGGACGAAGCTGTGTGCCATCGAGCTAGTGTGCAGTGGGAGGTACAGCTCACACTGAGACAGGAAAAAAAAGAGCAGAATACTCCTGAAATATCGGGGGTGTGGCCCGGACCAGAGGTGATTACCGGGGGAGGTGGGAACTGCCTCTCGGCAGAGCCACTGCTAATCCACACTTGAGAGGGTGCCTCAGCGACCCGCCACCAACAACACTCAAGACAGCGCGCAGCGCGCCAAGGCGGAGGCCCCGGACACAGACCACTGCAGATGGGGCAACCCGAACGAGGCAGCTCGCACAGGTGAGCAGAGGAGGCGGTCGCCGGGGGCGGCGTGGTGGCAGGCGGGTTAGCCCGTGCATGCATCAAAGAATTAGGGACACCGCCGTGAGAGCCTCAGGCTTGGTGGGGCTCCCAGAGGAGTGGACAGTCACACGCTACTTGGGAGAAGAGATTTAGGGAGCCCTGGTATCTCCCTCCCCTGGCCGAGTCATCAGCTGTGCTTAGGTGGCTACGATAATGCGGGCGGCCGAGTGGAGAAGGCCAACCATAGTAGAGGGGGACAAGGCCCCAGACAGCGCACCTGGGGAGAAGCTGGATCTTGAGCCACATTGAAATCAACACCCCCCTCTTGAGGGCTTCGCCCAGCAAAACTGGGTAAGGGGGTCCTGGTTATGAGATACGCTTCCAGCTTACATCGCATGGAAAGGGGAAGAAGAAGTGCATGAGCAATAGTGTCGGAGGAGAGACTGAATTCTCAATAGCATTGAATTCACATCCCCCTCTTCGGGGCTACGCACAGGAAAAATAAGGTCGGGAGACCCGAACCATACGATAAGTCACCAGACAGCAGCGTATGAAAAGGAGCAGGGTATGAAAAGAAGCAGGGTGTGAGCAACGAGGAAGCCGGTGCACCCTGTGGCTGAGGAGAGGCGCTGGGCTGGGTGCCAGGACACACACTGCTTAATCACCCCTGGGGAATCCACAACTTCTGGACATAAGTGGGCATAACGCTAGGCGGAAGTGGACCCAGGGCCGAGATGGTGAAAGGACAGCAGAAAATGGAAAAGTACACCGAAGTGTGGGACAGACCGCAAAAACATCTGGGAGTGGACCGGACTGGAGAGAAGGGGGCAACAGGTGGAAGTGGAGGAGTGACCCTAAATGGTCTGTTGGTAATGATACATTTGTCCAAAGCCTCCCTGGAAGGAAGTACTAAGGAAGTTGGGGTAGATGTCTCCCTGGTCAGAGCGGACCTCCGCAAAGTATGTGAGTGGGTCACAGAGGTGGAGCAGAGTGTCAGTACAGTTGAGGATGTCAACCAGACCCTCAAAAACCAGGTGGAAGGCCTGGTAGGAGCAACAAGAACCCTGGAGATGAGAGCAGGGGATGCAGAAGGACATTCTAGGCGCTGCAACATCAGGATGGTCGGGGTGCCGGAGAGAGAGGACCCTGTGATGAACTGTTTGTAGAGAACCTGGTCCTGAAGGTGCTGGGGATCAAGGGACTATCGAAATTCTTTATGGTGGAAAGAGCGCACAGGGTGCCTGGCAGACCCTCCCCACCGGGTGCTCCGCTGAGAGTGATGGTGGCCAAGATTATGAATTTTCGGGACTGTGATGCCATTTTGCAGGAGGCTTGTAAAATAGGCTTTTACGAAATTGGGAACACGAAACTGCGCATTTTCCTGGGCCTTACTTTGGAAGTGCAACGGCAAAGGAGGTCCTCTGATGCAGTGTGACGACGGCTTCGGGAGTTGAATTTGAAATACATGATGTTTTTTCCGGCAAAACTGAAAGTAATCTCTGGAGGGAAGTCATGGTTCTTTACCTCCCCGAAAGAAGTGTGGGAATGGCTGGATTCTGCGCTGCACGAGGAGAACTCGCAACACAAGGGAGAATCGGTGGGAACACAGCCCAAGACAAAGGACTGATCGGAAAGGACTGTAAGGTCGCTGGTAAGGGGACAATGGCAGGACGAGACATCCATGGTTGGACAGGAGAACCGGAATAGGGATTTGACATTCTGAGCGGGAGGAGGCGGGGGTAGGTGAAGCTCCCTCCCAGATACCTAACACCATTGGCTACCACCCACGAGGGAGGATGGGGAGGTCGGGAGAGTTAGTCAAGGGGTCTACACACTGGGAAAGGTGGGACGATACCCTTGGGGGTACCGACCAGCTGTCACGGGTTGGGGAGTTGGGAAGACAGATGGGGCTCGAAGGGGAGAGGCCCATGTAAGATATTTGAGGAGGGTGGGGAGGGAAGGAGGAGGGGCAGGGGAGTGGGGTTGGAGGGACTAGTTGGGGATGGGAAGGGAAGTTGGGGGGGAGTTGGTGTTGAAGACACAAGTTGGGGATGGGTATTAACGGGCGCAGGGTTCAGGGACAGAGAGGAGGTGAAGGGCCTGAGACGGCAGTAACAAGGAATGATGCAGTATCACTGATGGGGCTGAGAACGGGCACTGGCGATAGAGGAGGGGGATGGATTGAGGGGGATGAATTGAGGGGGAGGCCCCCAAAGGGATAGGTAAGTAATCCTGGGAATATGGTTCCAGCAACTTAGATGGCAGGTTGGGAAGCCTAAAAATTGGGACATGGAATGTCCGGGAGCTGGGATGAGCCAGAAGAGACGGAGGGTTGGAGAATTGTTGGGATATTTAAAATCAATACTGGGATGGAGTTCCAGAGGGTGGGTACGTGGCAAGAGAAGGATTGTTTACGGATCCTCTCTTTGCAGAACAGTTGTGATTCAAACTGGTTGGTCAATTTGCTGCGTAATGTTGTGTGACAGCAAATATGTGGCACTTAGCTGCCATGTACACTGGTTTGCTACTCATGACTGCTTTGTAGATGATACATGCAGTCTTGAATAGTATCCTAGCATATAGAGGAAGACGATGTAGTTTGCGTAGGATGGGGATCATTCGGTCAAATTTCCCCATAATAAGATGGGGCAGCTATTAGGGGAGCTCTGTCAGGAGGGCATTTCCCCCATCGATGGGCCTGACCACAAAGGCTTGCACTACAGTCCGGAAGACCTGCAGCAGGTTGAAGGGTGTGGTTTTGCAAAGTGTTGCGATTTGGAGCCAGGTTATTTGGGTCTTCTTGGCTATGTTTTTCTGGAAGGTTGTGGTTTATCGGGGGACCGATGAGGACGTATTTGGTCTTGGCTGGGGTACTGTCATGGCTAATGGACAAGGGCCCAGGTCTTTCTCACCCCTAGGATCCAAATGGACCCAGTCCTGGTGCCTCTGGCGCCAGGTTCATGGAAAAGTGTGCTTTGCACACTTGGTGCCTGAGGCACGTGCATCAAGGCCAGGCATGGCCATAGACAATCATTTGAGGGCACGTGCAAGAACCTCACGGAGTGGCAAGGTGGAGCAACAAGGCGGAGTCAAAGGGAGGGGCCGGAGCCAGCCTATTTAAGACCCACCCGCACACACGCTGGCGCATCGCGTTATTCTACTTTCTGCAGTGTAACGTTTACCACTGTCCTTACCTGCTCTTCATTTCATCGTGCATCTACGTGATTCCAGCTACCCCATTGCTGAAGACACATCTTACCTGATTCCAGCCTCTCCATCACGGAAGGTGCCTCTTACCAGATTCCAGCTACACCTTCGCTGGAGGTGCATCTTACCAGATTCCAGCTACTCATCGTAGAAGGCACATCTTACCCGAGTCCAGCTACTCCATCACTGAAGGCGCTTCTTACCTGAATCCAGCTACTACTCCATTGCGGAAAGCGCACCTTACCTGATTCCAGGTGCTCCATCTCTGTGCGCGCCTCTTACCTGACTCCCATCGCTAACACAGTTGGGGCCTTTCCTCACCTGATCCAGGCGTCCAGCTACACGGGAGCTCCACTTCTCTTCTTCACCTTTGCGGTTCCTCCATCCTGCAGCCGCTGATCGGCCTCTGAGCATCCAGACTTTGCTCGACGCCGCCAGACTTCCCTGCAAAGGAAAAAGAACACAACAGGTTAGAAGTCACATAAATAACTAACGCTTGGCCGCGCCATACTTGAGCCTAGAGTTCTATCCTAAAGGCCAATTTACCATCTAATTCGGGGGGGTTCTATCTTTCTCACAGAAACCGTCGGATTTGCTCCGATACTCCGATCAGCCATCTTCACACCTAAAGGGGAGAGAAAGGACATTGCAAGAATTAGCATTTACAATCTCGGCAAAAGACATTATCATAAACAAACAATAAATATTGCCAAGGGACTCACCTTTTAAGTGGTTGGTCGCAGCCGGTCTGTATCGCCACTTCCTTGGACCTGTGAAGCAACTAGGTCCACTCAATGCACCACTGCTACAAGAAGCAGGGCGGAGAGCTCAACGTTACAAAACAACAGGTGAGCGTGCATGGGAAAATGCTTGCGCACTTCGTTCTGGCATGGAGGGGTTGAGGGGATTCACGACACCACCACGCCATTCTCATTGCCTCTCATCTTCTCTCAGGGGCAATATCAGCATCCAGAGCTGTTGATTCCGCAGCAGCTGGGGGAAAGAGTCGTTCCAAGGGAGCCAATTCAAGGGAGCGCTCCAACCGTGCCCCAACTTCCCCACAGAGACCAGGTGAGCGTAACAGTTACGTTTGAGCTAGGCAGCTGACATCCAAGACTGGATGATGGCTAGATTATTGGGGAGACAATGGATGTCCTGCCGGCATTGTATTCTCTATTGAGTGTTATCCGTGTAGTGGTGGATGGCTATATCAGGGTCTTTGAAGAGTGTGCCCAGAGGCTCCATGTAAAGGTTTAAAAGGATCAATAAGAGAATTGGAGTCTTGGGGGACTACGCAGGAGACTGGGAGTTGGTTAGAACAGAACATGTCCATCTGGGCGGCCTGGTGTCTACCTGAGAGGTAGAAGGTAAACCAAGTCGGGACTGTGCCAGAGAATCCCATCGTGTCGGCAAGGAGGAAGAGGAGGATAGGGAGCTCAACTGTGTCAAATGCAGCGGAGAAGTCAAGGAGGACAATGATGCACGAGTCGCCCTTATCCATGCTTGGAGGTTATCATCCACCACCTGGATGGTGGCCATCTTGATGCTACACTAGGGATGGAGCCCCAACTGATAGTCGTTTAGGAGGTGTAGTTAATTGATTCTGTCGAGCAGTTGTGTAGCAACTACATTTCCCAAGATTTTACCAAATAAACAGGAGATTTGTAATGGGCTTGTAGTTGGCCAGGTCCTTTGCGTCTAGGTTTGCTTTTTTAATCAAAGAAGTCGTATGAGACCAGCCTTGAGAGTGTAGAGGAGCAGGCAGATGCTATCTTACTAGTTCCCGTCCCCTCACCACCATCATACTGGAATAGCAGGAGAAGAGCAGTAAATGGGACCCTCTGTGTCGGTCCCATACCGCATCGAGTGTCCCGGTCCCCAAGGTACCTCCTCCCTCATGCGCTCGCTCCACCATCGGACCTGTATGAGGCCAAGAAAGACGGGATCAAGACTCTGCATTCTTCCTCCTTTTGGTTCCTGTAAGGTTGTGTGGCGGTTGCCATGGTCACGCTGGGCCTTAGGCAAAATGGGAGGAGGAGCTTAGCACTCCGCTATACCACACGGTCATGTGACAGTGAGACAACCGCTTCAGCATCTACGTTTGCATCATATCTAAGGAACGGCGTCATCCCAGAGCATACATACCGGAAGCAGATACCACAGCGCTGCTTCTGATCTTCGTATTTGGACTTGTGAAGCTTTGCGTTGTTTTGGACTTGTCACGCCTCCGGGCTGTTTTGGAACTTTCGATTACTCATTGCCGACCCAGCATTCCACTCCTGAACTTGGTATTCTTTCTGCATTCCGCTCCTGGTCCAGTCTCTGCCTGCTCCGTTTCAGACCCTGGCACGTTCACTGGTATTCCTTTTGATATTTGATTCTGCAATTGTCTTTGCCAGCACTGCTACCGACCATGGCCTGTTTAATGGTATTCCTATCTGCCCTCTGATTCTGACCTTGTCTATGCCCGCATGATTTCTGACCCCGGCCCGTTTTATTGAAATTCTCTTTCTTGGCTGAAACATCTTACTGGCCTACCCTGCAATTGTTGTCCTGGCCCCCCTTGACTCCTACTTCTCTCCTGGGCTCACCTTATCCTCATCTTCTTTCCCTTCTATCTGGAGTTCTTGGCACTAGGACTTGGATGTTGCGCAGTAACATCAGTGCGCAACCCGTCACTAGCGCGACCCCCATTCCGCCCGGGTTAGTCCACATACTAACCTTTCCCTCCTTCCTTATGTTTCCCTGGAGTCCACTTCATCCCTTCATATGGACAAGCATTCTTCCTGGTTATTCTCCTGTTACATTCATGCTAGGGCCTGCTTCCTGTTGTCGTCCTGGGTAGGGGAGGAAGGTTTGGTAATATCTTTTTCCAATCTCTTAGATCTGGTTTTCTTTCCCTTACAGGGGCCACACACTAGACAGGGATTTTCCCCGGCTCACCGCCAAGACTTGAGGATTTGGCCATTCAGGTTGGTTAGCACCTTGTATTCTTGGGTTTTGCCTGTTGATATAGGAACATGTTCTGATTCCATTCCTTTTGTTGTTTCAGTCTGGTGTCTTTCGGGCGTTTACTACATACTCGTGCTTCCAAGTGACTTACCCATCTGTCCCTTACATATTTACGGGCAGTGGGGTGTATCATTGGGAAGGTCGAGTATGTAGTAAACGTAGTGAATGAAGGAAGAAAAGCAGAGCAGATCCAATATTCGGGTGGTCTTTGTTACTGAATCTGGCGGGCTTTCGGAGTGAGTATCCTTTACAAATTGTTTTCCTGATTTGTAATATCGAATGTATGAGAGATGTTATGCACTCAGACAGCCGTATCGAATGTACCCTTGCACTGAAAGTGTTGAAGGATGCTACATGGAAGGTTGTCAGCACGCACCTATTGACATATGTTAAGTGAAAACTAGCGAGGGCAGAGTGATGTAATTAAGAAGATATATGAACCTATGCTGAAACAATATGAAAATACTTAAGAAGTATCAATGTAACTGATGCACCGAGAGAAACATGTACCTAAAGCTAAAGTAATTGTGAATACAAAGAAGATGTAGTAACTTACTGGCCAATAACTGTAAATGCACAGTAACACAAGATACAAAGGAAACATAAGAGGCTTGCTATAGAGGAATATATAACGTGGCAAGGATGGCCATGATAGGAAAATGGACTCTGGCACATGTCAAATTCAATCAAGCTACCTCAGAGACAGACCAAGGCTGTAGAATCAGAAGACGTGGGAGAACAGCTCTATGTGCAGAGCAGACAATGAGTCAAGGTTGGCCCAGAACTAAGGATGCTATTTTAAGGGATAGGCACAGGGCACAAAGGGAGTTACATGGATACGCTCTGAATGTGGAACATTCCTCACAGATTGAAGAAGAAGAAAACAATGCAAGAGCCTAACTGTTGATCAATTAAAAGTGTACAAAGTTCATATGAGATGGGGTGAGCAAGTCTCGAGAGGCCATGAGGAGCCATAGTACCCTGCATATTTGAATCAAATATCATTAAATAGAACGCTGAAATGTACAGATTTGTGGTCTCTTCACATGTGACCAAGAAGTTGAAAACAAGGGCTATTCATTAGAGACAAAGATAGTGGTGTGCCCATACTCCCTTGAATGTTCCAGGACAGTGACCAGGCTGTGAGTTTAACTAAAATCAGAAGACTTTGGCTTATGGCCGACCGATGAGAGATGATGGACTAATTGGGAAAACGGGGAGTAGTCTGGAGGGATTCAAACACCTAAGATTTGGTTCCCATGCGTGCTGCTAAGGAGCCGAAAGTCCAAGGTTTGGATAGCATGACATCCAACCAGTGGGCTTGAGGGACAACCCCACATACAATGTTGCATAGACCAATCCACTGCTATTGTGTCTGCTATAATCAGTACTATACGTATGAAGAGGCATTTGAAAGCGTGCCCTACAGATAAGGGATAGCCAATTATGCACTCATCCTTATATGTTCTATGAGTAGATATGTTCCCTTAACCAATCCCTTACCATGATAGGTTTTGCATTTTGCCACCTAGAAAGATGTCATAGATGATGCATATTGGGGTATACAACCTTTGCATAATCAAGGTTAGTTGTGAGTGTGCATGCATCAGTTCGATGCCTGTGAGTTCTCCCTGCTTTATTAAATGAGAATAAAGTAGTACTTTGCCATAATCCTTGAGTCTGGCTGATTATTTGGTCTGAGATCATTATTTGTAATTCCATCTAGCACAAAAAAAGCGTCAAGGTGCTAGAGCACAAGAGTGTCTGGGAATTACCCTTCTATGAGAAAGGCATTAATGATAGTGAGTAGTGCATTGAGTGCCAGGCCCTTCAATTGTTTAATGAATGAGGCTGGGGTGATATCAGAGTAGGGAGTAGGTTTGAGTGAGAATTGTTTTTAGAAGGTCTGGGGAAGAGAGAGGCGAGAATTCATTTCAGACGGACAGTGTGCATGCTGGGGTTGAGGGGTGTGCTGTGGAAGGTTTATTCAATGATCTGTCGACATTTTGTCTGTTTTTTCAAGGGGTCAGGTGAGGGTTTGGTACAATGCTTTCCTACTTCAAAGAGGGCTTTGATCATGTTGGAGGCTGTTGCAATGGGGGTGGAGCAGTAAGCAGCTTTGGCCTTGGTAATCATAATCCCACAGTTGTGTGACTTTATCTTAAAACTACATGTAAAATAAAGTGTTTTAAAAAAGGCACATGAAACTAAAACTATGTAAAAGAAAAATCGGAGAGCGTCAACAATAACAATGATAACTTAAAACTGAATATAGTGTAAATCACAAGCAAATGAAGGCAAGCTATCATGCAAAGAGTGGCTTTGCATCACAATGCAAACAGAATAAAAGCCTCACACAACTGCAAAACAAGGATTTTCATTGTGTTCTTTGTTTGCTTGAAAGGGGAAGTCGGTGTAAGATATTCAGTACCCATCTTTCAATGTGGCATTTCTTCAAATTATACAAGCTGGCATACAAGTCTCAATTATAATGGTAAAACACATTTTCGCCATTGGTAACCTCTAGCTATGTGCATACGGCTGTAAATAAAAGAAAAGGTCAGTGCCTACGAAATATTCACAACCATGTCAATCAAAGACGAAAAACACAAAATGAGTCACATCTCTTATCAAGCTAGATGTCAAAACAAGGGGAGCTGCCCATGAAATATACAAGATCACCTGTCACCCTTGAAGAAGCTGTTTGCTTTGCCAGCGGATGAATAAGTCACGGTTATTTATATGATGCAGTTGCAGCCTTATCAAGAACTACTATGCATTATTCATTTATTAAAAAAGGTCAGACGTACAGGTCTGAGAAGACGGGTATGTTGAAATGCATAGAATTTGTGAAAGACTTCTCTTATTTGCTTCTTTTTACTTGATGCACAACAAATACATCTATTATTTTCCTGGGCTACAGATACTTTCGAATAATATGTTTATGGATTTAATTTCGTCTTATAACGTTTAGTTTGTTATTTATTATTTGTATTCATTTCCTAGAACACTTTTATACAAAGCGCAGAACACAATGCAACTGAGAATATTTAAAGCGCACATACATATACAAGCACACGCACGCAGGCACAGAAACACAGACACAGACACACACACACACACACAACAATTAATTCATGATGGAAATGACAATGATAAGAGATGTTCTTTCAGCTAGGTTTTAAACACAGTAAAAGCAGTGCCAAGCATATGTCTACTAGGAGAGGTCGCTCCACAGTTTTGGAGCCTGCAAGGGAAAAATGGCAAAACCTGTAAGAGCTACATACAGCGGGGACAGCAAGAGGACAAACAGAAAAAATTGCAAGTGGGGTGATACAACGAGATACAAGAGGAGAGATATTTAATAGTTGAAGAGTTAACAAATTTAAAATCAAAGCAAAGGAAGTGAACTATAGTCAGAGGTAACTAGTAGTTGTGGATACACTTTTAAGACAAACCTTGCACTACCTACATTTCACAGGGTTCATCCAGGTCTTTTTCAGAAGTTTGTCAAAGTTCGACCTCTGGGCCTATAAAGGTGCAAGTAAGGGTTAAGTTTATTTTCAGTCTGAGGCAGGTGTCAGAGAGATAGAAGGTGGTTGCTGGAGACAGGCTTAGTACATTTAGGGACGGGTTTACAAACAGGTTTTGTTTGGAAAAGTTTTTATGTGTGACACATTCCTTGATTTGAAGTGGGTGAACAACATAAGTCTAGGGAGTAGGACTCCATGAGAGTGGGTCAGCGTGGATGACTATGAAATGCACACGCATGTTTATTTTCTTTACTCTGACACTTAAAAGAGTTTGGAGAACATACCAGTGATTGTGGGAGGCAGGAGATACCAGCCATTTCTTTTTTTTTTTTAATGACAGTAAACAGCCCATGTCACAAGAAAAAGAAGCTGTGTCCAGCTTGTGCCTCACACTAGGAAGGAGGCTGAGAGACTCCCAAAGGGCAGCTTGTGCAAGACACGTCCTCTACTTTACTTGTGGGAGAAAGTAGCAGAGATTCAAGGAGGTAGGACATACCATTCAGTGAATAAACAATATCAACAAACAGCACAATAATCATACCCTTCTAGTATATCATAGGAAATCCTTTTCCTTCTGAAAGTATAAATGGCTCCTCCCCCAGAGGGCGCTAGAGGGCCACCCAAGATGGCCGCCTTGGTCTGAGCTCCCACACAGCCCCGTATTAATCCTGCGTAATCCTGCCGTGACCGGTGAATCTGCGTGCCAACCTGCCTTATTCCTGGCTTCCCTCCAGTTCTGCTGCCATCCTGTGAAAACTGGTGAAGAATCGACCCTCCTGTGTGCCCAAACGACCCTACTGGCCTTGAGGCCGCGAAATCCAGGAGAGCCCCGCAAGCCACCAGGCCACACAAGGCAACCCCCGCGGTAAACAAAGACCGGACGTCTTGGAACACGCAGCCGCTCCGGGTCGCAGAAGCTGAGGCGAATTGGAGCACCAAAAAAACACTGCAGCAGCCGGTGGCCGCAAGGAAACCCCCCCGTGCCAGGGGGAACCACAACGCAGCTCCGAAGGGGGAGCCTGCCACACGCACCCAAACGGAGACACTCACTTTGCACTGCAGAGGAGAGCGAGGAGCTGCGGAGTTGGCGGCGGGCTGCCCCCCCCCTCACGCCGCGCCGCTGGGCGTGTGGTTTTGGGGCTGCCGCTGGGTTCCAGAGCCCTGAACGCTGCGGCATCTTGCCAGGACACAGTGGCTCGCGGAGGATCCGGAAAGGCCCGATGGAGACGGTGACCAGGGAGGAGTGCCCCGAGGCCTGCCAGTGAAATAAGGTACCGGGAAGAAGAGGGGGGAGCGGGGCCTCTAATACAATATATACAAGCAAGGTCCCCCCCGGCGCATAGACCATCAGAGGCAAGCCACCAGAGCAAACACAGCGCAGCGTGCTCCACCCCACCCGCACCAGTCCAAGAGGGGGGAAAGGCATAGTGCCTCGGGTTACCGCCCACGGCAGAGGGGGGTGAGAGTCACCGCACCCCCGCGGAGTCTACCTAAGCCCATATTTACAGAGGAGAACTTCCTCTTAAAAGGAACACACAAGGCGCTGAGCACCAGCACGCCTCCCAGGCCCAAATTGTCAGGTGCTCCAGTTACCCCACACAGCACAACAAGCCCTTAAAGACTTGACACTGCCGATGGGCAGACGAGACATTCTCTCAAGAGGACACCCCCCCATGAAGGGCAGGGAGAGCGACTTTCAACCCTGCCAGAACCACCCCCACCCCCTTGCCTTGAAAGCAGAGAAAGAGACCTGGTGGGGGCTTTAATAAAAGTGCCCAAATCACACACCGCACTCCACAAGGAGGCCGCTCCAGCTCAAAATCCCTCCACCACCTTCCGCAGATCGGCTCGAGCTGCCCCTCCTCATTTGAAAGCCGGTGAAGCACCCAAGCCACAGGGAAACACAGACTGTAACCCAGAGTCATCACTAACTCCGTAGATACAATGGGAAAATCAGACAAATCACAAAGAAAGCTAAATTTTGAAAGTGGCGCAACCCCGAAAGCCCATAGGCAACAAGAGGAGCTGGAGCCCACTGCTGGGTGTTCCCACCAAATGGAAACAGAGAACAGCCCGCTTGAAATCAAATAACTTCTACTAGATCTGAAAGTGGGCATAGGCAGTTTGAACAATAAAATGGATGGCCTCTCAGCCAAAGTAGACCTCCTACAACATTGCATGGATTCACACACAGAACGCTTAAATGAAGTCGAGCAGCGGGTGTCCAACCTGGACGACGGTGCAACAACGGTGCAACAACCCTATCGAGTAAAGTGGCCCAACTAGAAGCCCAAATGAAAGCTGCCAATGCTAGGTGCGAGGATTTAGAGGGCCGCTTGAGAAGAAATAACATCAGAATCATCGGAGTGAGAGAACACCAGTCACAGATGAAAATGGAAGACTATGTAGAGTCTCTCTGCGCATCCCTCTTCAGCCGAGAAGCTATATCTCACTTGTTCATTGTAGAGAGGGCACACAGAATTCCATCCTCCAGACCTGCCCCTGGCGCACCGCCCAGACCAATAATCGCAAAACTACTTAATTATAGGGACCGCAACACTATTCTCTGATTGTTCATCGGTGGTCGGTAGAGAACAAGAATGCTAATAGTTGTGTTGTGGTCAATGCTAAGTTTAATTAGAGTATATTCACTATTGTCTAAAGTAGATAAAGTGCATGTATGCTCATTAAACAAATCTCTCAGGATAATAGCAGTGTTCCTGCCGTTGCCTTGCAAGCGGTCTGTTCTAAAGATTGTTCTATATCCTGAGGGTATGGCAAGTAGGGTGGCATGATTAGTGGTATCGTTGAGCCAAGTTTCAGTTAGACATAAAATGTCAAGGTCTTGGCTCACGATCAAGTCTGCCACCTCTGTAGCGTTTTTAACACTAGAACGTGCGTTTAATAATGCATTTTGTATACCACCTATGTTAAGTGAATGCAGAGTAGGAGCCCCTCTATTAATATCATTGGCATGGTATAGGAGGTATAGTGTTCGAAATGGGGTCCTCTTGGGCTTGGTGACCATCCTGCATGACTGAAGAAGTATCTACGCTCTGTTCACCATAGGATTGATCTAATTCAAGCATACTTCGCCCCATTAGGTCTGTTGCTGAGTCCGGAGTTACGCTCTTAAATTCTGCATTTGTGATAGAGGTGTCAGAGGTGTTCAAAATAGTATTGCATGCGTTGTTAGGTGATAAGGATGTAAACAGTGACATATAATATTTTACTATGTAATTGTGACGAGTATGCTCATAAAGCATTTTTGCATCATTGGAGCCAATTGCTCCTAGCCATTTTAATGACTGCAAAGGGATTCATGAATAAAGATAACCGTGGTTTTTGAATGCTAACAGTAGTGTAAAGTAGGGCTATCACCTAGTTATGTTAAGTTCACAATAAAAGAGAACTTTCAATTAAAGAAATTACCAAAGATGTTCAGCCCTATGAGGTAGAAGCAGAAGACTTAAGAATATAACTGGGGCTTAACGCGCAACTTGCAAATTGTAACAATTCTGTTTCAACACTTTCCCCTCCCAAACCTACATTCCTAAACTGTGCATAATGTTGTTGAAACCTTAATTGGATTAAATTATCTTGCTATGTATAAGGTCATTTGGTGATGGTACTCTCTGCTCATTAAAGTAAATCAGTGAGAAATTATAGCTGTGATGAAAAAATATTCAGGATAAGCAAGCACAGCTGTCCATTTTCATATGTCATCAGTCTTTTTTAATGTTGTATTTATTGTGTTTGGGTTCACTGTAATGATCCAGGGACATGGATCCTCAATTTTGATAATCTCCTCTTTTCATAGATAATTATTAATTGGAGGGGTGTGCATGTTTGTGAGGGAAATGTATTTTTCAGTTAGAAATACAATTCTAGTTACTGTTTTTCAGATCTTCTCAGAACAACACCAACCTGAAATCCTACGCTTCTCATACTCACTGATTATACTTTCCGTTCATCTTCCAAAAATATAGTTGATCTAAATCATGTTTTAACATGATCAATGTTAAATGTGAGCAGGTTGCATAACTCATATGCAGAATTGGGCAGAGCTGGGCGCTCTGCTACCAGAATATAGAGCTGCACGTCTGTTTACTGGGGCTGAGCCTATTTGTAGACCCACAATCCTTTCCACAATTACAGTGAGTTGTGTTTTTATTCCCATATGAATGAGTACATTTTTAAAACAGTTTACAGTGCAAATATAAATGTTTCCATACATTTAACACCATTGACATTGTTTCACTAGGCAAGTCATTAAAGTCATTGTGATATTGTTATGGCCCCCTCTGAAGGTGTGGACGGCACGAAGCAGAGCCTTTTATTACTATTACTATTATTATTATTACTATTATTATTATTATTATTATTATTATTATTACTATTATTATGGTATTTATTGAGCGTGTACATAGCTATGAGAAGCAACGCTGTTCAACATGAAAACCCGATCTGTTACTAAAGGTCTGTTTTTAGTATTTTCCTATGGTGTCTACTTTACTAGTACTTGCTTGTGTGAAAGGGAATACTGTGGGATTGCTGAGATGCAAATGATTCCATAGGGGTTGTAATTCAGCTGTTCGCTAGTTCATACAGTAATGCTGTTCCGGCTGAATGTTCTAAACATCGTCATATATGGTTATGATATTAAATAACACATTTCTGTCAATACTCAAGTAAAAAGAACAAAGAACATACCAACATTTCAGATCATCCAAATGTTCATATCTGACCGAGGTTATCTGAACTCTTCAGGATCAGTCACAGCCGTGAATGTCTATAGTATCATGGATACCATTATAGTATAGTTATCCATGGCCTGTCCTTGAGCCATTTACCATACATGGTTTTCAATGGTTATCCGCGGTCAAACTCATTAACAACCCATGGTCCTCCATGGATGTTGTCAGTGGTTGACATGGTCTGTGAAAAACTGGATAACTTTCTCTTCAGCTCCATTTTGATCTATGCAAGGATTTTGATCTGGTCAATCAATCAATCAAAAGACATTTATTTCAGATAGTGGTGAGCATATCCATGCAGGCCTAATAGGATACAGAAAAAGATAAAAACCACAAAGGAACAGAAGCAATAAATGTAGTCAATAACCATAAAATCATATTACAACCCCTAAATGGTACAAATTAATCAATTGGTACCAAAAATGTGCGGACACTTGATTAATAAGTAAAAAAATCTTTTAGCAAATAACCCTCTAAAAACAATTAAAAACAGCAGTGTGCCATGCAAACTAATCAGTCTGTTTTTGTAATGAGTTATCTCTCCAGGCTGGTGCTTTCATGAGAAAGGTGGATACTGACATATACATCTTGGGCCCAAAGGAAACATAACAGTGCAGGATAGCATTTTCCTAAAGGCGATAGATACAGCGTGAATATCTGTGCCTCTAAGGGAAGATTCAAGCTCAATCAACCAACCAAAAACACCAAAGGCATCTCCAGAATTTACTATATCATCATTAGTGCTGTGAATTGTGATCTATTAGAGCAACTGGAGGTCCTGTACCATTGTGCTAGTGATCATAAACCAGTCATAAGCATTATTAGAGTGGAGTGCCCAAAAGTGAAAAAGAGCTGTGTATGTCATCCCTAATAAATAGTGGTGAGGGGACGTTTAAGGTGCACAGTGAAATGGACCAATATTGACTTGTTGGGAGGAAGCCAGATATTTATGATGCCATCATTAGTAACATGCGAATCCATGAACCTGTGTATGTTGGTATTGGCTCATTTTAGTTAAGTGACCCAAAGCCTCTATCCTTTCTTCACAAAACTAGCGAGAAGAACAAATCAAAAGACTTTGAAGAAAATAGGGTGGTTTGATCATAAATTTAAACTAGCCAAAGAAAATCTTGTCCAGTGCCTGAAAAGGGGCCCATTGGTACACAAGAATACCCTACACAATCCACAGGCTACCAATAAAAACAAAGTGAAATTTAAATTTAATTTAAATTTGCATTCCATAGATGAAACAAGATCATGGTGGCGTGTAAGAGTGGTGATTCCTGTTCCTTTTGGAAACAAGTGGTGGGAAAAGAGCTAAATGAACAAAATGACCTACAATGATGTATCAATCCAGATTTATGAAGAACTTATTTTGGTAATCTGTATAGTGCAAAACACAAATATACTGCTAACTTGAATCCCTTGTGGAGTGTGTGCTTGTTGGAGAAAGATGGTTTCACAATTACAGTAAGAGGTGAAAGTGGCAATTAGGGTATTGAGTGGCAGGAAAGCACAAGGCCCAGACAAAATCCTGTTGGACCTCTACAAGGACAAACTTATTTGGGCCCTGGTGCTGTGTCGAGTCTTCCATGCCAGTATCAGCATAGCAATCGTGCCTTCTACATGGCAGGACACAGAAATAAACAGTATTTTTTTAAAGTGAGCAAGGGACCTACCAGGGATTTACCGCCCTATACCCGTCTTAGAAGCTGCAGGCAAAATATCTGCCAAAGTGTTGCTAGGGCACTTGCAAGTTTGGGTGGACCATTCAGAAACTATTAATCATTACAGTCAGGGTTCCAGCAAGAACCAGCACTGTTGACCAGTATTTTAGATTTCAACTGATTTTAAACAAATACATTATTTTAAATAAAGCGAAAATGTATGCGGCCTTTATTGACCTTAGGACCGCTTTTGACTCTGTACCAAGGCATCTTTAATAGCAAGTGCTGGTTGAATGAAATCATTTTTGTGTATCCTACTAGCAGCAATCCAGCTTCTATATTCTGAAAATAAGGCAAAGGTCTGCTGGGGTCTTGGAGAGGAATTAACAGATCCGATAGATGTGATGAGAGGCGTTCGAAAGGGGTGCATATTGGCACCACTCCTACTCTGTGTCTATATTAATGAAAATATACAATTTACATACAAAACACGTGCAATACCAAACTTTAAACATTCAAATAAATTAGGCAACTTTGTACAGCAGATTAGTATGTAGATCTCTGTGGTACCACAGAAAGGTATGCCTATCACTAGTGTCTATTAATTCCTCCACACCAACTCAAAATCACATACAAGTGCAGAGAAAAGCATATATATATATATATATATATATATATATATATATATATATATATATATATATATATATATATATGTTGAAAACCCTGCACCAAGGTCCAGGAAAGGTGGAAAGCACTCCAGGAAACAGTCTTGCTTGCAATAGTCACAGCAAAACACTGAGGCAGAAAACCAGGTAATGTCAGCCAAAAATCAATACTTTAATTCATGAAATGTCCAGGACGAGAGAAACAAACACGAAAAACGACACGTTTCGCGGTAACAGACCGCTTGTTCACGTTTAGGGCAACAAACACAATGGAAGGACTATTTATACAGTCATCAACTCTATGACTTCTGTGTAGAGAGTCGTACACACTTTCTTTTCTTGTCTCTTGTAAAAGTACGCCATCTTGGAATGGGTTAAAGCGTGTTAAATCTCATTAAGCTTAATAGCAAAGAAAAACAAAACATGCTTATATGGACATACTCGGCTGACCCAGGGCAAATGGTTATTGTTGACAAAAAACCGCTTTATGTGAGGTAAGTTCTCGTAAAAATGAATGAATAAATAATTACATGCAGTATCTAAAATAAAGTGCGTAGTGCACTCATTCTTTCAAATTGTTCGATTCAAGTGTACTTAATTTAACCCGTGCAAACACCTGAACCGGTATTCACGAGCTGTGCAAAATTCGCAAAGTACAACAAATGTTGTTAAAGTGCTATGTGCATTTGATAACCTGAAAATTAATTTTACAGTTTATAAAGTGCCTAGTGCATTTAGCAGCATGACAGAATCCTATGTCGGAACATGATAAAGTGCTTAGTGCATCCTTAAAAACAGATGTATTTTACACTTGAATCATTTGTAAATAGCATGAATTAAGAACAGTTTTACCAGATCATTATTTGGGCAATTGCCTCCACATAATAAAACCTCACTTTCAAAACAGCCCCATGCGATATAAATGACCCTAAAATCAATAATAAACCAATGGGAGTAAGAGACAGATTGAAATTAAAGAAATTAAAGAAAAATGTGCATATTACTGTTGTTCCATTGTGTTACATTGATACTTCAACAAAGAATATCCGTTGGTTGCCTTACAAGAAAAATAAGTGAAAAAATAAAAGCTAAAAGACAAGAGAGGTCTAGAATTCTTGTGAATCTCGGAATGGCAAAAAAAGGAAAAAATAAATAGACCCTCGAATCGTTATGATTGTGAGAAAACATAACACCCATGTTTGAAACAGACCAAAAGCCGAAAACAATCAAATACATTTTCAGTGTGGGTTGACGCAATCCTATAAATACAATATATTATAAGAAAAGGAGCAATATGTAAACAAAGAGAAAAGTCTTAAGTACACATAATTTTTGAGGTAACTGGAACCCAACTCAGCATGCCACGGTCTGGGATCGTCTTTGGCAGATCAATGTTTTACTTTTATTACTTTTTAGACCTATTAAGTTCCTATGAATGTGTATAATTCTTCATCTAGGTTGTGGCCCTGGGGTTTCTTTGTCTCATAGTCCAAGATATATCTGGTTTCCATTTGTCGCAAGAGGAGTTCACGGTTTCCCCTCCTTGCTGGTTTTTGGATAGCATATATTCCAAAGTATCCAAAACCGTCGAGTTTTCCTCTGTGCTTTTCTTGGAAATGTAGAGCCATTGGGTATGTTGGATCGACATTTTTAATTGCTCTGATATGTTGCAAAATTCTAAGTTTTAACTTGCCGATCGTACTCCCTACATACCACTTATCGCACGGGCAGGTAAGGACATACACAACGTACTCTGTTTCGTAAGTGATTCTAGATTTTATGATCACATTATTGTTCAGAACAGGATGTTGGTATTGTTTGATATTTTTAGCAAATTTGCAAGCCTTACATTTGGTACATCTTTGAAAACCCTCTGGGGCGGTACTTAACCAGCTTTGAGTCACAGGTACTGTTCTTGGGCTCATATAGCTTGATACCAGATTATCTTTCAAAGAGGCTGAGCGCCTATAAGTAATATTGATGTTGGGCCCTAAGGTACGTCCCAGATGCTCGTCCTGCCTAAGTACATGCCAATGTTTGTGTATTATTTGGTGAATGTTCTTAGAGGCTTTGCTGTATGTCAAAATGAGACGTGTCTCTTGTTCTTCTGTTTCATTTTCAATATGAGCCTTGGGCATTAGCAAAATCTTGCGATCCATTTGCCGTACTTTATGAAAGGCTCTCTCCAACACTTTTTTTGGGTAACCTCTTTGCTGGAATCTTTGTGCCATTAGTCTACACTCCTTGTCATAAGTTTCCAATTGCGAGCAATTCCGTCTGATGCGGATGAATTCACCATAGGGAATGCTCCATTTTAATGAGGTGGGGTGGTTGCTCTTAGCATGCAATGGTGTGTTGGAGCTAGTTGGTTTTCTATACAATTCAGTCACCAAACTGTCATTGTCCACATTGACAAGTATGTCCAAATAGACAACGGTGGTCTTGCTGTGGCTCTCGGTGAACTGAAGATTGTATTCATTTATATTAAGTAACTTCACAAACTCCAACCATTCGTTTGCGGGTCCGTCCCATATTACAAATAAATCATCTATGTAACGCAGCCACAGGACCACCTTATCTGTTAAGTGACTGTTGGAGGGAACCCACACTACAGATTCTTCCCACCATCCCATCATTAGATTTGCATCTGAGGGAGCAAACGTAGTCCCCATGGCTGTACCTTGCAATTGGGTGTAAAACTTGTTGTCAAATAAGAAGCTGTTATTTGTTAAGCAGAGATTGATCATTTCTAAAATCATCTTACCATGTTCAAGATAATTCAATGATCTGGTGTTTAAGAAATGCTCACAGGACTTTAATCCATCTGTGTGTCTGATCGAAGTATACAGGGAGTCAACATCTAATGTGGCTAGTAGATATGTCCTTTCCCAAGGTATGCCGTCAATTTTATTTAGGAAATCCTTTGTGTCTTGTAAATATGACGGCAAGCTTGTGACAAATTTTATCAATGTTTCATCTACTAGTTTAGACACATTTTCGAGTAGTGTCCCACATAAAGTCACTATGGGTCTCCCCGGAGGTCTGGTTTTGCTTTTATGAACTTTTGGCAAGAAGTAAATTGTGGGCATCATTGGAAATCTAGGATGCAAATATTTACACGTGTCTTCCTCCAAAAGACCTTTTTCCTTCCATTTCATCAGCAACTCAAAAAGTTGATTATTCATTTCTAATGTTGGATGCTTGTCCAGCAATTTATAGCATTTCTGATCCCTCAGTTGTCTATTGGCCTCAGTGATGTAATCAGACCTATTCATAATCACAATGTTGGTACCTTTGTCAGAGGGTTTGATGATGTAATCATCCAATTTTTTCATGCTTGAAAGTATCTCTAGTTCTTGTCAGGTTAAGTTATTTTTAGAAATGTTGGTTTTAGTTTTCCTTATCTTTTTGAGGTCAGTTATCACCAGATCTTGAAAAGCCTCTATGTTGCCACCAGGATTGAACATGGGATTGAAACGTGATTTAAGTCTCAAGTTGCTCTTACTAGGCCAGTCAGTGCTAATGTTCATAAGTTCCCAGTGAGGGTCGCTTATGTCTTCATCGTCTTGCCACTCGGTTTCTAGATGAACGAGATCTCGTAAAGCATTCATGTCTTCAATTATCAGGGGAGTGTATCCCAATCGGGGCTCCTCATCTTTGGTTTTGGGTGGATTGACAGCAAATAATTTTTTGAGGCGGATCTTACGCATGTATTTGTCAAAATCTATTCTTGTTTCAGCGTAATTATATGACGTTGAAGGGCAAAAGTTTAGTCCAAGTCTAAGCACCTGTTGTTCTTCTGACGAGAAAGCATGTGATGTTTACAATTGACATATCTGTTGATGTATTTTGTGTCATCATCAATTCTTTGTCCCAGAGCGTGTCTGTCTGTCTGTTTTGTCCACTGCTCCGGTATCTGAAGCGGTTGCTCCTCCTCGTTTTCTTGTGCCTCGCGACTTTGTTGACTTTCCCTGTCCTTGTCCTCTTGTCTTTTTGTTGGTTCCGCCCCTGCCATCCATCCCTAAGAGTCTCATTTCTTCTAAAAAAATTAATTTTCTTTGGGGCTGTTCATTTTCACTTTCCGTGGAATCTACCTCTGAGGAAGATGGTATACTTGATGCTGCTTTTTCAGCCTGAGATGTTGTTGTTGGAAAAGTTTTCCGTAGAGTATCAAATCATTTAGCAAATGTGAGGACTCGGCCCTTTTCATAGTCCTCTTTATCACGGAGAAATTTACGTTGTTTACGCTGCTTGATCTCTTCCTCAAATGTTTTCAGTCCCTTTTCTATATTTACTCGAATGGTTTTGCCTTCTTCACTTGGATTGGACTTATTGAGTTGTTCTTCAATCTCATTTATTTTAGTCAGTGCTTTTAGTCGATCAACCTTTGCATATTTGATCAAAATGTTAAGGAATGTGACAGAACATCTGTTACTTGATTCACCCCATTCCACCAGCATGGCCGGGTCCTGCTCCTCAAAAGTTGGTGTTGTGAGTATTCTTAAGCCTCTTGGAATGCGTCCCACATGCTTAATAAGCAAATTCTCTTGTTTAACCACTCTAGCAAATGCCATTCAGTGCAGCATTCGTCACCTGCTCACATGAAGCAGCAAACAATTACAATACTCTGCATTTCAAAATGTTTATTTTGACAAGCATTTTGATGAACGTTAAAAAATTCATATGTGCATGTACAGCAGCACTGTGTCACTTTTCCATAAAATAAGGGAAAACCAGTTAACATAGACCTGTAGACCATTTTAAAGTGGCACTTCCAATGTATAGGTGCTTCTTAAGTCTTTGTTTTTTACTTTGCATTCTGTCACTTCCAATTCACTTTTAACCATTCTAAAACTGAAACTACAAGTTGCAGATGCAAAGAAAAAAACATGACTAAACTTCATAATTTGAAACTGTGACAGCTATATCAAATAAACATATGAAATGCTGTGCCTTTCGAAATATTTTTGGAAGCCTTTTTAAGAAAGTAAAAAAATACATATCTGAATTTCCAGCAGCACTGTGTCACTTGTTCATAAAAGAAAGTACAAGCAGAAAAAATAGATAATGTACACCATTTGTAATTGGCACTCAGTATATGCCAGTTTAATATCTTAACAGTGCATGTATACTTCCTAACATAACCCATTCTAATCGTCAGCTGCTTATGCAGTATACTTTTTTCTCTACATTCTGTGACTTGTACTCCAACTTTGACAATGGTAAAAGTGGAACTACAAGTCCCATAACACAAACAAAAACTCTGACTCCCTAAGCACCTACAGATTAGAATGCATCATGTTGGCAAGTATGCATATACTCCTAACACATTAAACTTATACACACCAACTGCCTTTAAAAGTATACTAGACATTTTTTCCATCAAGTTTTCTTCTCTTTTACAAAATGTTACAGAGCTTCTGCAAATGTACATACGCATTTCTTAAATTTCATGATAATGTTCCTAAAAGCAACCATTTTTAACCACCCACAAATTGTATTAACATTTTCCCCACCACTCCCCCTTCCATTACACATATGACCCTTCCTTCCTAACAGTACTTAGCCATTACCACATATCCCCACTAACTTTCTTTTACAATGATAGGAAATAGGCATATCTCTGCAATCAACAACCAAAAAATGAATACCCTTTGCATTCGACAAAGTAAGTACATTAATGTACCAGGTATATATATGTTATTATATCAGCACAGTTTCACAATATATATTACCCCAAACTACTCTTTTCACACCAACATTTCTTTCACTCGAGCCCATTATATTCCATCATTCACACTCCTTCTATTCCCATTTACACACTACCATTGCAACACCAACTCTGTTCTTCAAAACAGCACAATCACCATACAGATTCAAACACACTACCACTGCCTTCCTCACTAACTCAACATCATCACACCTCTGTACACTCGAATTCTCAAAACTTTCCAACCACACCTAATATAGCACCTCACAATCAAACAGCACTCTATTCATCTCCACGATCACACCCACACACCCATGCACAATACATGCATATACATTGCACACATTTCCAATACACCCTTTCTCTTTTCCCAACAGACAACAACATGCCTACTAAAGAGCAACGCTGTAGAAAAGAAAGAAAAACAAGAGCAGATAAGACTAAACGTACACCATAGTCACCCATCTCTAAAACAATTTATAAAAAACATTAAAACAAAAGAGCTAGTAACCTCACTCAGCAAAACTAAACCAACCACTACTAAAGAAGGCAAGGCCCTTCTTGCAAAAACAAAACATAAAAAATGATGTACAAAGAAAAGCAGACCTACTAACAAACCAAATCCTCTATCTACCAGTGTTAATGAAGTCACGGTAAAGCAATCCAAAAAACAGTTGTTACAAAAAATATTCCACCATAGAGTGCTTCAAAATCTTATAAAAACATCTGAAAAGTCACAATCTTCCCTTAAAAATGACCACAGGAGAGCAATCCTGCAAGCTCTAATTGACAGCACTTTTCTACTAAAGAGAGCATTGTGTACATTGTTTTTAAACAGAAAGAAACCACTAACTAAATTAATCAATAAATTACAACAAGTACTTCTAAACGTGCCCAGTGTCGATATAGAGACCTTTTCAAACTTCTGTAATGGTGAATGGATTCACACAAGCAGCACAGAACCATACTTCAATGAAGAAGCTTATAAACAAGAACAACAAAAAACAATTGTCATAAACACTAATGGTTGAGGGTATACAATGGTGGAACAAACCATTATGGCAAAAGAAACCCCTATAGAAAGGAAATCCCCAACAAACTTCGACCCAAATGCTTCTTTCAACCAAACCAACCATTCGGTGTACAAATGGGCATGCAGCTCAATGTGTAATGTACGGCAACAATCCTTTAAACTTTACGACAATTCCTTAATCACTATGTAAAACTAAAAGACAAAAGTAAAATGAAAAATTTACAAACCATAGACTCCTGTCCAGTGCGCAGCTACACTGGTCTGCAAGGACTTTCATTGGCCTGCATTTTAGGAACTGCGTGCAAAAGCACTTTTTACCACATCAAAATGTTAGTGACACACCATTATACCATACTGAATCTTGTGCATCAACTATACAATGCAAGAAGTCCTGCTCTACAACGGCAAATTTAAATAGCATTCTACATGGAAGAGCCAAAGAACTCCTTCAAGAAATAGAACACATCCAAAGTAAATACTTTGGAACTGAAGGTGACTTAGAGAGTTCTGTACCTTCAGAAAACATTACAGAAATCCTCATAAAAACCAACATCCTAATAAAGACATTCAAAAAAGAAATAGCTAAGTTTCAAAACACATCTGCTGAAATACAGACCAAATATGTGACTGTTGCCGCAAGAATGTTTTTTAAAAAGAGCACAACAATAGTAGATCTAGCTCACAAAATGGAAGACAATAAAGAATCCCAATGGTTCCAATTAGCTATATATCTAACAGCAGAAGGTAAATACAAAATAACTAACCCCTCACACCGACGCGGGACGCGAGAGGACAAATCATTGCAGTTGGGATTTATCCCAGTAATATCCAACCATTTAAAACTACCCTAACGCTTAAGAGTGACACCACAGGATATGCCTTGATTTGAGAAAGGCACCATGCCGAAAACATGTGTTATCACAGAGGGCCACCAATAAAACTTACCAATTACCTAACCACTAAGTACTTTTGGAATCAGCATCAAATTCATTTTGGCGCAGTAATAAGGTGTGATCAAAGCACTTCCTTTCTACTTTTGACAAACGGAGTAGGGGAACACAAAGTCTCCGTTCTCTTTGACACACCAATGCAACAGGGCAAATTTGCAACAAAGGGGTTGCAGAGGTCATTATAGTGAAATCATTGAAAAAGTTACCTCAACATTTTTCTAACCCCTCAAGAGTGTGCACGTACTGCAACACAAAGCTTGACAATAACCAAATGCCATTACATGCTATCACTAATAACTTAGAAATATTCCCACTTCCAAAACCTATGCAACAGCTTAACTTGTACAAGAGCATTACAATACACACAGTGCACCCATTTCAAGCTATAATACACCTTCAACCAAAAATTAGCAAAATTACCTCCATCCAAGCTACTAAAGGGCATCTGTGACACAGTAGTATATTTACCATTGGATCTAAAAGAAAATGTTCAAACTCTAGGACTACAACGGCCAATAGATTAATCTGGTTAATGGTGTGCCAAAGAAAGACAAAAAATTGTGGCAACAACTAGCCAACTTAAACAAAGTTAGACAAGCCCTACAATATCTTAAAGAAAACAATGAATACTTCAAAGATATAAACATAGAGGAAAACTTAAAAGAAACCACCCACATTATACAAGAGTCACCAGAAACTGGCAAATTTGAATGTGTAGATCCTGTTACAGCAGCCAACATTTCAGACCAGTATACCATTCACCCACTGCACTCCAAAGACACAATTGATGATGCATTAGAAACATAGCAAATGCATCAAGCAAAAGGATCCCCAATAAGCATATTGGAAAAAAGTGTAGAAGCACATTGTTTTCCTCTACTCTTTCTTACAGGAAAAGGAGGAAAAAATGATGAAAGGTCCACACAAATGAGCGTATCAGAATATCGCTCTTTACAAATGTATTCTGAAGACCCCAGATTAAGGCAAAATGTTGAATACATTTTCCACCTCCTCTTTGAAAGTGAACTAGCAACTCTATGTTCTGGAGTTGCACACACATTACAAACAGGCTCTAACTTTTTAAACATATCTGCTACCCAGCTGCTTCAAAAAATAAAAGACAAAGATGAGGTTTTGTAGTTAAGTATCACAAATCTATTGGCAAGCATGCACGGTACAAAAGAATACTGGTTCCGATGTTATACTGATGTACATTGTATGCTAAGGAACCTAGGCCCACCCACATGGTTTGTTACTTTAAGTTGTGCAGAGTATGCATGGGATGACTTTCACGACTTGTTACGCACTGCAAACCAAAATAAAGATGGAATAGACATAAAACACCAGAACTCTGTTCTCTTGACCCTATAAATGTATCATTTCTTCACAGCCATTCTGCATTTTATCTGCAATAAAACTACTCCTCTGCTCTGAGAAGTGCAACACTTCTTTTGGAGAAAAGAATATCAATCCAGAGGAGCACCACACATCCACATGGTTTGGTGGATAAAAAATGTTCCATAATGTGGCCATGATTGTGACCCCACTGTTTTAGTTTATTGAAAAATACATTACCTATGACATCCCTTCAGAAACCACAGATAGTGACCTACATACACAAATCTTATGTTTCAAAAACATAAATGTGGCAAATACTGCTGACGTAGATATAAAAACAAAGGGAACTACTATACCAAATGTCACTTTGGATTCCCTAGACCAGTGTGCCAAAAAGGACAAGTAAATAGCTTGATGTTTTCTGTTAGATGCAGCGTAAAAGGCAAATCCCCTAAAAATACATACAACATTAAAAGGGACGAAGCATCCAAGTACGTCAATGATTACAATGCAACCATTGCCCTCTTGTGGAATGCAAACATAGACATACAATACACTGCAGACAATTCTACTGCAGTTGCAAGATATATCACAGCTTATCTCACCAAAGCTGAGAAAACAGAGCTAAAGGACCTCTGGGATGACATATCATCTGACAAAACTCTATTACAGAAATTGCTCTCCCTTAGAGAATGCGGGTCCTACCAGGCTGCAGACCATTTAACAGGTACAGCCTTATATGGTAAATCTGAGCACATTGTCTGGCTGAATCTTGGACCAAAACCATACCAGAAAAGAGTACTAAAATCCTACGAAGAGATAGAAAACATAACCACAAATGATCCAACAGCCAGGACATTTTGAAAAACAATTTACTTGACACATACTACTCAAACAGAAGTACTGCTTTGGAAAACATGTGTCTTTATGACATTGCCCAAAACGACAGCTACAAAAACAGTATGACAACAAATGAGAAAACTGGCAAATATTCAGTTTCAACTCGTGAAGGAAGTCTAGTGGAACTAACCAAACCCAGTCTAATTAATCATGTAAAATTATCATTTAAAACTCCACAACATATAGAACTGTATTACATGATCCTACTCCAACTTTTTAAACCTTGAAGAAAAGAAAAGGAATAATTAGGTGACTATGACTCATTTGAAGCAGCATTTAAAGCAAATGAAAGCAGTATAACAAATGACAATTTCAAACAATACGAATAAATGTTGGACAATGAATGCCAACAAGAGGAGGAAATTGAAGCTCAACAAGACAAAGACACTCCTGAGGGCAGTCAAACTTCCCTTACAGGAAGCCAAGACCCACTTGGAGAACCACTCATTCTAAATGAAGCAGAAATAGCCATGACTGAGGTAGAAAATACCATGTATCAACATAAAAAATTTGAGGAAGACTTGTCAGTTCTGGAATCTCAGCTAAATGATGCACAACTCACCATTTCTCTAGAAGTCACTCAAGAAATTGAGCATGGTTTTAAACATGAAACTAAGACCTATATCTGTAAAAATTATAAACCTGTGCTCCTGTATGTAAGTGTGGAAGCTGGTTCTGGTAAAATATTTGTAATTAAAATAATCAGCACATTTCTACAAGATTAAACAAACACCAACCTTTCAGCTGTAGTAACAGCCCCCACAGGTTTATCTGCTTACAACACAGGTTTTGTCACTTTACACCGACTACTACGCCTCCCCGTAGAAAACCGAAACAAATTGGAATACAGCAAATTGGGTGCAGTAGCTGCAACTGAGGTATGCAGAATTCTAGAACAAATGAAAGTGCTCCTTCTAGATGAAGTAAGCATGGTGTCCAACCTCATGTTGGCTTTAATTCATCTTAGAGTGCAAGAAGTCCTAAAAACCAACTATGAGGAACTGTTTGGAGAAAAACCTGTTATTGTTTTCGCAGATCTCCTACAGTTAACGCCAGTGAAAAGGCAACCTATTCTGAAAACATTAAGACACAAACAATTCTGTAATACTCTCAGATGCATTGGAAATGTAAACCTCTGGCAACATTTTCACTACAGAGAACTAACTCAAAAGATGCACCAGTCTGCAGACCTCATATATGCTAACATTTTAAAAAGCATTAGAACTGGCTGCTTATTAAAGATGCAAAATCCATCTTAAATAGTAGACTAATCCATGAGCTATATGGGCAAAATATGTCTTCTCCTGATGTCATGGAACAATTAACTCAACAAAATCTAAAATGTATGTCCTCAATGCCAACCCTTGCAAGCTGTAGACAATTCAACGAGACACTGTTGAAAAAACTAAATGCAAATGCAGCTCCACAGACAAACTAGAAGTGCACAGCATGACACTTCCTATGTGTCAACAAGCAACAGCACAACTAAATAGCTTAGAAAAATGTATCTCCAACACAGCCGGATTGGAGAAAATATTAACTTTGTGTCTGAAAAGCAGATTAATTCTAAAACGTAACCTTGACGTAGAACAAGGCTTAGTCAATGCAGCAATTGGTACAGTTGTTGGCTTCCAAACATATCGGCATAAAACAACATTCAGTTTGTCAATATCCACTTTGACAAACTTGCAGTAGTTAAATAAATTGGCTGAACAATAGAACGTTTCCTTCTTTTCAAAGACATGTACGTACACAGAGAGAAATGTTCTCTGTCACTTGCATATGCTGTCACTATTCACAAATCACAAGGTCTAACCCTAGATCAAACATTGATTGACATTGGCAGCGCAGTCTTTAAAGAAGGTATGAGTTACGTAGCACTTTCACGTTTGCGCACACTCAATGATCAATTCCTAGTTAACTTTGATGCAAACAAAGTCAATACTGACTTTCCTTGAATCCTAGAATACAACAGGCTGCAGGCACTATACACCCCCATCTAGATATGTACCATGTACCTCAAAAAAGAAACATTTTACAAGCTATAGCAGATTTCCCAACAATACCACTAAAAGAACAACAACCAACTCCTGTATCAAACAATACAACCACAAAACTGTCTACTACACAGTCAACTTCACATCCATCAGAAAAGAAAGACACAAATGTCTCTTCTCCAGAAAGAGCATCAGGCCCATCTAACGATCCACACACAGAACTCTCTGGTCTATTTAAATTCAGGAACCCAACTGGAGTAAATTGTTATGCTAATGTGACAATGAATCTTCTCTTTCAATTGCCACCAATTGTTCACAACATTTACTTAAACAGCTCAGACCAGTTGTGTTTGCAAATGCTCGCCCTTCACAGAAATGCCACAAATAATCCAGACAACACTTACAATGTCTCAGATATACGGCAATAATTAGACTACTGTGCAGGAATGGTAAAATTGACCATAAACACAGAAGATGATCCACAAGAATTCCTAATGTACTTACAACAAGTACTGGAAACCAAAAACATCCATATAAATAAAATCTTCCAGATTTCATACACGTGGAAGCATACATGCACTCTCTGCAACCATGTTTCACAAGACCACATCCCTAATGAACAATTTCTATATGTATCCATACCAAATTGTGAATCTATTAAATTTCACCAGCTTCTGCAGAATGCATATCATGGCATATTATGCCCTTTTTGCAATTCAGACAATCATTCCACCATACAAAAAAACCTCACATATCCAATATTTCATACTAATGCTTCTAAGGTACAATGCAAATGGTACCAAAAATAACTGTAAGCTTACAGGTTTCACACATGGCCAAGTATTTCTTGGAAAGAAAACCTTCACAGCAGTAGGTGTAATATACCACGCTGGTGCCGCAACTACTTCAGGGCACTACACTGCATATGTGGAAAAAAAGTAATTGGTTTGAATGTAAATATACCTGTGTTACCCCAAAACATAGGTTACCAGCACATTCTCCAAATGCTTACTTAATATTCCTTCAACCCAAATTTAGTCACTAAACTATAGCACAATTAACAGTTATAATACACCGGCAGGTATCTAACTACATCCATAATACTGCAAGTCAATCTCGTTAGAATACGCCAACAGCTATCTAACTACTTCAAAAACATCCTTCATTGCAAAGCACTTCAAATACGCCATCTCAATCCTTATATAACAAAACATCTTCTAACCTCTAATGTAGTTAGAATACGCCAACAGGTATCTAACTAGTTCAACCATTCCCTTAATTACAACATACTTCAAACAAACATACTATCACCTTTACACTCACGTAACTCTAATGTTTTGTTTTTAATCAGTTCAGATTTTTTTCCCAATGATTATGTAATGGCAAAACAGCAGCAGTGTGTCATACACTAATGTTGCACTAAACATAGTACTTCAAGTTTACTGTTTATGAGGGTCTAAAAAAGAAAAGGTATATTGAAAACTGAATACCACTACAGCTTTTGAACTACCATGCTTAACCAATTGTACTGTTTTTCATGACGCTACCACACTAAGAAGCCACAGCAATCTTAATCAACTGCATATTCTGTGAGCACTATCCTCAATTGTAATTCAATCATAACTGCCATATATAATTCAATTAAATAATTCCTCCATATTACAAACACTTTGTACTCCCACTACATTACGTAAAATTACTTCACACATAATCCAACTATGGTGATTCTCCATAGTTGGAGAATTACATTACCTATCATTACAATACACATATACACATATTACTACTGTGGTCATTGTGCCTAGTGCACATATTCTGACCACAACACAATTAACGGTATAACAAGTCCATATCATACACAGTGAACTAATAAAACTCACCCCCATGCCCATGCAATCGAGATGATGTCCATGGACACCGAAATTGACCACAGACCCGGCCGCATTTCCAAACCCTTTATTCACCTATAAAAACAGCTCTACATTACCTTCATTCCACTTCCCTGCCATTTCTACGCACCTCTTTCAGCCATCAAATAAACCCAAATGTATTTCCCATGCTGTACATTCACAGCACTGCCCTCGAACTACCGCAGTGTCCTCAAAAAGCTATGGCACTTCCCCAGCCTTTTTCAACCTACAAAAACAGCCCCATATCATTTCCACTCCCACCAACATTCCCAGCCCCTTTTCCACCACCAACCGACCCAAAATGTGTTTTCCAGACTTTTTCCCCACTGCACTATCTGTGGTCAGCTGCGGCTGTCGCGGATCCAACTTGGTGGGCATTTCCAAAAATCTGACGCACCTCATGTTTTGCATTGACCAATCAGTGGGCACGTCCAATATCTGCGGACATCACGCTGCCGCCCTGCACCAATCGGGGGCCCGTCCGAGGACCGAATAGGGAAGTGAATCTGCGGACCGAACCCAGATATCACTCATTTCTTTGGACCATGTTTTTGGTTATTTAAAAAAAGAAATACTGGATGGATGGATTTACACCAAATTTACATAAGCATGCTTTTAGGACAAGCCGCCGACCCTGCCTGGTGACAATCCATCTAGTAGTTTGGGCTGTTGGCATGAGCACATTTATTTTTACATTGCGTCTATGGGAAAAAAACACATATTTTCGGACCCCCTCTATAATTTTGCCCTGCCCTTGAAACCGTGAGGAGCTCCGTGAGGAGGCATTCGGGGGGGGGGGCAAATTATAAGCCACCCAAATTATATATATATATATATACATATATATATATATATATACAAATTCCAAATGTTTAAACTAGGGAATTAGCAATGACATCACCTCCCCAATAGCAGCAGGACCAATGACACAAACTCATGTCATATAAGCTTGTTGATGGCCATAATGACTAACAACCGTGAAGAGCAATTACACATTTTGTGACATCCTGTCCCATGGAAAATAGAATACCTCAGTTAACCACACACACATACCGGATTCTGGTGTTCGTATAATGGCACTGTCAATGTAGCCAGGTTCAATGGTAACTGCAGAGACTTCAAAAAGGTATGTGGTGTAGGGTCTAAGAAGATCCACGACATAGGTAATTGGCTGATTCCAAACAGAGCTAATCCTGCTTGAAGACATAGTACTTAATGAAGATGTAGAAGGAGAAGTTGTTGTAGATTGTCCACGAGTAGACGTGGGGCTGGTTGTACTCCACAAGAAGGATTCTCCCTTATCCTAGCAAATAAAAAGAAAACAAATACCAAATATTACACAATGTTTGCCTTTTCAAATACCACAGGTGGGATTACTGAGCAGAATTGATTTTTTTCGAATCTATTACAAATAGGTAGCAACATTTTTAGTGAAGAAGAGTTTTTTCTAACTTTTGAAAGAGGAAGTCATGCCTAATCGTGTGACAGTCATTGATTCTTGGACAGGAATTTGTGTTACGATTTTTGGGGATAAATTGCTGGAATGAAGGTAAGGCAACAGAGATAATCCCTGTGCCATTCGTTCCATAAATCTTAAAACCAGAGTCAGTGTAATGATTTATGATGCCACAAACAAAGTTCTAATTTGGCACAACCCCACATTAGGGACAGATTTATAGTTTTAGGGCAAGAAATGTCACACACTGCTGTCCATTTGCTTGTGTATTCCTCGGAAACTGCGTAAAACCTGTTTTTATTGTGGCAGCAAAAGCAGCCTATACAACTTGTTAGAGCACTAGTCTGGACACAGAGAGTGGGAGAGATGATAGGCACAATGGGTGATATTCAAAGGGCACACATGGCTGTCAATCATTTTAAGAACATTTTAAGAACATGCCTCAGGCAACACAGCTGATAAGGATATTTGCATGTAACTACAAGAGTCGTCCACTTGCTAGCCTTTATATTTAAATTGTGTTGGCGTTTATGGCCATACAAGCATCTGATAAAGACTTGCATGGCACAGAGGAGTGTGGTGTTAAGGAAAAGCATGCCACATATCCGCTGCAGAGAAGGAGCTAAGTACCCCCAACTCAAACATCTCGCCCCCAGCACCTGTATGTTGAATACCGGAGTGTGAAACACGTGTAGTACCAGTAAAAATAACAATCATCAAGAAAGTATTGAGATAAATGGCATCTTGGGATCAAGATGAAGGATTTTATGCTGTAGACATAATGAAGAGATCAAGCTATTTCACACGTATACACGTGCTCAGAAACACAAGCAGATGAAGTATTCTTGAGGCTAGCTAAATAGTGAATAGATTGCGGCATGCGCCAACATGAACATATACATATATTTATTGGAATCAGTAAAGGATGGTTATTTCCACTATGTATGATAGCAGTGCTGAGCAAAGGAAAGAAGGCCGCTTTTCCCAGTTTCAAGTGTGGCGCAGTTAGAAAACAAGTGAATTAACATAAGTGAAACTCAGAAAGGCGAGGTTGGATAAGCCAAGAAACCAAGGCCATATCAGACTAGGGTGAGCTGACATTGGATACGAAATCGTGTGAAAGAACAAGGCTCCTGTTCAGAAGGCATGGACAAAAACAAGAAGACGTCAGAGGTCTATTAAAGAATAGTGTTTTAATACACTGACCGCTCAATTTGGTGGTCTCTAGTCATGTGGGGAGAAGAAGTTGGACGAGCATGATGGTCACACCTACGCACGAGGGCAGAGTGTACCTTCACTCCCCTGAATTCCCCGGACCAAGGAATATGTTCAAGGCCAAGTTCAAAGACCTAATTGACAGTGGGCTACTGAGGTGATGATGGATATGCTAATTGGTGGGAAGCTATGGTTAAGACAAGCTCATCTGCATCTGGACTTTCAGCCTGCGTACTGCTAACGTCGGTTGGGAAGGTATGGACCGAGGTTGGAAAGTAACCAAAGATAGAGGACGGCATGTTCAAGGGTCCTATAGTTGAGTAGCCAATTAGACATTGTATATTTAGTGACATTCATAGTGACATGTTTTAAGGGAAGGGTTTAGTTAGCCCACCGGATGTTCAGAAACAAATCATTTTCTTCCACTGCCCTAAACGAGTATGGATCGTATACCTAGATGATCCTTGGAAAACCTATCACACTCACCATTAGGTTTTTGTAGTTTGCCACGTAGGATGATGTTAGTAATACGCAGGTTAAACGTCACCTATGACGATTTTTTACTATAAGAATGTAATTTCTTATGAAATATTTTGAGAAGTCTCGAGTGAGATCATGAGGAATATCTGTTGATATCCGTTGTACTCCCTGTTTTAGATAATTGGTATTAAAACAGTATCTTTTGCCAATTATCTGACTTGTTTCTATTATTTATGTTTGAGTAAACTCTGCATCCACCGTCCATCACGAAGGTATTGCTAACCCATCTTAAAGGACTGAGAAGGAACCTATGTTTACCGCTGAAAATAGTCAGAATAGTGGGAGAATTGAAACCACCATGTTAACAATGATCATGAGTTTAGTTAATGTGGCATACTGCAGACCACGGTAACTAATGTTAATCCATCAATTGCATTGCCACCATTTCTGTTATTTATTTGTGCATTTGTAAGGCATTTGTAAGGTGCTTGCACAACAAGCACATTGTGTTTCAAAGCACCCACGGGGCAATAGGGAGAGAACAGGGGAGTAAAAATAGAACACTTTAAGATAGAGGCAGACCTACTAGGCCTTGTGAGCATTCAGAACATGCAAGTGCAGAAAGTGAGAAGGGGTGGTGGACTAAGGGTTAAGTGATGAGTTTATCAGGTGATAAGTGCTAGGGAGTGAGCAGCTGTAAGTGCCTAGGTGGAGTGGTGTATCACCAATAGATAGGTAAGTGCAAGCCTGTGGTGGAACAAACCAATAGGTGCCAAGGCTAAGTGCTGGGAGGGGCAGAGGCTTTAGGCAATTGTGTGTGGAAGACCAGTGCCCAGGATGACACATAAGCACCCTGGATACCAATCTCAACAGCTGTGAAGATTTAGCAGAGGAGGGAGAAAAGGAAAGGAGGAGGTGAAAAGGAAAGTCTTGAGGAGCTTCTGAATTTGAAGAGATTGGCTCAAGATGAAGAGGAAGGGGAGGCTGCTCAAAGGGAGGGAGCCTGCTGAGGAAAGAGATGGGCCATTTAACACACTGCGATTTGGTGCCAGAGGAACGTAACAATCTGGAGTAGTTAGATGCCCGGCCCCAGACAGACTTGTGGATAATGCAGAGGGATTTGGATTTGATCCTTGCAGAAACAGGGAGCCAGTAGAGAGTTTTTAGTGCTGGAGAAATGCGTCCCTGGATTTGAGGCTAAGGATAAGTCTTGCAGCCCTATTCTGGATTAGCTGGAGAGGTCGTAGAGAGGAGAAGGGTATATTTAGGAAAAGGCTATTGAAGTAGTGTAGCCGGAGAGAACTAGAGACATTGAGCTTCTGGGGGAAAGTGAGAAAAGGAAGAATTCCCTTGGGGAGGTGGAGTTGAAAGTGGGACTTCTTGGCAAGGTCCTGAATGTGTGGGATGAAGGAGGGAGAGGAGTTGAAGATGGCTCCAAGGTTTCTGGCTTCAGATGAATGCGAAGCGGGTCAGCGGCCAGAGTGAGGGAGAGTAAGTGGGAGCAGGAGTAGGAAGGATCTCAGTCTTGCTGGCGTTTAGGCAGAAATCATTAGAAGTACACCAGGACTGGATGACAGATAGACAGTCAGGAATTATAGATGAAGCGAGAAGAGGATCAGAGGGAAGTTGAAGAAGAGTTGTGTGTCATCTGCATAACACTGGACGTTGGCGGAGAAGGTGGAAATTATGTGTGCAAGCGGGGCAGGATAGTTGTTAAAAAGCCAGGGAGAAAGGTTGGAGCCCTGGGAGATGCCACAGGTGGAGATAAAAGTGGGGTTGGAAAAAAAGCCGATGATCACCTGGGACAGACGGTCACTGAGGAAGGAGGTCAGCTATTCCAGTGCCTGCTCTGAGATACCTAGGGTATCGTTGAGCCATTTTATGAGGATGGAGTGGTTGACCATGTCAAATGCAGAGGAAAGATCAAGTAGAATGAGAACAGCTGGAGAATTGGAATCAAGAGATGCGAGCAGTTCCTCACAGGTGTTGAGAAGAGCAGTTTCTGTGCCTCTGGATGCTCAGGGAGAGACCGGTTTGGAGGAGACCTTTATGGAGCAGACAACTCCGGTGACCTCATCAGGTGTGACAAGAGAGAAGGAGGAGAGAAAGGCAGAGGGAGGATGGGAGTCAATACGGGGCAGTGGGTTGGGTAAGGGGATGGGGAAAGGGATGCAAGGGTGCTCAGGATGTCCTGGGTTTTTGCAGTGAAGTGTGAGGCCAGTTCATTGCAGTGGGCCTGGGAGGGAAGAGGTGAGGAGGAGACTGTGGAAGGGTTGACTAGTTCCCTGCAGATTTTTAAAAAGTTCGCCCATGTTGTTAGATGCACCACAGACACAATTCTGGATGTGGGCTCTTTTCTTGGCATGGGTGGAGAGTCTGTAAAGTCTTTGGAGCAGGCGACAGGCGAGTTTGTCAGAGGGTGAGCGTGACGTCTGCCACTTCCGTTCCGCAGCTCTGCACTTGCGTTTCAGGGATGCAAGTTTGGAGTCGTACCAGGTGCTACACTTGGAGGCATGTTTCAGGTGGATCCACATGACTGGGGCAAGAATGTCAAGGGTATTAGTGAAGGCAAGATGAAGGTTGCTGAGAGCAGAGTCAGAAGTAGAGATTGTAGTGGGGAGAGAGGGGGGATCAAGGTAGATGTGAAGGTAGCAGCTGACACTCGTTTCATTGGATGTATGTTCGTGGTCAGTGGGCTGAGAGAACCCAGGTGAGAGGAGAGAAGAGGAGAGAATGGTCTGGCCAGGAGAGTGGGGTGGTCTTAGGGGAGGAGAGTGAGAGATCAGTGTGGATGAAGGCATCAAGAGTGTGACCGGCTGAGTGGGTAGGACCAGAGTGGAGGAAGTGCGAGGTGCAGGGTTCACAGAAAAGAGCGGATGCTGTGATTGAGGAGTCAAGGTGGATATTGAAATTGCCCCCAAAAGAAGGAGTTTAGAAGTGGTTGCGAGGGGAGAGAAGGAGAAATCAGCCCAATCAGAGAGAAACGGGGTGATAGAGCAGGAGACCTGTAGGTAGTGGCAATGGTCATAGAGGAGGAAGTCGAGATGACCAGCTTGCAGACCAGGCTCTCAAAGGAATAGTAGGGCTGGGTGAGTGTGAGGGAAGAAGGGGGCCACTCAGGGATGATCAGAGCAACTCCACCACAAGCATCGTTAGGGCGAGGCTTGGAGATGATCTTATAGCCATCTGGAAGAAGGGAGTCAAAAGCAGTGACTGAACTGGCAATGAACCACCTCTCGGTAAGAGCAAGAATATCCAGGTCAATGTCTTCAAGAAGGATGCAGATGTCGGCAGAGTGTTTGATGGCAGAGTGAGCATTAAGTGTTGCAAGATGCAAAAGGTCTACAACTTTGAAGGTTTTCCGAGAAGGGGTACAGGGACGTGGTACACCAGTCAGAGGAGGGGGAACAGAGAGAGTGGAGGAAGAAGCAGGTATGGGAAGGAAGTTAATAAGGGGTGGCAGGTGCCGGTCAAAGAGAAGGAGGTAGGGTTGAGGACCCTGAACCAAGATAGCACCAGTGTAAAAGACATTAATGATACACCTAGATGAATTGTAGCCCGCCAAGAGGACTTGCTATTTGGTGCCACCATTAATAGAAGAGGATGTGTAAGGTGAGAGTGTAGAGATGAGATGAGGAGTCCATAGATCTGGGGAGGGGACAGAGAAGAGGATATCCCCACTGTTAGATGTGTTAAATGTTTTTAAGCCACAATATCCTCCTGGATCATAGAGACACAGCCCTCCTGTGAAGGAACCCCTTGCTAGCATTGGGGAATTAATCAAAAATATAAAATGGTTAGTTTGGCCCATAAAGCCTCCCTCATTGGTATATGCGATCCAGCATTTCTCAGCAAAGCATCAGGATTAGATTTTGTGCTATGCATTTTCATATGTGTAGCTTGCGAAAGCCATGGTGGCCTATTACCAGGGGGACTCCTTCAACTGCTAGGGCCTTTTTCAACTTGCTTCCCTATCACTTTGAATAATGGGCCAGCCCACGTGCGGCATGTATCTGCTTTACCAGGCAATATGTTAGAGTTCCTGCTGCTGTTCAGAGTTTGCTGGTCCATTGAAGAACTCAGAAAATCTACCTTTGGATATGCAATTGGCACCATTACCATGGGGGTTGACAATCGCATTCTCTGTCTCATCTGGTTTATATGTCCTGGACCACTAACACTCTACTTATTAAACTTCATTTCAAGCTCCCCCAACGCCATCAAGATCTCACTCAGTCTCCCTGATGCCAGCTATATATGCCACCACTTCGGCCACAGTACTCTTCTTAGACAGGCCTGGCAGCCTAGACTCATCTCCATTGCCAGCTACCATCACCTTTGTTTTGTACACCCCTCACTGCTTGCCTGCCACCCTCTGTGCCTTTGCTGGGACTTCTTTGAGCCCAGGTACAAGCCTTCTATTCTTTCTGGTCATTTGAGGTTCATATTTCTCAGAGTCTAGATCCATTTCTAAACTAGAGAACCTATTTGTAATTGGGACTATATTTTCTACCACCTCGTTGCTGTTCTCAGTTGTAGCAGCACCAGAACTCCCTAAGGTGGCTTCCCCGGGAATATAGGCAGTGGCAAGTGTAATATTTCTCTTTATGTCTGGCAGGAATATGTTCAATTATGCATTGTGGTGCCAATCCGTCTAAGGTCATTTTGCCAACAGGTATGAGGTCATTTGTGCCCCCAACCTGCCCTACATTCTGCCCTACTTCAAAGTCACATAGAGTTTCTTTACGTATGCCCCCTATTTTCCCAGACAGAAGTCCACTAGTTATGGGGGATGTATTGGAGCCGGGGTTATCACCTTCTATCGCCTGGAAATCCCCTGCATCTCCCTCTACCACAAACTTTGATTTTACCCCCTTCTTCCCACTAATCTCTGTATTCAACTCTATATCACTTATTAGGCCCTATATTTCTGTAATGAGTACATTGACCTCATGTATTGGTTGAAACATGGTGGCGCACTGTTGCCCGGCTTACAATATGGCTGCTGCCTGAGAGGCTCCTGCAACAGCCCCATTATCCTGTTTTAAATCTTTCATCCTGGGAACCTGCTCACACTCCAGAACTCTCACCTACATTCAACGAAAACTGGGGCATCTTTTGAGCCTAAATCTGTCTGAAACCGCACACTGAAAGGTGCAGCACCAGACATCAAATGACTGCGGGCCTGCTGAAACCGTTCGGGGTGAGGCGGGTGATGGGCACTCGCATGAGACGTGCGAAGCATGGTGGCCGAACCCCGCGACTACACCCGTGCGTGTCCACGGTGACGGAAGCACTGGGCCCCTTGGTAAGCAGGGAGTAGATCCACAACCCTGCCACCCTCCGTATCTCCCCCGCACCAATTCCTGAATGGAGATGCCGACTGCTCCGGGATCAACTGAAGCCTCCCCTAATCCTGCCTGAGGCAGACATGAACTGCAGTACTATCACGGCATGGCCCGCACCTTTGGGGGAGACTTGACATAAGGCACCAGCTGGGCATGAATAACCGTCACCCCAAGGATACTGCCTCTGAGATACCAGCGAGCCGGGGAACAGAATTGCACCAGTCCACTGTGGGGCCCCCGTGCCCATACCGGGTTGGTCCTGAGCTGAGGTGGCCCCTCGACAGGGGGCCCGCTGATGAGGAGACCACTCTGAGCAAACATTGGACATATGGTTGTGAACCCTCTTCCCTCCCCCGATCATCTGGCCCGGTTCCTGGCTTTGGCGTGGGGCCCCACGGTGAGAAGGAGGGGAGGCAGAGGGCGGAAACAGTCCTGCTGCTTGGATTCATACAGCGAAATCACTGCCAGTGGCTGCTTCAGACTAGAACACACTACGGTCCTTCCACTTACATCGACACCAGGAGCCACCCTGACGCGATGGTCCATGGTAACCGCCTAAAACTTCAGAGTAACTGGTGAGTGGCAAACCCTGGAAGCTTGCAGCTGCCGCCCTCTCCCTATACCCTGCATGTCGCTCACTGGGTCCGTGCTAAGTGCTTTGTGCTTTGGCCCATCGGGTCCTGCCCTCTTGCAGCGCCAGGTTGGGCCCGCTCCCCAGCGTGCCTCTCAGCTTAGGCCAACGCGCTGCGATGGAGGAATCATCCACGACAGCAGGGACATTGGAGTGGGCCACTGCCCTGACCCATCTTGAGCTACTCCAACAACTTCCCCAAGCCAACCTCCATCCCTGCTAGATGTGGCCGCTTTAAACCAAATGTTACTGGCCTAAAGAGCAGCACTGACAACCTGCGGGCAAAAATAGACGCCCTAATAGGCAAAGTCGACGTCTCGCTATACAAATAGACAAACTGTGCGGGCGCATGACCGAAGCAAAACAGCGGATAGGGGACGGCAAAGACAAAGTGGCCACCCTACAGCGGGAAGCGGCGGAACTTCAGCAAGCAGTGGAGAAAGTGATGGCTAAAAATGAGGATTTGGAAGGACGATCCAGTCAAAATAATATACGGATACTTGGCATACCAGAGTCGACTGCTAACGACAATAGGGAGAAATGTGTAGAAAAGCTGCGGGTGGAGGTCCTGAGCGACCCCCCTTTCACTGCGATGTTTATGGTCGAGAGGGTCCATCGATTACTAGCCGCAAGACCTCCACCTGGTGCCCCGGAACGCCCCATTACTGCCAAAATCTTCAGTTGCATGGACTGTAACATTATTCTCTGCACAGCCCCGGAGAGGGGGGAGCTGCACTGGGGATCTTCCATAATCCGGTTGTTCCCTGATTTCAGCCCAGGGGTGCAGGATCAACAAAAGATGTTCTAAGCAGCTAAAACCACCCTTCGCAAAAAAGGTATTAAATATATGATGCTGTACCCCGCCAAACTTCGGGTACAGTATAACACGTCCACAGTCTTTTTCACCTCACCCGAAATAGCAGAACGCTTTGCAACATAGCTGCCCAATCCTGGAGGATCCCCGGAGCGCTCTCTACACCATCCCTGAAAGGCCACAATACCAAGTTGACCCCTACTATGCGGTTAAAGTAAAGGTACAATAGTAACCCTGGTGTTTTTCGAGCTGGACCCAGTGGCATCACTATATGGCCATTGCCAATGGACCACGCTGGCTGCCATTAGCGCTCCACTGTTATTGTTAGTTGTATGGGACTAATTGAGGGTAGGGGGGTGGGATGGGAGCCGGTAGGTTACTGTTTCTGGCGTGGGAGGGGCTGGGAAGGGCGGAAACCACAGAATGGGTGGGCATGTTTACCTGTTTTAGTTCTTACGGGTTCAGGAAGACACTCGATGACTCACACAGTTCACAATGGTTTAACACAGCCAGTTGCTACAAGTGTCACAAGGCACAGTCACACTTCATGTTTCACAACATTGCCTGCTGTGATCCCATCTAGACAATGGCTAGTCCAATAATACGTAGTCAGGCTGGGTGGCACTGGCTATTCTCACCTGGAATGTAAGAGGGCTCACTAATCAGAAGAAGTCTTGATTGATTGCTAACTATAGCAAGAACCACAGGGTGAATGTATTATGCCTACAAGAGACACACTTGACCCAGGTGCCCCCCCTCCCTAGGCTACCTGGATGGGGCATCCATAGATATGATTCCTCCCACACCTCCCACTCCAGAAGAGTAGCCATCTACATACACAGCACACTACAGTATAGATAGCATGAACAGATCAAAGATGAAGAGGGGCGATTTATAATGCTAACGGGTGAGATACTTGGCACCAAACTCCTCCTAATTAATATCTATGCACCGAACACTGACTCTCCCGGGTTTTTCCACCAATGTGCCAGGCACATTCACAAGTTCCCTGATTATGAGACCATCTGTGTAGGCGATTTTAACTTGGCCCTCATATTAGAACTTGGTAGGTCCGCAAAAACACAACTGACCATTCCACAAGCGGTTAAGGCATGGTCCTCCATTTCTCAATACCATGATTTAAATGATATTTGGCGGAGCAAACACCCTGATGATAGAGTATACATTCTTCTCCGGGGTACACGGCAGCGCCTACAGGATTCACTATATAATGGCCACCCTCCCCTTACTTCGGAAGGTCACTGTGACATCCATCCTCCCCCGGACCCTGTCCGATCACTCCCTGGTGTTGGCCCGCTTTGTGATCTCAGGATCTACCAGGGCAACTTTGATGGCGGTTTAGAGCTGCTGCCCTCGAGAATGTAGCTTTTGTACAGAAATAGAGCAGGATATTCGTACCTACTTCCAGGCCAACAAAGGATCTATTCCTGATCAAGGCACAATCTGGGAAGCCTTTAAAGTGTATATAAGGGTATGCTGTATCTCAAAAGACAGTGGGGTCCTGAAAGCCATACGGCGATCCATGCAAACATTGGAGAACAAAATTTGTGAAAAGGAGAATAGACAGGGCATATCGGACAACCCAAGATACTCTGTGAACTTTAGACACTCAGGGAAGAGATCCTACAATTGGCAATAAGTGAAGAAAAGTACATTGGTGATCCAATACTAGCAGTGAAACACGGGGAGGGGGACCGATGTAGTAAAGTGCTGGCTTGGGCCATTCGCAAGGAATGCCTATCCACCAGTATAGCCAAGGTCGAAAACCAGAATGGGAGTCTTATAACTGACCTGCAAGGGATCAATAGTGAAATTAGGGAATACTATGAACAGTTGTATACATCTCGCCTTACCCCAGACATGATGAACTGACACGTTATCTAGATGAGATACCCCTGGGAAGTGGGAAGGCCCCGGGGTTGGACGGCATAACCTCAGAATTCTATAAAGCTTATGCTGACTTGTGATACCTCACCTGTTGGGTATGTATGATAGCACAATGGCCATTGGTATCTTACTGGAATCCACCAGATCCGCCCTAGTGACTGTACTTGTTAAACCTGGGAAAAAACCCAGATTATTGTAGTTTTACAGGCCTTTATCCCTAATCAACACGGATAACAAAATACTAGCGAAGATACTAACAGACTGCATATTTCCACACATGCCAGCCTTGGTTCTTCCCGACCAGGCTGGCTTCATCCCAGGTAGGTCCACTCAGAATAACCTAAGACACCTATTCACACTCTTGCACAATGTAAACTCTGAGGTCCCATTGGCTATTGCAGCCCTGGATGCCGAAAAGGCCTTTGACTCTGTTGAGTGGCCCTTTCTCTTTCAGGTGCTTCGCCGTTGTGGGTTTGGACTCACCTATATCCGTTGGGTTAAATTGCTATACTTGGCCCCCAGAGCTACGATATACACAAATGGAATGACCTCGACATATATCTACCCCACATGTGGCACCCGCCAGTGCTGCCCCTTTTCCCCTGTTCTATTCGCCCTCGCGATGAAGCTTTTGGCCTGTCATGTCCGAGACCTAGATGCACACTGTGGGATTCGTATTCGCACACACCTATGCACCATATCCTTGTATGCTGACGACATCCTTCTATACGTCAAGCACCCTCAACAAAACTTAACCCCTGATCAAATTTGGAGAATTCTCGGGACTCAGGATCAACTGGGACAAGTCCAAAATCCTTCCCCTGACCCCGGTGGTGCAACAGACAGACGTGGGTAACAGGTTCTGCTTGTGTCCCAAGGGGATACGATACCTTGGCATCACAGTTTCTACTATGCGGGACAGTCTATGCTGTGATAATTATGTCACTCCGTTGGAGATATTGGAACAAAAGGTAGAGACCTGGATATTACTCCCCATCTCCCAGGCAGCCTGCATAGCTCTAGCTAAAATGGTAATACTCCCAAAACTTCTTTATATCTTTAACAACGTACCAATATGGTCCCCCTCAGTTACGGGAATCAGGTACGTAGGCTGATGACCAGATTGGTATGAGCAGGGAAACAGCCTAGGATTGCCTACAACATGCTGGCCCGGCCATATGATTTTGGTGGGCTGGAATCCAGATATGTACATATACTACTTGGCAGCCCAGGTACAATACATAGCCGGTTGGAACCCACCTAGCCCCGACTCTCCACACTCCCTCTTAGCGAGAGCAATCTCCTACCCCGATACACTTGTACAGAACAACGAAAGAACATTTAGAGAACATTTTCAAGCACTCGGAGTTCAGACCCTAAGGGACCTAGTTCGAGATGGGCTTTTATACTCTGGGAGGAGCTCTGAATTAGGAGCATGCGTTACGCTGTGACATTGCTCCATTACTATAGACTTTGAGGAATTCTAAGGACCAAATGGCCCATTTTCCGAAAGCCCCCACTCCCCAAACAGTACAATGCTACGTGATCAAACATGTGTCCACTTGGAAGCTGGTATCTACCATTTACAGGTTGATCAGAGCCGGGAGAGGGGCCAAGAACCACACATACAAAACCACTTGGAGGACATCACTGGGTAAGCGGTTGAGCGAGGACCAATGGAAACTTATTTGTGTGCAAAACCTCTATATATCCTTGAACTGTAGCTACAGACTGATCCATTAGAAATTCATCCATCAGGTATATTACTCCCCGCTCACCTTGAGTAGGTTTTTCCCGGAAAGAACTCCCGCCTGTTTGAGATGCGGAACTGAACCAGCAGACTTTTACCATGTTGCTTGGAGCTGCCCCCACATCAGAACTTTCTGGGTCGTTATAGAAGAGGCAATGACAGAAATGCTTCCCCTAAAGAGGGACTACTCGCCTGAGCTCTGGCTACTGGCCTTAATCGAAGGAGGTCCTTGTTCCGAGAAAAAACTGTTAGGCATGGTCTCGGCTGTGGCCAGGTATCTGGTGGCAAGAACATAGGGTAAATCCAACCCCCGCTGCATTTCCGAGATGGCTGGAACATATGAGTGTATATGAACAGAGAGAAACCAGGTACGTGTCAACTCTTCCTGCCTGCAGCCGCACATTAGTTTATTGGCCTCCCTACAGACAATATCAATTGGCTGCTGCCCAAAAAACACAGTTCCCTGTGTCCATCCCAGGTCCCTGGAAAAGCGCAGTGGCCTGAACTCATGATGTCGGACACAGTGATACATTGTACCCGACACCCCTAAATACTTCATACGTGACATATACAAATCCTAAAGAATGTGTGTATCTGGTTGTCTCCTTGCAATAACTTTGTGTGCATCGATGGAGGTCCTAGGGGGGGTGAGAGGATGTAGTTTGGACAGTTTGGGTTTGTTAATCACTTGTTAATGGGAAAACAATAAAGGAAGTTTAAAAAAAATTGTATTGGTTCAAACATTTTAAACAGCTTACTATGTCTTCACCGAGGGGCGATTTCCGAGATGGCTTTCTTTTAGACATCTTTGGCTTGTGTTACAGCTACTATAAAACAATTTGTCAAAGTAACCCAACACAGTCTAACATTGGTTAAAAAGGAGAAAATAATTTTTGGTGGTCCTATCTAAAATTAGCTCATGTACAAAATTGTATAAAAATAACCAAAATATATAAAAAGCAAAAAACTTCACAGAAAGCCAGTTAAAACAATCCACTCTGCAACCTATTTCATAACCTGACACTATTAAAGGTTTCATAGGTATCTAAAATTTGCTAAATATTGCATTAAGTCAAGTATATAAAATATACAAAATACTTTAAGTATTGTTTGTCAGTAAGTGCCTAAGTTGCAACAAACTGGTCCCCCAGCGGGCTAGTTGTGATCAAAGCAGACGGGTAAAAAATCGGCATAGGCTCCGCACAGCTGAAATGTCTTCCCAGACTGCCTAGATCCTTCTTTGAAATCCTTCGACCAACCAGCAGGGCAAAAAAAAAAATAGCTGAATATTGGGGCCATAAACCCATTATAGGTCGAACTGGTCGAACATAATGGGAAAGATGCTGATGCTGATTGCTATGCGGCCGGGCAGTAGCAGAAATGACAGCAAAGTATGCGCCGTCTGCCAGAGGCATATGTGAGCATCTAAGATACAGGTGTAAGTGAGCGGCTGGTGTAGGTAAAAAATCACCACCTACTTGGATGCCAGACATGGCAAAAAGCCATGTAGTGGAACCAGCAGACCATCAGCCATCAGGCCAGTCAACTAGCAATTGGAGGATACAGCGCACAAATATTGCAGGGTTGATAGATTTAAATACTGCTCAGGACATGCGCAGTCCTTACTGAGCAACTCTCTACTAGCTCATGAATCATCCCTAGTCTGGCTCCCCGCCCTGGGTCCAGTGGCTGGTGCAGCAACTCTGCAGGAATAATCTGCGCCTTTTCCAGGAGAGATGAACACCCTAGTGCAAATGGTGCAAATGTTCAACCGTGGCGTGGGAGCAGCCTTTGTAAGAGGTCACAAAAATAAAAAAACACAGACACCTTTGACAACTTGGGAGTTTTGTGGCCTCCAGCAGGTTCTTCGTTGCAGCGTTACCAATGCTGCACACAGGAATAGATAGAATAGATGTGAAATGGGACTCTGGCTCCTTTTTCTTGGCTCCACACCCTCAGCGCAAACACCTGCAGCACCAATACTGCGCCCGTCCTCACCACAGGCTTTGCCACTGCTGGCCCAGTGAGGGGAATTTAAACGTGGCAGTGTCTCACCAGCAATTCAGGTGTGACTGCTCCAGCAAGGTCCTTCTCGCCCACACAAACGCTGCAGGCACCAACACCTCACCTTTCCTCGCCATGGGCTATTTGCTGCAACTTCTCTCTTCAGATCATCCATATTCAGCTCAAAGTTAATCTCCTTGCCTCCCTCTCTTTTACGTAATCTTTCTATTCTACCACTTTGCTACCCTTTGTTATCTGTTCAGATTTTTGAAACATTTTCATCTAATATTTACAGTGCTTTGGCAAAAACGTTCTATAAATCTAAAGAAAATACAAAATACAATAGCAAATTTTACTCATTTTACTGGCCACCTCCACTACTGATCCCAAACCCATGTAAAAGAAAAACAATCCTTCCTTGTTAAGACCTTGCAAAAAGATGGCATCATCCAAATTCCAACACCTTTTGGCTGAAAATATTTCCTCTCATTTCCTGTCACTCTCTTGATCGAAAGCAAATAGATGTAATTCTGTACTCCAGACCATCTCCGAGATCATGGCCTCATGTGTCTATATCAAGAGCTGGTTCAAAGACTCACTTGAACTCTCCAAAAGCAATGCTGCAATCTTGAGAATGTCATAAATAGCAAAACCCAAGAAGGAAAAAAGCCCTGTCAGATAAGTGTGCTGCCTACCACAAAGCCATCTTTGCAACCAAAAGGAAGCACTACTCTTCTAAAGTGAGAGATGCCATCAATCTCCCTCCAGAGCTCTATAAGACTATCCATACTTTAATTTCGCCCTTGCTCACTGCTTCATCAGTCCCACAAAACTCTGACCTCTGTGATTTCCCATCCTCTGTCTTTCCTTTAAAAAGGAAGTTAATTAGAAAAACTACTACTTCCCCTCCCCTCTAGCACCCTATCCAACCACTTCACATCCAAATCAATTAGCTGCAAGCCACCTCCAACTTTTGATTGCTAATTGGTCACTGAAGACAACAACCATGAGCTGCTCAAAGCACTTAGACCAACTCAACATTCCAGTGACCCCTGTTCTTCCTTTGCAGCTCTCCATGCTCATATTCCTTCTCCTTGTGGCTCTTCATTAATTGCTCTATTTTGAGCTATGTCAATGACAATTGCTCTGAAATACTCTCAATATCCTCTCTTCTCAGAAAACACGCTATAGACCGCAACAATCTTGCAAACTTCTGACTGGCCACTGTTAGTTTTCCCAAATTCTAGAAAACATAATATCTGTCTCACTCTAAAAAAACATTGAAGAAAACATTCTATTGCATTATTTAAAATCTGGATATCACTTGGTCACAGCACTCAATCTGCCTTGGTCCCAGTTTGGGATGAGGCTCTACAGATGGATTACTCTGGGAACCTAAACATGCTAATTTGTCTCAAGCTATCTGTGGCCTTCAACACTGTGAACCGCCCCATCTGGCTGAAGAGACTTAAATCAATCACTGGAGTTTCCAACCATGCCATTAAATGGTTACACTCTTTCACTGAGGTTGCATAGGGTTATACTGGGCAGTTTTGCTTCACATTCTAACTATGTTCCATGTAGCATGCCCCAAAGTTCCCCTGTCACAACTTTTCAACATCTATGTAAAGCCTTAATGGACCTCATCAAATCACTGTAACTCCTTTGTCATTCCTTTTAAGGATAAGACACAGATGTACATGTGCCATTCTGATGACAAGGGTTAACTTTCTGCTTTTTTCCAAAGGTTTGCTAGGTATTGACTCCTGGATGAGTAACCATTTACTAAAGCTCACTGGGTCCAAGGCTGAAATTCTGCTAATGTGACCTCCTCATCTTCTTAAAAAAATTGATCACTTATGCTTACCTCCCAACATTTTCGGCCAATATTTCCTGACCAATTCCTCTGTGTGTAGCCTCTGCTTCATTTTCAGAGGCCAGCATAAGGCTGAACTGCCAAATCAGCACTGCAGTTAACTCTTTCATCTATCTGAATGTCCCACGCAAGGTGCTCCCTTACATACCCGAGGGAAACCACTCTATCATAGTGCTTTACTCAACTCAAGGATAGATTGCTGTAACATTCTATATGAGGCCTATCATTTTACACATTTTCTGCCTCCTATAAGTCTAAACCATAGTCACCCACTTGATTTTTGGGCTGACAAGATATCAGTCAGTCTACAAACACTGAAAACATCTTCGCAAGGTTCCCGGTTGCATCCACAAAAAAAGCAAGATGTTGTGTCACATCTACAAAAGTATCCATAGACTATATCCACAATAACTGCAAAGTAAAATCCATTGCTACCTAATAGGAGGACCTCCCTTCTGATTGGAATCCAATCTCCTTTCTAACCCAACCTCTAGTTGCAGGGTTTTGGAGACAGATGCTTCTGTTTCTTGGGCCCCCTACACTGGAACTCACTTCAACCACATCTGAGAGACATTATTCCTCCTTAAAATATAGAGCAGCAATCAGAACCTTTCTTTTCTAAATAAAGTGAATGTCCTCTCTTCTACTGTTCTAGATCCAGCGCTCATGCACCCCTCCCCTCCTTTTCATGCTGCGTCCTTCCTGCCAACTCTTGCTAGTGCCAAGAGGCAATTCAGTATTAGTGTGCATGATACAAACAAACAGCACAAATAGTTGGAATGTTGACCATGAAGGGCATCTGTGCTTGATAATAATGGTAGGAAGTGATGATGATGATGGAAGGCACTAGTGCGTTTCTACTTCAGATAAATGATGATGGGCTGTTGGCCATGGACCATTTTGTTTTGCTCAACGGCCTCTTACTGGCTAGTCTCATAACCAGCCGTGGCTTTCAGATTCTGTTATTCACATTTTTACACATACTGTATGTAATGGTCAGTCTTTTCTAAGCTTATGGTTTAGAAAGTCAAATGTTTAGAGGCATTTAAATTAAACAGACCAACATAATTTACTTCAGATCTCTTGTCTAGAGACCTGATTATTTGCCACACATTGCAGAAGGCCTGTTGCCATCATCTAATGGACAGTCATTTTTCTCTTTTTTGTTTTCAAATGTTGACATTTTTGTGGATTTTGCCATATATATTGCACTGCAAAGAGTGCAACTTCTGATTTTTTAAAAGGTGTCAGAGCAATGTGCCCTTACAAAATAGGACACCCTCAAATTTGACTGATGCTGCTGCTGATTGACTTTGTCGCGGTAGCATCAATGAATATGCAGTATTTATATCTAATTCTCAGCCTTGAAGAGAAAATGCTTCCAACCTGGTTGCGATATGGACATATATTGCATGTTCATGTTTCTGTATTTCTCAGTTTGATATCAGCTACAGTTAATGGTATGACTACTTTGTAATTGCAGGTATCTGTTAATATAGAAATAAGATTAAACAAGCCAGGAGTTACCTTAACATGGCAAGACTCTGTGGCAAACGTAGGGATCCAGTGGTATGACAAGACTGTGTACATTCGGGTACTCAGATACTACCATTAATCACATTATCCAATGCTGAGAGCTTTGTACTGTCCTCACCAGAACCCTGATGTGGTCTTACAACTGTGTTGTTGTCAACCACCAAATTTTAATTGTAGTTAAATGAAGGCCATTTTCAATTCAGCAACACGTGTTTGCTTTCACCCACTCTACTACACCACCGACGACTGCAGCATTAACAATGGAAGGTGAAGTCTTGCCACATGTAAGAAGATGCAGGGGAGAGCAGAGCCTAGCGGAACAATGACTTGGTAAACGTTAAATTCACAGCGATGTGAGCAATGAAAATGAATATGTTTTGCAACAACAAGTCAATGAAGAGGGAGCCTGCATGGACAAACTGATGCAAGGTGATTGTTAACATTATTAAGGTGACTAAAAGAACTTACATTGCATTCAGGTACGCGCACTCCCAAAATGTCTTCAACCTTCACAACGGCATCTTTTGCTACCGCTCCAGTCCTTGCATGCTTAACACTTATCCTGAAACTGGTTATCTTGCCATTGGGCTGCCTTGGAAGAAACCAAGTCATGTTGACAGCTGTGGAATTCACTGCCTCCACTGTCAAGTTCACTACTTTTCCAGGTGCTAGAAAAGAGATGAACCAAAATAAGGAGGAACAATTAGGCAGAATGAATTCATCAATGTACATGGATACAATACATGTATTCCTTTCCCAACCGTTTTTTTTAATAAAATCTATTAATGAAATGTCTGTTAGCTAAATTAAGCAAAGAAAGTTTACACATGTTCCCATGAATATAGGAAACTCCATATTAGACCATACTGTGAACAAACAGAATTAAATGATGGAACCTAAGAATCAAATATTTACCCATATTGAAGAATATATAGAAATTGCACTGTTCTGACCAATACACATGGGAAATCAAGGTGGTCATGAACATTTCTTGTTTGAGGTAAATTGCCTGTAAATCAGGCTGGAATTCAGTTTGCTTGGCTACACGTGAATCCTATTTTCTATATGACTTTAATCCATTCATCTGAAAGACTCTTATCTAATACAAGAAAATGAAAATTACCACTTTCTGCAGTTTGAAACAAAAGAGGTTCACTGTAGAGTCCAATGCCTGCGCTGTTTTCTGCTGCCACCTAAAATGAGACAAACATAGTAAAGATGATTTATCATATGAACTAGAGTAACGACTTGTGTGTATTCATATGTAAAAGTGAGATTATGTTCTGGGATGAATCTGAGAGTAGAACCCTGGTGGTTGTTCTCTGATTGGATCTAGACAATGTCCCCAGCTATTAAGAAATTGATAGATTGATAGGGATGTCGTGTTCAAAGCACATTTTGTAAAATCACGCGTTCACTGTGCCAGAATTCACAGGTCAAGTCAAATATAGGCCCAACAAGCTTGTTGCCTCAGAATCATACAGGAAAGGGGAATGACTCTCCACTTCTGTCCGTAATCTAGGAATTCAAGCAGGGAAGATGAAGGGAGGCTCATTACAAGAGCGGGCACTGCTCTAATTGCCAATCACCCATGTGGTTTCATAAGACAGATGTTTATGCACTCAATATTTATCAACACTGAATCTTGTTAAATATCTTTATGGAGTGAATTGTGTAATGAAATGTCTGTCTTCTGTATGCCCTGTCTAGAGCTACATTACTTGCATGAGTTTTGGGTTCCAAAATGAAATATGAATTCTTCACAAGTATATTGCTGGGGTTATGCAAATAAGGCTGTGTCAGCCCATGTCAGCAGTCGCTTTTCTTGGGTAGAAATTCTGTGTATAACTCTCTGGAGTGTTGGAGAATTAATGAGCTGCAGTATTCTTAGTGTGCAGTTTAACATTTGATGTAAACACTTAGGGCCTCATTACACGTTGTGCAGTAATGGAATACCGTTACCGGTAATGATTTACCGGTACCGTTAATTCCCTAAGCAAATCACAAGCCGGACCCACCGCTATCTGCGCACCCGTTAATTACGGTGCCACTAATAGCGGCAAGGCCGCGGGCGCGCGACCCACATGCCGGAATTAGCGCCATGGCGCTAATACCAGGCCATCACAAGCCATGCGGACATGGTATTAGCAGCATGTAAAACACCCAAAAACCCCTTACCGGCATGGCGCTAATAACGGCATCGAAAAGCACCCGTTAAGAGACCTGAGCAGTGTACCCATCAACTACAGGTGGACACAATCAGCACAGGTGCATGCTATGGGGACAGGCAGCACAAAAGAGCACACCACACCCCTACCCACACCCCTACCCACACCCCTTCCCACACCAAGATGGTCCCAATAGCAGCAGCATGACATGACAGCCTTGACTACATGATAGCAGTGCAGCACCTACAACAACAGCCAGAACCAGAGGTGAGCCGTAACAGGCACCCATTACCCACACCATACAGGCGAAGACAGCCATCCACTGAGGAGGTGGCTCGTAACCCCTGTACGGAACCCACAGAACCATCAGGAAGAGGACAACAATATAGTACATCCTTCCAATGACAGTGCTCCGCTGCCTAAGCGGCCTGGGTGTGGCACTCCTGTACGGCCGTGTCAAAGTGGCAAAGACAACCATGGCATGTGTAGAGCATCACAAAATGTGCATATGATGGAATGTGCCTATGCCACTTGAAATTGACATGCAACCACCAGAAGAGTATGATGTGGCTGGGGATGAGTGCGGGTGGAATGCCCCAGCAGGACATGAAACAGGCAGTGCCAAGGAGGCACACGATGTGCATCAGCATCTGATTCTGTAATCTCATCATGCACCAAGGTGAAATAGCATGGACGTAGATGGGAATTGTTGCCCTGGTGCATGTTTCGAGGCCCACAAAGGACCCTGTCCACAATGAATGACACATACACAATAATGGAGACCACGCTTGGGTTTCAAACTCTGAACAGTGTATATTGAACATATCGTGGTACTAAAGTGCATAACCCAAACTCCCAAAATACACCCTTACCCCCCCCTCAACACACCCAAACACACCCTTACCCCCCTCCCCCCTCAACACACCCAAATACACCCTTACCCCCCTCAACACACCCAAACACACCCTTACCCCCTGCCCCCTCAACACACCCAAATACACCCTTACCCCCCCTCAACACACCCAAACACACCCTTACCCCCCTCCCCCCTCAACACTCCCATGTGAGTCTCATGATGTGAATGTGTCCATTGCCACATGTGGCACACGAATCCTGGTGGCCCTATTTGCCAGTGCCTGCATCGTCATCTGGTGGCTGTGAAGCCGTGCGCCGCATGTTCCGCATAGACCGGCGCAGGGGACTAGTCTGGCGTGAACTCCCAGACGAGGAGGGGCCTGGTTCTTCCTGGGCCGGGAGTGGGCACCGACGCTCAACAGCGTCTGCTATGCGGTTCATGGCCTGCCGCAGTTGGGCCATTTCACTGCAGATTCGGCTGGTGCATGCCTCCATGCCCTCCCTTGTCTGCTGTGCAAGTGTAGCAATGTCCTCCCTCAGGCGGGCTGTCTCTGCCACATGTTGACCTACTAGGCCACTCATCTCGGTCTGCCTCTGGTAGATGGACGAGAGGTCATGTCGCATGGTGGGTGCTGGTGGGATGGCTGATGCACCTGGTCCCATTGCACTTGCATCAGGAGAGGATATCTGGGGGCTCCATATCCCTTCAGGGGTGGGTGAATCTCCATGACTACCCGGACCTGAGGAGTACCTCGGGCTTGCCAGTAAGGGGCTTGTTGGTCTGGGGCTCTGGCTATCAGCATCAATGGCAGGTGTGTCCTCCTCATCTGAAGGTGGGGCCGTGGCTGCTGCTTCACCCGTTGAGCTGGTGGCAGCAGAGTGCATCCCCTCGATGCTGCGCTCACCTACTGGGAGACACACTTCCGTGGGTGCCACGACGGGAGCAGCCATGGCCTGTGGATGCGTGCAACTGGTGTTCCAACTGCTTTTGTCCCTGTGGTCATGGACACTCGTCCTGGCTGCCCTTGTGGATGTGGCGGTGTCCCCTGTGGCATCCCTCCTTGCTTTTTTGCTGGATGTGAGAGCAGGTGTGGAAGTGCGTGCCTCCTCAGTGTCAGTGTGTGAACCTGCAAGGGTGAGAAATGTTGACAACCATCAGTAATGGGTCGACCTGCCTTGAGCAAAATGAATACCTCATGCCGTTCTATGCATTCCGGGCTCTTTAGTGTGGATGCAGGTAATGGGGATGTTGGGTGGGTCATGCATGAATGGGTCTGTGTTGTACGGGCATGTGGTGATGCATGCATGTCTGTTTGTGGCTGCAGCCACGGCATTCATATGGACACATGATTGGGGGGAACATCACACTTCACCCTGCATTGTTTGATGCATACACTCACCTCCATCGGACGAAACGGCCACGTCATGCTCCATTTGTCCAACTCCCTCAATGCATTCCACCCCGATGGTTGATGCACGTCTCCTCCCACTCAGTGAGCTTGATTGGCGATTCACTGCCTCCTCCTGTGCCCGTAGCCATGTTGCGGTTCACGGATAGAATGTTCCGCACACGGAGCCTGAGGTCATCCCACCTCTTTCGGCAGTCTTTGACTGTGCGGGTTGTGGTGCCTACCGCGCTGACCTTGTGGGCTACCTCTTCCCAGATGGCCTTCTTCTTCACAATGGTCTCCCGACGCATGTCGTTGTTGAAGACAACATGAGCATTGTCTGCTAGTGTCTGCATTAGCATGAGGAGCTCCTCCTTGCAAAATTTCTCCTTGCGTTGCCGCTCAGACGATTTCTTAACGGCCTTGGGCATCTTCACGGTGTCCTTGGTGTTTTTCCCAACGTGGTTCCTGGTAAGGTGTCCTGGATAAGGAGGATGGCAATGGATTGTGTTTTTAAAGATGGCAGCCGTGCTCTTTCCCGTTCCGGTGCGATGACGCTATTTCCGGTTCCGCAATATTACAGAAACCGCTATTAGCGGTGACCGCTAATGGCGGTCACCGCTATTTGCGGAAACCGCTATTTGCATGTGGCGGCAGGTCGGAAGTGCTAACAGCTCTTTCGAGGATGCCGTTAAGGGACTTTTTGGGGAGTTTAGCGGCATGGCGGTAGGCTCATTACCGGCATGGCGGTAGGCTTGTGCCCGCGATCTCGTAATGGCATGCAATTTGCGGCCTCTTGCGAGGGCGGACACGCTAATTACGCCATGCCGGTAATTGCCGATTTTTACCGCCTACCGTGTAATGAGGCCCTTAGTATTGGGGGAAACTAGAGTGGGTTAGATATGTTAGGCCACAGGCCATAAAAGTGCTGGCATAGCGGCAGGTGAATGGACATTGGTAGGTTTAGAAAATAAAGCAGAGTTAAAAGCTGAATGTGAAGGAACGATTCATGGCGTGCAGAGCAATGTAACAGAGGCAAGATGGTCCTTGAAAATAAACATATATTGTTTGTGCAAGGCAGGAGGTAATGAAGGAAGGATAGTCAAATACAACATTAATAGGAGAAGTGTGCTAACTGGAACACTGCCTAAATGTCGCAAAGTGGGTGGGATGGGTGCTGGAAGGTTCTGGCACGTGACTTGGCCAGAGGTGACATCACAATAAAATGGCTGGGAAATATTAAAGAAAATGTACAGAAACATATAGAAAAGGCAGTGTTGAATGAAGGGTTGTCATGATCCGCCCCTGGAAGCTATGGCACGATTGGAAAGCACTGCCACGAAGAACCTGACAGTAACGGCCTAGCCCTCAACCAATATGGCAGCCACCGCTACTTAAACCAGCCCCGCCCACTTACCTGCGCGTTGTATCTGTGATTTCCATCGATACGCTCGCTCGGCTACTCCTCCGAGTAGCCTCCTCCCAGCCTTCTACCGTTTTCTACCTGCGCTTCACTCTTCTTGCCCAGCCTACGATTTTACCTTGCTTCCTTCTTTCTGCGGCGTCTGCCGCTCATCATTCCACTCTGATTTCTTATCTTCGGCGCCTCGCCGTTCCGACTCGCGGTCTCCTCCGCCACTCTCGCGCCTCCTCGCGTTCTCCTCTATTAAGCTTCGGGGTTCCGTCTATCCTTTGGGTTTGGGACTATACCTGGCTTCTAGTCTCTCCCTCTCTTTCTATCCTTTCTGCTTCCATCGCTCTCTTCTGAAATTGTTACGGATCCTTCTGTGACAGCTTACAGTACTCTACTACTTCTCCCAATACCTCGTACTCTTTGCTGGTATATTATTCCTGGGGCTTTGCCAGTTTGCTTCCTATGTGATCCTGAGAAGTGAAATTCACTCCAGAACTTTACCGGTCTGCCTCTTGCAACTATACTCGACTCGAGTATCCTTCCTGGACAGCCTGCAGGGTTTTTTGTGCCATCCATCGGCTTTTTCCCTGTCTTTTTGGGGCTTGGCTCCTCGGGGCCCCCCTCAAGACAGGTCCCATTCTCTGTCGAGGTGGCCTCCGAGGGAGCCAGGCCTTACTTGCATGACAGGAAGTCAAAGGAGAAGCCATCTAAGGAACATCCCAAGGTACTACGGAAGAAGCCATCCAGTGTCCAAGAAAGCCAAGAAGAATCTTCAGGTGAGGAGCAGGGGGCGGAAGGTGATCAACGTGACAGAATACAACGCCCGAACGTAACCATGGCTTCTCTGGAACAGTACCAGGAGTTGGTTGCCGCCTTACAGGGTTTAACCATAGAAGTACAAGCCCTGAAGACTGAGAACGCCGCTTTACGCCACAAGTGGTCTTCCGTAGAGATGACCAAGGGGATTTGCCGCCTATGCCTCTTACATTTGGAAAGTATGATGGTTATCCCGGCGGTCTAAAGGAATTCTTAGACGCCTGCCAAGTTCACTTCGTCTTTCGACCTTATGCATTTGAAACTGCTAGAGCTAGGGACGGTTTCCTTATCACCAACCTAACAGGGAATGCCTTGGCTTGGGCCACCCCTTTGGTGACCAGAAACAATCCCGCTCTGTCCAACTATGACCAGTTTGTGGATCTCTTCAAAGGGAGATTCGATCGTCCTGAGGTCCTATACACCTCTCTTGAGGCAATACTCGATGTGAAACAGGGGAACACAGACGTGCAGACCTACATATCCCGATTTCTGAGACTAGCGGCGAAGACAGACTGGCCTGATTCGGCTAAGCAAACGATATTTAGGAGAGGTCTCCAGGATGAACTAAAGGACGAGTTGGCTAGGGTAGCTCGCCCACCGTCGTTCCAAGATCTCATGACACTGACCCTACAATTGGAATACCGGCTATCTGAACGCCGACAGGAAAGAAGGAGACCTCGGCTCAATCTACCATCACCTAGCCCTGCTCCACATCCTCCCAAAGACATGCCGACATCATAAGAACCAATGCAGATAGGAACAGCCCGAGGTCCTTTGACGCCTGCAGAACGCAAAAGAAGGAGAGACTCCGGTCTCTGTTTATACTGCGGCTCCTCGAAGCATTTACTCAGGGACTGCCCGGAAGTACCTCCACGAAGAAAGGAAAACTCCAACCCTCGGTCCTTTGCAAGGGTGGTCTCGGGGGAACAAGAAGCAGCCCTTGCAACCTTACCCGACCCTCGGAACTAAGGGAAGACAACAGTCTGATGATCTTTCGGGTTCAACTATGGACTACAGAATCCTCCCCCATAGAAGTTCTAGCCATGCTGGACTGCGGAGCCACAGGTAACTTTATGGATATCGAATGGGCTAAGGCACAACGAATCGCCATTAGACGCAAGGAGAAACCTATCCCTGTAGAAGGGGTAGACAGTGAACCCTTGTCCTCAGGCCCCATAGATTCCGAGACTTTACCATTACACGTGGTCTTGGGAGAACACCATGAATCTATGATATTTGACCTCATTCGAGCAGCACATTTTCCTTTGGTGATAGGTATTCCATGGCTTAGACGCCACAACCCTCAGATCAATTGGACCACCAATGTTGTGCGTTTTGACTCTACTTATTGTAAGGACCACTGTACCATCAATCCCCCTACTCAGGGAGAGAACAAGGAGCACCGAGCACCCCAGCATAAGGTGGTAGCTGTCATTCCCCTACGATACCTGGAATATGCTGAGGTGTTTTAGGACACTGTACCCAAGCTATTACCTCCCAATCGGCCAGAGGACTGTGCCTTAGATCTCCTTCCAGGGTCCGTGGTTCCCTTTGGTAGAATGTATCCTTTGTCTCCTTCCGAAAAACTAGCCTTACGGATCTCCTTGGACGATAACCTTCAGAACGGACTCATTCAGGAATCCCGATCGTCCGGGGGAGCATCGTTATTCTTCATCCCCAAAAAAGACACCACCGAATTGCGGCCTTGTATTGATTACAGGGGACTCAACCAGATCACTGTACGTGACCGCTATCCTATGCCTTTAATCAGAGACATTCTGGAAGCGGTCAGAGGGGCTTCTTATTTCACGAAACTAGACCTCAGGGGAGCCTATCATCTTCTCAGGATAAGGACAGGCGACGAATGGAAGACCGCATTTCGAACCCCATTCGGGTTATACGAATACCGTGTCATGCCCTTTGGTCTCGTGAATGCCCCAGCTGTTTTCCAAAGATTTATAGATAAGATCTTTTCTGACATGTTGTTTGTGTCAGTTGTCATTTATCTGGATGACATCCTTATCTACTCTGAAAGGCTTCAAGAACACCAAGAACATGTGAGACAGGTGTTACACCGACTCCAGTCTAACCACCTTCTGGTAAAACCCGAGAAATGCCAGTTCGAAGTAACAACTGTTTCTTATCTAGGTTATATCCTATCCAAGGAAGGAATCCAGATGGAACCCGAGAAGATTAGAGCCATCATCGAATGGAAAGAACCTAGAGGAATAAAGGAGGTTCAAATATTCTTGGGTTTAGCCAATTTCTATCACCAGTTCATCCCTAACTTTTCCGACCTGATGTTACCTATTACCGGTCTACTCAAGAAAGGAGTTAAGTACGTTTTTGATCCAGAACAGAAGAGGGCATTTTTGCGCCTTAAGGAGTTATTTACTTCGGCTCCCATACTTGTACAACCTGATCAAACAAGACCCTTTATCGTGGAAACAGACGCGTCTGGAGGAGCACTGGGAGCCGTACTTCTACAAAGAACGGACGATGGCCTCAAACATCCAGTCGCTTATTACTCAAGGACTCTGACGAAAAGTGAACGTAATTACTCAGTTCTGGAAAGAGAATTACTTGCCATAAAATCAGCCTGTCAAGAGTGGAGACACCTACTCTTGGGAGCAGCTTATCCTTTCCAAATACTTACAGATCATCGCAACCTCCGGGTATTGCAGCAGATGGAGTGCACCAATGCTCGACATGCCAGATGGGCCTATTACTTTTCCCAATTTGAGTTCACCATTTCATATGTACCGGGTACTGAAAACAAGATGGCAGACGCACTCTCCAGATGCCAAGGAGAGGAAAACAACCTACCGCAAGAGCATGACCTCTTGTTCCCAAATCTGAAGATTATGGCTAGGGTCGTGCCACTTCTACAAGATCTGGTAACCCAATACAGTCATCTACCGGCCATACCCACCTCCGTCACTCAGGCCAATGACGGTCTATACTACCACGGTACAGAGCTGTTTCTCCCTTCCAGAGAGCTTCAAGAACAGATACTATCATGGTGCCACGATACCCCCCTAGCGGGACACCCAAGTATCAAGAAAACACAGGAACTCATAAGCCGCAGATTCTGGTGGGCAGGACTACCCAAGGATGTTAAGAGATATGTAACCACCTGTCCCGTATGCGCCGCTAACAAATACCAAACAGGCAAACCTTTGGGCCAGTTGCAACAGCCTATCCTACCCACTAGACCCTGGGAACTGATTTCCATGGATTTTATTGTTGACCTACCGGAATCCGAGAATAAGACACCAATTATGGTCACTGTAGACACCTGCAGCAAGATGGCTCATTTTTCTGCTCTTTCAGGTCTTCCGTCAGCTCCAGAGACGGCTTTGATCTTTCTCAGAGATGTCATTCGTCTCCATGGATTGCCTCGGACCATCATTTCGGACCGCGGAACCCAATTCACCTCCAAATTCTGGACGTTACTATGTCACCAATTGGGTATCAGCAGAGCACTTTCCTCTGGTTTTCACCCCCAAACTAACAGACAAACCGAGAGACTCAATGCTGGGTTGGAACAATATTTAAGGTGTTTCTGTAGTCACAAACAAGAAAGATGGTCAGCCTTTCTCTCTCAGGCCGAATTTGCCTATAATAACAATTACCACACGTCCATTCGCATGAGTCCATTCTACTGCACTTACGGGTATCATCCACAACAACTGCCCTGGACCGGAATGCAACCTACCCAATCTCCCGCCATAGACGACAGGTTGTCTGAACTCAAGGAAGTTCATAGAATGGCTAGAGAAGCACTGGAAGGCAGTCAGCTCACACAGAAAAGATGGGCGGATAGAAGTCGACGGTCCAACCCAGAATGGAAGCCAGGACAGAGAGTCTGGTTATCTACCAAACATCTTCCTAGATGGATACACACAGGCAAATTTGCACCTCGATACCTGGGTCCTTATCCCATCATCAGACAGATCAACCCCGTAGCTTATGAACTACGCTTACCTAAGGGTCTTCAAAGAGTACATCCAGTCTTCCACACCTCATTACTCAAGGAATACAAGGAGGATCCTTTTCACCGCAAGAGTCAGAAGACTAAGACTCGTAAGGTAAAGGAATCCCAAGAATATGAGGTTGATTACTTAGTGGATTCACGTTACCACCGAGGGAGACTCCAATATCTGGTCCATTGGAAGGGATATTCCGAAGATGAAAGGACGTGGGAACTCAGGTACCATCTTCACGCACCCAGACTCGTAAGAAGGTTTCATCTGAGGTATCCAGGAAAACCAGGGGCGTTCCAGGGAGGGAGAGGCCATACTGTCATGATCTGCCCCTGGAAGCTATGGCACGATTGGAAAGCACTGCCACGAAGAACCTGACAGTAACGGCCTAGCCCTCAACCAATATGGCGGCCACCGCTACCTAAACCAGCCCCGCCCACTTACCTGCGCGTTGTATCTGTGATTTCCATCGATACGCTCGCTCGGCTACTCCTCCGAGTAGCCTCCTCCCAGCCTTCTACCGTTTTCTACCTGCGCTTCACTCTTCTTGCCCAGCCTACGATTTTACCTTGCTTCCTTCTTTCCGCGGCGTCTGCCGCTCATCATTCCACTCTGATTCCTTATCTTCGGCGCCTCGCCGTTCCGACTCGCGGTCTCCTCCGCCACTCTCGCGCCTCCTCGCATCCTCCTCTATTAAGCTTCGGGGTTCCGTCTATCCTTTGGGTTTGGGACTATACCTGGCTTCTAGTCTCTCCCTCTCTTTCTATCCTTTCTGCTTCCATCGCTCTCTTCTGAAATTGTTACGGATCCTTCTGTGACAGCTTACAGTACTCTACTACTTCTCCCAATACCTCGTACTATTTGCTGGTATATTATTGCTGGGGCTTTGCCAGTTTGCTTCCTATGTGATCCTGAGAAGTGAAATTCACTCCAGAACTTTACCGGTCTGCCTCTTGCGACTATACTCGACTCGAGTATCCTTCCTGGAACAGCCTGCAGGGTTTTTTGTGCCATCCATCGGCTTTTTCAATGTCTTTTTTGGGCTTGGCTCCTCGGGGCCCCCCTCAAGACAGGTCCCATTCCCTGTCGAGGTGGCCTCCGAGGGAGCCAGGCCTTACTTGCATGACAGGAAGTCAAAGGAGAAGCCATCTAAGGAACATCCCAAGGTACTACGGAAGAAGCCATCCAGTGTCCAAGAAAGCCAAGAAGAATCTTCAGGTGAGGGGCAGGGGGCGGAAGGTGATCAACGTGACAAGGGTTTGAAATAGAGGGATAGCACAGGGGGCTGGGGTTGTTTTTTGCGTGGCTAGAGCTTTTGCGAGGATCGTCTTCTGGGCTGCTGGTCGGTGTAGCTGAGAATTGGACCTGCAGAGGGTGTTCATTGAAGGTTGTGTTTCAACTCTGGAGCAGTGTTCTGGCATAAGGCTGAGGCATAACTAGCTGCAGGAAGGGAGTTTGCAAGCCAAGGGAAAGATGGTTTTCTGAGAGACAGTGTACTCATTTGGATGGTGAGTATAACTAGACAGGAAAAGAAGCAGGAACCCTCTACATGGTAATTGGCAGGGTGTCAAGCTGGACACGAAAGGCAACACTTCCTTAATCTTTATGGTGCCAAAAGATTAATGGAGTGGCCTGAGTTCAAAACTTTGAGTGGGGGTTTGTTCTTTCAAGGAGAGGGCCGTAATTAGACGAGCTGTCCAATGATAAGTGAAAGACAGAGTATATATGTGCATTGGGACCTTAATGCTTTCAAGTTGTTTTGGTAACTTTGAGGTTAAAAAGAAAAATGTGTACACTTGAAATGTCATGCTAAATTAAAATGTGTTCTTGCATATGTGCCTAATGATAAATATTTATTGTAAGTGTATTAATGCATGACAAGTAGCTTAATTGAGCTATCTGTTTCTTCCTGATAAGGTTGAATATATATAAAATGCCTAACTCTGAAAGTATCTGGTGGTCCTTATTGTGTCTATTCCTCCTCCTTTCATCTAGAGGTAAATGGGCATTATTAATGAAAGGTACAGTATGAAGCCTGACGATGCACAGCCAAAGTCCCACAGTATAATAAGATTGCAGGAAAGGAAAAGTGCAGCTAATTATTCCTATATGAGTAAGCATACTATCCCTCTCAACCTTCTTTCTGTACTCTTTGCACATAATGCAGCCTACGCACAAGAGATTCCATGCTGGTTCAGAGGTGGACACATTCTGTGGAACTTTAAAATTTGTCCCTTGGGGGTAAGAACTTGTGCTTAGCAATGGACTCTCATTCAACTTAAATTACCCCATGTATTTTCATTAATTCAGTCTTACTGTTTCAGCATTCAACAATATACTTACAATTAACTTTCATGAACACATAGCATGGCCCAATTGCCCACTGGACAATTGTTAGTGGGGGGAGAGTCATGCGTTTTTACCCATATTTCAAATTTGCTATTGTACAATTTCCTTGTCCGATTTTCATTTTATCCAATTTTCACATTTAGCAAGCTACTCACAATAGAACTGCTTCAAGTAAGAGTTCACTGCCTCAAACGTCTCTCATTCAAGTGTGGTCAAATATCAAACGTGTGGTGAAAATATCTACTGGAAAACTAAGACTGGGTGATGTCTTCTTGTGATTGGTTAAGCGATTGTTAGAATACAGATAAAACAAATACCAATTTGAACAGGTAAGAGTTGTTATAAAGCCCAGGATATTTGTTGACAATAATATGTGTAGTTCCATTTGAGAAGCACAATATTTTCACACATTAGTGCTATTTTTGGAAACATTATGGACAACCAAATGTAGTAGTTTATAATGACATTCACAGACAGGCTTAAACTAACGATGCTACCAAAAAACATATCAAGTCTACGACATGAACGTGTGCACAATTGTCAGGTGGTGCCACAAAGGCCCCCTTAATTCCACTACCTGTGGTTGTTTGGCCTTTCGGGAGAACAGGCATGGATAGTGTGGGTCCTTTCGATCCCTAAACCAGCTCAGAGAAAAGATACATCTTGGTGGTGGAAGATCACACCACAAGGTACCCTGAGGCTGTCCCTCTGAGGAGCATCAAAGCCCCTGTGGATGCGAAGGCTCTGATTGGGATATTCTCTCATGTTGGTTTCCCCAAGTAAGTAATTTCGGATAGGGGGTCAAACTTCTTATCAGTGAGCATGAAGGCTACGTGGGAAGGATGTGGAGTCAGCTACCGTTTCTCTACATCCTTCCATCCACAAACAAATGGGCTTCTTAAGCGGTTCAACAAGACCCTGAAAGTCATGATAGGTGGCTTGGAAGAGCACCTGATCAGAAAATAGGATATTCTCCTGCCATGCTTTCTGTTCGCCTACAGGGAGGTGCCACAGAACAGAGTAGGGTTTAGCTCATTTGAGCTTCTGTTTGAACACCATGTACGAGGTCCAAGCTTGGTTGCTGCCAAGTGCATGAGTACCTTTGAACTCATGGCAGGGATCTGGCAAGTCGGCTTGACAGACTGAGTGAGAGAGAGGTCAGCATTCTCAACCACAGAAGGACATTATCAGTTCACTATGATGCCCTTCGGATAGAAGAATGCACCTGCTACTTTTTCAGAGGATGGTTTACCAGGTTTTGTCTGAACTGGAAAAACTTCAGTGTCACCTATTTAGATGATGATGTTCAGCAACACCTGGGAGCATCACTTGTCCCACCTGAATCAAGTGCTTCATGTGCTGCAGAACACAGGTCTGGCTATCGAGGCCACAACACAGTGACTTACCTAGGCCACCTGGTCAGTGGAGGTGAGAAGCAACCTCTCGAAGCGAAGGTGCAAACTGTGAAGGATTGGAACATCCACACCATACAGACACAGATGAGGGCCTTCTAGGTTCAGCAAAGGTATGGGACTAGTGACATGCCCCTGAATGATGTAACTTCCAATAAAATACCAAAGAAGGTAACTTGGACCCTCGCCTGCCAAACCTTCCTTCAGGATTTAAAGGATCGATTGTGCAGGACCCCAGTTCTGAAAGTGCCAGACTATGTTCAGGAGTTCATTGTATAGACAGATGCCTGTAATTTTTGGATTGGAGCAGTGTTAGCGCAACTCTCAAGGGGTAGAGCAACCTGTTGCCTTCATTAGCAGGTGATTGACAAAAAGGGAAAGACAATGAGCCACTGTTAAAAAAGAGGCTTACGTGGTAGTGTTGGCAGTAAAGAAGCTGAAACCCTACATGTTTGGGCCGCACTTTACTATCCAAACAGACCAATGACCTCTTTGGTGGTTAATTGCCATGCAATCGAAGAACTCTAAGCTCTTGCGTTGGGCCATATCCCTACAGGGTTTTAGATATGGACATCCAGCACTAGCCAGGCTCCCAGCAAGAAAATGCAGATGGCCTCAGCTGGTACTTTTACATTGATGGCAAACCAATCCCTCAGTAGGGTTGTTGTTCACATGTTGAGTCTGGGGGGCATGTGAGGAATTCAACCATCTGCACGTTGGGTGTGCACTTGCCTGGGTTTTTTTTTAATTTTAAATGAAATTGAATGATGATAGATAAACCTCAGGAAAATGTGTGGGGATAATCTGTACACATTTCCCTATGCTCACTGCACGACATACGCATATAGCTGTGTACTCTGGGTGGGCACAGCCTACAGGTGCAGTCCCCCCTGTCATATTTAGTTGCAATATGACAGGAGCAGTACATGATGCATCTCCAGAAGGGGGAGGACCAAACCTTGTCCCTTCCATAACCAGCCTGATTAACTAACAAAGGCTCCATGGATCCAACCTGTCCTTTTGTTGGACTCTGCAGCTGGTGGCAGAGATTTGTATAACATTCAGAGGGTAATTCAAACAGGCCCACATGGGGCGTGACTGCAGAGGCTAACAAAGGAGACAGGAAGCCCCAACAACCTTTTTTTATATGCAACTGAATCAACCTAAAGTCAGCTCCCGCCCTCAGTGTCAATTGACAATAAACTGTCATGTATGCGACTGCATGATTAAAGTAATTGTCCCTGCAGGGGGACCTCATTCATAAAGTATGAGAATGTGGTTTGCCAGAGCCAGAGAGTCTGGTCTTGCCACAGCTTCAAGGGAGACCTGCCGCTTTAATCAGGAACCACAGAGACCTTAATTAACCAAAGAGACTCTTTGATCCACAACAGACAGGAAGATGGATGGGATTTAGTATTACATGTTTTCACCCATTTTATGTTGAAAAGCACTCTGGTGATGATCTCCGGCATACAGGAGATTGTTGATGGGGACCCCAGATTGGTTCATTAAGTTAGGATTAGCATACACCAATCCCTCTGGTCCATTTGGCTTTAAAAGATGGCTGAAACCCTCATTTGCAGATTATTTGAAGACTTTGCTTGAAGTAACAACGACGAACTCAACCTTGGACCCTGGCTGAAGGTATAGTCTGCCTTACATCTTCTGCCAGTGAAGGAAGGCCAGAACCTCCAAAGTGTGAAGCAAGATCCCAACCCTAAACATCTCCCAGGGAACAGAGGGATATACCGAATCCAAAGGACCCGGTAGCCACTCCAGAACTGGTACCCAGCCAGCACACAGCGTGACCTGCTAGGCTCTGCAACAAGCTTCCTAGGTGGGAAGTGCCAGAAGGTCTCTGAACCTGAAACCCGGGACAAGGAAGCTGCCTGCAACACACTCCTCAGTTTTGGGCCTGCCCCCTTAAAGGAGAACACAAGCCCAGTAAGGAAGCTTGGAGAAGTGCCTCAACGAGCATCTACTGATGGCTGCCTTAAAGGAAATTTTTGAGTTACTCGAGCTGCAACCGACTGAAACGCTGAACGTTATTACGCCACAGTTGCTTAAAGACATCCGAGATGTCTCGACCAGTGCTTCAGAACCGCTGACCAGCACTGAAACGATTTCTGACCCTGAGCTGATGAGTAGGCCAGCCTGCAGCCATTCACCCAGCTTTGTTCGCTGAACTTTCTTGCCGCCTGATACCCACAGCTGACTCCCATCTTGAACTCTGTCACAGAAGCCTGCAAAGCTCACTGAAGCTGACTCGACCCTGTCGAGCACCAACAACACCTACAGCACAAGGTGCATTATTGCTCTGTCCCCTGGTCCTTCCTAGAAGGCCCCTATAGACATTTTAAGACCCACTGCTCCCCCTTGTGCTGAAGCCAATTAGCCTTGAACTGTTGTGATTATTTACCATACTGACTACCCTCCTGTCAGTATCCAGAGGGCATCCTTTTTCCTTCTTTGAAACTGTCTGTCCTCTAGGTTGTATTTCGTAGTGTTGCTAGAACTGTCTGTTGTGATAATAATAAAGTAGATATTTGTGTACAACCTTGACTGGACAGTGCCTCTTATCATTGGGTAATAATTGTATTTTCACTGTGTTGCAACTAAACAACTATCGGTGACCTTTTGGAGATACACCTGCCATTCATTTCACGTTACCAAAATTGGAAAAGAGGTTTATAATGTATGTATTTATTTATTGTATTTGTTAGTATGCCCAAACCCGGAGGTATCACAGCGCAGGTTACAGAAGGATGAAAAAGACTTGCTGGTTACACAGAGGTAAATACATAGTACGACATGAGAGGACCTGAAGAACAATGGCCTAGTATAAAGAGAGTATCATTAGGTAACACGAGAATACAGTTACATATATAACTATATGTGATTGTTAGCATATGCCACACTTCGATGGAATTTCAGAAATTTGATTATTAACATATGCGATTCTTAGCATGCACCACACTTAGAATTCTGAACCTAGCTTGCGTCGCATCTGTCACATATGCCACACCTAGATGAATTCTCAAGTTTAGTCTGTGCCAAATCTAGACAGAAATGTGATTGTTAGCCTATGCCACACTTAGATGGAATTTCAGAAATGTGATTGTTAACATATGTGATTCTTAGCATGCACCACACTTAGAATTCTGAAACTGGCTTGCGTCGCATCTAGATAGAATGTGACTGTTAGCATATGCCACACTTAGATGGAAATCTCAAGTTTAGTATGCGTCGCATCTAGACAGAAATGTGATTGTTAGTATATGCCACACCTAGATGAATTCTCAAGTTTAGTCTGCACCAAATCTAGACAGAAATTTGATTGTTAGCATATGCCACACTTAGATAAAATTCTCAAGTTTAGTATGCGCCAAATCTAGACAGAAATAGGATTGTTAGCATATGCCACACCTAGATGGAATTCTCAAGCTTAGCCTGCGTTGCATCTAGATAGAAATATGATTGTTAGCATATGCCACACTTAGATGGAATTTTCAGAAATGTGACTGTTAGCATATGTGATTCTTAGCATGCACCACACTCAGGATTCTGAACCCTGGCTTGCGTTGCATCTACAAAGAAATGTGACTGTTGGCATCTGCCACGCTGGTATGGAATTCTGAACTTTAGCTTGCGCGGCATCTAGATAGAGATGTGACTGTTAGCATGTACCGCACCTAGATGGAATCCCACAATTGCAAGGACAGCAATGCCAACTAACCAACCAACTAACAATTCCATCCCTCTGCATGCACCTCTCAGACTATAACCAAACACAACCACAAGCCTAAAACTCAACAATCCGCACAAACTTCACAACAATGCAACAACAAAACAAACCACACATAGACTTGCACAACAGCACACGACGACTACGGACCATAAAAGACCCCAAATCCAGCCAACGGACCCACCGGGCTGAGGCTGTCAACACCACATCACTGCTCTCTTGAACTTTTCCAGCTTATTCCCACTAACCCACTCCCTCTCCTCCCCTTTTCAGAACCGCCAGAGCGCCAGGGGACCACTTCGGTGGTGATAGTGCGCGGTACAAATGTCCTTTAACATTAACATATACACAATAGGGGCGAGTTACAGAGGCCCTACAGTCACAATTGACCAGGTTATTTATTTGTACAACAGATTCACTTACAGAAGACCTGGGGTTATGTGCCAATCTACAATCCAACTAGTCAGATTAGAACCTGTTACACAACCATGTTTTTATGAGTTTCTTAAATTGGGTGTGGGAGATTTCGTTACTGAGTTTGTGGGAAGCATGTTCCATAATCTGGGGGCTGCTACAATAAAACAAGATTCTCCAGTTCTTGAGTTCTTGAAGTGGGGAATAGATATGAGGGTGCTGGTGTTGGACCTAATGTGTCTATTGGGTGTTTTACATTTAATGCAATCATTCAGGTATGTAGGGGCACTTTGGGTGATACATTTATGTGTGGTGGTAAATGTTTTGGGGAGGATTCTCGGTTGAATGGGGAGCCAGTGAGCCTCTCTCCTCGCTTGTGAAATGTGGTCACTTTTTTTATGCCTAGGGCTGCTCTAAGGGCTTTATTTTGTAGTACTTGTAGTTTGGATAGATTTCTCTTAGTGGTATCTAGCAGGAGTATATTTCAGTAGTCGAGTTTGGACATAATGATATCTCTGGCAAGGGTGATACAGTTCTGTGTGGATAGGAATTGGCAGCTATGGGGCAATAAGTTTGGCTGTGTAGGCTGTGGAAGAAGTTAAGGAGTTAATGTGTTTGTTCATGGTGAGGCTGGAGTCTAAATAGACCCCTAAGGTTTTTACATGGTTAGAGATGTGTATGGGAGTACCCTCTATGATGATAGAAGTATAGTCTTTAGGTAGATTGTTTAATTGTGCTGGTGATCCGACTATCAGAATCTCCGTCTTTTTGCTGTTAAGCCAAAGGCTGTTAGTGGCCAACCAATTTTGGATGATGGCATAGATGTTATTTATAATAATGGAATTGAGGTCTTTATTGCCTGTGATTGGGATGAGTATCTGTGTATCATCCGCAAAGTTGGTGTAAATGATACCCATGGTGTCCAATGCCGAGAAAGTCAGTTTAGTATAGGCATTATATAGTGTATGAGAGAGGCAAGATCCTTGCGGTACTCTTAGAGGGACTGAAATAGGATCTGCTGCCTCATCACCTATGGCTACTCTAGACGTACGTTCTGATAGGAACAATTTGATCCAGGCGGTTGTATTTTGGGAGAATTGATAGTTTTTGGACAGTACTGAGCACAGTTTATCATGGTCCACTAAATCAAATGCAGCGGACAGGTCGAGAAGTAGCAGGATGCATAGTTTACCTGAATCTCTGATGGCATCCATCTGATTTTTTAAATCAAGTAAAGCTGTCTCAGTACTATGTTTTGGCCAAAAGCCAGATTGTCGGTCGCCTAATAAATGATTATTCTCTAGATGGGCTTGAACTTGGGTATATGTAATTTTATCAATTATTTAAAGGAGAAAAAGGACTGTGGTGAAGGGTCTGTAGTTGGTGGGGATGGTGGGGTCTAGGATGGGTTTTTTCAACAGTGGAGTTACCCAGGCTTCTTTGATATCAGCTGGGACTGAGTCGGTGCTTAACGAGGCATTGATAACATTGGTGATGACGGGGACTAATGTTGAAGAGCAAAATTTAACTAATTTAGCAGGAATTAAAAAGGAAGGTTTGAGAGCGGAAATGGCTTTGGATACTTGTTCCTGGGTGACTGAAGAAATATTAAACTGGGCTACTGCGACTAGGGATTCAGTTTGGACAATGGGGTCAGTATTGATACTTTTGTTTAAGAGATTTCTTTTTGCAATGATTTTATCTTGGAGGGAGTTGATTTTAGCACCTAGGGCGTTCTGAATGGTGGTGCATCATGCTAGCTGGACTAGGGGGATAGATGGAAGTTTGCTTGTGTTTCCAATCTGTTCGGATCCCTCTGGTGTATTAGAGGTGCAGGGCTGATTGATGGTTTAGAAACTGATATTCTTCCCTGGACCACTGGTACCCCGGAAGTTGATTATTCACAATCTTACAATGGGAAATGCTGTAAATCTGCGGGAAGTTTATGAATCAATCAGATGCAGACTTTTGACCAACCTCCACTGAACCATTACCTTCAATAAAACCACAGCATTGAAAACAGGGATAACAAAGTCAATTCCTAGGCGAATCAAGCGTATGATGCAAAGGCATATGTGAATGAGATTCCAGTTAAAACAAACACTGACAAATCCACACACACACACACACACATACACACTCATCCACCCCCCACATACACACGCATTCACACAATGCACATATAGGTGCCATTGCAGACACATCACCACACAAACACCCATGTACAAACTGACAACTCACATGTAGGCACCCACACACAATAAAACTATAACATTGAAAACAGTAACTGCAAATTCAATTCTTTCTGCAAACTCCCTCAAAGCATGTGATGGAAAGTCATATGCAAATGAGATGCTAGTTAAAATAAACATTGACAAATCCAAACACACACACATACACCCGACACACAAACACATATAACACACATATAGGTGCCAATGCAAACACACCACCACACAGGCACTCATGTACAAACAGGCAACCCACATACAGGTAACAAAGTGAAACTAAGTATGGGTCTAACCACTCGAGAATGCACTTTGACCACTCCTAAAAAACAGTATGTTTGCAAGCTGCGTTACAAGCACCACAAGGTCTGCCCATACAGACCCCGGACAGGTAAAACAAAAAATCAGTTTGGTACTAGTGATTCACGCTTAGTCCCCCAAAATCTTAATTTCCAAAGTTCATGCCTCCTGAATTGCACACTATTTGGAAAGTGCCATATTGGCCTCATGCAGCAGGGGCTGTGTCGGGGAGAGAGCAGGAAACATTAGCAAAATGGTAGTAGCAGAGAGTTGTGGCTGGTTTTGACATTTCTGATGCCATCTCTACTGTCTGCACCCAAATACATAGCAAAATATTGACACTGCAAAGTGGGGCACAGGCAGGGCAGCTGAGGGTGTTGAGCTTTTTAATTAAAGAAGCATAGTCTGAGGGGCAGTGCAAACGGATGAGAATAGGTTCATATTAAATTAGCAGGGCAGAAGCAGCAAGGTGAATTGGCAGGAGGGGCAATTGGCACTTTTAATATCAGATGAGCAGGGCCAGAGGTGCAGGGCTTGATATAGACAGCCACTGTCATCCTTTGTATCAGGTGTTCTGTTCTATAGTTGAAGTAGTCCAGCAAGCTTACTAATTAACTAATTATTGTTATTGTTAATGCATTACTGCTATTATCCTCATGTCATGACTCACAGGCCTGCTGGACTACTTTAACTATAGGCCTGAGCGCTCAATACCAAGGATAACAGTGGCTACCCCATAAAAGAGGTACATTAATACATTGATGGGGAAAATCCAATACTACTAGGAGTCACATTCATAACTGATGGATACAGCTAGGTTTCCTAGTGTTATGAGTTACCCTTAATAACAAAGGACTCATCATATTCCAGTTGTGTTTGGCAGTGAGGGATATAGGAACATTTCCCTTTAGTTGTTGGCCGATCTTTAGTCCACCTGCCCATTGAAGGTCCACTAATGGCCTATATGAACGAAACATTTTGGTGATGTACACGTTGTTTTAAACCCCACGGATAAGAAGGACAATATTTCCTATTGAGGAGAAAGAGTTTGGGATCTTAAAAAGGTAAACAAAATAGCGAGTTGTCTACATCAAAAGGGGACTTCGAGGCTAATATGCTATTGTACAACTGACCATTTATAAGCGGCTCTCTCTTTTTCTTACACTAAGAACTCTGCAAGACGGTTTAGAAATGTTCACTTATGTCATGTGTTTTTTTATGCATGATCATTTATTTACAATGTTTTCTGTTGACTTCTTAGGTATGTGACTACCACTTTTTCATGTCTGCATTTCATGTTGTACAAATAGCCTTTATCTTCTCAACACTTCATCTGTTGAACATTAAATATCATTTTGATATGTCCTTTTCTTGCACCAATCGATATTCTATACTTACAACACAATATTTTTTTGTATAGGTTTGTACAGTTTAACAAAATGAGGTTGACTATTTGTAGTTATTGTCAATGTGTTCCCGGTATTAGCACCCTCATTTCATGACTCAAACCTATTGTTAAGTGTCTGGTTGAATCCCTTCTTGTGAATGCTGTGCCTGACCTGCCAAAACAGTGGGTTCAATATGTCTTGTTGGGTGTATTAAAGACATAAAGATCCTGCTTGCTTTCATTTGTTTTCCAAACCTGTGCACTGTCATTTCAAACAATGGAATTTAAAAAAAAGATTTTCTGATTGATGAAAACATTGGTCAAAAATACATAAAGCTACTTCACTCAGCAAACATCTCTTCCAACAATTGTGTTCTCCTCTTTGCGCATGCTATATTCCTTTACATGCATGTTTGTTAAATGCACAACAGCACACTGTATGGTCTAATCAATACCACTGCATGTATTGTGACAAAGTCAACTACCACAGTCTAAGGTCCTCTATTGAATTTACCAAGGGTGCCAGATGCCTCTTCAACATAGCAGTTGACAGATCAATAGGTGGTAAGGGGCAGATCATCTGATCACTCTTAGTCACCGTCAAAGGGCAGGGAACAGTCATGTGGTACCAATTAGGAACACGCTCCCTTTACTTGGGAATGGGAGACTAAATGGGATCAGGGCTATCACTGTCTCCCCAAACTCAAAACGCAATGCTTTTGCTGAAGCTGGTGACATTTCAGCTATGGGTCCTTTATGGAAATTGAGGACTAATTGTCGGCCTCACTGTCATGCTCAGTGCCCCTCACATGGGTTTAAATGCTATCCAGTGAATCAAAAAGTGGTACCAGAATTAAGAAGGGAACCTCACCCATGGACCACTCGTCTATCGTACACAACATTCACTGTCATAAAATTAGAAACAGATAGGCTGAGGGAGTCCACATAGGGGAAGGGTTAAGATATGACAACCATAGAGAATACCACCATAGAGGAGGGAACAATCCGCTCCATTTCCCGCCTCAAAACTGGAATTCATCTTTATGGGTGAAACTGTAGGGTTTATTGGAAATAAAGACAATGCGATTGAAATGTTGCTACACGGAGGACAATGCCCTTACTATTTCAGTGTCATTACACAAGAAAAGGACAGAATGCCAAGTTATTCAAAAAGTTAGAATATTTCTTATAAACTACAAAATCATCATACTATCTGTTGATAAACCCACGTATTGGTAGATTACTTTAAAATGTAAAAACAGTTAAAAGTGAACCTTTTTTCTTTTATATCTGACAGTATATATCTCATGTATCAGTGACATTCTGTGAATTTATGAGCTGTGAATTCTAATTCATCTGACACCGTCTGTTCATGCCAAGCACTCCATTAGTCAGCTCTTTGTAAACAATAATCTCCAGGTCTCCCTTAACATATCACTTATATCAATGCATGAGAGATAAATAGAACAGCTGTGTATAACCAGGCCCTGACCTTAAACCTCAAATTAACATTAAATGCAAGCATTATGTAGGAAATCTAGCCCACAGTCGTGGTCTTACTTTTCTAGAATAATCTGAGGGAAAACCATTCCAATGATGAACTGGTGTCTACTCAACCATTAACAGTATTGTGTCAAAGAAGCGATGCCTTTGACTTTTACATTTGAAACATAATGTGCAATTGTTTAAATAGGCATTAGTAATGAAGAATAGATTATCAATGTGTTCTTTTGTCCAGTTAACCTGCATTTTATAAAGCAACAGACGATTTCTATGGATACTTGGATACTGATCTTGCCACACACAAATGCAACTTAGCTTACAACTTAACTAAATGTACAGCTCAACTTTAAAATCGTACAACATGACAGATAATTGATTTCAATTTTGTGAAACAATCAATGTCAAGTTGTGTGCCTACATACAAATAAAACCAGTATTTAGATATGAATTATATAATACCTGATCATACTGTCTCCATTGTCATTCATATTCTTTTTCTATGTGTGGAATTGTATCCACATTTAAATGAAAAGTTTTAGTGAGCGAAAACTAGGTAGGTCGAATTGTTTTTATTATCATTGTAGTTGGAGTTCATTTGTTGTTGACTTTTAAGGTAGCTTCTCCAGCATTATGAGTTAGGCGACACCCTACATTTCCCTGATTTATTATTTTAAATAAAACAAACATATTTTGATTGAAACAGGCTGTTTTGTCTCCCAAATTGTGGGGCAGGGTTGTTGTAGTCGGGAGTATCATATCAGTGCCATTTCGCCATCATACATGAACCACTAAACATTCCGTAGACATTTCATTACAGAAACCACCTGCCAGTCCATATAGCAGTGATCTAAAAAGTTGGAAACTCCAAAAAGGTGAGCAGGGTTCTTGAAGCTGCCGTTCAACAGACAAGAGTGACCCATCCAGGCCCAAAGATCTATGGTTGCCTACCTCCTTCATTTCATGCCTGCACACCTGGGTTCCCTTAGCCCAGAGAGAGGCTGGAAGGTAGGGGTGGGGTGTGGCATGTAGTGAAAGGGCATCCCGGGATGAAGGACAAGCCACTCTCAAGTCCCGCAGCAGGACTGTAAGCTCAGACTGAGATTGGAAGCAGTTGGAGTCATAGCTGAAGACCATAGATGAAAGACAGAAGGCAAGAGCTATTTTGGAGCAGGTTGTAGGTGAGACCAGGAAGACCTGGAAGGGAAGCAGATTCCAAATGGTTGTTAGAGAGGCCTAGAATGCTGAGCCATGCTGGAAACTAGGAGGTGGTGAGGTGCAGGAGCCCAAACATAGGAGCCATGGAAACTGGAGCTACTGGTTAGAAGTGAGAGTCAAAAATAGTAAGGGGGGGCCTTGGAGAAGGGTGTGCCCAAAGAGGTAAAGAAAGTGATAGAGATATCTGGAGAGTGGGGAAAATTGTGTCAAAAGGGGTAAAGAAGGTGTTCAAAATATCTGGAGAGGGGGATAACAGTTGTGCCTGCCCATATGGATGAAGAAGGTGCAAGAGACAGCTGTGAGTTGGAGAGGGGTATTAAGAAGATGGGTGGCATCCAGAGGGTCTGATCTCCAGGTCTCAATCAATAAGACTTAATAGTTGGAACTATGAGAGAGGGGAAAAGGTGATGTCTAGTATGGGACATGGATACAGATTATATATTTCTTCCTACTTCCTACTCTACATTTTATTTACTTATCTATTTATTCATAAAAAAATAATTTTAATAATACAATATTCGGGGAGATAGAAAAGACCTGGTGAATATTTATTGCAAAGAAGAATGTACACAAAGGGCCGAAGAAGGCAAGGAAGGGTCCAAAGAGTGGAATGGAGAATACAGAACCGAGTGATGATTACAATCAGAAGAGGAAAGGGATGAGGAGTTTGTACAGGAGTTGATACAGGAAGTGGAGGAGTACAAATGAGTAGTGTAATAAAAGGAACAATAGTATAGTTTGCTACAACTACATTATTTATAGCTAAATGAATTTGGGGACCTGAGGAGTGGGGTTTGTGCAGAGGAGGAGGAATCATAGGAGGGAGAATTAGAATAGTTGACCACCCTTCTGTCCTAGTACATTGTCTAGACCCACCTCCAGGCTTTTGGCACGCACTATGCTCTCTCCTCAAATGTCTCATTCCAAGCAACTGAGATTCTGAGGCTCCCACAAAGGTACAACGCCTCATGGTGAAAAAGCCATAGGTCCCAGACAAGGATGAGAGACCAATGAGAGACCATGCAAGACCAAAAACCAGTAAGACCAGGTCAAAAAAGAAGAGGACAAGGCAATGGGAGATATCACTGTGAAAGAAACCTGTGATATTGAGGAATTTTCGCAACTTCTGTGAGAAGTACCAGGTGCTGTGAAATATAAAACTTTACTTAAAGACTTGTTTATAATGAACTGTCGAACTGTGAAGAGAGCCCCACCCATTCTAAAGCTGCAGGAAAGTCAGGTCATTTTCAATCTTTCAACTGTCCTGTCATTGTATTCATAAAATGCACTAGATCTATACAGACACACTTCAGTTGCACTTTAAGTCATCTCTGTTTATTATTTTGACTGGTTCTTGATCCACTTCACCTACATGACAGTGTGTATGTATGTATGTATTTATTTGTGGTATTTATAAAGACCAAACCTAACTGTGAAGGCATTTACCTGAATGGTGTGGCGTAGTAGAGATTATGGCTTTCATGCCCTGCCAGGATGGTGGACATGGCCTTTAACGGCCCACCAGATTGCGCTGTGGGCCATTAAAGGCCATGTCCACCCTCCTGGAAGGGCATGAAAGCCATTTGCAACCCAGGAATCAAATGGCTTTCTAAATTTTTCATCAGGCGATCCGCACTGCCTGCGCAGCCGATCTCCAGATGCAAAATTAAAAAACGAAGTCCCTTTTGCATGTCTATGGCGACCAGACAGTAGAAGCGCCAGGACCGTAGCACAATGCTTCAGTCCCGCAGATAAGTGGAGGGGTTGGGGAAGTCCGGCAGATAAGTGGAGGGGTTGGGAAAGGGAATAGGGTAATTGGGGGGGGGGGGGCAACAGGGGGAAGCTCCCTGTTGCCTCTGGCACTGAAATAAAGAAGAAAAGAAAAGTGCCACCCGGGTAAGGGCCTCAGGTGACTGGGACAGTGGGCGTGGATTGTGTATTCCCGTCCGCTGTTCCAGCCACCTGATTGGCTGGGCACCCTTCCCCGGGTGCGAATGCTGGCATGGGTAAGGGAAGCAGAGGAGAGCAGTGTTTTCCTTGTTTACTTTATGACCTTTATTATGCTATATGCACACATCACCACCTCCAGCACACTTAAGCAGCTTGTCAGCAGCATGTAGATCTCTAAAAAGTGCAAAAACTATAGAAATAAAAACACATACAAAATATCCTGACTTCATGTTACTGCCTAGGGGGCTTTTATTTGCATGAATTGCTTTCCATTGGCTTTCTAAAGTAAGGGGGTCTACAGCACAGTGCTCTAATGTACCTTTTCTGTAAACAGGTTTCAGATAGCCTACCCCATGAAAGTGAAGCTACATTGCTGGGCGTGTAAAACCATCAAAACGTTGCTTAACTAGTGTCACTTGGAATCTTCTTCATGGCAAACCAAAGATTTTGATTTACTGTCAAATAGCCTTAGCTTGAGACATTACGATTGCCTCAATGTTGATATTCTGCCTTCAGTCATGTTACAAGCAAACCATTGGATTTTACAGAGGCCAGATCCAAAAATAAGTTTACTGACCTTAAGGGAACTTGGGGGATCATTTAGTGGCAGATCCTAAGAGCCCTCATATTTGCTCTCCTGTCTAGGTGCTCATCCTTCGTTCATTTTGTGACACTCACACCATTAAGCAGTTTGTAGTGCATGCATGAGTGCTTCACAAAAAACAAGTCATACATACATAGTTGATAGCTGTCGGCAATGTGAGGGTCTGTTGGGAGTTATGCAAGGGCCTGTTAGGAAGTATATAGATGTCAGTTGGTGGGTTTACTTTATTTTGGGAGCTTTGCAAGTGCCTGTTTGGGATATATGCGGATTGCTTTGGGGGCAATATTGGGGGTTATGTGTGGGCATGTGAGAATTTGCTCGAAGCTGATAGGGAACAGATGGAGGCTATGGACTCTGTTGATCAAGTGCTTTCCTTCCTACAGGTGATATACAAACCAAATTGTGTATGGATGCATCCATCAAGAAGAGAGCCCAATAGTGCACAGTGATGATGGAAGAAAGTTGCAGAGGAAGGAGGAATTAGCAGGACCGATATTTTAGGAGTCAGAGTAAAAACGTTGGGGGAAATGCCAACATTTTAACTGACAGAGGGGGCTCCAGTAAAAATAAAAGGATATTTGGAAACATAGCGACAGATTCATGTTAAAAGTTTGGTAAGACCTCCTTCTTCTGCCCGCCTCCCCTTACCCATCACGTTCTTCTCATACTCTTTCGCACACCATAGATTATGGATTACTTACTGTCTAGAGCAAGCACATGGGAATGGCAGTGGAAACAATGGGGGCTGTGTGCCCTCTTCTGATACTTCAAGGGCTGAGGTTTCTCTGATCTGTGATGTTTATAGGTTGGAAGAAGAGCACTCCTGAGAGTACTGAAGGGCATGCCCAGCACCCATTTCTGTGTGTGTATGTAGGTCTTTCTGTATGTGCAATTTGGTACGTATGTATGGGAGTGTGTAGCTGTGTTTGCATGAGTTTATATATGTGTATTCACATCTGTATGTCTGTACACGTATATACGTGTGTGTGTGTCTCTATGCCAGTTGTGTACGAACATTATTATATGGTTGTGTGCTATGTGTGTCTGTATGTGTGTGTAAGCGTGCATAGCAGTATATGTGGTTCTATGTCTGTGTATGCATGCATGTATCTCTGTTTTCGTGTGTGGGGGGTGTGTGTGCGCACGCTAGTGTTCCCTACCCCTCTTCACCAGAAACATATTACAGTCATAGCAAGTGCAACACTGTGCAGCACTATTTCAGCCAAAATGATTACCACACACATAGCATGCGCACAACGCGTTTTTACAAAAGGACTGGCAGCTCCTCGGTGATTGGCTTTGCCATAAAACAAAACTCACGGTCGTGTCACACGAACTACACCAGAACATGTCTTCACCAAACCTATATCAGCGTTACAGGATTTGCACTGCCTCTAGTCACATAACAAATGCCATATTGATTAAGTGTGCTGCCCCATTGCCACACTGAATGTTACAAACTTAGAAATCTGTGCACAATATACATCTTTATGATCATTGCCCCAGTCAGCAAATTGAGACTCGAGCGCTCTTCAGATGGGCACGACCCAGAAGGGTGCTTTCTTGTTTTTGTTCTTTTGGATGGTACAAAAAAAGTGCAACACCTAGAGAGACAAAGCCGCCATTTCTATACAGTGAGGGGGGCGAGTTAATGATTTGGCAGTGAAAACATTGTAATTGTCTGTGCCAGTCCACAGCATGTCACATTTGTTTGTCTCAAACTCTAGACTGCTTCAAACTCTATACTGCTAATAATCAATCAAAGTTTCAAATGGAAATGAGGCAGATGAATAGCATGCGTTCTATTTCCATGCTATCATGGAAAGAGAAGGCAGACTGCAACAAGCCATCCTTTCCCATTACAACTCCGTACTTCCTGTGGATTGTTTACTTTCACTGCAAATGTCATAATAGGGCACAGGCAGTAGGAGAAAGAATAGCGCCCCTGCCTCCCCTGTTTCATTGCTTCCACTGTTGTGGGCAGTGGATGATGTGTGGTGGGTGGATTAAGGGAAGCACCAGAAAGACAAGCTGCCGTTCTAATTCACTCACCCAGAACCATCATCTTGCCTGCTCACGTGTTCAACAGCAGCCAGAATGGGGAAGGGGGGGGGGAGTGGGTGCTGGGAGTGTACAACGAAGCAAACCCCAGAGCAAGGATTGCCATCAACTGCCAAGATTGCCATTAACTGGCCATGTACAGCCAGAATGTTACCTCCTGGCAGAGAAACTTGTAAAGAGCGTTGCATTCCTACACTCTTCTCCCATGCACCAGCTTTGAAGACAAGTTGGGGGGGGGAGAAAGAGAATGATGAGTATGAGAAGGATGAAGATTAGGAAGAGATAACAATCATGCATGTGCCTGGCCACTTCATGGGCAATCCTTGGCAATAAGCAAATGCTTAGGAATTCCATGGCAATGAATGGCATTGGGGCAAGCAGCTGGATAGTTGATAGCAACTCACAGCAATATGTACATCTCCGGTGTACATGTCGGGAAACCTTTGGCAATCATACAAGTGCACTGGAATCTTTGGCAGCACATTCACCTCCGCAGTTGACAGTAGTCCTCAGCAAAGGGGTATCGTCACAGGGATTTGATGGCAATCCTTGCCTATGGGGCAAGCGACTGATGGGAAGCGGCATTGCATTGAAAGATGGCAAGTGCATTAATGGAGCTTTTGTTTGCTAAAATGTCCTGTATTTGTTTGTCTTGTACTCCTCTCTGGTTTTGTGCTAGAAATGGATAAAGGTGTTCGCTATACCAAAGCCCAAATTATTGGCTATGCCAATCCGTATTAGTTTGATGCATAGATTGTGTTTTAGCGCCACATATGAGACTAAACTAAAGGCCTGTGAGTTCATGAAAATGTGTAAATGGCATGGGATGATGGACACACAGACTGCAGGTGTTGTTTTTCCGTCACCCATTGCATTCCCGTGTGCACATCAAATGGCCTTTTCTATCCATTTTCAGCCCATCCTCAATCAATTCTCCGTTCATAGCAAACTACTTGCTGACATGCGACTGGCCTTTTTATTTTTAAGCTGACTTCTGAAAGTGTATACTTTAATTTCATCTGTAAATCAGTTCCTGACGTAATAAAAATGTCTTAACAACGTCTGCCTTCAGCCACCACTTGATTTATGAGCAATGTTTTCCATTAATAAGTTTAAACTTCAAAGACCTCCAATTTGTATTTAATGGCTCACAGTGCTTGTTACTGACTAATGATACAGTACTGATCATGCATGCAAAGTTGGAAAACTTGTTTTTCTTTTAGCATGAAGCAGTGGTATTTTCCGTATTCCAGAGCCATTTATTCAGTAGATTGCAGTACATTACTTTGTTTTGCATCCTTAACAAGGTTTTAATGTGCCTATAGACTGTAATGCTTTCTCTTCCGGTGAAAATTCACTGTTTCAGTTTATATCAAATACATTCAGACTTCCGTTAAGGACAGAAGCAGCAACATGAGAACATCAGTGACAACTTCTCGTGAAATAGTCATCATCCGCACTGCGTGTGAGGGCCTGTGGCCCCTGGCTAAATGTGTGGGATTGCTGTATGCACATTGGGATGTACAGATGAATTCCACTGTGACAGAGGTTTCATTTCCCAACGTTCTGCAAAGTTCTAAACTGTAGAAACCTTTTATTCTGCTACAGTGCAAAACATTCTAATTTTGTAGAGAGGAAATATTTGGCAAGTGCCAATGAAAGCTGTAAAGGGCCATCTTGAGCCAGTTCTGCAACACATTCCTGCTTTTGAGTTTATCTTATTCCTTCACAAAAGCTGAAAATGCTTGTTTTCATTAGCAACTGATTAATTACCAAATAAATTCCTCATGCAACTTAATAACCTGGCAATTATACCAACGCCTCTGGCATTCCACGTAAACATGTTTCTCTTTTTCTACACAACATACAAGATCTATTACAAAATGTCTTGCCGGGAGTTTCGCATACATTTTTCTGCAACGCTCTCTCTGTTATCTTTCACTTCAAGCTATTTTATCTTTCATTTCAATCAGTGATTTATCTTCATTTTCATATTTCCTCTACTATGAACTCATAAATCACATTTTATTAGGAAATCAACTCAGCCAGGCTGTTTACCTCGAAACAACCTATCTGCGGACTTCAATCCCAGATGGGAATTGTCCTTCTGCACTCTACGGCTGTAACAGCCCGGTGTAGTGGGAGTAACAGAAATGCAAGATCACTATCTGGCCACCTTTTGAATTCTTGCATGAATTGTACTCACCCTCTGTCATTTTCCACATGTCACCCATTCTGTGTAGACATCAGCACTTGAGAAACATGTTGGGCTTAGGTAGGGCTCATCAAGTAAGAGCGTACCACCCTTGGCTGCCGGATATGATAACGACCGCAGACTGACAATCCACCAAGGACAAACAGGTAAGAAATAGACTGTCAACGTCTGAACCTGGAGAATGCAAACGCTGTGGGATCCACACTTCTCTTCGCCCTATAACTGAGGAGGGAGGGCCACGGTTATTCACACGTGAAATAGAGAGTATTGGAACTGTGAGTGACTTGGGTATAATAACTTAAGAACACCATGAATAATGCTTCTATTTTGATTAGGGGTCCTTAATTAAATACGTTGGTGCTAATGAGACAAGGGGAATTCTATGGTTCACCACTCACTGGTTTTACGTTATCCCTGGACTTCTCCTCTCTTGTACATTGATAAAGCCTTTTACTATTACTGTCCCTTTCTGGTATATCCTAAAGGGGGCCGACTTCAGCCAGTGCATTAGGGTGACCATAGGCAGAGGTGTACCCACATTCCTTGTTTCCCAAGTCTTTTGCTGATAAACACTGAGCTACGTAAGTAGCATACATTATGTGCCTCCCTGAAGTATGTTTGCCCCGTTGCCTAAAAATCTCCAAGAAGATTAATTCGATAACAGACATGGTTAAAATGAGTATGCCCTTTTACACAATGCTGCTTGCCAAACATGGGCAATGGTGACATTACGTTGCTGTAATTCTGAAAATAAACCTTAAACAACACAAGTACACAATTGGATTTGACCAATGGCCAGTTGACAGTCAATGAAACATCTGAGATTGGTTGATTTCTTTCTATGCACGTGGATTGTTACATCCTTTACCAAAATAGAACTCTTCAAGGTTAGAGCAAGGCCCCTGGGTTGACCTCTCCCAAAAGAAGCAAAGATGCAAAGAACAGATCCTGCCACAGAAAACAAATGTGTTCTGCGGACAAGCCCCTCTTTCCCGATACTGCCTTCCCATAATGCGCCTCATTACAAGTTTGCCGGTCCAGAAACAACAGTGCCAGTAAGTTTACCAGCACTGTTGTTTCTGGACCGGCAAACTACAAGTCTGCTGGCGGGTGCAGTTTTGCCCGCCAGGTGTGACCCTGGTGGGGGGAAAGGCACCTGGCAGCAGACTTTGACTAAAGCACTGGCACTGTTGTGCACAGTGCCGGTGCTCCAGTCCTCCCCGTTCCTATTGAGTCCTACGGGACTCACCGGGAACGGGGAGTAACAATTTCCACCGCCTGGCTGTATTGCCCCTTTTATTCCGGCAAGTCAGGCAGCAGTAATTCATCACAAGTCCAGCGGCAGCCTGCCGGTTTTACCTTCACGGTTACCGCCGGACTCATAATGGGGCCCAAAGATCCTTTCAAATGAATGTAGGAACAGTCAAAGAAACAAAACAAAAACTGTGGTATGAACATGGAATTGTAGAAATAGCACTGTTCTTGCCAAACTCATAGTTGATCTCGACTTAATCTTTAAGGCAGACAATCACATTACAGCATGCACAACTTGGGTTGAGAACTGATAAACTGGCCCCCTTCAGTTCTGTTCCCTCTCCCATTACAGTACAAAAATCTTTGTTGATAAAGAAAATGCACAACCAATGTAATTTACAAGGTTTATTAATTAATAATATCATGTTTCCATATAGTGCTTGATAGTGGATTTCTCCTGCTCCTACGTGCTACAGTAATAGCATAGATGTTATTGTTATTGAGGCGATATTCCCCAAGGTGGCAGGCCCACCCTGTGGGTAATGGCCCACCACCCAAGTAAACGCCATTAGCCAGAGGGTGGGCCCAGACACCGAGGGGCATATCACCATTGGCAGCTGTGTAGCATGCTTCGCAGATATTTCCGTGCATGGGACGCCTCGTGGCGTCCCGTTCACAGAAAGAAAATACTCTACCAACATGGCTGTCATGGATTAGGAAGGCAGGGCTCCATATGGATCCCCTCTTCCATTCCATGGCAGCCATAGTGGGGAGGGGAGCAGCTGCGCCCCTGCAGTGAAAAGGTAAGTGGGATTGGGGAGGGATAAAAAAAAGCAGGGTCGTGTGGGGGGAAGATGGTGGGTAGGGGAGCTGGCCATCAGGCAGCATCGTACGCAGGCTTTCACTGGTAGTGTCAGCCCACATTCCTAGACACCTGATTGTACATAAAACGACACAGGTCATTCCTTTTCCAAAGGGTACTCTGCCAACCAGATCGCCCTTTGTCGCAACTCCATGCCAAAAGCATAGTGTACTTGTGCCCTGTTGCATCAATAGCCTGATCCTCAGCACCCGCACTCCTCATGGTGTAGAGCAGGTTCAAAGGCCACTAGATACCCACTCGACCAACGCAGTGACGGCAAAGTCACTGGAGCACAGAGGCAGCATTTAAGGTATGCCTCCTGTACAAACTGCATTGATCATGAGTACCCTGCGCTGGTGTGAAACAGTTTATTGAGAGGTCACCCTCAACACAGAGAGTTCCTTTCCTCCCCACTCAAGGCGTCATGAAACAAATGGTTTAATGGATTATTATATTCAGCCCTATCTCCAATTCATGTAATACCCCTTGGATCCCTCCCCCTGAGATACCAATAAGCCAAGAAGCAGGCCTGTTTACAGGAAATATATTTATGATTATTTGAATTAGATGTGAAGAAAAATCACACAAACTACACACGCCACCTTCCTTGTGGATCAAAATCAACTTCTTGTTAGACAAATGAATCATACAAATTAATTGGGGAAACACACAAATCACAGTACTTTATCTCAATTTCAATTCAAGAAATAATTAGCGCTGGTCAGTGAGCACAATTACAAATGTAGTACTCTGCGATTTCAATTTTCCTGCGTGCGTAAAAAAGGCTAGCAGTTAAGGTTCACACATTTGGGCAACTGCATATGGCAATTATTATTTCACCTGCAGTTTTGCTTTAAAATAAACACAGGGTGATTTAGTGTTTTTGTTTTTCAGACCCCGCCCCATACTTTGGTCTGGATTGGGGAAGTCTGACAGAAATATTAGGATGATTGAAGAAATTTGGATTTCAGACCCCCTCCACTGAAAGGCCTCTGCTAGGGGAAAGTTGGACAAAAAGACAACTGATTTAAGAACAGAGACACCCCTCTTCCTTAAAGAAGTCGGGGTCAACAGGACAAAAAGGATTACCGAATTAAAGTACAGGCTATAGTTTTTCAGCGCACACTGGGAAGTGAGCTTTTTTAATTTAAAATTTTAACATAATTTACCCGTAGTGTTCTGTCAAATTAATATTTTTAGTTAAATAGGTTAAGGATTTATGCAGTTTTTCCCACCTTCCTGTTTACAGGGGAAAGGATTTAAGGCCGGCAGATTCCCTCACCTTTTGGTTGCAAGGGGTTCACATCTACTTACATGGAAAACCTCTGTTTAAAATTCAGGAAAGCCAGCTGCATTTCAGGACCCTCTGGAAAGATAGTGCAGGGGTCTGGTCACTCCACTCTCAGGGATGGCCCCCAGCACTCCACCGTAGGACCCAGTCAGCTTTTAGGCCTTCCAAGAAATAGACAGCTCCACCCAGATGCCCTCTCAGCAATCTCCTCTGGTGTTTCCTTGCAGCTGCTAGATGGTAACTTTCAGCATCTCTCTTGATGGTAATTTTAACAGCTCTCATTTGATGGTAATTTTTCAGCAGCTCTGTCCCTTCCCCATAGTGCATTCTACTTTATATAGCAGCGATGACCCCTTCAAGTTCACAATCTTGGGGGAGTGCCTTGCAAGAGGTATCGCAAATAGGATTGGACAGTTACCCTTCCCTTACACCCCCCCTGCCCCCAACTCCAGCCCAACTCTAAGGATTGGCTTAGAAGTCTGTATCAGACATATGGCAGATTCCATTTCCAATCCCCATTTGTTCTCATGTCACAATTTTGGCAAAAACAAGTTATGTATCAAAAATGTTGTGATTTACTAGCAACTGCCATAATATAGATATTTTCTGCTTTAGTTAATCAGGGGTAATTTAATAAAACAACAGCCAGGTCTGCACCATATTGCACGGCCGTGTGGCAATTTTCTGCTGTTTTTACAAAAAGCATAAGTCTTAGGAACAGACAATTTATTATCCATATTCCTAATTTCACCCTCCACCTTTTTGCCAACTCTTGAATCTGGGAAATTTTTAGATCAGCCAGGAACCTAGTTAAACTGGCCATTACAGTTCCCTAAGTCACAGGGGGTGTATTTTATATCACCATAATCAATGATCTGAAGAAAATGGCACATAAATAAAGAAAATCCAGCGTATGGTTGCTGAGAAAAATGTGTAAGTGATAATAGTCCTTTAAAACAAAGGGAATGTTCATAAATGTGCAAATATGAGCTTCCCTTCCTCCATGCCATTTGCTTCTCTGGCCCAGCTTGTAACCAGAGTTGTTATTAGTCTCTTTGTGTTTGGAGTTTGCTCTTTGAAGTGGGAGTTTCAGCCTCCCTTAATTGCAGCCCCTGGTTTCACACCTCCTTCTTACATTCTGGACATGCATCCGCCAAAACAATTGGTCTGCATATACTGCCTCTAGAGACAGCAAGTCTAAAGGACACTTGGTTTCCACACATTTCAGTCAAGCAACATTTTATTGTTTTTGTAAACCACTGGGATGTGAGCCAGGCTTTCCGTTGGGGGAGTCATTTGTGACATTTGTCCCACAGCAAGCAAACAAGGTCTGCCTTGGGCCTAAATGACAAAGTGTACTTTTCTTTTCAAGTGTTTTCCAGTATTTTGCATGTGAAGCATAATCTACCTTACTTTTTGTCAACACACACCATGGAGCTCATTACAAGGTCGGCAGGAACCCGCCGGTGCTACCGGCAGGTTGCCGCAACCTCGTAACACTGTTCTGCCGTCTGAGATCCCGGTGCCACTGGACATTACAACTCCTGGCGACCTGGGATGTCAGGCGGTAGAATGTGTAAGTCCCCATTCCCGTGGAGTGCCATAGGACTCCACGAGAATGGGGACATGGAAGCACCAGCACCATTGCTAACGGTGCTGGTGCATCTGTGAAAAGCATGCCTGCAGAGGGCGGTGCTCCCGGCAGGTCAACCCGCCGACAGCAGCAGGCCCTGCAGGCATTTTCATAGTCTTAGGGTCCGGAAAGGGTGCTGGTATGTTGTTACCGGCACCCTTAATTATGGGCCACCAGACTTGGAATGAGGCCCCATGTCTTTTCCCTTACATCTTTATGTTGGCAGGGGGACTTTTTTCTGATGTCGTGGTTTAACTTGTAAACATACATGCAATGCCGTTTTTTGGGTCAGTGTTTAAAAATCCTGTTTTTCATGTGAAAGGGACATTTGAATTTCTTCTATATTTGTGAATTAAAATGCTCCTTTTCCTTTTGTAATGGCAGTTAGGCCTTTTCGCATGGCCCTTCCTTGTGTAACTTGCAGAAATGCCACAGTTTGCCTTAATAGGGCAATTTCTGGTCTGAAAGTGTTGTTATAAGTTCTGGCAGGTCAGTTCCCCAGTGGGCCCTTCAGTTTGATTGGTACGGGCCTTTGATTACACCCCATCAAATGGCAGGGTAATCTCTAAGAATAAGATATGTCTGAGTTTAGGCATAGCACACAGCGCTACTTATGATCATGACTGCCACATCCCATTCGTCACAGTAATGGCCCTCAAGGTATGGGCCTCAGAAGAATCAAGGGCTGAGATGGCCCCAACAGGGTTGGACCTGTGCAATGCAGGCTGGACACATATGACAGAGGTAATTATTTAAGCTCAGTGCAGAGATACAAAACTCCCATAAGGCAACATCTATCATTAGAAATCCTGTTTGACAGCAATATGTACTATTCCTTATGCTGACTCCTTTAATACACAAGACTTTTTAAATGTATTTTACCAGAAATGTAAACAGTTCATGCAGCAGTACAGTCTGCATTAGTCACCTCAAATGCATTGCAAATTGTGGAATACTCTATTCAGGTAAACTACTGCCAGAAGCTCTGCTATAGTAATAGCAGATGCAAGCTAGATTTGAGCTTTTAAAAATGCTGCCATAATACATTCAAAGTAGTCAAGAAAAATGGCACGTTATTGCTATTTTGACCAATTAATTTGAGCATCGAGCATTAGACGTGCACAAGCAGTTGCATAATATGCATAATATGCCTTTTATATCTATGACATGCACCTTGAAAACATGTGAAATGTTACTTGTTAAGTTTTCATAACCATGAATATATCTGTAGTTTATAATGCTAGCGTGTGCTGCCCCTATTTTTAGCAACAGTCCATTTTGCATAATAAATGGGTTGTGTACTATTTTATTGTGTATGACCTAGTTGGTAATGATTAAAAGCCAAAACGTGTGTCAAAATCTGACCATTTGATCCATTTTGTTTTATTTGTGCTTAAAGTTACAGTTGCTAAAGTAGGGTGAAACCCCAAGTGTACCATATTTACCAAAAGTGTCAAAAACGAAAAAGGCACCATAACCTGTTCTTTGGATGGTGCCCACTCTGGGGAGGGGTAAGGCGGTGGTCTGCAATCACCTGTTAGCTCTCCAGAGCAGAGGCCCATTGGAAAACTAATGATATACATATCAGTCTGATATTGCCTAAATAGTCAGTCCAGCACCAACACCCTCTCTGCCCCTTTGCCCACCTCAACAAAATTCTAAACTTTGCTACTGGAAGTCCATAAATCCCCCCCCATTTATTCCTCAGCTCGCCCATTCCATAATGGATTGATCTCCATACAACACAGATCTCTATTCAGAACTATGTACTCTTAAGAAAGCTAAACGCCTCCTCGAAGTCAAGTGGTTGAAACATCCTATGAGGGCGAACAAGGAGCTTTGGAAATCCCTAGATAAAGTTACAAACTTCAAATAACAAACAAAAAATAACTTTTTAAACACTCAAATTGACTCAAAATAATCCTTAAAACTCTTCCAGATATTTAAATCACTGGAAAAGCCGGAAGCCCTTATCACCACCCACACACCATCAGCCGAGACTGTGTGGTAGTTCAGGATGCTTTCGAAGACAAAATTGGTAATGCCAGGGACAAGGTCTCGTCTGCTCAAATATCTCAAAAACGAAGTCATAACCCTTACTTACCCTTGCAAGGTCAAGATACGCTCTCACAATTTTCCCTACTTCCTATATCAGTATCCGTAATACATAGGGCTCGTGGCTAAAACCTGATCTACCCAGGAAGGTCAATAATTGAAATAACAACAAATGATCAGGGTGACCGAATGTGGTGCACACACTTCAATAACTCATTCCATCCATATGACGGACGCCATTCTTTTGAGGTTGGGTAAAATGAATTTTAGTTTTTACTAATTGCTTCAATGCATACATGAGTATTGGGACAAGGTTATAGCAGGACATCCATTACTGAAGATACAGTTTCCTAACATAATACATTAACATTTTCGTCCATGAATTTTGGCCTGGACGTACATTTCAAACAAAAATAAGTCCCCTATAGCACTTTGGGATCATGGTTTGTTTGTTTGTTTATTCATTTGTTAAGCGCACCAGACTCGTAAGTAAAAGGGCGCGACGACAAGGAAATGCAAGGCTTACATAGTTACGTATACACAGGTTGCAGAATTTACATATAGCAAGATGAACAATTTTTGCATGACGACAGGATATATACAATATGAACAAAAGGACTGAAGCAAAGGTACATGCACTAAGGATATAAAACTTATATGGTTACATAAACACAGGCTACAATATATACATAAAGAAAGAATATAGCAAGATATACAGTTTTCTTAATTGCAGGCTAGTGTTCTCAGGGGAGAGGGTGATGGGAGGCTAAGGATTGGTGGCAGTGATGTGTTTTATTAAGTTTTTCCTGAAGAGTGGATATGGTTGGTCAGCTCTCAACTCCTGGGGCAGTGAATTACAGCTTGGTGATCAAATTGAACGCAAAACATAATGATGTAAAACACATTACAACAATTACAGTGTTGACATTTAACACTGGGAAGGGGGAATGTCAACAGAAACGTGTTTTGGCCAATTGAGAGCTGATCTATTCTGCCGAGGAATGGATGGCCTTCATCAGGATGGAGAAGAATACTAGGTGAAGGGTCCTGTTTCTCTCTGTCAGAAATTGAACAGAGATGGATGTGTGAGAGTGTGTATTCGTTCGGGTACTTATTGGCTTAATGTATATGTTGCATTTAATGCTTATTCATTAAAAAAAGGGTATTTTCCTCCATGAGGAGGGAGATAGTGATTTTTACCGTGTTCTTGTATTTTCACACAATGTTTTCAAGAAATACACTTCAAGTTATGGGTGCAGAGGATGGCGTAATGCTGAACCTTCTTGCTGCGGGGTTCCTGTGAGTGAACGGTGGTTATGGGGCTGTCTTTCCCACTGAGCACAGATAGTAGTTGTGCTGCCCATATACAAAAATGTAGGATAGTGCTCCAAAGGTATTGCACTAGACATTGGCTTATTACTGGGACAATTCTTACCCTGTGTGTTAGTCTTGGCGGGAACATTTGATGGTCCCCTTCAAGGTACCCTTTTTTCAACAAATAAGCATTAAATGCAACACATAAATTAATCCAACAAGTACCCGAACAAATACACACTCTCACACATCCATCTTTGTTCATTTTTTGACAAAGAAAACAGGACCCTTCACCTATTCTTCTTCTCCGTACTGATGAGGGCCATCCATTCCTCAGCAGAATAGATCAGATATCAATTGGCCAAAACATGTTTGTGTTGACATTTCCCCTACCAGTGTCAAATGTCAACACTAATTGTTGTAATGGGTTTTACATCATTATGTTGTGCGTCCAATTTGATCACCATGATCCCAAAGTGGCTTTTTGTTTTTGTTTGAAATGTATGTCTAGACCAAAATGCATGGACGATGTTAATGTATCATGTTAGGATACTGTATCTTCACTATTGTATGTCCTGTTATAACTTTGTTCCAATACTCATGTATGCATTGAAGCAATTGGTAAAAACTAAAATTAATTTCACCCAACCTCAAAATAATGCATCCATCAGCAAAGGACGGCTCCAGATCGTATCTCCAGGTATCCGCAGGAGAAGCAAGAAGCCAACACCCACCAAAAAGTAAGTGTGGCAAGGGTAGGGACTGAAGCGTAACTGTGGTCTAGTTCAATTTAGAAAGTGTGCCCAATAACGTAACTGTGGTGTAGCTCAATTTACAAAGTGTGCCTAATAATCATCATTGTGACAAAGTTGAACTTAGAAAGTGTGCCTAATAGGGTAACTGTGGTCTAGTTCAATTTAGAAAGTGTGCTTAACAATCCCCATTGTGCCAAAGTTGAACTTAGAAAGTGAGCCTAATAGTGTAACTGTGTTCTAGTTCAAGTTAGAAAGTGTGCCTAATAGCGTAACTGTGGTGTAGCTCAATTTAGAAAGTGTGCCTAATAATCCTCATTGTGCCAAAGTTGAACTTAGAAAGTGTGCCTAATAGAGTAACTGTGTTCTAGTTCAATTTAGAAAGGGTGCCTAATAGTGTAACTGTGTTCAATTTGGAAAGTGTGCCTAATAGCATAACTGTGATCTAGTTCAATTTGGAAAGTGTGTCTAATAGGGTAAATGTGATTTAGTTCAATATAGAACTTGTGCCTAATAGGGTAAATGTGATCTAGTTCAATTTAGGAAGTGTGACTAATAGGGTAAATGTGATCTAGTTCAATATAGAAAGTGTGCCCAATAGTGTAACTGTGGTGTAGCTCAATTTACAAAGTGTGCCTAATAATCCTCATCGTGGCAAAGTTGAAAGTGTGCCTAAAAGGGTAACTGTGGTCTAGTTCAATTTAGAAAGTGTGCCTAATAATCCTCATTGTGACAAAGTTGAATTTAGAAAGTGTGCCTAATAGCGTAACTGTGATCTAGTTCAATTTAGAAAGTGTGCCTAATAATCCTCATTGTGACAAAGTTGAACTTAGAAAGTGTGCCTAATAGCGTGGCTGTGGTCTAGTTATCATGAATAACATCATCCTGTGGTACTGTTTAACCGGGAATCTGTGAATAATCTCACCTATAATATAGTTGAATTTTGAAATTGTGAATAACATCTTCATGTGGTATAGTCGATTTTTGAAAGTGTGAATAATCTCACCCTGTGGTACAGTTAGGTGGTGCGAACAATATCATCCTGTGGTATAGCTGAACTTTGAATGTGTAAATAATCTCACCCTGTGGTACTGATTAATTTAGAAGGTGTCAATAACCTCACCCTGAGGTATAGTTAGGTGTTGCGAATAATATCATGCTGTGGTATATTTAAACCTAGAAGGTATGAACAATATCATCCTGTGCTACAGCTGAATTAGAAAATGTTCCTAACTGTGGTAAAGGTCAACTTAGAAAATGAATAACATATTCCTGTGGTACAGTAGATCTCAGAAAGTGTCCCTAACTGTGGTATAACTGAACTTGTAAAATGTGAATAATTCATCCTGTTGTATAGTTGAACGTAGAAAATGTGAATAAGCGCACCCTGCAGGATACTTAAACATAGAAAGTGTGAACAATATAATCCAGCGACATAGTTGAACCTGAAATCTGTGAATAACCTCACCCTATTGGTATAGTTGAACTTAGAAGATGTGAATAATATCATCCTGTGCTATAGTTGAACTTAGAAAGTGTGAATATTCTCAGCCAGAGGTACAGTTGAACTTAGAAAGGTGAACAATATCATCCAGTGGTATAGGTGACCTTTAAAGTGTGAATAATATCTCCCTGTTGTACAATTGAACTCAGAAAGTGCAAATAATATCAACCTGTGCAACAGCCGAATTAGAAAGTGTACCTGACTGTGGCATAGGGAAACTCAGAAAGTGTGAATAATATCTTCCTGTGGTTCAGTTGAACCCAGAAACTGTCCCTAACTGCAGTACAGGTAAACTTAGAAAGTGTGAATAATATCCTGTGGTACAGATGTGGTATAGCTGAACCTTGGATCTGTGATTAATCTCACCCTATGGTATGGTCGAACTTAGAATGTGTGAATAGCTCAACCTGGGATCTGTGATTAATCGCACCCTATGGTACAGTTGAACTTAGAATGTGTGAATAATTTCATCCTGTGGTATAGGTAACCTTTAAAGTCTGAATAATATCTTCCTGTGGTACAAATGAACTTAGAAAGTGCGAATAATATCAACCTCTCCTACAGCCGCATTTGAAAGTGTGCCTAACTGTGGTATAGGTAAACTTAAAAAGTGTAATTTCTATCTTCCTGTGGCTCAGTTGCACTTAGGAACTGTCCATTACCGCGGTATAGGTAAACTTAGAAAGTGTGAATAAATAACACCCTCTGATATAGTTGAACTTAAATAGTGTGAACAAAATCACCCTAAGCCAACTGTAACATAGTTCAAACTTAGCCACGCCATGAGTCCACCAGACCAACCAAGGTCCCCCGAAAGAGACCCGCTCGCACCCGTCCCCCCACCTCTTGCCCTAACTCTGTTCCCCGCCCTCCCCAAACCATCCCGCCCTCCACCTCATCCTCAGCCCACTCCCTATCCAACTCCCAAGACAGAAGAACCACCCCATCCCAAACCAGCCCACCCACCACCACATTCTCGGCCCACTCGCTGCCCAACCCTCAAACCAGAAGAACCATCCCAACCCACCCCAGCCCACCCTCCACCTCACTCCCACCCACTCCCTTTCCAAACACCAAGCCAGAGGAGCCCGATGGCGAGCCAACCATCCTAAAATCCCTGTTCCCTCCCATCCCATCCCCTCCACCCACCTGCCCCCTATCACCATGCCCGCACCCCCGGCCCCCCAACTAGCGGCCATCCCATCCCCTCCACCCACCCACACACTATCACCATGCCCGCACCCCCAACCCCCAACTAACGGCCCCCCACACTCCCAAGCACACCCAGCCCCGCATCCACCCCCTCCCCTTTCCTCTCATCAACTCCCCCAAAACATCCTTGTCCGACCCCTCTCCTTCCCCTCCCTAAAAACTGCATGTCTCGCCCTGGCAGGAACAGTTGCCGCATCCCTTTCACCTTCCGACCCCCTACCCTCTCTCACACACCAAACGCAACAAAAACCCTGAAAAGAAAACGCACCTGGTCTCCCTCAATCTCTCAATACTCCTCGCCACTCTTGTCTCAACCCACCACCTCTTTCTCCCATTCTCAATCATCACCTGCCTCCCCCCTCCCTCTCCCTGCCTGAAACCCCTTTCCCTTGAATTCTCACCAACCACAACTGGAACTCCTAACCCCCTACACCCCACCTTCAAGTTCCTTGTCCTGAATCCAACCAACCTCACACAACCGTCCAACCCCACTCCCCCAACCTCCAACACCTCGACAGCCCACCTACTCTTCCCATCGACCACCCCCCTCTCTCTCGCCCCAGTTCCCACTCTCTCCCCTCACCACCCTCCCCCAGCACTCCTCCCACCCACTCCCCCTCTCCTCACATCCTCCACCTCTGCAACCTCCAGATCATCTGCCTGTACTGAAGTAAAATGCATCTTTTTAATGCCCGATCTGTAGCAAGAAACAGATACAGCATCTTCGACCTCCTCGCCTCAGACAAACCAGACCTAGTCTTTATCACAGAAACCTGGTTCTCCGACGACTTTGCTCCTATCGCCAATGAAGCCTTCCCCCCAGACTAAACCCTCATCCCACTCAACCGACCCTCTAAAGGAGCAGGAGTATCAATCGCCTTCAAGTCACACTTCTCTGCCTCAATCATCGAGAGCCTGCCAACCATCCCCTCCTGTGAATCGCTTCTCGTCAAATTATCCCTCCCCCCAACATTCTCCCACAGCTTCCTACACATTTACAGACCCCATGGCTACGACAGACAATTCCCAAGCAACCTCTGCGACTCGATAGCCACCATCCAATTAAACCATGGCACCCTCACTCTTCTAGGAGGTTTCAATATCTGGCTTGACATCGCCACCAACCCTATGACCCACTGTCTGGTCGACTGCCTAGATGCAATTAACCTCCATACCCACATAAACGGCCCGACTCACTATAAAGGACACACCCTTGATGCCATCTTCAGCTCCCACGACCAGATACACCTTAACCCCCACAGCCCTTTCATCTGGTCCGATCACTTCATTGTCCCTTTCAACATTCGCTCAACCGCCCCCTCCCGACACCCAAACCAGAACCTCCAAATCTACGCAAATGCTGGAAGCAACTAAAAATCACTCCCGACCTAGCCGACGCGCTCATTCAGTCTCCTCCCCCTACCTCCGCACGCAATGAACACTTAACCACCGAAGCCTTTGACTCGTGGCTCAATACCTCATTAATCCCGCTCACCCCCACTTGCCAATCATTCTCTCGCCATGGCCCTTTTCCAAGATGGTTTACACCAGAACTGAAGACCGCAAAACTACTATATAAATCCCTCAAACGCAAATGGCGGAAAGATAAAACCACTCTGAGTAGATCCACCTTGGCCCGGCACCATCGCCACTACAAAGCCGAAAGCAAAAAAAGCCCATTACAACTCTCGAATCCTGAACTGTGAAAACCCCAGCAAGGAACTCCACAAACTCATCTCTGAATTCACCAAACCATCATGCACCACCACCCAATCGCCCCATCTCAATCTCTGTGCGACTCACTCTCTCGCCACTTCACTTCTCTCCTCTTGCACCCACCCTACCTGCCAACCCACCACATGAAACTGCTACCCAACCGACCTTCGACTCGACCTTCGACTCGTTCACACCAATATCAACGGACCAATTTTTCAAACTTCTCTCTGCCCGGAAACCATCCGGCTCCCCGCTTGACCTCTGCCCAGCCTCAACCCTCAAAGAAATATTTGCATCCACCTGCGCAGGAGAATTTGCGAGAACCATCATAAATGACTCCCTCTCCTCGGTAATCTTTCCCGGCGTGTTCAAAACTGCTCATGTCAAGCCCCTTCTAAAATAAAACTTCCCTCGACCCTCTCGACCCCAAAAACTACTGCCCCATCTCAAACACTAGGTTCCTTGCTAAACTCATCGACCGAATCGCCTACTCCCAACTAAATGCCTTTGTCGAAGCCAACAACCTCCTAGACGCTGCTCAATTAGGTTTCAGACCCCGACACGGAACCAAAACCACCCTGACCTCAATCTGGGACGACCTTAAAAACACTGCAGACTCTGCAGGGTGTGCTGCACTAATCCTTCTTGACCTATCCACCGCCTTTGACACAATCAATCACTCAATCCTCCTCAACCACCTCCACTCCCTAGGAATCTGTGCAAACGCTCTCAAGTGGATAGCATCCTACCTCAACAATAGGAAGCAAATAACCCCACTCTCCACCTTTGCTTCTGCCGCCCGACAAGTCAACACCGGAGTTCCACAAGGAGCATGCCTATCAGCCCTCCTGTTCAACCTCTACATGGCCACCCTGCCACGAATAATCCGCTCACACAATATCCTGTGCTACAACTACGCCGACGACACCCAACTAATCCTAAAACTCCTTAACTCAAAACCCAGCTGCCAACCCGACCTTGCTGCCTGCCTTCTTCACATTGATCACTGGATGACCACAAACCACCTCCTTTTAAACCCCACCAAAACTGAAATCATGGAGTGTGGCAACACCGAACTTCTTCCACATCCTCTACCATGGCCATCATCCATGGGCAATTCCCCGACAACCTCAACCTCAGTAAAAAACCTTGGATGCACTCTCGACTCTGACCTAACCCTTACGCATCAAGTCAACAACGTCTTCAAGTCCTGCCACTACCACCTCAAAATTCTTAGGCACATTTTTCAATACCTCTCTTTTCCCAACAGACTCACTGTGGTCCAATCAATTGTAATGTCAAGACTGGACTATGCTAACCCCCTCTACCTCAGAGTCCAAGCATACCACCTGACTAAACTACAAAGAGCACAAAATGCTGCAGCCAAACTGCTACTCGCACTAGGCCTAAGAGATCACACCTCCCCAGCATTCAAACTCTCCACTGGCTCCCGGTTGCTCGAAGGGTGACCTTCAAAACCTTATGCATCTCTCACAAAGGAATGCATAAAACTGGACCTCAATACCTTCAGGACAAACTAAAACCTTACCATCCACCGCACACTCTAAGATCAAGCTCTGCCTGCCTCCTAATGATACCAAAAACCAACACAGTCAGGCTGGGTGGATCATCATTTTCAGCTTGGTCCCCACACTGTGGAACTCACTTCCACCCCCGCTCCCTGCCTCGTCGCGCCTTGAAACACTTGTGTATAGGCGCATTACAAATGCCATATCATATCATATCATATCATCTGACTCACCGAAGACCTCATGTCTTTCTGCAAATTACTGAACACGTGGCTCTTCCCTTAAAATTCGACTCTTAGCACAAACAGTATAAACAGCCACATTAGACAGAAACCCAGGGTTGCTGAATCAAAATAACAATGCAGCATAAAGACTCGATCGAGGAAATGGAAAACTAAAATGGATAAACTGAGTAGAACGAATGAAGTGGATGAAAGGAACAAAATGGATGAAACGTATGAAATGTATGAAGTGGATGAAACAGATGTAGTGGATGAAACGGATGAAGCAGATGGGATGGATAAAACAGATGGAATGGATGAAGAAGATAGAACGGAAGAAGTGGATGAACGGATGAAATGGATGGAACAGATGAAGTGGAAGGAACGGAAGAAGTGGATGAACGGATGGAGCGGATGGAGTGGATGGAGCGGATGGAACGGATGGAGTGGATGGAGTGGATGGAACGGAGGAAGTGGATGAAACGGATGAAGTAGATGGAACAGATGCAGTGGAGGGAACGGACGAAGTGGAGGGAACGGAAAAGTAGATCGAATGCGTGGAAAGGACTGAGTGGATGGATAAAGTGGATAAAGGAATGAAATGGATGCAAAGGGTGAATGATTTGAACAGAAGGAGTAGATGGAACAGATGGAGTGGATAGAACCGATGGAGTGCATAGAACCGATGGAATGGATAAAATGGATGGATCGGATTGAACGGATGGTGAGTATTGAACGAATTGAGTGATTGGAGCGAATAAAGTGAATGAAACGGATGGAACGGAGAGCTCGCTGGACCAAGTCTACAGATCAGAACGAACAGATGGAGTGGATGGGGCAGACAAAGCGGGTAGAGCAGACGAAACAAATGGAACGGAGCGGACGTACTTGTTGGAATTAATGGAATGGATGGTATAGATGGAACCAAAGGAATAGATGGAACACAAGTTTGAACAGATGGAGCAGATGGGAATGGAAGAAATGGATGAAGTAGATAGAACGGATGAAGTGGATGGAACAGATGAAGTGGATGGAACAGATGAAGTGGATGGGACGAATGAAGTGGATGGAACGGATGAAGTGGATGGAACCGATACAGTAGTTAAAATGGATGGAACGGATGAAACACATAGCGTGGATGAAACGGATGGAGTGGATGGAACGGATGGCGTGGAGGGAACGAAGGGAGTGGAGGGAACGGATGTAACAGAGGTCACGGATGTGACGAGCATGAACTGGTGTGACGAGGATGAACGGTTGGAATGGATGTAACAGGGATGGAACGGATGGGGGGATGGAACGGATGGGGTTGGAATGAAACGGATCGAGTGGGGATGGAACGGATCGAGTGGGGATGGAACGGATCGAGTGGGGACGGAACGGATCGAGTGGGGACGGAACGGATCGAGTGGATGGAACAGATGGACTAGATCGAACAGATCGTGTGGGTGGAACAGATGGACTAGATCGAACATATGGAGTGGATGGAAAGGATGGAGTGGATGGAACGGATGGAACAGACAAACTAGATCGATCGTGGATGGAATGGATGGAGTGTATGGAACAGATGGAACCGACAGAGTGTATGGAACAGATGGAGTGGATGGAACAGATGGAGTAGATGAGTGGATAGAACGCATGAGTGGATTGAACGGATGGACTAGATAGAACAGATGGAGTGGATGGAATGGATGGAGTGGATGGAGTGGATGGAGTGGATGGAGTGGATGGAGTGGATGAAACAGACGGAGTGGAAGGAACAAACGGAGTAGATGGTAGGGATGGAACGGATAGAACGGATGAGTAAATCGAACGGATGAGACAAATGAGAAGATTGAACGAACAGAAAGGATGAATAGATTTAATGAATGGAACAGATGAAAAGGATGGAATAGATGGAACGAATCGAGGGGATGGAACGGATGCAATGGATGAAACGGATATAGTAGATGGGTTGGAACAGATGGAGTTGATGAAACAAATGGAGTAGATAGGAACACAAGGAGTGGATGGAACAGATGGAGTAGATGGAACAGATGAAGTGGATGAAACAGACAAGAGTGGATGGAACAGATAGAGTGGATGGAACAGATGAAGTGAACGGAACAGTTGGACTGGACGGAACAGATGGAGTGGATGGAACAGATGGAGTGGATGGAACAGATGGAATGGGTGGAACAGATAGAGTGGATGGAATGGATGGAACAGATGGAGTGGACAGAACACATCGAATAGATAGGAACGGATGGAGTGGATGGAACAGATTGAGTGGATGGAACAGATGGAGTAGATGGAACAGATGAAGTGGATGGAACAGATGGAGTGAACGGAACAGTTGGAGTGGACGGAACAGATGGAGTAGATGGAACAGATGGAGTGGATGGAACAGATAGAGTAGATGGAATGGATGGAACAGATGGAGTGGACTGAACACACCGAGTCGATGGAACGGATGGAGCAGATGGAACGGATGGAGTGAACGGAACAGTTGGACTGGATGGAACAGATGGAGTGGATGGAACAGATGGAAAAGATGGAGTGGATGGAACAGATGGAGTGGGTGGAACAGATAGAGTGGATGGAATGGATGGAACAGATGCAGTGGACTGAACACATCAAGTAGATAGGAACGGATGGAGTGGTGGAACAGATGGAGTGGACTGAACACATCGAGTAGATAGGAACAGATGGAGTGGATGGAACAGATGGAGTGGATGGAACAGATGGAGTGGATGGAACAGATGAAGTGGATGGAACAGATAGAGTGGATGGAACAGATGGAGTGAATGGAACAGTTGGAGTGGATGGAACAGATGGAACAGATGGAGTGGATGGAACAGATGGAATGGATGGAACAGATGGAGTGGACTCAACACATCAAGTCAATGGAACGGATGGAGCGGATGGAATGGATGAAGCAAATGGAACGGATGAAGCAAATGGAGCGGTTAGAGCGGATGGAGCGGATAGAGTGGATGGAACGGATGGAGCGGATGGAATGGATAGAGCGGGAGGAACGGATGGAGCGAATGGAACGCATAGAGCAGATGGAACGGACTGAGTAGATGGAACGGATTGAGTAGAAGGAACAAGTGGAGTGGGGGCGGAACATATGGAGCAAATTGAATGAATAGGAAGGATAGAATGGATAGAACACATTAAATGGATGAGAAGGACGAAATGGGTCTACGGAATGGATGAAGTAGATCACGTGGATGAAGGGTTGAATGGACGCAAGGGATAGAAGGACTATCAGATTAAATAGATGTAACAGACGATATGGATGAACAGACGAAGTGGAATGAACAGACAGAGTAAATAAAATGGAAAGAATAGATGGCTCAGATGGAGTACTCAATCTCAAGCACTTTGCTGATAACCACCATACCACACTACCACGCTTACTCTCTCCTATACACTGCCACTCAACTAGAACACAGCGATACTATGACACATTCGGTATAGCTGTTCTTATACTAACACCCGCCACATACTCCTCATCATCCTAATTAAACACAGCTAGCACAGACAGCTAGCTTATGCGTCTCCTCAGGCCTAACACAGCCAGAATTCAGTCTGGGTGTCCACTCTCCAGAATTGAACACATACAACTGACCGCCCCACCACCTCACCTACCGCTATGAAGCAGCTATCGTGCAACTGCCACACTGGCTGCACACATATCCGGTGCACCCATGCACATTATGACTCTCTATCTCTCTACTGACTTGAACTACGGTTCCCAAGGGTGTTCAACCTACCAGCGCTTTGAGATCATACCAATGATATATAAGGCGCTATATAAATGCCAAATAACATAACATATGGATTGAATGAGTTATTGAAGTGTGTGCACCACGTTCGGTCACCCTGATCATTTGTTGTTATTTCAATTTCTATCTCAGTATTATCATCCTTCAGCATGGAGCTGTGTTTGCCCCCCTCCTGACTCATGTAGTCAACTCCTCTTTTCGTGACAAACATATTCCACCTTCCATCAAAGCGGTTACCTTGACCCCTCTACCCAAATAAATTGACTGTGACCGTAGAGACCCAACAAATCTAAGACCAATCACAAACTGCTACTTTCTTTTGAAACTTCTGGATAAAGTACCAACGACACAATTCCAATCTATTGTGGAGACTAACAACATACTGCATAGGGGTCAATACGGTTTTAGGCCAGCCCATAGTACCGAAACAGGGTTATTGGACTTACAATCCCACATGCTGAGGATCACGGAGAAAGGGAAGACCGGTCTACTGGTCCATTTGGACTTCTCTGAAGCTTTTGACCTGTTAGATCACCAACACCTTCTGAGTGCTCTTGATTCTATTGGAAACTGTTCCAAAGAAGCAGTTGAGTGGTTTGAATCATTTCTGACTCATCAAGTATCCAGAATTCACAGAGAGGATAATTTCTCCCCACCAGCTTCCAACTGATGTGGGGTACCACAGGGAGCCTGTTTACCACCGGTATTTGTCAACATCTATGTCTAGCCCCTCTGTTCCCTTCTGGAGAATCCAGGCCTATTTTTCACCAACTATGCAGACGATATGCAACTGGGTCTGGAACTCAGTGGGGTTTTCTCCCAAGAGTCCACAAGGCTCTGCTCCCTACAGAACCTGATTGAATCCTGGATGTCTCAAAACTGGATGTGTATAAGTGGAGGAAAGACCAGGCTCCTGATCTTTGGCTCTCACCAGGATAGATGTAAGCTCAGTGCCAAATATGAAAATGTCCCTCTTAACGACACCATCATCCCAGTTCAGAATAAGGTAAAGACACTGGATGTCATTCGCAAATCCTCTCTCAATGCCGATGAATACATCAACCTGGTTGGCAGAAACTGTAATTATTATCTTCGCATGCTAAGAAACATCAGGCAACTCCTAACAGAGAAAAACTGTGCCACCATCGCTCGCGCTACCATCTTGCAGCAGGTGGATTACTGTAATGTTTTACTACTAGGGGCAAACACAAATAGTCTAAAAAGATGCTAGTACATTCAAAATGACACTACATGAATTATAAATAATATCTCTTGGAAGGAACACATCTCAAAGTATTGAAGATATCTTCATTGGTTGTCGATATAAGACCATATCAAATTCAAAGCATGTACCCTTGGTCACCGCTGTCTCGATGGCAATGCTCCTTCCTACCTAAAATCCGTAATTTTCCGTCACTACTCTCCTCTGACCTCAGCCAGATTTCCTGTCCGGTAATTAAATGGTCCAGAGGTCCGGGAAGATCTTTCCCAGTCCGTGCAGCTGAGCTCTAGAATTCCCTTCCCTCTAAAATGAGACTAGAAGAAAATGTGCTCACTTTCAGGAAAACCCTAAAAACTATGCTGTCTAAGTAACTTGGCCTCTCACCCTACTGTTATAGTTGAACCTGCTCTGTTCTGTTTCTCTTCTTGTTGTCTTTTGTGTATATGTGCGCCCTGATGTCTGCTGGCTTTCGGCACGTTAGATATAAATAAAGAGTGCATCTCCAAGTCTTCAAATCTATCCACGGCTTTAGCATCTCCTTACGGTCACTCTCTCTATCCTCAGGTACTCACATACTCACACACCTTACTCCAGCCCTTCACACATTCACTTTGTTCCCTGTCTCCCTTCTGGTGCCATCCACTCCTGCACGTCTGCCTTCCTTGCCCCTGGAACTCTCTTCTTGCATACATAAAAAGATAGCACTGCTATCTCTGCTTTCAGATCTGTACTTCAACCCTATTACCTGTCCCTTCAAAGTAACAATAGCCACACCACCCAACTGAGTCTCACTCATGCCCCACTGTAGTTACTGTAAATATCTGTATATTCTGGACTAAATTTGTTCGTCAGTGCTCTCTCCAGTCTATGCCACCATTGTAATTTCCCCTTAAACAATTGGACGTCAACCTACACATGTATCACTTTGTTCTTATATAAGGCACCCTGCAAAGGGATTGCTTCAGATACTGTTGTATTTTCCCATACAACGTTTCTGCTACAATTATCCAATTTCTTCAATAAATACTAACATAAATAAAATAGCTGTGCCATGAATGCCATTGTTTTAGGAGCATTTAGCAACCACAATATTTCTACACATTACTTATTGTGTCTTAAAGCCTGAGAGTCAACCTAAAGACATATCTGGTATCAATCACCTTAAAGTGTTGGTGCCTTCCTGTTTTCCTGCCCTTTTCTCTACTTAAGCAACCCTCCAGCGTCTTTTCCTTTGCAGTTGGTAAGCAGGTGAAAGTGGATCTAAGTCACCTGGCCTAAGCCCCACTCACCCTCTAAACCCTGCCTCTTGCTTTCTGCTCTTAACTCTTAGGTCAAGGGTGACTCTCACATGGGCACCCGAAGTGAATGGCAGATGTAGAAAAGGGCAATTCCAGTTGAACCCGGAGGTCCCAGGGCCCAAACTCCAGCTCAGAGAAAAAGGTAAGCACGCTCTGACATGTGTTTTCTCCCTCCATCCCCAGAGGCCATGACCAGCATCACCAGGCAATGCCAACATCACCCCTTCTCTAAGAAATGGACTCTGCAATGCAGCAACCTCACCCGCATCAGCCTCAAACCCATCAACACCCCCTCAGCATCCACAACACAGAAGTTGATGCTCGCCAACATCCGCTCAGCTTTCACCGATGCAGAAGACATCGCAAATCTCATCCCTACACATGACCTTGATGCCATCTTCATCACCTCCACTCACATCTTAGACATCCTTGTCCCCGACGGCTACAGCATCCAACACAGAGACCGGCCAACCAGGTCAGGCAGAGGCCTTGCAGTCATACACAAGGTGTCATGGTCCTGCACCAAACTTGATGACAACAACATTGGCTCATTCGAAGTCCTCTCCTACCACTTCCTGCTCTCCCTGATGGACACAGTCATCTTCCATCTCATCTACAGACCACCCAAACCCAACACCGCCTTTATCAGAGACTTCACCAACCTAGTCACCACCATGACCCTCATGCATGCAAACAACATCTTCCTAGGAGACTTCCACCTTCCAGGCAACACAGCCATTAAGCCGATGAAGTAAGCTCTCCTCAGCCTTCCTGATACCCTCAGCCTCAAACTGCACATGAAAGACCCAACACACGAGAAAGGTAACATCCTCGACCTAATCATCACTGTGCTGTCTTCCCTCCACTGCAACTCTCCTCTTCCACTTGACGGGTCTGAACACTGTAAGGAAGTCATAGTGGCAACAGTAAAGACAAACACAAGTGATCACAGTTCAAGGGTGTTTATTAAACTGTATAAATGGGTTGGAAAAATGCCTAATATAAACCTAAATCAAAGATGGGAGCAAGCTACGACCATCAAATAATAATAAGGCAGTCCTAGTAGCTTCTTGTCAGATAAAAGGGCCTATATTAAAAAAAAATAATAATATTGCCATTCCTTACGGCTAACTTCACAAAGAGTGTGGAATAATGTTCACAAGAAAAGAAAGAAGTGTCAACAGATGATAAGTCAGGATGTTATAGCCAGGGATCTCCCTTCCCCACATTTTTAGCATGGGACATGGCAGGACCTTTGAGCACAGCACACTCCTGGGCCTCGCCAGCACAAATTTACAGTTCCTTTCAACAGTGCCAGGACCTTCTGGGGCCAAGTCTCATTCCGTCAAAATCTCTTGCCTTAGAAGGCCTGCTGAACCATAACTAATAAACAAAATAAAAGTTCTGTTAGTAATCTTTCACGCTGGGCGATTGCTCTTTGCCCCTTGGATCCCCTTAGCCGGGCTCGGATCCTTCTTGCAACATTGGCCTCCCTCAATCGGTTACACTACGGCCTTTCACTCCAAACATAACACACAACAGTCTAACTGTCTTTTTCAACAACTATTCATTGCGGGCATCCCTCAGCTGGGTTTACAACCGTCGCCACAATGTTCAAAGAGTATATCATTGTATACTCCCAAGTTTTATCTATTAGCTTTTCCCTTGGCAGCCCTCTGTCGGGTTCACATAGCCATTCTAACACAGTTCAGTTTCAATCATTTCATCAGAAAAAGTTGGGGATTCCCTTCCCCCTTATTTCTTTCGGCACAGATCACACGACCCCTTAGGTTCTTCCCTTACCCTAAGTTCGGGTCTCAGTTCCACATTCAGGCTTTCCTTGAAGCCTCCCAGCCAGGTTTCATACAGTTTTCCTCCATGTGTCAAAGACTTTTGAGTGTACGAGGGGTTTCGCTCAACCCTAGAAGGACGACTTTGACGCTTCACACCAGCCTCTCTTAAGTCCTCTTGGTCTTTGTAATTTCCACCAAACAACAAAATCCAAAAGAGCTTCAGTCAGAGTCCTTTGAATGAGCACCCCGGGATGCCCGACTACTCTCCTTCTGAACCTTTTCGAGGATTTCTTTAAATTCACTTTACACAAGTTCATTGTTCAACAATGTTGTCGCCTGCAACCTTGGGCCCAGCACGGTTCGGTTTTATTATCTGTCTATTCCGACTCACCAGCTGTGCTGAACTGTTGGAGTTTTCTTGTCTCACGAGTCAAGAACGGCACCATGGCAGCAAGCACTTCTCCCCACTTTGACTATCAGCGTGGGAGGGCCTTGTGTGTCGCGGACACCTGTCACACCACACGCCAGCAGGGCTTCCCGGTCTTATGCTTTCCCTTTCAGAGGCTTTGTGGATCTGAGTTGCAAAGGGCAAGAGCAATTCCCTCTTAATCGTCCCTCCAGATCTCTTTGCCTTTCTCCTCTGCTTGAACTGCCAATCTGGAATGGCTGTTTCCTGGTACGTTTGGCCTTGCTCGAAGTGTGCTTTCGTGCTCTGCCTTTTATCTCTGTGGGGAAGGGAAAGGGCCAACAGTTGTGCATAATTATTAATTGCCTGACGATGCCTGACTCTTGTGTTGGGACATGTCAGGTAAATGACCCTGGTGTTGGTCCGTTGTCTGTCTTGGTGTATGAAAGTGCTCATGTTGGAAAAGGAGTGCAGGGGGTAGAACTTCTGTGCATCCTACAAGGTAAGATGGGGAAAAGATGTTATAAGAAAGGGGGTATCGCGTCTCACCTGTCAGTGTCCCACTTCCACTCGCTGAGGACCCCTCATCTAGGTGATCCTCCCGTACTGGTCCACCCCCCAAGAACTGTATCTAATAGCGATGGTTGTGTTCTGGCCACCTGGATGACAGATCCCTGGGGACTAGTCAGGGAGCCACCGTCCGGTTTCTCACACCACGTAGCTGTGCCTTTCAACATCCTGCACACGACTCCAGTCAAACACTCCCAGAAGAAACCCAGCAGACAAACCGTCAGGTCCTTCAAGAACTTCCCAGTGGAAGCCCTCACAGAAGACCTTGTCAACCTGCACCTTGCATAGACCGAACACCCTCAACCAAACTGCGACTCTCTACTGGAAGCACTCAACGCCACCCTCTCAGCCTCATCAACCGACACGTGCCTCTGAAAAAACACATCAGCAAACCAAAACCGTGAACAACCTGGTACATGCAATAAGTCAACCTCAGCAAAAGAGTCATCAGGAAAAAAGAGAAAACCTGGTGCTGCTCCAGGACTGCATCCAACCTGGCGCTCCTTATCGAACTCTGAGAAACCTGCCGACAACCAATCAACACAGCCTCCTACTATCAGAATACAATAGCAGAAGCTGACAACAAAAGCAGAGCCTTCTTCAAAGCGGTCAAGCAGTGTGTCAATCCACTACCCAACCTTGCCATACCAAACTCCATTGAAAAATCTACCACCATCAACACCTTCGTTAACAAAATCAGTAGGATTCGCCAGCACATAGACACCAGCTCTGCATCCACAAACCCAAGTCACGTCCCTCCTTGAGAAATCTCCACACCCTGGACAACATTCAAAACACTGTCGACAGAGGACCTGTCAGAAATCCTGGCCGCCTTAAAAGCCACATTGTATACAGATGACATCCTCCCAGCATCCATCCTCAAGACGCTCCCCGCAGAAGCTCTCCTTCCATACCTGGAGACCATCAACAGCTCCCTAACTCAAGGCACCTTCTCATCGACCCTAGAAACAGGATAAATCCTAACTCTACTAAAGAAACCCACTCAGGATCCTGACAGCCTACTTAACTATCACCCCATCAGCCATCTTCACTTCCTAGGTAAAATCATCAAGAAAGTGGTAGCCACGCAACTGCAGAAACACATCAACAGCAACAATCTCCTCCAAACCTACCAATTCGGATTCAGACCCAGATGCAGCATGGAGACAGCAACCATACAGGTGGTCAACAACACCCTCAGAATCCTTGACAACCCTCTACTTGAACTCTCGGCCGCTTTCGACACACTAGACCATCAGGCACTGACGGACACCCTACATTGGTGCATGGGGATCAGCAACCTTGTCCTATGCTGGTTCAAGTTCCACCTTGCCACCAGCAATTGTTCATATGACTCCTCTAGATTGCCAATGCTGCCCATCACCTATGGAGTCTTGCAGGGTACCCTCCTCTCCCCAGTGATCTTCAATCTATACATGCAGCTATTCGGAGCCCTCCTAGCCACACACAACATCCAGATCCACCAATACGCTTACGACACATAGCTATACCTCAAGATCGACTCCATCAAGGACATCCATTGCATACTTGAAGTTCAACCCGCCAAGACCGTATTCCTGCTCCTCACCAACACCACCGAACACCCAGACATACAGACCTGGCTATCAACCATGAATTCTAAAGGCTTCACACCCGAGCTCACCTCCTGTGCCAAGTCCCTCGAGTTCCACATGGACAAACACCTCTCCTTCCAGACACACATAACTAAGAAAACTCAGACAGCTTGGTATCAGCTCTTCCTCCTGCGAAAAGTCAAGCTCTTCCTCCCTCAGGACAGCTTTAGATCCACAGTTCAAGGACTGGTCCTAATCCACCTGGATGGGGGCAATGCACTCCTCGAAGGCCTCCCATCATCCTCTATTGTGCCCCTGAGAAGTGCCCTACACACGGCTGAACACCTCATCGAGGGTCTACGCAAATACAACCACATCACCCCAGCCCTCACTGACCTTCACTGGCTCCCACTGCATGCACAAATCACCTTCTAGTCTTGCTGCATCATCTATAAGGCAGTCACCCTCAAGTCACCCAGCTACCTTGCGCAGAAACTCAGCATCTCCGGCAGACAGCGCACCACCAGAAGCCAGGACACGTGCAGACTTGAAATCCGCCACTGGACCCTGAGTTTGGTAAAAATTAGGTCCCGACTGCACTTCATGAAACTGTGAGATATGTACAAAGATGAGACATTTGTAGATATATCTGACATTGGGGCAGAAGCATGCCTTAGACCTCTGTTACAATTACAATATTACAGACAGTGGGTGGCATTTCAATCTCAGTGGGCAACATTTCCAGAAGAGCCAATAACAAAAGAATCAAACAATTGGGTGAATGGTATGGAACCTATTCTACCCAGGAGGGTTAACTGAAGAACAAAGCACACAAGTGAATAGGTTCAAGAACACTATTGCTCATACACGCGAAATCCCACAATTTTTTGTGTAAACTCTGCTGTTTCTTCAATGAGACAATACTCATAGAGGTTATATCGTAGAGAAAAAAATCTCTCAGACACAATTATTTTATATATTGGAACTGTGTGAGTGGTATACATAAAAGCACAATTCCAGGGATAAACAGACATCAAAATGGTTTCTTGGCCAACACACTGTATCAAGGCGTTTTACAGGCAAAAATAAAGACAGAAAGACAGTGTGTGTATAACAAACCCAATCTGTGTGGGGGTTTGTCAAAAATGCACAATTTAATGGTGTGAAGTTACAAAACGAGGTTCTTAAAACAACATAAAACATTTGCAAGGACACAAAAGAGAAATGGTCATGTGTGGACAGCAATATATGTGCTGTAGTTTCAGGGAAATAGTGTGTCTCAACCAGGTGTTTCGGCCATTTGGAGTTGAGCTAGATGAGCCTCATCATTCATATGGCCATCATCAGGACGGGTTCTGTGTGAAATGACGTCTGTGCTGCAGGGGAGGGAGACCACAATCAGACGGGTGTATGAGCAAAATAATTTAAAAAGAATAAATCAGAGGTATTGTGTAATCAATGTGATTAGAAAACACACAGCTTACCTATGGGGTAAATTCACAGGCACTGTATAAGAGATCCACTAGCCGCGTTGGCTGGTCTCTAGGTAATCCTGTTATACAAAACAGAACAAGTACTATTGGTGGAGAGTTGAAAAACCCTCCAGTGTCATGTACATAATAGTTATAAAAGTACACGCTTTGTTGAATGTAAACGAGTCTTACCTCTCACCGGCAAAATCCAGGTAAGAAGGTCAAGGAGTGCTCTCTCAAAAAACAACAATCCGCCGTTGGGTGCACCGCTAAAAGATAAATATAAAGTAACAATGATAGTCCAGAACTACAGGATCCTCGTTTTAGTCTAAGCTGGGGACCGTAGAAGTAGAATTACCTTGGATCGTGTATCAGGCAGAACTGATAGTCTGCAGGAAAAGACAGTGGGCAGCGTCTCCTCAAGCTGCTGAGTCACTGGGGAGAGCCGGCAGCAAAGTGTTAGTAACGCTGTTGCCAGGACAGAGAGGCTGTTTTATATGGCAGCCATCTTAGAGTCAGGCTAGGATCGAGTGCCCCCAGGAATTGGTGAATAGCACTTGATCCAGATTAGTATGATTGCACTAAAACAAATACGAGTGTGCCTAATGTTCAAGTGATTATGAAAAAGCAATTTAGGGGCTATTTTCAATCTAAAGGTTGCCATGACAACCATCGACCACAAATAAATTCGGGAACGGGTGGAAGGGAGTCAATGCATTGCGGCAGTGGTGCATGTCATGAACACATAGTATACATAGTATGCTGAAATAAGAAGTGCTTACAAATGCATAGAAAAATGAATGCATGCTTCATAGGGTCCTCAGAAAACACACAACGAACACCAGGCTATACTTGTTTGTGCAGTGAATATATCATATAGTGAGTGAAAACCATATGTTAGGCCAATTCAGACAGTTACTCACACAGATGGAGAAGGGTGAATTAATGCTCTGAAACAAGTAAAAACAACATTGCACTGGGGAAAAAAAACAACAACACATGAATCAGTGGTTACAGAAAGGATTTCCATTCTACTGAAACATTTAAACCAGCATGTACGGTGTTCAGTCTGTGTACCCACCACTGTTCTAACTGGGTGAGTGTTTTATTAAAATCCCCCCCCCTTGACTGGTTTAACTTTTTTGGAGGACAAACCACCTTAAATCCGTGTCCCTGTGGTTCTTAGCAGTGAAATGATCTACTAAGGGCTTGTCTGCTACCTTATTTCTGATGCAGGAACGGTGCTCCGCGATCCGCATTTTAATTGCACGTATGGTCTTGACTACATACAGGAGATTGCATGGGCATTGTATTATGTATATGACACACTTGGTATTACAGTTGGTGAAATCATTCATTGTCCATTGTACTTTGTCATGTTCAAAGGAATTCTTTTGGAGAGTCAGTGGGCAGGCCACGCAATGGCCGCATTTATGGTGTCCAGAAATCGGGGGTAGGTCCCAGAGTGTATGCTGTGGTTGCGAGGGTGGCTCTATGTAAGTGTGAACAAGAGCATCTCTAAGATTCCTGTTTTTTTTAAAGCGAAACAAGGCACATTTTGCAAAGTTCCGGGATGGGTTACCAAGTGCCAGTTCTTCTTGATGGTTTTCTGGATTAGGACACTCAGGGGCCCAAAAGTGGTACCGCATAAGAGTATTCCCAAATCTTTTTTTGGTTTGTTACCCAGACAGATCTCTCTCGGAGTGTATCTTGCTCTTTTCTTGGCCTGACTAACAGCTTTTCTTGGGTCGCCTCTTTCAGCAAGTTGTTGGGTCAATCCTGCCGCATGGAGATGGAACTTCTCCAAGTCGGAACAGTTTCTACGAATGCGCAAAAACTGTCCATACGGTAGATTGTACTTGAGGCCCATCGGGTGATAGCTTGTGAAATGCAATAGGGCGTTGCGGTCTGTTGGTTTTCGAAAAAAAGCTCAGTTTTTAGTCGGTCTCCCGTCTTGTAGATATGGAGATCAAGGGAATCTATTTGATGGTGGTCCCAATGTATCGTGAACTTAATGTGGGTGTTTCTCAAATTGATCCACGTATGAAAATCTTGTAGTTCCAAGGGTGTTCCCTTCCAGACAATGATTACATCGTCAATATTCCTTTTCCATAGAGCGATGTTACATAGGAAAGGGTTCTCTGGTGTGAAAACATCATTCTCTTCGTATTTAGACATATATAAATTGGCAATGTCTGGGGCGAAGGTGGCGCCCATGCTCACACCCTTTACTTGCTTGTAGATCTGGTTCTGGAACAGAAAGACATTTTCTGACATAGCCAATCTCGTACACTCAAAGATGAAATCAGTTGGGGTGGAATCTTGGTCTGTTCTGGAATTCAAAAAATCACGTATTGCTTCGAGGCCTTCTTGTTGGGGTATAGATGTATATAACGCCTCAACGTCCATTGTGACAAGCAGGCTATCGGTGGTAAGGACGAGATCATCAAGCAGATTGATTGCACTGGTGGTGTCTTTGAGATAGGAAGGCATTTTTATGACAAAGGGTTTCAGAAAATAATCTGTGTAAAGGGACAAGGGTTCAAGGAGGGATTCAAAAGCTGAAACAATCGGTCTTCCAGGTGGTTTTTTGGAGTCTTTATGCATCTTGGGAAGAATGTAGAAAGCCGGAATGCGTGGATTGGTTTTGTTCAGGAACATCTTTTCATCTTCACAAATCCAACCTTGGGTCAGAGCGTGTTGCGTAAGGCTTCTTATTTCATCTTGGAGATCCTTTGTGGGATTATGTTCCAAAGGTATGTGCGCTTCTCGTCGCTCAATAAACGTAGGCACTCTTTGTTGTAGTCAGAAGTGTCACAGACGACTATGCCGCCCCCTTTGTCTGCGGGCTTGATGGTTATAGATCTGTCCGTTTCCAGGCTTCTCATAGCACTCCTTTCTTCTCTATCGAGATTGTCCTGGTAGAAGTTTTCTTTTTTGAATCCGGCCATTACTGTCTTGATGACAATCTTTTCAAAAGTGATAATCTCACCCGGGGTAGAGCGCGGTGGAGGGTAGAATTTGGACTGTTGTTTCAGCCCGGTGGTATTCTCTGCGTTGGTGCGTGAAGGTAGTGCAGCCTCTCTAAGAGAGGGTAAACGGATTTCAAAAAAATGCTTCAAAAGAATATTCCTAAAGAGTTTTCGTAGCTCTAATTCGATTTCAAAAGGTCGTGCCCTTTGGGCAGGGACGAAGGATAAACCCTTGCCAAGAAGCCGTAACTCTGGTGTTGTCATGTTCCGGGTGGATAAGATGAAGACTGGTATCCCTGATTCTGTCCTTGGTTCTGATACCATTGGCGCGTTCTCATGCGCTGTCCTGGCTGAGTTGGGGGTCTCCTGGGTCGTCCTCGTTGTCCGCCCCTGGGAAAAAAAGGTTGTGGTAGCTGTTGTCCTGTTGCGCCAGATAGGCTTGAAGTACTTCCACTTCCACTAGAGGAGGTTCCAGCAAAATTTACTGATTTGTTCCTTCTGCTGTAGTTTTGACTCGCTTGCAGATCGGTGTAGTATGTCGGCCTGAGAAAAGGATAGGTTTTTTCCTCTGAATAATTAGCCAGATCCTTTTTGAACTTATCAACCTTCTTATCAAGGGTTAGATTTTTAAACATGATTTCTAGTTCAAGTTTGTCTAATTTATCCTTTGCATCCTGGATATATTTATCGCCAAGGAACTTTTTCTCTAGGTCTAGCAATTCTGCACCCTGTTTGTCACATTCCTCTTTGGCAGTGTCTATGACCAGAATCAACCAGTCCCGGCTACATTTGTTCACCAACCCACTGAAGTTCTTCGTGAACTTCGGGTTGTCTGTGAAAACCCTGGGGATGTTGCGTACCTGGAGGCCTTCAGGGATTATCCCAGCTCTCAGGTATTCTAGCATGAACTTGCCATGTAGCTCTGTTCGGATTATCCTTTTTTTCTTTTGGTTAAGGATTTCTAATTGATCTTCTGTCAGACCTCTTGTGAGCACACCGTCCTCATTACATAGTGTGGAAGAAGCCCCTAGGAGTTGTTTAAAATAGTCATCCGTATAGGAGACTACATTCACGTTATCCATAGATGAAATAGGACAAAAAGAAAGATGTATTGAACAAAGTTATTGACCAGAGTGGTAGTCTGTCAAATGCCCACAGCCACGGGCTGTATTAGTTAGAATCAAACAATTGGGCTCCTGGTATGGAACCTATTCTACCCAGGAGGGTTAACTGAAGAACAAAGCACACAAGTGAATAGGTTCAAGAACACTATTGCTCATACATGCGAAATCCTACAATTTTTTGTGTAAACTCTGCCATTTCTTCAAAGAGACAATACTCATAGAGGTTATATCGTAGAGAAAAGAATCTCTCAGACACAATTATTTTATATATTGGAACTGTGTGAGTGGTATACATAAAAGCACAATTCCAGGGAGAAACAGACATCAAAATGGTTTCTTGGACCACAACAGAACAAACAAGAATATGTTTTCAACATACTGTATCAAGGCGTTTTTCAGGCAAAAATAAAGACAGTGTGTGTATAACAAACCCAATCTGTGTGGGGGTTTGTCAAAAATGCACAATTCAATGGTGTGAAGTTACAAAACAAGGTTCTTAAAACAACATAAAACATTTGCAAGGACACAAAAGAGAAATTTGCATGTGTGGACAGCAATATATGTGCTGTAGTTTCAGGGAAATAGTGTGTCTACACCAGGTGTTTCGGCCATTTGGAGTTGAGATAGATGAGCCTCATCATTCATATGGACATCATCAGGACGGGTTCTGTGTGAAATGACGTCTGTGCTGCAGGGGAGGGAGACCACAATCAGACGGGTGTATGAGCAAAATAATTTTAAAAGAATAAATCAGAGGTATTGTGTAATCAATGTGATTAGAAAACACACAGCTTACCAATCGGGTAAATTCACAGGCACTGTATAAGAGATCCGCTAGCCGCGTTGGCTGGTCTCTAGGTAATCCTGTTATACAAAACAGAACAAGTACTATTGGTGGGGAGTTGAAAAACCCTCCAGTGTCATGTACATAATAGTTATAAAAGTACATGCTTTGTTGAATGTAAATGAGTCTTACCTCTCACCGGCAAAATCCAGGTAAGAAGGTCAAGGAGTGCTCTCTCAAAAAACAACAATCCGCCGTTGGGTGCACGGCTAAAAGATAAATATAAAGTAACAAAGAGAGTCCAGAACTACAGGATCCTCGTTTTAGTCTAAGCTGGGGACCGTAGAAGTAGAATTACCTTGGATCGTGTATCAGGCAGAACTGGTAGTCTGCAGGAAAAGACAGCGGGCAACGTCTCTTCAAGCTGCTGAGTCACTGGGGAGAGCCGGCAGCAAAGTGTTAGTAACGCTGTTGCCAGGACAGGGAGGCTGTTTTATATGGCAGCCATCTTAGAGTCAGGCTAGGATCGAGTGCCCCCAGGAATTGGTGTATAGCACTTGATCCAGATTACTATGATTGCACTAAAACAAATACGAGTGTGCCTAATGTTCAAGTGATTATGAAAAAGCAATTTAGGGGCTATTTTCAATCTAAAGGTTGCCATGGCAACCATCGACCACAAATAAATTCAAGAACGGGTGGAAGGGAGTCAGTGCATTGCGGCAGTGGTGCATGTCATGAACACATAGTATACATAGTATGCTGAAATAAGAAGTGCTTACAAATGCATAGAAAAATGAATGCATGCTTCATATGGTCCTCAAAAAACACACAACAAACACCAGGCTATACTTGTTGGTGCAGTGCATATATCATATAGTGAGAGATAACCATATGTTAGGCCAATTCAGACAGTTACTCACACAGATGGAGCAGGATGAATTAATGCTCTGAAACAAGTAGAAACAACATTGCACTGGGGAATAAAACCAACAACACATGAATCAGTGGTTACAGAAAGGATTTCCATTCTACTGAAACATTTAAACCAGCATGTACGGTGTTCAGTCTGTGTACCCACCGCTGTTCTAACTGGGTGAGTGTTTTATTCAAATCCCCCCCCCCCCCCCCTGGCTGGTTTAACTTTTTGGATGACAAACCATCTTAAATCCGTGTCCCTGTGGTTCTTAGCAGTGAAATGATCTACTAAGGGCTTGTCAACTACCTTATTTCTGATGCAGGAACGGTGCTCCGAGATCCGCATTTTAATTGCACATATGGTCTTGCCTACATACAGGAGCTTGCATGGGCATTGTATTATGTATATGACACCCTTGGTATTACAGTTGGTGAAATCATTCATTGTCCATTGTACATGGTCATGTTCAAAGGATTTCTTTTGGAGAGTCAGTGGGCAGGCCACGCAATGGCCGCATTTATGGTGTCCAGAAATCGGGGGTAGGTCCCTGAGTGTATGCTGTGGTTGCGAGGGTGGCTCTATGTAAGTGTGAACAAGAGCATCTCTAAGATTCCTGTTTTTATTAAAGCGAAACAAGGCACATTTTGCAAAGTTCTGGGATGGGTTACAAAGTGCCAGTTCTTCTTGATGGTTTTCTGGATTAGTACACTCAAGGGCCCAAAAGTGGTAACGCACACGAGTCTTCCCAAATCTTTCTTTGGTTTGTTACCCAGACAGATCTCTCTCGGAGTGTATCTTGCTCTTTTCTTGGCCTGACTAACAGCTTTTCTTGGGTAGCCTCTTTCAGCAAGTCGTTGGGTCAATCCTGCCGCATGGAGATGGAACTTCTCCAAGTCGGAACAGTTTCTACGAATGCGCAAAAACTGTCCATACGGTAGATTGTACTTGAGGCCCATCGGGTGATAGCTTGTGAAATGCAGTAGGGTGTTGCGGTCTGTTGGTTTTCGAAAAAAGCTCAGTTTTTAGTCGGTCTCCCGTCTTGTAGATATGGAGATCAAGGAAATCTATTTGATGGAGGTCCCAATGTATCGTGAACTTAATGTGGGTGTTTCTCAAATTGATCCACGTATGAAAATCTTGTAGTTCCAAAAGTGTTCCCTTCCAGACAATGATTACATCGTCAATATACCTTTTCCATAGAGCGATGTTACATAGGAAAGGGTTCTCTGGTGTGAAAACATAAATCTCTTCGTATTTAGACATATATACATTGGCAATGTCTGGGGTGAAGGTGGCGCCCATGCTCACACCCTTAGAGAAGAAAGGAGTGCTATGAGAAGCCTGGAAACGGACAGATCTATAACCATCAAGCCCGCAGACAAAGGGGGTGGCATAGTCGTCTGGGACACTTCTGACTACAACACAGAGTGCCTACGTTTATTGAGCGACCGAGAAGCGTACATACCTTTGGAACATAATCCCACGAAGGATCTCCAAGATGAAATCAGAAGCCTTAAGCAACACGCTCTCACCCAAGGTTGGATTTGTGAAGATGAAAAGATGTTCCTGAACAAAACCAATCCACGCATTCCGGCTTTCTACATTCTTCCCAAAATGCATAAAGACTCCAAAAAACCACCTGGAAGACCGATTGTTTCAGCTTGTGAATCCCTCCTTGAACCCTTGTCCCTTTACACAGATTATTTTCTGAAACCCTTTGTCATAAAAATGCCTTCCTATCTCAAAGACACCACCAGTACAATCAATCTGCTTGATGATCTCGTCCTTACCACCGATAGCCTGCTTGTCACAATGGACGTTGAGGCGTTATATACATCTATACCCCAACAAGAAGGCCTCGAAGCAATACGTGATTTTTTGAATTCCAGAACAGACCAAGATTCCACCCCAACTGATTTCATCCTTGAGTGTACGAGATTGGCTATGTCAGAAAATGTCTTTCTGTTCCAGAACCAGATCTACAAGCAAGTAAAGGGTGTGAGCATGGGCGCCAACTTCGCCCCAGACATTGCCAAATTATATATCTAAATACGAAGAGAATTATGTTTTCACACCAGAGAACCCTTTCCTATGTAACATCGCTCTATGGAAAAGGTATATTGACGATGTAATCATTGTCTGGAAGAGAACACTTTTGGAACTACAAGATTTTCATACGTGGATCAATTTGAGAAACACCCACATTAAGTTCACGATACATTGGGACCTCCATCAAATAGATTTCCTTGATCTCCATATCTACAAGACGGGAGACCGACTAAAAACTGAGCTTTTTTCGAAAACCAACAGACCGCAACACCCTATTGCATTTCACAAGCTATCGCCGGATGGGCCTCAAGTACAATCTACCGTATGGACAGTTTTTGCGCATTCGTAGAAACTGTTCCGACTTGGAGAAGTTCCATCTCCATGCGGCAGGATTGACCCAACGACTTGCTGAAAGAGGCTACCCAAGAAAAGCTGTTAGTCAGGCCAAGAAAAGAGCAAGATACACTCCGAGAGAGATCTGTCTGGGTAACAAACCAAAGAAAGATTTGGGAAGACTTGTGTGCGTTACCACTTTTGGGCCCCTGAGTGTCCTAATCCAGAAAACCATCAAGAAGAACTGGCACTTGGTAACCCATCCCGGAACTTTGCAAAATGTGCCTTGTTTCACTTTAAAAAAAAACAGGAATATTAGAGATGCTCTTGTTCACACTTACATAGAGCCACCCTCGCAACCACAGCATACACTCTGGGACCTACCCGCGATTTCTGGACACCATAAATACAGCCATTGCGTGGCCTCCCCACTGACTCGCCAAAAGAAATCCTTGGAACATGACAAAGTACAATGGACAATGAATGATTTCATCAACTGTAATACCAAGCGTGTCATATACATAATACAATGCCCATGCAAGCTCCTGTATGCAGGCAAGACCATACGTGCAATTAAAATGCGGATCTCGGAGCGCCGTTCCTGCATCAGAAATAAGGTAGCAGACAATCCCTTAGTAGATCATTTCACTGCTAAGAACCACAGGGACACGGATTTAAGGTGGTTTGTCCTCCAAAAAGTTAAACCAGCCAAGGGGGGGGGGATTTGAATAAAACACTCGCCCAGTTAGAACAGCGGTGGGTACACAGACTGAATACCGTACATGCTGGTTTAAATTTTTCGGTAGAATGGAAATCCTTTCTGTAACCACTGATTCATGTGTTGTTTATTTTTTTCCCCAGTGCAATGTTGTTTCTACTTGTTTCAGAGCATTAATTCACCCTGCTCCATCTGTGTGAGTAACTGTCTGAATTGGCCTAACATATGGTTTTCTTTCACTATATGATATATGCACTGCACCAACAAGTATAGCCTGGTGTTTGTTGTGTGTTTTTTGAGGACCATATGAAGCATGCATTCATTTTTCTATGCATTTGTAAGCACTTCTTATTTCAGCATACTATGTATACTATGTGTTCATGACATGCACCACTGCCGCAATGCACTGACTCCCTTCCACCCGTTCTTGAATTTATTTGTGGTCGATGGTTGCCATGGCAACCTTTAGATTGAAAATAGCCCCTAAATTGCTTTTTCATAATCACTTGAACATTAGGCACACTCGTATTTGTTTTAGTGCAATCATACTAATCTGGATCAAGTGCTAAACACCAATTCCTGGGGGCACTCGATCCTAGCCTGACTCTAAGATGGCTGCCATATAAAACACCCTCTCTGTCCTGGCAACAGCGTTACTAACACTTTGCTGCCGGCTCTCACCAGTGACTCAGCAGCTTGAGGAGACGCTGCCCGCTGTCTTTTCCTGCAGACTACCAGTTCTGCCTGATACACGATCCAAGGTAATTCTACTTCTACGGTCCCCAGCTTAGACTAAAACGAGGATCCTGTAGTTCTGGACTCTCATTGTTACTTTATATTTATCTTTTAGCTGTGCACCCAACGGCGGATTGTTGTTTTTTTAGAGAGCACTCCTTGACCTTCTTACCTGGATTTTGCCGGTGAGAGGTAAGACTCATTTACATTCAACAAAGCATGTACTTTTATAACTATTATGTACATGACACTGGAGGGTTTTTCAACTCTCCACCAATAGTACTTGTTCTGTTTTGTATAACAGGATTACCTAGAGACCAGCCAACGCGGCTAGTGGATCTCTTATACAGTGCCTGTGAATTTACCCCATAGGTAAGCTGTGTGTTTTCTAATCACATTGATTACATAATACCTCTGATTTCTTCTTTTTAAATTATTTTACTCATACACCTGTATGATTGTGGTCTCCCTCCCCTGCAGCACAGACGTCATTTCACACAGAACCTGTCCTGATGATGGCCATATGAATGATGAGGCTCATCTAGCTCAACTCCAAATGGCCGAAACACCTGGTGTAGATGCACTATTTCCCTGAAACTACAACACATATATTGCTGTCCACACATGCACATTTCTCTTTTGTGTCCTTGCAAATGTTTATGTTGTTTTAAGAACCTTGTTTTGTAACTTCACACCATTGAATTGTGCATTTTTGACAAACCCCCACACAAATTGGGTTTGTTATACACACACTGTCTTTATTTTTGCCTGAAAAACTCCTTGATACAGTGTGTTGAAAACATATTCTTGTTTGTTCTGTTGTGGTCCAAGAAACCATTTTTAATGTCTGTTTCTCCCTGGAATTGTGCTTTTATGTATACCACTCACACAGTTCCAATATATAAATTAATTGTGTCAGAGAGATTTGTTTCTCTATGATATAACCTCTATGAGTATTGTCTCATTGAAGAAACGGCAGAGTTTACACAAAAAATTGTGGGATTTCACGTGTATGAGCAATAGCGTTCTTGAGCCAATAACAAATCCATGTCTTGCTTAAATATTCTGTGCAGGAGGAAACAAATAAATGGCATCCACTTCATAAAAACTGCTATTAGAAGATACCCCTCAATGTATATACAAAACTTGTGCTAAATGGGCTAGCAACCTAAACGCTGAAATTGCAGATGACAAGTGGAGGGACGGAGGGGTGGGTGCAGATTGACACGTGAAGTGTCTCTAAACTCTAGATTCAGGCATATCCAATTTACAATCCTGACTAGGTGGCACCATACAGCAGCCAGAATATGCCTTTGTGAGCAAGATTGTGCGGGTGTATTCCCCAGGTGTGGCTGGGATTAAGCCAATTACTTGCATATGTTATGGAGATATCTTAGCCTGTCAAAATGTTGTGGAGATGTATGCAGTATGCTGGAAAATGTCAAAGGAGTTCAACCTCACCCTACACCGCCTGTCTGCCAATTCGATAGGATTTCCAAACGCACTTACACATTCTTAAGCCTCAGTTTTCTCCTCGCCAAGAGATGTGTGCTGCGATGTTGGACTCATGGTAAAGCTCCAAACAAGAAACAATGGATGACTGACTTAACGTGGAAGAGACACTATACATGAGAACCCAAGCAGTATCTATTAAGTCATGCTCCAACCCCAGAGAAGATGCAGAACGCCTCTTTGTGAGGCCATATCCCCTGATTCATGGTTGCATATAGTGACTGTATTAATGACTAAGATTCTAAGCAATGTCTTTGTAATATTAATCGCCCTCATCTACTTGATTTCCTGTCTATCTTTACTGATTGTATCGCCATATGCTAAGTTAAAAAAAGGTTAAGAAAAATAGCGGAGCAATGTTTTCTGGTATATGTCGCCTGCCCTATAGTGAGGCAGGTGTGGAATTCTTGGTGTTGTTTGCGCACAAGGTGGAATAACTTATAAAACAATTGGTGAATGCATCATTTGTATACTTTGCATATGTGCACATAATGCAAACTAAGGTTAGAGCTGAATGTGGCAGCCATAGTCTACACGAAGGAGCAGGTTTTCATCCTGCATCCAGTTAAATACATAATTAAAATCAGGGTGCATCTCAGAAAGAAATCTCACATTGGCCTTGATTGAATAGGTAAGATTTTAACCATCCCCCCAACTTCCTAACCCCCCCAGTGACACATATGACTTGACCTATAATTGTTTAGCTGGGTTTCCTCTGTTCGCAGCGATTCTTACAATCTGTGGAAGATAGACCTATGGTGTGTAGCTCATAGTCTCAAATAGGATTAAACTCAGACAGCCAAGGCATCACTAACCTGATTTTAAATTAGGTGTGATGAAATTACTACTGCCCTGCAGGAATACAAAGATAAATATTAGCTAAGCCTCCTACTCTGCCCTCGCAATACTACAAACCAACAGTGATCCCAATCATAAAGGTGAAACAGACACACGAGAGAGAGAAAGAGAAAGAGAGAGAGAGAGAGGGATTTCCTTCTTTGCCTTTTGTGATAACATGGGCTAAGGGCACACTTTACTCTTAAGAGGGGTGTGAATGTTATAACAGTAGCAATCATAACAGCAAAAGAACAACATTCCAAAAAATAAAGGAATGTCAAATCAGGTTTCTACAAAAACATATATACTTTAATTAAACACACTAATATGCAAAGCAACTGTTCTAGAAAAACACTAACATAAATATTCCCCTGTGGAAAGAACACAAACTATACAGAATGTGAATGCAGCAAGAACTCTATTTAATCTAGCAGAGGTGAAAGGCAAGAAATAGCAACAACGTCACTCAAAGGGATTTGTCGTTGTAAAGAAATGCTGCAAACCACTGATAATCTCTCTAGAGTGCTAAAAGTGGACCATGGGGGCTGGACAACACTAATGTACTTGAATCTGTTTTAGACAGTTCAACAGCATCGAACCAGGCTTCAGGTTGCTGTCTTTGCAGGTCAAACTATGTGCAGATGCGCGAGTAGTAGACAGAAAGTAGGCACTAAGTTAGTTCGAAGCAGAGCTCTGTGTGGTTGGAAGGCTGTTCAGTGAGCCCACCAGGGTTGTTCCAAAGGTCTAACCGGTTCGCTATGATGGTTACCACTAGATGGAGTTGGTGAGTGACATGGTGCTTCCAGCATTTCGAGTCGAGTTTCAGAGAGATTTGATCCTATGACCATAGTGGTTTGATATGTTGTTCAAAGATGCGTCAGTTCAAAGTTCTCCAAAGTGGCGAGCTGGATTTCGAGCCCAACGGGTGACATGCTCTGCTGGTATAATGCAGCATCAAGCCAGTTTGATGAATGCAAAAACAGCAGTTCAAAGAGAGAGCCAAACACAGCACCACAGGTCCTGATGGTTCAAAGGCATTCAAACGCGTTTGAGCCATGTTCATAGATGGTTCGAATCAGCAGAATACATGAATCCAGCATTGTGGCTTCTTCTGGTGCTGCGAGTGCCAATCCAGGTGCTCAGAGACAGGATTTGTCATTTTCTTCTTCACTCCCAGCCAGCGGAGGCAAGCTGGCATCTGCATGAGTCCTTCACCTTCATTGAGGTGCCAAAGTATTAGTGCAGCTGGCAGAGAGTGCAGGTCTTGATCCAACAGCAGGGCACACCAGATGTACCCTTGGGATGGGGAGGAACAGAGCTTGCCTCTATCTTCAAAATATTATGTTCACCTCAGACAGAGGGCTTTGGAAATGACTGTCCTCGCAACAGGATCCCAGAATTTTGCTGCAAGACGTATCCTTCACCTCAAGCCCAGGGACTGCATCTCTCTAGCCCTATAATCTCTCCAATGGCTCCCGGTTGCTGCAAGGAACAAATTCAAATCCCTCTGCATCTTCCATAAGGCTGTCTGGGGCTATCTACAACTGACTCTCACTAAATACTTTCCATCCAGATCTTTATGTTCCTCCGGCACCAACTATTTGTGTGTCAAGTGCTTTGCTAAACAGCGAGCTGGTAGCCAATCTCAATTCTCGGCAGGCTCCCTCCTATGGAACAGCCTCGCCCTCCCTCTTCATCTTGAGCCAGATCACCTCAAATTATGGATGCTCCTCAAGACCTTCCTTTTCTCCTTCTCCTTCCCTTCTTCCCTTCTTCCCTCCTCTGCTTAACAAACACCATAGTTGCTGAGATTGGTGACCAGGGCCCTTATGAGTTCCCCTGGGCCTTGGCCTCCCACACCCAATCCCTTCAGTCTCCGCCCACTCCAGCACTTGCCTTGGCACCCACTGGCCTATGCCACCATAGGCCTGCACTTACTTATTTATTGGCAGCTGACCACTCGCACCAAGTCACTTAACAGCTGCCTACTCCCTAGCACTTCCCTCTTTGGTACACCTAGCACTTACCCCCCCACTCCCTCATCCCTTCTCTCTCTATGCACTTGCACGTTCTGAATGCTCACAAGGCCTAGTAGGTCCGCCTCTTTCTTTCATTGTCATATTTTCTTTCTTTCCCATGTTTCCTCCTGTTCCCCTGTGGACGCTTTGAAACACAATTTACTTGATGTATACGTGCCTTACAAATGCACAATAAATAAATATCAGAGTTTACCCTGGCACCAAATGGATAGTTCATCATAACTAATATGTCATGGATAGTTAATCATAATGATTATGTCTTTGGATCAGCAGTGCAGATTTAAATGAGACAATTGTCTGCAGTGACTGTGTAACTGTCAAAGAATTCCCCTGCGTCTTTGAATCTGCTCTGCGCCACTGAAAAGCAGGAACTGCAGATCAGGAAGACTGATGCAGCAGGGTGCTGGTGTAAACTATGCTTTTGGGTTGGTGCTTTCTGTAAGTGGGGCCTGATTAGAGGACCACCCTTTCTGAGATGGAAATACCTGCATCATTTTATTTTTAATAAAATTTAAAAAGCCAGGGCTTCTACACCCTTGCCAAATTGCAATACTTCATATTAGGAGGCACTAATCACATCAGATGTTAGGTCTTCTTGCGGATCCTCTGAATCACATCAGATGTTAGGTCTTCTTGCGGATCCTCTGAATTATATGTGATCTAGGTTGCAGTCTGAGTGATGGGCGCAGAGAAATGTTTGGTTCTGTTGATTGTCCCCACGCACTTTCAATTTCTGGCTTTTTCCAGAGATAATACTGATGTTTAAAGGGTACTTATAGTGAAAAGAAAATCCAGATACACCTGACTCTACTGGGATCAAAATGCCACGCAATACTTTTCCTGCAATTTCAAAAGATACAAGCATTATGAAATACGCCACTGAAGTTTGTAATGTTTTTTCTAACCCTGAAAGAGCCTTACACTTGGGCACGCTCAACAGATCAGTTTATTCTGGTGCTCAGTGCCCGAGATTCCCTTAAAGGTAGACTTACTGGGCATATTCATTTACACAATTGCCAGAGTTGCAACAAGATGCGTTTCTTCTTTGGACAAGGCACTCCTGACTTCTCCTATCTGTTTGGGGTCCAGGCTGTCCCAATCTGGTTTCTTGATTGATTCCTCAATCATGGCCCTTTCTCACTACATTGCAAAGAAGTACTGGTGTGACGTGGGCTGTGCCCTATGTTGTTTCCCTTTTCTCTCCGTTCTGTGAAATTCCAAATGTAGAACAAGGGCAGTAGCCCCTGTGCAAGTTTTGGGGTAGATATGATTCTTTGCTATGACACCCTTCCCTGTCTCGTTATCTATGGTAAAAAATAGACACCCATTTTTCCTTGGATCAGTCTGTTTCTACCTGATGAACAAGTGTAAAATATGTCAAATTGTTATAGTTACACTGCCAGGTACTTCTTGTCCACAGCCTATGTATATGTTCCAGTGTCAAAATACGCGATTAAATTCTGTTTTGAATATATCGTTTCTAGAGGAAACTTATGCAGAAGTGGCGCCTCTTACTGCACTAGTTGATTGGACCAAGTAAATTCCCAGATGCCCAATACAGGTTTTTTTATGCGTTGCCTATAAAGGAATATTATCTGTAGCTTAGAAATGCGTTAAACGTGTGGGACCCTTGACTAGAAATAGAAACATTGACTACAACTATTGGGCAGCAAGTGAAACAGCATGAAGACATGTTTGGGTATCTTAACTTGAAGATGGCACCTGAACCACTGCAGTGTATGTCTAGGAGTTGATCAAGACAAAGAGGAATGTATGAGTTTAAGTCACCTAACCTCATGGTCGGTGTGGCTTATCTAAGAAAGTGATTTGTTGCTCAACAAGCAGTACAAGCAGGATTTAATGTCCTTGAGGGCCCTGGCCAGATCACACATGGAAACACCTAAAACATCCCTTCTGCCTGTTAGGAGCAATATCTGTTTGCTTTTCTTTCTGCTGCTGGGAACAAGTTAGAATAAAACGGCAATGACTATGCAATCAGTCCTCGTCTCAACTGAATTGTCCTCATTAGGGCAATAAAAGCTCTATTTCTTTCCATTTCTTTGGGGGGGAAATAAAAGCTTTCTGCCAAATCCTGTTACGAAATATTGCTCTTTTATGTAAACCCTTGATAACTGTAAAGCGAGAGAAGTTGTAATGGAAAATGCTTTAATACAAGTTATTTGAGCAGAATGTTATGAGTGACTTACTGAAGGTCCCTGCTAAAGCTATGATCAGACAAAGTGTTTGCACAGGCAATAGGGATTCCGACATTTATAGGCGGATCTCCCACTTGCAATATAAGGAAAGTCATTGCAAGTAGGCAATCAATAATACACTAGGGGGCGAAAGGTCCCTTCTTTACTTTCAAGGCAAACACAACTACGCTGTTCTTGCACAGGAGCCACGGTATTTGTAATGTATTACCAGAAGATTAAGCAATTAATATGGTCTCAGAACTGCATAAGAGAAGAATATGTGGCAACGATATTGACCAGAGAATTACTATTTCGCTTTGCACAAAGAATGGATTTCTTTGTTTATAATGTAGATTCATATTATCCATGGGTTAGCAGCATCTCCTCCATGTTTACCATCATTTTTCTGAGGGGCTATGACAGGCTTTTAAAACTGACGTGTATTGTTCAATCTTTAGCCACGTGTAAAGAATGATTAGGAAAGAAAGGCATTCACTAGAGCTGCTACTATAAACAGATATAGGTTTGTGTTTCATGCTGGGAGCAGCACACTGGAATATGGAGGATACTGTTGGATGCGGCCCTCAAATGAGCAAGTGCCTGTGCGATAGCTCAGCGCAGGAACGTCTCATATATGTTTCCTCATAAACCCTTTTTCCTCAGCTTAGATTTCCTGCATTAAGCACGTAGAAATACACATGGTGCTTACATTTTCTTTTTAAAATCCGTCCAACAACACAGCCATATTAGCAAATTGGTTGGGAATGGGAGAGCCAGAATTCAGGCAGCCATTATTCCACAGTAAAGACAAGGAGGAGTGCTTTGCCATCTAATTTATCTAACATATCCCACACCAATGTTTGATCTAAAAGGGTTACAATTTCGGTGCGTTTCATGTTTACTATCCAACCAGGGTCGTTTTTTGGTGACTATGCAATCGTATCTGGACACACATTCTTGTGCAAGGGTTTGATGAAGTGCAAACGTAGCACCAAGAATCGGTGCATACCTTGATAGGTTATATGTTAGGACAGCTAGAACATCCTACACATTGTGTGCTGTACCGATGGTATGGTGTGTTATGTCTGGTTGAGAGCCGATTACAAGCACAAAGATGTGTCACAAAGAGGGTGGGTTGGGGTCATGTACTTAGGATAATACCACATCGGAATGAACAGATGCGAAATCCAGGGGGTTTATTATCAGCTCTATAGGCAAAGAAATAGGCTGGACCAACGTGGCACACACTGCCTTCATTTCTACATCAGAAAACAATGTAACCAGACCTTTTCTTGCTATACTCCTTCCTACTGGAACACCATCCAGATGGAAAGCCAGACAACACCAGTGCTCTTCTTCAAGACCTTGCTCTTTAGACTATACCTAGACACTTTGGGCCTGATTCACAGAGTGTTTTCCAATGGGATTGTGCCATTATAAAACACGTCTGTGAATCAAGCCTTTAGTACCCTTTCATTACCACATCACTCCCCAGCCCAATTGGCAGAACATCCCAAACGACCTCCTTAGCTCCCTTTTCTCACTTTGCTGTCAATGGAATGTGCAGCGGTCTGTTGTTTCCTAGATAGGCTGGTGCTATGAAAAACACAAATACAAATATAAACATGCAAAACATCCAGAGTTGGAACAGAACTTGCTTACTGCAGCAGAACACTGATTACACAAAGATACCTTCGGCTTTAAGAGTCTGGAAGAGCAACAGTTTAACAGGATGGAAGATTGGCAAAAACACTAGGAAGCCTCATCATTTCTAAGGATGTGATTTAGCCATCCCCCTCAAGCAGCCAGAGGAACCATCCCTAAATAAGAGGCCAAAAGAATAAAACAAATGTGACGCATCTGAAAAAGGTCACATCACATCAATGAGAGGCTATTGGCTTGCCTTGATCACTCACATCAAGGCAAGCCAATAGCCTCTCATTGATGTGCACTTCATTTCAAAACAAGGAATGATAACTACATTGTGATCCTAAAAGGAGGCACTTACTCTTCATCACCAAATAAATGGCTGTCAGATGACTATATAGTGTCCTCCACAAAGCCATCCCACCTAACTTCAAAACTGTCCACATGAATCACAAAGGGAAAATATTAGATAAAATGGCCCTCATTCATAAAGAAAACATTGCAAACAGAGTATCACCATCACCGATGATGCAAGGGTGAGAACCCCTCCTTATTCACTGCAATATTGCCCATCTCACAACTCTATATTTTCTTCTAACCTACTGCTAATCTTGCAGTCCCACATTGTCTATTATAAAACACTCTTGCCACCCTCAGACTAGACCAAAAACAGCTAACAATTTGTGACTAGTTCAACGTCCAGTTTAAATGGAACAGCAACACAACAGAGAAGGCTTCAACTTTAAAAATGAACATCTTTCGCCTGCCATAACTAGTAGATGTTGTAGATACATCAGCTGGCACATTCCACACAATATACTGCAAGAAATGCACCACAAACTTTGCTCCACCACTCCGTCTACCATGGAGCGATCCCATGGCGTTTTTGTTTGTCATGCACTCACCAAGGCATATTCTCCCATCATACAAGAAAAAGAAGAGCATGGGAGACCATCACATGAGATGAATGTAATACTTTACAGAAACTCACAAAACCAGGCATGGATTCAGGGTACACTGCCCACCCTGAGGAAGGAGCACTCATCATCCAAATGAGATCCTAATAGCCTTTTGCAAACTTCCACCTTTGAAGAGTTTATCTCATCTGACCGCAACAAGCTGAGATGATATCCCACAGAACTAAACATACTCAAGGAAACCAAAAGGAAAATGGAGAAAACCTGTATGCAATATTATAAAAGAAGGAATACCTGCCTTTTCATAGTGACTATGACACTATGAAGCAGCAGTCCTAAAAGCAAAAACATCACTACGTTGAACATATCATGCATGCTGTCTGCCCACAAAATCAAATATTCAAGCTCATCAAAGAAGTTAGAAACCATCCCACCGGCAACAATTCATACACTTCATCACAAGGCCTATGCAACAACATTGCTTGTCACTTCACCCTGGGTGAGATTTAAGCAAAGTGGAAACTCGAACCAACAGCACACAATCAGAACACTCCAAAATGCCCTACGTACAACAGCTCAAAATGTAGCACCAAGCTAAAATTCTTCAAGCTACTGCGCCCAAGCTGGAATGCAGAATCAATAAGAGACCCATGCCTCCCAATAACTTATAGTTAATCCTGATGTAAGGGCAAATATCTGCATGCGGAATGCCAATTGCAGCTAAGTGCGCCTGACAGTGCACTTATCAACTGATGATTACGAGAGAATATGAGAAGTGTATTAAGCCATAGAAAACAAGGGACCATACATCAAATTGTTCAACTATTATTCATTGTTAACTGTAGAACACAACTATAATGAGCACATTGAACTAGACAAGAAATGTTTGAAAATCAATTGCTATCACTTATTTGCTGATGAACACAGTGGTCAATAACTGTAATTATTGATCATACCTCGCTGGCCCGAGACTAATCCGAATTGGGCCTACAATACATCCATTGCCTTGAAAAAGACTGCATATGGTTAAAATACATATAGGCTTAGTTAGGGCACTACATGGATAGGTTAACAAGGAAACATTGTTTTAATAAATAAAAATTGCACCACAACCACCCCGGTGGTCCAGCCCGCTATGTTTAGTGTTCACACAATCTTTCCTAATCCTGAAGTACCCGCTACTTTATACTGTGCACTGATGAATGAATGCCTTGTACAATGAATGTTACTTAGAGAATTCAAGATAGCCCACATCAACCGCCTCATCAAGAATACAAAATAAGACCCAACAGTTCCAACAAATTACCACCCGATCTGTAACATACCCTACCCAGCTAAGAGCCAGGTGTGCCACGATAAGAGACAGATACCTGTCCACATTGAAGCCATCAACATCCTAGATCAAGGCCAAGTGAATTTAAGAACAAAGAGAGAAAATGAATCAGCACTAATTTCTATATATAAGATGACGTGAAAATCAAAGGTGAGTAAGAAATCTAATGTCCTTTTCATTCTGGACATTGCAGCAGAATTTGACACAGTCAGCTGTTCAATTCTGATTGAGAAAATAGAGGAATCTAGTCTCACATACACAGTCATACTCTTAATGGCATTCTTCCTCAGAGGAAGGACTAAAACTACCCTCCTTTGAAATTAACCCTACACAAACACACTGGCAGAGTAGCACATGATCAATCTGCTCTTCACTCTTTTTTTTACATTAACATGGCTAACAAAACTCATCAAGATGCATAGCCTCACATGTACAGTTAGGCAAAGACATGCAACTTGTGTTCAAACTCTCATCAAACAAAAACAAACCTCATCCTAACTGAAATAAAGTAAGTCCAACAGTGATTAAGTAGAGAACGTGCTTCTTTATTTGGGGTAAGATCTCTCTGAGTAACCCCCACCTCTGGTCAGCTTCACATAAACTCCCAACTGACCAGACTGAAGGAAAACCATTCCACCCAGGAATTGCACGGCCCAGGCATTCCATGTTCTGAAGATTGCTGCATAACATTTAAAGAGCACAATACAGCACATCTCCTTTCCTTAACTATGTACAATATTATTTACAAAGCTCATGTTTATTTGATCCTTTTACTTTCTTCTTATTGGCGTCTTATTGGTGTCACTCTGGATAAATTCCAAACCTGGCCCCAACAAATTCGAACTGCCCCTCTCAACCCGTCCACTACCTGCACGGGAAGAGAATGCAACTCCCCTTTCTTCCTTATCACTCCTTTCTTAATCCGTCCCCAGTCACCCACACACACCTCCACACTCGCCTGACCATGTTTCTCATTCTCCTTCCTTACCCACGCATCTTTCCTCCTTTCCAGAGTTCTCCTCATTTCCTCCATGACACAATCTGTTTCCCTTCACCTCCCGAGTCAGGGCAGTGTCACCTTGGTATTGGCTTTCTTTCCCCTCATCAACTCAAAGGTACTCACTGTTGTGGCGGGATGGGAGGCCATGTGCAATGCATGCAATCTCTCCCTCACAGCAACTTTCATATCCTTCCTACAGGTTTCTGCCATTGTCACCGCCTCCATCACACACCTGTTTACTCTCTCAACAGCATCAATTCCTTCAGGATGATATGCAGCCGTCCTCTTGTGCTTCACACCACAGTGCTTCAAATACTCCTCAAATCACCCACCTACAAACTGTCTCCCATTATCAGTCAACACCGAGGAAGGTAAACCCTCTCTCTTAAATAGACATTGTAGAAATTCCGTCACAACACTCCCTGTGGTCTCACAAAAAATGTTAAACTCTGTCCACAGCGACAGTAAATCAACCAAAAGCAATATATATTTTCCAGGACCACCTTCAAGTTCGACCAGGCCCAAAATAACCAAAGCCAGGTCATACCTTACAGTTTCTGGGACATCCACCTTCACCATTGGTTGTAACCGTGCCACTATTCCCTTATCTGACTTCTCACATTCAAAACATCTCCCCAGTAGCCTCTCTATCGGTCAAATTCAGGCCACCAATTCACTCCTCAAAACTGCTTTGGTTTTAGTAATTCCTATGTGACCCTCATGGGCCATCTCCACCATCCTCCTCCGAAAGCTCTTAGGCATGACAGCATGATCCCACCGATACAAAACTCCATCATTGGCACTTAGATCTGATAGCACTTCCCAAATAATCTTCTCCTTGTCACTCAACGATCTCTTTTCTGAGCAACCATGCCTCACAAACTCACTAACTCATCCCTGGACTCTCTCCTCTCTCACAGCTTTACACCACTCTTCCCATGATACAGCTGCATCATGTGTCACAAATACGGTATCCGTCGCTTGCGGAACCACATCTTCAGCCACACCTCCCAATCTTGACAAATGATTCGCTAAAACATTCTCCTTTCCTGGTATCACCTCCATTACAAATGTGTGACCCTGCATTCTGGCGACCCATCCAGCAACTCTCCTCAACACCTTCTCTAAACCCTTTCCTCAAGAATTACTTTATGGGGGCTTAATGATCAGTCTTTATGGTAAACTCTGCTCCACACAAAAAATTCTGAAATTTCTCTACTTGCCAATGACACGCAAAGGCCTCCTTTTGAAGAACATAATAGTTTCTTTCTGCTCCTCTCAGCATCCTTGAGGCATGAGTAATCACATGTTCCAAACTGTCTTCACCCACCTTTGCTAAGACGGCACCAAAACCACTATCGGCATCTACAGTGACAACACACCTCCTTTTTGTGCCAAACTGCACCAACGGCCTTGCAATGTCTCATTTTCACCACCTTATCTGTAAAATTGTGAAAAAATGTCTGATAAAAACTCAATCATTCCTAAGAACGACCTTAGTTTGCTCTGGTCATTTGGAGAAGGCACCATCTTTATCGTATTGACAATGTCACCCTTGGGCCTCAACCCTTCTGCAGATATCTCATGCCCCAAATATTTCACAATGCCAACTTTAAAGATGCACTTCTCAGCTCTCAAAGTAATACTGTGTTTTTTAAGTATGTCCAAATCTTTCCTAAGATTTTCCTCATGCTCTTCTAAGTTCTCTCGACATACCAAAATATCGTCCTGAAAACAATATACTTGTCGCTGACCCTTCAACAAGATATCCATCGTCTTTTGAAAGACAGATGAAGACGAAACTAACCCAAATGGCATGCAGCGAAACTGAAACGCACCTTCATGGGTAATTAACACTTAACTTCGTTGACTGTTCACCCAGTTCTATTTGATGGTATGCCAACGCCATTTCCAGCTTGGAAAAGTACTTGCCATTTCCCACCAGTGTCAACATCTCCATCATATTAGGCAGGGGATGTCTCTCCATAACAACACACTTGTTGAGCTCTCGTAAATCTATACAGAGCCTCAACTCACCACTCGGTTTCTTCACCACTATCAAAAGAGACACCCATTCCATACATCCTGCCTTATCCATCACACCTCACATACTTAGTTTCTCAAGTTCTACTTACACCTATTCTCTCATCACCAACGTAACAGTAAAGAACTTTGCCACTACCGGTACACTTCCCTCCTTTAACACTATTTTGTGCCTCATTCCTTTCACTCGTCCAATTTCTTTTGAGAACACACTAGGATACAATCGAACTATGCTCTCAATCTCTCTTATGTGCAGCACTTTTTCAATGGTGTTGGGATCAAGTCTTATGTCAAGACCTTTTTGCTCTCTCTCCCCCAATAGTATCTAGCCACTCTTTGTGACATAAATCTTACCACATGCCTCGCTTCCCTTGAAACTCAACTTTGCTACAAAGTAGCCAATTACATCAATTTTTCCCAAATGATATCTGCCTGGCCTGATTTCAGGAGGCAATAGGTCTTTAAATGTTCCACCCACCTCCCTCAGGAACACCTCCCGAGACATCAATGACACCTTTGCTCCAGAATCTACCATCATCCTTACCCCCTTCACATCAATTTGAATGTTTGCAAATGGACTTTCACAATCCTCATCAAATGCACACTTCACCATATTGGTTGAAATTATTTCAACATTATCCTCTTCCTCATCACCTGAGGATTGTTGACCCTCCTCTGTCACATGCAATACTCACTGTCCTACCCCAAGTGTAACATGTTTGCAGCAATTGGCATGATGACTGCATCTACTACATTTTGAACACATAACTTTCCTTCCTTGACATGCTGGAGACCCAGCAAAATGGCTCGCGCTATCGCACCTAAAGCACAATCGTTCCTCGGTTTTTGGACTCCTGACCTTAACAACCTTAGGGTCTGGAGGCTCCCGTACTCGCTGGGCACTCCCTTTCTGCTTCTTTTTACCCTTTCCACCTTCGCCCACCCTAAGTGCTACAGTGGTGGGAGTCTTATTGTCCTTCTTCATCAACTTTGCTACACATGCCATTGAATGCTCAGCTCTTTTAGCCACATTAATAACCTCATCCAAATTTTGCTGATCCTTGACCCACAACTGTTCCCTTATCTTATCATTACTACAATGAATCATAAATTGGTCCTGTATATGTTCATCCAGCTTATCACCAAATTCGCAGGATAAAGACAGGTGACAAAGGGCGGTAAGGCACTCCTCAACTGATTCCCCATCTTCCAGTATTCTCACTACGAAATTGTACCTCTTTAAAATCGTGCTAATCTTGGGATTAAAGTGAATGTCTAAATTTAGCAGTACAACATCAAATTCATTGGGCATAGACTCGTCATCAGACTGATCCAAATCTTTCAAAGTCTCATAGATGCGCTGACCATCATAATCTAGGAAAGGCATTAAAACGGACATTTTGTGATCTGATTACATGCTAGTTCCACATGCAGCCCTTACATAATGTAGAAAGCCTTGTTCCACTGTGCCCATTTATTTTTCACTGGACCTGGGCTAACCATGAATGAGGGCAGCCCCGGCACCTCAGACATGGCCAAGGTGGATAACTACTGACAGCAAGATGGCCAATTGTCTTTGTAAATGTATTTCTCTACAAGGAGGGACAGCAGCTGTGTGTTTCTACACACACGCAGGAAGGCCCTTTCTATTCAGAGCAAAATCTCAGAGCCTGTAATTGCATATTGTGGAATACACACCTCTTCTTGTTCCTGCTTCTCCTTAAGTGCTGCTTTCACCAGCGCTCATTGCGGCAATTTCGCTCTTTTATCTTGGATACAAATGTGTGTGCTGTTGTTGATGGTTTCCTCGGCAACCAAAACACAAAGATGGCCACCAAACGTTGCCACGTTGTGAGGACACCTTTTCTTACATGTGCCTGCAGTCTGCTGGCAACGTTGACACTGCGTTAGTGCAGAGTTCGCATGCGTGAGTTGAGGGCTGCTCAGACTGTGTTAGTCCTCAAACTGTGCCCCAAATCTGCACCTCTGCTCCCCCCACACATCTCTTCCTGACTTGTCACACTACTCATATTAACTAAGTTGAGCAATCACTCGACAGAATTCTCTCTGCAGCACTTCCTTGAACGCCGGGCCGCAGTGGGGAAAGGTGGGAGGAGCGACGCTGGGAGCAATTTCTTTTCTTGTTCCGACCACTTTGTGGGCGCTCTTCGTTGCGGGGTGGGGGCAGACAACGCAGTGCAGAAGCTCTAGCTGGGGGTCACTGGCACTGGGATTTGGAAGCTCTTTGCCAGTGAAATAAAGTAAATCCACCAGTGATTAAGTAGAGAACTTGCTTGTTTATTTGGGATACAATCTCTCTGAGTTACCCCCAGCTCTGGTCAGCTTCATATTAACTCCCAACTGACCAGGTTGAAGGAAAATAATTCCATGCAGGAATTCCACCCCCAGGCATTGCATGTTCTGAAGATTGCTGCATAACATTTAAAGACAAAATACTACACTAACCTTGCCATATGCCTCTACCATGCAGACTCATCAAAGACATAGAATAGACTAAAACTCAACCTTTGCATGGTCTGCACCACCAAGGCAACAAGCTCTATATAGCAATGCAATAGATGTCCTGGCCATAGGAAATTCCAAACTTCACACACACTTATAAAGTTGTGAAAAACCTGACAATATTTATGGATAACGGTTGAACCACGGAGTCTCAAAGCACTTTGAAACACATTGGGGGTCATTACGAGGTTGGAGGTAAGGGATTACCGGCACTGGTAAGGACACCAGTGCCGGTAATCCCATACCACCCTATTCCGAGGTCCCATAGCGGGTCCCTTCCTTAACGCCTGGTTTTACCAGGCGTTATGGAAGGGACCCATTAAGGGACTTCAGAGCTAATAACGGTACTGCAAATTGCGGTACCGTTATTAGTTCCATTCCCATTGAGTCCTATGGGGGCTCGAATGGGAATGGGGAATGGTTCCCGGAATGGGGATTTACCGGGTCCTCCAAGGTTGGAATGACCCGGTAAGTCACTATTTCGGGAACCTGGACCCGGAATGCGGTAAGGGGGTAGCCATGGTGCTAATAGCATCATGGCTACCTCCAACCTCGTAATGACCCCCATTGTGTATAGACGCATTATAAATACCCAATGAATAAAATAAATAAATGAAATAAACATACTTATAAAGAAATGCTTTTTTCACCAATGTTATGATCTATCAGATATTTCCTCCCTTTTCTCATGTTCCGACACAGAACACTTGCAGTGATATGCACTGGTCCCTTCTATGATGGATTACATCAACAGCATCTATCTGGGGATCCCGGAACACCTGCAGAAGAAACTACAAAGGCTAGAAAATGCAGCCGCTCGATAAACTCTGCAAATAGACAAATCAGAGTGTATCACTGCAGCACTCTGAGCATTGTACTGGCTGCCCATCAGGTAAAGATTACAATTCAAGAACTATACCTAGATCACCATACCTTACAGGGCAGGGGGCAGAATATAGCCAAAGGAAAATCGCACCTCATCAACTAATGAGGAGATTAAGTTCCCACAATGCAAAACTCCTAGCAGTGACTCGCTACACCAGGAAGCAAAATGGAGGTTCATCATTTGCATTCATTATCATGAAACTCTGGAACAAATTTCCATAACGATTGTGCAAAGTACAAGACCACCTTGCCTTCTGAAAAGCAATGAAGCACTTAAGACTGAACTTTTCACCAGACCCTAAAACCCTATTTAGAGGAAGGATCCATCCAACCTGATCACTCAAAACACTTACTATAACTAAACAACAGACAGAATGACAGACCCCAAACAGGATTACTTGGGTTAGTTGGGTGATGAGTGGTCAGTGTAGTGGCATGGCATTACATAACTGCACCCAACCTCTGGCTTTGGCCTTGATTGCCTGCAAGGCAAGTCAGGGAGTCAGGTTTGAATTAGGATCAAGTGTCACTGTAGCCCAGGAATGGCCTAGCTGCATTCATTACATTGTCTTTTTTAGGATGGTAGTGCATGCTGCACAGACACTTTCTGTTATGTTATTGGGTTTTAACTGCACTCCTCTGCCCATGTATATGGGCTCTTGGGGCTCTGGTGAATCTGAAAAAGATTAGGTGGATTTGGTAAGTGGGATCAGAAGAAAACACAGGATAGTTCTGCTGTTGTTTTGATGCACACAGTTTGAAAACACAATGCAGCGTGTCCTGGTTTGTTCCTAGCTGGTTTGTGTTGAGAGCACTTGAGGAAACTTTGTCCAGAGGGGAGTTCTAATGTGCCTATGGTGCAAGGATGTATGGGAAATCAGATAATGGCGACCTTCAGCGCACACCCTGACTCAATAAAAAAAAGGATCACCAGTAACATAGTCTCCCACTGGGGCTCTGGTATAGACGTTTGGTCTTGTGCAGCACCATTGTGACTCGTGGCACAAGAAGTCTTATATGTGTTTGGGTCCTGAGGAAAGAGGGAATGAAGTAATCGATTCCCCACTGAAACTGGTTGACCATCCAGGTTTCTGAATGTATGAACACTAACCAGACATCCTGGAGGAACTACTTTTGTTATGTTCAATGTTTCAGAAGTGAACAGATGAATAGGGGGCATTAAATTGGACTAAACTCCCACCTGTGCTCCTTGTTCCAGTATTTACGGATTTTATAACAGTGTGGGACTCGTTACTCACCCATTTTGTTGCTCCCCTCTGAGATTTTGTTCTAGAATTACTCAGGGCCAGTTGTCTCTGTCTGTCCCCTAACCCTAGATAGGCGGCAGTCACCACATGAGGGATATCTTGTGATTGGAGGGAAAGTGCAGCTAAATCATACGGCTCTTAAAAGAAATCAGAAAGTAAGATACAGATACCTGGAATTTTTGTGTACCCAGCCTGCGGGCCTTTGGTCCAGGTTGAGTGGCCCACTTGGTCCTATTTTGGATTTTGTGCAAGGATATATTCATCAGGACACTGATATGTAATTTGGTTGGGCAGGTGTCGCATTCTGACATTTGATTCTGTTGGGAAGGATGTTCAATTGCCATGTGTGCGTGGTGTGGTTGGTGTGGGTGTTCGAACATAGAATGTGAGCATGTTAGTGCAGGGAGTGGTCAGCGGAGACCCTGATAGGCAATTGGAGAAATCATCCAGCATGGCTGTGTCTATGCCTTGATAGTGGTACACCTAAGGTAGGTCAATTATGAGAAGATGTCCTGAGGGACCCTAGAGTGGGCTGCTATTCTTGGCAATGCACCGAGTGCAGTGCCTGGTCCTGGAATACGGGGAGAATGTTTGGGAAGAGATCAAGAGATGGCAGAAGTTGGTACCAAGTTAATAGTCATCCCAGGGGAACAAATGTCATAAGGGACATTCTGGGGCAATTCACAGAGCAGTAAGATTACTGTGGAACAAATTTAAGGTGGTACACCTCAGCGCATAATCAAAGCACAGCAAATTTACAGCAAGAAGGATGGAGCAAAATCACACTGGGACGCTTAGAAGCAAAAACACGGGGGGGATTACAGTGGGACATTTGGGAATACATTCACAGTAGTACATAATTGCAGTGTGACGTCACGTGTGGGAGCAAAAATCACAGTGGGGCAAAATTACTGTGAACTCCTGTGTCCAAGGGACCTTGGAGCAAATCACAAGGGGGATACTTTTCAGTGGGAAACCTGAGAGCAAAATCATATTTGGACAGATAGAAGCACAATCACAGCTAGGAAAAACTACAGTGAGACATCTGGGAGCAATATCACTTTTGGTTCCCTAGCTAGGAGAATGGTTGTAGCATGGCAAGAAAGCAATGGAACACCTGGTAGCAAAATTAACAAAAGGGCAAAATTATTGTGGGACACAAGGGAACAGAATCCCAGTGAAACACCTAGGAGCAAAGAAATCGGGCAAAACTATGGTGTGAGACCTAGGAGCACAATCAAAACAGGGCAAAATTACAGTGGACCACCATGGAGTAAAATTAACAGAAGTGCACATTTACAGTGGGAAATCAAGGTTCCATTCCTCAAATAATTGTTATAAAATGGAACACTTTTCCTGCACAGTAAATCTCTGTGATTTGATTGTCGTTAGGTATAAAATAATAATTGGAGAAAGAATGTTGTTATCGGATACATTTAAATAATGTTTCCAAAGTCAATGAAGTGTCTGAAGAAGTTTCCTGGGTGGACTTCCAAATAGCTAATATAATCCAACCTAACTGTCATCACATCTGAGCACACAACTCCAACATAAAATGAACATAAGCCAAAACAAGGAACAACACCACCTTAAGACATGTGTCTCTACACTTAATTCTCTAAATCAATCATAAATTATTTGAACTCGCTTTGTTCTGCTTAACACTTTTCTAGATAGCACAGAAACCACACAATCAATGTCCATTATCAACCTGAAGCTTACATTTCCCAATGCCCCAAGACAGCTCCCAAATATGTAACATGTATATAGAGCATAGAGCCCAAAGTGTTGAGATGCAGCAACTCAGCGAGGTACCCTTTTCCTGCTCCCTCTACTTCCACTTATCTGTCCTCTAACTCACTTTTTTCTCTGTCATACCCTAAGGCACCAGAAAAACATAAAAGGCAGAAATTGTAGCATATTAGTCCCAATAAGATAATATAACATAACATAGTGATGCTGATGACTGCTTTGACCACGGCCAACATAAGATTGATTGAGGCAACAAGACTTTGCTTTGAAAGAAGTTGCCTATTTTATGTTGGTCCTCAGGGTGGGCGGGGGTCATTGACAGAAGTGTTGCACCTGATAAAGGTACTTTCTGTAGCATTATCATTAACTTCTGAATCTTTGTACTTCAGAGCACATTGTCTTTTTGTGGGGGTGAAGGGATGGACACAATGTGGCCCGACTAATATATAAAGCAGCCTCAGGATCATCCTTACTTTAGACCTAAAACAATGGTTCTCAGAAATGAAAGCTCACCTTCCCAGCCAGATACTGGCACATCATATGAAGTGCTGCTTTGTGAATTAGCAATCATTTCAACTAAATGTACACTTGCCAACAACCCTCTGAAAACAAAAGGTCCAAGCAAAAGAAATTTCTCAAATGATGCTAATAAATTTAACAAGAAATTCAAGTGCTCATGTGTGTCAGCTATTGCGCTGAATCCAGTCATGTGCGAGTGGGAGTTCAAACAACCTACATGGTCCAAAGATGTGTCCATTTTGCTCAAAGGGTGCTAATAAATATCATAATAAATTCAATTGCTCATGTGTATCAGCTATTGTGCTCAACCAAGTTGTGTACAAGTGTGTGTTTTGTCAAGCCACATAACACAAAAACATGTCCCCTTTGCTCAAAGTGTACTCATTTGACAAGAAAGTCAAGTGCTTCTGTTTGTCGGCTATTGCACTCAGCCAATCTGTCTATATGAGTGTGTGTTCAACCAAGCAAATAGATCAAAGACCTTCCCATTTTGCTTAAAGCATGCTAATAAATTTGACATGCAATTCAAGTAGCCATGTGTGTCAGCTATTGTGCTCAACCAAGTCATGCATAAGTGCAAGTTCAATCAGCAAGCGTACCCCAAAGACATTTCCGTTTCACCCAATGTGCGCTAATACATTTTGCAGGAAATTCAAGTACTTGTGTGCGTCAGCAATTGCACTCAAGCCAGTTGTGCCTGAGTACATGCAATCAACCCACATGCCCAAACACATTTCCCCTTTACTCAAAGTGGGCTAATAAATTTAACAAGAAATTCAAGTGCTCATATGTGTCAGCTATTGCACTGAATCCAGTCATGTGCGAGTGGGAGTTCAATCAACCTACATGGCCCAAAGATTTGTCCATTTCGCTCAAAGGGTGCTAATAAATGTGATAATAAATTCAGGTGCTCATGTGTATCAGCTATTGTGCTCAACCAAGTCATGCATGAGTGCAAGTTCAATGAAGCAGCAAGCTTCAAAGACTCTTCCCCTCTGCTTAGAGTGCTATAATACATTTGACAATGAATTCAAATTTGACAAGAAATTCAAGTGCTTGTGTGTTTCAGCTATTGCGGTCAACCAAGTCGTGAGTGAGCATGTGTTCAATCAAGTCACATGCCCCAAAGACTTTCCCCCATTGCTCAAAGTGTACTAATACATTTGTAATAAATTCTGCTGCTTGTGTGTGTCAGCTATTGCTGTCAAACAAATGTTAAGTGAAAGAACACATTAAATCAAGCTACATGCCCCAAAGACGTTTCCCTCTTTTCAAAATGTGTTAGCCATTTAAGTGTTTGAGTGTGCCAGCTACTGTGTTTCATCAAGTTGTGTATGAGAACATGTCAAATTTATTAGCACATTTTGAGCGAATGGGAAATGTCTTTGGGGACATGCAGCTTTATTGAGCAAGAAATTCAAAAGTGCATGTGTGTCAGTTATTGTGCTCAATCAAGTCATGTAAGAATGCCCAAAGAATGGAGGAGTATGCCCCAAAGACTTTTTACCTTCATTCAAATCAAAATATGCTAATATATTTGGTAAGAAATTATAGTTCTCTTGCATGTCAGCTAAAGGACTCACCCAAACTGTGCGAGTTTGATCAAGATGCATAAACCAAAGACATTTTCTTTCTCTCAGCATGCTAACACATTTGACATGAAATTCAAGTGCTCAAATGTGTCAGGTACTGTGTTAAATCCAGTTGTGCATGAGCACAAGTTCACTCAAGCCTCCACATCACTAATTACTGCTCCATCCAATGAGGTGGTATGCTGCATCACTGTGACAGAATGCCATCTGTGAAAGAGAAATAGCCTGAGCTTTTTGATTTCTGATGTAAAATGATACAGATAATTCTGTCTCTGAAAGTGACACTCACTTCATAATGTTGCATATTGAAAAACATTGTGCAAATATGTAACTCTGCTGATCCTGTCTACTGATACCTCTCAGCAGCTGCCATGTAATTTGGAAACATGACAGCATAAAGTGATATTTACATTCCTGCCAAAAGACCAATGGAGCTCAAAGTTCCAGCAGCCAGGATCTACCTTTAATTCATGGGTAGCCCTTATCTAAAATGATATAAATTAGATCTCAGAACCTCATAATCCTCTATTATAATGGCCAAAACCTACTGGTGACATATTATTGTCGTCTTGGTTTGGTTACTAGTGACTCACTGACAGGGCCTTATATGTGTCAGCATCTGGGAACTGGGTTTCTGTTGCATCCACTAGGCCAATAATTCTCCGATGGGGTGGACTTTGTGGCAGCACTGGAGAAAGACTTGGTGGCTTCCATGTTGTTCCAATACACCATATTTACATTGTGTACGGACAGTCTAGTCTTCCAAGATGGCATATGAAAGTGCATTGCCATTCCAGCTTGCTTCGAGTTATGAAAAAGTTCGGAGCTCTGCTCCGCATCACAACTCTGCACATCTCATTGTCAGACACTGTTTCCTTCCCGTCTCCCTGCCTGTTGGTTTCTGCGTTTTCCTTTTTGTTGTCCCTTGTTGAGCTTCCTGCACTTTCCTCAGCCCTGAACTGGACGTATAATTTCTGGATTTACTTCCTCTGCCTGCCTCTCTCATGTGATCAGTGGATTTTACTGCTACCATATCTTGGAGCTCTGCTGCACATTTGCTTGACCATCTGTGGAGATTTTGCTCTGCCAAAGGATTTTTCCCTCCACTTTAGAGGATGTTCCTCTGAGAACCCCCTGTTTCTCATGTACCACTCAGGAGAACTCAGTGGCGTCTAGAGGTTATCACCCTATTTCTCACCACTAATGATTACCAGAGGACAAGTAAGATAAACAGGTGAGAGTTTTACCCAAAACAACCATAAGGGGCCAGCCTCACTGCATCGCTGGACCTTTTTGAGCTGACTCGACTGTCTCAGCACCCGTGATCCATAGGGAATAACTGTCACGCATGCATCTACTAGCAACCCTGACCTTCTCCCTGTCACGCACACATCTACCAGCAACCCAGAACTCCCCCGGGCTCGCCCTTGTCCCTCAACCCCATCACATTCCTCTATCAGGTTCCGAGACTCACGTGTGCAGCCCCCGGCTTCTCGTGTGCCAGCACGGTTCATCCGCAATGGGACACACTCTCGATTGCGCCCGTTCCATTGGCATATCCCCTGGAACCTGAGAGACCGACTATGCTGCAGTTAACTTGCGCGTCACGTGACTAGTGCCTCCCGCTCACGTGACTCAAGAACCCGTCCACGTGACGCGGTCGCGCGTCACGTGACAAGGAAGTAGTTACGGTAGCGCGAGCATTTAAACAGAGTCGTCCGGATACTCACTGCTTCACAGCTGTTCACTACGACTCTGTTTGGCGTCTCAAATGCGATCATTTTGGATTTTTGGAACTCGACCTCGGTTTTGGAACAAGGACTTTTTTGGAAATACTCATTGGCTATTGGCGTCTTGGATGAACTTTGTTGATTGACCACGGACTGTTTCTTGGATTGCTCTTGGACTTCCTCTCTGCACTTTGTTCTCTTTGGCCCTCTTGTCAACCCTCCACAGTTACATGGATCTGGATCCCATAATCAGGTGGGCCTGATTACCACACTCCTAACTGGGCTCAACCACTTGTTGCTCCACATTGGGGAGCGCTGCCCATGTGAGTCATGGAACCCCCAACCCCAAAGGGTCAGCAGCGCCATCTCTACTCTTTTATGGTAAGCCCGTTCCACGTTTGTTCATACTGTGTTGCCTGCTGTGATTGCTGTTTTGGCTTGGTACTTAACCGGTTCTTTCTTTGCAGCGGCTTGGGGTCTCCAGAGGTTCGTGGTTCCGGAGTAACATCTCCCACCTGTGGCCTCAAAGGTTGCACAGGGAGTGACTTGGGTTCTCTCTGTGCGACACCTGGGGACGGAGGTTTCTTCTGCCTACACGACAGTCAAGTCACAACAATAACTGACTCAAAACATCTCAATACCAACTCCTCCCATTTAAAGAACCCAGAAGCCTGGCTTAATGCTTTCCAGCTCCAAGAACAAGCATTAATGGTATTTGAAGTGGTTCTGTACCCCTGACCTGCCTTATAATGACCAAGTGGCGTTAAGACAACACACTTTATCTTTTTAAAGACATCTTCAGAGAGCTCGACGTTGTTGTTGAAATTATTGTCTGTGCACCCTGTCTTCGGAACCAGACTGCCTCCTTTCATTAAATATTCTGGAGCTCAAGAGGCTGGTCGAACGTGGGCGGGACACTGCCAGTTCTCACGCACACTTCCAACCACGTGATTGGCTGAGTGCCCTTCCTCAGGCACAAATATCACTTTGTTTGGTCGTTGCTTGCCATCTCCTGTTTATCGGGCATTTTCTTTCCTTGAAGCTTTATGGATAGTTCTTGAAAATGTCTCAATATGGGAGGAGATGAGGTCTAGTAGTTGACATTGGAACATTAAGGCTTTTTTCTAATTATGGCTTCACCTCTTAATCCACACATTGTGTGATTCACAGAAAATCACTTTGTCACTCTGTATTAGAAAATGTAAAGGTGTAAAAAGCAAGTGCACAGTATTTTGGGCCAATTATATTTTCCCACATTCTTCCCTCGTCCAACTACCGTCTAGTTTCTGTTATCTGACCTCGGCATTTCTTCGCACAGTGCGCTGTTCCGTCAACAGCACCTCCTGTTTGAGATGCCTCTCCTCCAGGGTGTGTTCTAAGTAAATCCTCGGTGCAATCAAACATTCATAACTAAAATATTCTGAACTACTGATCATAACTAAACACTTCAGTTTGTTGCTTTGGTATATTTTAGGCATACAAGTATTTAGTATATTTAAGGAACACAAATCATACCACAAGACTCGATCAATCTGAATCGAGGCCTGCACAGAGGATGCTGACCTTCGGCTATTGGGCCTTTTCCCAGGGCTAGCTTATCGCCGGCCTTCTATTAACCAGGGCTGATTGCAAAGAGTGTGCCATCGGCTTCAATGGATGGTAAATATATCCTCTGGGAGAGCGAGCTCAACTGAGCAGGATTAGAAAAAGTAACCCCACTCCGCTCATGCATGCAGGAAAAAGGTCCGATCAGAACCTTGTCCCACTTGCCCGACCATTTGCTCCTGGTGGTCCGATGGGTGACCAGGAGGAAATGCTTGCATCATGTGCCTTCTGGAGAGGGTGCCTCTGAGGCTGCTGAGGCCCTCTTCCCAAGGAGTGGGGGCCCCTGGTCCGTCACTCAGCAACATCTGCCTGGGTGGATGATCTCCCTGCACAGCAAGCTGTGTTGCTCAAATTCTGCCTTTGGAGGCAGCAGTGCAGGTGATGATGGGGCCAGATGAGCCTTGGGAACGCCCCCAATCCAATGCAACTCAACAGCTTGGCTTCTGCCAGTTGTAGGGGGGCAGGAATACTGGTGAGCTTCTTTGCATCTCTGCATCTCTGCCCAGCACCCCCCAGATTGACCTAACGGGTGATACATACTGCCTGGCGGTAACATTACCTACCCCTGACCAGTACATTACCACCCTTTCGTTTTATTTCTTTTTTATTTTTATGAAGGTTTACAGTTTCTTACAAACTTGTACCATTTAACAAAACTTAGCAAAAATGCATTCCAACTTCATTCAATCTCTCCAAAACAATTTCTAAGAATGTGGTTAACGCATAAGTCTATCTGGTCATCTCCCCTGCATAAAGAGCCTCCCACCAGGCTTCAGAATCTACACCAAATTGTGCCAATAAATGTCTACCACCCTTTATACAATATGGCCTGGGATCTCAAAATCCTGAAATCTTAAACAAAGCATGTGTTCTGTATACCAAAGGTCAAGTATGTCCACAATTCGCACACCACTGACTAAGGAGCGACAGAAAGCAGAGTGGAAGTACAGCACAGGAAGGGCATTGTCTTACTTTGATCTCGTAGGTTGTTCCAGGGTTAAGATTTGTAAGAAGAACCTCAAGGGTGTCAGGGTTCCCCGGCTCTTGGCTGTACACGCTCTGCATCCAAGGGCAGACCTCCTTGTATTTGACATTGTAGGATACAATCTTTCCATTTGTGTTGGGGGGAATGGACCAGGACAGAAGAATTCCCGCAGATCCAACTCGTTCCCCTCCGAGGGACACTGGCGCCCCAGGAACTGAAAAAAACGGAAGGACATGTTAACCTCCTACAGCTAAGCCAATGGCGAAACACAAAGTGAGACCCTCCCCCCCCCCCCACTCACAAAATGCACGGAGGGGTCCCTGATATACACAACATCAGGACAGGTCCATGGGCCTTAGCCAAACTGCAGCCCCCAGTTAATCTCAGGGTGCGCTCCCCCAGAGGGGTTTCTGTTAGTGTACAGTGGATGCACGTTAAAATCCCACTGCATGAAGATTTCAGGCATGTAACCCTGAAGCTTTGCCGCTACCCCCCTTCGCTCTCCGTTAACTGCTGCGCTACAAAGGATGATTAAAACCTCTCTGAAATACCAGTAACATTCCATTGATAACATTCCAAAAATGCCATCTTTCATCCTTCACAGGCAGGGAGCTCGGGATGCCAGCACTATTATTGTAGATCTTTGCTCCAAAAGCGTGCACTTTTAAAACGATGCACGCACTGGGCTATTTTGGGGCGTGTTAGTATTAGTGTATGGTCATTTATGATACAAATCCGGCGGTTGCTTACGGAAGTTACGTTACAAGTTACGGACATGTTGTAGTGCATGGAGCAGTCATTTAATCACCGGGTCTGTCAAAGTATTCAGCATAGCTCACATTAGTCAACCATTTCTACAGTATTATACCCTTTCTTACATACAGCCACACAATCTTCCTGCTTGCAATCCTCTGGACAGGCCTAGAGTGCTGTGAAGATGAACCAGTAGCAGGTGTGCGCTATACAAACGCCAATAATCACAAGATTATCCGCGTGGGGCCCAGCACGCTCAACCGTGCTCTTAGTGTGGTGTCACAGCATCTATGCAGGGTCAGTGAGCACCTCAAATCACTCCAAACTCACTGGTTTCGTTGGTGGTCACCGACTTGCTGACGGGTGAACTGGACGCGGATGATGACACCGAGGAAAGTGTGATCGTGTAGCTCGCTCCTGGCGTAGTGCCGAAGACATCAGCCTACAAGTTGAGACAGACATCTTTGGTTATCATGATGCACGATGGTGATGATTGGCAATGTTGTGACAACTAGTACTCCCCCTTGCTGCTATGATTTGTATAACCATCAAACATTATCAATAGTGACGCACACTCATAGCACACAGCAAACGACTCCAGGGGCTCGATTCCATAAACTCCACTGGGGGTGCACATTGAGACTGGAGTGCTGCTAATTTGAGACTGCCTGGGCCCCGGCCCACTTAAAGCACCGCTGCTATGCATCTTTCCGGTGCTTAATTTCCAAGTAATATTGCACATGATGGAGATACATGGCACGCGCTGGCATGCTCTTCTTATAAGCGTGGCTTTCTTTTTAAATGAGCAATCGTGTCAGCGCACACACAAAAGAGAGGGTAATAACAAAAAAACACAGATGGCCCGTGTAACATGTCACTCGGTACGATTTACAACCACCACGTGCAATATTACCCAGTGCAATGCAGCACCACTGGCACCGAATAACATACCATCGCAATTTAGAACAACTATCTCAATTTGCATAACCTGCGGCAGTTTATGTAGCTCTGTCCAGCAGCATAGAGAAAGTCCAAGAGGCGTCGCTCGTAATTAAAGGTAAGGAATTATAAAAAAAATAAAAAAAACAAGTTCAACCACATAACACAACACGCTGCTTTATCGGCCCACGTGAGTAAAGTAAGTTACATATTGCTTGTCAGCTCCAGTACATGTTAACATTAGCGACAGCCCTGGTGTGGTCGGCGCCTACCGCTTTACAGGAGGCAGATAAGCGAACTACCGGCCCGAGAGAGCACAGACGACATGCAGCAAGCAAAACACACATTCCTAGTTCACAAAAAGAAAACCGACCACCCCTCCGCAAGTTCCTGCGTAATGTACATTACCTGCGTCTCCGCAGCGTCCCAAAGCGCCAAGAGCAATAGAAGGTAAAAAGCAGTCATGCTTAAATTTGTGCTGAGTGTGAGTGCAGTGAAAATGTTCCTATTTCTTTTTCGATGGCCTCGCGGGGGAATGTTGCCTGCATTAATGATTTAGGTACACGTCTGCCTGGCAAGTGCACAATTAATGAGCCCGTATTACTCAATAGCACTGCCCTTCCTTTGTTACACTATTCATGAGCCCTCGGGTGACTGGCTGGAGGTGCAGGGCAGTCTGGAAAAAAAACTCCCTACTTGTTGTTAAGGTAACCCACCCCACATGTTGAAATTTGCTCTGACAAATTTGCCAGAAGTGGTTTTGTGGGAGCCCTACATTTTGCAGGGCGGCTGCTGCTGCTGCTGCCTGGGCAGCAGGCGTCACGGTCGGGCAGCGCCGCGAGGAACGCTGCAGTCAGCGCGGGGCGTGTAAACAAAGGTTGCCCGTCCACGTCCTGTCATGAGAACCATACCTGATAGCGCCCACCTCCGCGCGCGCGGAGGGCAACAAGGCCGTGGCGGGGAACCAGATCCACTCGATAGCTCTCCACCCGTCCGCGCGGCTGCCTCCAGCGCAGGGAGAAGGAATGCGATGAAATATTGAAGGCCTCGAGTCCCCTGGGCGCTTCCGGTTCTAGTCAGGAACAAAAAATGAACGCAGATTGAGAAGAAGTCCACTATTTATGAGTTCATATACACAGTGGAAAGAAAGTCCGTACAAGAAAGGTTAGTTTGATAGCAACTTTCAGTAGAACGCTGAATATGAAGATTTGGCCGGAAAAACGCACACACAAAATAAACTTTCTTTGGTGGAGTGCAAACTGTCCCTGTAAAAAACAGTACACTGGCTGACCCACACCGGATTATGCTGCTGAAGAATTGTGAGCCGCTGCATTAAGATGCATGCTAATTATGCTAGATACGTTAGCGTGGGCAGGATTGCCCGTTCCCCTGCGGTGCCAGTCTTATTTCAGTAGGGCATGCTTTGAAATAACCCTTCCCACGGTTGGAACGAACACCTGCTGATACTGCTTGCATTATTCCGTTGGCAAGAGTTGTAGATGACTTACCATGCAAATATGTAGGTTTTTATTTTTTTAATTAAATGCTTCTGTATTTTTGGAACGCAACCTCTTTCTTAAAATGCTTGCCATGTGTGCAGTGGAGCAGGAAAGAAGAGGAGGCAGGGAATTTACTAAATATTGAAAAGCAAACACGTTTCGTTATTGGACTTCAAATATTGTATTTTTATTGTAATTATGTGTTTATCATAGCCCAATGCTTCAATAAACGAATGGACTGATTAAATGTAATGCAACTATTATAAATTGGATGTACACTTTGGGACTCTGGGTATCCTTTTAGCAACGTATTATAGTCTGTGTTGACTACATGTGAGCAGAGGCGTTTATGGGGGGGGCTGAGGAGTCTATAGCCCTGGGTCTTTGGTTTCAGCCCCGGATCGAAGCTTAGTGGCTACAACCAAAAAGGCTACCTAGCCCCCAGTACCGACACTCCCAAAATTAGCATAGACCCTGATCTTTTCCAGACCTAGCCACACACCTGAATGTGAGCATTAACACAGAATGGTTCAATGGAGTAAAATGCTTCTGGTGTGATTGCTACTCATGATAAAGGATGCATATTAGATTGGCAAGCCAATGCTAACTGTTCCACCATCATCCAATCCAACTCCCCTTCGCCTTGGTCAGATCATAATCTTATCATATTCACCATTAACATCACTAAAACGATTCTGAAACAGCCTCAATCAACATCTCCAGCCCCTTCTAGAAACCTTAAAAATATCAACCGAGACAGCATGTTACCACTACCCACCCCTATCCTAGAACTAGCTCACCAGGATAGTGATCCTTCAAACTTAGCCATTACAATGAAATTATGCTTGCAGCTATAGACAAAACGGCTCCGCTAAAAAGTAAGAAGATTAAACCCTGAGCTCATGTCAATCCTTGGTTCTCCCCTGAACTTAAAGCTCTTTGAGTGTCAAAAAGATCTGCTGAAACCAATGGATCAAATCACCAACTCAAGAAAACAGAATTCAATTCCAAACCCAAGCTAATAACTATAAGAATGAAATCATCAAATCTAAAAGTGAAGTGTACAATCAAAGACTATCTAATGCCCAATCTAACACCAGAGAGCTTTTAACTATCCTCCGTGAATTAGAATCACCAGCACCTACTCCAGATTTTATGATTAAATAGGAACAATGGTGCTCTAATATTTAGAACTCCCTTGCCGACAAAATCTGACTACTACAAAGGAAAATTGAACCAAAAACATCCAAACTTAACCTTAACACTACCCCACCAACCACATAGCTTATCCCAAACACGCTTAAGGCAACAGAATTTACTTTTTCCCCACTCACTACCCTAGACACAATCAACATCATCAAAAGTTTAAAACCACCTAGATGCAAAGTTGATATCTGCCCCACTACCCTGGTAAAAGATTGTGCAGCTGAACTGGCACTGTTTGTCACCAGCATCATCAACATTTTGTTCGCCTCCAACACAGTCCCTAATGACCTAAAAACAGCCTGGGTCTTACAGTTGCTCAAAAAACCGACCTTAGATCCTAATATCCCAACACATTTTCACCCCATTACTACAGTCACCTCCTTACTTAAAATATTAGACCGCACCACCTATCTGCAAATCCAAAAAAATTTAGAAGATAACCATCTCTTGGGCTTAAGGCAATCTAGTTTGACACCAGGTCATGGCACCGAAACAGCCTTACTTGATTTGAAAACTCAAATGGACCAGTACATAGACAAAGGAGAACTTTGCATCCTCCTGCTGCTAGACCTTTCTGCAGCGTTTGATTTGGTCAATCATGATATACTATGCCATTCCCTTGAAACTGCAGCCCAATTCTCCCCAGACTCCATCTACTGGATCAAATCATTTTTATCCAACAGAACCATGAGGGTCTTCTCGGACACCTTAGCAGCACACCCTGCCCCGGTAACGTGTGGCGTGCCACAAGGCTTGTGCTTATCACCACACTTTATAATTCTTTCACCAAGCTTTTGTTTGATAAACTTGACAATATGGGTATCACATATACAAACTACGCGAATGATACCCAAATTCTCATACCGATAACTAGTTGTTACAATACTGACACTATGGCCCTCATTACGACCCTGGCGGTAAGTGAAAAACGATGCCAGTAAAGGATTACTGGCATCGCCTACCGCTAGGGCCGATTATGACCTGAGATAGCGCTATTAGCGGCACCGTAATCAACAGTGCCGTTAAAAGTGCCATGGACTCCCATGCTGTAAATACCGCCATGGCGCTAAGTTGGGAACATTACGAGTCACGCGGACATGGAAATAACGCCTTTGTGAAGGCCGTAAAGTACCTTACCGCCATGGTGCTAATACCGCCATCGCGGACCAACCATAAATGGCCATGTGCAGTATTCCCAGCTGCCACAGGTGCACACAATCAGCACAGGTGAAGGCAATACAGACTGGGCAAGCACAAAAGGAGCACACCCCACCCCTTCCCACACACAGTTACACTCCACAATGAATCCAATACTACTAGCAATGCTGGGGCTGGAGGACCTGATTGCAGTGGAAGTGCTACAACAACAACTACAAGAAGTACAACAACAGGCAGCACAGAGGAGACGCAGGAGGAGAAGGAGGGCAAGGCAGGGCCAGCATGCCCCACCAGCACAGCCAGTGCCATCACGCAGGCAGCCCTCAATCCCACGTATCAGAGCCAGTCCATTCAACTCAACCGCTGAGCAGATCCACACCCTGTACCGCCTGGACCGGGACACCATCACCACCATTGTGGACATGATACATGACAACATAGTCAGCCTCATTGAAAAACGCACCCCCATCCCACCCCTACTGAAGGTGGTGACTGTGCTCCACTTCCTGGCCACAGGCACCTACCAACACACAGTGGGGCAACGGCATGGCATTTCACAACCATTATTCTCACGTACGTTGAACCAAGTGCTTAATGCCCTCCTCAAGCACACAGACAAACACATTTCCTTACCACGGTCTGCCCAGGAGATCTCAAACACCAAAGTGGGTTACCATTAACTGGCCGGCATACCTGGTTGCATTGGCGTCATCGACTGCACCCATGTGGAATTGGTGGTCCCACATGCCATGGAGGTAGTGTACCGCAACCATAAGCTATACCAACCAATCAACGTGCAAATGGTATGTGACTCCAACAAGATCATCACACATTGCTGTGCTTGATTCCCCGGATCAACCCATGATACAATGGTCCTGCGGAACTCCACGATTCCACGCTACATGGAGCGACATGCAGGGCACAGATACTGGCTTCTCGGTGAGTCGCATGTTAGGCTCATGGAAATGTGATGTGGGTAGGTGATTGAGGCATAGATGCATACTTCACCTGGCTGAGATGGGGGGGGGGAGATGCATACATAACCTAGCTGCGAGTGCAAGAGGGAATGGAGGAAGCTCACACCCCAAAATCCGCCCAGACTGCACCTGACACCTGACCACATAATGCAAGATGCAAGCAGCCCTACCATGCGAATGAAGCGGTGTCCCAACCATCCCACAGACATCTGCATGTGCACTGTACTAAATCCGACTGCATCCCCCACAACAAAATGCAGCCACAAGCAACGACTATAGCCAATACAAAGCACAAAACACCATGAACCGAAAGGCCAGTCTCCCATTACTGCGTACAAAGGAGTCACATGAGGGTCAAATACATCAATACACCACTACACTGACACAGAAGCCCAACTAAATTGCATGACACCATTTGTTCTGCGTAGTGAGAGCATCATGAGGCTGACATCAACGTTGCCAGGATGACAGCATACAAATAAGTGTACATCTGCAAGATCACAAAAACAACGGACGTGGACTGACACAGTGCATGTGCACTCACAAAGAACTGGACCCCCCCCCGCGCACACTAATCAATGACATGTAAAACAGTCCATAAGAGGAATACACACATAGCAGTCTCATCCTGTGACTCCATCCATGCATGGAAATGGGGTTGAGATGAAGAAACAAATGCATGCCATGGTATCACTTAATGAGGTCAAACATGATGAGTTAACTTACACATACATTGTTGCCCACATGCAGGTGATGCAGGCTATCCCTTGAAACAGTGGATCCTTACCCCAGTCCGGAACCCACAGAACAGGCACGAGGAGGACTATAATCGTGCCCATACACGAACCCGTGTGGTGATTGAGCAGACATTTGGCCTCTTGAAGGCACATTTTCGCTGCCTCAGCAGGTTTGGTGGGGCACTCCTGTACCGCCATGAGAAGGTGGCAAAGATTGTCATGGCATGTGTGATGCTACACAATATGTGCATCAGATGGAATGTGCCCCTGCCCCCTGACGCAGAACAGCAACCACCTGACGAAGAGGATGAGGAGGGTGGGGATGGGGCAGCACCTCAGGGAGGAAGCGATGCACAGGAGGGACGTGACATGCGTCAGACTCTGATCAACCAATTCTTCTAGCACACATGGATGGGGGTGTCACATGGAGATGGCACTTGGGGCATTGGGTGCGTCAGGGACATGGACACTGTAGACTGTTCACCAATAAAGCACATGTACGCAATGAGCAATGTCCACACATGTGATTTGTGCATAACCAAAAAGTGTATTGGAAAGGTAAATCTAAGTGAACACACCCACTCCCCCTCAACTCCCCAACACACCCAATCCCCCCTCCCCCCTCTACTCCCCAACACACCCACTCCCCCCTTCCCCCTCTACTCCCCATAACATGGTGTGGATGACTGTGCACAAGTGCATCATGTGGCTTCAGTACACGAGGCTGCGCCTATTGGCACCCCCCTCTCCCGGCACCCGGTGCACCCCTGTCGGTACGCCGCAGGTTCCTGCCTGAACTGCGGATGGGGCTGGTTCGGGTTGAACTGGCAGCCGAGGAGGAACTGGGTTGGTCACATGGACGCATGTCCTCCATTGTTTGGACTAGCTCTGAAAGTACGTGCCGCACCGCGGCCAGTTCGGCACAAATGTCCTTAGAAGTGGACTCAATGGCAAACCTAACAGTATCAGCACATTCGCGCATTTCCCCCCTAGTGGTGGCGCATTCTGTGACATGCTGTGTCAACAGGGCTGCAAGTTGCTGTTGCCGCATGATTATTTCCTGCATGGACTCTTGGCTGTTGTGGCCTGTGGCTGATAGTTGTGGCGTGTCCATTATGCTGCTCCCCTCCTGCACATCTGCTATTGGGCAGGGAGTAGCCAGCCAAGAGTTTCCAGGAGATTGCCCATGTATGCTAGTGTCATGCTGGCTGTACGGGGACAGGTAGGGGGAATGCAGGGTGCCAGTGGGGGGACCCACGACAATATATACATCCCCTTACTCGTTGTGTGAGATAGCTGCGGTGGCAGCAGTCTCACCAATGGTGCTGGTTTCTGCGGATCCAGTGCCTTCAGTGGACACCACTGGGCGGATGGTTGAAGTCAGTGGCGCCGAAGTAGTTGACTTGCTGGACATCGGTGCCGTGGCCTGTGCTGTGCTGCGGTATTTATCCTGTTGTGGGGGTTTGCTTTTTCTACCTGAGGTGGAGGGACGGTGTTGTGGCTCTTCAGGCCTGGGCTTCTTGGCAGGTGTTGTGCTTGTGTCTTCATCTGCACTGTCCGAATGAGAGCCTGTGGTGGACCAAAGGAGGGAGAGGGTCAGTGATGGGTCTACGGACATTGAGCAGGCTTGGTGATGGCTGCATTCATTTTGATTGCTAGATGGTTCACATTGGAGTCAGTGACATACAGGTTGTCTCACTCTTAGGTGGTAGAAGCATGGAGGTATATGGGTGGCTACAGAAAGGGGGTGCATTGTGCATGTGTACAAGGTGGAGGTCAGCACTGCCTGTAGGCAGTCTTGTGCTAATGTGTCAGGTGGACCCTGTTAGGCATCATTGCACTTCCCAACCATCTGGACATCATTGTGGTGAGATTGGCATAGTTGGACTTAAGGCACCTACCTGCGTCGCCTGATGTCGGGGCTCCTCTCTCCATATCTCCAACTCCCTCAATGCTCTCCATGCCTATGGTGGCGGCACATATCTCCTCCCACGGCTGTAGTTTGATGGGCGACTCAGCTCCTCCGCCAGTCGCCATGCCGAGATTCCGATTGGCCTCCAGTATGCTCCTGACCCGGAGCCGTAGATCGTCCCACCTTTTTCGGCATTGTCTGGCATTGCGGGGTGTTGTGCCGACGGCACTGACCCTCTGAGCTACCATGGCCCATATGGCCTTTTTCGCTGCAGCGCCGGTCTGGTCATCTCCGTGGAAAACACAACATCAGCGTGCTCTTGGAGGGTTTTGGCCAACATAGTTAGCTCCTCCCTTGGAAAGCGCTCCTGCCGCAGCCGATCTCCGCTCTTCTTCAGAACTTTTGGCATCATGATGTGGAATGGGTGGTGTAGAAGGTTTGTGGAGGTTGTGGGGGTCAGGTGTCCACTGGTAACAGAGGATGGCAATGGATTGTGTTTTTAAAGATGGCCGCCATGCTCTTTCCTGTTCCTGTGCGGTGACGCTACTTCAGGATCCGCTTGTTTACAGTCGCTGCTAAAAGCGGTTCCCGTTAATTTCAGTTACCGCTATTAGCGGTGACCGCTAATGTCGATGGCTAGGGTGGCAGAGGTGCTATTTGCACGGCATACGATGCCGGTAAGTGGGATTTTACGGCCTTTAGCGGCATGGCAGAGATTACATTACCGGCATGGCCCAATGCTCGTGCCCAAGAGTCGTAATGTATCGCTTTTAGCGGTCTCTGGGCAGCACAGACACGTTATTTGCGCCATGCCGGTAATGGCCGATACTTACCGCCAGGGTCGTAATGAGGGCCAATAAATGTAAACAAAATATACCTTGCAATCCAAGCTTGGATGGCACTCAACGAATTATGCCTCAATGACGATAAGACTGAGCTTATCCTCATTAGAAACAAAATGAAATTTAGTAACCTCCCACAGTGTTTCAAAACCTTCATTATCGATGGCAACACCATCCCAGTGGCCACTGAAATAAAAACCCTAGGGGTCTATATTGACTCCACACTTTCACCAAAAAGGTCCATGCTGTTGTCTCATTAGCTGCCTACATGGCTAAACTAATAAGAGCCAGCCGCTCCTTTCTCTCCACAGAAAACTCTATCACCTTTGCAAGGGCCTTGATACTTTCTAGGATTGATGATTGCAACTCTCTCTTTGCAGGAACTAGCACTACAAACCGTACAAAACACTGCCATAAGAGCAGCATTAAATATCCCTAGACACAATCACATTTCTTCCATTAAAAGGAATATTCACTGGCTTCCTGTCCAAGATAGAATCAACTTCAAAATCTTGACAATGACACACAAGTTTATTGCCAACAAGGCCCCTAAACACCTCAGCAAACTCATCTGTAAAGTCAATACTAATAGCCCAACCCGTTCTGACTATACTAACATGCATTCTATCCCTAGATATAGAAGACAGAAAGCAGGAGGCTCAAGCTTCCCAGTAGTAGCCCCAAAACTGTGGAATGCCCTTCCCCACTAACTAACTGAGAAAATTCACGTCATTCTGGTCATTCAGAAAAAATCTCAAAACCCTGCTCTTCAGATCCGACCTTTTGCCATAGCTTCTTAGGCTATCGTTTTCAGTACAAATCAGGATAAGGATCTACAACAAAATATAAATATGTAAAATAGTGTGATCTATGCTTCTGAAATCGATGTGAACTTACTGTTTGATGTTTTATATGCAATGTACAGTGTAAAATTGTAAAGTAGTGACTCCCAAGATGCCAAATTTGTAACCATAGCCTTAAATTGTAATCAGCGCCTAGCTGCCTCTGTGCCATGTGCGCTCTACAAATGAATAAATAAATACATTAGCAATACACACGCTTTGCACATTGAAAAATATCCACACGTGTTTACCTACCCATCTACTTTCAAAGAATGAATGCAGTTATTGGTACACAGGCAATGCAATGCGATGCTGCCGGTCATTTCACTGCTATAAATTGAAAGATCACCCGTCCATCGCCCCATGACTGCTCTGAGTATGAACAACTCAGGAGCCGAAAAACGTAGGGGCTAATTTCCAAGTTACCAGGATCAAAACAGAGCTAGCTGTTAAGCCCAGCGCTAGAAACCTTATGCCTGGTTTAACATGGCGTGTTCATTTGGTAAAAGGAATAGGGACACAAAATGGGATTGCCCTTTCTACCTCTATTTTCTGCTCCACCTGCAAAAAACGAATGGTTTTCCACCGTCGTGTGATTCTCATGCTGACCGAAAACTACTGAGCCCTGTGGAGTCCCTTGTAAATTACCACAGCCGCGTGCAAACAGCAGGAGGCATGTGCGCGTCTTTACAGTATGAAGTGCAAGCATGCAGGGGAAATGCTTTCACCAAGTTTTCACACACGTTTTTTGGATCTCAGAATAATCCCAGACAATGTATCACCGAAATACACTTTCTCAGATTTTTTAAACCGATTTTACCACTTGTGTTACTTCAAAATGCAGGGGGGAAGCAAACACCCCACCCACCTCACACACCCCTTAATTCCCCACCTCTTCTTTATTCCTTACCCCAACAACCGCCGTACAAATGTCAAATCAAATAAAATAAATCTGCATTTTTGCCGCAAGAAATAGTAACACATTCGACAAATACCGTTTTTTTGCACTTCTTAGCGCAAATGACGCAAACAACGGAAATTGCACAAAGGGGCCAAAGGTCGATTTAAATGTAATATTGCTGATCCCATCTGTGCAATCAATTCTTTTTCCAAAAATCAGCCCCTTAAACTGTACCGTTTCATACAAATGAAAAAAGTTAGTGCTAAATTGCATTCCCATTTCATTTGCTTCCATGATGCTTCGTTGTACAAGGCAGGCTGTGGCTAATGGCGAATGCAACATGTTCGACCTATTGTGTCTGTCCTTTGTTAATGTAAATGATGTGTCCACACTGACTAAATATAACAAGTTTACTTTCTATTGACTTCCGAATATACACCCCGATGGGCTCATCTATAACATTGAGGGCCAGCTCCTAGCAGCAGAAGTGTACTGACCAACCTCATTCTGTGCAAGCCCCATGGGCCTCACTGCCACCAGCCACTGAAGAGGGACTTGAGGGGGTTGATTGACACTCTGAGAGTGCCATTATTACCATCGTGGCACCCATTTGTATAGTACTCTCCTGGAATATTACAGGGACCATTGAGCATCTTCAGGATCTGAGTGGGCTGAACTATATAAGGTGCCTCTGGAAGTGGCTGCAAGTGCCTGTTTCTCGTCTGTTTCTTGTCAGTGAGAGCCGGGAGTCTGAACGAATTCGGATCAACTGCTACAGTGTGTATGCTCACGAAACCTGCATCTCCTTTATATGGATTGTGACAGCTTCGCCGTGTCCTGAACATTGACATTGATATTGATATTTCAACATTAAAATCTATTATACCATTCTATTTTACTTTTAGACGCCGCCGAAGCCACGCCCTCTTTTACGCAATTGAGAACGGTAATGACTGCCCTGGCCACACTCCAGGACAGGATGCTCAGCAGCATATAGATAAGGAGATAAATCAATTATTTACAAAGAAGCCCACAAGAGCATCAAATCAGTTAAGCTCTCCGGCAGAGTGTAAGAAGCAAAATATGCCAGGAGATAACTTAAATATTGGTCCAACTACTTTTCAGGATGTCTATAATGAGCAGATGGGTATTAACCACATATCATTGGAACAAAAAGACCTCCAGACAGTGGAACAAGAGGGGCCGATCCAGAGAAACATGTTAACACAGGGCCTGGAAATTGCACAGAAAAATGTGAATTCAGATATTGTGAAAGGTCTGAATAACCACTCATCGTTGGAGGGTTATATTAGAACAACGATTGCTCAAATAATATCTCAACATTTAAAATCTAATGAATCCGTTCCAGAGAAGACCCTGGTACGTCCTCAACTAATACGGGCGGAGGGGGGGCACTATCCAAGATGACCAGACTATGATAGGATCACCTCTAAAAGATGAACATTTGCAAGGTGAAATACAAGGGGACTAGAAAAAGATCCCATCAAATGAAAATCCCTCAACGGTAGTACATGAGGAAGAGAAAAAAGGGAAATGCAGGACCATAGGCCACATGTAACAGAGTTGGAGTGGAAAGAGGCTGAACCGTCGGAGGCCCCAATGTCTATTTATCTGAGTGACTTAAAATATATACAATGGAGGGCACCGACCTTTACAGATAATTCAAGTATACTCTTACATTACTTTTTTGATTATGGGGGCCTCAATCACTAAATAGAGAACGAGTTTTAGCCCTTCTAAATGAGATTCCAGCCCTCAGACACATGTCGTCAGCAGACTTAAAGCTGATTGACTTTATACACCCAGTACGTTATGATCATGTGCGACTAGTGTTTCATAAACGATCCGTGTATGATGCAGAATTGCGAGAAGCAACACAATTTAATAGGCTTGGATATGATATTCTTATTTTTAGTCTGGGTCTTAAACCAGCTAATTGGGTTGATAAAGAGCAACAGCGTATAAAGGGAAGTCAAAAATGGAAAGTCGCGAAAAAAAAGCAAAACAGGCTTCAAATGCAGAGGATGAACAAGGCTGGAGGTGGCTTGCACTCTCCTTAAGGGATTATATTGCCCAATTGAAAACAATGAAGCAGGATATTTACCCAAGTGACTAATATTAATAACATCAGCCTAGTCTCATGGAATTTGCGAGGTATGGTGCACCTATCAACTTCTCATTCTATATGTGAATACCTGAAAAAATCAAATATAGTGTGTATGCAGGAATCCTGGATGACAAATAAGTTCAGACTAGATGGCTTTGAATGTCGTTTTCAGGTAACCAAAAGGGGCTAGAGGACGCCCCTCATGTGGTTTAATATCAGCTATTAAAATTACCTCATGGTGGAAAATACATCAAGATGCTTCCCCATTAGTACGTATGCTGGCTGTACTGGTGGAATTAACCGTAGGTTATTGTGTATCCCACTTGCTTACATTGAACATTTATTGGAATCCACTGCAGGACTTTGTGAAATGTGTTCAGTGCATAAAACCCCTTCTAACAGAATTGCCAGTTAAGTACTCTGGTCTACATATAATGGTGGCTGGTGATGCGGAGATCCCCATAGGATCGACGCATAATCCAGAGCCAGAATCAGATCTGGGGTACTTACAACATCCTATGTTGATGGTAGATCTAAAATACAAGGGGGCTCTGTAGGTGCATCGAGGAAGCATCTTCAAGGCCAATTATGGCTCAACCTATTAACTAATTGGGGTCTCCATCATGTCAATGCCACACTGAGTGGAGAATGGGAATCTTTTACATGGTCAGATGGCATTAGAGTATCGACCATTGATCACATCTTCTTGTCTCATCGCCTCTTTGAAGCATCATATAATTTTAAAATACTAGATGCTGATCTAAGTGATCACTGCCCACTTGAAATATGATTCAAAATGGCCTGGGAGACTATTATGGAAAATTAACTAACTGTAGGTTTGGAAGTAAACTCCACTGTTACTCACCGGTGAGATGAGTGCGTAGAACCGGGGAGTATCCAAAACCCAGGAAGTTGCTTGAAGAGCTTTGGGTAGGGCCTCTACCCAAGCCTCCTCTCTGTGAGGGAATAAGACCTTCAAAATGATATGACCACTTGCTGTAATTTAACCAGACAAAGGGACTGATCACCTAGAAGGGCGGAGGAGAACGTACCGCCACGAACCAGGCTGTAAAGGAAAGAACAACAAGTAAGTAATACAAAGGTAACACTTGTCCCCTGTAAGCCTTACTAATTGATGGAATACCTGAGCTTTTTCCCCCCGTAGAATGGAAGAACGGCACAAACCGGGAATCACCTAGGAATATAACAAGACTTATCACCTAACTGGTTTAAACTATGACACAATTCATGAGGTGGACAGGATTTTACCAGTGGAGAAGGACTGAAGGATTTGAGTAGTTCAGAACACAACGACAGGGATAAAATAAGAAAAAGGTAAATGTTAGTAGGATACTAATACCCGGGGGGCACGAGGGTCGCACTGGATTCGGGATGGTGCACAGCTGCAGAGCGTCCTTAAGTGCACAGGAAAAAACAAGTTCAATCCAAACGTTCCGTTCGTGAGGCAAAAAGTCTTACCACTGGTGAACGAAGAATGACGATAACAACCAGTCGGAATGGCAGTTCCAAGTAAGGTAAGTTGAAGGCAGGTAAGGTGTGGCACGGATGAAGATAACAACCAGTCGGGATGGCAGTTCCTGAGATAGGTAAGTCGAAGGCAGGCAAGGTCTGGAACACTAGCGGACAGGGACTATGGCAAGGCGTGTAGAAGAGAAGTCCGGAAGAAAACAGGGTTTCGGTACACTTGCAGGCGAAAACAAAGACAAAACTTTTTTCTAGCGGGGTCCGTGGAAGCAAAACAGAGGTTCGGTACACAGGAAGGCAGGTCAACAAGGGAATTCCAAATAGCGGGTCCAGTAAACAATCCGAGTCGATTCCGTAAGAAACAAAAGAGGTTTGGCAATCGAAGAAGGAACTTCTAAATGCCGGGAGTAGCTGTAAACAGAAGCGGCGTCCTGGCTGCATCCACGGACTACATCAGTGAGAGAGGCGGGGCAAGCCAACGCGAGGCTCTAGCGGCGAACTACCGCACGGAGCCAGGTTTTCTGGGGAGTGTAGTTTTCGAGTTGCTAACTTCCACGGCAGCTGCCATCGTGCATAGAATGGGGCAGCGTGATGCCGTATCCTTTTGGGGAGCGCTACGAACCTCCTAACCTTCCTGGTAGCTGCACTGGGGAACCGAAGTGCTAGGGATGCAGGTGGCCGGGTTTTGCACACAGGACGAGGTGAACGTCGACCCATAACACCCACAAAAACTAGAATAAAATGGCATGAGGGTAATGTGGCAAAATTGTATATGGTGTTTGTGGGTTTTCATAACAGCCACATTTTATTCACTTATAATAGATTTATGGTTACATATTTATGGTTACATAGACAATCTTATTGCAAAGTCAATTAAATTAAGGTTGGGGAATGTGGTTTTGGGGATTCGCCATCATGTTTATGATCCAGCAATCAAACTGCTGCAAAATATATGCCGAAAGGAGATACGCAGTCTGATGAAAAGTAGTATAACATGGAAAGTAAAGAAGGCAGGAATACATACCCAAAAACACAGCAGGATAACAAAGCAATGTTAACAGCACTCTAAGATGGAACCACACAGCAATTCTGGTGTCTAATAAATAACATTGAATGTTCCCAAGTAAATGCACAAACTAATTGTATACCTCAAGAAATGTGGGCTGGACATTTTGGTACCCTCTATGAGGAGAGATCCTCATTACCTGTATCATTGATACCTGTGAGAAATCATCCTTGGGTTTGCCAATTTACAACATCAGATATTACAGAATTATTTCAAAAGTCTAGCTCCTCTAGAGCTGCAGGCCCTAATAGGTTATCAAATGTTAACTTTAAGGTAAATCCAGAGCTTTGATCGAGATCATTAATGATGTTATTCTCAGATCTTACTCTAATGAGACAGATCCCTGTCACTTGGCATCCATCATATATTGTCCCTATATATAAGAAAGGCGATAGGACCCTACCTACTAATTACTGACCAATTGCCTTAATCAATGCAGACTTGAAGATTTTCTGGGCTGTTTTTAAAGAAGACAGTGGAATGGTCGGATAATAATTCCATTCTCTCAAGCAGACAGTTTGGTTTTCGCAACGCTATGTGGACACAAATAGGCAGATTAACGTTAACCTTACTGCAAGAAAAGGCATGGAGGAAAGAAGCAGTGCCAGTTTATATAGCTGTAATGTATCTTTCGCTAGCTTTTGACCTCATGGATAGAGTATTGCTTTGGTCAAAACTCCTGAAATGGGGGATGCCATGGGGGATGTTGGGCATAGTCATTCATCTCCACGAGGGTTCCTTGGTACAGGTATGGTTGAACAAACAGGGCCAACTCTCACAACAGATAAAAACTGGGAATGGGCTCCATCAAGGGTGCATATTTGCCTCCACCCTGTTTAACTTGTATGCTTCGGATGCCGGTGAAATACTAGATGCCGCCTCAATGATCGCGCCAAAAATTGAGGGGCAGAGTATTAACTGGTGCGCTTATGCCGATGATTTTTTTTAATTGATATTGGCTTGCAATAGAAAATTAAAGCATTTGCTGAACACTTGACCAGGAATGGCCTGGTTGTAATGGTAAAAATCGGTTGTTATTTCATTGAGTAACAGGTCTAAGCAAATAACTTTCAGTTGGTTTTTAAATAAACAAAAATTGCTTATAAGAAGGTCAATGCGGTATCTGGGTTTCCCAGTATTTGATTCATCAAGTACAAAACAATATTGGAGCTGTATTATGGAAAACATTGGCCCAATGATATCACAAATGAAGAAAATATATCAAAAGTTTTGTAAATTTTCTATGAGTCCATTGTTTCATTTTTACGAATTAAAGATCATACCTAAGATGTGCTGTGGACTGGAAATATCCCTAATAGACACACAATCTAATTTAGGCAAAGTAGAGGCAAAAATCTGGAAAGCGATGATCTATTGGCTTCCTAAAAGCACACCAATGGAGGCTATTAGATATGAATTTGGAATGCAATCACTAGCTAGTATGGTAGAATGGAGGAGACTATAATTATATATAAATGTAATGATGGATATGGGACAAAGTCTATACTATGAACTAGGCTCCAAACTCAGATCTGCAAACTCTGTTTCATGATGGTTGATACTATTACAGACAAGCTGTATAATGGTATTGACCAAAATTGATAGAACTGTAGATGATCTATTGAGAAATCCGGATAGAGTGAAAACCTTACTACAATACTTTGACTGGTCATGTACGAATGAACATTTAAAAAAATCATCTTTATTCAATCAATTGGTGTCAGACTGGAAGTCTTTGGGGTATGCAGAGACATACCTTGTGAGATTTCCTGATCCACACTGGAGGTCTGAGATTCTGATTTAATGTCCTTCTTGTAGGTGAAATAACTGAAATTAAAAATCATGCAGGGGGGGAATTGTGCCCTGCCGCTTCTGTAAGAGTCCCATATACAAGGAAACACTTAGACATCTTGTATTGGAATGTGAAGAACTTAAATTAAAAAAAACGAGTAGTTTCGGCAGATTTGTTGCAGATACTGAAAGAGTCTATCCGGATGTATTCGGTGGAATATGCTTTATGGTAATTCAGTCGCACTAAAACTGGCACTTATACAGTATTTATCAGGGGTGTGTGGAGTAGTTTTACTAAGAACAAATAAATAAAGAATTTTAGATTGACGTAATATTATAAATTTACCAAGTTATAGCATACGTTGCAATTGTATTCTGTTTTAATAATAAAACAAGGCCTTGATCCCCTGAGATATGAAGTGTTGGATATTCTGAACTTATGTGTCATGTGAAATAAAATCTATTTGCATATGTTAACTATGAAAGTTAAAATATCAAAGGGTATGCAATGTGAAATGATCAAGGAAATATTTTCTCTCTCCTGATCCCCTATCATTAAGAAAGCTGTGTAATAGATTTTATCTAGGGGGAAAATTGCTGTCAACATGAATGAAGGAATTTGTTTTAAAGAGGTGTCTGTTTTAATATGAGTTATGTGATTGTATGTTTTATGATGATTATAAGAAAGGTTCTATGGAAATACATCTCATGTGAAAGGTAATAAGAATATCGACCATTTAAAAGTAATAGGGGTCAACCTTGCTCTAATATGCTACTGTTTTAAAATGTGGTTTTATATGTCATTGTTTTATATGTTTTATAGTGTCTTAAAGAGTATGAAAAATGTATTGCTTCTATGGGATGTTTGTAAAATTGTTATATATGATTATTTTTAATATATATAAGGTTTGTATTTGAAAAGTTGTAATGTTAACAACTATAACAAATAAAATAAAGAAAGAAGAAAAGAATACCAAATTGTTTTCCAGCAGGAGACGTGGGCTGTGGCCCGGATAGCTCTCCAGGGATACCAATCTTTTCATATCCCAGCACTCAAGGGACCTAAGGGAAGACCGTATGGAGGTTTGACCGCTTGGTTTGAAGCCACACTGAATTGTAGACTTTCAGTGCAAGACACAGGTTCAATGGATTTACAATTACTTGAGGCCCCAACCCCAGAGGGTCATCACTTTTTGATGTTTAATGTGTATAACAGACCCAACACGATGGCCACAACTGATTTGTTGGTTGACTTAGGTGCGAGGGAAGTTTGTATAACGCATGAGGTATACATATTGGTGGTTGGTGAGCCTTTGCTTGAGAAGGACGACATGTGGGAGGAACACGGCGTAGCATGGGACATCCCCCAACTAATGTCCTTCAGACCCCTAAGGGCCCACAAATTAGCAGTTGATGTTGCCCATGCTCTGTATTCTCTGGATTTAAGGGCATGCAATGGTTGTGAGCTTAGAGCCCTTTGGGTAACGTTCATGCAATGGATGGGGATGCAGAATAACTCCAACACCAAATAATCGAACCAACTGAGGAAGATGGCAAAGTTTACTGTTTTAATATCAATTGTCTAAAATAGGGAGTTGCAACGGCCATCAACGGACGTTCGCTCAAGCTCTCGGCTTATTTGATTTATGACATGATAGTTTATTCATATAGCGCCTATACACAATGTGTTTCAAAGCGCTTCAAGGCAAGAGAGGGAACAAGGGAAAATACAATGACATTCTTATGAGGCCATGAACAACAAGAAGGTGACATTAACTATCTTACTCAGCCTGGGGACATTTCAGATAGTGCAAGAGCTAAAACACAGATAGGGAAGGGAGGGGGTGGGTGGGAAATTGAAACAGACAGACGACTACCGTACTAGGCCTGACAACATTTCTGGTAGAGGCAGAGATTACAAGAGGTGCGGGCGAGGGGGAGAGAAATGAGGGAGAGGATCAAAACAAGCGACTATCATACTATGCCTGATGACATTTCAGATAGTGCTGTAAGGGGAGAGGGGTGGAAACAGGCAGGGGAAGGGGGAGGAAACAGACAATTGTTGCTATCATACTAGGTCCAGGGAGAATTCTGATAGAGTAAGTGCAGGAAAAAAGTAAGGAGGGTAGGAGGAGAGAGGAGAAGGGAACAGGGAATAAAACAGTGAAAGGAGGGAGAGCACAGGGGAGAGTGAATACAGTTGCAGAGGTCAGTAAAATACAAATGTTGCAGAGAAAAGAAAATGTAAGCCAGGATTCAAGATGAGATGGGCACAGCGTAAAACAGGGCCACCATGCATACGAGTTGAGAAGGTGAGCACTAAGAGTCAAAGTATCCAAAGGTCAAATCCAAGCATTGGCAACAGGCCGGTGATGGAGAAACCATGGTGAATCAAGACAACTCCTGCAGTGATGAGGTGTAAGGGGGGAAGAAGGGAAAGGGAGGAGGGGAGAAGAGGAAAGCAGGGAGGGGTTGGCGGGCACAATAGACAAGGGGAACAGGGGGGGCAAAACGGGCATCATGGGGGACCAGGGACAGGGTGGGGGCACAACAGACATTACGAGGGGACAAGGAGGGGGGCACACAGACATCACAGGGGACCAGGGAGGGGGTCACAACAGACATCACAGGGGACCAACAGACATCACGGGGGACCAGGGAGGGGGGGCACAACAGACATCACAGGGGACCAGGGAGGGGGTGGGGGCACACTTTACCTCCCCACCCAATTAGCCCAACATCTCTCATCACCTGCGCCTTCTGCCATGAAGATTGTCTTTGAACTTGGCCTTGCAGAGTATTCTCGTCTCTGGGAATATAAGGGAGTGCAAGCATGCACTATCGCTGTTCTAGGACTCTGAGCTCAACTCTGTTTCCATCCTTGGCTCAGGTGACAGGAGATTAGGATTTGGACCATTCTTCAGCATTTAAATGTCTTAAATGAATAAAACCTGGCATGCTTGGTGTTCTTTCTTCGCACATTAACAAGGGATGATTTAGCTTCTCACGTTCACCGCCTTTGAGGATAGATAACTGGCCTTGGCTGCTTTCACCTTGACACCAGGCCAAACAGCCTCACCATTCATATCCACGATCTCAGCTAATTCTTGCTACGACACAGTTCTCAGCTTTTCTTCTCCATGAGTCTGGGCATACTTAATACATGTCACTGATGTCAAGCTTCTATACAATGGCGGCTCCGCCTGCAGTCTACTTACTACGTATAGCCAGCTTCTACGTTTACTTAGTCTACTTGCATTGCGGCATGTGTACAGTTTTTGAACGGCTTACATTTACTTATTTGCATCACACACATGCAATCTTCTCTTCGCATATGAAAGTTTACTCAATTCTTAACTTCGTCATCAGTTTCTATAGGGTCCATGCATCCTCTTCAGCCAATATCCTCAGGTCGTCAAGTTCGTCTCTAGTGATGTCACCAGCTCCTCTTTCGCTCTTTTTCATATTCCTTCAGGGAGTTCCTCTCTCAGATTGTCATCTCTTCGGGGATACATTTGGTATGGTTTTCTCAGTGGGTACCTTCATTCAAATATTCGTCTTGATATGGTTAGAACTGCTGGTGTCAAGCATGGCACAATCACAGGCTTCCAACATACAGGAGGTAAGGGGTGGGATTTCCTGCAGCTGCTCCACAGTTGCTTTAATAGTGACCAGCCTGCAGGGAAAACATTTGTTGGCCCTAATTGATCCACCCTTATAGATTACATTCTTACATCAGCCAAAGTTTTGGCCTGGGTTGCCCACTTTCATATCATGAATGAAATGGAAATTGGCCATAAGCCTTTAGCAGTCACTCTGGCCTGGCCAGGGAGCCAGTTGGAGTCCATTAAGAACCCAGCGTGTGAAGGCCATCTCCATTTCATGTTGCTCTTGAAGAGTAGTAAAGTGTGAACAGTTGGTGGAACGTGATGGTAAATCACCACTTTATGAGATGCTGCTGCCAAATGTAACAAACATTCTCAATGAGGGGGCTCTAGATGTTGACGTATTAGGGGAATTTGGGAAGTTAGTGGGCAACATACCACCCCTTTTAACGTGTAGTAGATCAAGGGTCAGAAACCATACGGTGGCCAAAAATGCTTGGTATGATCATGAATGCTTGTCCGCAAAGCATGCATTGCTGGACAGAATAGCTAGTGGACCTCTGGTCGATAAAGAGTGCCCCCTTCCTCCAGAGCAGAGTCAAAAAACAAATAAAGGGTAAGAAAGAAGACTCTAAACATGCAGTGGCAGCAATTTACATTGGCTTGTGAAAGGGGGGGGGGCACAATTGCTTTTTGGAAGTTGGTGGTGAGAGTGGAGGTAAACAGGCCTCCAGATATAGAAAGTAGTATTCCGTCAGATGAATGGTGTGCTCACTTTTCAACCAGCACAAAAAAAGAGGTGATGGCTGGAAGGTTTAGAATGAATCTTAACCTCGGGCATCGCTCTGGGCAACCCTCCAGACCATCGTTCTTCACCTGCCAAGCCATTACAAAAGGGGAAAGACCATATGCAAACCAGGCTTGGTCCCACCCCCAAAGGGGTAGTCCGGCCCGAACTGCTAGGTCACATCCCTTCTGCACGAGACCACAAGCATCCCCAGACATGTTTCAGCCTTGTTGGACATCATCAGTGAGGAGTAGCCTGGGTCTCTAGGCCCAGCAGGCACGGGACCCACGTCTGGGCATACCCGTCCCACTCGGGGTGACAATAGCAAAACAAGAGAGGTGATGGCTGGAAGGTTTAGAATGAATCTTAACCTCTGGCATACCTCTGGGCAACCCTCCAGACCATCGTTCTTTGCCTGCCAAGCCATTACAAAAGGGGAAAGACCATATGCAAATCAGGCTTGGTCCCACCCCCAAAGGGGTAGTCCGGCCTGAACTGCTAGGTCACATCCCTTCTGCACCAGACCACAAGCATCCCCAGACATGTTTCAGCCTTGTGGTCACAGTTTGTCTCTCCATGTGAGAGAGGGTATGCCCAGACGTGGGTCCCTTGCTCGCTGCGCCATAGGGAACCAGGCTGCACCTCACTGAGGAGGTCCAACAAGGTCGAAACATGTCTAGGGTTGCTTGGTTTTCTGTGCAGAGGGGACCTGGCCTAGCAGTTCAGGCTGGGCTGCTACCATTGGTGGCGGCAGCTGACTGATTTGCACATGGCTGGACCCCTTTTGCAATGGCCCAGACGGGCTAAAAAACAGTGGTGTGGAAGGTTGCCCAGAGCAATTGCCAGTGGTTCAGATTAATTCGAAACCTTCCACTCATCACTTTTGTGGTCACAGTTTGTCTCTCCATGAGAGAGAGGAAATGCCCATACGTGGGTCCCTTGCTCGCGCACCATAGGGAACCAGGCTGCACCTCACTGAGGAGGTCCAACAAGGCCGAAACATGTCTGGGGTTGCTTGGTTTTCTGTGCAGAGGGGACCTGGCTTAGCAGTTCGGGCTGGGCTGCTACCATTGGTGGCGGCAGCTGACTGATTTGCACATGGCTGGACCCCTTTTGCAATGGCGCAGACGGGCTAAAAAACGGTGGTGTGGAAGGTTGCCCAGAGCAATTGCCAGTGGTTCAGATTAATTCGAAACCTTCCACCCATCACTTTTGTGGTCACACTTTTCAAGAAGAGCTCAAGGTACACCGGTGGGTAAGTTAACTGAGTTTAGGCAGGACATGTGGCTAAGGGAGGAGAGTTTCCACCTAACTCTTGAGGAAATTGTCACGTCTATTGTTACTCAAAAATGGGGATAAGCCTCAGGGCCCGACTGTATTCAAGGATATATCTCGAAGTACGAAATTTCAATCTAGGCACTGGTCCTATGGAAATTATTAACGGCATGCATTAACCTGAACACGGTTCTTATTTCTTGGCAGCATAACACTGTTCTTATTTCTTGGCAGCATGCTGTTATAATTCTAATCTACAAAAAGTGCAGAAGAGAACACCGAGCCAACTATCATCCAATTTCTTTGTTGGACAGTTCGGGCAACATTTTTGCAAAGGCAATTCTAAACCATATTTAGGTATGTGTCGATGAACATAGCATCATCCACCCAGCACAGGCAGGTTTTGAAAAAGGGAAGGGTACTGTGCAATGGTGATTTCGCTTGTCTGTTCTGGTGCAAAAGTACCATCTTGAGGGGGATTGCATTTATACGCTATATTCGTCGACCTCAAGACAGCATTTGATGGGGTGCCCCTGGATTTGCTTTGGCAGATTTTGTAGCGTAGAAACATGTGAGTGAAGCTGTTGTCGATAGTAAAAACTCTTTACCGTGTTAATAAAGTGGTAGTTTGATCCGGCTTGGCAGGTGAGACAACCCAAACATTTGAGGTGTCCAGGGTGGTAAGGAAGGGGTGCATGCTCACCTCCCTTAAGCATCTTTATTGATGATGTTATCAGGACAGTAGCCGAGGAATGCTTGGATCCCCCCAAGTTGGGCTCAGATAAACTACTGGCACTCTTCTTTGTGGATGACACAGTTTTCCTATCTACTTCACATGGGATCAAGGTGATCTTGGCATCCTTCGTGAAGAGGTTTGGTGAGCTTGGGCTCTCGCTCAACACAGGGAAGACGAAACCCATGATATTTAGACCTAAGTTCACCAAATAACAATGGATAAAGGCCAGTTTTGAGGGAATTGTGCTTAAGGAACTGAAATCCTATGTTTACTTGGGGGTTAAATTTAATAAAAATGGGTTTTGCTTTTCCTAAATGGACAAAGCATTCACTAATCTGTCCAAATATTGTGGTGAGATATTGAGATTCCACACCCGTCAGGCAGGAGAGCTACCTCCACTGCTATCGAATTATATAGGAAGCAGGTTGTGTTGTCTGCCTCATATGAGGCAGAAATGTATGCGAGTGCTAAGGACTTGATTATTGCAGAGAATTAATTCTTGGAGAAATTGAATGTGTTATCCCGTGGGACACCAAACGCCCTTATTCACATGGAGGTTGTTTTGGCCTCGATTACAAATGAGATAATGATTAAACCGGTGGTCTATTAGCTAAGGCTGTGGTCAAACCTGGGGTTGGAGCTATTTTGCAATGCTGTTGTTCATCTTATCTTATTTTAACTGGAGGGAAGAGCTTACCATGGGCCACTCATGCGAAGAAAACGCTGGCCGTCTTGAACGAGCAAGACCTCTGGAGCCATCTTGAGCTCATTGATAAACTCGTGCTAAACAGGGTAAAGAAAGCCATAATCTCCCATAAAAGAGAAAACATGAGCAGCGGTTGTTATAAATTGAAGCTGGCAGATAAATATCTTGAGGGAAGCTCGATTTTGGCTTTGAGGCATACTTAGATTATATTGAACCATCATATTCGCGAGCCGTATATTTCAACTTCCGTTCGGGCACATTGAGGCTAGCCGCATACACAAAAACCTGGTGTGTGACAGTACAGATCTATGCCCCTTTGTGCAGTCTGGATGCTGAGACCGTCTGCCATTATTTATTTTTCTGTACCAGCCTCAAGAGTTTGCAGTGCCTTTATATTAAGCCGATCTTGAGGGAGACTAGTGTAATGACTACCACTGGTGCAGTGAGCTATCTGACCTCCACCCACGATTTGGATGTCGTTATGCCAGTGGCCAAGTTTATTTACCAGGCATGGCTCAAAAGAAATACTTCTGTGCACAAATGACATATTACATTTATCTTGTTCCTGCTTGTGGTTTAAAGAGAATAACAAACCCATACAGGGTTGTGCTTACATTCTATCTGCTCCAAAGAAGAATGATTTTAATGTAGGGATAGAGCTGCGAGTGAGTGACCTTTCCCTGTGTTGATAAATGTTAGTTTAGTTTGTTATACTGATATTCCTGCTATGCAAGAGCTTGGGAGGGACTTCTATTGGCGTTATAACATGCTCTGGGCCTGATGTTGTAATTTGTGCATCTTAATGTCCAATTTAAAGTCTATGAATTTGCTGCTTTCATCGATTTCCTATCACACACTTGGCTTCTACTGTTTTATTCATGACATTATGAAATTGTATTTGTCTTTTGCGCTCTTTTCTTTCTTATTTTGTATGTATATGTATTTATATGATGTTCTCTTGAATATTTTGATTGATAGATTTAATATAAAACCAAAAATCTTTCCAATTGATAACCAACATGTGTACTATAGCTGTGTGAAATTTCATCAAAAGCAAAATTAAACAGAAATGGAATTTAGAACAGCATTCTTACTTTCTACCACCCATGGTATGTTGGCATGTCATTCGGTTGCAGGCTTTTAAACTTTAATGGACATTAAGATGCTCCTTCATTTTGATGAAAAGAACATGTACGGACCTTTCACAACCAAAGTGAGAAAATAATGAGAAGGTTTGCTCATGTCCTACTGTCGGTGGCACCTCAACACCTGCATTTCTGCTGTTCAGCCCCTCCGGTATCCACATCCGGAACGTTACCTAAGTAAATGAACTGCATTTTCTAACTGCAATGGACCATATTTTTCTTTGCGTGCTGGCTCCGTGATTGATTCACAGAACATGCACGCTTGTAACCTGGCCGAATGGCGCTCAACATGGACTGCACACTTCTGATTGGCCCTGTGCCCACATCGAATTGAATATTTACATCACGACGCTGCTCCGCTGTAGAACGGCTCCTGTGTCCTCCGTCAAGGAACCACATGCTAATTACCGACTGCACCCATCCACTGGCCTGGTACACCAGCCCGAGCCCTGCAACACCAGCGGAGCTCCCCCGAGGCCCAGAAATTAAGAAATGGGGTTTTCAATTCCATGGGTCTTTACAGCTACGCCCTGATGAAGGCGGCCTCAAACATCCACATGCTGCCGAAATGCGATACGACTTGGGGAATTTCCATTGGTCTACCCAACTGACCAGTTTCAAGGCTTTGCTTCCAAGGTCGTCAAAAAATGTTTCATTAAGACCTAGGAACGACCTGTACTGTTTAAATATAACAGAACCAATTGAACTTTCAATAATTTAGACACCACAGGAATAAGTGTAACAAGTTTGATTTATTACAGCTAACCTAATTTCTGTCTGCCATTAGACAGTACCAATTTTCTCAATTGTCAAGATAGACATAATCATTGGTCCTCTATAGGATGATTTCAGGATTCTGTTTCCTAAGTAAGGGTACAGTTTGAATCTTAACAAAAACATTTCTTTTTTATTTATCTATTCTTTACCACAATTTTAGCTGGAATTTTGTACTTTGATTATTTCCATCTGTCTTTACTATTTTTCTGTCTCCCTCACTACCAGCTCTGGTCTTGCACACCACTACCACTGGGTCCCCGTCACTAATTATAATCTACTTTTACACCGCTTTGTCTCTTTTAAGACCACTAGGTAATCTCATACAATACCTTTATGCTTAGTATAGATATGAGTATTGTACCTGAATTTCTGTTTTGTCTATGATCACTAATAAGTAATAATTATGTTATGGTTTTGTTTGAAATGTTAGTAAATCAACATTCATACCTCATGAATACATTTGAGTGGTCTGTATGATTTCTTTGGACGCAATCTCTACTTGATTGAATCATTGTTTTACCACTGGTTGATACGAGAAGGTTCTAAATTAATAACCAAACTGATATCAGCACCCGGCAGTAGTTTTTCTTTTCATGTTACTTGTAGTATTATTGCCCTCTCTGCTGCCAGTCCCCTAGGTCAACCCAAACCTTTTGCTTATTTTCAGTACGAAATAAGCATTTGCTTCTAGAAGGGGAAGGAAGGGCCATTCTTCTCTAACTTTAGCTGATGGCGCCAGTCGTGTGCAGCAGACCCAGCAAATTAGTTTTAGTGTTGGGTGTTGTGAGAGCCTGCTCTAGGTTTTCCTGGGCTGGAATAATGGGATGTCTTAATCCAAACCTTAAAAGTGGGAGGGACTGATTGTGTATTGGTAAACATTTTCTCAGGTGATCCTAGAGTGAGCAAAATGCTTGGCCTTAGTGTATTTAGCAAGCAACTGGAGACTTGTAAGCAGTAGAGCATGAAAGCCTGAAGTTATGCAAGTCGGGTCTGGCAAATATCCTGGCCCAATACAAATGGTGATATTATGATGCCACTGCATGTCACAAGACCCTAAAATAAATGGTCAATTTCTGCTGCATGGACATTTCTTCAGAATCAGAAATGAATTTACAGTTTCAGCATTATGCTATAACCTCCCTATCTACTGTGTTGTTCTGGTTCACAGATCGGGGAAGCTGCAGGCTATTCCAGATTCTGCCGCTTGACTCAGAAAACACATCATAAATGTGTCCTGATGGTAAGCCTAAGCTCCTGTGTTCCTGACTCACCTATTCACTGTGGCCATTAGATCATAAAGGAAAAACCCATACAGACCCATTTCTCTGAACAAGGTCTTTTGAAAGACTAGGAAGCCATACATGAAAGAAGCGGTCTCCATTCTGGAGTATTAAGTTTAGAGAGCAGGCCTGCCACATTCCAGCATAAACAAATTTGTAAACTAGTGTGTTTGTTGTACTTGGGCTGATTTTGCCCCACAAGGTTGGAGATGCATGCGACTGACATTCAAATAAGCGAGTAATTGAGGATGCACCTTGATGTACAAATTTAATCTGGGGGGCAGCAATGGACCCCCAGATCTCAGTTCATTGGTCCTGGGACTAATTAGACTTTCGTCCCAACATTTCTAATGCACAGTGGGGTATGCTATCCCCTTCCTTGCTATTGTGCCTTTGTTGTATCATCATAAAACCAGGATGTGTTATGCAACTGTCAACTATTGATAAACACAGTAAGTAATACAGCAGATTGCTTGTTCATTTAGGTGAGCGTCGCAAGTGTTATAAAATCTAGTATGTTCAAAATGTGCAGTGTAGTTTTAGTTTTAACTAAAGCTTCATTTCTTCTAATCAATGAAAGTTGATTTTGACACTCAAAGTTTTTAAAATGTTTAATTAGATTGTAATATAATTAGGTAGTCGTTTGTGAGCATATTAAATTGCATGCTTAAGAAGTGTAATTACTTTCAAACGGGTAAACATTTTACAATTGTAATTGTTTCACTATAACCATTAAATGTGATTAGAACAGATAGTACTTGCATCCTGCAATCTTTTATTTCTGTTTTTTTTACATAACATGTGGTGTACAAATCCGTATTTGTACTAACCTTTCCTGTGGACATTTACATTGTGGGCTGTTGTCCCAGCTACATTATTTCTCGAGATAGTTTAATTCTGAGGTCAATGTGTTTAATGATAGCAAGATATTAAGTTAAAGTAATAAGAAAAGATTCACTGTTTGATGTTTTCATGACACACATATTTTTGTATTTGTATTTTATTTGTAATTTATAGAGCGCTTTTCTCCAAAGTGTTGTACACAATCACTTACAGTACAATACAATTGGAAATGTATACTGTACAAAAATTAACGTTAAGAGTGCACCATAAGATTTCCATCTTATAGGTATAGAAGAGAGTTATGTTAAGTTATTTACCCAAAAATGTACAAGACATGCTAGTTTTTATGTGTGAATGTGGCACAACTGTGGATGCACACAATTTCAGATTCGTGTTTTTATACACATTTCTTGTAACAGTTTTGTGTAGATGGGTCGAGGATTTCAAAAGTTTAATTAGTCATTTAGACCTTCTTTGCAAAAACAGCATATTGCTTGTGCAAGGTGTTCCTTTTCAAAGATGACACCAGTTCATTATAGGAATTCATGAAATATCTGAATGATCAATTGCAGTACAAATGTATCTTTGTACATAATATTCAATGAATGAAAAAACGTAGTTAAGGGGACGTTATGGTTAAGATGCACTAATAAAAACCTATGAAATACAATGGAAAAATGTTGTTACAGGGACGTTTTGGTTACAGGTAAAACCGAAAAACCTCAGAAATTCACCAGTTATGGTAAACTAAGCAACCATAACTTGCGCAACCACCGTGCACTGCTAAGACTAACACCCAGGACATAAAAGATGATATCACAAATGTCATTGATGACATCACTGTTGACATCACATATCTGGCTCACTTATTTTGGCTCACTCATTTTTGTTCACTGAAATATCTAGGCCAGGTGGTTTTGTTCACTGACATTCAGAATATTAAAATTCAAAAGGTGCTGTATATCTAGATGTTAACCTTGTCATATGTTCTTAAAATACTTTCCTTAGGGTTTGGTCTCAGCTCATGGTGCACATGCATGGGGCAATAGCAGGCCTCAAACAAACAATTCCTTTTTATACATGAAGATAAACTTTAATGCTATTCACACTTTCTGATAATGCTGTTTCTTTCTTCCTTACTTTAGTTTCCCTGTATGTGCCTCTGATTTGTATGCATTGCGGGTCTTCATATGTATTGTTTGTACTAGCACAAGCGTCTAGTAAGTCTTGAATTGTTAGCTAGTTATTACATGTTTAACATTACGCAATCACCCCTGACATCTTGTTAGCAATATTATAAACACAACCCCTTGTAGAGACTTTTCATCAAAATTAATTTCACTTGTTATGTCATCAGTGATGTCATCAATGACATTTGTGATGTCATCTTTGATGTCCTGGTTGTTAGTCTTAGCAGTGCACGGTGGTGGTGAGAGTTATGGCTGCTTAGCTTACCATATGTTTTTTTTAGGTTTTATCTGTAACCATAACGTCCCTGTAACAATGTTTTTCCATTGAATTTCATAGGTTTTTATTAGTGCAATTTAACCATAACGTCCCCTTTACTATGTTTTTTCAGTGAATTTCATACGTTTCTACTAGTGCAACTTAACCATAACGTCCCTTTAACAAAGATTTTTCATTGAATTTCATAGGTTTTCATTAGTGCAACTTAACCATAAAATTCCTTTAACAAAGTTTTTTCATTGAATTGTATAGGTTTTTATTGGTGCAACTTAACCATAACGTCCCTTTAACAAAGTTTTTTCATTGAATTTCATAGGTTTTTATTAGTGCAACTTAATCATAAAATTCCTTTAACAAAGTTTTTTCATTGAATTGTATAGGTTTTTATTGGTGCAACTTAACCATAACGTCTCTTTAACAAAGTTTTTTTTCAAAGAATTCCCTGGGTTTTTACCAGTGCATGCTTTTTTCCTACAACTTACTAATATCATTCTTACCCCAATAGAGTAACCTTTGTGTCCAATTTACAACATTTCACCTTAAAACTGAGCTATTTCCTACTGTCTAACATCATTTTGAACACTTCTATACTTTTTCCACTGTTTTTGCTTCCGGCGACGTCCGCAAAAATCTGATGTCACTGTGGACCTTCCAGACAATGCCACCATACGTTTTTCCAACATTCCCATCAGCATTTTCTGTTATGCTAATGGGAATAATGTGGCGTTTATCCCCCGTTTCAGAGAGTGGAACAGGGGATAACGGCCCGGCAGCCCAAGTTATCTGCCCAAGCAAAGTGTGTCTGTGTGTGCCCTGATGCCTGCAGGCTTTGGTGCGCTATAAATAAATAACGAGGGCTCAGAACCATTACACTCCATTGCAGCTCCTGCAATGGTGGATAAAGGTCATTAGCACCCCTGGTTCCCAAAGCAAGAACCCGGGGTGCTAAACAATAGATTTCTTTTACTACGGAAGGAAAATCCTTTTCCAAGATGGCCACCATGGAAAGAGAAGGTGGGGCTCAGTACAGAGCCCCTCTTCCCTTTCCATGGCAGCCTGCAGAAAGCAAAGTCAGAACACTATGACCATATTACCACAAGCACATTTTTTTCCCTTTCAAACCTATCCTACCTTCGAATAACATTATAAAATAGCACGTCCCAGGTGGACATGGCCACTTTAACACAACTTTTCACCCCTTGCAGTCAAGTCCAGTTGCCAGATTGTCTGGGTCATGACCTTATACCGTTACCCAGACAATCTAGCCACTGCCCATGGGTACTGGCTATACCTCAGTCACCAAAGGTATATCACAATTTTGTTTTACTTACATTGTGACACTTGTCAAAAAATAAAGTGAAGTGTGTCTGTGTGCGTCATGATGCCTGCAGGCTTTGGCGTGTTACAAATAAATAAATAAATAACTAGGGCTCCAAACCATTAGCCTCCATTGCAGCCCCTGCAATGGGGGAAAAAGGCCATTAGTACTCCTGGTTCCCAAAGCGGGAATCCGGGGTGCTAAAAAATAGCTTTTTCTTCCTACAGCAGGACGCCTGCTGCGTCCCGCTGTAGGAAAGAAAATCCTTTTCCAAGATGGCCACCATGGAAAAAGAAGGCGGGGCCCAGTAAAGAGCCCCTCTTTCCTTTCCATGGCAGCCTGCAGAAGGCGAAGTCAGAACCCTTTGACCATATTAGCACAAGCACATTTATTTTCCCTTTCAAATCTATCCTACTTTCTAATAACTTCATCACATAGCAGGTCCAATGTAGTCATGTCCACTTTAACACCATTATGCATCCCTCGCGATCAAGGCCAGTAGCCAGATTGTCTGGGTCATGACATTATGCCATGACCCGGACAATCTGGCCACTGCCCATGGCCACAGGCTATACCTCAGTCGCCAAACGTATTTCACTATTTTTTGTACTTACATTATGACACTTGTCAAAAAATAAAACACAGGCACGTTTCCAAAACCATGCTTTCAGGTGTCCTTGCCAATGCTTCTAACACAAGTTTGCTTGACATCGGCCCATGTTTTCTTTTCTCCAAAAGTGTGAAAATGTATGTACATACAATACTCATATAACTTAACCCCATCGTGACCAAATCCATTCAGACTTTACACAAACATTCAAGGTTGGATCTATAATCTTTCTGAAAACCTTTGTCTATATTCGTCAAACGGCAACAAAGGTATAAGCCATCTAAAAATGTTGAGACCCCCTCTAATTTAGCCCCCTCTTGAAACAATCCCACCATACTTTACAAAAACATGTATATCTAGATTTAAAATCGTTTTGCAAACTTTTGTGCAGATTTGTCAAATGGCACCACATCTATGAGCCTTTACATTATTTTGGGGCCCCCCCTCTAATTTTACCCCCACTTCACAGAATCCCACCAATCTATGCAGAGCCTTTCAGTACCAGGTCTAGAATAGAATTCCAAAATGGCATGCAGTTTCATTGAGTAGTGCCAAAGTTATAAGCCATCCAAGAACTGCTCCCGAACATCTTAACTGTCCCCAAACTTCACTGGACTGTTTGCGAACATCTGGACCGTTTGCTGACTTTTATGTTGAAAAACACCTGTTTTTTGGCTTCTTCTGGCCATATCCCATCACCCCTGACCTCCCCAGAGATTGTTTTTATAAGTTTGACAACTGTAATGTTGTGTTTTTTTATATGTTTTCACCGGCGAATGTCCGCGAATCCAACATGGTGGGTGTTTCCAAAAATCTGACGCACTGCACGCTTTTCACCATCCAATAAGGGTGCGTGTCCAATGTCTGCAGACATCACGTAGTCCTCTGGGCCAATCAGAGTCCTGTCCACGGACCGGACAGGGAAATGGGTCAGCGGAGCGGAGCCAGATATCACTAATTATTTTTGACCTACATTTTGCCCGTTTAAAAAAAACTACTGGACGGATTTCCACCAAATTTACAAAAGTACATCTTTGGGACCAAACCACCGCTCCTGCCTCAAATTTGGGGAAAATACATCCAGCGGTTTGGGCTGTAGGATTGAGCAAAGTTTTTCTCCATTCAGTCTTTGGCCAAAAAAAATGTTTTGGGATCCCCCTATAACTTTGCCCATCCTTGACGAAACCTCAACAAACTTAGCAACAAAATTCAGAGCGGGCCATATACTTTTTTTGCAAAGTTTGATGAGGATTCGTCCAGGGAGAGCAAAGTTATAAGCCACCCAAAAAGGGCTCTTCCTATGAGATGAGCAACTTAACCATAACGACACGGCTGCTACCGCAGGCCATGGAATGTAGTTTATGCTTTTATATTCTACTGAATTATTATAGCGGCATGTAATTTCATTGTGTAAACAATTCCAGAACTTAATGTAGCCTGCTCTGGTGGCTTTTTGCAGAGTTCCATACAATGTATGACAATTTAATGTACATGTCAAAGTTTCCCTTTAACAGTTTGGAAAATATTCATAAAACGTTTCTGGTAATGTCTAAACCATTTTCATGATAAGTTCTGTAGTTACTACTCATCTAGTTTGTATGCTTTTCTTATTTTATAATGTTCATATTGATAACTAATGTAGCAAAAGTTTCATCAATAATGATTACATTAATATTACAAATAATACTAACCATACTCACAAAATCTTTGTATAACAGAAAATAAACTTAATGGGATTTTCTTTAAAAAAATAACATTTTTGGTCTATTAGAATTCTAAAAACAGATTTGTATGCAAATTTATACATTTGATTTTTTAGGAGTATAGAATATAGGGAAGTGTAGTAAATATGTAAATTATTGTATCACTTTTTAATACTATGTTATTTGATGTACCATACCATTTCATACATTGTTTGCTGTTTTGAAAGTTGTGCTATACTAACACTATTGTGTTAAATATTCATACATTTTACTCATTAAATTATAGTTAATGTTAAATTATTTGTAGTGTACTACATTAAAATGCAAACGATATATTTTATGTGGAGGTCTTTTTAGTTGATTTTTCCTCTACTGCCCAAATTAGTATTGTTGACAATCTTAGATCTTTGAATACATGGAACATACATTTCTTTGTTTCTGTTATGATAGGGCAAAAAGGAAATGTACTTGTATCTATGTATTGGCTGTATGTTTTGTTTAGTTATTGATGCAATGTTTTATTATTTATAGCCCGTATACGGGTAGCTGACTTGTCTCTAAATCAGCATTGTACTTGTTGAAAACGATGAGTAGTTGGCTCGTGAAGGTAATGGTTTTCATGTACCACTGTTCATAGAATTACAAGTACATGGTAGTTATAGCTTAACAGACCCCTTGAACAAAAACCTTGAAATTCAGTGAAAAAACATTAGTTGAAACACTGTTAAGGTGAAACAATCTGATGCAATGAAACCCTTGAAATTCCATGAAAAAACTGTAGTTGAAGTGACATTAAGGTGCTGATTTAAGGCCACAAACCCCCCCAAAATTCGGCAGGTGTTGGAAGCTATGCCACCTTAACTATGAGGCCCAATTGTGTGGCCCCTCAGCACACAGATGGCATCACAAATGACATCACTGTTGATATCACATATGACTTGACTTGTGGCATCATGATTGACATCACTGTTACAGAAGATCACATGTGCAAGAAAGAGGGATGCAACATTTAAAAAGCATGTTTCTCCATAGAAGGGTGAATTCAGCTACCATGTTATTCCTGCGCTTCACAGTTACTCTGTATTGATTGAGCATTCGCCATGATGAGATACTCTAGTACCTTTATCACACTGTTCTAAAAACACTCCGCTATGCAAATAAGACATTTGGGTACTCCAATTATGACTTTACACCCGTCCACCAAAGAATACAACATACATAATAATGGGCAGTTTCTAAAGTCAACATATCAACATATGGCAGACAACTTGCTGTCATTATAACAAATAAAGTAGTAGGCCTTTACTATGTAAAATAGTAAAGACTACGGCAGTTGCCCTGCAAGGGTCAACAATGTAAAAAAAACACTTCCATGATGTGAGGACACATAGTAATCAGTACTAGAGTAGCTAATGTACTGGATGGACAAATGTTTTAATTGCTTTAGTGCCGGGGTCTTAAGCCAGCATTCCACTATGCATTTTGGACTATGACTCCCATTTTTCCTCACCATTGCCTATGGTTGGTAGTTCTAGTGGAAGTTATAATGGAACACTTCTGTAGATTCGAACCTTGCATACTTCTCCTATATTGCTGAATTGGTATTTGCTATGTGAAAGAACGAATTTCTGAAATTCCCCAACCATTATCTACGATGCTTGATAAATGTTTTCAGACCTTCATAAAAGACTGGGTATATTGCATCTGTGATATATGTTCAAATACAGTCAGAAATGTTTCCCCATGGTTGGTATTTTATATTGAGGAGGTGGCAGGTGTTGTTCTGAATGACTTATCATATGATGTCATCACTGATGGCATCTGGCATGTCATCACTGATGGCATCTGTGGCTAGAGAGTACGATTAAGTGGAAGGGCTGTACATGTTGCAAGGATTGTCGAGTGTGGGCAAACCTTCACTTACTTTCAGTGTTTGGTTGGAGTCAACGTACATGTAGATGTCAGGGTGAGTGTGCATGAAAATGTGGCCTATCAGTGAAAGTAACATGGTGACAGACAACGTGCAATGTCAATGCATATATGCAACATACTGGGAAATGTAAATGTGTGGACAGCTTACACGGATATCACAGGAACAATATTTTTAAATGCAAACTCCAACCAACCTGAATCCGCCCTGATATGCAAAACCACATTCTTTAAATGTTGAATCTCTCTTTCTTGCACACATGATCTGCTGTACCAGTGACGTCATTCATGATGCCATAAATGATGCCATATGTGATATCATCACTGAAGTCCTTTATGATGGTATCAGTGTGATTAGAGGCCATCAGTGGCTGCCTCATAATTAAGGTGGTACCTGGCTAAAACTCTTCACAGTGATGGCCCCCGTAACCCAAATGGAGTGGCTGATGGCACAGCCATTCTTGCTTTTATTGTTATGGTGACTGTTGTGAAAAACGAAATGACCACCAAGCCCAAATGTTCATCACATTTAAAGCCCTGTGATCATTTGTATGTTCTCAAAATTCTCTTAGATTTTATCCAGAGCAGGCTGGGACCCTCATTGGTGTTAGTTATACTCTTACGTTTTTCATTAAGCTATTTTGTGAGAGAAAGTAAGATGTACCAGACAGTTAATCTTGGAGTAATCTTTTACTAGAAAATTATACATGGTTATTCTAGGTTTTGCTAATGTGCTTTGACGAGAGTAGTGTAATATATGTATTATTATTAGAATATATACTGTAAGTGAGCTTTAGAAATGGCAATTGGAAAAATATAGAAAGAAGCAGTTTACAGTGTTAGTACAATTCATGTCCTTTTTTTAATAGCTGCTTTTACACAAAAGCAATCACGTTAACCTCCCTCCCCCATTCAATATATGTTTTCCCCCTGGTCATGTGGCTGTCAACAACAGCTGAGGTGACTTTAACAAATGCACACATGACAATGTGAATCTCTTCTATATCGAATGTGACAGAGACACAGATGATTCATCAGAGACACAGAGATAGAGAAATGGAGAGAGAAAGAGAGCACAAAGAAAATGAGAGAGATAGAGAAAGAGAGTGGTACAATGGTGTATGATACGCCTGGTACATCCTTTATTTGTATACAGAACATTTGTTACCTCACAGATGGGGTGGGAGCAGAATTTTGCAACTGCACAAACATGAGGTGGATATATATTGCCTTCACCAGACAAAAATTTATTAAATAACAAACCTGACATTTTCTAGAAAATTCATTTTAATTCATGTAAAACCAACTGTCTTTTAATTTGTATTTTGTTGCTTATATATTGTTACTTTGCTTCAAATTAGTTTGACTTCACCGTTAACCTTTTATTGTAATTATTTGCATACATTAAAATATATAGCTTTTCTTTTATTTATGTTTCATTTTATTTCTATCAAAATAGTTGCTCCATGCAAGATTACCTCCAACTTTCTCTTCCTAATGTAAGTGACTCCAATCAAGCAATCCCACTAAGTCAGTGCCTTGTCTGGGATGCCCAAGGGAAGCCCTTATTTATATGTTTTTATGGCAAGTTATAATCTGGATGATGAACCCTTGTATAACACCCCTCTCTTAGAATCCCCCTGACCCCACTGAGCCAAGAAGTAGATTTGTTTTGCAAATTTAAAAGGTTTATTTGAAAAATTAAACAATTTATATATATATCACACTTCTATAAATAAATTGACAATGCAATGATGAATGAAATGCAGTACAGAAAATAACTGGATATGATTTTAGCAAAAGGTAATATAATCACTTTTTCTCTGGTAATTCACCCCCCTCCTATGCAATGTAAGAAAAGGAAGGAGAGCACACAGTCTTCAAGAATCCCAGCAAAATGCAATACGAAACTCAGTTCCCCCCTAGCAAGCTTAGAGAAAAACAGGTATGATTTTAAAACACAGGCCCAAAATGCTTTGAATGTGATGACAATGAAGTGAGAAATGTGCTAAAAAGGCGTTTAATTCCCTCTAGAGGTTCAGGGTGGGTGATATCTAGTGTATATTAGTTCAGGCTCACCTTAGCAATGCTCTATGAGTAACTAGCCGGTTAAAACGAATTTTAGCAAAGGAAAGCAAGGAGCTGCTGATTTTTACACGTGGCTGAAATTGTGCAAAATGTAAAATTGCGGCAAATTTAATCGCGTGCGTCGAGCGTAATTACGGAGGCCATATAAGGAGTAGCAAGTCGGTTCTAGGTTTGTTGGAAAGCCTAGAATCTTAGCTTTAAGATAAAAGTTTCGCTCCTAGCACAAACGGTTCCGAAGATACGGCCGATTTAGTCAAGGTAGTTTTTCGGATTTGAAATTTTAAAGCTCAGAATGGCAGATGACAGTTTTCAGCTTTAAAAAGGACAGAATGACACACACGATTCCTATGAGGTAGTTCTAAATAGGTTAAAATAGTTTTAATTAGATTATTTTAAACTAAGAGATTAGTCTGGCACAGTCCTAGAGTACTCACACTATCTTTTGGACAGGAATGGCTTTGTCACTGATCGGGTCAGGATTGGCTGGACTTCTGCTAGCGGTTCTTCACAGCGGTCTGGTCTCTGGTTCTGCTCTCAGCACTACACAGTTCTGGTCTCTCTGGATCTCTGGTCTCTCTGGATCTCTGGTCTCTGGAGGTTGATGGATTTGAAGTCTGGAGTCTCCCGGCAAAGCGTCCCGCAAGAAAGTGGAAAGTGAATGTCTCTACCTGGGTTTCAATGTTCCTTTTATGTGTTTTGAAAATGGGTGTGTGCCTGGGCCTAGCTAAGCCTGCCCCTCTCACTTATCATTGGCCAAATTCTCCCCTCTCCCATGATTGGGGGAAGGAAATTGATTGTCATCATGATGAGGTCTGTTTATGGGTCAGAGGATCCTCCCCTGGTCAAATTGCCCACAAATCTATATTTGATTCAAATACATATTTCCCAGATACACAAGTGGTTGACATTACATGTACATATTACAGATGAATTAAGACAGGTCTCTGTTCAAGCCCCATGTTCCTGCGAGCTGGGATTCCGAAATGACAACATTTTGCGCTTTTTGGTCGGTTTACCCATATTGGACATTTACCAAAAATTACACAAATGTGCGCAAGGAGTATGGACATTAATTGATGAAGTGTCAGATTTTTAACATGCAGACATTTGGAGTAAGACCCTATTTTCTGCTAGCAACCCCCCAGAATACAGCACAGGGTCCTAACACCTCTTAAAACGTGCACAGAAAAATCACAAGAATAATGATATTACTTATATAATTCTGACAAGTCCGTACTAGAAATTATCCATCTTTTTAAAATTATGCCCTGGTCAAAAAGGGGTATGGCTTCCCACATCACATGGTGGAATAACTGGTTTATCCACTTCCCCCAAGCTCAGCTGGCTCTCACAGGCACTGCCCCTCCCAGTTTCTCCCAAGAGGAAGCCATTTTACGACCCCCCCAATATAACATTTGCCTGAGTCCAGGACAGGGCTTTGTTCAACTTCCTGCAGTCCCCAGGTGCTCCTCCCCTAACCCAATCAAAGAGGTGTCATCTCCTTTTGGCAGGGGCAGCAGGATGCAGCTAGGCCTGGGAAGAGTGGCTGAGCAGGTTTCTCCTGTCGGGGGTAGTTGTCAGGCAGAATTCAGCTAAATGTCACTTTAGTTCCCAGTTTAAATCAAACTTACAATTTTTACACATGCAGCTAGAATGCTGATTCTAAGTTCAAAACCATGACATTTAACAATTGTAACTATGTGACACTCAAACGTAGGTCACTCATTTCATTTAAACATTTCGATTTTAGTGGGTTTTAAATCCAATTTAAATTAAGCTGCTGACATCCACAGCTCAGCCAGTTTTGTTATAAACATTGTTTTGGGCTCTTCATCTTCCCAGATTTTGTATGCACACAACATGTCATTCTGCCAGATGTCTGCTGTGTTCAGTAAGATTTTTGAATATCCTGCAATGTTTGAAATCGGCACTTTGAGCTTGCATTCAGGAAAACAAAGGTGATTTTAAGGCGCCTTTGGTCTAACAACACTGTTATTTTTCCTTTGACACCACCTTTCACCCCTGGCGCTTCCGGTCCATCATGCTGGCGCTGGTGGGTGGCAGGTTAGACAATCATTTTGGTGTGCGCACAATCGCGCGGTTTTCCTGGTTCTGGGATGGAATGATGGGCGGCGACAGCTCATCCCCACATCCACCCAGTCTATTGATTTAGTTTTGTTCTGGGATAGAATGATGGGCGGCGACAGCTCATCCCCACATCTACCCCGTCTAATAATTCAACATGGGTCAAAACCCTTGACACTAAACATATTCCTTCTCAAGCTCTCTGCTCATCCACCTTCTCCAAGCAGAGAGCTGGGGGAAGATTTCTATTCTCAGCTGGGGCCTCCCATCTGGAACAGCCTCCCTGCCTCTCTTAATCTTGAGCAGAACCACCTCCGGTTGTGGAAGCAACTCAAGACTTCCTTTTGGCTTCCACTTTCTCTCCCCTGCTGATGTCTCTGACTGCTCTGCGCACTGGTCACCTGGCTACCCTATGAACTCGGGCCAGGCTCCTGCATGTCCAGTTGCCCTCGCACTGCCTCTGTGCTCCCCCAGCACTTAAGGTCTATACCTGCAACCCTAAAATCCATTCTCTCTGCACTTATGAGCCACCCACTGACTGCACTTATTGAGTTACCTGCACATCTTCCTTCCCCTACCATCCAGCACTTCTCGCCTCTCTCTTCCCCGCACTTGCATGATCTGAATGACACAGGGCCTAGTAAGATTCTTGTTTTGTCCTCCCTTTGTTTCCCCCTTCTTGCCTTGTCATGCCTAGAAACACTGGCACGTTATAAATGTCATATCATATCATATCATGCCAATCAATCTTCATGAACGTTTTATAAAAAAAAAAAAAATAATAAACGGTAAACAGAGTAGATTGGAGGGCATTATAAAGATTACTGGGGCCAAGTGTGTGTTGGCTCCAGTGGAATATTACATGTAGTCAGTATTCTTGACTATGAGGACACTCTGATTAGATAGGAAGACATTAACTTTTCTTCATAAACTCTCTGAAACCACTGTAGAGGAGAAGGTAGATGCTATCCTGCTAGATGGGACCCCCTGCATTGTTCCTATACCACACCGAGCGTATGAGAGGTGTCATGCACTAAGACAGCCAAACAGAATGTATACTTGCACTGAAAGTGTGGAAGGATATTGCATGGAAGAAAGTAACCTGGAAGGATGTCGCCTGCGGAGATGTCAGAATGCATCAATGAATATTGTGGATGGATGTTAAAGTAAAATCTGGCGAGGGCAAAGTGATATCACAAAGAAGGTATATGAAACGATATGGAAATGCTAAGTAACAAAGTAACTGAAGCACTAAGAGTAACATGAACCTGAAGGTAAAGCAATCATGGATCTAAAACAGATGAAGTAATTCACTGACCAATAACAGTAAATATGCAGTAACACAATGTAGAAAGAAAATGTATAGAAGCTTGCTATAGAGGAATATATAACATGGCTAGGACGACCATATCAGGAAAATGGACACCGGCTCATGTTGAATGTAACCAAGCTACCTGAAAAAAAGGCAGAGGCTGTAAGAATCAGGAGACGTAGAAAAACAGCCATGTGAGCAGACCCGATGATGAGTCAAGGCTGCCCCAGAGCGAGGATGCTATTTTCAAAGGATAAGCACAGAGCCCAAAGGGAGCAATTGGATATGCTTTGAATGTGAGACATTCTTCATAAATGAAGGAAAACGAGAACATCCGTGAGAGCCAAACTGGTGGTCAATTAAAAGTACAAAAAGTTCATTTGAGATAGAGTGAGCATGGCTCTAGAGGCTAAAAGGAGCAACAACACCTTGCATAATTAAATCAAATAGGAGTAAATGGAAGGTTGAAATGGACAAATCCGTGGTCTACTCACATGTGACTCAGAAGTCGAAAACAAATGCTATTCATTAGAGCCTCAAGTTAAGATAGTGGTCTGCTCACAATCCCTTGAACGTTCCAGGACATTGAGCAGCAACAAGGTCAACTACAAAGGAGAGACGTTGGCTTGTGGCCTACCAATGAGAGATAATGGACTAATTGGGAAAATGGGGAGTAGTATGATGGGATTCAAACACCTAGGTTTCGTTTCACATGTGTGCTGCTAAGGAGTCGAAAGTCCAAGGTTGGGATATTATGCCAACCAATCACTGGGATTGGGCGACAACCTAAAACACAATGTTGCGATAGCCAATCCATTGTTGTGTTGTGCACTATAATCAGTACTGTATGCATTTATAGTTAGTTCAAGGTGTGCTCCACAGACAAGGGGTAGCCAATGAAGAACTAGCACTTGTATAAAACCTCCACACAATCAAACTTGGGTGTAAGTGTGCATGCAGCAGCCTGATCTCTGCCAGTGGACTCTGCTCTATTCAATTGAAAATAAAGTAGAACTTTGCCATATTCCTTGAGTCTGTCTGGTTATTTTTTTTGCAGCCATTTTTTTAATTCCATCTTGCACAAAAGACATTTCAAGGTGCTACAGCACCATTTGGTAGTGGATGGTTCTGGTTTAGACGACCTAGGGCAGATTCAGTCCTCCAGAGGCTCGACTGCTTCCCATCATTAGCCAGAAGACCGCAGAGTTTTCTGTGGAGATTGGTGCACAGAGTTATGTGTGAAGACGATTTGGTCAGCAGGTCCCTCTTTCACAAAATTCCTGTCCGGTACCTGCCGGTTCCCCGTGGATAGGAGGCGAATTGTTCGGTTAAGGGGAGAGTCGATGCCGAAGGGCTCAAACTGATTCACAGATGTAAGTAGAGCAATGAGCATGGCAATAAAAGGGATAGGGATTGTGTAGTAAATAATAAGTGTAAAAAGTAACTGGATTGTTTGTGAAGATTATAAAGAGAAAAAGATACCTTGCTTCCTGGTCCGAAGTGGACAGAAAGGTACGCACTAAGTTATTAAAGATTCCTAAGGCAAGGCCCACAGAAGAGTGTGCATCAGTCTCTGAAACTGAGTGAAATGGAGATGGGATACATTTACTAAAATAGTAAAGGAAGGCATACGCAACAAACACATTTTTTAAAGTGCACATGTGTGGGGTTATAAAACTGTTAAATAAATCTTTTGTTGTGTCTAGACTGATGAATATAAAACGACAATAAATATGTAAAGAGATTGGTGAAAAACTTGACCGAGAGATTGACATCAATCAGGAAGGGAAAAATCAAAGGAAAATAATATATAAGTAAAGAAGAGATTCTTAACATACTAATAATACAATAATGATATAGTCAAAATTGATAAAAAGTGTAAACGAAGGACGAAACAAAATACCATTGTATACATTTCTTTTGTAGATAAAAATAGGTCAAATATATTTTGATTGGGATAATAAACAGTGAATGATGGGGCCTGCGCTAACTGATCGGCGTGGCATATTTGATAAAATAAAAAATCAAATAAAACAACGGGTAAGTATCGACGATCGAAATTGATCTGTCATCATGGGGGACACACCTCTCTTAGATTTATGTAGGACACTTGCGAGATATATAGCAAAAATAAGGAAATATCATTCAGAATGGGTTTGAGGCACAATCAATAAGACACTCATACCGTGACCTCAGGAGGGGTCACTGTCAAAAGATGTATTGCCACATATGATGACATATTTGCATGCTACATGTAAAGGGAAAAAGCTGCAGAAAAGGTTGGCCATTTTAGAACATTGGAAAATGTACCAGAGGAAGAAGGAAGATCCAGCCGATAGGGAGTGGATGCTCAATAAGCATAAAGGGAAGGATGAAATGCTTTCAGCTCTCCCTTCCCCTCCTGAAGAGAGGAGGATAGATGCAGATGAGAAGAAATTGTATCCCTTAAAGCAATTAAAAGCAACAACGCGGTATGTTAATCCAACTTAGGCACCCCCCCCGCTTGCAGCAGTGCGGATAATGCGGAAGAGCGCAAGAGCAGAGAACGCAAAGATATATTAGCACACATGAAAGTAAACAGGTTGATGAAAGGAAGGACAGACAAAACAGACAAATAGAGATAGAGGAAGAAGCATCGAAACAGACAGAAGTAAAGGACAAAGCTAAGGAAATAAAAATACTACAGAATGAATGGATGGGAGGACAAATATTGATTAAGCTAGATGATAGGGGCATTGATGGGGTTCGAGAAAGCGAGGAGAGAGAAGAGCAGGAAAAGAAAGAGAAGGGAGAAGAGAGAGCATACAAGGAAGAGAGGGATAAAGAGTGCAAGAGAAGGAAAGAACAGAGATATGAGGCAGGAAAATAAAAGGAGAGACTAGAAGAGAAGAAACGAGAAGACTTAGAACCCCAAAGAGAAAGTACTTAGGTTGCAATGAAGGCGAGAGGAAAATAAATTGGGGGAGATGTGGAGAAGAGAAGAAGAAATTAACAAAAGTAGGGGATTAAAAGAAGATGAAATAAAATATTTATGCCATAGGAGCATAATGCTGATTGAGGCACAAGAACGACTAGAAGTAGAAAGAAGATCACAACAGCCCGAAAGGAGCTGCAATGAAAGCTGTGATCAGCATGGTCCGATGGGCAGGATACAGAAATATAGAGAAGAGGCTTGGGAAGTTATGTAGGCAAATGAGGGACAGAGGAAAATACGTAACTCAAGAGAATAAAGAAGGATCCCAATTAAAGGGAACTGAAGAAAGATCAGGTGACGTAATAATAGATGAGTACCGAACATTATCTTTGAACATATCAGATCCCGATGGCGCGGAAGGAGACAATAGTCACACAAGCTGGGACATAATGATGTCGGAGGAAGAAAGGGAGGAGAATGACAGGACGTAGAGAAAGGGTGCATGCAGATTGTCAAAATAATTGAGTGTAGCGAAAGGGTCCCTTAAAAAGAGGACAGCAGTACCAACACCATATACTGAGCGACCACCAGCGCAATCGTGTAGTACAGGGCTGCTAGCTGCTATTCTAGGGGTGAGAGCTGACGGCATTTGGAAGTGAGCAGGATACGCAGGTGTGACTGCACAGAACACGACACACGATGGAGCGCCATTTAATATATCAGACATGGTGGCGATTATGACCAGGAAAATGGGAGAGGATGAAGATCCTTTTGTTTACATTCAAGATATTCAAGACAGATGGAGGCAGGAGACCTGTGAACTGTTGTATAAAACTGTAGCTTTATTTTACCACATTTTGTGTCAGGGGTTGCGCAAGGCAGTGCAGCGGCAATTAAAAAAACTGGTGGGAATGGAAGCAAAGCCATGGCCAGAAATACAGTTGGCAATCATGCATCACTGCCTATTAATGCATGAGATAAATAAGAAGAAGCTGAGAATAGAAAGCAGGAGGAAGCAAAGTTAATTCAGACAAAGTTGTCTAAAATAGCCATCCAGGGAGCGGTATTGACAAATAATGAAGGAGGGGTGACAAAGGGGACACAGCCGGGGCAGCAAAATAATGCCAGATATCACGTAGATCAGAGTGGGTACACATTTTGGCTGAGAGGAAGAGGGGATGAGCCTATAGGAGGAGGAGGTAGATTTCAAAACTTTCAAGGAAGTGGAGAATTCAATGGTGGACAGCCACAATAATGTTGGAATTTTGGGAGAATGGGACATATAGCTAGGACATGCAGAAGCAGAGGAGGCATGCAACAGAATTGGCAATCTCCAAGAAGGGGGATTTGTTATGATCCACAATATAATACAGAACCACAGGAATATTATGTGCAAGATCACATGTATGCTCAGACATATGCGCTGCAACCTCAATAAATCCAGCCAGCACAGCTTCAAGTGCAATCACGCAAGCGCAACAACAGCAGGCATCCATGCAAATGCAACAAGAACAACCACAGCAAGAACAGATGCAGCAGGCTATGGTCCCATAATGGAGCATGACCCCGGGAAAACAAAAGTCACCCCCACCCAAAATGGGAGTGTGACTGTGAGCAGAGGAAATCCTTTCAAAGGTATGGGGGTGACTTTATATCAACAATAGGACAGCCCACAGAGTGACTTGATGTGTGCAGTACTATCAGTGACACCAGACCCCCACGAGGAACCAAGAATCAAGGTGACAATAGGAGTCAAGACATTGTCATTTTTAGTAGACACAGGAGCTACTCGTGTCCGCAAGGGAAGATACCCAATGTCAGGTACTGCCATAAATGCTCAATTGTTCTCTGGGGAAACACATTTAGTTTTTTTACAGACAAATAACCAATTTCTATAGGAGAATATGACATGTCAATGCAATTATTATATTCAAGGCAGACGCCATTCAACATATTGGGACGTGACTTAATGATGAAACAAAACATGACAATATCGTTTACTGACGAAGGAATAGCGTGCTCCACTCTAGGAATAGACTATATGAATGGGGGAGAGTTTATACTAGCCTTTACAGGGCAGAAGGCATTACGAGGAATACCTTTAGATCTTGAAGTATTTTTGTAGTGGCTTTTTTATTATCTTGGTTACCAAGGATGGAAGGAAAAATATTGAGAATACCTGAAGAATTTTTCTTCAGACCAGAAATCCCCATGGACGACAAGGTAAGGCAGGTTCCCTTAGAAATAGAAGCAGCAGTGATCAGAGAACACAGGGCAATGCTGCATAGACCAGACGATGAAGGAAGGGGATGGAGGACAGTGATAGCCCTCAATGAAGGATAAAGGTTAACAGATTTGACAGATGAAGAACTGTTTAGAGATGACTATTCTGGCGATGAACTGGTGTTTTTTTATAAGTATCGCTTATTGCATTTAAGTAAAAAATATAGAGATACCACAGAGAATGGCATTGGTAAATAAAAAGCCGTCATTTTTCCAGAGACTTAGAGAAAGTGACAGAGGTTGTATGGACTAAGAGCCCATATGATGTGGGTCTACTAAAAGGGGTAGGCGCAGTTAAAATTAAATTAAAACCAGGAGCACTTTTACCATGAGCAAAGCAATACCCCACGTCCAGAGAGGCAGATGAAAGCATACTTGAGACCATCTCTACTTTAATGAAGCAAGGCCTATTGGTGCCATGAGATACACTCCTGGGGGGTCATGCAGCTTTATACAGGACCTTTGCCCCTTAAACAATATAGTGGAAGCTGAGTTTCCTCGGGTTCCAAACCATGTGATGATAGTATGCTATATCCCATCTACGGCCAAGTATTTTACAGTTGTCAATTTAAAAAATGAATTTCCATGATTCCCCTTCATGAAGACTAACAAGATTTGACCTCCTTTTCACATGGAAATACATGCCTGATCCATACTAGTCTGACTCAAGGGTACTGTGAGTCCCCTTTGATCTTTAACAGAGCCCTCCAGATGGACTTGGTTAATGTCCAACTAGAAAGTGCAATAATTCAGTATGTGGATGACATTTTGGTGGGCAGTGAGACAGAAAAAGGGTGCGGAAAAGACTCTGTTAAACTCATGACCATAATCTTAGAGAAAGGATATAAGGAAGACAAGGAGAAACTCCAATATTGTCAGGAAGAAGTCTTGTATATAGGACAGCTGATCTCTCATGAAGGGAGAAAAGTGACACCTGAAAGAGCAGAGGCAATTATGAAAACTGTAGCACCAAAACAGTGAGGGAAATGCAGCGGTTTCTAGGCTTATGCATTTTTTGCAGGGCCTGGGTTTTTGATTACAGTACATACATTCAACCACTTTTAAAAATACTTTAAAAAGCACAGGTAGACAAGAACACAGTAGCATGGACAGATTAGATTACTGAAGGGTTCAAAGATTTGAAAAGAGCAATCAGTTCAGCTCCTGTGTTAGGAATCCTAGATTACAATGAAGAGTTTTATTTATTCTGCCATTTAAATGGAGAACTCATGACAGCAGTTCATACACAGAAGATGACATTTGGACATGGACATAAACCATTGGCATATTACAGTGGGATTCTAGATCCAGTAATGAAGGGACACTATCCCTGTGAGCAATCCTTAGCTGCTGCTGCTACATTTGCAAGTGAAAAAGCTTCCTGTATAACCATGGGGTAACCAATAACGTTATTCATAGAGCATGCATTGTTTGCAATTTAAGAGACACCCACAAGTACATTGACTACACAAATAGCATCATGGTATGAGGTGATTATTTCTAACCCTGCGGTTAAAATTGTTAAATTAAAGACAGTGAATCCAGCAACATTTATAGCAGACCTAGTGGGAGAGAATGGCTATGTACTTGATTGCACAATATATGTTAAAAATAACAATGAAATCCCCCAAGTTAAAAAGAAAACCATTGGGAGGGGGGGAGTTCTGTTTATTGCTGGTTCTTTGAAAATTCACCAGACGACTGGGGGAATGCATGCAGGATCAGCGGTAGTGAAACAGAATGAAGAAGGTGAATTCGAGGTTGTAACAAGCATGAGATTGGCTTCGAATTATTCAGCACAGGCTGAAGAATTAGTGGCGCTCATTGAAGTGCTGCAGAGCTTTGAGGATGAGGAAGTGAAAGTGTACTCTGACACTGCCTATGTGATGTCAACCGTGCACTCATGCCTGTGACGTTGGAAAAGGAGTGGCTTCCTCCATGCAGCCAGCACTCCAGTGCAACATGCGGCCCTAGTGGATAGGCTTATTGAAGCATTGAGTCTCCCATTAACCCTAGCAGTCATAAAATGCTCAGCGCATTCAAAATTAGTAGACTTAATTTCCCATGGAAACAAAGCCACAGAAGTTGAGGCTAAAAAAGCGGCAAATTACCCACCCACATCTATTTTAGAGAAAGAAGATGTTAAACAAACGACAGGACAATGTATGTTGGTAAAGGGGGGCTTTAACATGCTGTCCATAGTTAATTGAAATACAAAGTCGGGCTCCACAAGAAGAACAGGATTTATGGAGGAAGCAGGGGTTTTCTTTATCCCCAGTGGGGCAATTTGGAGGCAGTATAGGACTGTAAACCAGTTATGCCTCTAGCATTATTGAAGGTGGCGCTGGAACAGCTTCACCACCCAGCACACACGACTCGAGAGAGTCTAGCTGCAACAATTGCAGAAGAGTGGTTCTCACCCAATCTCCTGGAACATGTGGCACAGTTCATTGTGAATTACGTAGTGTGCCAGAAGTTTACTGCAGGGCACACTTTGCGAATAATAAGAGAAGCAATCCCTAGACCCAATGTCCCATTCAGCATCTGCATATAGATCATGTAGATATGCTTCAGATATGCAACAGCTACAGATATATGCTGGTCATAGTAGGTCATTTTTCTAGATCAATTGAGGCAAGTCCATGCATACACGCTTATGCCTTGTGCACTGGTTCCTGGTACTTGAGGTATTCCCCAGGTGTGGGTGTGCAAAGTTTAGCAGTCTAACACTGGACTGCATTTTTTAAATGAACATTTTGAGCAGACAGTACCTCTGTTAGGTATAAAACACACATTTTCATCTGCTTATCACCCCCGGGCAAATGGTATCTGTGAGGGGTTAAACAGACTCCTTAAAGAGAGAAAGCCAAAATCAAGATTACTTTAAAGATGGGGTGGCTGCATTGTCGGCCCCTCGCTTTGTTTGCATTGAGAAACCAGCCTGGTTCAGATCACCATCTAACTCCTCATGAGTTGGTGACTGGACGCTGTATGAGAACCCCATTGACTCCTCCAACTAGGGCAATAACTGATGCTCACAGTGTAGGGAGGGCATTAGGTGACGAGATGCATTATTATTTAACAACATGATTGCAATTGTTACTTTAATGTCTCGACAAATCAAAAAGAGAAGGGAGGAGTCAAAAATATGTAACAAAGGCAACAATCAATCTCATAAAACAGAAGATGTGCTGAAATCTCCAAATTTGTATCCAAGCGACCAGGTGTTAGTACGGACATTCATACGCACTTGAAGTACACCCCGTTTTGAGGGTCCTCATGAAGTAGAGGAAGCCAGCCCCACTGCAGTGAAACTAAAGGGGCAAAGAACATGTTTACATCTACAAAATGTTAAACCTTCAAAAAGCGAAACATCAGCCCCTCCTGAAGAAATCCCAAGAGTAGCAAGAGAAGTAGTTCTGCATGTGCTGATCCATCCAAACGAAGCAAAAGAAGTTGTTTTGCACATACAGACTCACCAAATGGCCAGGAATGAAAACAAGGAGAATGAAGTGCACACACGCACTATACATTAGGATTTAAATGTTTTTAACCAACTAAATTGTTGCTTCTCGAATTTGAGAAAATAGACTTGCAGTAACTTTGGAACACTTTTTAGACGGATTTCAACAGTCAATGGGAGAAGAGCCGGACATGTTTATGATACCCATAATCACACCAGTATACAAATTATTATCTGTTCTTTTTTCTTACATATTGCAAACTTATCCAGCCTTAATACGAAGAGGAATACATATCATCACCTTCTTGGAAGACCCTAAAACAACTGTATTGTCTGGAGAGTGATAATTGCAGTAATACTCCAGTTTTGAATATAGAAGTTATTAAAAAGAAGATATACATTTGCATATTAAAGTGAACATAAAATAGAGAGACTTCAACATTTTAGAGGTTCATTGCAATCCAGAAAGTGAAAAGGTTTTCATGGAATAATAATGATGATTTCCATTGGTGTTATGATTTGTATTTTTCTACTTATTATTATGGCAGTTTGAAATGTGGCAAAAGGTAGTACTGATATGGAGAGTATTAATGAAACATCTTATTTTCTGTACAAGATGCACAGAGAGTCTGTTTTTCAATATAACTAGTAGGTTATTTCAAGTTAAAAGGGATGCTGAGGACGATCACAAAGATATAAATACATATCCTGATAATTGTGCTCCCTTCAAAAATAACATATGGCACCAGCACATGAAGGAGGTGGGAGAGAGAATGTCAGATGAAATCTGCTATGTCTGTTCCTTAATACCGTATGCTATGAATACAGCCAGGACATTTATAGCAAAAAAAATAAATGAACAAGATGCAAGATATCAGTCACTTAGCAGCATGTACAACAAGAGGACAATTTGAAGGAAAATGGGCAACCCTAAAATGGAGGTTGAGAAACATATTCCCATATGAAGGTGAATACATACAAATGCAGCAAATGGAAAATGACCCACACTGGAAGAATAGGATGCTCCTGTATTCCCTTAGTGGTATGACTAGAGACCAGATAAGGATTGTCAAGCAAAAGAGACTATATGGGAGACACCAGGATTGGCAGAATGCTGGGAAAGACCTCAGCTATTAGTATATAGACGAGTGGCAACCAGTACAGGATGGGAAGATGGAATGCTGGCCAGTATTGTACATTTATTGATGACAGCACCAGTACAGATAGTACAGGTGGTGAATGACAAATGTCTGAACTCATGGGCCAAGTATGCGAAACTACTAACGTGGGTCAAGAATGAAGCAGGACCTGTGTCCATATTACCAATAAAGAATGACACATTGTGCTTCAGAAATACAAGACCGATTAAAATGGGAGAAAACAAGAGATGCAAACAGATAATTGAGGTCCCAGGAATGAGTGGAGGAACTGTTGTGCTGGTGGATCAATACTGGGCCTGTGGATCCAGAACTTGCATGCAGCTGCCTAAATATTGGGCAGGAATATGCTGAAGCGTGGTCATACATGTTCCAGCATTAGTGATTCCTTGAAGTGACCTCTACATCGATGAATTACCAAAAATGAATGCACACCTGAGGAAGAAAAGATCGCTTAATAAGCACAGACAAAAGAGAGAGAGAGAATAACTTTTCAGTAAATTCAGAACATGAATATGATGACATTCCAGGTGAACAGAAACTGTTTATCAAAACAGCAGTGATATTTATATCTATATTACTGCCAGGACTCCAGGCTGCAAAAAATGCCAAGTGGTAACAAATCACTAGATGGGAGTTACTGCAAACAATGAACACGACAATAAAAATATTTAATGCAATTGGAGAAGAAATGAGGGCGATCAGGCTGATGACCCTCCAGAACAGGTATGTCCTGGACTTAATTACAGCAATGAAAGGAGGTGTATGCACCAAGATTGGGCCTTCTTTCTGTTCATTCACACCATTCCATGATGAAGAGAATGGAACCGTGACAGACGCAATAACCATGTTGTCAACTTTGCACACAAAGATGGTGGAGGAAGTAGACAAAATTGAAGACAATGATTGGTTTACATCTCTGTTTTCATGGACTCCAACCTAGCTATAAAACGCTTTTAAAATGATTGGAGCAGTACTACTGTTCGTGTTACTAGGATTCTGTCTCATAAGGATCATTGTGGAACAATGCAGTAAGTCATCCAAAAAAACTATTGAGATGAAGATAATGATTGACATTGGCACTGGAATGGGTGAGCAGATGCAAAATGAAGTCAGTACTCATGAGAATATATAAAGAAAAGTACCCTTGCACCTCCAGGACCCAAGTTACATTACCCTAAGGATCGGAAAAGATTTGTAGGACGATGGATATTCTGTTTACCATCTGGAGAATGCTGTTGAATGACATGAAGTGTGGATGTACACATAAATAATGGGGGCCACCTGAGGGGGGGGGTGACACAAATTTGGATCCCAAAAAAGATGCATGATGAAGAGAAGATGCTGACAAAAGATGATGAGGAGATAAGGATCATAGAAAAAAAGAATTTGGTTGAAAATTCGACCAGTGGGGGAATGTAGAGGAGCAGGTAGATGCTATCCTGCCAGTCCCTGCCTCCTTGCACTGTCATATTGGAACAGTCAGAGGAAAGCTATAGATGGGACCCCCTGCATCATTCCTATACCGCACCAAGTGTATGAGAGATGTTTTGCACTCAGACAGCCAAACAGAATGTATCCTCGCACTGAAAGTGTGAAAGAATATCGCATTGAAGAAAGTTACATTGAAGGATGTTGCCTGCCAACATGCTAGAATGCATCAATGAATATTGTGGATGGACATTAAAGTGAAATCTAGCAAGGACAAAATGATGTCACAAAGAAGATATATGAACCTATGCTGAAATGATATGAAAATACTAAGGAAAGAAGTAACTGAAGCACAAAGAGTAAATGAACCTGAAGCTAAATCAATCATGGATCTAAAACAGATGAAGTAACTTACTGACCAATAACTGTAAATATGCAGTAACACAAGGTAAAAAGAAAAAGTATAGAAGCTTGCTATAGAGGTATATATAAGGTTCCAAGGACGGCCATAATAGGAAAATGGATGACCGCTCACGTGGAATATTACCAAGCTACCTCAGAAACAAGCAAAGGCTGTAAGAATCAGGAGACATGGAAAAACAGCCCCGTGAGCAGACCCGACAGTGAGTCAATGTTGGGCCAGAGTGAGGATGCTATTTTCAAAGAATAAACACAGATCACAAAGGGGGTAAGCTCTGAATGTGAGACATTCTTCATAGATGAAAGAAGACGAAAACATCTGTGAGAGCCAAACTGCTGGTCAATTACAAATAGAGTGAGCAAGTCTGTAGAGGCTAAAAAGAGTAACAGTACCTTGCATAATTAAATCAAATAGCTGTAAATGGAAAGTTGAAATGGAGAAATTCATGGTCCACTCACATGTGACTCAGAAGACGAAAACAAAGGCTATTCATTGGAGCCTCAAGTTAAGATAGTGGTGTCCTCACACTCCCTTGAATGTTCCAGGACAGTGAACAGCAACAAACCCATCTACAAACGAGATACTTTGGCTTGTGGCCTACCGATGACAGATGATAGACTAATTGGGAAAATGTGGAGTAGTCTGATGGGATTCAAACACCTACGTTTCGTTTCACGTACGTGCTGCTAAGGAGTCGAAAGTCCAAGGTTGGGATAGTATGCCAACCAGTCAGTGGGGTTGGGGACAACCTAACACACAATGTTGCGATAGCCAACCCACTGTTGTTTTGTCCGCTATGACTAGTACTGTATGCATTTAGAGGTAGTTCAAGATATGCCCCACAGACAAGGGGTAGCCTATGAAGCACTAGCACTTTTATGTTCGATAAGTATATGTGTTCCCTTAACCAATCCCTACCTTTGAGTTTTGTATTTTGCCATATAGAATGATGTCATAGATGATGCATATTTAGATATAAGACCTCCACGCAATCAAACTTGAGTCCAAGTGTGCATGCATTAGTCCGATGTCTATTACTTGACCCTGCTTTATTAAACTAAAAATAAATGTGTACCTTGCTGTATTCCTTGAGCTTGTCTGGTTATTTTGTTTGTGGCCATTATTGGACACTTAATTGAGAAATCGGTGCACTTATACCCCATTGCATCTTTCAGAAGGTAAGCCTAGATCCTGTTCCAAATAGCAATGATGAGCCTGTTTGCAAGGAATGATGCATAGATATTCTGGGTGCTCAGATTAAGTGCATTAAGCCTGTTAATTCAATGCTAGCTATTTTATTTTATTTGTATTTCATTGTTTAAAGTGTAGACCTAGCTTAGGAGCAACAGAGAACTGTACAGAACGTGGGTAGGCAGAGTTTGGACTTGTATTTTCTAACAGTAGCACAGTACTATGAGTTGAGGTCTGTGCATTGCTATGTGTGTCCATTGATCATAAATCAGTAACATCCCCAGAGCCTGACTCCTCCATATTCAAAAGCTGTGTCTCCTGTACTCTCCCACCAAAGAAACACTCTCATCTGAATTTGAGGGCAACTCCAATATGCAGCATTAGTCTTCCAAATTCTCTCTAATCAATTTCTATGTATACAGATATAAAAACCTCAGACAGGAATAATGATTCATCTGGATCTGTACTTTGGGCCTCATTACACGTTCTGCGGTACAGGAAAAAACGAGTGTCAATTCTGTTATCGCCATCTTTGGTTTTATCGCTCTTTGTGGAGCAGTCACCAAAATTTTGCCAACACCATTACTGCAGGGAAGAGAGTAAAGGAGTGTCAGAAAGGGGGCTTTGTGGTTGCCATGACAACTGGAAATGCTCTGGCATATTCAGCCAGCACACTAAATGCTACTTCTTGTTCCAATACGCCTATGTAGTCCAATAGTGGCTTGTTTAACAAATTTCCTCCCAATCAGGAGTACTGTATCATGTCATGTGTCTTTGTCACTTTCAAAGCTGAGCCGTGTAGTGATCTTTCTTTTTGCAGCCAGAGGCAGTTGGTCTATATTTGGGCTACTTGCTTGGCCCTGTTGGGCTACTTGTAGGTTTTCCTTTCTGATTACAGTTACCATGAAAGCAATTCTTTTTTGGAGAGATACAGTATCTCTGACGACATACAGATGTCCTCATTATGAGGACATCTTATGTTGTCAATAGTACTGCACTTCTCCTATCTCAATGTGATATCCATTACCTATTGTTGCAGTGGTAAGTGTTCAGCAAGGCCATGTAAGTTTCAGCCCCAAGATCATACAAGCCCAAACCAGATGCATATTGGTGAGTTAAGGGACAACCAGAAGCACATACAAACTGTGCCCATATGCCTTATTCTGGTTTACAGATATTTTTAATTTGATGTTATTTTATATTATGTGTGTCTAGCTGTTATTCTATGCTTGCTGTGTACCGATGTCAGGTTCCCATTCACTGTGCCATTTAGATGAATACCTTTCTGCAGCTGAGAAACGCTGGATACATTTCCTCCCTATAGACATACACGCAATGGCCTGTAGTGTGCATTCCAGCAGTTCATTTCATTTCTTGTGTCTGCCAATCCCATCAACATACCTCATTTTATTTAGATCTAAAAATCAAGTTCAGTTTCTCACTTACCACATTTTTCAAATATGCTTGGTGCATTTTGGTGGTGCAGCCATCAAAATGTTGCCAACACGATTGCTACAGTGAAGATAGAGTGTAAAGGGGTGCCAGAAAGCTGACTTTGTAGTTGGCATGATAACTGGAAATGCTGTGACATAATCGTCTGGCACACTAAAGGTTATTTCTTGTTCCATTACACCGATGTAATCCAATAGTGGCTTGTTTAACAAATGTTATCCCAATCAGGAGTACTGTACCATTTCACATTTTTGTGTCACTTTCTGAGGCTGTAAGCTGGGGCCACATGGTGATGTTTCTTTTCACGGCGAGAGGGAGTTTGGCAATATTTAAGCTACTTTCCTGGACCTGTTGAGCTACATGTAGGTTTCCCTTTATGGATACTGTGACCATCCCAGCAATTATTGTTTGGCGAGGTGAAGTACCACTTAAAACATACAGATTACCCTGTAAGAAATTCTTACAAGGACATATTTATGTTTTCATTGATACTGAACCTCTCCAATAAAATAAGTTGTGAGGACATCTGTAAGTTGTAGTTCAATGGAGAGGTGCAGTACCATGGACTGTGTCCAGTCAAAGTTTTGAATACATAGTTTCGAAATAAAAGGATCGAGGAAAAAAAATTTGAATGCACTTTTTTTGGGGGGGTTTAGTATAGTTAAAATTAGTGGTTTCCCCCAAAAAACGGGAGTTTGGGGGGGGGCCCGTAAAAAAAAACAAACAAAAAAAAGCGTGCATTCAATTTTTTTTTCCGATCCTTTTGTTTCGAAAGTATTGCATTTCGAAACTATGTATTCGAAACTTTGACTATAAACCACCATGGACACATGTTTTCTCCTGTGCATAGCCTATTTCCATTTCGATTTCGATTTCCTGTTTCCCTGGTTCTTGTTTATTTTATTTTTTGGAGAGGTGCAGTGTCACTGACAACCTACATAATCGCAATATGATTTCTTATGAGGATATCTGTATGTTGTCAGTGGTACTGCACCTTTCCAATAAAATAAGTTGCGAGGACATCATGCGGGTTGTATAGTTCATTGGATGGGTGCAGTAACACTGACAACATACAGGTGTTCTTGTAAGAAATCCTAATGATATCAAAACTAAAATATAGGACACATATGGCCAACTGATGCAATTATGCATACATCCAACAGATGTCAATCCCCACTTGCACTGTTGCTCCTTTGCCCACACTGTGCTGCCCCTCATTTCTCCTTGTGCTGTCCCTCATTCCTGTTGTGCTGTCCTTCCTCCGACCTTGTACTGTCCCTCCTCTGCCCTTGCACTTTCCTCTCCTCCCCCTTGCATTGTCCCTCGTTTGTCCTTGCGCTGTCCTTCGTTCCCCTTTCATTGTCCCTCCTTCCTCCTTGCACTGTTGCTCCTTCCTCCTTGCCCTATTGCTCCTTTCCCCTTGTGCTGTCCTTCCTCCACCCTTGTGCTGCCCCTTCTCATCTCCTTGTGCTATCCTTCCTCCCTCCCCTGCGCTCTCCCTTCTCCTCCCCTTGAGCTATTCTTCCTCCCTTGTGCGGGCCCTCCTTCCCATTGGGCTTTCACTCTTGCCTGCCTTGTGCTTTCCCTCCTCCCCCTTGACCGTTCCTCCTTCCCCTTGCCCTATCCCTTCTCCTCCCCTTGAGCTGTTCCAACTCCCTCCCTTGCGCTGGCCTGCCTCTCCCTAACACTTTCCCTCCTCCCTGTTGTGCTTTTCCTCATGCCTTGTGCTTTCCCACCTCCTCCTTGCAGTGTCCCTTCCTTCCCCTTGCACTGCCCCTCCTCCCACTTGTGCTGTTGTTCTTCCCCCTTCTGCTGCCTCTCCTCCCCATCATTGTCACTCCTTCCCCCTCTAGCACTGTTGTGCCTGTTGTACCGACCCCATTTACACTGTCACTCCTTCCTTCAAATGTTGTACAATGCACTTATGTTCCTGTGTACTGTTTCTGGCATACCTTTCATCTATTGGATTGTTTTCTTCTCCCTTGTATTGCCATTTATTTCTTATTCCTTCCCCACAGTGTTTCCCTCACCCCGCCTTGGTGCCGCCCTTCATTCCCTGCCATGCTGCCATTTTTCTTCCCTGTTCTGCCATTCCTCATTCCTTCCCTCCATGCCAAATCTATAATGAAATATACATCTACAAATTCCAAAACTATTGGCTTTGCCGATGCTTGTTTTGGGTGCTAACTGAATTACCGCCGTTTTTATTTTACTGCAGAACTGCAACTGTGAACTTAAAGTGGAGGGTTTTCCTTCAGCAACATGCTGGAGGTAAATCCGCCATTTTAAAGTTAACAATGGACAGAATTACTGAAGCGGAATTACCGCACATGGGCACATGCATCTGAGTGGGTCATCGTAGTGCAGGTCTCTTCCTTCCCCCATTGTCGTACCCATTAGCAAGTCACAGACAGAGTAATGTTGGTGTGGGGGAGATGTTGAGTAGCGTGAAGAAGGTCTCACAACAGGGACAATACAGACGAGAGGGAAACAAAAAAATTAAAAGATGGGTCATGTGGTGTCCCCAATGAAACAGAACGAGAGAGGAAAATGAATGGGAAAGACAGAAATGCAGCCACGCCTGGTTCACCATAATGCAGGGAAACGTGTTCTACAACTACTGCAGGCACAGCAGCTTGGCTAAGCAATATCAGGCAAAAAAGAAGAAAAAAAACAGGTTATGGGAAACTCAGGACATGCCAACGTGTGCAGAAAAGTTGGTGAATGCGCATTTATGAACAACGACTAGAGAGAGCCCTATAGCAAATCAGCAAAGATGAGTTCTGCAAGGATATAAGCCACGGAAGAGAACTGCTGAGGTACATTGATCCCGATTTGCATGAGTAATCCCCACATAGCTGCCCAGCGAAACACAGACCAAATCCCATGCAAAAAAAACAACAAATGCCCACACATAAGTTTACCCCCATATGAATCACGGCCAAAGATACACACCCACACATTTCCAACACACGCATTCCCACATCCGTAAATCTCCAAGACCAAAGCTCTGTGTACACACGGATCCATGCAACAAATCACTTATATCAGTAGATATACAGGCACATTGAAATGAACACCCTCCCAAAAAAACAGATACACATTCTCGTACATAATGTCTACATCAACTAAAAACATATATGGGCCCTACCACTGATACAGACACACCATTGTGCGTATATAAGAGTCCATGTTGTGAATTAAGTTTAGCTGACTGTAAATTGGTGTATCAAATGTGTGGGGTATATTTACCAGCCCAAAACAAAAATCCCCTGCATCATAAAACTGCATTTTAGCAGTTACAAAAATAATGGCTGTGCTTTTGTCTACCAAGCACATATGGGGCGAGATTGAACATAGCCACCCCAAAGAATGGCTGCAATTTATTTTCTTCATGTGAACCCAAAAGAAAATATCTCAAAGGCAGAATGGCTCTGCGCTGCTGGTCTGTCATCTCAAAAACTCAAAGCTGCACAAGAAAATGTCCTGTATTTAATATGACCTCGCACTGGTGCTATCTTCATTTTTAAACATCACACAATTTTGTTCAAGTAAAACACAGCCATATCCATCTATTTCATGTTGAACACCATTAAATGAGGGCCATCCCTCTCAGAACGGCATTGTTTTGTCAAATAAAGTCTGTGAAGAGCAATTTCATTTCAGTCCGCATGGCTAGCATTCACTTTGGAAACAAATTAACCCACGCACCCACGCAAAGTACTTCACAAGAAAACTATCTCTCTCTTGCTACATGTCAACTACACAGAAACTATTTTTCAAGCATATCCCTGTGTGCAGGAACTGACCAGAGCTAAAAAAAAAAAAAGCCTTCAGAAATTAAATGCGAGGAAAACCGCATCTTGTGAAATCAACATGTAGAAAATGTACACGAGTAAATCTGTTTTTGCAAAAGCAAGAAAACTGCTCATTTGAAAGCTAAATGTAAAATCATCCCAATACTTGCACAGAAACAGCATTATATGTGTGGGGCTGGGGTGGTTTCTATGTATATTATGTTTATGTACGAAAAGACTTGGGTTCTGGGGAAGAAAGAGAGAAAGAAAAAAAAATGTTTGAAAACAGCAGAACCAGTTTGGCAAGGAAGGCACTTCAAAGGTATCCAGCCCCCATTGGAAAGGAAGCCCCTTTACAAATATGAAAGGGCCAAATTGTGGATATATGTGACCTCATCAGACTGGCCGGCATTTCTCCAGCAAGGGACAATGGACCAAGGGGAATAGGCACTTTCAAGTGTGAATTTCATTGACACCACTCCTCAGCTTCAACTGCCTAGGATCAAAGGGTGCTATGGTAACCGTGTTGGTCAGACTGACACAATGGGGGCAGGTTGGCTGTGGAGATTTGAAGGACTGCCCACACAGTGACAAATGCCATCCATAGACTTGAAAGAACCTTTTACATTGACACATTTATTTCAATAATCTGAATAAGCAGTAATGTGAGATTATGCCAGTTTTACTGTACATTTTCAACAAGCAGAATAAGACTATGTGTGTCTTCCTGGCATGTGGTGGACATGAATGGCAGTAAAAAGGCATTTCTGGGGAAAGCGTAAATGGCACATATATTACATTTGGAGAAAATATGCCAGACACTATTATGCTTATGTGTAGGCATTTGTAGGATTTTAGGTCAAATGTTTCTCGTGAAAAACTGCGAAATGGTTCCCAAAGGGTGAAGCAGCATTGCACAGACTTGGCGTTTGAACTGGCATTTTCCTTGTGAAATATCTGATCTTCCTATCTAATTTGAATAATGGCGACGATTGTAAATATTAAGTTGTATTCCATAACTTCTTTTTGGTGAAGAATTAAGTTTGTGGGACAAAAGAGTTATAAAATGCATACACTTAAGGGGAGGTCACTTCCTTCAGTCCAATCAGCTTGGAGGGAGGTGGCAACATGGATAGCCTGACCTATCCTAAGTCAAGAGGTATGTCCAGATTCTTTCCGCCCACATTGTAATTTCTCTGATGTCATTCTACCTATATAAGAGCTAGGCAGGGAGGCATGAGGGGTTTCAACATTCAAAATTATCCCTGCAATACTCCAAGACTCCAGAACCAGGTCCAGAGGTAGCTGATCCAGATCCAGGCAGAACCACCTATCTAGAACCTCCTATCCAGAACCACCTATCCAGAACCACCTATCCAGAACCTCCTATCCAGAATCACCTATCCAGAACCAGATCCATCCCGATATTTCAGGGAGAAAGGAGGAAAGGCTGCTGATCCCTTAGGGAGAATCCAGCAACTAGACCCTCTGCCCAGTTGATGTGTCTCGCTGTCCACAGTGACCAGACCCCTGTTGCCTAGCTGTTCCCATAAAGGAGAGCGCAGCTGCTGCCCAAGTGACCAGATCCTTGTCCCGCTGTCCAGAAACCCGGTTAGCTGTCCAAACTAGCCAACTCAAGTGCATTTTGTAAGTATCACCCTCCTCAGAACCAAAAAGCTGCATACACCGCTCTGTTACCTTGCATTCTGTCCAAACCCTATAAAAATCTCTTAAGAATCCTAGTAATTTCCCAAATTGTCAGCATCCTCTGTTTATCCGGTCCTTAGAAAAATCTGTGTAATATATATATGTGTTAGTGTATTTTTTTCCAATCATTTCAGTCCTTTGTGTAAGTCCTTAGTACCATTTTTAAAATAAATTAATTAAATCCCCTACATGGAGGAACACGGCGCAAATTGGTTAAAATTGCAAATTAACCTCCTTGCATACAGTGTCTTTCTTTAATAATCTAGTCATTAAAATACAGTCTTAGTAGAAAGAATAATTTTGTTAACAAAACCGATTTTTGCCAGCGTAATTGCTTTTATTATAAAATCCGATTTTCATTTCCTATCAAGAAACCCATACTGTCACCCCATAAGAGTCCTCCCTTCACCTCAGTATCCTATCGGTTATGTGCCTTTGGTTCCCATCCCAAAACCGATTTTGGATTTTGATTGCTAAGCTCATTTTCTTAGCTGTTTGCATGTTTAAAATCTGTGAAAAAGAAGAATTTGCAACTTTGCAACGTGTGATTTTTGCTGCATTGCTTTCCTTCCCAAAGTCGATTTATTCATGTTGCTTGAGTACCTTGCCCTGTAGCTTGTAAGCTTTCTTGCCTCTTTAGTACAGCCACACGAATTCCTGTCCTATCCATTCTACTGCACATGTAAACTGACCTCTAATCATCCAGTGAATTCCGAGTTCCATTTTGCTCCATTTTCAAGGTTGTCATTTCGTTTTGGCCTCCCATTCTGGGGTGGTAGGTGGAATTTACAATCCGATGTTCCCTCTTATTTGTGACTTCTAGCCACTCTTTTCCACCCAGACAGAATTTAGTCAGTAAGGGTTTGGGGGAGTGTTGCAGGGGCAGTGCATAACAGTTGTGCCACCTATAAGTATGACAAAAAGTGATCATGCTTCCATCTCCAATTATAACTTGTGTATCTGATGTAAGAAAGTTAAAATAATTGTATTATAACATTTTGCTGTATATTATCACCCTACCGGTGATTGCTGCCCTACATTTGATTTGTTTGATTTTGCATTTGAATTTAAAAAGAAATAAATATATAATTAATACACACCGGCCTTGTTCATGGTCCATTGCGACATAGGGTGTTTGTCAAGTGGGGTGTGAGACGATTTGGGTGACTTCTCAAAGCAGAATCCAAAATCAATACAATTAAAAGAGTTTTTATTGTGCACCGCATCCCTTGCCAGTGGAAAGAGTCCTGGTCTGGAGTGTGCCGCGTAGTAAATTCCCCTACAAATGGCCTTCTGCTAAATAACTATCCTATTTCACATCCTGCTTGTGTATACATGTGGCAAGATGATTTAATGAAAAAGCCAGCATTCAGAAGATTGTAAAGTCATTTCCATATTTTTTCAGCTCTGCTAGTACTTGAATCTCCCCAATCGATCATATACTTACCTGAAACATCCCACTGCTACATTTGTGACCCACTATCTCCTTGTCACAATGGTTGTTGTTCCCTGAACAAGCCCTATGCTTAATACAGCTATGGTTTAGTTGAGTTAAAGAAGTCTAAATAAATTGTGCAGGATAACGTATAGAAAAATTAAATGAAGTAGAGTTGAAGAATTAGGAAAAATAGAACATGGGGCATGCACAAAGGACAAATCTGTGAGGAAATGTTTGCATTCTCATGCTCTTAACCACAGTAATGGATGGTGTTTCTACTAAAGCTGCCATATTACAATTAACATCTTTGAGTCACAGTGATAAATAATGAACGCTTCACTGTCTCATCACAAACTGTACAGCTGAATGCACAGTGTCATGTAGGCTGCCTGAGTACAAATAAAACACGACATTCTTGAGTCTAGTTTTTAGTATCTGCAATATTTTGTGTAAATGTAAAATTAAACAAAAATAGTTGTGGCGTACGGATTAAATCAGAGTTAAATGAGTGTTCCACCAGATCCAAACTAATGATAACTTTGTGGTTTGTACACATCCTTTGCGCATCTGTTAATCTTAGCTTTCTTGGCAGCCTGTGTAAATGCATCAACATGGGAAATTAATGTATGAAGATTGATTGGCAATATAAAACGTGCACGTTATGGGGGAATCTCCACACCAGTGTCCAAGGGCAGCTCCAGTTGTACCGCTTCATCACCCACATTCATGCCCACATCATCCACAGACTGTGACAGTTCAACATCATGTCCCGATTACAACGGTCCAGCTCAAGGGAAGACTGTAGAAGGAGTTAGACTACAGACAGCCTGGTATGCATCACAAACCATCAAACCATGCAGGGATATGCGGGGTATTCCGGACAAGTGCTTGAACCCTCACTGGGGCGCACACAAGATTGCACAGAAGTGCACAGCCAAGACACACTGCATGAAAAGCATAACAGATTGTGAATCAGGTGCAGGTCACCCCCGAGACACCTCCAGTCTCCCACAGCCATGACCATTTAACACCAAGGATGGCTCATCATCAGAGGAACTGCACTGGAATATATGGCTCAACAATTTTAACAATTATTGTCATGTTACCAGGGAAACTAACCCAAGCAAAGCTGTCTATGCTACTCCACTCAATGGGTGAAGATGAATACGAGTTGTTCCTGACTTTACTGAACATTAGGAATGTTGGAGCTATGAGACAGCAGCCGCAACCCTCACAGAACAATCTCACATGCAGGTCAATCCCAAATTTGAAAAGTTCAACCATCATCAGCTGTGTCAAACACTGAATGAATTGTGAAACCACTTACATGGAAGGTTACCCACGTATCACAGTTTTATTTGGCCCTAGCGCACTGGCGGGCCTTTGCCACTAGGCTATGGAAAGATACACTTCCTTCCCCCTTCCAGACCAGCTGAATGAGAAAGTGGGCTTGATTCATGGAATTTTTAGCGTGGTGGTAAGTGACTTTGCACTGGTGCAAAGTCACTTTGCACTACAAAAATACAGTTTACACCGCTCTGTGAATCAGGGTGTTTGTTGGCAGTGCAAAGTCACTTTGCACGGTAAAAGTATAATTCGAATAATACCGTCTGATATTAAACGTTGGCCTAAGCGCATTTGCATCGTACTATAAATCACATTTAAATGAACTTGCAATAAGATGTCTACGCCGCCATCTTAAAGTTATCCACCATTTTGATAAACTCCTGCTTGCTGTCCCATGCTAGAAATTGTGTTTTTGGCTCCAGCAGAGCAAAATGAACTTTGTACTATGTCAACGTAGATAAGCATGCTGAAGCTGCTAAGGTGGAATTGTTTGTCCTGCACTGAGAAAACTTGGAGCTAAACAAGAGCCGTATTTAAACAGTAATCTAGAGACCATCTGTATCAATAGTGTCTTCCTCGTTCAAACAGCTCAACAGAATGTTGAATAGCTAAATATGTGCTTTTGCAGAAATCTTGGTTTTGGCTCCTTCAAACTAAGCTGACTTCAAACTCAAGAACAAACGATAGACAAACACGAATGAGTAAAGTAAAGAATGTTACCATTGTGTCTTATGTGCAGAAAAACATGTCTGTTTGAGGAAAACATTGAGCAATGTATAGTTGTTTGAATCTGTATTAGTTATGTGAACTGGCTACAAACCCTAGTGAATGGATAACACGAAGATGGACTGGACGATGTAACCTGGATTGTGGAAAATTGTATATAAACCTGTGTCTTTGTAATGTCCAGCAATCTCTCATCTCGTGATGTCCGCTACCACACATTGCGAGACCAGACAGCTGTTCTGTGAAATGAAAGTGTGCTTGTACCATTGTACATGTGACTGGCATATTTCTATTAAGTCGTATTAAGCCTTGATATTTATTTTAATCTTTCAGCACCAGTGCAAAGTCCCTTTCTACCATGCTAAAAATTCCATGAATCAGGCCCAGTGTATGTTAGGCAACTTGCTTTAGCATAACAAAGCGTACATGGCAGGAGATAGGCTACCATTGGAGTTCCTGATAACTGTTCTCACCATGTGTCATTCCTTGATATGCATACCATTTCCACTCTATACTTAAATTGAAACATGAAAATTATAATGCTAATAACTTTTGACTCGCTGGATGGATTTGGATGACATTTTCCCAAAAATAAAGTTCGACGTGGGCACCTCCAACCTGAACATATTGGGGAAATTGTGTTAAAATGTGGAAAATGCATTAGAAAAACAAAAAAACACCCATTAATGTTCAGATAGAGAAAAAGTGCTTTGATTCAAAACCTGTTGGACGAAAATCTTGCAGACGGATCTGGGGCACAAAGAGTCACAAGTGTGCCTTTCAGTGGTTTGGGGTAAATCCGTCCTGTAGTTTATAAAATATGTGAAGGTGAAGAGGGTGCCCCCTGCTTTCAAATTCCATGTATATATTCCCATGATGCTTTGCGACAGAAAGGCCAAGTGTTTTTCAAGAAATAAAAAGACTGTGCCTCCAAAGCTGAGCAAGGTGTCTTCCCAGAGACTACCAAGGACATCTTTTATCTGTTTTATCATTAGTTTCAAATTCCTTTGCCTCATTGTATACAGGCTACATAATCAGGGTCTTTGGGACAGGGACAGGTTGCTGCTAGAAGGTTAGATGTTATCAGCTTGCTGTTTTCCTTATTGTGTTGTAATCCAATGAACTGTTTCTATCCTTTGCTATTCTTCAAAATATATCATGTAAGTTTCAATTCTTTGGAAGTTGACAGTCATATTTATTTTCAGGTTTTCTCGCTGTAATTTGATCACTTGGTTTCCCCTTTTTGAAGAGTTGTGATTTTTCCGAAGTATATCAGCAGGAGAATCAAATTGCTGCTGCATTAAAAAAAAATAGTATCAAAGAGTTAGTAGTTGAGAGATTGCCCTCTGCTTGGGTATGGTGGTGTTAAAAGGCTCCCTGTAGTGTGGGTGTACTTTTCCTTTTTGTATATGTGTCCTCACAACTGGCCAACTTGGGGAACCACTCACATGCCAACACGCTAAGCCATATGTAATTCTGTGGGTGGTATATTATCCTGCCAGGCATTATTTCCCAGGTAGAGAGTGAATATGTATAGAATTAAAATACCAAGCATGGGTGGTGGCTGCAAGAAGTACCTAATCATCCCGTCCCTCAAAATGACTTGCCATTTTCCCCCACAAGTCTAGCTATCTGTAGGGAAAAATAGTACTGACTGATATGGGGGAGGCCATGCGGTATGCCTCCTCATGGAAGTCCATTCCCTTGGGTTGGAATAAGCCCTTTGAGACTACCCCAAAAACGGGTGCATCTCAGGGAGACCCTCTGTTGCCAATTACAACAGCATACTGAGAATGAGACCAGAAGAAAATAGTCTAATTCTGGGAAAATATCTGCGGTTTTCCCGAGCTCTATAAAAGCAATTTGGCATTTTAACAAAGCCAATCACCGGCCACATCACCATACAAACCTAGCCCCATCCAGTTCCAGTCAGCCTCTACTGATGCACTGTTTCTCACTGGCAAGAATTCCCCTGCGAAAATTGCATTTAGAAGTGTACCCAATAACTTCTGCGAGAATTACACTTAGAAGTGTGCCCAGTAGCCTCGTTGATAAAAGTGAATTTAGAAATGTTCCCTATAGCCTCTGTATGGAAAATTGTACTTAAAAGTGTGCCTAGTTGCCTCTCTGTGGAAAATAGAACTTAGAAGTTCGCCCAGTACCCTATCTGGGAAAGTTGCATTTAGAAGTTTGCACACTCAAAGAGCATATAACCAGTCATACCACACCCCACGCTTACTCTCTCCTTTACATCACCACTCAACTAGAACACAGAGATACTATGACACCATTCGGTATAACTGTTCTCATACGAACATCCGCCGCTTACTCCACATCATTCTATGTAAACACTGCTGGTCTCACACCCTCAGCCAGGCGTTTTCCCCAGGCCTAACGCAGCCACATCCGTTCCGGATTAATCCTGCCAGAACGAACACATTCTCCTGATCTCTCAACCACCACACCTACCGATAAGAATCAGCTATTACACGCGTACCGCACGAGCTGCACACATATCCGGTGCACACACGCACCTTTTTGACTCCCCCTACTCTCTCTACTGATCTGAACTTCGGTTCCCAAGGGCGTTCAACCTACCAGCGCCTTCAGACCATACCAATGGTATATAAGGCGCTATATAAGTGCAAAATAACAATAACAATAACAATAACTAGCATGGGCCATCTCCCATCTCCAAATGCAAACCTGGTAATTTCAGTAATATGGACTGCTGTGCCATGTGATACATGGAAACTACCCTTAGGTTGTGATGATTTCTATTCGTTCCTAAACCACGTCCTGAAGCCCTTTCCTCAGCCTCCCAGCCATCTGGTATTGCCACCTTAATCATGGATAAGTGAAGATTTAATGGCTTGTTTGAAAGTGTGGTCTCTGTGACAAAGTCCAATACCTGACCCTGGGTTGAGGGGGGGTTAACAAAGGGGACTGGGTGCAACCACAAGCTGCATGATGTTGGGCCCCATTTGAGGAGGGTTGGAATTGGTGTGAATAGTAATAGTATCAGTCTGTGATTTGGGCACCCTGTCTCTTTAACAGCACCACAAAGGCAACAATATGCCAGCCACGTCCCCATTTCCTTTATTTTGAAAAGAGTTATGATTTCTATCATCTCATTGTGTGGGATCGAAATTAAGATTGGATAAGCTAGAGCTGAAAGCACTCCTGGGTATCCAGCATTAAACATTGACCAGGGACTACATACAGCGGGACAAGGATCTAGTATATAGTGTTCCACAAATCAAACTTCCACACAAGATGCTAAAATATCATCATATCCATTATTTTGACCCCTTATCCTTAAAATGGTGTATAGATGTATCCTAATGTTTATTTATAGATTGTCCCAAATGAACAGAGTTAAATTCACCTAGGTTTGTTTGCTCAGTATTTTTGGACCTCGGAAGCCAAAAGTAGCTCCTGGTAGCTGTTGCTGTCAAGCTAACCAAGCTCGTCTAGCATACACGCAGGAGCTTAATACCTCCTAGCTCCCTTCAATGTAAGACTCTGCTGTGTCCCCAACTTTCAGTTAATACGGTAGTACTGGAAGCTCCACCCTCATCGGCAGTAGGAAAGCAGGGTTTCAGCCAGAGCTCATGCCGGAGTTCAGGGTGGAAATCAAAACTGCAGAAACGCCTCTTAAAGACTTGGCCTGCATGTGGGAACAGTGCCATGAACCTTCACTTTTGATCAAACCGATTATCATTTTTCCAGATGCCGACTAATCATAGACAGGGAGTTATTATAGAACCAAGTGTGTTCATTTTTCTAAGGGCAGGTCCATGGGGAGGAATCATGGCCTGTTATACACCATAGAGCCCAAAGTAGTAGGGTGGGTGTTTGGAAGAGACGGCAGCTTGAGGCAGTTGGGAGAAGCTGAGAGGAGGAGGGGTGGATTTTGGGACAGGAGTTAAGGAGGAGGTTGTGAGCAGAGTGAAAGAGCAGGTGGGGAGAAGAACTAAGGAGGAAGTGGAGAGTACCAAGGTGGTGGGTTTGGAGAAGAGCAGAGGGGAAGGTGGAGAGATGAGCTGAGGGTGAGGGGGAGAGAAGAGCAGAGGATGAGGGGGAGTGAGGAGCTGAGGATGAGGGTAGAGAAGAGCTTAAATGGAGCAGGAGAGAAGAGCTGGGTGGAAGAGAAGAACTCAGGAGGAGGCGGACAGTAGAGTGAAGGAGCAGGTGGGGAGAGGAACCAAGGAGGGAGTTTCGGAGTACCAATGAGGTGGTGTTGGGGATAGCCAGGGGGGAGATTGAGAGAACAACTGAGGATGAGGAGAGAAGGCCTCAGGATCGGGGGAGAGAATAGCTGAGAAAGAGGCATAGAAGAGAGCCGAGGAGGAGGTGGAGAGAAGAGCTGAGGAGAAGCGAAGAACCCAGGGTGAGGTTGTAGATGGCGGCTTGAATCTGACCCTGATGCCCCCCACACGATCCTCAGCATGTAGGCAGAGAAACGACAGATGTGCCTCACTTATAGGTCCAACACCACGAACTTCAATGTATTGCAGGTGTGAGAAACTTTACTCACCAGACAATCATTCAGACCATACCCAATCAATGACCTGGATGATATGGCATTTACCTTGATTGAGCAAGTCGACTAACTGCAAGGCCAGAAATCACTGATGCCACCACTGACATCATGATGTAGCCCTACTATACACAAAGAACATATGCATCTATTCATGAAGTTACACAAACATACATTAGTTTATTGCATAGAGACATGAAGCACATGCTTAAGACCCGTGTAGGTAAGATAACAGCTATATATACATATTGCTGTGTTCATTTCTTTTGCTAAAGCTGAAACTGCAAGATGCAAGGAGTTCATATATTTTGCTTGCATATGCTTGGCTGCTATTAACACAGAGAAGCCATGAGGAGTAACAAGGAAGCTATAGGTCTCTGAAAGGGATGACAAAGAGGAGACAGGTTTCGAGCACATGAAACAGCTGACATGGTCACCACAGACAGATGCAAACAAAATCAAGGCACTCAGCCAAGTACAAATGGAGACGGAAAAGTTCCAGTTACCAAGACAATAAGCCACTTGCAGAAAGTTAGACTAAAATCCTCATAATTACAGGCAAGAGGTTTTCATGTTGTGGTCTCAACACACGTGACTAAGCTTAACTAGACAATGCCAATTCAATCAAGGCAGGCAAGGCGAGACTTTCCCATCAACAAAGGAGAGTAGACGTTACAAGTGTTGCAGCTGGGTGTTGAAATGAATGCACTCTCACAGACTAGGTGATCAGAGAATGGCAACATTAGGAACATTTTGCACCTCCATGTCCATTCCAAATGCCTTGAAAAGGTACACTCAGCCTGGTAACTGTCCAGGGTTCCAGGGAAGGGAGGACACGCACTGACCAACCCAGATTTGGCTTTCACAGGGGGAATAATTTGTTGCAAGAGCCAATGGTCTCTCTGCGACCCTGCAACATTGTAGGTTTAGGACGATTTTCCTGCATCCAAAGGTTTGCATGAACCAAAAGTTCTAAAAATGCTACCACCAAAGGTTCGAACACCAAAAGTTCAAACCTTTGGTGGTAGCACTGTATAAAAAAAATGGGGGTTGCAGGGGTGTCCCCCGCATCGCCCCGCTCACTATACTTTATGGTATAGTGAGCGGCGGGTGGTGTGGGGGACACCCCCGCAGCCTTCCGTTAAAAAAAAAAAAACGGGCTGCGGGGGCGACACTTCCCCTTTCAGCCGCGGGTAAATCATCGGATTCACATTGTAGACTAGCACTAGTAGGGGCGGTCTCAGGAGGGGCTCCTAGACATGGTTCTCCAATCATAGGACTAACCTATAGACTTTCCATATGTAACAAGCTCAAGCTGACCAATGAAATTAGCTGATAGGTTTCATCACTCAAACCTGAGTTTGTGACACCATAGCTGTACAAAACCGTGCAACGCAGGCTCAGGAGTCGAGAGCTCTGGAGGATACTTGTTTTCCAGTGTGATCTCTGTCTATTTTGATTGCTAATAAAAGACAGTAATTTTGCCCCATGGCTGAGTCTTCTGTTCTTGTGGTAGGGGAAGTTTTGATGGGCCCACGTGTTCTCTACTGGTAATTGGGGTGAACGATAGAAACCCCCGCCCACCTTTAACAAGGTGAACAGAAGAGTAAAGGAGAAGGTGAGGAGAGGAACTAAAGGGGAGGTGGGGAGTCACAAGGAGGAGGCTTTGGGAAGGCCCGAGGAGGAGGGTGAGAGAAGACCTGAGGAGGAGAGAAGAGCTGAGAATGATGGCGAGAGAAGAGAGGAGGTGGAGAAAAAAGTTGAGGGTAGAGAAGCACTCAAGAGGAATTGGAGAAACAAAGTGAGGTGGGTGTGGAAATAACTGAGGAGGAGGTGATAAGAAGAGTTTAGGGAGCACAGAAGGGACATGTGCGCAATGATTTGCTTGGAACAAGGTACAAGCATGTCATGTGGCAGTGCACTGAGGAGGTTTGACATGAAGTGTCAGAGAGAAAGGTGCCCCAAACGTGATTAGTCGTAAGTCCCTCAAAAGTGAGCATGTGGCAGTGTGACAAGGAGGAAAGTCTGGCTTGGCAGCTGGTGAACAAGACTAGGTTCTAAGACCAGGGAATTGTTCAGGACTCAAGAGAACAGCTGATAAAGGCTTAATTGTTGTCTCCAATGTGGCTGAAGCTTGGGGCATCAGCCCAGTCATGTCTCCCAAGCTGAGCCCAACTGTCACAGCAGCCTATCTGCCAAGGTCAAAGAAAAGAACCTTCCCACCAAGTGCAAACTCAATGAAAGCTTAAAGACACAGATCAGGATAAGAGCATTTGACATTTTGAGACTGAGTGACAGGGAAAGGGACCCAGAGAAATCTATTAATATTTTTTTGAGAGACATTTACTGACCATAACGAAGATTTTGACATTCTAACTAGCTTACAATGATGTGCATTTGATTATGGTAATTTATATCTCACACACACTTCCCCCACACGCACCCACATAACTAGATTTGCTTTTGCTTTGAATATCTTTCCATGTAAACATTCTAACACTGAAGAGCTCAAATCTGGGCCACACTGACCTTACCTTCCCAGAGGGGGTGAGACTAAAGAGGTAGATTAGAGAATTGAAGTTCTTAAGGCGTATAAGGAATTGTATCGCCCCTTTTGTTCCAAACATAAACATAAAGGACCCTTTTGTAGAAAAGTACAGAAAAAAAGGAGTTGTTAGGAACAAGTTTGGCCGCTTCTTGGTCCATATTGTGTGACACTTCACAGAATTGAGTGTTGCCGCCAGTTCAGAAACCAAACTGAAAGTTCATAGAAGGCCACGCCTGTTATTGGAAGCCATACTCACCCCTTTCACTTACGCCTCCTCCTTTCCATGTTATGGCAATCATTGCAGTCACCACCGAGTGTAGTGGTATCTTCTCTGAATGCTTTTGTAAACCAGTCCCTTCCTGAGGCTGGAGCAAGGCAATAGATGGTTTATATAAACAAAATTGCCTAAAGGTGCTTCCGTGGAGGTTTTGACCAGGGGTGGGGTCTGGGCCCTCAGTGTTGTCTCCTGACCCTTTGACCTTCACACAACCTCAGTTCAGTATCCAGTTAGGATCATCCTCTCCCTCTAATATTATTTTCTAAATATTCTTATCAAAATAAATGTTCTCAAGTTTGTGTGACACTTGCATCCTGTCTATTTTTTTATGGCATGAAACAACATTAATATATGGTATTTCATGGCTTAGGTTGCTTCTTCAGAATTGTCAAATCATCAGTACTCCTATGATCCCTCAACTAAACCCTGGCACCTTTTGTTTCCAGAGATTACCGGCAATGTTTTCTCTCTAAACTTTCTGCTGGGTTGTGCCCAGCCCCCTACATCCTACAGGCATACAGACACAGACACACACACACACACACAAATGAACACACACTTCCCAATATCATGATAGCTGTACACAACCTGTCGCATTTAAGCAAGTTGGCTTCTCATGGTTGATGTATTCCACTGTCTCTGCAACAGCCACATTTATCTGTAACAAAACAAGTAAGAAACTCTCCCTGCAATCAAGTCTAAAGGTTCAGCTTGCCTCTAATGCATGTAAAACTCCTACTACACTTCTACTACACTTCTAAAGGCCAAATTGATCTCTAAAACATGTAACTGCCTTCATTGCATCCAATTGCTTCTTCATCAACAATACCATGACACCCTCTGAAACGGTGTATCATTTACTTCAGTAGGATATTGTGTCCCAAAAGACAACACAATGTAAGCATGTTAATTTGGAAACCAAAACCATAAAACAAATCAATGTCTTCACATAATCTGAGAAAAATTCCAAAGACATTTACAGATGTCCCAGGAATTCAACAGATCCTCTTTAAAAAAAGAATGTGTTTCCAACAAGCATGGCAACATAACAATAATTCATGCATGCACTAAATCACTTCTTTTCTTATCAATGTTTTACTAGGGTAAAATCCAATTAGGCATTCGGGTTTCCACTTCATTGGTGAATCCCACTTGAAAGTATATTAACTTCAGAAATATGCCTGTACTAACTCCTCCATGGCGCATTAAAATATAAACACCCAGATGAAATGATACCCATAGTTTAATCTAAAGAGAAATAGAACATGGACCAAACCGGCGTGGTGATTGCAAAGTGGGATATTACTGTAAACTTCCTTCACGTGCGATAACAAAGCAGCATTGCAATAACAGCAACGGCGGGGCACTTAAATGTGAGTATTTATGGGGCTTTCAATCTACAGTATAATTGTACTTTGCCCCAAAAATATTTGTACAACATATAGCACAAATAAAATGTCCAGAGGTCATGGTATTCACGTGCTTGCGTGAGGGCTTTGGGAGCAAATGGGCCCATGTGAGTCTGGATTGTATAAAAATGCAAAATTATTGGTTGGCGATAGTTTACACCTTGTTGCATAAAGTAATGCATGTCGGCTCTTAATTTGTGCAGCCACCTTTTGCACAGGTATTTTTCCTCAGCCACCCATTGCACAGGTATTTTTCCTCTGACGTAAAATGTCCTCTATCACTTTGATACGAGCCATCCAGTTGCCAATACGCAGAATCAATTTCCAGACGTAAATCAGTGGGCCAGATTCGCACAACATTTTGGGTGCCAAAAAAAGGAACAGCTCAATTCACAAAGGGCATCGGAGTGCATTCAAATGCCCTTCCCCCTTTGCACATTTGTGCAAATAATGGGGTGTTTCAATGCATTTTGCATCCCAAATTTACTAACGGGATGTGCTTTTAAATGCCCTAAAATGAAGGTGATCCTCCTGCTCATTTTGAAACAATGCAAGGGGCTATGTAAATCATGACAGGGTCATTTCTAACCAAGTCTGGATTTTATTTAAGTGTGACAACCGCAGGTTTGTCACACTTATATTTCAATTCTCCAAACAGGGCTTCACCAAGATGGGCCCTTTAACAGCCCGTCTCAGTGAAATGCGCTCCCAGCAACCACGTGGTTGTTGGGGCCTATCATACATTATTGCCAGGAGCGTGCAGGCAAGGGGGGTGGTCAGTGCATTTTTGCGCTACTGTCCTCCCCCTCCTGAAATTGTGAGGTCACCTATGACCTATGAGAATAAGGTAACCTAAACATTTCTGAAAGCAGCACATATGAAAGGAGGACATTCTCTGCACGCCTTTCATTTGTGCTGCTTTTTGAGAATCTGATCCACTGTGTCACGGGTTTTATGGCTCCACCTTGCAGGTCTGACAAGTAGGTTTCACATTATGGGGTAAAATCAGAAAGACAAACTCTGTTAGCAAAAGCCAAAACAGAACGTGAACTGTTCAACAGAATAAAACCCTCCAACTAACGCCAATATGCTTCTCTTTCCAAAAAATGTAAGATACAAGCATAGAAAGGAGCTGGTACATGTAAAGAAAAGTCAAACCTAGGAAAGGAGCACATGTAAAGAGGAGTCAAACCTAGCTGTACTATAATACGGCGCAAACCTGGAAATTGCTTGCAATTATCACCAAACCAAACACATGCACCCGCCAAAGATGTCTTTATGGGTTCAGCCTCACGTGCAAAAACGTTGTTTAGCCAACACTGGCGTGCAAAAGGTATTCTTATTTCATTTGTTATTATTTCAGTACTTTTTAAACTTGGGTGGGTTGTGACTAACTCACGACAGAAATATAGGGCCAGATCCATAACTTTTTTAGGCGCAACTGAGGAGATCACTTGCGCCCAAAAAGGGAGCAGCCCAATTCACAAAGGGTATCCGAATTAGCCCCTTTTAGATGCTCTCATCCAGATGCACTTTTTCACCCATTTGTGCAAATGATGGGGTGCTTCTGTGAATTTAAAAGTGCATTCCCGAATTCACAAACGGGATGACCCTCATTTCTGCGTAGGAGGAAAGGTAAATTATGACATGGGGCCTCATTAGGAGGCTGGTGGCCACGCTAAGGGACCGGCATCATTCATTCCGGGCTGCCACATTACGAGGTCTGCAGACGTGCAGAGCAGAACCTGCTAGCAGACCAGGATGCTAACAACAGGCCCGTCATTAATGGGTCCGTTGTTAGCATCCTCCCCATTCCCATTGAGCCCTATGGGGGCTCAAGTGGGAATGGGGATGTACCGGGTCCGGGTCCAGAGAAAGGGAATTACCGGCCCACTAAAGTCGGCATGGCCCGGTAATTCCCTATTTTTGAGACCCGGTACCCGGTTTGGGGGTAGCCATGCCGCTAAGAACAGCATGGCTACCTCCAAACTCCTAATGAGGCCCACGGTCTTTTCTGACCCTATCATCATTTTTTCTTTAAGTGAGACAGCCGTGGTTTAAACGCAGCTGTCACGCTTGCATTTCCCTCCCCCAAACGGGGATGGAAAGGCTGTTTCATTTCTCTATCATTTCAGAGAGTCAGGTCTTTTAAATGCCTGTCTACGTGAAAGGCGCTGCCTGCAACCGCATGGTTGCTTGAAGCTGCCATACATTAGGCACTAATGTATGCAAGTTGGCTTAACAGTACATGTTTGCACTCCTGTCCTGTCTCTTCTGAAATGCGCAGGAAACTGTTGAGACTAAGGTGACCTGCGCATTTCAGCAATGAGCGCAAATGAAAACAGCGCATCCTCTGCATGTTTTTCATTGTGCTCACTTTTGAGAACGTGGCGCTTAGACTTCATTGCCTAAAATAATGAAAGTTTGACTTGCTTCCTGCTTTTTATAACAAACTAGATACTTTACAAGATTGATACGTTCTTAGAATGTTTCGTTTTGCAATGTGGCTTTAAATTTACAAGCAGGATTCTACTACAGTGCTTGTCATCAACATTCATAACATAGATGTGAAACCCAAATCCCACAATATGATAATCTGCCACCTCGCACATATTAATTTCATACACTGCTCTCTCCATCTGGAATGTTTAGCTGTACTGAGCATATTGTATTTTCTATAGTCCTGCAGTGGAGACACTGCATTCCATCCGCAAGGTAGCACAAGGCACATGGTAACATGTTCTGCTCTGTTTAAATGTATATACTTTTGTTCAAGAACCCTACTCAGTGTATTGGTAGTGTAAAGGATAGGACAGGGACTTTGAAAAAAGGGACCGGTCATGTGGGCTGGGCTAAATGCTTTCTCCAAGTGATGCATTTTCGTTTGTTTTTTAATGGAAACTGTAATGACCTATAGCAGTTATGACAGGGTAGCCAGGAGGGAGGCACAAAGATGCTGATACAATGGCAGATTTCAGTAACAGAATAGGGTTTAGTCTGATCACCACAACAGCAATGTAATAGTAAAATAATGTCTTTGCCATATACCATAAAGAAAATCAGTTCCAGCTAATTGTTCCGTCCATCCCTGTTTCAGAGCCTGACTGATAACCCTAGTCTTTCTCGCTGGGATGTCGGTTTGTGGGCTACCTACACCCTCATTGGTTGGGAACGATGATAGGTCTTCCACAGTCGAGGCAACCTTAGACAACTCCACAGGTTTCGCCCAGCAGTGCAAGACACTTGGTAAGCCTTACCAAGATGGAAACCATCTTCCAAGATCAGATCTTGGGGTGGAGCCGGAGATGCTGTTGTTTGGTTGACCACCTCCCGGCTCTAGGGTCCTGGTTCCCAAGACGCCTCCTTGCTGACCACCCTTCACCACTGATAGAATAAGCTTCCTGGCCCCTAGAGAGATTGCATTGTCTCATACCTCCTCCATCTCCTCTCCTTTTTGCTTTGAGCCAACCTGGTCCACTGAAACCTCCATGACCTCTTTGTCCAGAATGGTTCCCATTCATCATCTCAGTTCTAGTAGTTGCATCTCCCCTATTAACTCTCTTCTCCCCATCACCAATTGTAAGGGGCTTTCATGGTCTTGGCATTTCATGGCAGTGGGCCATCTGATGGTTTGTCTTTTCCAACCTTCCCATGCTCTCTCCCTATATATGGTACCATTTCTGCTCCAACCTCCTCCCAACTCTCTCTTATTTTATTGGTACAGCTCATGCAATACCAACTAACTCTTACCCTAATGTCAAATCTCTCTTCCTTCGAACTACTCACAAGTCACTCTCTTCCTCTGTTCTATCTCGCCACATGGGATGTTAAGGCCCTCTATACGTCCATTGGACATGATCTTGCTCTCGACACTGTGGACTACATTTTTAAGGAAGAATCAGCATCACATTTCCCGTTCGTTTGCATGTTAAAAGAAATGCTCATGGCCACCCTAGATAACAGCATTTTTACCTTCAACAACATCTTTTTCAAACAGAAATGGGGGGTATCCATGGGGGTTAAATATGCACCGGCATTAGAAAACCTGGTAATGGGCATGTTTGAGGACCTGCTAATCTATACTACAGAGACTTACAACATACACGTCATCAAATGGACTCGATACATTGATGACGTTTTTCTCGTATGGAACGGGACGCCACAAGAACTGGAAGCCTTCAGACTTCAAATCAACAATAACCAGCTAGGCATTGAATTCACAGGAATTTGCAGTAAGACAGAGATTAATTTCTTGGATCTGAATGTCTATGTTTCAGGAGAACATCTTAAAACCAGAACATACCGGAAAGAGACAGAAGTAAATTCCACACTATATGCCACCAGTTGCCACCATGAACCGGTAATCAGGAACATCCCAAAAGGGGAGTACATCAGGGCAAGGAGAAACTGTAAAGAACTATCGCATTTTCATGAAGAATGTGAAATATTGTCAAGGAGATTCCAAGCCAGGGGCTATTCAAGAAAGAGCATTGAAACTGCGCATAATAAAGCACAAAAAATACCGAGAATACAGACCTTGACGCAACAACTAAACCCAATCCATCTGACAAGGTGCAATTTATTACCACATACTCTGCAGACAAGCATGTAATCAAGAAATCTCTTAGAAAATATTGGCATTTACTTAAGTTGGACCCCCATATAGGGGCACTTATACATGACTACCCGTCGATGATCTACAGACGAGCCAAAACCCTGAAACAGAGTCTCAGCCCGTCACTACTACCGGAAGAAAGAAAGGAGGCAACTGTGACCTGGCTAAAAGAATCCAGTCCAGGTTTTAGAAAATGTGGCACCTGTACAATGTGCAAACATGCTACACCTATGACAGACGTCTTCAAAGCAGACAATGGACTTCAAATCAGGATACGAGAACAGATAAATTGCAAAAGTAAACATGTCATATATGCAATCATCTGCACTTTCAAGAAAATCTACATTGGTAGTGCGATCCGTGAACTTCGCTTCAGGATCAGAGAACACCTGGCAGGGATCGGAAGCCAGGACAAGAATCTGCCTCTAGCTGACCATTGGCAGTGCGTCCACCAGATGGATAATAAACAACATATCAAATTTATTGGTCTAAAAAAAGTGACACTGGGAGGAGGCAATCAGGAACTGTTGCTACACCAGGAGGAGGCCAAACTCATTAATTTCTTCAGATGTGTGGAAACCGGCCTCAACACAGACAACGAAATGTCATATTTCCTATGACTTCTGTAGACTGCATTATGCATTGAATAGATCGCCAAAGGAACGTTTTAGCACTCAGAATAATGTGCCACACAATAGGGCAAAAGCACTGATATTCTATGTAACGATGCAAATTGGGAATAATATCTCATGTATAAGAGTGTATGCGTTCAATAATGAAAGCTGGTAACTGGAAATAATATGTTTTCAAATATGGTAAATGCACCTATAATTATTTCATCAAATTGGGAAACATACTTGTAATCTAGATATAATTGTTACAACACACCTAAACCATTGTTTCGATTACGTTTCACGTAGGAATACAAGTGCCTCCCAACGAGCCAGCAACACTTTCACTATTATATGAGGAACGCTTTACTCAGTGGTATGAAATAGTTTACATGGCATTTGCATGACTGCCCTGACTCTTGAGCCGCACAAGACTACATCTCCCAGAATGCATATGGAGGAGCTAACACTCCTCTAGGAGCTATTCTAGATAAATTGCATATGGATTAACCTTGTCGCATTAGAAATAATCGAGACACTGTAATCAGGTCATGAAATGAGACAATTGATTTCTTAATTTACCATGAGAATGTATTTTTGCAGGACCTAAGTGCTCTCGCTACAGGTACGTACATACTGGAAATAATAAAGTTCTTAGCCCCTAAACATGGCCGACAGCTTTTACAAGACGGAAATAGAGGTAGGACCACTAAGTATTACCATAGCAAAATCCTATGTACAAAGGAGATCGTATGGCGACTTCCATCTTTGAAACCCGACGCGTGATGCATGAATCTTGAAATTTTCAGGTAAGCCGTAGGGGGCTGTCTAGCCCACCCAGCAGCGCACCAATTAGCTAAGGGTCCGCACTGCAGACGGCAATCGATCCCCCCCTTCACTCCTTATCTTCACTGTTGCACATAACGCTAATACGCTGTCACACGGGTGAAACCGCATGACTATTTTCTTACCTTACCGTTGTACATAACGCTAACAAAATAATGCCTAAGACTGAGCTCTGTCACACGGATTGAAACAACATGCATACATTTGAGGTAATTTAACACACCACAAAACAATTTTGCCAGAGCCCAGCGGAAATTAACGCAGAGGCGGCTAGGGGTAATCAATGTGAGACTTTAACTTACATGCACTACAATGCAATCGTGGTCACGGACCGGTCATAATACATATTTTTAAACTAATTGGCGGAAATGTAATAGCGCACACAGATCTATTCACGCACAAAATAGCCTTTATGTCTTACCTCTATTTTTTAGAAGACATACAGAGTCTGATGGGACTCATTTGCCAACCATGTTAATGTGTAGCTGACAAATCAGTCGATGGGTAAGCTTGATTTACCCACTTGGGGTTTCTTCAATGACATACTCAATGCAACCCCGCAGATTTACTTATTTTTTTAATTTTGGTTTTCTTTTCTCTTGTTTTTCTCCTCCTTAAACTTTCAAATACCCTTCACCCCCACCTCCACCCTCTTCCAATGAAATTTCGACGACCGAATGGTATGTTTTAATCACAATTGTCCTTGATTCACACAACCGTTACAATTTATCTGATTTTTGCTGTCTATTTAATTCTATATGGACTTTATGCAATGTCACAGGATGTGATCTGATTTATCATAAAATGGATGTCTCATTTGTTTCTTTTATTTTTATGTGAACTGTGCCAAACATATGACTTTAATATGATTTGTGTGGCCCTAATTGGGGCTTTCTCTGTAATTGTTACGTTTGGACATCATGTTCATCCTTTATTATATAATTTTGTTGCATCACTTGTACTCACCAAAAGAGACATTGCCCTGATCTGAGGAGGGCACAGGGAATATGCCGAAACACGTGTCATTGTAAAAAGGGCTATCAATAAATTGTTTTTCAACACGGGAACAAGTTCAAGTCTTTGAAATCTAATTGTGGCGCAGTAAACAGATGTGTGCAGTCTCTTTGACTCTTCCTCTGTTGGTCCAACTTTTCCACTCATCAACAACTCTCGTCCCTCTGATAATAACTCCCTCCTTCTGCTGCCACTGCCTCCTGCTCTCATCTGAGACCTCCTCTCTCTCATCTGACTGCACTAAACTCTTTCCTACAAATCCTACTCAAACTCCCCACCCTATCTGCCATTTTGCTTGCTTTCTATTTTATGGTTTCCCCTCCCTTTGGGTGGTGCTTAAAGAAATTGAGGACACCTGTGTACTGGGGCAGTACTGTTTTGGGATTGGGCCATGGGCCAGTGATCATGTGGCTCGGAAGGGGGCTGGCCTGAGGTTACATGAAGGGTTGCTACCATCCTGGATACCAGACATCTCATGGACAGTTATGGAATCTCTCTGCCACCTCGTGGACCCTCTGCTGGTCTTGCCTGCCTTAGTATCCTCTCCCAGTATGTAATTATGAATTTAGGAAATCCTATGGTAAGCATAGGCAGCAGTCTCTTACATTTACATATCTTTCCTCAAATGGAATTTTTAGGTTTGTAGTCCCTGTGATGCTGAAAGTATATAGTGCGATTGGGTCCATGCATTTGTGTTCTGTGTGAATCACTTCCTTATCATCCGAGCATGACTCAAACCATGAGGCTTCAATGGACTACACAAGCATGAGCCACAATGTTAAATTGTTCCTCCGGCATCCATGCCTAAGGAAAACATGTATTTCCTCACTGGTCTGGAACTTTGAAATGTTCTAACATTGTTCCCCTTAAAGGGGAGGCTTCCTTTCCTATGCTGGATGTTTGGCTTACGGTAGGCAGTTTCAGTGGCTCCATATGGTTATTCACCTTATGAGAAGGAATTGCTCTATGGGTTATTGGCAGCCCCCTCTCCCTGTTGCAGTCACTGGTATGGATAGGGCTGATGGTGGGGATGTGAGAGCCCCAGTGGGTACCCCTTCTGTGGTCTTGCATATCACTCAAAGCAAGTGGTGTAAAGGCCCATATAACTATCACTTTGGTGGTACTAGATGGGGGAGGGGTGGTAGGGTATAAGCATTCCTGTGATTGTCCCCTGCTTTAGGGCTGGGACCCTGTGAGGGTGATCTGGGGATTCCCCTTATACCTGAACTTGACCCAGCATTCGTAAGGTCGGGATGGCACCCGAACCTATTGACCACCCCAGCAAGGTCAGGCAGGGGACGTTGAAACATTGGCGACCATTTAAACATGGGGAAGAATAAAATGTGTCTCCCAAATCAAGGTAGCGTGGTTCACAAAGAATACCATTCCCCTACGATCAACTTCTGAAAATCGATGACAGTCACTCTGCAAACGTTTCAACGTGCCAATTGATTGATGTGTTAAAACTATTGGCAATTATGTTTGTTTTCTTGTTCGATTTATATCTAGAACAATATGTCTAACAATAATGACACAAAATCTGTAAACACACAAAAAAACACAAATAGCAAAACAAGAACCTAATCTATGCCAAACCGATAAACAATAGGATGAAGAGCTAAACTATACTTTGCCAACACGTGTTTCACTCATTGAGATTCTTCAGGGCATTTGTTCATGTTACTGTGCTTTCACAAAACAGATTTTGGTGATATTATTGTTATAACATATTTGTCTATATATAAACTGAACATAAAACCAAAACATAATTGCCAATAGTTTTGAATGTACACATCAATTAATTGCCACATATGAAAGTTTGCAGATTCTCTATCATTGATTTTCACAATTAAAACACAATTTTTGATTGAAATGTGCAATATTGTTTTTTAAACTCAATTGTCTAAGTGCAAAACAAAAGATATGAAATAAGGCATCTATTACATGGAAGCACTAAACGTGAGAATCCATGGAAGTTGTGTACAAACCAACAGTGTGCCACCTTTTTTGCCCGTTTAAAAAAAAGAAATTGTGAATGTCTGCCAAATGGGTGAGATTATGCAAGGCTGTCATTGAACCCTTCCTGCATCATTTAGTTGCTATGCCAATGTTCCTTTACGTGACTACTTTGACTAAATCACACACTGCTCTTCTACCCTGTACCCCCTCACAGTATCAGAATCAAAATGAGGTTTGGTATAATCCGCACATCAGCAGTGACGTATTAGCTGGCAGTCGCCATGATAACCCAAACCCTCAGCAGATACTAGCTGCACGTAGTTTGGCAGAGTTGCCTGACAAAGCGGGTGGCAGCATATTTTTAATTGCTTCACACTAAAAGAACTAAGAGGATATTGATTTGACAACAGTAACAGTAAAATGAAAAACATTCTTGTGAATACACCAAGAGTGAGTTGCTACATTAACAACCAGTGGAATTGTAAAATAAAAGGACAAGAGCATTGGTAATCTGAGAAGGAGGGGTCAATTTTGACACATGGAGGCATTACAGTGCCTGCGCTCTTCAGTTCACTCATGACCATTGGTCATTTAGGAGGGACTGAACTGGGAAATTATTAATGATAACATGTTATGGCCTCAACAAGTTCGTCAGGACTTACACCACCATGTGTGAAAAGAATTATAATTAATGATGAGGGAAGGAAACTAATAGTATGATATCTTTAATGGGGAGGGAGGATCAAACTCACATCTACGTTGGCTGTTAACTTGCCTGGAAAGCATTCTTGCCTGGAAACCAGCACTCTGGCTATGATGGATTGCCTATGAACTAACTTTCAGTCCAAAACACCCAAACTCAACGTGGACTGGGTATGCATGTGCAGGCATGATAAACAATGTTGAATGACAAGGAGACCCCAAGAGTCCCCCTATTTTAGTTGAATGGATAGAGCAGGTTATACCACGTGGATTGTGTCACTGATGTGTTGTGGCAAGTGGATCTGAGCCAGCAGTCTATAATCAGCCTGCTGGATATGTCCACAGTATTTCATACAGCTATCACACTATCTTGTTGATCGAAGGAAAAGCCCTGGCGTGGCTCTCCAACTGCCTCTTTGGCATACAAGATTGATGTAACACTGCTGAATTCAGCTTCACACATTTAAGACAGATATCTTCCTAGCGGGTCACCCAGAAACTCAGCACTATGTGTTGAGTCCTGGGATCTGATTTCTGGGGATCATTAGTCTGCCCATCTTTCAGCATCTACCTAATTTCACCAATAAAGCGTGTTTCTTCCAAATTAGTAAACTAAAAGAATACTGTGATATATTACCCTTTTCCGCTGCTTCAAATCACAATTGGGGAGGTGGCCAACTCGTGACTCATTCATTTAATAGATGTTCATGTCAAGAAAGAACTTGTACATCTTCAATGAGTACAAAAGTCTACAATCCAGCTCATAGAGAGTCTAGAGATAAGGAAGCTCGTAACACCCCTAACAAAGGCATTCTCATTGTGGTTTGCCTCTCAAAGAATGGAATATTTACACATTCCTTTGTTTAATCCTTTTGTTAATTAGCAGGCCTCAACTTTAATTTACGAAATAATGCAGAACTGTATGCTGGAAGAGAATACCTTTGGCTCTTGATGTTTTCTTGTAAGCACCAAGATCCAGATTTAAGACCATAACAGACCGGCTATTCTCTGTGCTAGTCCATACTTTATAGAGTATGCTTACATGACTGCTGAGGTTTCTTGAATTGCATTGCTTCTTACAAATCAACTAAAAAAATGTGACTATCCAGAAAGGATTACATGTGATTGTCAGATAAACCGCTATGAAGATCAAGGCATGCCACATGTTACCAGGGACAGTTCACTGTAACCTGAACTTGAGGCCATTTGTTTTATGAAAGTGTTACTGGAATGCTCACACTCCTTTGCTGCGCTTTTCACTATTACTATAATTAAAATCAATAAGTGGCACATATATAACTGAGTTTGTTATAGATCTAGGTACAATGACAATTTAGGAAAGAGTGGGGTGTTGTCTTATTACTGGTGTCAGCAGGGATATCTGTGTTACCTTGTTTCCTGTTGTTGTGGATGTAGTCACCCAATTGTGAGGAGTAGGGACTGTTTTTTAACAAACTGGAAGAGCGTGGTGGGTAAACGGGGGAGGTAGTTTTGTTATTATTACTGTTTCTCTTTGGGACTCAAGATTTTGGGGAAGAAATGTGTTTCACTAGTACTTACCTCAAGATGTGTGGATCAGCATTTGGAGGGTTTAAGGATTTTGCAATATGGGGGCAGAAATGAATGGCCTCTGGTTTGGACAAGCTTGAGGCTAGGGATAATAATAACCTGTTTTGAAATATAGCACTTACTGTCCCACATTTCTAAGATTTCTTAGTACTGTAAATAGGCATTATTATTTCAAAAAGTAATGATGATCAATACCACGACCTCAAAAAGATTTTGGCCTGTGTCGGCCCAGAATATTCAGATCTGTTCTTTGTAGTTTCAAAGAGATCACAACATAAGTTATTTTATTTTATGGGCCTTAAAGGGAGAATATGGATTAATATAAAAGGGATTGTGTCAGAAAGTTAAAGGTCAATCTGGGACCCCAATGTGTCAGAGGGGTTCATGTTTTTTTTCAATATGAAGGGTATCACAGGTAGTGCATAGGTATGTGAATTAATTTGACACAGGTTTGCAATGGGGAGAGAGGTACCGTTGGAAGTGGGAGTGGCAAATATACTGTCTTATCGACAAATATTGTTTTCTCTATAAGATGCAACGTGCGAAGGTCAGCGGTCTGAGGTTTATGAAGAGCTAAATTGCAGAAGTGTAAGAGTGCAAACTTTAGAGCACAAAGATTTCAGTAGAGGGGAAACGGTACATACAGGAAGGGAACGGAGGCAGAAGACACAGGATTGTGGGGGCAGGGGAAACAGAACCCAATGCAATGGGTGGGGGCAAGAGAGCAGCAGAGGGAATGGGGGTTGCAGCAGTGTCCGTCACACTGGAGGAGAATCAGGAGGGGGCACAGACACACATGTTTCACCGCAGCATTAAATCCACACCCAAGAAACCAGGCTTGAGCGAAAACATCCTGCGGATAAAAATCATAGATTCAAGAGATGAAAGATCTGGGTGTAGTCTAGAATGTATGACAAATTAAAAGCTTTGAGCTTTTACCAGCTGACCACGAAGACCATAAAAAATAAGTAGGGCTCTGAAGTGCTTAAAGACTATGATTCTGTTTGTGTTCTATTTTTGAGAAAGGAATTGACCGAATATGGTATCTCATTGGATATTGCAATTCACTGCTGTAGGGCTGAAAGGAGAAGTCAAATACAGCATGTTGTCATGGCAATGGGGATGGGGATGAATTATGTTATATTGCCTGAGAATCGTATTGTATAGTAAGTAGATAATTGAGCAAGGGACATGAGAGTTTGAATGTCTTACATTGCACCTCTGATGAGAGGCCCTGAATGTTTAAATGTTTGCATTTTGATTTTCCTATGAAGAGTTCTCATCCAATGTGTAACTTGGCACATGAATCCTGAATGTGCCCCTGAGAAACCCTTAGGCTGTTTTACATCCTTGCACATTGAAATCCGTGAGCTCCAGTTATTGTTACCATGTGTAATTCTAGTGGAGTACATACAGCCTGTGGGATGTCTTAACCCACTAATCCAAGCCCCGCAACATCACTTTGCATTACTGGCAGCAGAAACATCATAAAGGCCACCGGAAAGCATGCTGCTCGCCAGAAATCACCAGAAAGTGCGCAGTGAAAACCTGAAAAATAGGCCACCGTCTACTTATGCCTATGTCAGTGAGCACAGGAGATCATTGCCAAAACCCACCATTGGGGTACCCACAAAGTAGCCTGAGATCACTTGAAAAAGCAATGCTGATTGCCAAAAAGAAATACAGAGTTGCTTCAAAAATCCGTTTTTATTTGTTGCTAAATCTGCAAAAATCATGGCTCACAAACCACCCAAAAAGATCCAACCTCCTTGTTGGGTGGTCAACATCATTCTCCTGCAAGAATCTACATAAATATAAGGTCCACAGAAGTGTATCTCTATCTGAACAAAGTGTACTTTTGAGGATTGCTTGCTGGAAGAAACCTGTCAAAAATGGGTGTAATACCGTTACTCACCTCTACCAGAAGCCGGTGTTTTAAAACCATTTTGTGTAAAGTTGTACATTGAGCTCAAACTATGCCAAAGAAGGACTTGCTAAGAGGTGGATACAATTTAAAACTATATTCTGAAAAGGCTTGAAGCAAGAAACTGTTTAATGTATGTGTTAAAAATGTGGGTTTTATTACAAGACAAGACCATTTTTAGACATTGGGTTAATAGTTCAAAGTTTCCCACACTGTGTTCAAACGAATTCCACACCTTCTCCCTGGACAAAGGGGACTTCCCCCTGCCCTTGGCTAAGAGATTGACAGACTGGTGTCAAAAGGAACTGGGAGTGGCACCCTGACCTGTTGCTCTCAGTGCAGACAAAGGAATCCTTGGGCTGAATAAAAAATGCTAATTCGGGTGTGGCTGAAAACAAACTGCTAGCAGGAAGGAGAGACATGTGACCTCTGAGTCAGCCCAGACCTTGGGGGCGGAGACAAACCATTGTGTGGATTCAGAAAGCACAGCACATGTATGTTTTAGAAAAATGCTTATAACAATTTGCACGGAACTGACAAAAATGTGAAACTTTGAGATTGTTAAAATGAAAAATTCGCTGTTCTGAGACCAAACCCCGGAATTATTCATATTGTAGCTCATGTGTTTATGTCAGGAACCTAAGAAATTACAGAATTGTGCTCAAATGGGTTGTGCATGCATGTCTAATAATTGGTGCAGAAATAATATTGAGAAACCCACCAAAAGCGCAAAAAGTGGTCATTTCTGAACCCAAGCTCTTATGAAGATAAGAGTTGAACAGAAATGTACCGTAGTTAATCTGTCATGTGATTTATGTAATATTAACAAGTTGTGTATATTGTAAATATGTGTTTTATGAAAAATAAGATATGCTGTACAGAAACCAAGGGGAGTGGTTTTCCCCAAGCCATAAAGATGACACAGGATGACACGCTGATCCTTTCTCCAATCAGGGGACAGGGAATCCTCTAACCTATCAGATCCTTAGAGGGTTGGGCATTGTAGAATCAGCCTCCCCACCCACTTGGAAAATACATAAATAGAGACTGCTGAGGACAGATAAGACACACACTTTTCCACTACTCAACTGATTTCTTGGCGAGGCACCCTGCAAAAAGATCCAGACAATATCCAGACAATATCCAGACAGAGACTCTAGAACCTGCTCCAGAACCAAACTCTATAACCTTGAAGCAGAGAGGACTAACCCACAAGCTGAACCTTTCTCAGCAGGCCTTCAGAATCTAGCAACCTGATTCTAACCCCTGAACTTCCAAGGGGCTCTCACATTCAACAGCCGGGCTGTGCTGTTTTGCTATTCTAGCCAAGAACCCTGTGCTAGAACCAAAGATCCAGACCCAGAAAGCAGAGCTGTATCCAGAACCCGTCAGATCCAGTCCAAGAGGCCGCGCAGACCGCAGTGCAGTGCTGAGACCAGAGTGCCTGAGACCTGTCCGGTGGCGAGAGACTCCACGCCAAACCCTTGACCAGATCTTTGACGGGGCCCATTCCATTCCATTCCAAAGCTAGGAATGAGTATCCAGTCTAGAACTGTACATAACCAATCTCTTAGTTTAAAGTAATACTATTCCATCCATTTCAATCTGTCCAGAACTGCAGTACAGAACCTCTGTTGTCTATCCTTAATTCTTCTCTCCTCCACATAATTCTTGATAATTGTAGCAATAATCATCTTTGCGCTGATATTTTCTGAATAGGGACAAGTGTTTTGACGGACCGAGATCAGAGCGGAGGTGCCGCTGTTCTGGTGGCTGCCCGTTGAGTATCTTGCTTCTCCATAGCTCCTTAGTATAAGCCTTTCCTTGTTGGTAAATCTTTAAGGCGCATCTGTCATTTTTGAAATCTTGACTTTGTTTCTGAAAAATCTACCTTCACAAAAACCTCTGTAACTTTGGAACAGCACGTCCTAGAACTGAAATTAACTATTAGTTTTTCCGCAATCGCGTTTCACGCACGCAGAGAAATTGCTGCAAATTGCAATTTAGCTCAATTTCACCACATGTCCAAATAGCTGTTTCTTGTTTTCAACTGCTGAAATTCGTTTTCAATCTGATAATCATTCATGAATCATTGCTAGTGTTGACCCAAACCCATCCAAAGTAACTCTCACTAGTGCTGAATCCCATTTAGTGAATTAAAGTCATTTTTATCATTTTTCCCATTCATTCCAAACCACATTTAAAAGTGATTGACCTGTTTTAAAATCATACCTATTCTCTCGAAGCTTGCTGGGGGAACTCGGATTGAACTGCATTATTGATTGTATTCCTGAAACCTGTGTGCCCTCATTTCCATCTCTTCATATTGCATAGTGGGGGAGTGAGTAGTCACAAGGGAAAAAGTGATCATATTATCTTTCGATTGAAACCATATCAAGTTCGTTCCTGTGTTGCATTCTTTCCTATTATTGCATTTCCTTGAATCCATATAAAGTATTCTCTGCTAACTTATCCTTTCTATTCCTACTCCTAACTGATTAAAGAGATTGTTGATATTGTAATTTACCCATTGCTGCTCACTGTACATATTCATGAGTGGGCTATTCAGATATTATTCTATTAATAAAAGTGTGATATATATTGTTCAATTCTTCAAATAAACCTTTTAATTTGCAAAACAAACCTACTTCTTGGCTCAGTGAGGTCGGGGAGATTCAAAGAGAGGGGCGTTATATAAGGGTTCATCATCCAGATTTAAAGAACTTTGACATAAAAATATATAAATAAGGGCTTCCATTGGGCATCCCATACTAAGCATTGACTTTGCTGGATTGAAGTCACTTACAAGCCTGCTGCACGCTGGAGCTATTTCTACCAGCAACCTGTGTGCTCAATCCAGTGCTTAGCCCAGTAGCCTAATTTTTAATCCTTTGAGTGTGAGTGGGACGCGGGTGTGCCATTTACAGTTATGGTTTCTGTCTACCCCAGGAAAAGCGAAGGGTTCAGAGCCATTTCCAGATCTGGCTGGGTTCCATAATACCATCTACAGCCCTCACTGGAATCCACATCCGAGTGGAAGCCTGGGAAGATGTCCAGGGATGTTTGAATGTGCTAATCCCCTGTTTACAGGGTGGCTATTCACATTGAACCCTGTGATGGCGGGGCAGAGTTGACACCCATCTCCTGATTCCTTTTTAACCAGAGTCTGCACCTATACCATGTCAATCAATGGTAGTTGAAGCTATGAATGCTCTAAATAATAGGAGAAAACCAAGCCAACCCAAAATAGATCGTGTGGATGCTTTGTTGGCTGCATCCTTCCCAAGACTCCTATCTCAGATTAAACTTTTCCAGTGACAAGAGGGAGGTTCTTGGCCCAGCAGGACCAGCTAAGTTGCACACTCCCCCATTTCCTCAGACCCTAGACACCTAGGTGTGACCACTGAATATATCCTTTCCCCAAACTGCAAAGACATTGGAATCCGGAGCGCAACAGCCATACCCTGAGAGGAATGTTAGCCAGCAGAGTTTATGGGCCTCATTACACGGTAGGCGCTAAGGGATTACCGGCACCGGTAAGGTCACCGGTGCCGGTAATCCCTTAGTGCCCTACTACGAGGTCCCTCAGCGGGTCCCTTCCTTAACGACTGGTCTGACCAGGCGTTAAGGACGGGACCCACTGAGGGACTACAGAACTAATAATGGTACCGCAAATTGCGGTACCGTTATTAGCTCCTTCCCCATTCCCATTGAGCCCTATGGGGGCTCAAATGGGAATGGGGAATGGTATTTGGAATGGGGACTTACCGGGTCCTCCAGGGTCGGAATGACCCGGTATGTCCCCATACCGCCTACCCGGACCCGGTATGCGGTAAAGGAGTAGCCATGCCGCTAATAGCACATGGTTACCACCTACCGTGTAATGAGGCCCATGACCTTTGGCTGTAACAGGCATCGGGAGAGGGGCTGCGAAGATAGTACAGTGTAGTTGGGAGGGCCTGAGGGAACATAGTGGCCCTCTGCAGCATGAAATGGTGAAAAAAGTTTCTAGTAAATATTACATTATCCAGAGTAACTAAATGAGAATGCTTCAAAGTCATTGGGCCTCATTACGAGTATGGAGGGAGCCATGCCTTTAGTAAGGGCATGGCTCCCTCCATACCGGGTTCCAGTACCGGGTTCCTTCAATGAGGAATTACGGGTCATTCCAACCTTGGAGGACCCGGTAATTCTGGTAATTGAAAAAACCCATCACCATCCCCATTTGAGCCCCTATAGGGATCAATGGGGAGGGAGCTAATAACGGGCCTGTTTATTACGGGCTGTTATTAGCTCCCTGGTCCCCTTGCAGGACCTGCTAAGGATGTCTGGTTTTACCAGACGTTCTGAGCAGGTCCCGCAAGGGAACCTCGTAATAGGGAATCCCGTAATGAACGGTGCCGGTCCCGTACCAGCACCATTCATTACGGGACCGCCAGGGTCATAATGAGGCCCAGTGTATAGAAAATATCCCTATTGCTGTGATTAGAATTCTTTTAAAAGCAGTACCTGGTTCAAGAGACCTCGAAAAAACCTGACTCTGATGATCCAAAGGGGCATGTTATGCTAACACAAAAGGAATCAGCCCACCTGTTGGATTATAGCTTTGGGACTAGCTGAAGAACCACCCCCACCACCCCAGCTGCATTTAAAAAAAAAACATTCATTAGAATATGGGATTGCAACATTGTGAACCTTAGTCAGTTTCAAACAGCAGAAGAACCTGAATAATGATTTGAAATTAGTAGCATTGTTCTATTTACTGAATAGTCCAGCCAGCAGCATTATAGCAGGACAAGACTTCTAACAAAGGAATACCATTGCATTATTCTATTTTGATACAAACACAGGTTGCCTATAGAAAAGGGGTGACCAGTTGCACCAGCTGTAAAAACAGAAACTGGCTAACATCTCAACGGATTGTTGCTATTTGTTTAACACTGCTAGAACGTGCAGACTGCTGAAGAACCTCAAAGGTTACACAAGGTTAGGCATCTTCTGAACTCGGGCTTTGCTGCTAATCTCAAATAGGAGAGCCGTCATCTTCTTAACTTTCGTTGTGTCACTATATTGCTGGTTAACTTAAGTTAACTGCTACTGATTTAAGGATTGCTCTTACATATTTATTTACATTATTACTTACCTGTTCTTGCGGATATTTAGCAATATACATAAATCCAGACAACACCCTATTTTTCTATAACACAACATGGACATTCACTTCTTCAATATAATAAAGTACTGTATTGTCTTCCTCAACCCTCCCACACCCCTTTTAGCCTCCCCAACAACTGCTATCCAGGTGATGAACATTCAAGTGGGACCAAATCCTGCTTTGCTTCGGGTAGGACCTTCTCAGTTTCTAAACACTGTGTGATGAAGGCAGTGCCCTGGCCTTGTTAAGAGGGGGCAGCATCCCCTCTCAGCCAGGAGTGGGAGGCCTACCATGGAGTGATCCAGAGCTAGTCTAACCCCTGAGGTGGAGAGTTGAGAGGTCCCCAACTCCTGCCCCCCCCCCCACCTTGTGGCAGCATGTTTCTAAGCAGACCACGTTTTCCTCAATCCTCGACCTAAAATATCAGATACTGGCCAGTGTGTGTTTTATTTAGAGACAGCTCATCCAATTGAGGAGGCAAGGGGAAAAACCAAAGAGAGAAACCTGATCCAGTGCCCCCCTTTCCTAGCAAGAAAACAGAAACCTGGCAGCAGCACGGAGAGGGAAAGACACACAGAGAAGCCACAACTCTGAAGACAGACGCTGGTTTATGGCTGAGGAACAGAGAGGAGCCGGGAGGAGCCACACATCTATGCAGTCAAGGGAACAAAAGGCTCCTGTGTGCATGTGCAATGCAACATGAACCCACTAGACCACCAGAGACTAAAGGGGGATGGCTGTCCACCCGTCTCCAGTGAAACCTCCCCAAGGACATTCAAAACAATGCCCCATAGTACAAACGCGTACCTTACCGGGCCACAAAGGCCATTCCGCTGCAATCCTATGTGAGGAAATATGGTGGGGCTTAGATCACTTCTTATGACTTTCCACCACACACACCCCGGGAGGGAAAGACAGGGCCAGATTGGCCTGGGAAAGAAGACCAATTCTAAGAGCGGGAGGGGGGGATATAAGCGAGTAACTTGAAGCAGGAAATGTGAGTTTTTTTGGGTCAAGGGGTGGAGCTTGACCAAGCGACCAGCAGAAGGGAGTAAGTAGCAGTGGCCTGTGGAGGTGAATTATTGGAGCAGATGAGGATTGGCTAGAGAGTGGAATGGGCACTGCATTATGTTTGTGCATGTTTACATGGCAAGAGGGTTTTTCAATGGTTAGTGTAAGGAGTGTTGCCATGGTACTGAGTGAGAGGAGGGTGTTTGAGTAGTAGTGGCCTGGAGGGGAAGTAGTGGTTTGGAAGGAGGAGGAGTCAGTTGGAGGGCTGACTAGTCGTTTGGAGGGAGAACTAGTGGTTTGGAAGTGGGAGGAGTAACATCTAAGGGGGAGGCAAGACCTAAGAGGAGTGAGAATATCAAGGGGACAGGAGATATGAGGGAGGTGTGTTAGGCAGAATCTGAATCAAGCATGGTATTTGTATTGCACATACCAAAATCCTTGTAGAAAAATAACCACTGGATAGATTAGGGACAGCTAGGGCATCCCTGAGACGTCCCTGAGGGAGCGTTAGTTAAAAAAGGTAGTACTGCCTTTAGGTCCTCACTGCTAATACAAGGAAGACTTTATACCGTAGGGATCAATCTTCTATATCTACTAACCTGGTTGTCAGAGTTAGGGTGTTGGTTCGATATAAGAAGAGAGAGAGGGACAGCCCTAGGGCCCTCAAAGGCATCAATAAAAACCTTTGAACAGCCTCATACTGATTCATAGTGATTCCTGTGCCATCTATGACAAGTCTCTGGAGAGATTCCTACCAAAAGGCCAGAATGTGCACTGGAAGTTACTGAGGAGACTGAGGAGGAGTAAGTTGCAATTTCTTTGTTATATGGCAGATTCTATTTGGACTTTGTTAAAGAGAGAAAGGTTTATATATGGAGGAATTTGTTGAAATTAAAGTGTTCAATGATTGCGTTTTATGTGGGACTATAGAGAGTTCATTGAGTTTTGTTGGATTGGTTCATGAAAAGATGAAGCTATTACACACCCATCTGGGAAAAGAGGACATGTAATCAGGTCTTTATCTGCTGATGTTGGCATGCATCCAAGGCATCAATGCTCATGGATTTGGTTATTGTGATTGTCTGGTGAATATAGTATGGGTGAAGAACAGAGTGGGAGGTAGTAGGTGTTTTGTTGCTGTTGATGCTGTGATGAGAACAGGCAGGGTGGCTATATTAGTCTAGAAATTACCCATCCATAGCATAGGCCATGTATTTCATTGGCCGGAGACCAACCGCATCATATATTCAACATTTGTAGTACAGACTCATGAGGATGACCAAAGTGCGTCCATCTTGATGTAATAGAATTCGCCATTTTGTCTAATTTTCGCTTTTTGCTTCCTGTGTAAACTGCTTTGCTGTAAGCTTATTCTATCCCGCTATTTCACTGTTGCTCATGCATAGAGCAAGGACACCAGATACATGTTGAAACACAACGCAGGCAATCCAGACAGGAATGCCTGGTCTCCTCCCGCACGAGTCCTTGGAAGTAAGCAACAAGGCATTTAATCACTAAGCAGGTGCTAGCTAGTCTCACTGATGCGGTAGAAATGGTAGGAACGAACAATTAATTCACACGAATAGAAACTGGAAGATAGCGGGGCCTGGAATGTGTCTCTCCCCGGCACGCAGCTTGCTAGAAAGAACAAGAGCAGTGTGTTCCTTAAAACAAAGAATCATGTTTGCAGGTCGTCTGCAGATTGCAAATTGTTGCTAAATGAATGTCTGAAGGTGTCATATTTGTCACAATTGTCAATCATCAGATCCATTTACAAGGAAATACATTATGGGCGGTATTGAATATGTCATTACTGATAGGGAGATGTTCGTTTTGTATATATGTAACTGTTGTAAAATGCTCGATCTCTTGCGTCCCTCGGGGTCTGGAGACACACGTTGCGGGACGTGAGATCCAGTTGGCCAAATGAGACTATTTGCTTTGCAATAAACCCTAGCGTTTGGGAATTGGACATTGTGTCTGGCGTATCAGTCCGTGTTTGGTGATTGTGCCTTGTTTCCATACGCGAGGGTCCCTTAGGGGCCCCATCAAAATGGCACCCGAATAGGGACCCTCCCGGGGTAAGGTTGAAATTAACCTAGGGTAAGGTTAAAACATGCCTGGGGTATTGTCTTCCTGCTTAGTGGGGTTTTTCCACTGCGGTAGTCAATCTTTGGAAACTGGCCAGGTCACGCCACCCACGGGGTCACCGACGTATGAAATGTATGTAAAGTATGGTATAGGGGCGATAATGTTTTGTGAAATTTGGCATAGGCACAAAGAAGATAGGATAGATTATTTAGAAAAAGTATTGCTGAGAAAAAAAAACATGCCCTGCGGCATTTGACGTCATTAGAGATTGGAGGAAGGAAGCCATGCTTTGTTGGAAAAGCAGGGAGAAAAATGCGCGCAGGCACAAGTCAAAAACAGAAAGAGTAGAAGAGCAGGATGAAAAGGAATGGGATGATAATTTGAGAAAGTCAAAGAGATGTGGTCAGCTGGGGGTAGACAAAATATATCCCCAACAAGAATTGCATTCATCAGATGAGTTAATAAATAAAATATAAACTGAGAAGAGGCAGGGGCGCCCAAAAAAAGAGACTAAGAGGATTGCACCAGTACCTATAGCTCAACCTCCTCCAGTTGCCCAGCCCCTCCCAGCTGCCCAGATCCCAGTGCAGCCGCAGATCATATAGCAAGCTGTGCCACGGCCCGCAACTCCAGCGCCGCAGCAGCCGTTCCCGTTGTCCCATCCGCACCTCCCTCTCAAGACATTCCCCTTGCCCCTCCGCCCATTGAACTTGAATTCACTGTAATAAGAGAAGACGGAAGAGAGAGAGAGGGGACGGCACAAAGTGAGTGCACTAGAGTAACCCGTAGTGTGGTCAGCAAGGAGAGGAAACGAGAGTTGAAAGAACAGGCAGAGATGAATATAGACGGAAATGATGAAATATCAATGCTGGACTCGATATATGATTTCAGGAACAATGGTGAAAAGCAGGTACTGTTGGAATGCATGGGAGAATATTTAATGGAGAGATGGAAGCAGTTAACTGGAATGGTACCGACGCAGAAGATGCAGGATTTGAATGCATTGGCACGATGCAGAGAGAGAGATGAAGAGATAAAAGAACATGTAGACAGGCTTTTTGAATTTAAAAATGAACTTGATGATGCATATGCTGAAATGTTTGCTATGCCAGGGTATAGGAATAAAGATATAAGAAGGGATAGGAAAGAGGCGGTACCACATGTGCAGCGGCAATTTCTTCTGTCATCAAGACAGACTAGTGAAAAGCTGAAAGTATGTACACGAGAGGTGATATGATATGATATGATATGGCATTTGTAACGCGCCTATACACAAGTGTTTCAAGGCGCGACGAGGCAGGGAGGGGGGAACAGGGGGAGGACAGACAACGATCCTACTAGGCCAGGTGTCATTCAGACCGCGCAAGTGCAGGGGTAGGGGGAAGGGAAAAGTGCAGTACAAGGTAAGTAGAATAGAAATAAATAGATAAATAAATAAATAGGGCCAGCTGGTGGCAAGTGCAAGGTAAGTGCAGACAAGTGCTGGGAAGGGGGGGCTGTAGGGATACAGAGACAGTCCCGCAGTGCAGGGGTTGCCAGGGAGGCAGTGCAAGTGGAGAGTGGCTGGGCCCAGGACCGAGGTCGGTGAGAGTGGCTAGGTATCAGATTCAGTGCAGAATTTAGTGAAGAATTTAGCAGGGGAGAGGGAGAGAGAAAGCAGAAGCAAAGAGGAAGGTTTTGAGGTGCTTCCGGAACCGGAGATGGTTCTCCTCAAGTTTCAGGGAGGCAGGAAGGCTGTTCCAGAGGGAGGCTCCTGCCGCGGAGAGAGATCTACCCCCAGCTCGTTTCTTCGAGAAGCGGCTGACCCTGAGGGAGTTGGAGACGGATGAGCGAAAGGGCTCGGGAAGGAAGATATTTAGGAAGTGAGAGTTGCAGGTATTTAGGCCCCAGGCCCCAGAAGGCATTGTGGACAATGCAGAGGGTTTTGAACTTAATCCTCGCAGCCACTGGGAGCCAGTGTAGAGATTTCAGTCCTGGAGAGATACGGTCCCTGGGCTTGAGGCCAAGGACAAGTCTCGCAGTTCTGTTCTGGATGAGTTGCAGAGGGCGGAGAGTGGAGGCAGGCAGATTAAGATAGAGACTGTTACAGTAGTCCAGCTTCGAGAGAACCAGGGCTCGGGAGACAGTGAGCTTCTGGGGGAAGGAGAGGAAGGGAAGAATACCTCTAAGGAGGTGCAGCTGGTAGTGTGACTTCTTAGAGACGTCAGATATATGAGGAGAGAAGGAGAGTGTGGTGTCAAAGATGACCCCGAGGTTTTTTGCCTTGCAGGTAGGAGCAGGAAGAGGCCCAAGAGAGGCTGGCCAGAGAGCTGCAGGGAAGGAGGGAGTGGGTGTGCCGATGAGTAGAATCTCAGTCTTACTAGCATTAAGGCGGAGGTCGTTGGCAGCACACCATTCCTGGATAGCAGACAGACAGTCAGAGATGAGGGCAGGAGAAGAGGAGGCCGAGGGTAGCCTGAAAATGAGCTGGGTATCGTCCGCATAGCACTGAAAGTTGGGGCAGAGGGCGGCAATGCGGTGGGCAAGAAGTGCCAGATACTGGTTGAAAAGCCAGGGAGAGAGATTAGATCCCTGGGGAACACCACAGGTGGAGAGAAAGATGTCAGAGAGGAAGGACTCAAGTTGGACCTGGGAGGGTCGATTGGAAAGGAAAGAGGTCAGCCACGCCAGAGCCTGACCAGTGATACCCAGGTTATCGCGGAGACGGTTGAGCAGGATGGCATGGTTGACAGTGTCAAAGGCAGAAGAGAGATCGATCAGAATGAGAACACACGGAGTGTTGGAGTCGAGGTTCAAGAGCAGGTCATCACGGATGTTCAGGAGAGCAGTTTCCGTGCTTCTGGCCGCTCTGAAGCCGGATTGGTGGTCATGAAGACTACCAACAGCTTCAGCATGGAGGTTAAGCTGGGAGATGGCCAGTTTCTCCAGGAGCTTGCCCAGGAAGGGAGTGATGGAGATTGGGCGATAGGTAGTCGGGCAGGAGGGGTCGGCAGAGGGTTTCTTAAGAAGAGGGTGCACAAGGGAGTGCTTTAGGGGGGATGGGAAGACTCCAGAGGCGAAGGAGAGGTTGCAAAAGTCAGCCAGGGCAGGAGCCAGGGAGTCAATGTGGTCCTTGATAGTTTTGAAGGAACAGGGGTGAACCTGTTTAGACGAGACTTTCATAGATCGGACTTGTCTGGAAACTTCGTCAGCAGAGAAAAGGGGAAAGGCAGAGAAGGAGGGAGGAGGGGTGGCTGCAGAAGGGCCGGAGGAAGAGCAGGGAAGCGAGGGAGGGAGGTGATAGGAGGAGAGTGAGGACAGGATGTCCTGAGTTTTAGAGATGAAGTGAGAGGCCAGTGCAGTACAGAGGGCACTGGGAGGGGACAGGAGAGGTAGAGACTGCAGCAGGGGTAGCAAGCTCCTAGCAGATTTTAAAGAGTTCGGCCGAATTGTTAGATGCCGCAGAGATGCGGGCTTGGATAAGGGCTCTCTTCTTGGTGAGAACGGAGAGACGGTATTGCCTTTGGAGCAGGCGGCAGGCCAGTTTGTCAGAGGATGAACAAGAAGCACGCCATTTCCTCTCTGCCACCCTGCACTTGCGTTTTAGGGTGACGAGATCCGAATCATACCAGGAGTTACATTTGGCTTTGGGCTTCAGGCGGATTCTCATGACAGGGGCAAGGATATCAAGAGTATCAGAAATAGCAGAGTGGAGCAAGGAGAGGGCTGTGTCAGGGTGGGAGTCAGCCGAAGGGGGGTGGGGGGGAGAAGGTGGCAGCGAAAGCCTCAACTGACACTCGCTTCATGGGTCGGATGACCGAGAAGGTGGGTGGCAATGATGAGGCTGGCTTGGCCTGTGGGGTAGGGAGGGTAAGGTGGGAGGATAGGAGAAAGTGATCACTCCAGGAGAAAGGAGTGGAGAGAGGGACTGAGAGGGGAAGGTCAGAAGAGATCAGAGCATCAAGAGTGTGCCCTGCAGAATGAGTAGGCCCAGATGGGAGAATAGAGAGTGAGAGAGAGTCACAGAGGTCACGAAAGAGTCCAGTGGGGGGACAGGAGGCATCTAGGTGGATGTTGAAGTCACCAAGAAGGAGGAGTTGAGTGGTAGTGGACAGGAATGAGGAGGAGAGGTCAGCCCACTCGGAGAGGAAGGAGGAAATTTGACCAGGTGGCCGATAGATAGTAGCCACGGTAAGGGAATGGCTAGGAGAGAGAGAGAGTTGGCAGACAAGACATTCAAAAGAGGAGTAGGTCTGCGTAGGAGTGACAGTGGCAGGAATCCACTCAGGGAAGATAAGGGCAACACCCCCCCTGCACGGTTGGGCCTGGGCACGGAGAGGATCTTGTAACCGTCAGGTAGGAGTGTGTCAAAGCTGGTGACAGAGCTGGCTGTGAACCATGTCTCAGTGAGACCGAGGACGTCAAGGTCCAGTTCCTCAAGAAGGTGACAGATATCAGAGGAATGCTTGATGGCACAGCGAGAGTTAAGAGTGGCAATGTGGAGAAGGTTACCATCCTTGAAGGACTTCCGGGGAGGGGTACAGATCAGAGGTACGCCCTGCGGAGGTGTAGAAGAAGGAGGTGAAGAAGGAGCAAGAGAGGGGGCAGGGAGGGAGAGTAGAGGCAAGGTAGCCGAGGACAGAGGAGGGGGGACAGCAGGAGAGGAGAGGAAGTTGATGAGGCGAGGGAAGCGTCTATCAAAGAGGTGAAGGTTGGCCTGAGGGCCTTGGACCAAGACGGTCCCATTAGCGTAGACATTAATGATGGCCTTAGAAGAGTGGAAGGGGGCCAAGAGGACATCCCAGCGGGTGCCACCATTAATGGGAGAAGAGGAAAAATGAGAGAGCACAGAGACCATATGAAGGGTCCATAGGTCAGGCGAAGGCACAAAAAAGAGGATGTCAGTGAGAGTTTCCTTACAGCAGGCACTAGTGTAGGTGTCAGCGATAGGGAGGCCTGGGTTGGAGACCAGGATGTCCTTTTTAAACTTTTTCCTACCAGATTTAGTGAGGAGAGCAGGACAGTCAATAGAGAAGCAGTTAGTGAAGATAGGCGAGATAGAGAGCACCATAGAGTAGGAGGGAGTGGGGGGGGAAGACAGACGATGTGAGAGCCTGCAGACAGCAAGAGAGCGGCAAGCACAAGTTTACCACATTTAAGAACAGCAACAGTAATGCGTTTTAGGTACACAGTGGAGAGTCCACCTAAGTTTGAGAATCCTGCGATACACATTGCCAATGAAGAGAAAAGCATTGCAGGTGATGGTTGGATATTTGCAGGATATTTGCAGGACAAAGACATAGACAATAAACAAGTTAGCCCCCCGAATTAATGACAAAATATAAGAGAGCACTTGAACGCGGAACAGGAGAAACAGCCTCATCACTGGATTTGGGAATAGTATTGCATATGCGGGAGGGAGGAGGAAAAGTGAATACGGTATTTCCTATGAGGGAAGTCCCACCTACTTTTGTGCCAAAAGGAGAAATTCCTGCATCAGGTAACCAACCAGCGCAGGTAACGGAAGCGCATTATACAGCACAGTATGTGCATGTCCCGTTCTCCAGACAAGAAGTGAATAATATAAAGCAAACGATTCCTGATTTGAGGAAGAATCTGGCGGGATTCTATAAGGAAATAGAGTCCTATTTGAGATCGTCCATTTTTACCATGAATGATATAGACTTAATATTCCCAGTAATTTTGCCAGTGGATATATGGAAGCAAATTAGGAAAGTAGATGATGATGAGGCCTACGGTGCCACATGGGAAAATCTAGCAAAAGAGTATAAGGATAGAAAAGCAGGCATTACGACATTAGACACCTACGACATTAGAGTCATTCATGACGCTCAAATTCCCTCTGCCGAATCCCTGTCCATCAAACTGCCACTATCACCTAACCACACAGCAACAGTGCACCTTATCTACCGACCACCAGGACCCATTTCCTCATTCATAAAGGATATTGTATCCCTTGTATCCACCGACACTAAACCTAACTCACAAACTATACTAGTAGGGGACTTCAACCTTGGTTTTAATGACCCCACAAATAATAATGCCCGTGATCTAGCTAACGCCCTATCAGACTTGGGTCATACCCATATTATTCATGAGCCCACACATATCAAAGGAAGAACATTGGACTGGCTCACCAACCTTAACTGCTCGATCGATCTTTTATCCAATGATCCATGTATTTGGTCGGATCATCATAAAATAACCTTTTCCATCAAAGCCAACACACAACAGCCTGCTCCTATCTTTGCTCCAGCCACCCGCACTAGAAATAAGAAAGACATTACACCAGATAAACTCCTACCGATATTACTTCCCCTCCTTGACACCGTGGCCACCTCCGACCCCATAGTCTTAGTAGACATTTACAATCAGGCAATACTGAAAGCCTTGAATACCATCGGCCCCCTAAAATTGCAGAAACCTAAACCACAACATCACCTGAAAACATGGTTCACGCCGCATTTTAGAGAACTACGTAAAACTAAGAGAACTGCAGAAGCACATTGGAAAAGTGCCCTTCTGTAAATAATGAAAATGAACTAATTCTAGCAACTTCTAGCTATAAACAAGCAATTATACTAGCCAATAAAGACACCTGTAACAAAAGGATCGAACAAGCGGAATCTAACACAAAATAACTTTTTAAGATTCTAAAAGAATTAGAATCCCCAATTGCCGCTATTGATAAATGTGTCACAGATGCACTATGGTACAGCAACATCCAAAAGGCACTTCTAGATAAAATAGCCCATTTACAATCTAAAATCAATGCGAAAAAAGACCTGTTACTCGCTGACCCTGATCACAAACAACTTCCTAACAAGTCACCTACCTTTGAGCCAACCTGTAAACCATTTAGCTTCTCACCCCTCTCAATTTGGGAAGTAGAACACATCATTAGGAAACTTAAACCATCGAATTGCCAAGGCTTCGCCTGTCCTGCTCCGATTATCAAAGCAGCAGCTCATGAACTGGCACCATTCATTACTAACCTTATCAATGCCTCCTTCAAAACAGGAGTAGTGTCTGATAACTTAAAAGATGCCTGGGTCATCCAACTAATCAAAAAAAACACTCTTGACCCAGCCAACCTGTCTAACTATAGGCCGATAACAAATGTACCCTTCTTACTAAAGATACTAGATAGAGCAGCCTACCTGTAAATACAGGCTTATCTAGAAACAAACAATCTTCTGGGACTAAGGCAATCCGGCTTCCGACCTAGACATAGCACGGAAACTGCCCTAATAGATCTCACTACTCAGATTCAAATTTTAAAAGACAATGGCAAACTAGCACTGCTCTTATTACTTGATCTGTCAGCAGCTTTTGACTTGGTCAACCACCAAACGCTTTGCCACCACCTGAAATTTTCAGCTCACTTTTCCGACGCAGCCACTGCCTGGATCAGCTCCTTCTTGGCTAACAGAACCATGAGGGTCTTTTCTCCTACTGACTCGGCTGAACCCTCACCAGTCCCGTGTGGTGTCCCGCAAGGCTCTTGCGTGTCCCCAACGCTCTATAATGTATTAACGAAGCCCCTTTTCCATATCCTTGACTATCTGGGTGTCATGTATACTAATTATGCGGGCGACACCCAGATACTCATTCCTATCTCTGGCGACTATGAAACTGGCAGCAAAACCCTCAATTAAATATACGCAGTAATACAAGTGTGGATGGCACACCATGGACTTTGTCTCAATGACGAAAAAACTGAGTTGATTATCCTTGGTACTCACGCTAAACTAAAAAAAATGAAATACTGCTTTCAAATCGTTCACTATTGATGGTAACCCCATCCCTGTCTCTAATAATACTCGAACCCTTGGTATCTACCTCGATGCCACATTATCCTTCACCAAAAAAACCAATGCAGTAGCGTCTTCAGCCACCTACACATGTAAACCTATTACCGCATGTAGGCCGTTTATCTCCACTCCCAACTGCATTACTTTTGCTAGAAAGTTAGTCTTGTCCAAAGTAGATTATTGTAATGCCCTCTACTTAGGCACTAGCCGCACAAATATTCACAAACTAAAAGTAACTCAAAATAACGCCATTAGGGCAGCCCTCAACATCCCTAAGAAGTCGCATATCTCTGAGACTAGACGTAATCTGCATTGGCTCCCAATTGAGCACAGAATATCCCTCAAAGTTTTTGCAGTGACTCCAACAGGAAGTTTTGGCCCACCTTCCATGCCATTTGAGGTAATCCATTTTGATTTCATAGAAATGGAAAGGTGTCAAAACTTGAGATATGTTCTAGTGGTTGTGTGCGCGTTCAGTAAGTGGGTGGAGGCATATCCATTGAAGGACTGCACTCCCATGAGCACTGCAAAAGTGATGTTGAAGGAATACTTCTCTCGGTTTGCCCTGCCCCGGGTCAGATGGTCAGATAATGGCCCGCATTTTGTGGGCGCAGTGGTACTGCAAATTTGCGCAGGTCTCCAGATTGACAAACGATTCCATTGCGCCAGACATCCCATGAGTGCCAGCCTGGCTAAGCATCAAAACGGCATATTAAAAGCCAAAATTAGCAAAATCTGTGTGGGGAATAAATTGCGTTGGACAGACGCGTTGCCCCTAGCGTTATTGTGCATGCGTACATCTGTACAGGCAAGGACTTGGCTCTCCCCTTACGAGATCGTGATGGGGAGGCCGGCGAATGTTTGGTGTGTGCCACAGCCGAGGCGATTGAGAGAAGTTGAGTATCCTGTGCTCAGTACATATTGTAACCTGTTAATACAGAAATAGCGTTTGATTCATCAGCAGGTGCAGGAGGCGCTACCCATCAGATATATTGGTCTGGGGCATTCGCTGCAGCCAGGGGACTGGATCCTGGTGAAGAATTTCGAGAGGAAATCATCACTTGCACCAAGATGGCGTGGACCCTACCAGGTACTTTTGGCAACCCAATCAGCATTCCGTGTGGACGGTAAGAAGGCGTGGGATACATGCTACGCATACAAAGAAAATTCCATCATTCTTGAAAGAACTGCCCGATCCAGACGACCAGAAAGAGGCAGTTGCTTCTGAAACAAAGGAAATTGTTGCCAGTTCTTTGCCGCAAAATCTGTCTGACCCTGAAACAAAGCCTGAAAAGATTGCTATAAAGGAGGAAGGGCTAAAAGTGCCCCAACGTTGCCCAGCAGAATCTGCATCACTGCTGGCTGACACCAAACACACATCGACACTTTGGCGCCCACCACTTATCATTGCGCTGCAGGCTAGCACTGAGCCTGAGTCCGGAGGTGCACCTGCACTATTCAATGATCACACAGTACCAGGAGTAAGGAGGTATAATTTACGGCCTCGAAACAGGGAGTGATCAATACTTTGTTTTATCGATCTTTGTTGCCTCTGTTTCCAATCACGGATGAAATGGGACCCGGAGGCCTAGGGGAGAGAGGCGTGGGAGTTGTGCAAATCCGACAACTCTAGAACGCGGCTCCCGGTGCTATCGTTGGGAAAAAAATCTATGTGTAGATCACCCCTCATGGACAAGAAGGGCTCATATGGTATAATGGCAATTGATAACTGCTCTGGAGTTCTTTGAGCAATGTGCAGAAGCACGATAAATCTTGCCCAATGTATAGCAATCCAGGCTGCTGAGAACTAGCAAAACATTTTGTTGACATTCCTGAACTTACTAACATTTGAACGAGTACAACGGAGAGAGGTATTCACGAAGAACATTTTTGGAGAAGAAGAATCAAAAAAAATGCCTGCACCAGCTCCGCCCCCTCCTGCACTGCTGATGATGAGTTAATTGTAGAGCCTTTAAGGTTACAAAAAAAACATTGTCGAAAAAATTGTATGCTGATCCTAACAATGGTCATGTGCGTTATGAGTATATTAGCACCAATAATGACACTATTGGTACTATGGTATTTAGAAGAAATACACCCATTAGAAGTGTTCTTACTTATTAGAAATATTTCTGCCACTGAAAGCCCGGTCCATGTAATTACTTATACTCTGTCCCCAATGAAAGAGAGACACAGGGAAGGATATGGAAATAACACACTACTGCTAATAATGAATATGACTCACTCAATTATGAGAAAAAACAATTGTTGGGTGTGTGCTGACTTACCACAGCATGGTGGTAAGGGAATAGGTTGGTATGTGCAGCCACTGCCATTGAGTTCTGCATGCTACGCGTCTTTAAGTGCATTGTATTATGGGAAATGGAACAAAAGTGAAACAGGTCAATTAGATAGAACAAACATGAATGAATTTGAAGAGATAATTATGAAACCTGTAGGTTGCTCCATATTCCATAAAACACGATTGATAACACCAGTAGTTATGCCACAGGATAGATTATTTGTGCCATATAAATCACCTGTACTCACGTTTCATATGAACCTAGAAGGAAACAAAGATACAGTACTCCCCTCCTATATAGTGAACTATAGCCCACGCTCTGTCCCCTTCTGCTTAGAGAAGAAGGGCTCCTATTCGGTGGGGACATTCACTAGATGTATGAATATCGCGTTCCTTGACAAAGAGGAAGAACCAGTGTATGTAGGTGACCCTGTTTATTTAATATGTGGAGAAAAAGCTTACCCCTGGTTACCTAGAAACTGGGGAGGTACTTGTTATTTGGGGATTCTGTTTCCAGGGGTGTTTCTTTCAAGAACAGCTGACATAGCCAAATTATCTAGATCAAGACCACGATGAAACGAGGAGGGAGGATTAATTGCAGAGGACATAGCAAAATCATTAATACCATTTTGGGGCCAAGCAATAAACTCCTATAATATAAGACAACTGTCGGGAATATTAGAGAAAACAATAAATGGGACAACAGACATATTATACAACATGATGTTGGAGGAAAAAGGAATTAGATTGATGACACTCCAAATAGGATGGCTCTTGACATAATTTTGGCTGATCATGGCAGAGTTTGCAAAATCGTGGAATCATTGTGTTGCGTATTTGTAAGTGACTCATCTCCTACGATATTTGAAGCAATAAAAAAGTTGCACGTTTTGAGCTCCGACCTCCATCCTCCAGAAGGTAGTTGGGAATTAAACATAAGCTCCTGGTTTTGGGAAACATTATGCTCATGGGGATGGAAACTAGTTGCAATCCTAGTAGCAGTACTAGGAATATTTATGACATGTTGTTGCATACACTGTTTACCAATAATTTGCACTGAAATAAGTGAGGAGTGTGTACATATAGTAACATGGGAAAAATCTCCTGCGTCGGATACTCAAATAAATAATGAAATGAAGACGGTGAAAGAATTCATGTCAATCAATATTGATGACAATGATGATGATTATAGTAGTATGCAAAGTTCGGAATCAGATACTTGGTCAAAAGAGGATGCAATGGATGGATGATGCGCTTGGCTTATGGCAAAGAGGAGGGTTTGTGAGTCTAGAAATTACCCATCTATAGCATAGGCGATGTATTTCGTTGGCCGGAGACCAACTGCATCATATATTCAACATTGGTAGTACAGACTCATGAGGATGACCAAAGTGCGTCCATCTTGATGTAATAGAATTTGCCATTTTGTCTACTTTTCGCTTTTTGCTTTCTGTCTAAACTGCTTTGCTGTAAGCTTATTCTATTCCGCTATTTCACTGTTGCTCATGCATAGAGCAAGGTCACCAGATACATGTTGAAACACAAAGCAGGCAATCCAGACAGGAATGCCCGGTCTCCTCCCGCACGAGTCCTTGGAAGTAAGCAACAAGGCATTTAATCACTACGCAGGTGCCAGCTAGTCTCACTGATGTGGTAGAAATGGTAGGAACAAACAATTCATGGTTTGAATTATGCTCTCTTTTACGGCCCCCCTTCACTGAGCCCTGCAGAGCGAGTTGACCCCTAGCACACGAATAGAAACTGGAAGATAGCGGGGCCTGGAATGTGTCTCTCCCCGGCACGCAGCTTGCTAGAAAGAACAAGAGCAGTGTGTTCCTTAAAACAAAGAATCATGTCTGCAGGTCATCCGCAGATTGCGAATTGTTGCTAAATGAATGTCTGAAGGTGTCATATTTGTCACAATTGTCAATCATCGAATCCATTTACAAGGAAATAAATTATGGGCGGTATTGAATATGTCATTAATGATAGGGAGATGTTCGTTTTGTATATATGTAACTGTTGTACAATGTTCGCTCTCTTGCGTCCCTCGTGGTCTGGAGACACATTGCAGGACGTGAGACCCAGTTGGCCAACTGAGACTATTTGCTTTGCAATAAACCCTAGCTTTTGGGAATTGGACCTCGTGTCTGGCGTATCACTTTGTGTGTGGTGATTGTGCCTTGTTTCCATACGCGAGGGTTCTCTAGGGGCCCCATCAGCTAAAGGGAAAGGTTATTAGCCTGAAAATAGCATAGTGTTTACAGGGCAGAAATTTATATTGGCTTGGTGGTGCTGGCAGGTCAGTGTAGGGCTGAGTGTGGTATGTATTTGCATTTCACTGTGAGTTAGAGTTGAGCTGGCCAAAAGCCATTGCCTACATGCAAGTGTGGAGACATGTGTATCTGCTATTTATTCACATTGTGTATTCCCTAGATGTTATTATACACAGACTGTATTACAAGTCCAACAATGGAATTGGGGTGTAGCTGGGAGATTAGACCATGGATGCATCTCAAGTGTTTAATTATGTGCATCTGTTAGTTAAGTACTGAAAGCATTGTTAGAAGACATATGGGTCTCATTATAATTCTGCCGGTCCAGAATTAATGTGCTGGTAGTTCCATTTACTGGCACGTTTCTGGACCAGCAGAGTACAAGTTTGTCGGTGAGGTGGCCCGATTTACCTCCAGCCAAGAGCTGGAGGTAACTCAGGCCCCCAACCAGACTCATCAAGAGGTAGATGAGAAGGGGTTGTGGTTTAATGGAGCCAAACCCCTGAGCCATGGGGGGTGTAAGAACCTCTCGGTCAAGTCTATGGGAGACTAATATTGTCTGCCTCCTGGTGGCAATTGTAACTTTTCACTTTTTTACTCCAGTGCAGTTTAGAGTGCCTGAACAGACAGGTTACTGAGACTAAAATGAGGGGTCTCCCCAGCAATCGCAATTGAGAAGAGGATAAAGAAAGCAGCAGGGACACTCAAACATACAAGACTATGAGGGACTGAGAACTGATGACCCATCCTGGCAAGGGATACCTTGTATTGAGGATTATAAAACACAGAGACCTGTTGCTTAGACATAAGGAGTAGTCAAACTATTGTTTGGTTACAGAATTTGCACCGAAGAGAGAACATTCCAGTGATTTCCTTTATCAGTTACTCAAGGAAAGCTCCAAGGGATCTGGGAAGTGAGTGTAAGACATTGGGCCTCATTACGGGTCTGGCGGTAACCCTGCCGGTGCTACCAGTGGGTTGCCGCCGGACCCATAAAAAGTTACTGCTGCATGACCACCGGGCTATTACAAGTCCGGCGGCTGGGAAGTCAGGCGCCGGTAATTTTGTTAATCCCCATTCCCATAGGGTCCCATAGGACTCTATGGGAGTGGGGACATGGAAGCACCGGCACCATTGTTAACGGTGCCGGTGCTTACGTGACGGCTTTGCCTGTGCCCCGGCAGGGTCTGCCCTGTCGTGTACAGCGGCTCCGGCAGGCAAACCCGTAGTTTGCCAGTCTGGAAATAAGGGTGCCATTGGACTTACCGGCACCCTTATTTCCGGAACGGCAAACTGGGCATGAGGCCCAATGTATTTGTTCTGGCCCAACATTATAACTACCCCTAATTAAACATTTACTGATCTTTATTTGTGTAAGTATGGTGGTGATTTAGTCCGGCTTTATGTAAAACTGCAATATGGCACAATTGAGAGAGGCATCCCAGTAACTTATTTTCAATATGAGGCCATAAACAATCGAGTGCCAGATGTTCATTTTGGGCACTTCTTATATATAATCACTGCCCGTGCAGCGACTGCTCCAACATGGCCGCCTCCATTTCAGCACCGGAGTACTTTGGTGCACTGACTGCCTGGGGCCTTGTGATAGGCAGAGCCCAAGACATTAGGGCCAATCAGAATTGCCGGAACCCGTCCAAAGGCCCACACCAGGCCCCTGCTCTCGAGATCCTCCCTCACTCCCCCGACATCTGCCACTTCAAGAACATGGGAGGTTGCATCGGGAGAAGCGGGTCGCACTGAAGCTTCCCCCCACCATGAGGCATCCATTTCTTGATCACTACCACAGCCATCTGTAGGTAAGCCCATCTAGCCTGACCTTTGTGTGTGTTTTGTATACGGCACAATCTGGCAGCAATTGATTATATTGCAGCAAATTATTTTCAATATGGGCCATAACGAATCGAGTGACAGATGTACATGTTGGGCACTTCTTATATATAATCACAGCCCGTGTCGCGACTTCTCCAACATGGCCGCCTCCATTTAAGCACTGGAGTGCTTTGGTGAAATGACTGCCTGGGGCCTTGTGATAGGCCGAGCCCAAGACACCAGGGCCAATCAGGATCGCCGGCAGAGGAACGCCATCCCCCATCTAAAGGCCCACGCCTAAGGCCCCTACGCACTTACATTACCAGAAGGCACTATGCCTAGTTCGCCAGGCCTAGTATGGTAGTTTTTTGTTTCTGTATGTTCTTCTCCTTCTCCTCCCCCCTTATCACCTCACTCTTTGTCATGCACTTGCACTATCTGAAAAGTAATTGGCCAAGTACGGTAGTTCATGGATTGTATGTTCTTCTCCCTCTCCACCCCCCTTCTTGCCTTCCTTCTTGTCATGCACTTGCACTAGTAGTTATGCCGTTAGGCCTAGTATGCGAGTCATTTTTTATGTTAGATCATTCGGAAACTTCAAGGCCTAAGAATGACTCTGTATTCCCTTGTTCCCTTCCCACCTTGAAGCACTTTAAAGCACTTCACTTGTGTATAAGCGCTTTACAAATAAACAATTACAATTACCCTCCCTCTCTCATGAAGTATGGAAGAAAAAAGCACGAAAAGACATCCTGACCACTAACCCTGGCCTACCCATCGCAGACATCCAGACAGTTCTTCACTGATATCCTCTTCTCTGTCCTCTCTCCAGATCTATGGACTATCTTTACTCTCTTCCCTTTCACATCCTCTCCTATTAATGGTGGCACACAATTGGGAAGTCCTCTTGGTGGGCTTTGCATCATCTAGGTGTATCATTAATGTCTATCACACTGGCACTATCCTGGTTCAGGGTCCTTAACCCAACCTCCTTCTCTTTGACCGGTGCCTGCCGTCCCTTATCAACTTCCTTCCCACATCTGCTGCTACTCCCTCTTCCACACTCTCTGTCCCACCCCGTCCCCCCAACTGGTGTACCATGCCACTGTACCCCTCCTCAAAATACCTTCAAAGGTGGAGACCTCCTGCATCTAGCAGCACTTAATGCTTGCTCAGCCATCAAATAGTCTGCCGACATCTGCCTCCTCCTTGAAAACATTGACCTCGACATCCTCGCTTTTACCGAGATGTAGTTCAATACCAGTTCAGTCACTGCTTTTGACTCCCTTCTCCCTGATGGCTACAAGAACATCTCCAAGCCTCACCCCAACCATGCTGGCAGTGGGGTTGATGTGATTTGCCCTGAGTGGATCCCTTCCTTTCTCATACCCACCCAGCCGTAATCTTCCTTTGAGAGCCTGGTCTGCAAGCTGGTCATCTCTCCCTCTTCCTCTCTGACCATTGCCACTATCTACAGAGCACCTGATTCTACCACCTTGTTCCTCTCTGAATTGGCTGATTTCTGCTCTTCTCTCCTCACAACCACCACAAAACGCCTTCTCGTGGGTGATTTTAACATGCATCTGGACTTCTCTATCACAGCATCCTCTCTCTTCCGTGACCTTTGCAACTTGCTCTCCCTCTCCATTCTCCCTTCTCCCTTCTGGTCTAGATTGGACACACTCTTGATGCCCTCATCTTCTCTGATCTTTCACTCTCCTCCTCTCCTCTCCTGGTTAGACCACTCTCTCATCTCACCTGGGCCCTCTCAGGCCTTTGACCGCACCTCCCCCAACCCTGCAAACCTCATTTACGAACATCCAATTGATGAAACAAGTGTCGGCTGCTGCCTTCACATCCACCTTCATCCCCCCTTTCCCCTCAACACAGACTCTACCTCTGACTCTGCCCTCAGCAACCTCCACCTGGCCATTACTAACACTCTGGACATACTTGCCCCAGTCATAAGGATCCGACTGAAACCTGCCTCTAAGCGTAACACCTGGTACAACTCCAAACATGCAGCCCTAAAACGCAACTGCAGAGCTGCAGAACGGAAGTGGCAGACCTCTGGCTCACCCTCTGACAAAATGGCCTATTGCCTGCTCCAAAGACAATACATACTTTCCATCCGTGCCAAGAAAATGGCCCACATCCAGGCCCGTGTCTCTGGTGCATCTAACAACATGTCTGAGCTCTTTACAATCTGAAGGGAACTAGCTAACCCATCCGCGGTCTCATCCTCACCGATCCCCTCTCAAGCCCTCTGCAGTGCATTGGCCACACACTTTATTACAAAACCGCAGGACATCCTGAGCACCCTTGCGTCCCTCTCCCCACTACGTCACCCACTGCCTCCTACAGCCTCCCACCCTTCTTCTGCCTTTATCTCCTCCTTCTCCCATATCACACCTTATGAGGTCACCAGAGTTGTCCACTCCATGAAGGTCTCCTCCAAACAGGTTTCCGCCTGCTCTTCCAGAACCATAAGGACAATATCAGCTCTCTTGCTCTTGCACTCGCCGATTTCTGCAACCACTCTTTTGCCACTGGATCTTCCCCTCCTCTCTCAAGCATTCCCTTGTGCGCCCCTCCAAAAAAAACTTCAGTAGACCCCACTTGTCCAGCCAACTACCACCCCATAGCTATCATCCCCTTCCTTGGGAAACTCCTGGAGAAGCTGGCATTCCCCCAACTTACCTCACACACTGAACTCGTTGGCTGCCTCCATGACCATCAATCTTGATTCAAAGCATCCAGAGGCATGGAAACTACTCTTCTGAACACCCGTGAGGAACTGCTCGCATCTCTGGATTCCAACTCTCCAGCTGTCCCCATTCTACTTGATCTCTCCTCTGCTTTTGACACAGTCAACCACTCCATCCTCATAAAACGGCTCCATGATACCCTGGGTACCTCAGACTGGGCACTGGACTGGTTGACCTCCTTCCTCAGTCCTGGTGCACTTCCAACGATCTCCTACTTAATGCCAGCAAGAATGAGATATTTCCTATTGGAACTCCTGCTCCCTCCTTCTTCCCCTCACTCTGGCCATCGTCTGAGGGCTCACCCCCTTCTTCGTCATACAAAGCCAGAAAACTAGGAGTCATCTTCAACTCCACTTTCCTTCCTCCCTCACATTCAGGACATTGCCAGGAAGTCCCACTTTCAACTCCACTTTCTCAAAGGAATTCTTCCTTTCCTCACTTTCCCCCAGAAGCTCAATGTCTCCAGAGCACTGGTTCTTTCTAGGCTTGACTATTGCAATAGCCTTTTCCTGAATCTACCCTCGTCCTCTCTACAGCCCCTACAGCAAATCCAGAATAGGGCAGCAAGACCTAGCCTTGGCCTCAAGCCAGGGACCGCATCTCTCCATCCCTAAAAACTCTCCACTAGCTCCCGGTTGCTGCTAGGATCAAATTCAAATCCCTCTTCATCATCCATAAGGCTACCTACAACTTGCTCTCATTAATTACTCTCCCACTAGATCTTTATGTTCCTCCGGCACCAACTCTCTGTGTGTCAAGCGCTTTGCTAAACAGAGGGCTGTTGGCCAATCTTTCCTCAACTGTATCCCTCCTATGGAACAGCCCCCCCATTCCTCTGTGTCTTGAGCCGGATCACCTCAATTTCCTGAAGCTCCTCAAGACTTTTCTTTTCACATCCTCCTTGCCTTCCTTCCTCCCCTGCTAATCCCACAGTTGCTGAGATTGTTGACCAGGGCACTTAAGTGTCATCCAGGGGGCCCGGGCCTCCCACACCCAATCACCATCAGCCTCTGCCTGCTCCTAGCACTTGCCTTGGGCCCCACTGGCCTATGCCACACTAGGTCTGCATTTACCTGCTTATTGGCAGCTGACCACTCCCTAGCACTACCTCCTCTTGGCACTTAAATCTGATGCTCACTCACGAGCACGGACACTCCTAACACTTACCCCTCACTCCCTCTCCCCCTCTCCCCCTCTCCTCTTTCTGCACTTGCATGTTCTAAATGCTCAAAAGGCCTAGTAGGTCTGTCTTTATCCTTCTGTGCTTTAATTGTTTTTCATTTTTATTTCATTTCATTTTTCATTTTTGTAATTGTTTTTTAATTGTTTTTCAAACCCATGCTCCCTCCCTGTTTCCCTGCGGGCGCTTTGAAACACAAGTTACTTGCTGTATAGGTGCCTTACAAATGCACAATAAATACATAAATAAAATAGATAATGTTTCCCACAACAACCATTGACAGAAGGTCCTGAAGGTAGTCACAGTATACCTTATTGAGTCTCACAATTTAATATCTTAAACCAATAAACAAGGGGCTTTGGTTTCTGGGTAAAAGCAATACAATCCAGGCCCAACTCTATCCTAGTTGGTCATGAAGGGGAACTTAATGGGGGCCCCAGTAATTGCTTTAAGATTTGATTTTAATTTACTTCCAAAGTTGTGGTTTTTCTATGCACACATAGTTCAGAGCCATACACAGTGGCCGATATTGATTGTGCCTGGTAAACCTCCACGGCATTCAATAGTACCCTATCATCATTCTGTTTAGAGAATGATAGCACTGCTTCTCCTCTTCGAGCTAGAATATTGCTGCTCTTATAGAGTTAAGGTTTCCACTTGATTGTGCTATCAATTCTAATTCACAGATAGTCATATACTTGGGCAGTCGGTATGATTTCCCTTCAACTTTAACCCTAGGCGGCGGAACCCACCTTTTCCTCAGCGGTTGGCATGTTATATTCCTTGTCTTTGGGATATTCAATTTGAAGCCTCTGTCCATTCGCTATTAGAAAAGGTTGTGACTTGCCATTGTAAAGCCCTAAGACTTTCTGATATTAAAATGTCATCATCAGCAAAGAAGCGGGCCATTAGCTTTTGTCACTTTCTGTGCATCAGCACCAATTTCGCAACAGTATGAATCAGACCATTGATATACAGAGAGAATAGCTAGGTGGGCAACAGTCATCCCTAACCAATGCCAATCTTAATAATAAATAATGACGTGGACTCCTTGTCTTGGTCTCCCATAGCTATTGCATAATTGTCCGTATATAAAATTCTAGCAATTAGATCACCCAGAACTGACAACTGCTCAAGCATAGACCATAACTTGGAACATGGAACCAAATTGAAGGCAGTTTGTAGATCTATGATTGCTAGATAGATTGGCTATCATTTAAGCAACATGCATTTATATAAAATTAGTAGTAGCCTGAATGATTTTTTAATGGTAGTATTAACTTTTATAAAAATGGCTTGCAGAGGGGATAACAGTTTATGAAAATCACACCACATCTCCAGCCGACTCTGGATGACCTACTCAAATCGTACCTAATGAATCTAGCAGTGAAATGGGATGGTAATTTGGAGGACGCAGGACCATCCCTTACAAAGAAGCTCATTATAAAACAATGTTAAACAAGGAATTAATATTTCTGGTTGCTCTTTAAAAATATCAACTGGAATAAAATCTGGCCCTGGTGCTTTTCCTGCTTTTTGAGCAGACAGTGCTAAAGAGATCCCAAATGCTGTAAAAGTACCAAATATATATCAGAAATATGGTACTCTGCTGGAATAATCCCGAGAGGTGGTTTGTTTGAGGTATCAATATTATAAAAGTCTCCATAATACTCCAGCCACTGATTTTCTGTAATGGTGTTATCTGGCACAGTAGCACCCTTAGCCATACCCTGGTATACTAGTTGCCAAAATTCTTTCTCGCTATTTGATCTTTAAGCCTTCATCAGGTCTAACCATGATTTGTGGCTAAATTCCTCCTTTTTCCACCAAATCTTTTTTGGCCGACTTCAAACTAGTAACAGATTGTTTCTCTCATCCGACCATCTTTTTGAGTTCAGGATATTATTATTATATTGCGGTATTTATTGAGCGCGGTCCTAGCTTTGAGAAGCAATGGATCCCTTTACAGAGGTATACACCAATACAGATACATAACGGAGCGCTTTACAGAGGTGTACAACATTACAGATGCATAACAGAGCGCTTTTCAGTGGTAACAGCAGAACAGATATACAGCAAGGGGTAAGATACAGAGCGGGACAGAGGAGTGGTACAGATGTATTGGGTGGCAGGGAGGAGAGCAGTGACGTGATGGCCTAGGTATTTAGGATATATATTCCTTTTAACCATTCTACATTCTGCCGCAAACCAATTCTTATCATTTATACATCTCTTTTTACCCATCTACTGGGTGGTCAATTGGGTAACAAATGGTTTACGTAGACTAACAATCCTATCTTAGAAATAGGATTTACAGGCAGGGTATACTGTGAATAACTAACGTAAGTAGTAATTTATTATACAAAGCTGGAGCATCCCATTCTTTAACTTGGACCATTGCAATCTTTTGGGGATTGTTTCTTCCCCTTCACCCCCTGTATTCTATTTTGAAGTGCACTAGGAAAAGCAAAGGTACAAAGGAAGGGGCTCATGATCGCTTTCAACATGTACTACCAGGCTAAAATGCAAAACTAAGTGCTCTCCAAGTCTACACAGAAAAGAATCTACTAACAATTAATACACAAAAATCGAATTTCCTATTGATTGCAAAAACCAAATGGAAGACCACCTCCTTTAAACGGAGCATAGGTGCCATGGTTTTGGAAAGTGTCCATGAATTTAGATATCTTTGACAAAATGTCAATAACAACATAACGAAATTAGCTCTAAAAATTAGATAAGATATAAAATTGAGACATTAACATCTCAAGCAAGGATGATCCATAATAAATATGGTAAATTCTCATGCAAGCCAATTATAATGTTTTACAAAAAAACAGTGATTCCTGACGTAACATATGGTGCTCAGGTGAAAACGCTAGAAAACCAACCAAACTGGAACCTAATCGAGAGACTATTCTGGAAATCCTTATTAAATCTACTAAAAAGTTTCCAGATTCAAATAGTCAGATTTGAATTAGGCCTTTCTTCCGTTCAAACTATAGTTGCATGGCAGGCCTTAGGTCTATCCAGAAAATGCTTATTAGCTGACACACAAGCTCGCACCCGGTTCCGGGCCTTTGCTAAAGCCTTAGTTACTAAACAGGACTCATCATTAAATACCTGGAGAGAACAGGGCACACATATCATGCAAAAAGCGACATCAATGTCACACTATTAATGGAGAGTCCAGAGCTGGCAAAAAGAAAAGTGTGTGAGCATGACTGGATAGTGCTATGGGATACATATATGAAATACAAACCTTTAAAGTTGGTGAATTTAAAATGAAATTAATGCATCAAACGCCGATATGCATTTAACAATTCCCTGACCAAAAATTCAGAGCACATGTAATGAGGCTACGCTTTAACTAATGGCCAACCAGAGACACAACGGCCCCTCGCCACAAACTGATATTTTCTGTAGATTCTACAAAGCACCAACTGAAAAAGAAACTTTAGAACATCTTCTTACTAGTTGTACAAATCTAGGAGCATGGAGGAAAGAACACTTTTATGAACATTTAGGGAAATTTAAAATATTTAATGCAAAAGATATGTGGTCTATGATATTTAATGCACAGCACATTTCACTTAATATTGCAACAATTACGATTTTACTAAAACTAAACTTGAAAGATGAACAATAGAAAATATTGTGAGGAGCGCGATCCGTAATAGAGAATGTACAGTGTAGAGTCTCTAAAACAATAAAAATCATCATGAAGGAACATCGTATTTTAACTGTGTAAATATGAGAAGGTATGTATTTTAAATATGTGTAAATGTTGAGCCCAAAATCGAGAGCTAATGCAGTTTGCATAGAGAGGTATGACCCTAGCTCGGATGGTCACACACTACGAAACATTTTAATTCTATTTTTATCTCATGAAATTTCAGGTCTAAATATACGTATAGAACTTTGGAAGTCTAATTTAAACACAACTAATTGCTTTGTCTGTATATGTGTAGGTATGTATATGCATATGTGTATGTATTGAGTAATTAATTATTTTGTGTAAGGTTGATTTTCAACCAATATCACAATAATATCTCCAAGAAAACACATCAGTGCCCTTCCAATCTTCCATTGCATATGCCTTTAGACCCAACGAGAACAGATTCAAGGCCACCCACTCTGTGTTTCGATAGAGTAAACATGGGGGACAGGCTGGGGACTAGGGAATCCCCCAAATCGTATCTTCAACTTCTATTACATCATCTAGGCAGCAAACGGTTCAAGCTGCAAATTTAGATCACCCACTACAACCATACCATCTAGATTTTGAGTCAGCTCACATCATCCAAAGAAGTCAATAGCATTTCTAAGTTAGCAATTGAACTCAGCTCTGATCTCAAATATATATTTACTAATAGATAGCTTAGTTTAAAAGGAAATTCTATTCTAAGCATCAATATATCGGGAGCATGTACATCCAGAAGTGTGGGTTGCCCATTCATCGACAAGTTGGCAGAGATCTATATACCCCCCTTTGGGTCGACCCCTTTAGCCATTAAGTTCTAACCATCCAGATTAATTGGATTTGTAATAAATAAATAAAAAATATATAAAAATTCAAAAGGTCTGAGTACTTTAACAGCAATTAAAAGACCGATAACACACATATATATAAGAGGGTGGTGGAAGACGAAAGTAACACAATCATTTTCTTGTTCTTGCTAAAAATTCATCAGAGTTTGGAAATCATTGGATTATCTAAAAATGAACACAGAACGACATAAATATACCCGTATCCTAGTATCAGGTTTAGTCAGGTATTTCTATTAACCAGGGAGAAGCTAAACAGGTAAAATAATAACAGGTAACATGGGAACAATAAGAAAACTGCAATATCACGCCTTTAATGGTAATCTATAGAATATAATGCACCTTAATTGCAATCCATAGACTATCATGCACCTTTTGGATTGATCCTGGGAGATGAAACATCTCAAAATTCGGAAATCAGAAGATCGAGAAAAAGAAAAAAAGTGAACTAACCTGCTACAATGTCAACGAACGCCATTGAGCCCTCAACCTCGCTGGTGACCCTTTGCACTGTGAAATTGTAATTACCGCCAGGAGTCAGTCCAGTCACTTTGTAGGCTCTCACTGACGGCAGAGCAATGCGTTCTTCTGCATATGTGTCGTTTGAGAGGTAGATTTTGTAATGTGTGAAGCTGCCCGTGGTTGGGTTCCACGTGAATGTTGCTGAGGTAGTATTTATGAATTGCACAGAGAGGCCACAAATTCCAGGAGGCTCTAAAAAACAAGAAAAAGGAAAGAATTATGAAGTACAGCACAAAACAAGTAAACATGGATATATGCAGGCCCATTTTACAAACAGTGGTGCAGGGAGTAAAACAAAAAAGGGTTTTCAAATGCCACTAGCAGTGCACTTGTCAGTTGTATGGTATGGTATGGTGGATATGCTTGGTATGGGCCAGATAGGTCAATGGACTACCTTCCCACAAGCAGACACATTCTTACATAAAATGTCTGAGAGGGTTCAGTGGGGAACATCAGTGAAATTTCGAGAACACATCAGAGTAAGTCTAAAAATTGCAGCCTGACCAGAAAAGCCTCTTCTGGGTGGCCAGGTTCTCTGTGCCATTGCAGCTGCTGATAGATGTTGGTGAGATGAGTTTCTAATGGTACAAAAAGCCAAGCCATTTTGTGAGGGATCTGACGAAGCAGACAAAGAGGTTTGAGTATCTTGTAAATCCCACTCCAAGTGTATAGAAACTTCCAATTGAGATTCATCATAAGTAGGGTTCTGTTGATGGTTAAGTTCACACTCTATTGGACTTACCATAGCTCCCCCTTTTGGCATACCTTCTATTATAGACGTGGCACCAGGCTTTGAGAGTAGGTCAACCTTGCCTGAATTAATCTGGATTGAGCGATTATCATTTATGGAATCACTCAGTCTCCTTTGCCATGCTATTGTTGTTTTTATTTTGACTATATCACGTGATAAATGTTCTGCCAAAATTGAGCGCAGACCCTCCTAAGTATTCGGGTCTAAATCATGTTCAAAAGGAGTATTCGTCCGGTTAAGAACTTGTTCAGGCTTTGAAAAATGCTCATATTCAGGCAACCCAGGAAAGGCAAATATTTCTTCCAGGAAGGCACAATCCTCGTCCAAGTGAAAAGTTTCATTTGAAATCATACCACTCCTCTCCATAAGTTCCCCTACATGCACAGACTGCAGGGGTTGAAGGGTCATAACAATAGGGCATGTTATCATGAAATGCTCTCCATTAGTAACGGTACTCCCGTCCATTTTCATTCAGCTCATCAAGTTGAGCACCACCTCCATGTCAAAGCAGTCCCTAGTCAACTGCATGACAGCAGTTTCCATAGGCTCTATAGTTTCCCTAGTTTCCATAATTGCTGTTGATATTAAAGTGTCCACAAACCCTCCCGCTCACCGCTCAGATAATGCAATTATTTCAGCTTTTTCTCGCATTACTGAGGCTCTATCTAGAGGTACACTAATTAATGTAATTTAATTTACCATTTATATAGTGCTACGAACCCTTAGGCATCTGAGCGCTGCTTATTATAACCCACAGTGTTTGGTGCTGACACTAAGTGTCAAAAACATTGTTTATCCCTCCGTCGCTGGGGGGTGCTCACCTCACAAGCGGTTGGTGCTGCAGCTTCATCCTCTAGTTTCACCTGGTGGCGAGTGCAGGAGTCACTCGATTCCATGAGTATCTCAGCGTTAACAGTGTAAGAGCTCTGCCAGTGTTCGTATAAGCTTCTGCAGGCTACTCATGTGCGAGTGTTATTTTTTTAAACCCGTGCGTCGTGGATAAGTAATGTCGAGGCCTGTCTCACCTTCTCGACTTCAGACTGCAGTGACTGCTCAACCCTGCGGCTCAACTCTGCGGTGCTCCGTGCTGCAAAGGGGTTTAAGTATAGTCACTCCCCTCTTTCAGGCAACAGTGTAGAAAGACTTCCAGGGATCTGTGGACTGCAGTGACTGCTCAACTCTGCTGCTCAACTCTACCCACTTGTTGTTTTCTAGTTGGTAATGAAATCACCACCAGATTTACCGCCACTTCAATATTCTGAGCTTTGAGGGGAAGTTGAGGAAAACCTCCAACAAATGGCTCAAAAGAATTGAACAATTGACAACAGTGGAAGGTCCACCTGTGATAATTCCTCCAAACCCCATTGTGTATTATTGGACACCATAATGCGAGAAAACACCACTACTGGTGATTCTACCATACTCAAAATGATGTCCAATATCCTGACCACAACCTTTGACAAAACCCACTTAGTAAATTTGCGTTTTACTCTTCTTCTTTCATAAACCAATATATGCTACCCCAGTTAACCAGAGTGGGAAACTAAATTCTGTATCGCTCAATGACCTGCTAACTAAATTGTTTGGCTGTGTATGTTTGGAACGTCATACGTTTAATGTTACATTTCAGTATGTTTGCAATGGCAGTGAGCACTTTGTAGCAGTCCATGTACAGCTGCTGGTTGGCGCTATATAAAATAACAAGCAAAAGAGAGATGGTTAGTAGTGACAACAGAAGGGCAGGGATAGAGGTCACAGTGTGCCACCTGCTGGTGGTGTATGAACAGGGATTGGGTAGACAGGTCAGAAAGGAGACTCATAAACCACCATTGCGGGGAACAATGTGTGCAAATATTTTCACCCTCAAATGAGTAAAAGCTCAGCACTTTAATGCAGGCCTGTTTTCTGTGATAATGTATTGCTTAACCATGATGTGGATGAAAGGGGCATAGTTAGTCAAGAAGTCATTGTTTTAGTGTTATTAGCTGTAATTAGCTTAGTGCCATACACACAGCTTGATGTGTTCTAAATCACCTTTATAGGAGGGGTTTTAGATAGAGATATGTGTAACAGCCAAATGAACCCATTACCTTTCAGACAGCTGGTTTTTCAGGCAGACCTAACGATTTTGCCTAAAAATCAACTCAATGTGACATAATTTAGATAACGAAAAATCTGATATAAGTGACTTAACTCAGGTACATGTAAACGTTTGCAAATTCCACCGTCACCCTTCATAGCAATATGGTTTTGCTACACAGCTCTCGCTGAGGCAATAACATTTTAGGCACAAACTTGAAATGGTGACTGAAAGGTTTCTTGAACCAGAAACCATTTAATATTTTACTGAACAAAGGATGGTAATTACATGTCCACATGCAAAATGAGAAAAAGCAATTGTATTGCCATCACTTTGCTTACTTGTGATAACTCGCTTCGCCACAGGCACACTGGTATCCTGGCCTTTGATTGTCTTCATTTGGAACATATATTCCACTCCCGGGGCAAGATTATCCACCCTGGCTCTGCTACCATGCACAGTACTCTTCAAGACTGTGTCACTGTTGTCCACCAAGTAATAGGACAGCTGCTCAAGGGAAACATGGCAAACACATACACAAGTCAATGCGATAGGAAAATAACAGTGTGCAGACAAAATCATCTATTTTCCAGACTATCACAAGGCTTGCTAATGTAAATAAAAATGCATCACTTACAAATACCCACAATCTTGTGGTTAAACATTAATGAGTAGTAACTAATAACTAATAATGTGGGCATTTTGAAAGAATGAGTAGCTTCAGCACGGCTCAATCGTAAACAAAAATGTAAGCATACTAACGAGTACACCATGGCATTAACATTTACAACATAATAAAGGCGAGTAAGATGTAAGCATGTCCTACTTAATGCACAAAGATCTAGTTCAGCTAAACGTATTTATATTTCACTTGAAATTGACATCCCATTCTTTTAGAAAGGAATATGCCTAAATCCTGCAAGACACAGGGCTGTGTGTATGCGAGGAAACAGGTATAAAATAGGCGCCTTGTTCGGGGAGTACAATACTTACTGAAAACAAAGCGCCCTAAGATTGTGAGAATCCCCAATGTTAATTTATTTATTTATTTATTTATGCATTTATACAGCACACCTAGCCCATAGGCATCTAGGGTCTAAGGCCCCTTCATTGGCGTCGATTGTCATCACTATCTTGTCCCACTTCCCGCTGCAGAGAAAAATGAGCAGGTGTCTACATGCACATTTGTGCGTGTGATTTCAACTTACTGTGCTGATTTAATACCTTGTTATCAGGCTCTTCTAGTTACATACCGAACAGCAGCACAGTCCTGTTCTCTGTAGACCTAACCTCCCTTTCTCCATGTTCCATACTTATGTGCCCTTTGATCCTGCATCCGCCTGCCAACTGCACAGGGATGTACCCTGGCCCATCCTGGATTTCCCCCCCATTCATTGAAGTGTCCCTCTGCTCCTTTGGATGACTCATGGACCTCCTTGGTGACACTACCCACCTGGCCCCAGTATGGAATTATATCAGGACAAAACTCTCAGATGTGGAACTGATATTTCCAGTGTATGACATTGTGAAGCAATGGGCAATTCGCTTCCGGAGCCTGACAACAAGAACTTTTCTTCATGTATGAAACAGGCCGTGGTACAAAGGGCAGAGCTACAGAGGAGCACAGTGAAGAGATGGGTATCCTGGCTATTTTCAACACATCAGTTTAACACTAGACCCACAGGTGCTGCATTTCCTCTGACCATGAGATGTATTGCAATTGTTTCCCACAGAGAAGGACACATTCCCACCAAGACACTGGGTCCTCTATTCCTCACAGACTAGATTTCCCAAAGTATGCACAGGAGACACCTGGACAAGATCAGGTCATAGCCAGTCCCTTCTCCCACCAGATCATATACTGCTACAAGTATGGTCATGCAATAGGTTGTCCAAATATGGAGAGAAGCCATACAGCAGGTCAGAACAGTGTTGGCTGAGATGGAGCAATTGGCGAGGGTAGAATAGCGAGGGAGAGAACATATGCGAGAGAGACTGCCCACCTTTGGGTAAGAGGTAATTTTGTTAATTTTACAAAATAATCGGAGCCAAAAAACGCTCACACAACTTATCAATCTTAAAGGGTGCCGGGGAGAAAAAAAACTGACTCTGGTATCAGAAAGTCACATATATCATTGAAACAAACAAAGTTCCTATTGTTAGATAGTTAGTTAAATAATAGAACTCCCGTCCCCTGCACACCAATTGGTATTGGAAATCAAAATTCCAAACAATATTTAAATAGCATAAGTAATTCAAATCAGTTTTGTGTTTAGGTAACCAATTTTTGTTGTGACAACTGTTTCAAAAATATTCAAGGATACATACAATCAAGAATGTTTTTAATCAAAAAATAAGAGTTCAATTCACTCAATAGTATCAAAATATATTAATCATGAGCTCTACGCGTTTCGAGAGTAAACCTCTCTTCTTCAGGAGCAATACATCATATTTTTCACAGAATAATTTAAATGAGAATAATTTAAACAAAAACATGTTTAAGTTTCTTTTGACAAAGGAATTTTTTGACAACATTTTTTTGGGCAATTCAATGGCTGCCTATTTTACATTTAATATAGACATGATTGCATTTTTCAACTAAAATGTCTTGTGTGTCTTCAAAAAGATCATTTGACTGTGGGGTAATTGAAACATCAGCTCGTGGCCCAATTCTCTGAGAATCTGTGGATAATATTAATAAATAATATTAGTATTGTATAACTCAGTGGAAGTTCTACTGTTAGTCAGGTAAGATGTTGTAAGTACCTGTATGATGATGCAGCATGTAACAAGGGAGTTCAAATATCCAGACGATTGGTCGTGCAAAATCTTGTCCTATAAAGGTAGATAAATTCGATATATATGTTTCTCTTATATGCTAAGAGTTAAGCTCAACATATTCTCACCATTTATGTGAATCGACTGTTCTATACACTCACCTATTCGCGGGTGTGCTTTATCTGGTACAGTCAACGTTCTTCTCGTGTCTATATCTGTTCTTTCATTAGATTTAACATCACGTTGTCCAAGTATCGGAAATCACTTATCTTTTTGTATTCGATTTTCTAAAGAATGACAATATGTGTCAGTCAGTGATAATTTATAGATGTTATTCGCTATCTTGGAAATGTTGTATGAACGAAGTTTACCTCTGCTCCTGCGTGCACTAGCCGTTGGTGCTTCTTTCCAATTCCCGTCAGTGGAAAACAATTCATTCGCGTATGGTTCCTAAAGTAGTCATGTGATGTTGATCTCCTGTCTACACGGATTTTGGGAATAGTAGTTTCTCTATATGAAATGTTGCGCGGTAGTCGCCTTAGTAGTTCCTAAAGTAGTCATGTGATGTTAATCACATGGTTACACAGGGTTATGGGAATCGTAATTTCTCTGTCTAAATTGTCGCAAAAGAGATTATGTGACCAAGTCATAGATTACTAAATTCTATTACACTCGAAACAATTCACTAATGAGTGTCCTGTTAAATGGTCAAGTGATATTATTCATTTGACTACACAAATTTATTATATTGCTTTATTGCTTAATTAAGATGAGTCACGTGATCTGAATCGCGTTACTACACAGAATTCTGGGAAATGTAGTGCCTCTGATTGTGAGGGCTAATTCGTTACATTTAAGTGCTCTTTCCATTATCCCATAGTCAAAACAACATAATTCAAGTTGTCCTAATATAATTCTTGCTGGGATCTTCGTATATATATCCACATTTCAACAGTTTTGAACAGTTCTAAGTATGTAATGCTCTATGCATATTGATATTTACATATTGTCATTTATTTACAAACACACATTCAAAGAGTACTCTTCATTCATGCCTCTAGGTTCTAGGGCATCCAGCCTATGTATCCAAAACATCTCTCTGCGAGACAATGTTTGTTGTAGGTTACCCCCTCTCGCTGGTTGTGTAACGGTCTCTAGGACCACAAATCCCAATTGTGAAATTGTGTGATGGTGATCTCGAAAATGTCTTGTGACTGGTGATTTTATATTGCCAGTTCTAATGTTTGACTTATGTTCAGATATGCGATCTTTCACTCGCCTCAATGTTTGACCAACATAATACTTGCCACAGGGGCAAATTAATCCATATACCACACATTTGTTTTCACAAGTTGCATAGTGTTGTAGACTAATTTTTTGGCCTGTGTCGGGATGTCTAATTCTTTGTCCTTTTTGGACATTGTTGAATTGGCTGCAGTTTAAACAGGGGAATGTCCCTTTCTTGGATTTTGTTAATAGCCTTTGTTGTGTTGTAGTCGTTCTCTCCGCTTTGACTAGTGAGTCCCGTAGGTTCCTCCCTCTATTATAAGCCATTAGCAGTGGATTCAGGAACAAAGTACTAAGTTGTGGGTCTAACCTAGTGATTTTCCAATTGTTGTGTAATACTCTCTTAATCTGTGCACTGCTTGTAGAGTACTGTGATAAATATATCAATGGAGGGTTATCTTTATCATGTTTTTTCTTTTGAGTTAAGAGTTCAGGCCTTTTTAGTGTGCAACATCTTTCTTTGGCTTCTGTCAATATTGGTTGTGGAAAACCTCTCTATTCATACGGTGTCAGTTGTTCTTTTGCAGCTTCTTCGTATCCTGCTTCATTAGAGACAATGCGTTTAATCCTTTGCAATTGACTCAAAGGTAAATTTCTTTTCAGATGTTCCGGATGATGACTTGTAAAAAATAAGGTATTGTTAACATCCGTGGGTTTTCTGTAGGTCGTTGTTTGCAATTTACCATTTTCTGGATATATCTTTGTGTCCAAAAAATGTACTGAGGGTGTTCCAATCTCAAGAGTGAACTTGATGCGGATATTATTTACATTAGATGTACAATCACTCTATACATCAATTCCACATGAAGAAGGACTCGAAGCACTAGAATGGTTATTACTCCAACAGGAATACTTCCCATCTAATAAAACCTTTGCTATTGAGCTTACTAAAATGATTCTGTACAATAATTACTTTAGATTTGAAAGAAAATATTATTTACAGATATCTGGAACTTCAATGGGGTCAGCCATGGCCCAGTATATGCGAACACTTTTATGTTTTATTTTGAGACTCAACACATTCTAGAGAATCCAAGATGGTCAGACAAATTGCTGATGTGGCGACGTTACATAGATGATGTCTTTGCAATATGGAAAGGCACGAAAGAACAATTGGCAGAATTTTTGGAGTATTTGAACACTCGCAACAACCGCATCAAGTTCACTCTTGAGATTGGAATACCATCGGTACATTTTTTGGACACAAAGATCTATCCAGAAAATGAAAAATTGCAAACAACAACCTACAGAAAACCCACAGATGTTAACAATACCTTATTTTTTACAAGTCATCATCCGGAACATCTGAAAAGAAACTTACCTTTGAGTCAATTGCAAAGGATTAAACGCATTGTCTCTAATGAAGCAGGATACGAAAAAGCTGCAAAAGAACAACTGACACGGTATGAAGAGAGAGGTTTTCCACAACCAATATTGACAGAAGCCAAAGAAAGATGTCGCACACTAAAAAGGCATGAACTCTTAACTCAAAAGAAAAAACACGATAAAGATAACCCTCCATTGAAATATTTATCACAGTACTCTACAAGCAGTGCACAGATTAAGAGAGTATTACACAACAATTGGAAAATCACTAGGTTAGACCCACAACTTAGTACTTTGTTCCCGAATCCACCGCTAATGGCTTATAATAGAGGGAGGAACCTACGGGACTCACTAGTCAAAGCGGAGAGAACAACTACAACACAACAAAGGCTATTAACAAAATCCAAGAAAGGGACATTCCCCTGTTTAAACTGCAGCCAATGCAACAATGTCCAGATAGGTCAAGCAATTAGACATCCCTACACAGGCCAAAAAATTAGTCTACAACACTATGCAACTTGTGAAAACAAATGTGTGGTATATGGATTAATTTGCCCCTGTGGCAAGTATTATGTTGGTCAAACATTGAGGCGAGTGAAAGATTGCATATCTGAACATAAATCAAACATTAGAACTGGCAATATAAAATCACCAGTCACGAGACATTTTCGAGATCACCATCACACAATTTCACAATTGAGATTTGTGGTCCTAGAGACCGTTACACGACCAGCGAGAGGGGGTAACCTACAGCAAACATTGCCTCGCAGAGAGATGTTTTGGATACATAGGTTGGATGCCCTAGAACCTAGAGGCATGAATGAAGAGTACACTTTGAATGTGTTTTTGTAAATAAATGACAATATGTAAATATCAATATGCATAGACCATTACATACTTAGAACTGTTCAAAACTGTTGAAATGTGGATATATATACGAAGATCCCAGCGAGAATTATATTAGGACAACTTGAATTATGTTGTTTTGACTATGGGATTATGGAAAGAGCACTTAAATGTAACGAATTAGCCCTCACAATCAGAGGCACTACATTTCCCAGAATTCTGTGTAGTAACGCGATTCAGATCACGTGACTCATCTTAATTAAGCAATAAAGCAATATATTAAATTTGTGTAGTCAAATGGATAATATCACTTGACCATTTAAGAGGACACTCATTAGTGAATTGTTTCGAGTGTAATAGAATTTAGTAATCTATGACTTGGTCACATAATCTCTTTCGTGACAATTTACACAGAGAAACTATGATTCCCATAACCCCGTGTAACTATGTGATTAACATCACATGACTACTTTAGGAACTTCTAAGGCGACTACCGCGCGACATTTTTATATAGAGAAACTACCATTCCCAAAATCCCTGTAGACAGGAGATCAACATCGCATGACTACTTTAGGAACCATGCGCGAATGAATTGTTTTCCACTGATGGGAATTGGAAAGAAGCACCAACGGCTAGTGCACGCAGGAGCAGAGGTAACCTTCGTTCATACAACATTTACAAGATAGCGAATAACATATATAAATGATCACTGACTGACACATATTGTCATTCTTTAGAAAATCGAATACAAAAAGATACGTGATTTCCGATACTTGGACAACGTGATGTTAAATCTAATGAAAGAACAGATATAGACAGGAGAAGAACATTGACTGTACCAGATAAAGCACACCCACGAATAGGTGAGTGTATAGAACAGTCGATTCACATAAATGGTGAGAATATGTTGAGCTTAACTCTTAGCATATAAGAGAAACATACATATCGAATTTATCTACCTTTATAGGACAAGATTTTGCACGACCAATCGTCTGGATATTTGAATTCCCTTGTTACATGCTTCATCATCATACAGGTACTTACAACATCTACCTGACTAACAGTAGAACTTCCACTGAGCTATACAATACTGATATTATTTATTAATATTATCCACATATTCTCAGAGAATTGTGCCACGAGATGATGTTTCCATTACCCCACAGTCAAATGATCTTTTTGAAGACACACAAGACATTTTAGTTGAAAAATGCAATCATGTCTATATTAAATGTAAAATAGGCAGCCATTGAATTGCCAAAACTTTTTTTTTCAAAAAATTCCTTTGTCAAAAGAAACTTAAACATTTTTTTGTTTAAATGATTCTCATTGAAATTATTCTGTGAAAAATATGATGTATTGCTCCTGAAGAAGAGAGGTTTACTCTCGAAACGCGTAGAGCTCATGATTAATATATTTTGATACTATTGAGTGAATTGAACTCTTATTTTTGATTAAAAACATTCTTGATTGTATGTATCCTTGAATATTTTTGAAAACAATTGTCACAACAAAAATTGGTTACTTAAAGACAAAACTGATTTGAATTACTTAAGCTATTTAAATATGGTTTGGAATTCTGATAGAATAGCGAGGTAGAACATGTTGGAAGGGCCCAGTGAGACACACCAGCAGGGAGCAGAGGCAAGGAAACGGGGCAAGGTACATTTACCAGCTGCACATTACTAGATCTGCAAGGCTGTGAACATGGCCTGTAAGAAGGTCAAAGACCTGAATCAAGCCATTGTTTCTGTCGCCCACCAACCTTCACTAGACAATAAATGCCTTCAAAATCTCCATCTGCAAGGCAATCATCACTGTGAAATCAAATGGTGCCTTGTTGCAAAGCCTGGTTGCATTCCACCAAGAACCGGTCTTCAACTACAAGACCATCCCCTGCCCCTTATGTCTATTTACTCAGGAGGGGTATTATCACAGCCTCCACTGTCCGCTTCTACCTGGCCTGCTCCTCGTCCTAACTGCAGTCTTCAGCCAGGCCAAGTAGATGGTCTGTCTGCAGCAAGGGATCTGCATTGTCATTATCACCTGTTCCTAATAAGTAGAGTGGTGGACTACAGAGAATGTTTGGATTCGGAAAGGAAAGTGATTGTATTTAGGATTAGGCCTGAGAAGTATTCAGGTTAAGGGGGTGGTTCAGATATATTTAGGATTTTAACTGGGATTTAGCAACATTCAATGTTAGAATGCACATTGTGGATTTGAAAATGGTAATAGAGTTAAGTTGTCATGTTACCTTTTCCAGACTTTTATGAAAGTAAAGCAAATAAATTTTGGATGGCATTGTTCATGATCACTTTTCTATCGAAAAAATCATGCATTGCGCAGCGTGCAGCACAAAACAATGATATGGTTGACCTTGTTAGCACTTTACTACAGCAGAATCTGCATTAATGGCCAGGTGCCCCCTTGAAGTGCTGTCTCTTTATGTGGGTATTATTGTACCTTGATTCTAGTGTGTTAGCAGATTTTTGCATGGTAATCAACTGCCAAGAATCGTGTGGGTATCCAGAATCTAGAGTTAAAGGTTGATGAAGACTACACAGTACAGACCATACCCGATTCCTGTGTTCGTCGGAACTGCCTTTACTACATCATTGACTGGAATGGGTATGCACCATCGGAGAGAACATGGAAACCCTAAGAGAATCTTCATGCCGCTTGCCTAGTGGCTTGGTTCGATCGGTTTCACCCGAACTGCCCATAGGGGTTCTGTCACATCTCCCCAGGCTCACCTGTCCTGTGCCTCTGTGCTGACACCGCAACGTGAAGACGCGTCCCTGCCGGCTTCCATGGAGTCTTCTGGATGGGCTGCTCAGGAAGGAATTACATTACGCACATGCCCCATGATGCGGCAAGAAAACTAAGCATCGCCCCTGCTCCGGTGCTTCTCAGCTGCTAATCTACAGGTGTCATTCCTACATCACTTGGATTCCTGGCATTCTGGACTATTTGGATCTTGTTCTTCCGAACTTCTCTTTGACTTGGTTTTTTGGGTTATTATCTGGGCTTCTGAACTTTGGATTATCTCTTCTGTTTTCCCCAAAGAAATCAGGTTTTTTGACTTTTTTGAGGATTAAACTCCCTGGATTGTTTTTCTTTTCTCCCTTCTGCTCTTCACACATCTGCACCTAAAGGTACAATCCTCTCTTAGGAAAGGGGTGCAGAGGAGTATTAATAGCTTCAGTACTGACATTTATTTCTTGCTTCACAGCAACAAAGTTTGCCGGGCAGCATTTCCTATCCGTTACACTTTTGGCCAATTGGTTGGCGGGTAGAGTAGTGTTTGGGCTTTTCTGGCTGACCCATTGTGGAGAAGGTCATTAGTTCACCTGGGACATAGTCTGTGACATCTCTCTTCTGCACTAAGGGCCTCCATTACAGATCCCAGTGACGCAGGATGAGATGGCTAGTACCGGGCACAATGGGACTTGGGTGCCCCAGAACTGGAGTTACCCTTTTTCCAAGCTTTAAGGTATGAATAGGGACAGGAGAAATGACATTGGGTGTGAGAGCATGGCTAGTGTTGAATGCTATTGCCCCAGAGATTTCTCCAGTGCATTACCGGAGCAAGACCTATAACTCCACTGTCCCTGGAACTAAGGAGTTCTTCTGAACAATTATGGGTAAGAATTCTTCATACTGCATTGCTTCTAAGGAGGACCCCCCTACCTCAACCTGGCTTCTCGGATCTTGCAAGCATTTGGCCTCTGAGCCCAGGTTCCTAACATGATCTAATCTTTCCCTTTGACCTGATATAGATTATGGTATATCTTAATTAGCGCTGCTACCTACTGTTCTGTCTACCTCTGTCTAATTGGCCCCCTTGGCTTGGCCAAGAAAGACCTGGGCTCTAATCTTTCTCTGCCCCCAGTCACTGCAACGCCATTGTAACACTTATCAAGTCAGAAGCTACTGCCTCTTCTTACCAGTGCGCACTGAGTGTTCTCATGCATTGATCTCCTATCCCATTACTTTCCTGTTCATGATAGTTCATCTCATACTTGATCCATTTGCAATCCAAATGTTTGGTTTTGAGTCCTCAGGTATTGTGGTGTTTGTTTTAATAATGGTGATCAGTCTGTGTACCGGGTCAGAGTTTTAAAAAATACTGGCTGCCATGTTGGAATGAAGCATCTCTACCATGGAGGCCTCCTGATGCCATACCTCAGCTCCTTACTCATCATTATGCGTGTTCTTCTGTTTACTGCATTGCAGCATGCAGTGCAAACACTCACAAAGGGTCTTATCTGGGGCTGCCGCGTTTTTAATCCTTCACCTCCAGTCTGCTCTCTGTGTTCACACAAATAAATACAGATGTCGGGATGTGCACGCATGATGTGTTCTGTTGGTCAAGTATTGTCTCTGCACATGGTGCCACAAGTGGGGGCTGAACGGTATGCCAATTTTATAGACTCAAATATATGTGTAACACATGCCTTTGGCCTGAATTTCTAGGTGTATATTTCCCCAGGGAGAACTTCTGATGCCTTCAGACACCTGACACTGTATCTATCACCTGCTCACGCATTACATTTCTCTTTGAGGGACATGGGAGTTCACTGTGGACATAGGCAGTTTGGATCCCTTGAAATCATCTGAGGGAATACTGTGGAACCCACCTTTTACCGCATTCCAGGAGTTGCAACAGAGAGCGGGTGGATCCCTATGGCCCGAATAGTTCCAGAGTCTCCCTCCTTGGTTAAAAAACTGGTGCCCTCATCACAAGGGCCAATTATATAGGAATAGAATTATGGCCACCATACCAAGCTATGCTGACTAAAGTTATTCTATTGATTGCTGGATGGCAAAGTCAGCTTAAAGATAGCTTTATTAGCATGAAACTATATGGGTCTGTCCCATGTGCCAATTCTTGCTTTCCTGGTAGTCCTGACCTCTAAAACAGTAAATGGAGTACATGGTTGGTTTGCATTTGTAGCGCCTCTAGCCTTGCAGTCCCAATGGAGACTAGAGAGGGCTAAGGGTGCTGGGGCAAAACAAGTTACAGCCCTATAGGATTACATGATTCGTTGTAATACAAGGAAAAGCACAAATAAAATAACCACAGGGTACTAGGAGGCTAAAAATAACAGAGCAAAATGAGTATTTAAGATGAATGAAAGGATCAAACAGAAAGGGGAGAGCAAAAAAGTATTGTGAAATGTCATGGAGCAGGCTTGAAGGGTGTCAGTGAGAACGAAGACACCTAACTCATCAATCAATGTGCTCTTATGCTAGGAATGGTTTAATTTACTACTATAACTCCAGTCCTAGAATAATTGGGACCAAATGGCTAAAGCTATAGAACACTTTCAAGCAATGCAAACTTCTAAGTGCCTAAAATTGAAACCGCTTATTTAAAAAACACTCTGCATGATGACGCCCTATAATCTTTATTCAGACGGTGGAATGACATGTACACAATTAAAACCATATTTCTTAAATTTGGTATCACTCGATCGGACAATGACACTTATCTGTATGACTAAAGAATAAAGGTGACTGTCGTGTACACTTTGGGCCTCATTACGACCCTGGCGGAATGGGTTAATGGGACCCACTAAAAGAGGCCGACCCGTTAAACCTGTTCCGACCACATTACGAGGTCCCCCCGCGGGACCCGGTAAGGACGCCTGGTAAAACCAGGCGTCGTTACCGGGTCCCGCGAGGGGAAGAGGGAGCAAACAACGGGCCACTCGTAATCACCCCGTTGTTTGCTCCCTCTCCCATTCAGCCCTATGGGGGCTTAAATGGGAATGGGGAAGGTCCGGGCCTGGGTTCCTGGAGGGAGGAATTACCGGGCCCTCCTAACTCGGAATGGCCCGGTAATTCCCCATTCTGGGAACCCGGACCCAGATGCGATTTCGGCGGGAGCCATGCCGCCAATAGCGGCATGGCTACCGCCGAGGTCGTAATTAGGCCCCTTGACTAAAATAAGCACCTGCAGGAGGGAGAGGTTAGCTCTTTCAGACACTCTATGGATAGGTGTCCTATGTGCCTGTTGGTCGGACCCATAGCTTGGTAAACTAGCTGTGTGTAATGTTCCATTTCAGCCTGCCATCATTTAAGTCAATGTACCTGAAGAAAATACATAAATGCCATTCTTAGGGTTCAAGATGTTTGAATCACAATTTGATGTGCTGAAGACTGGGAGCATACATTTCCATGTACGTGCTGGCTAAACAGTGAAGAAAAAGGGTTTAGTGGTGTCCCTTGCTTAAAATAATCTGTAGAAATCTGGGGAATTTCTGAGTGCACAATAAGATAATAAAATCATTTTATAGATCTTGGGACCCATTTGTAGTGACATTTTAGTTCATGCACCCCACCTCCCCATGCCAGTATGGTCCACTGGGATCCCAGGCCCTAACATTCAGGTGTTAGATGCAAATGGTGTGCTAACATTATTGGAAATCTCAGACTCATCTCAGGGTACAGTCACCTTCACCCCACAGCATCTCTAAGTTGGGAGTTACAATTTACAGCACAGACATCCCTGTGCAGTAAATTGTAGAGGAGCAGGTGGATGCCACTTCTCTACTCTCTGCCCCTGCACCACCATCCTATTGGAGTAGCAGACAGCAAACTATGATTGGGAATTCACACACAAGTGTATGTGACATGTCCATCCCGCATCGAGTGTACGAAAGACAATATGCACTCAGACAGCCAATTAGAAGACACCCTCACATTGAGGCAATGGAAAGAAGTTACCAAGAAGGATGTCCATGGCTGAAGTGCCAGTAAGCGGCTATCGGAATCATGAATAAACACTTTGATGACAGTAACACGATGTCATAAAGAAGATATATAAACCTAAGCTGAAACGATATGAAAATACCTAAGATTGACAATGTAACAGAAGAGATAAGAGAAACATGCATCAGAAGATGAAGTTATTGTCGAAGTAAGAAGATGAAGTAACTTGCGGACCAATAACTGTCAATACGCTGAAACGCAAGGTAGAAAAAGCATATAGAAGCTTGATAAAAAGAGGTAAATATACAACGTTTCGGGCGGCCATGGGAAGAAAATGGACGATGGCCCATGTGAAAAAATCAACACAGCTACCTCAAATACGAGCCTAGGATTGCAAATTGAAGAATTGATGAAGAATCTGTTTTTGTGTGCCGAATAAGGGAGTACCTTGGCCTGAAGACAAGGAGTCTATTTCGAGAGATGGGTGCAAGACAAAAAGGAAGTCAGATGAACAGCCCATGTGCATCAAACATATTTCTGCTAAGATTAGGAGGGCAAGGACATTTGCTGATGCCAAGTATTGAATAATCACTAAGCCAAAAGCCTATGCGAAATGGAGTGAGAAAGTTTCTAAAGGCCAGAAAGGGTAATGGCACCCTGTTTAATAAAATCAAATAGCAGTAATTGAGAGCCTGAAATGGACAAACTCGTGGTCTCCTGGAACGTGATGAAGAACTCAAAACAAAGGCTATTCATTAGAGCTTCGAGTTCAGATAGTGGTGTGCTCATACTCCCTCGTATGTCCCAGAACAGTGAGCAGAGTATGAGGTCCACTACAAACGATAGACCTTGGCTAAGGATCAGGTCGATGACATACAATGGACTAATTGGGAAAACAGAGAACAAGTTGACGCAGCTCAAACACCTAGGTTTCGTTCAATTCATGTGCTGCTAAAACGAGCTGAAAGTCCAAGGTTGGATAGGGTCGTCAACCAATCAAAAGGCCTGCCACACACTTTCTTATACAATGTTGCAGTTATTAACTTGCTGCCATATTCTCTGCTATAATCAATATGTGACGTAAGTAGAAGTAGCTCAGGATGTGTCCTACAGACAAGGGGCAGCCAATGAGATATTAACACTTAGATAATTTTATAAGTAGACATGTTCCCCATATCCAGTCCCTCCTGGCGTTACGTTTTTATGAAATGCCACGGAGGATGATGTCATAAGTGACGTATGTAAAAGTATATAAACTCTGTGCAAGCAAACTTAGGTGTGAATATATATCGAGCATCTACTTGATAGCTGTATTTCTCCCTGTTTACTCTCATTGAGCAGTATTTTACCATCTTGCTTTGGTCTGTCCGATTATTTGGTCTGTGACAATTACTGGTAATTCCATCTAGCACAAAGAAGATGCTTCAAGGTGCTAGAGCACACAATTATTATATTAATGATCTCAGCTATTCCTTTAATCATACAAATATTTCCTTAAAATGTCCACCATATTCCCTCTGTGAATTGGAGGCTCGGTCATTAATTTTGGTTCATCTAGCAATGTTGTTATTCGCTACAGATGCAGACCTTGTCCCTGACATCTCCCTGTATCCGAAACCCTACCACCATGTACCTTTTATTATTATTTGCCCCTCCCGTTCCTCATTAGACACTTGGGAGGAACGCTTTATTACTCAATACTCAATTACTCAATGGCACCGCTTGCCCACTGCATTGCTGCTCTCTGATCAACCTTTCAGTGCTATGAGGATGACACCCAACTTGTTTTCAGGCTCCCCTCTGCCACCTCTTCTCCCTCTCTCATCTCCGAATGTCTGTCTGCAATCCACTAGTGGTGCACCGCCAACGACCTCTGCCATAATGCCAGTAAAACAGAGATCCTCCTCATCAGGCTAAGAACCCCATCTTCGACTCCACGCTTTCCTTTTCTCCACACATCTCTGACTTCTCAAAAAAGTCTGAATACCAACAGCACCTCCTCAGAGGTATTCTTCCTTTCCTCTCCTTCCACCAGAAGTTCACTGTCTCCAGAGCTCTGGTTCTCTCTAGGCTGGACTATTGTAACAGCCTCTTTCTAAATCTGCCTGCAACCACTCTCTGCCCTCTGCAGCACATCCAGAATAGGACTGTGAGACTTATCCTTGGCCTCAAGTCCTGGGATTGTATCTCTCCAGCCCTGAAATCTCTTCATTGGCTCCCAGTGGCTGCAAGGATTAAATTTAAGACCCTTTGCATTTTCCACAAAGCTTTCTGGGGCCTGGGTCCACAATACCTTCAACTCTCCCTCCGTAAATACCTTCTTACTCAAGCTCTTCGCTCCTTCACCTCCAACTCCCTCAGGGTCAGTCACTTCTTCAAGGAACACGTTGGGGGTAGATCCCTTTCCTGAGCTGGGGCCTCCATGCCTCTCTGAAACTTGAGGAGAACCATCTTCGGATCCAGAATTAGCTCAAGACCTTCCTCTTTGCTTCTGCCTTCGCTCTTCCTCTCCCAAGCTAATCTGTCTGCTTTGGCACCAGGCACCTGGTTACCTCTAATTTCGGGCCCAGTAACCTGCCCTCCCAGCCACACACCGGCACTGCCTCCTGGCAACCCTTGCACTTGGATCTGTATCTGCTAGCCTGTAGTCCCCTTCCAGCACTTATCAGACACCCGTTGTCTACTCCTTATTCTCGCACCTACCACCTGCTGGCCGCACTACCTGTTGTTGTTCTATCACATGTTCAGCACTTTCCACTCCTACCCTCCCCCTCACACTTTCACTCTTCCCTCACCCCCGCACTTGCTCGTTCACAATGTCACTGGGCCTAGTAAGTTGTTGTTTTGTCCTCCCTTGTTTCCCCCTCCCTTACCTCGTCGCGCTCTGAAACACTTGTGTATGGGCACGGTACAAATAAAATATATCATATCAATATTGAACATGCAGTAGAGCAAATAATATTTCCACACAACTGTCAGATGCACAATCAGGAGCCAGTTCACCTTCAGCTACAAGATCTGGATTGTCGGCAAAGATTTTGTGTACTTCTACCCGTATAGTTCTCACTATGTGTCCAATTGGCATCCTCTCTACCACTGATGGAACCTTTGGCTGTTTAGAAGAAGCAGAAGCAGCGGCAATAGAGGGATGTTTGGATGAAGTTATTTGAGTAAGGGATTTAAAATGTGAAATAGATTATTTCAAACCAATGCATTTTCTAGGAAGGCCTACTGCGTTTGAACTCTCAAAAGTCTTTGATAGTCCATTCTGGGGTTCTAAATCTTCCCCATAACCCTCAACACATGCATGACTGGCTTTCAAGTCCTTAGTACCACCTGACATTTGTCCTTTGGGATATTCTGAGTTTTGTGAACTTCATGCAAATCTTGCAATAACATGCCAAGTTCATTAATACGGTTACTGGCCCCCCATTAATGGCTCCAAAATTAGCAGAGACTTCTTTGTATTTTTAACCAGGGAAAAGAGATAAATAGCCTTTCTCTTGGCATATTTGTGAAAACTATTTGTCTTACAACGAGTTAGATAAAATAAAGAAACACTGAGCCAACTATCCAGCCCATCTAAGGGGGTAATTCATAGAATCCAGCGCACAAGTGGCGCACGCGGCTGGCGCACAGTGTGCACGTGCGACAGTCTGCACCAGCTGCGTGCGCTAAAATCCATTTCCGCGCACAGCGTATTCATGGATTTTAACATCCAAAACCAGCCGTGGCGCAGTGTGGCGCATCGAGCCTGCAGCAGTGCCAGTTACACCCCCAAACCCTCCCCGTGCGCCATGCACAGCGCACAAATCCCGTACATGGCGCACAGGCCCCCAACCACGAAAACACCTGTAAAACTCCCCGCACAACCCTCCAAATACATGTACACCCCGGCGCGGAGAGTTTCACACGCAATTGGCCCTGTGCAAGCGGGGTATGTGTATTACTGGGGTTCGCGGGAAGTTTCACACGCGATTGGACCTGTGCGAGCAGGGTACGTGTATTACTGGGGTTCATGGGAAGTTTCACACGCGATTGGCCCTGTGCGAGCAGGGTACGTGTATAACTGGGGTTCGTGGGAAGTTTCACACGCGATTGGCCCTGTGCGAGCGGGGTACGTGTATAACTGGTGTTCGGGGGAAGTTTCACACGCGATTGGCCCTGTGCGAGCGGGGTACGTGTATTACTGGGGTTCGCAGGAAGTTTCAGACCCGATTGTCCCTGTGCGAGCGGGGTATGTGTATTACTGGGGTTTGCGGCAAGTGTCACACGTGATTGGCCCTGTGCGAGCGGGGTACGTGTATTTCTGGGGTGCGCGTGAAGTGTCACACGCAATTTTGCTGTCAGAGCGGGGTACGTGTATTTCTGGGGTGTGCGTGAAGTTTCACATGCGATTTTGCTGTCAGAGCGGGGTACGTGTATTTCGGGGGAGCGTGTGAAGTTTCACACGCGATTTTGCTGTCAGAGCGGGGTACGTGTATCCAGTGTGGTGCGCGGGGAGTCCTACACATGAATTGGCAGTGTGGGTCCTCCCAGGTGTCCCCTCTATCCCCTCCACGGCCCCTGCAGGCAGCCCACACCACAGTGGACAACCCTGCACCCCTGGTCATGTCCCGCAGACAGCCCATCCACCATGGGCATGCCCCCAGCCAAGCCACATGTCACGCTGCAATATGATCACCAACTCATGTCCCCCAGCACACCCACCCCCCAGCAGTGAGGGGCACCTGCCAGCAGGCCCCCATTCATTTCCCACTCATGTCCCCCAGCACCCCCAACCCCCAGCAGTGAGGGGCACCTGCCAGCAGGCCCCCACTCATGTCCCACTCGTGTCCCCCAGCACCCCCACCCCCCAGCAGTGAGGGGCACCTGCCAGCAGGCCCCCACTCATGTCCCACTCATGTCCCCCAGCACCCCCACCTCCCAGCAGTGAGGGGCACCTGCCAGCAGGCCCCCACTCCTGTCCCCCTGCACCCCCACCCCCAGCAGTGAGGGGCACCTGCCAGCAGGCCCCCACTCATGTCCCCCCTACATGAAATTAAGATGCACAATCATGGCCCACTTGTACACCAAAATACCACAGCACGCCACCCCATTCTTGAGACGCAATGATTTCCCAATCCACCCCACACTGACATGCCTATATCAAGACACAAACCAAAAGTCAACTATGTACATCAACACATGGTTGTCACACACACACACTGGTTGGCATTGATTGTGTAAACCCACATTTTCACATGCATTAACCCAATGAGCAAATCCCACACATGGAACTAAAATATGAAAATGTATTATGTCCAAATATAAAGCAATGAAATGAAAGCATAACAAAATATCAAACATGAAATGAAAGCATGTGCAAAAGATGAGTAAATGAAAAGTATAACCAATCCAAAGAAATCCGAAAGAAAAATAGTCCAAACTCTCCCTCGACGAACGCAAATCCAAAGGAAACGTAAAAAGAAAAATCCATTGTTCCATGGTGAAATCAAAAGAAAAAGTTCAAAATAATCCATTGTCCAACTATGTACAATCCATTGTCCAAAAGAAAAATCCATTCATCCATGTTCAAAATCAAATAAAAAGTTCAAATAAATCCATTGTCCAACTATGTACAATCCATTGTCAAGGGTCCATGAGCCCAACGAAAGAAATGAAACCTACCTAAGAAACTACCTGATAAAAAAACTATATACAAATGTGTGTGGCATAGTCCTTTTACCACAAATCAAAGGAAAAGTAAAAGGAAACCTAACTCGAAAAACTATTTACAATGGCAGCAGGCTAGTCCGACGACTCACTTCCCGTTTTTCCCAGACCAGGGCATCATCAAACTCCTGCTCGATGTCCCGGAGGCGGTCCTCTTCCATGGCCCCGAGGGTTCGCAGGGACGATGACATGTGGACCTCCAACTCCCTGTGAATTTCCTCAAGGCACTCGGCCCGCCTCAGAGCCCTGTCCCTTTGTGAGCCGCCCTGACCATTGTGAGCCGTGCCTCTTCCGCCCGCTGCTGCTCCGCATCTATGGCCTGGCCCAACCGTTGCCACACGGAAGACACTTCCAATCCTGGGTCCTCCTGCCCTCTGGCCGATGTCTGCCCCTCCGATGTTTAAGGCCCCGAGTCATCATGGCTCCCACCTTGTTGCTGCTGCTGCTGTGCCTGTGCCCTGGCTCTTGCTGCCTGCACGTCCTCCTCCGGCTGGGGTGCAGTTGCGAGGTGGCCACCCCTGCTGGACGTCTGACTCCCGACTGTGGCAGGGATGTGTCCTCCACCAGCCTGGCCGCAGGGTCAGAGGCAGCTCCAAAGGGTACCCAGGTGATACATGGGTGGGAAGATGGCATGGAGGACGACTGGCGCATAGGGGGTTCAGTTGAGGAGGAGGTTCGAACAAGGTCCAGCAAACGGAGGAATCCGGCCCTGGTGACCCGTCCCAGTAGGTCAACGCGGTCAACGAGGCATTCGAGATGACGTGCAGTGTCCTCACGAAAACACTGCAGGTCACCTCGCATGCCCCGTTGACGCAACGCCATCCCACTCAGGAGAAGCTCAACCCGGTCCCGGATAGCCACGTTCGCAGGGAGAGGAAGGCCAGTTGTTGTGCACTCATCCCCTCCCTGAAAACGGGTCTGGACGTAGGCATCCCTGCTGGTATGGGATGATGCAGTCACAGGATCGGGGACAGGATTACACACAGGCACCTCCGCGGCGGCCTGTGCTGCCTCCTGTCCCTGTCCCTGCACTGCACCACTAGCACCAGTGGAATCCCCACTTCCAGACCCCGTGTCTGTCCCACCCATAGCCTCATCCTCCACCAAACCCCCCACCAACCTGGATGACTCTGTGCCATCTTCCTCCGTCGGACCCTGTGGGGTCTCAGCTGCCCCTTTTGCTGCCGAGGAGTCCAACTCTGACCTCCGTCTCTTGGACCTACCCTCTGCAGCTGCGGCCTGGGACGCGGCACCGGACTCCTCACTCCCTGACGAGATGACAACCTGGGAGGGGAGCCGGGCCTTGCGGCTCCGGCTGGCGGTACGATCCCTGCCGCCTTGCTCCACAGCACCCTCTCCTCCCTCTTCATCAGTTGACGCTGTAGACATGGAGAGATAGGACACAGGCATCAGGGCACTGTACAATGGACTGATACACACATGACAGTTGCACATGAGTGGCAGTGTCAAACTTCAGACATGGCATCACAATCCCCAACACACATGTCATTTCAACTCACAAACAAGAGTAATTCCACAGCAATATCGCACCAGGCAGCACCATCCATACACATACAACAGCATGAGCAGCCGAAGGTGAGCCTGACATCACATGAAACACAGGGAGTGCACAAGACATGCACACACGCCACCACACTTACATGCATGTGTACATCTCCACCAACTGTCGCAGTGATGAGATCGCCATCCATGTCACATCTGGCATTCAGCCTTCTACATATCAGTGTCACATGCATCCATGTTGCATCACAGTTGCACACTTGTCAAACACACACACATGCACATGTACACAGTACAGATACATGCAGCTGGAACCAACATCCATGTGTGACACCACAACCATGCCAACGTACATACCCAGTAATTCAAACATGTGTGCTCCCACATCTGCATTTGGCCTGCATGCTTACCCACACATACACCATCCATGTGTCTCATACATGAGAGGACTCGCATGTGTCAGCCTCACGCCCCTGTACATACATATCCATACATGGCCCTACAAAAACACATGTGCAACCTGCACACTACTGGCACACCACGACACGCACAGCGTCCAATCAGTATGCATGTACACTTACCGCTCGACTCCAGACGGGTCTGCCTCTCAAGGACCTGGATGTGGAGTGCTGGGCATATGCGTTCCAGGACCCTCATTTGGTGGTCGGACAGGTGGCCCGTCGCCCCTTGGCATCTGCTGCCTTCAAGAGGCGCCGGGCCTTGTCGCGGGTCCTGGACCTGAAGTCCTTCTAGCGCTTCTTGACATGTTTGATGTCGCGGACTGCCACCCTCTCCTCGTTTATGGCAGTCACGATGTACATCCAGATCCTGGTCCGTCCTTCATAGTCGTTGCGAGAACTTCCAAAGAGGGCATCATACTGCCCCAGGACTTGCTCCACCAGGACACCAACTTCCCTGGCACTGAAGCTGGTGGCCCTCTGCCTCTCTGGCTGGGGGTTGCCAGTGGTGCCAGATGGTGGTGTGCCCGACATGGCAACCCCAGAGGCAGGTGTGGGTGGGCAACTGGGTCCTGGGGCTGGGCTGTGGAGCGATGGTATCCCAGTCGGGAGTCTTCAGTTCTAGCAGGGGTGGTCACAACAACTGCACCCCTGCAGATGGCTGATGTGCAGGCAGCAAATAGCAGGGCACGTGGGCAGCAGGCAGGCAGGCAGCAGCAGATGGCAGGTGGGAGCATGCTCAGGGCTCTGGGGGGCAGTAATTCGGCCTTCTGGGCAGGAGCGTGGTCTTCCGTGTGTTGTTGCGTGGCCAGCTTGATACGGAGTGAATTGGCACGTGAAAAAATTGCACGTCTGCGTGTAATTCGAGGAAAGGCCCTTAGTGCGTAAGCGCACCTGTGACGTTACGCGTGCGGGCGTTTCCCTCGTGACGTGGGCATAGTGGTTCAGGGTGCGTTAAAAAACTTCACGTCTGCGTGTGAATGCGTGTAATCCGAGGAAAGGGCCTACGCGTCTGTGACATGACGCACAAGGGCATTTCCCTCAACACGGGTGCATGTTCATCGTACTCGTGCAAAAACTGCACGTCCGAGTGTTCGCTCATGTAATGCGAGGAAAGGGCCTTAGCGTGTACACGCGTAAGTGACGTTGTACGTGTGGGCCTGTTTAAAAGGTACATGTAGGGCGCCATTTCCTTGTACGGGCTTTTCGTGGAGAGCAAGTGGGTGAATTCTGTACTTCTTGTCAGTTCACACGCGATTACTTCACAGCGTTTCAAGTTCGTACTCCCTGTTACCTCTAACAGCGTTCCATTTTTTTGTTGGGCCTGTTTCCTCAAACAGCGTTCACTTCTTCTTTTGTCCTGTCTCCTCTGACAGCGTACAATTCTTCTTTTGGCAGGGGGTGTTGCCAACGCGCACACGCGCATCTTTTTCAAGTTTTTTTTCCAGGCAGACGGTGAGTCACGCACGTATTTACCAACTGTGCTTGCCCCGTGTGTCGCGTACACCTTCAGAGGTCATTGTAGGCTGCGTGTATTACGTGTATGCTTAATTTTGTGTTTCTGGGTGCCACAGCCTAGTGCAGGTTAATTTTTTCACGCACATGGTCTACGAGGGGTTGCGTACATGTTATTTTTTGTTTTCGGGGTGCCTGTGCGTTGCGTGACCCGTCATCTTCCCCCAGGGGTCACAGACAGCCTTGCTAGAGCACTAGGGTACGAATTCCATCTAGTACCTTACCCCTTTCACCCCCAATTGCCCAGGATAATCATTTACTGCTACTCCCATACGCACAACAACATCAGTGCCATGGTTGGGAGGCAAAGGTGGCTGACCTCCAAAAGGTGGGCGTGGTGGGTGCGGTAGGGGACGTGGCCAGGATTTTCAGGGTGCCCCTAGACCCCCATGTGTGGAGCAGCAATCAGGGACACCCATTCCCCCCCATGGTTGTGGGAAACGTAGCTGACACCATCCCAGCTCAGCCCTTGTTGGACCAGCCCATTGTGGCACCTGAACCAGCACAGGATGACTCCCAGGCTGACTTCCAGGTCAGCAAGTCTACGCCACGTGTGGCGGTGCAAGTTGGTGTCACCAGGCCACGTGGATCTGGGGCAGTTATGTCATCTGCTGCCCTAAGTAGGCAGGGTGGGGAGGCTGCAGGGGCAGCTGCAGCTCGATCCACCCCAGCTCTGAGTCTCCCAGCCGGGACAGTGTCGGTCCTGGTCCATCAAACCGACGTTGCCCCTGCCAACATCACCCTGCAGCCAATGCCTGCACCAAGACCTATGGTCATTGTGCATTCGCACACTCCTAGTACCCAGTCCACCGGCGCTTCTGCCCCTACTGACCAGAGCGGCGTAAGCCACTCAGGATCCGCACCACCTTTAAAAAAGAGGAAGAAGGGTGCTCTGGCACTACAGGCTGAGACCCCAGACATGGCTACACACTCCGGCACGTCAAGGAAGCCTAGCTTTAATGACGCCGAACTTGATGCACTTGTGGCCTATGTGTCGGCACATAGCTGCGAAATGGTGGTGACTGCAGGGTGCAAGACCACACCTGGCCAACGTAAGGCACACTGGCAGACCATTGCGGACATCATTAGTGCCCTTGGATTTGTGAGGCGCAAAGCTGATGATTGCTACAAGCAGTGGAATGACCTGAAACGCAGAGCAAAGAACAAGCTGGCCTCAAATCATGCTTCTACTCTGGTGACTGGCGGTGTGTCTCCACAAGAGGACAACCAACTCACTGAACATGAGTCTGTTGCTGGAAACTTTGTCACCGAGGAACAGATCCAAGGTGTGGGAGACCTACCAGATTTCGAGGTATTGTCCGGTGAGTGCCCATGCATGTGTGTGTAATCCATGTGTATGTTGTGTGGGTGACGGGTTCTGATTGAGTACCAGGTGAGGGTGTGTGCACCTGAGTGGTATGGGTCACCCATGTGCTTCCTCCATAACATTCACTGGCCCTGGATTTGGGTATGACAGTATCCCTTCTGCCCACAGTAGCCATTTAGCGCCACATTACTGCAGTTGCCCTTGAACTGTCATCTTGCAACAACATTGTTCAGAATTTTTCAGTGTTCATTCAGGCTGATTGTTTCAATTCTCCCACTTTTGCAATGCATTTTTCAGCACTATTGTCACATATGTGACATGCTTCTGTCATTTATTACACCCCACATTGGCCCACATTTGTAACCTTGTTATGTGAATGATTAGACCATTCAGGCTGATTGAGTATTGGCTCACATTGATTTTTGGTGCCTGTTTGTAAGTGGTACGTGATAGTTGTTTCCTGTCAAGTTTAAGTGACCAACCATTGATGTGTACATCTACCTGCAATCACTGTATTCTTGTACACTGGATGTGTTGCAGTGAGTGGCACATGCATATTTTGACACACTATGCAGCATTTTTCATCTCATCATGTCCATCTCACATGGATGTCTGACAGTACTCATTCACTGACATTTGGCTGTACTTGTCAAATGTACCATGGCTATGCTACATGCCATCTGTGTGCTGGCATGTGTCATGTATGTGTATTGGACATGCCACTCACAGGCTAATGTGTGATCCCAGTGCTACCCAGAATGCAGCAAATGTGTTGCTTTTCCATCTTGGTGTCATCAGTTTCTGCTTTTTGCCTCCCCTTCCAACTCAGTGACAGTGCATGCATGCCAGGGTTATAGTCATGTGGAACATGTGTAAATCATGTACTGAATCTCTGGCTTGTCAGGCCTATGTGTGTGCTATGGTGCTAATGCCTGTGTCCATTTTTTGTCTTTCATGTTTTTGCAGGTGATGACACACTTGATGCTGTTGAGGTTGAGGAGATGGTGCAGACCCAGGAGGAATCTCAGGCACGACCGGGCACCATTGGGGGATGTGGTGTGGTGGTGGGTGTAAACCCAATCTTACTGCAGACCATACTGTCCAGGGGTCTCTCTGGGTGCACCTCCCCAGACCTCTATTCAGGTGCTGAATCAGATGATGAGACTTATGTGCCGTCGCAGGTGAGTGTTTCTGGCAGGGATTCTGTTCTGTCCAACCCACCTGCACCAGGGGTAGAACCCTCTATGGGGATGTCAGTGTTGGTAAGTCCGCCTTTGGCGGTTACTGATACACGGTCACACTCCACAACATCTGATCCTGTTCCTGGGCCAGCAGATCAGAGGGGGAATGCAGTCCTGTAGCCTCAGGCAGTGCCAGCACAGCAAGGTGCAGATCACCTTGCCCTGAACAGGTGTGGTGCCCGCCGACATGGTGGCCGTACGCCACCAGGCAATACTGTATGGGAAAACTCCATGTACGGTATGGCAACCCAACACGCAGCATCAGTTGAAATGATGGCTCAGGCAATGGCCACTTCCATTATCCCCCCTGAAAGGCAGATGGAGCAACAACAGCAGGCAACAGACTCCATTTGCCAATCACACAGGGAAGACATGTTGGCGTCCAACAGGGACCGACGGGCGGCACTGGAGACTCTGCGGGAAGCCATTTCTATAGAGTCACAGGGCAACAGGGAAGCCCTGAGGGTAGAGCTCCATAACCTCAGGGAGACTCTTGTTGAACTTGAGGCTTCCACAAATTTTAGGACATAACAGCAGCTGGAGCGGCTCACATGTTCGCTCTCAGGTGAGCTGAAGGCAACTCTGGAGGAGATCCGGGCATCACGGGAGGCCATGCACGCAGAAATGCAGGCAACCCATCAGGTGCTGCATGGGGATCTCCGTACCATCATCCTCCAGAACGAGACCTTCCACACCTGCATGCTTTCTGCCATGGAGGACCATACCAGGGCTTTGTGAGGGCTGCCTCCCATAGCACCACCACCTCCTGATGCAGCAGCAGAGGGCGATGAGAGCGACAGCAGCACTTCTCCCACAGTAGCGTAGCCGTGCAGGCCATGAGCCCATGGAGGTGTTTTTTTCGCAACATCCACACAGGTGGGTGTTGGTGTGCACCCTGTCCTCGGACCTCCTGGGTGGCCTCCCCCCCCAGCCCCCACATGGCCATTTTTGATTTTACTTTTTTTTTTTTTACAGTGTGTTGCCTTGTGTGGCTCCCGTGGGCATCCACTGTGTATTCCGGCTAAGGAACATGCAGGCTTGTCCTGTGTTTGGGTTAGATGCTTGGGTTCCTGACACACACACCCTCCTGCTTTGCATTTCCATGGGCTTGCAAAGTGTGTGACCAAGTGACAGTGACTTACACAGTGACATTGGGCTCCCATGAGCTGTGTGGGCAGTCTGTAGTCATAACTGTGTGGACATCCCTAGTGGGGTTTGTTTTTGTATTGAACACTGCATGGTGTATTGATATGTGCTTGTGCATCCATGTCTTCATTCTTATCCGCAGGTACCTTCTTCATGTCTTCACAAGGCCGTCTCCTTTGCAGATGCAGTTCATGTTGTATGCAATACACTGACACATTTGCCTGACAGCAACACTCTGGAGTTGGAAGGGGTCGATGTGCTGGCTTATTGAGGTTGTATGACTTACATTACTTTGAGTTTGTACTGTCATATTTTGGCAATGTTTCATGCTGTGTTGCTGTATTGTGTTGCTTTTAAGTATTTGGTCATGTGTGCTGTTTGTTATTGATTACTGGGAGCATATTGTCTGTGGCCTGTTTCCATTTGGGACAGTGCACTTTGTGACACTTGGGTCATGTGTTGTGCATTCCTTTGTTTGCCTTCACATTGCAGGACATGCCATGGTGTGTTGGGTGGCGGAGATGGGGAGGGGTTGGGTGACATGGCACTATTTTAATGTTGTATTTTGCAAGGGGGTAGTCATTCATGCAGCATGCAGCATAAATGTGTGTCTTTTTGTGACACAGCATTGGTTGTCTTTCGGTAGGTAGGGATGCACACAATGTAACACTTCCAGGTGACCAATCTCAGGCTGGTATGGTTGTGACAGTTGACTGTCCCTTATGTCATCATCATTGATTGTCAGCTGGTATGTGCCAGGGCTGTGTGCACTCCACAGGGGTGTGATTTTAGGTGAAGTAATTAGCCACCAGCTGCGTACGGGCTGCCTCACCACGTGCCCTTTCCCCTCCCATGCGCAGTGGCCGTGCTTGTGGTTGGTGATGTGGGGGCACCACCATGTCCACCGGCAGGCCCTGGTGTGTTGCAACGTTGTGCAGGACACATGCTGCCACTATGATCCTGCACACTACTGGGGGCGCGTATAGCAGCTGCCCACCAGAGCGGTCAAGGGAGCGAAAGTGTGACTTGAGCACTCCGAATGTGCGCTCCACTATGCCCCGGGTTGCAATATGGGCTGTGTTGTTGTGTTGTTACCTCGGGTGGTGTGGTGGGGTTCCGAATTGACGTCATCATGTGGGTGCTCAGAGGGTAGGCACTGTCCCCTGGGGAGGTGATGATGGGTATTATTAGTGGGGTTGTGACATTACTCAGTATCTGACATGCATGCATGTGCAGGGGCATTTGTACTCACCAAGCAGCCATGTATCGCCATGCCGCCCAGCTTCTAGGTCCTGGTTTAGGGTTGACATTCTGTAAATAAAACTGTCATGGGTGGACCCTGGATAGTTGGCATATACTGAGGTGATGATTCCCTTGGCATCACATACTACCTGCACGTTGATGGAATGCCAGTACTTGCGGTTTCTGTAGATGTGCTCAGTTGCCCTGGGAGGACGTAGAACCACATGGGTGCAGTCAATGGCACCTAGCACTTTGGGGAAGTGTGCCACCCTGTAAAAATCATGGACGACAGCCTGCCTTTCTGCAGGTGTTCTGGGCAGGTATATGTGCCTGCGGACTGATGGGCGTGCAGTCATGATGGCCAAGACCTGGTGCAGGCAGCGTGACTGCGTGGCCTGTGACACCCCCCCACTGTGGCACTTGTCCGCTGAAATGAACCAGTGGCCAAGAAGTGCAGTACATTGAGCACCTTTTCCAAGGGGCTTAGTGCTTGGGAGCACAGGGTGGGTGATGTGAGGTCATCCTCCCACTCACTCACCAGGTCGAGTATTATGTGAGGTGGAAACCTGTACCTCCCATACACCTGGTCATCAGGCATCCCAAAAAGGCTGGTTCTGGGTGTAAAAATTCTGGCCCTGACTATCCTCCTCCTCCTCCTGCGGTATCCCACGACCACTGCTGCAAGGAACGGTATATTCATCTTAGCGTCTGAGCTTGTTTGTTGTTTGCGCGCACTTTTATGCTGCGCGGGTCCACGTACGCCTGCTTCGTGCTGGCATACGTGTTTCCAGATTAGCGTGCCTTTTTTGGTGCACGCGTTAGCCCTGTTCGATTCCATGAATGCGTGTTGTAGGCGCGCATGTGGGCGTTCCGCGCATTTGCCTCCTGTACTTCCCCCGTGACGCCCACATTTTCACGCGTTGTTCCCCATTCCACATGTTACGCCCCGTGTTACGCCTACTTTTGTTGTGTGCGCTGCGCTATGTGCGCTTTTGCTGTGCGTGTTTTGCACGCTGTTTGAAGACGTGTGCGCCAGCGTGCGCCACGCTGGATTTTAGCGCACATCCATGGATTTACACGCGCACGGACTTCCATGAATCGCTGTGCGCAGGTTTTGCTGCGATTTTCAGAAACTTGCGCTGCGATTCGCACACTTTTCGCACGCTTGTGCAGAAATTTTCAGCGCACATTAATTCCATGAATCGGCCTGTAAATCTCCAGTCCTATTTTCCACCTTTCTGTATGACTATTTATATAGCTTCAAACTTAACAACAAACTGCAAAAGGGAAACAAGTTGAATTCTCACCCATCCAGGCCCCTCTGCTTTCCAAGCTAGGTGCACACTTTATATATCCCATACATACATTCCTACATACATTAATAAAGGGGGAAGAAGGATAGCTCAGAGGCAACGCGTTTGTCTTGGAAGCAAGATGAGGCAACACAGGTTCGAATCCCAATCCACTTAGTAAACCACTCGCTCGTATTAAGCGCGTTAAAAATTAACAATAACATTCTTTGGTACAGCAAGTGATGAAACAGCATTCTTCAAAATGGAACAAAATGTTAATTTAAACCAATCAAACCACGTCTCATGCTTGTCTGACAGTGACACAATCTAGGTTACATGCCAAAGCTGTCAACTGTTCGTGACTTTTTTCACTGACTTTCCCGTGGGCTCTGCTGTATTCAGATTTTAAGAGACCAGCTGTGGCAAACCAATCTCCATGCATGCAGTCCTCATGCCTGCATATTGATGTGGACTGGTGCTTATTACGGGATCACCACTGCTAACTGGCCATGCCCTTTGCCAGCAGCTTCATTGTGGGCCCAGCTGGGTCCACTTTTTCTGGGGCGAGTTATGGCAGACCAAACTCTACGAAGCAGTGGATCATCTGGCTGGCCCTACCTGCCTTGCATGCAGTGATATCCGAGTCGGAGCGTGATATCACCCTGAAGTCCCTTCATGTCTGACGTTCTAAAGATGTAAATTGGAGCTGAGTTGCATGGGTGGTGGGAGCTGCTGGGTCCCGATCCTTCTTACCAATTTACTAAGAACTTAACTTAATTAAATGACTTACATAAGGACTTACCTGTGGTCATGGTATATTTCATGGCAGTGGACTCTAGAAATTGGCGATGAGGATGTGTCTAAATTGAAAGGTGCAGAAAGAATTCAAAAACTGCAACCATGTTCATGTCCCAGGCTTCTGCTTCAATCCGAGGATACAAGCGTGTCCTCTCCAGGTATCTACACGTGTACAGACACGTGACATCTGCCACCAAGAATGGACACACATCCTGGGGGGTGGGGAGGGTTGGCAGTTTAAACATACACAAACCTGTGACCCTCAACACAAAGGAAATATACTTGTCCTCTACCGGGCATTGTATGCCTACAAAATGTGTTTCTCTTGCCACGAGAATCCACAGAGCTCCTCACTAGGGATCTACACACGCTCGTAGACACTTGCAGTGGAAGAGTCACACTGATTCTCACCAGGCATCTTTCACTCACACAGGAATGGGCCTTCACATAATCATTCCAGACTCTATAGTGGAGTCACTTAACCTTTAACATGGGTTTGTACCCACCCACTCTTTCCCAGGTACTTCTGTGGGTTTAATTGGATCCAATTCTTAGGGGTAGGCTATTTAAGACACATCACCACAGGCTGCTCATGCTGGAATGTTAAGGTGTATTCAAGCTTCTAATAGGCTTACGGCTACCAACTGCCCTCCCCTTTCCTGAGGGCTTTGCCAAATGCTCGGATGGATCCAAAAGGGGAGGGCAACGGCAGACCAGTGTCCATGAGGCCGCAGAGTTGGTATGTTAATGTGGACAGGAGATTCTAACAGGCTTACTGCTGCCAACTGTCTGTGCCTTTCCCTACAGGCTTCAAACATATTTCTATATAGACACTGACTGCTTGTAAACATAGGCTGAGGTTGGTTGGGAAGAGGGGTTGTTTTTTTTTGTCTGACCTTAGCATGATGTGTTTGTCATTGACTTAGAAAGTTGGGCTAAAGGATAGGATTAAATGAAAACTTCCAGAAGAAGGAAGGAGAGGTTGAACAGAGGTTAAAAACATAGGGGAAGAAAGCTGAATGATAAAGAACACTGCAAGGTGTGGGGGCAACCGATCTGGTGTAGGGTGAAACAAATGGCTTCATTTCTGTTAGTCATCCTGGAGGAGACCTAACTGAGGGGAGATCGCTCTATCCCAGTAATAGTGTTCATGGTGTTGTGGCTATGGTTTTAGTGTAGTAGAGTCCAAAGGGATGTCAGTGCAGATACCACTGTTGTTGGTCGCATGAACGGATCCTCTAACGGGTGAGTTGAGTACTGATTCTATTTCTCTGCCAGATTGGAAGCTGGCTTACAAGTCAACAACAATGACATCAGCTGGGATGTGGGATCTCAGATACCTGGTTCCATCTGTTTCCATCAGTTTGGAAGTGGGGGGGGGAGAAAAACCTAATTTTGCAGCTGTGAGTATCATAATGTTCATGGCTTTCTTTCTTCTGCCAGGGTACGACAGTGACAGGTTGAGTCTTTTGGAAATGAAGACCACTGAAGTGTTGATAATGTTGCATAGGCAGAGCTGGAGCAAAGGTGGGAATCAATGGCCTTCAGGATATGTGCTGGGCAAGTATTCAGGGATTACCACGAGCCACTATGCTGTCTGAAAAATGTTTACTGAATTGCATTTAGAGCAAAGACGGTAGCATGGTGAGAGATGAAGGGTGTAGAACCATTGGAGCTAAATGGTAAAGAGGCTGTTGGTTGAGGGGGGACATACACATTCTTTAAATCACGTTTTTGAAGAATTGTCTTCTATGTGCTTGAGTCTAAACTAAATAAAATCTCTTTACCGTGGAGGACAATGTCATGTCCTGAGTGATATCCTGGGCTCCTTTCCAGTTAGCTTAGAGGGACAAGGGGTGGGACCAATGTTAATAGTTTGGCCATGATGTCTCCTGTTCGTACTTCCTCCAATTCTGTTGTTTTCTTGGTTCATCATAACAAAGGTTCATTGGGATTAGGGGCAATCATCGGTATGCTCCCCAACATGGTTTCAATGTGGTAGTACACTCTGCTGTTGTGCTGTTGTGGAAAGCATTAATATGACAGTGGCAGCCCCAATGTGTTACATTTCAGAATATTCCCCCTAGCTTTCACATCAGCCAGGATCCCTCCAGTTGCTTCATCAGCAAGTAATTTCTTTAGAGAGATGTGCACTGCTTTGAATCTCCCATCACCAACCTGTACGTAAGGATAAGTGAAATTCCACCTGACAGTAGTGATGAAGCTGATGGCCGGAGATCAGCCATCCATTTTCACGGTGTGACAATACCGGTGCCAACTACTGGTCTAAGTTGCTGCAACCAGTTTGGCTAATCATGAGGGTATATTGTTCTCTGTATTACCTTATTGACTGAAATGTGTGGAATTTCTGACAATCCGGTGGCAGAACTCTGGCATGCCTATCCCCGCCAACCCAGTGACCACCTGCCAGCTGAAGAAAGGCCTAGTAATGAGTCATTACTGACCCATGGGCCAAATGCCTATAGCCTCCGTCTGCCTTCCTTGCTAGTTTTTCCCTTCTTCTTTAAGCCACTACTTCCTACACACACTCTAGTCTGAATTTCCGTTTTGTTTGAATAGACAAAGTATTTATACATTGAAAACTTCCAACATTCAGGTTGTTGATACACTTTTATCTATCCCTTCTCCAACATATATCCAACAACAATCATAGATAAAACATAAAAAATACACAAATAAAAGAATTCACTCCACAGTATAGTGCACTCGCAAAATCAACACAAATAATAGGCTGTAGTGTCCAGTAGGTGCGTATATTTGACACAGATAATACAATTGTTGCTATTTATATATTTTTTGCAATGGAAGGACCCTGTAAAAAGTACTGTACAGAACATCCGTACATTGGAAGCTTGAAAACACACCTCTGAAAGATGGCAAACAAGGGTGATTAATTTTATATGACTAGGAAACCGATCCCAATTATGCCTGCTCTCTTTGCTAAGCAACCAGTCCACCGCTGCCTCCCTCATGAAAGTTTAACAAATAGTGTCATTCATTTGCTAACAACCCTTACTAAGGTGGCTGTCAGATTTCCTTTTTGTTGTAAGATGCAACAAAAAGCAATCATGACTCTTCTGTCAGTACCTACTCGTTAGCAGTGCACTGATGAAAGCCATTGTACCGAATGAAGGCAGGCGTTGCCTTGTCAGAAACATCTAGAACAGGATTGTAACAGTAGGTGCATTTAGGATGTGCGCATAACCAAGCACTAATGAAACACATTTGACTTCCAGCCAATTGGAGCTGCATGTTCAAAATATATAACGGATAAAAAAAGACTGCAACGTTTATTACAATTGAGATGGTCCATTTTATCTGCACTTGCAATTCTGCTCAGTCTTGTCGGCTACTACATCGCCCCAAGCATAATTCCATATTAATCATACATATGCTAATGCCCTTTATTCTGAAGCTTGTTTTTTAGATAACAGAGCATATTGTGTTTTGTATAATATGCACTCCCTCAAGAAATTATATTTTAGCCACTTTCCTGACACTCTAGCATCCAGGGTATGTGGGTGTGTTTTTCATGCATCACGAAATGTATGTTTGTGACCAATACCAAACCCCTGCAAAACAAATAGAAAGGGTTTTAAAGTTATTGTTGTTTAGTGTAGGTTGCAGAGTGTAAGAAGTGTTCCCAGAAGCTGTGGATGCAGGGATGTCTTTTTCTAAAATGTATTCATAGCTATTTGGTGATTACCTACAACTCACAATATAGTGACAGATTACACTTCATACGTACCATTACGAATGTTTTAGTCCTGAGGAAGGTCTGGTTGAGCAATGATTGGCAAATAAACTGAAACCTAAATTGGCAGATTATTAAAGAGACTGTTCATTATAACTGAGGCCTTAGAATGGCATGACTGGAATTGTGGGAATATAGTTACCACATTCAATGAATGAGAATCTTAAAAGGACCTAAGTGTTTTGGCCACCTGTGTCGAATTGTTAGCACAAATGATCAAATCAAGCACAAATTGTGTCTGAGTCTCTAAGATGTGTGAATCTTTCACCTTTGTGCTACTCTTTGGTTCGTTTTTCTAAACTCTGAAGTGTTAACTTAATTTAAAAAAAATCAATTTGTTGACAGTTTTACAAACTGTTCAAATACAAAATTCTAGCAAATCAATGCTTTAAAAAAACTCAATATGTTCAGGGACTGATCGATATCGATATATGTAAGATGGAAACAGTGTGGTTTAGTGCCTATCTGAGGAACGCAAATTAGCTGCACCAAGTCACACTTCTGACAAGGAATCTCAAGCAGGACTTCAGTTAAGAAGGTATAAACTGTCTACATGTTCATCTTCAGGGAATCCATTGCATAGTGACCCTAATTTTAAAAGCCTCTCACCTTGAATTGCTTCCGGTGCTTAGTTGCATTCTGAGAAAATCCTAGGGTAGACACTCTGCATGGGACATGAATGAAGGGCATGACCCACTTTGCAATGTTCAGTCCAAGCAATCTGTGTGTTTTAATGGTGTTGTACAGTATATTCTGCACTTCAGCACAATTCCTTATGAATTTTGCATCAGTAATTTCTGTCCTGAAGAAGTCTGTTGACAGGCATGTGTGAGCGTGTGCCAGCCCTAACAACGGCCAACAAATAAACCTCATTTTCACCATCCTGTGCTTTTCAGAGAGCTGAGGTGTAAAGCAAATGTCTGCGTCTGCAAATGGCAGCATTGCTAACTAATATTTGGCATGTTATATATATGAGGGTTTATTGTCATGTTGACTAACTTTGTGATTGTGCTCTAAGTGATATATGATTTGATATCTCATTTGATCCGACACGCCTGTACACAAGTGTTTCTAGGCGTGACAAGACAAGGGTGGAAAGACAGAGGGAGGACAAGACAAACTTTCTTAGTAGGCCTTGTGTCATTCAGATTGTGCAAGTGTGACAACGCAAGGTGCAGGGGGAAGGGAGAAGGGGAAAGTGCCAGGGAGAAGGAAAGGGGAAATGCAATCAGAGCAGCATTGCTCTGGTTAAGTGCAAGGAGGCTGGGGGCTGTAGAGATTACAGTTACAGCCCCTCAGTGCGCGGTAGACCCGGAGGCAGTGCATGAGACCGATTATGGAGGAGCCTGATACCCAGTGAGACTGAGGTGCGAAGCAACCAGTCGGCGGAGCAGACAGGTAGGTCAGCAGGGGAGAGAGAGGTAGAAAGCAGAGGAGAAAAGGAAGGTCTTGAGCTGCTTCCAGAACTTCAGGTGGTCCAGTTCAAGTTTGTGGGGGGCAGGGAGGCCATTCCAGAGGGAGGCACCTGCAGAGGAGAGCGATTTACCCCCCACTCTCTGCCTGGAGAAGCGTCTGACCCTCAGAGTTGGAGGTAGCTGAGCCAAGGGCTCGAGAAGGAAGGTGTTTTGGAAGCGAGAGTTGGATGTAGTGCAGGCCCCAACCCCAGAAAGCAAAATCCTTTTGGACAATGCAAAGGGTCTTCAGCTTGATCCTTGCAGCCACCGGTAGCCAGTGGAGAGATTTCAGGGCAGGAGAGATTCGGTACCTGGGCTTGAAGTCAAGGATACATTTTGCAGTCCTGTTCTGGATTAGTTGCAAAGGGCGGAGAATAGAGGAAGGCAGATTGAGAAAAAGGCTGTTTCACTAGTCCAGCCTAGAGAGGACCAGGGCTCTGGAGACAGTGAGCTTCTGTGGGAAAGTGAGAAAAGGACGAATACCTCTGAGGAGGAGAGTTTGTAGTGGGCCTTCTTGGCAAGGTTTATGATGTGAGGAGAGAAGGAGAGGGCAGAGTCGAAGAGGACACCGAGGATTTCTGCCTCACAGGAAGGCAAAGGAAGAGGGCCCAAGGAGGGCAGCTAGAATGTGAGAGGGACAGAATGAGCAGAGATCCCAATGAAAAGGATCTGCATTTTACAGGAATTAAGGCAGAGATTGTTGGAGGCGTACCAATCCTGAATTACGGATAGACAGTCAGGAGTAAGCGAGAGAGGGAAGGAGGGTGAGGGGAGCCTAAAAGAGAGCTGAGTGTCATCCACGTAACACAGACAGTTAGAGGAGAAGGTTTAAGTTACTAACTGTAACTATTGTTCTCCAGCATGGGTCTGGCATGGATTCACAAGCTCATGAATATTCCCCGTTGTCAGGCTGGGTATCCTTGGTAAAAGAAAACACTGTTCACTTTCACTTTAAACGGTATTTCTTCTCTAAACCAATCACTGTCCTCAGGGTCATACTTGCCTCAACCAATGAAAGTCCTTTCCCTAAGCGTTACCCCTGGGGGCCCACTTCAGATTTGGTAAGCATGTAAATCAGCAGTATGAACCAGGAAGAGCTAGAGAGGAGATGGAGGGAGGGTTCGCATGTGAATCCATGCCAGACCCATGCTGGACAACAATAGTTACAGGTAAGTAACTTAAATCTTCTCCAGCATGGGGTCTAGCATGGATTGACATGCTCATGAAGAACGATAACACAGCAGTACATATAGACAACCAGAGGAGGTGGCAAGGCACAACAGAAGCAATAACACTCACCTCTGAAAAAGACTTACCTCAACTGAACAGGTTGCGTAGCACCGCTTGGCTGACTACGGACTCTTCCCTGGAATCCCTATCGATGTGGTAGAACCATGTGAAGGTGTGCGTGGACCTCCATGTAGCAGCTCTGCAGATGTCGATCAGGGGCACAGCAGAGAGAAACGCTATTGTTGCTGCAATGGCTCTGGTGGAATGGGCTCTCGGCCGGCCTGGTAGAGGTCTGTTAGCCAGCCAATCACAGTGCATGATGCAGCCAGAGAGCCACCTGGAGATGGAAGCCTTCGACAAGGCCTTTCCGTGATTCACATGACCAAAATTGACAAACAGCTGGCAGTCTTCCGAACGCCTGGTCTGTTTTCCAAAGCCAAGTTCACAGCCTGTTCTTTGGAGTAAAACCACCGTGGTTGAGGGCACAATTATTTCTCACAGAGAAATAGACTGCTGTAGGTTTTAACACCCACAGTAGCAAGGCTGTGTAGGAGGACAGGAAAGGATAGAGTTAAATTCTGGATGTCCCTTCCTTATGACCTCTTCTAGCCCCATGTAGCGCTGTTGGGCCGTCTACAAAAAAGGGAAAAGAATAAGAAGAGACACTATCTGCTTCTAGGTGTTATGCAACATTCAGCCTTGCATAAATGTGCCCTGCAACCACTCTCTTCCCCTATGTGTTTGCATGGGAAGAGACAAGTACCAGAAATAAAAACAGTGCTTTAATGATGAGGTGTACTTCCATCCACTGGGTTGTATTCAAGTTTATTTGCCCAGGGATTGTTTGTCAGACCCCATCCACTGTAATTTTAAAAGGAATATCACAAAGTCAGGTTGCGAGCACTCTGAGTTTCTGTTTAGACCAACAACATCAAAAGACAAGAGTTACAACACACTCTACTTTGCCTTCTTCTAGATCTTAGCAGGTGGAGGATGGTAAAAAATTGCTCATGTATAGAGAGTGAATTTGGTATCTATCATTCGTAGCAATTACTGTCTACCGGTTTCAGCTGCTCATGTTTATTATGGTCGCTTTTTTCAGGACAGTCCTTTTTTATGTATTAACAACACAAGGGTAAAGGAGCTAAGTTCTATACCACCGTGTTAAGTTTCTGGTCGGGAAAGTGGGTAATCAATACTTTACCATCTCCTCGGTGCGGCAGGGCTGAAACAGACAAGTGACCTGTGTAAAAACACAAAACAAAAAATACCCAAGTCACCATTGGTTGTTCACTGCCAGTAGATTGCTTTAAAATTAGCAGTATTCCTAGTGCTAATCCTGTTCTTAAAAACACTACGCTGAGCGTGGTGTGATTTACCTCTTCACATAGTTGTTACTCAAATGTTGGACATATTACGGGTATTTCAAACGGAACATCAAGCACAAGAAGAGCTTGCCTATGTATTTTATAACATATCAAATGACACTGATCAATGTCTCATGGTTGTCCTACCATGATGTACTTCATACTGTTTCCCGGGTCACATTGCAAACACTAACCTGAGTCTAGGTACTTCCTTTGGCTAGTTGTCTCCTCAGGTTACAGACACCTGGTGTCTCCATGGTTCGAGTGTGGTTTCCTGCTCCTAAACCAAAGCAAACAGAACATTCGCTGTTTTAGATTGACTATTTGCTATTGGGCGTGTCGTCTTGTTCGCACTCAAAAGCACACTGACAACTAAAGATGTCCATCTGTGCTAGGAAGGCGTCCTAGGCGAAACAGCGCTCTGTTTTGAAAAAACGGCATTCTCAAAAGGCTTACCATGCTGCAGTCAATGCACCGCTCCGTAACTGCTCTCCCTGCACCGTGTACTCGAGTCGGTATGCGAGAGGAACAATAGTAAGCCTGTCTGCGGTCACGTGCCGTGTGTCTGACGCGTCACATGTGCAATGAAGCTACGCAAGCATACAGCAAAATCTGCCCGGAAGTCAGGCATGCCTCAAGAAAAGAGGTGAGAAAGCGGGCGGCGGCTGCCGCCATATGTCGTTTGTACTATCACTATGACAACGCGGCCCTGAAACGAATGGAATCGGGTATTTTCGGACAAATTGGTGCAGAGTGTGATTTAACATATACTGCTTCGTTATTCTCTAGAACTGTCTCAATCCGGCCTCACTGGCCAGAGAGACGGAGGGGCTGCTTGGATCCCATGTCTGAGCGCTGTTGCTACGGAAGGCTGATGTAGGGAATACGCTGTATAGTAGAGCCTCCATCTGTGTACAAAGGCTGGACATTGAAGCTTGTAGGAGTACATCTTGCAGGCATCTAGAGATTAAATGGCGATCACACAAACACAGGTGCTCAACTGTTCATTGCTAGTGTTTGCCATACAATGCTCTCATTGAGTCCCACCTTATCTAATTTAAGACGAAATATCAATTTCTGCTCTCTTTTAAGGAGCAGATTGGCCACATCTCCGCCTCTTCTTGGGCAAGTAACCTTCTCTATGATGGTCCATATGATTTTGTTGGCCTTATGTGTATGTGATTTAAAATGCTCGACTAGAGGGGCATTTTCCCTTTCGGTTCGTATACATGACATATGCTCTTGTATGCGCTTTTTGAAAGGTCTTGTAGTCATCCCTATGTATTTTTTGTTACACAGGCAGGTGATCATATAGATCACATTAGAGGTGTTACAATTGGTTAGAGATTGTTGTCGCCACGGGGTGGGTAAGCCCAGTTCTAATGTTTGGGATTTTTTAGTTAGGGCACAGACGTTGCATTGTCCACATGGTGTGTGTCCACAGGGTGGTGTAGTTCCCCAGAGTGTGGTCTGTCTCATAGATTTCTGGGATGGCATATATGAATGAATGAGAGTGTCTCGTATATTCTTTCTCCTTTTGATGGCAAACCGTGGTATAGGAAGGGTTACAGGCCCCATGTTCACTAATGGCCAGAGTTTTATAATTTCTCTCTTGGTTTGATTTACTAAACAATGCTGTGATCGTTTTTCCCGCTATCGGGCGTGTTTTTTGCTGAAGAGTGATTGCCCGCGGGATATTTCTCGCCTTTTTGCAGGCTGTTTTGATTGGTTTTTTTAGGGTATCCCCTATCCACCAGTTTGTCTGCCAAGATCTTGGCTTGAATGTCGTATTCTTGTTCAGTCGAACAATTACGCCTATAGCGCAAAAAACTGTCCGAATGGCAAATTTTCCCGTAAGCTCCGTGGATGGAAGCTTCTGTAGTCCAGTAAGGCATTTCGGTCTGTTGGAAAATACAGTTTTATCTGAAAGATACCATAAGTGTTCTAAATATGCTCCATGAAGTCACCTTTGATCCAACCACACAACTTTTGGTGACATAAGACATCGAGGCACTCTATACAAACATACCACAGACAGCAACACTGGAAATAGTAGAGAAAGTGCTACGAGAATTGGAGACCCCGCCGGCTTTGCCAATAGACTTTATCATGCAACTGGCTGAATTGGCTTTAACAGAGAATTTCTTTTTACACAATGAAATCTTCTATCAACAGTGTTCAGGGACTGCAATGGGTGCCACATTTGCCCCATCCCTGGCCAATCTCTACCTGGCAGAATTCAAAGAACAATACATCTATACAGCAACAAATCCCTTTTGATCACAGATATCCCTATGGACGAGATACATAGATGATATCTTGGCAATATATACAGACTTGTCAAAAAGCGCATACAAGAGCATATGTCATGTATATGAACCGAAAGGGAAAATGCCCCTCTAGTCGAGCATTTTAAAGCACAAAGACATAAGGCTAACGAAATCATATGGACCATCATAGAGAAGGTTAATTGCCCAAGAAGAGGCAGAGATATGGCCAATCTGCTCCTTAAAACAGAGCAGAAATGGATATTTCATCTTAAATTAGATAAGGTGGGACTCAATGAGAGCATTGTATGGCAAACACTAGCAATGAACAGTTGAGCACCTGTGTTTTTGAACGCCATTTAAGCTCTAGATGCCTGCAAGATATACTCTTACAAGCTTCAATGTACAGCCTTTGTGCACAGATGGAGGCTCTACTATACACGGTATTCCCTACATCAGCCTTCCATAGCAACAGTGCTCAGACATGGGATCCAAGCAGCCCCTCCGTCTCTCTGGCCAGTGAGGACAGTTCTAGAGAATAACGAAGCAGTATATGTTAAATCACACTCGGCACCAATTTGTCCAAAAATACCCGATTCTATTCATTTCAGGGCCGCGTTGTCATAGTGATAGTACAAACAACATATGGCGGCCGCCGCCGCCGCTTTCTCACCTCTTATCTTGAGGCATGCCTGACTTCATGGCAGATTTTGGCATACAAGCGCGTCGCTTCATTGCACACGTGACGCGTCAGACACACGGCACGTGACCGCAGACGGGCTTACTATTGTTCCTCTCGCACACCGACTCCAGTACACGGTGCAGGGAGAGCAGTTACGGAGCGGTGTATTGACTGCAGCACGGTAAGCCTTTTAAGAATGCCGTTTTTTCAAAACAGAGAGCTGTTTCGCCTAGGATGCCTCCCTAGCACAGATGGACGTCTTTAGTCCTCAGTGTGCTTTTGAGTGCGAACAAGACGACACGCCCAATAGCAAATGGTCAATCTAAAACAGCAAATGTTCTGTTTGCTTTGGTCTAGGAGCAGGACACCACACTCGAACCACGGAGACACCAGGTGTCTGTAACCTGAGAAGACAACTAGCCAAAGGAAGTACCTAGACGCACGTTAGTGTTTGCAATGTGACCCGGGAAACAGTATGAAGTACATCATAGTAGGACAACCATGAGACATTGGTCAGTGTCATTTGATATGTTATAAAATACATAGGCAAGCTCTTCTTGTGCTTGGTGTTCCGTTTGAAATACCCGTAATATGTCCAACATTTGAGTAACAACTATGTGAAGAGGCAAATCACACCACGCTCAGGGTAGTGTTTTTAAGAACAGGATTAGCACTAGGAATACTGCTAATTTAAAAGCCATCTACTGGCAGTGAACAACCAATGGTGACTTGGGTATTTTCTTTGTTGTGTTTTTAAACAGGTCACTTGTCTGTTTCAGCCCTGCTGCACCGAGGAGGTGGTAAAGTATTGATTACCCACTTTCCCGACCAGAAACTTAACACAGTGGTATAGAACTTAGCTCCTTTACCCTTGTGTTGTTAATACATAAAAAAGACTGTCCTGAAGAAAGCGACCATAATAAACACGAGCCGCTGAAACCGGTAGACAGTAATTGCTACGAATGATAGATACCAAATTCACTCTCTATACATGAGCAATTTTTTACCATCCTCCACCTGCTACGGTAATAGGAAGATCTAGAAGAAGGCAAAGTGGAGTGTGTTGTAACTCTTGTCTTTTGATGTTGTGGGTCTAAACACAAACTCAGAGTGCTCGCAACCTGACTTTTTGATATTCCTTTTAAAATTACAGTGGATGGGGTCTGACAAACAATCCCTGGGCAAATAAACTTGGATACAACACAGTGGATGGAAGTACACCTCATCATTAAAGCACTGTTTTTATTTCTGGTACTTGTCTCTTCCCTTGCAAACACATAGGGGAAGAGAGTGGTTGCAGGGCACATTTATGCAAGGCTAAATGTTGCATAACACCTAGAAGCAGATAGTGTCTCTTCTTATTCTTTCCCCTTTTTTGTAGGTGGCCCAGCAGCGCTATGTACGGCTAGAAGAGGTCATAAGGAAGGGCCATCCAGAACTTAACTCTATCCTTTCCTGTCCTCCTACAAAGCCTTGCTACTGTGGGTGTTAAAACCTACAGCAGTCTCTTTCTCTTTGAGAAATAATTGTGCCCTCAACCACAGTGGTTTTACTCCAAAGAACAGGCCGTGAACCTGGCTTTGGAAAACAGACTAGGCTTTGGTTATTTTCAGTTAAACTTGAATACATCTGGCAATTGTCCAGAAATTTTCGTGTTACACAATTGATTAAGTAAGGGCATTCCCTGTGAACTCAATCATCTGCCCCCTATATTTTGATAAAAGTCTTCCGAACGCTTTTTGTGCGTGCAATGTAAAACTTCAAGGCACAAGCAACGTCCAGTGAATGCAATGCCCTCACCGCCGTAGGCGACGGATTCGCGAAGAAGACAAGTCACACCAAAGGCTCGTTGTGGTGGAACTCTGATGGCACCATCGGTATAAAGGTGGGGTGTGTACGCAATACCACCCTTGAAGCATGGAAGGACAGGTACAACTGTTTGCATGACAGTGCCTGGATCTCCCAGACACGCCTGGCTGAGGTGATCGTCACAAGGAACACCGTCTTCCACGAGAGGAGCTTGAGTGGGCCCTGATGCATCAGCTCAAAAGGTGATACCCATAAGTCTAGTCAAAACCACATTCAGTTCCCAAGCCGGGGCAGGAGCCTTAACCAGCAGAAAAGTCCTGAAAAGCCCCTTGAGAAACTCTTTGATGAGTCTGTGAGAACACAAAAAATGCTTACCTGAAGCCCTGGCGGAGCGGGATATAGCAGCCAGGTGTACCTTGATAGAGGCATGTGCCAGTCCAGCCTTGGTCAAGGAAAGCAGGTATGGTACGAGCTGCATGGCTGTGACATGCAGAGGGGTGATCTTCTGAGCCTGCCACCACCCGGAAAAACACTTCCACTTATGGGCATAGCAAGTCAATGTTGAAGAGGGCCTGGCTTTGGCCAGGATGACCTTATACTCTGCTGGTAAAGAATAATGTCAAAACTCTAGGGCCGCCACTGGGTCGTGGTGCAGAAACACGCCTCCGTCTCTGGACAGAAGGTCCGGCAGTCGTGGCATCTAGATGGATGGAGCTGCCGACAGACTTAGCAGGTTTGGGTACCAGAGTTGTTGCGGCCACACTGGAGCAACAAGTATCATCTTGCAGTAACACTGTCTGAGTGTGCTCATCAATCATAGCAGGAGTGGAAACGGAGGAAAAGCGTATAGGAACAGTCCCTCCCAAGGGAACGATAATGCATCCCCCATGCTCTTCGGCTGAGGGAACCTGCTGGTGACCTTTTGACCCTTGGAATTCGCTGCCGTCACAAAGATCAATCTGGGGTTCACCCCATTCGTGGAATAGATGAACCACCTGGTCCTTGCGAAGCTCCTACTCGTGGCGAGAATGTAGTTCCCTGCTGAGCGAGTCTGCAATGGTGTTCTTGATGCCCACCAGGTGAAAGAGGACGAGAATCATGCCATGACGAATGGCCCAGTGCCACAGATCCCAGGCCTCTCTATAGAGGGCCAGAGGATGTGTCCCGACCCTGCTTCCCAATGTAGAACATGGTGGTGGTGTTGTCCATGAAGATCCTCGCCACCTTGCCCCCCATCAACAGCAGGAAAGACTTGAGGGTCAAGAAGACAGCCCAAAGCCCAAGGACATTGATATGAAGCATAATTTCTTCTGGTAGCCAGAGGGCTCTGGCATGCAATTGTTCGGTATGCGTCCCCAACCTTCCAGGGAAGCATATGTGGTCACTGTCTCCTGATAAGGAGGGACATGGAATGGGGCCCCTTGCGTGAGATAAGAGTGTACACCCCACCACTGTATTGCTCGTCGGAAGTGCTCATTGAGAGAGATTTTGTCTGTCCAGGCTCCCAAAAACTGCATTACTTATAAGGAGAGGAAACCCGGTATACTACTGGCTAAAGGAAGTTCGCAGTGTATACTCTTTCTATATCCGGGAGGATAATAATCAATATATAAGAAGACAAAACTATAGTGCAGATGCTAGAGATACAGAACATAAATACTCAAAGTAATTCAAAAGGGGGACCAGTCAGGATAAAAAGTGCATATCAAATTTTAATAATGAAGCATAATGATTAAAACATAAAAGGGGTCTACAGTACAACACTTAACATCCAATATGTAAAACAACAACAAGGAATACGTAGCAAGCTTGAGTAGCAAGTTAAAACAGTGTCACAGAAAAAACAAACACGACATACTTGTAAGGGAAGGCTGCCGATAAGGGGTGGTGTACTCTTTGGATGACCTTCCATGGTTTCCCCTTGAGGAATGAAAGGAAGACAACCGACTTTGCTGCAGGGTACCCAGTGAACGTGCCATCTCTGTGTCTGTCTTGATGGGTTGAAGAGGCTCATCGACTGCCTTACCAAACGGGTTCTCAACATCGGATGGCATGTCCAACACCTTCGACTGAACGTCCAACCTGAAGTTGGTGATCCCTGCTGATGAAGAGACACTTTTCTCCCCATCTGACAGAATCCGGTGTCAGCAATGTCCACTGCCACTGTGATGGCATTGGTCCGAGCCCACTTCCCCCTCCTGGAACAGCTCCAGAGCTTCCCAGCTTGTACCAGAGTTCCCGGTCGTAGCGTGACAAAATGGCCAGCGCATTCGCAATTTAATGGTGCTGACTGCCGTATAAATAATTCTCTTCCCCAAAGCATCCAGTTTTTTTCTCTCCTGATCTGGGGGTACCACGGACGAGGATGATGGATTTGCAGAGCCTTCCAGGGCCACAGCTGAGACCACAGAGTCAGGTGAAGGCTGGGACCTCAGGCACTTCGGGGTCGAGTCTGGGAGGGGCTGTTTGGGCGATGCTTGAGTTCTTCAAGACTGCTAAGTCTTCCGTCCAGATATTGTCCAGCGAAGGAACGGACATGATGTTCCTCCACCTGGACTCACGCCTTCCTTTCTCATCTCCTCGGGCACTAGCTGAAAGAGCTTGGAGGCCCTGGACATCATCGAATGGAAGGAGCCAACCTCTATCTGGTGGAGAGGCCCTGTGAGGGTCATCCATGCCTGCCGATTCTCCATCCGCCAGAACAAAGTCATTGGCCTTGTCGGTGTCCGTAGCCGGCGTATCTCTGCCCATGTCTGTGTGTGTGACACGATCCCCCGCTGGAGTCAAATCCCGAGGAGGAGGCAGTGTTGGGTGGTGCACTGGGCCAATCGAGTCTTTTGACCTGCCCTTGCACGGTCTTGGATGACTTGCAGATGGAGGAGGGCCCGGTGTGGGAGGCAGAATCTGCTGAATTTCTGTTACCAGCGTGTGCAGCGTGGTCAGAATGTCCAACAAAACATCTGCGGGTTGAGGTGTCGCAAGAATGGGAGCTGGAGGCTCCGGGCTGATATGCCTCCTATCAACCAGTATCCAGTAGGGTTCACTGTGGGGTGAACCACCTCCCTGACCTTCTTCATAGTCTGAATAGAAGCCCTCAGGCAGGGTGTAACCCTCATCAGAGCTTGTGTAAATGTGTCTCAGCACACTTGGCTCAGCTCCCATTTCCATACCCCTCTTAGGGGTTGTCAGGGTTCTTCTTCGCCTTTCCAGAGTCTTCCGAGGGGGATGAGGCTTACTTCCCCTTTCTGGGGGGCTTCACCATAGCTGTGGCAGTAACCTCTTGCCATGCTGGCAATGACACCCGCTGCGTAGCTGCCGCCGTGACCATGGGCACTATCTTTGTGGTCTGCCCTCCCTTCGACGAAGTAGTGGTCATCGACGAGGTCGTTGACGGGGCCCTCAACATGGTAATGGCAGTTGTCGTTGTTGAGGTGGCCATTGATGATGCAGTTGTTGTTTTGGCTAAATGCGATGGCAATGGAGTTAGAGAAGGGCCCACCTTGGACTTCTCCTACGTCGCCTTATCCATTGAAAGGATGCATAGTTTCGAAGGGGTAAAGGATTTCCTTTTCAAGTATGTGACTCTTGCTGGTAGGCTCACGTGCAGGAGGTCGGTGATGGCGACATTGCACTTCCCGAGCCGGAATCTGCAACAGCGGCGAACCCAGTGGCAAGTGTGGTCTGTGGTCTTGCCTTCTTTTGGACACCGGAGGCGGTGTGTCCTCAACAGACCTCAACCACTTATCTGAGAGAGTTCGATAGTGGGACGGGTTGATTCTGGAGGAAGCCTGAACATGCCAAAGGGCCGAGTCAGAGGCCTTTCCTGACTTTAACCATGCCGCCAACCTTCTGTAGTGGTCCTTTTGGTTTGCCGGCCGAAAACCCACGGCAGACCCGCATCGCTCCTCATCATGGTCCGGATGTAGTAAAGACATTTGTGGTGTCGATCCTCCACAAAAACATTTCTTAGTCCACATTTTGCACAGCGTTTGAAGAGGCATCTCTTCTCCTCTATTGTCGTGGTGAAAAAAGGCACGAAGTAGGCTCAAGCCTGGGCCTTCCATGAAGATCCTAGATGAAGCTTAATCTTCACTGACAATGGGTCCCCGCTGCCAGTAGTCGACCTCCGGTCGAACGGTGAATTAAAAAATCTGTCAAAACTCAAAGAAAATGTGTATAAAAAATTTCTAAAGTAAGGAAAAAACCTTGGAGAGCACTAAGAGGACTCCCAACACTGAATCGTGTGGTATAAATCTGAAGATGGACACCAGGGATGGAGCTTAGGAAGAGCACTGTCATTGGTTGGAGGCAGTATGACCCAGAGGACAGCGACTGGTTCAGAAAAGAAATACAGTTTAAAAGTGAAAGTGAAACTGTTTTTTCTTTTACAGAGGATTCCCAGCCTGACGACGGGGAATATTCATGAGCATGTGAATCCATTCCAGAACCCATGCTGGAGAAGGTAGAGATCAGGTAGGCCAAAGGGGCCAAGTAGACATTGAAGAGCTAGGGTGAGAGGATAGGGCCCTGGGGCACACCACATGTGGAGAGAGAGGTGGTAGAGAGAAAGGACCCAAGTTGGACCTGGGTGAGTAGGTCCAGGAGGAGGTAGGTCACCCCCTCCAGGGCCTGATCTGTGATGCCCAGGTTCTCACAGAGTTGATTGATCAGGATGGCATGACTGACCATGTCAAAAGCAGAGGAAAGATGAAGGAGGATGGGGACAGTAGGAAGGCTGGAGTTAAGATTAGAGAGTAGCTCTTCACAGGTGCTCAGGAGACCATTTTCCATGCCTCTGGCTGCTCTGAAGCCAGACTGATGGCCATGGAGGCAACCAACAGATTCACTAGATGGGGGGTGGCAAGATTTTCCAGGTGTTTGCCCAGGAAAGGAGTGATATAAATGGGGCGACAGTTTTTTTTTTTTTTATTGTTTATGGTTTAAAACAAACCTTTACAAAATTAATCAACTTACATATAAAATTGTAGCATAAAACATTTCGAGAATTATGAATCAATTTTTCAAATTACAATCACATTTATACATTTACATACATCTAATATTCTCATCAACGATTCCTCAATAACAAATTAACACATAGTAAGATAACACATAATAGAATAGACTAGCATTCTCTGATTAAAACTTCAGTGTCTCAAAATGAGCTAAACCGTAGTTTCTATAAGCAGTTTATACTGCGCTTTTAAAATTGAATCCAAAGATCCTAAAAATCTTGTCAAGCATAGTGTCAACCGTTGGCTAGCACCTTCCATACACCTTCTCCACAAGGATTCTCTCCATGTGTCAGATTCATTATACATGTACAGCCCAAAGGATAGATTTCTTTGGGAATTAAAAAATGGACAAAACATAGTAAGGTGTTTCAGGGTTTCGAGCTCTCTTCCTTGTCCGCAAAAGCGACAGTAACCCATAGATTTACAGTGGCTCGAGGGATCCCACAGGAACAACCTTTCATTTGTGATAAATTGATTCAATTTAAATCTCATATATAGTTTTCTAGCAGTGTTACACGGAAAGATGTCCAAATATTGCGCACGATCTCCAAATTTTCTGGTGAATTTGGCATATTCATAATACATTTTGGTTTTACCAATTTGATCTACCATAGCACACCAGAAGTATTTTTGGAATTTCTTTTTACAAGCTGGGATGCCTAAGATTAAGTCATCCTTGTCAAGCAAGGTTTCATTTAGAATTTTATCCATTTTGTCTTTAAATTTTACCAAAGAGGGTACATTCTCCTCATACAATAGTTGTGCTAAGTCCTCGTATAAGGATTTTTTCGGTGGAGCCAATATTTTGACGTAGTTATTAAGTCGTCGCCAATACCATTTGGCAGATAGGGGTAAGATCCCAACTTTGTGACAGATCATCATGTTCGGTATTGACATCGCCATCCCCAAAGCTTGCTTCCATAATTTCCCCTGAATACAATCCAGGTAAGGCTCTATCTCGGATAAGCACATGTCTAGGCTATACAGAAGTATTGGTTCTACCTTTAGGAGGTAGAACTGTATTAGGGGGTCCAAGGAAAATTTGCAGTATCTGTGATATATGATCTTCATTTGTGAGATGAGGGGTTTAGCTTTAATATTAATCATCTCTTTCCACATTCCTATAGAATAAGAGTCGGAAAGCTGATAACCTAGATAGCGCATCATCTTGACCTTAGGGATCACACACTCGTTAAGCAACCAAGTAAACTTAATATTTTTCCTTTTCCCATCAGAGATCACAATGATAAACGATTTCTGTGTGTTTACTTGAAGGTTATTTTTGTAGGCATAGTATTGAAAAGCTGTCAATTTGGCCTGTAAGCCATACGGGGTGCGATCCATAAACAAAAGATCATCCGCGAAAGCAAGCCAGTTGATTGCCAAACTACCCAATTTCACTGGAAATGAAACAATATCAGCCCAAGCAGAATCGAGGTCGGCCAGATATAGGTTGAACAGCACTGCGGCCAAATTACACCCCTGTTTGAGGCCAATTTCTGTAGGTATTTTATCAGTTAGCGCACCTTCTTTGGTTAATCTTATTCGATATGTGGTATTTTGATGTAACAGTGCTATAATGGCCACCAAGGACATCGGGAAACCAAAGGCGACCATTTTTTCCCAGAGAATTGCGCGGATGATTGAATCGAACGCCGCCGTTAAGTCCAAGGCCGCCATATAAATTGGACCAGTATGTTTCCCCTTGGTTTGGGCATATAGATGAGCTAGTATAAACGCATTAAGTGTGCACCCCATGCGTTTGCGAAAGCCCACCTGATATTTGGGCAAAATGTCTAGCTGATCTATGATCTGTAAAATGGATTCCAGCAGTAAATAGGTAAAAATCTTCACTGATGCATCCATAAGTGCAATAGGTCTAAAATTGTTCGGATCATCCCAACTCCCTTTTTTATAAATCGGAATGATATTCGCCGAACACCAGGAAGGTGGAATGCAGGCTGTCAGGTAGACACTATCAAATTTATTCTCAAGAATTCTAGCCCAAAAAAGGGGATCCTTCTTTATCAAGCATGGTGGGATGCCATCAGGGCCGGGGGCCCGAGAGGGCTTAATCTTGTCAATCGCTCGAATGATATCATCCAAAACCCAAGGGGATTTTTTTAGGATCATGGTATGATAGTTCTTGGTGTCGATAACAGCAAATCGTGGCGGAAGGGCAAATTTAGCTTGTACATATGTGACCCAGGTAGTGGCAGTTACTGCTGCTTCTTTCACCAAAGATGAGACTCCTGTCAACTGTCGTAAGGTAGACCAAACTTGTCTGGAGTCATGTCTTAAAAGGCAGGATAAGATCTTCTGATTGTCAGCTATCAACAACTCATATTTCATGATTTTGAGCGTATTACGATATCTCTGATTGATTTTCGCTTTTAGCTTTACGTAATTATCCCCCATTAGATAGGGAGGGCCAAGGCTCCGTATGTCCTTGCGTTTCTCTTTGCGAAGATTTTTTATTACTAGATTAAATGTATGATGATGCGACACTGTTTGGGTATTTTGATTTGTAAATATTAGAGACTGAACATGAGTCTGGATACTATATTCGTTATTCCTTTCGACAATGGGACAGTCACTACCTGCTCTAACCTTGGGAACAGATATAGTGGTGTCATATTTCAGTCGATCCATTATTTTTGAGCACAGTCTACCATTCCAACGCAAACTGATGTTTGGCCTATCTAAAGCAATAGTTGTTAAAGCCAAATCTTTATCGTAATGTCGGAGAGTAGATTTCAAATTAAGGAATAAAGCCATGTGATCACCTAGTGCGGGGTCACGTATGTCCAATGAAACAACATCTGGCATAAGATTAGTAGAGACAAAGAAGTAATCAATCATTGATGATGCCCCACCTCGAGCCCAAGTATATCCATAATGGTCAAGGTTGGGGGTCACCAATTGGATGTCCCATGTGAGGAAATAGTCAACCCACTGTTTCCCCAGTTGCATAGAAAGAGTAGAAGAACGGGAGTGTATCCCGTTGGGTGGTGTAAAACACGAGGCATTAAAGTCCCCCCCAACAATTATAGGAATGCCGGGATCGTCGGCTATGATATCAACAAGGATTTTGTCCAGTATCTCATGTAAATTAGGCAGAGATATGTAAACGTGATTCCAATACAAACAAATAACCATCAATGTACCGGTGCCGCATCCCATACCTCTTAGTTTTACTGCTATTATAGAATAATTAGCAAAGACTAAATCGGAGGAGATTCTGCAGGCCTTGTCAGTGAGAACGGCAAGGCCGCCAGAAGGACGACCCAGTAGGCCCTTGATAGCGGGTTGGACATGGGTACGGTACCCTGGGACGTCGAAGTGGGACAAATGCATAGATTCTTGAATCAGGATAATCTCGGGGCGTACTTCAGGTTCCACTCGAGATGCCCAAAGCCGAAAATTTTTCAGGCCGCAGGCATTCCAGGACATTAAAGTAAAACCCCGCCCCTTATTCTATTTATTGGCCATGTTGTGAGAAGTCGGAATCTGGACAGGATGATCATTTGACTTAATACCAGAGCAGGCCATCGCTAAAGTCATAAATTGTTTGAAGAGTTCGTCATTTAATGGGGCTGGGAATACTCCCTCATTCAACCCTAATTGTGTGACCTGTTTGGGAATTATTTTGTCAACAAAAGATTTAGCTGAATCTTCATTTTGGAATATCGATGGGGTTAAACCTATCAGTTCGAAATCAGATCTTTGGGCCCAAATCATTCTCATGATAATGTGCGAGTGATAACCACAGATCATCCTATTGTTATTATTAGAAGAAAGTCGGACCCAATCGATATCAGAGGATCTAATGGTTCTTAATGCTGGTATATCCTGGAAAGCTTTGAGAATAGCAGATCGATTTAAAGGCATTTTCCCATGCGATGTTTCATTGGATTCCCAACCCATAATAGATGGCATGTCTGGGGAAAGATGTAAATCAACCTCGTCTGGGAGTTTAACAGGGGGGACTTCAGCCCCAATGATTACTCCACGATGGTTTGCCAAACTCAGATCGTCAGTTAAGCCATTCCCGCGCACAGGAACCTGAGGACCTTCCTGAGGTTCTTTAATATCAATCTTGGGTATTTGTGTTTGAGCTGGTTTTCTATGCACTTTCAACGGTATAGAACCGCTTCCTCCCTTCATTATGTGTGATGCTTTCTTAACTCTCATATTAGGGAAAAAATTCAACAAATTCGATTGTTTAAGATTAATAGGTTCCCGGTTTGAATCTTGTTGTACAGAATCTGTTGCGGGACCTAGGGTACCTCGTTCCAGATTAGCATGCGTTTTGGAATTATTAGCACGTTGTCCCTTAGGGTTCGAACCAGGAGAATCACAAGACCTAGGTAGATTCAGCAGTTCCTTGGATTCTGAATTAAGTTGTTCCAAGTCAATGACCTGGTCTTCAGATATTATAGAAGAGCAAGATTTCTTGTCCGCCTCATTGGGGGCGTGTGATTTCGTAAAGTCATTTTTTATTTTTTTATTGGCAGCTTTAATATTTTTTTCTTGGTGGAATTTCCTTTTTTGGGCTCTCGCAGCCATTTTTCTCTGCTTCCTAGTCATAACTTCTCTTCTCGGGACTTGAGCAAGAATGGGTGAGGATAGGGTGACTATGGAGGGCTCTTTTGGATATAATTCATCACCTAAATCGATTAGATTGGTAAGATCAGAGAGGTTGGAAGGGAATATATTCCCCTCTATATGTGGCCCTGTCTCTGTACCCTTCATTTCTCCAAAAATGCGATCTGCAGGAGGCAAAGCAGTCGGAAGCTCACTAAGACGATTCGTCAGCTGCTGAATGGCCAGCACATTATCTGAGATGGCCAAAGACAGCTTCTGAATCATTGGTTCTATCACCTCTTTGGGATCAGATTTGGGGGCAGCTGTGATGGCAGCAAAGGATGGTTTACTCTCTCCTGCCATCCTTGGATCTGCCAAGGTTTGCGAGGCCTTATGTATGCACTCAATTCGAGGTTGAGTCGCCTCAGATTTCAGATCTGGAAAAATCGTTTGATTTACTGACACGTGATCCACTTTTTTTATACCTTTACTACTAGTACCCACGTCGCAGGCAAATAGAAAACCTTCTATCCTGCTAATCTTTGACAAAACATCAACTAAAACACCTTTTAGGATACCTATTTCACCATGCGTTTGCTCATGGCCTTTGTCTAACAGGTTTAATAGTCTTGTCATTACCGGAAAGTCAGTACCCATGTATTCGTTACATGATTGTTGCTTCTCCATTACATTATGGGGACTAAGGTGTCTAACATCTGGATTCTGTGAAGCAGAGAACATCGCAATTTCATGTTCTGAGAGGGAAAGTACATCTATTGGATTATTATTGATTTTTGTGTCAGTGGGGGAACTCGATTTAAGTTTATTAAAGTCCCTTCCCATCAATTTATTAGGGCCAATACTAACTGTCCCACTCGTGGTTTGTGATACTGCATCAGCATTGTGAAATAAGTGCACATTTTCTATGCCATATCTAGCTTGAGTAACAGGTGTGGAAGGAGCCTTTGAGAACCTCATACGATTCCCCAATGCAGCCTCAATGCCAGGTGGTATTATAGAAACATCTACTAATTTGATGTTACTTAACGTGCCCCCAGCATGAGGCGGAACGCTCGAGTTGGTAAACGACTTTGAAGCTGTCAAAGGAGACTGGTTGTACAATATCTCCTCGCAATCATTAAGATCATTAATTTTGAAAGTAGCAACAGGCTCAGTAGAGTCGGTCAATCCCATATCCTCGACTCCAATCAAGGGGTGGATAGTGGGGGCGTTCTCCAACGGGCTCAACCTAGCCATAACTCTGGAGCATGAGTTGTGCATAGGGCCGACGCACAAAGAAACATCGGTTATAGATAGCCCCATATTAGCTGTGGCAGATAGGGAGACCTCCTTGATAGACTCATTTATAGTATTATCTGAGTCGTTGCTAAATTCAGGTATGGTGGCACGGATTTTTCGCCCACTACGTAAGCCATTAACCATTTTTTCTAATTTTCCTATAATCTCGTATAACTGGTAGACGGGACCTTCCAATATTCTAGGTCACACGTCTTTACAATTCTATGATTCGAATCGTTATAATCACCTCTAAGCAGCCCAACCCGTGTCCCGTCAAACAGTCCAACAGTCAGTGCACTTGCGAATGCACTTCCGGGATGCGCGCGCGCGGATGCGCGTGCGCTCGGAAAATATGGGCTGCGGGAAACTCGTTGGTGGGCGTGAGTTGGAGGGAACCAATGAAAGCACCTAAGACAAAAAGAAGGAACTTTTCAAAATAGAGAAGAGACAAGCAGGACAAACACAGTATCTCCTAACCGAGACCTAACACAACAGAACACAACACCATAAAGGGACTGAACACACGTCTCGTATAATTACTTGTGGGCACACGGAGCACCACGTCACAGCAGCAGTCCAGCAAGGCGCGTTTCGTGGGACAAGGAGATTCCTCTTGCCGACGGGCAGCTCGAAATAGTCCTGCAAGATGAGATCCAGTCGGCACAATCCTGGGAGCAGCTCAAACACGGGCAGACAGTCCAACAGTCAGTGCACTTGCGAATGCACTTCCGGGATGCGCGCGCGCGGATGCGCGTGCGCTCGGAAAATATGGGCTGCGGGAAACTCGTTGGTGGGCGTGAGTTGGAGGGAACCAATGAAAGCACTTGTGGGCACACGGAGCACCACGTCACAGCAGCAGTCCAGCAAGGCGCGTTTCGTGGGACAAGGAGATTCCTCTTGCCGACGGGCAGCTCGAAATAGTCCTGCAAGATGAGATCCAGTCGGCACAATCCTGGGAGCAGCTCAAACACGGGCAGACAGTCCAACAGTCAGTGCACTTGCGAATGCACTTCCGGGATGCGCGACAGTTTGCCAAACAGGTAGGATCGGCAGAAGAATTTTTGAGGAGGGGCTTGAGAAGAGAGGGGAAAGATCCAGTGACGAAAAAGAGTGATTGCAGAAATTGGCCAAGGCTGGAGCAAGGGTGTCAATGTGATCCTTGCTGGTTTTGGAGGAGCAGGGGATCGGACTTGTCTAGAAACATCATCCGGCCTGGGAGGGAACAGGAGAGGTGGAGACTGCAGAAGGATTGGCCAGCTCCTCACAGATTTTGTTGGCCGTGTTGTTAGAGGCTGCAGAGATGCAGGCTTGGATGTGGACCCTCTTCTTGGAGAGGACAGAAATTCTGTATTGTAGCAGGCGGCAGGTCAGTTTCTCAGAGTATCTGCCCAAAGTCCTCCACTTACTCTCAGCCACCCTGCACTTGCGTTTTAGGGCGGCGAGGTCGGAGTCATACCAAGAGTTGCACTTGAAGGTAGCCTTCATACAGATTCTCATGACAGGGGCAAGCACGTCCAGAGTGTTGGAGATAGACAGCTGCAGGTTAGAGGGGGCTGTGTCAGAGTTTGAGTGAGCCACAGGAGTAGGAGGAGCAGGGAAAGTAGAGGCAAAGGCATCCACTGACACATGATTCATGGGCCGAATGACCGAGAAGGTAGGGTGCAGTGCTGTGGTGGGCTTTGTCTGAGGGACAGAGTTTTTCAGGTGAGAGTAGAGCAGAAAGTGGTCAGACCAAGAGAGAGGAGTGGTGAGAGGGTTCAAGAGGGGGATTTCTGAGGCGATGAGAAAATCCAGGGTGTGTCAGCCAGAGTGTCAGACCTGAGGGTTAAATGGAAAGAAACAGTGTCGCAGAGGTTGCAAAAGAAAAGCCCAGATGAGGGATTAGAAGCATCGAGGTGGATGTTGAGGTCTCCGAGGAGGAGAAGTTGAGAGGTAGAGGCAAGGAGAGAAGAGGAGAGGTCAGCCCACTCTGAGAGGAAGAGGGCAACCTGGCCAGGTAGAATGTAGATGGTGGCCACAGTCAGAGAGAGGCCAGAAGGGATACAGAGCCTGCATACCAGGCATTCTAAGGAGGAGTAGGCCTGCGTAGGAATGAGAGAAGCAGGGACCCACTCTGGAAAGATCAAAGCTACTCCACCTCTGAGTTGGTTGGTTGTAGGCACAGAGAGGATCTGGTAGCCATCCGGGAGGAGAGTGTCAAAACTTGTGACAGAGCTGGCCATGAACCATGTCTCAGTGAGAGCCAGGACATTGAGAATGTGGCAGGTGTCAGAAGAGTGCTTGACAGCAGAGTGAGAGTTGAGAGTGGTGACATGGAGCAGGTTGCCACATTTGAAAGACTTCTAGGGTGGGGAACAGGCTTGAGGTACGCCCAGAGGAAGGGGTAGAGGGGCCTGAGAGTGGGCAGAGGTGGTAGCAGGAGGTGTCATAGTAGCCAGAGAGGAGGAGGAAGGTGTCAGAGAGGAGACGTAAGAAGGACTTGGCAGTGGAGCTAGAGAGGTGCTAGTAGGCGTAGCAGGAGAAGGATGGAAGTTAATAAGATGTGGGAGGCGCCCATCGAAAAGGAGGAGATTGGACTGAGGCCCCTGAACCAAGATGGTGCCATTCATATAGACATTAATGATGATTTTGGAGGAGTGGAAGGAAGCCAAGAGGACCTCCCACTGAGTGCCACCATTAATCGGAGAGGAGGAGATAGGAGAGAGAGTAAATACCATATGAGGGGTCCATTGGTCTGGTGAGGGACCGACAAAGAGAGTGTCGGTGAGAGTCTGTCTGGAGGAAGCACTCATGTAGATCAGGGATAGGGAGGCCTGGGTTGGAGAGTTTAGTGAGAGGTTAGTGAGAGGTATAGCAAAGGAGATAAAGTAGCAGTTAGAGAAGATGGGAGAAATGGAAAGCACCATAGGGGGCATAGGGGAAAGTAGGCAGAGGATGGAGGGAAAAAGAGAAGGAGGGATGCACAGCCCAGCGCCACACAACGCAGGATGTGCAGGGGGGAAGGGGCCACACAGTAGGTCACTCGCAGGAGGAGCAGACAGATGACACACATCAGTACAGCGGTAACACCAGCGGAGTGGGGACCTAGAGAGTGGGAGAGAGCCTAAAGGTCACAGTTCACAGAACCACAGTAACCACAGTGGATGGGAACCTAGACTAGAGAGTGGGAAAGAGCCTAATGCGACACAATTCACAGAACAACAGAATCACAGATTAAGGGACCTAGAGAGTGGGAGAGAGCCTATTGGGACACAGTTCAGGGAACAGTAATCACAGATGATGGGGACCTAGAGAGTGGAAGAGAGCCTAGTGGGACTCAATTCACCGAACAACAGTAATCACAGATGATGGGAATCTAGTGAGTGGGAGAGAGCCTAATGGGACACTGTTCACAGTACAATAGTAACCACAATGAGGGGGGCCAGAGAAGGGACACAAAACACACAAGGTACAACTAACTGCTAGAGAGGAGAGGCTAGGGTTGTGCAGAGACAGGTTACGTTATGTCAGACATTTAGGTGGCATTTCGCAAAAGGCTGGGTAGTTTAGTAGAGGGCAGTAGTGGCTGCTCCCACTTTTCGCACCTTTCTTATCTTTCGGTTGCTGACGGTCAATGGTTGCGCAGCATACGCGCACTCTATCCCACTTCCCCTTCCAGTTGCTGCTGGTTGACGGCTGCGCAGAATACTCGCACTCTACGCCACTGTCTCTTCCGGTCGCTGCTGGTCGTCGGCTGCATAGCATACTCGCACACTGAGCCACTACCCGTTTATCGTCAAACCCCTGTGGCGCACAACATCGCACAACATTGCAGCCTTGTCCTGCAAGGGCTTTGCCGCAGTGCGTCCGATTCTCGGTTAATAAAGGATACACTGCGTGGACGTAGCGCAATGTGTGATGTATCAAAAGGCTAGCGTCTCCTGCAGACCTGTGGCGCACAACACTGTGGCCTTGCCCTGCAAGGGATTTGCCATGGAGGGTCCGATCCTATGTGTTTTGTTTTCATGTACTTAAACATTCACTGAGTTTATAATTGATGTGAGACAACTCTTTTGTTAAGGTATCTCATATTTTTGACATCATCCGTAGACAACGGGCCAGTAAAAGGGATTGGTGCACACCAGATAAAAGGGCAATGACTGTTGGTATTCAAGGTCTGTCATTCAATAACCAATCCCAGAAACTTGGCCTATTGTTATGTTGTTGGGGAAACCATGGTGTTACCCTGTGCCCCCCCACCCTTCCATCAAGGGAGAGATCCACTACATTGTTAAAGTCACCCACATCAATCAGGATTCCCATTTCCGACTTCATAAACCAGGGTTTCAGTTTGTTCATCAATTCTGGTAGCACCAGTGGGTCTGCATAGTTATTTTCTTTTTATTGTTATATTTCAGTAGATAAAAATGTATCTTATACAAATACAATAATTAAAAGAAAAATAAAACATACGTAGAGCAACATCACAGCTCAACACCAGCTCAACACCAGCAGTCCAGCACCCAGCACCATAGCAATGCAACCCATGGAATGTTGCCTGGGCTGGAACCTGGCGCCCAAAGAGGGGGAAGTAATCAAGAATTGCGGCCAAGAAAAGCGGATAAGTGAGCAGAGCCCTGACTACGTGGCATAAGTCCTGTTGGGGATGGAACACATTGTCCCTTACAGGCAGCCAGAGAGGTGGTGAGCTGAAAATGCCCCTTTCCATAAAGGAATAAAGGTACTTTGTATGACTTTGAAATGTGGCTGGAAGGTTGTCTGCCAAAAGTGAAACTTTGAAATGTGGCTGGAAGGCTGTCTGCCAAATGTGAAGCTGCAGCAGGCATCTAGGCATAAACCAGCATATGATATCCTTATGGAGACTGTGGAATGAGCAACGTTTATTTTTGACCCTGCATACTGGAGAGTGAGGGTGCTGGCCCCATATAAAACTAATGTGAGTGCTGAGGAGAAATCAGTGTTACTAATGCAGGGATAAAGGAAGGAAGTCTGTAGTAAACTTCAGCTCCTTTGAAGTACTGTAAAAAAAAACAGAAGATGTCAGGAGAGACTATGCGTGGAGTGGAATATTCAGTGTTTCAATACTGTATGGGCGTATAAGTAAAGTGCTGCAATTTTGACTGGTAGATTCAGCTGAAGCTCTGTTACCGTTAATACGGTTGGCTGACAGGAGCTCCGTATGCTCTTGAAGTTTTGTTGTGATGACGTAGATGTGCCTGCTGAAGAGCATAGCGAAGCGTGGAATTTTGATTGTTTCTCCTTGGCAGAGAAGGAAAACAAAAGAGGAAAGGCCGTATGAACGTGGCCTGTGTGATGACACATGCGAAAAGGCTTGGGTATCTGCCTTCCATGTGTTTGGATGGCTATCGATGCACACAATCAAATTGAAATGAAAAGAAAAGAAGAAAAGTGATGTTAAAGGACAACTGCGGCGTACTAGTAACATGGCACCAGAAGCAATGTGAGCAGGTTGCATGTTTAAAGGAAATCAACAACGTAATGGGAAAGAGGATTTATTGTGCAGCTGTAATAATAATACCTGAAATGCAGCATCTGCGGGAACGGACTACGGAACTGGTGAATTGAGGGTTCTTTTATTGGTCCGCTGCTGACGAGGATACAAAGGTACTGATTTTGTTTGTCTATTGCCAGAAACTGGATTACAAGAAAGGTAGTTGGTTTCGAGTGCTGATGAAATTCTGGCATTGGAAAAGACATGGTAATAATGTAGGTTTGGACATCTTTTGGATTGCAGCACAGATGTGCACGTATTGAAAAGTGGCACTTGATATGAAATGCAGCAGTACCTGTGAACGTAATGTATTTTTTTTTTTTCAGAAATGAGGTCGGCAGCAGAGTAAAGAGTATCAACGTGCAATTTATGGACTTTCACTGTGCAATGTGTTGAAACGGGTTTCAGTTTCAGTGACTTAAATACCGGTTTAATGGAATTGTGTTTATTGTTGAAGCATGGTGCACGTGTTATTATGTTAAATGCAGGATTAAGATGCAGTGTGGATGGATGGCACTATGGTGAGTGGTTTTAAGGAGAATATTCAAAAAGTATATTCCGTTTTCTAATACTATTTACTTTTCAGATGGACAGTTTTTAACTTGTTTTATTTGCAGATGGACTTTATTTAAACACTTTGGAAATTATATGATGTTTGTGTTGTGTGCTTGTTGTCTGAGTGAGTGGGTTAGACTTAATTGTATTTGAGGATTTTTAAGGCTTCAAGAAGAAATATGGGCTTTTCGGATTTAATGTAATAACGTATAAAAATGCAATGTAGAAATTTTATTATTGATGTAATATGAGGTATATGACAAGCCTTGTTTATATAGGAAAGTATGCACAACATGTTTTGTGTGTGAGTGTGTGCGCAGATGTTATAAATATTTAGGAAAGTATGCACTACTGGTTTACCACGTGAGTGTGTGTGCAGGTATGAAATATTAGACTCCATGGATTGTGGTACTGTATGTTCATGTGTGGGTGAAATGCGAGGTACCATGAAAGGAAGTGTAGATCTAGTGTACTTAGAGTTGATGATGCACTGTATGTTCATTAGTGGTAATGAAGTGCATAGTGCTGTATTGTGATGGGAAATATGTAAAGTGATCTTTATGAGATATTGTCTCCTCTATTGGCAGTTATGGCAGGCAGGGTTGTAGCACACCCAGTGTCTGGCTTTCGTAGCTTTTAGGTGAGCGGGATAGAGATGTGATATGTATTTAAGTGACCCATGTATGGATAGGGTGCACTTGTAATAGTATTGTGTGTTTTGGGTGCACTTATGGTGTAGTGATCCGTGATAGTAAGGAGTGCACTTTGACAATAGTGACCCGTGTTGAGTGCAGTGATGTGATGAGTGCAGTGATGTGTAAAGGGTGTACTTGTGTTATAGTGATGACCCGTGATAAGTAAAGGGTGCACTTTGTGGATAGTGAACCGTGAAGTGTTTAGGGTGCACTTATATGAGAGTAGTGACCCAATATGAGTTTAGGCCTATGTTTGGTGCATGTGCATTGATTATTTTATTGCATGCTTATTTTGATCTATTCACTCAGACAGGTGGTTTGATAAACCTCTTGTCGCAGTGTTGTTTAACGTACTGTGGCTGTGCAATCGTTTGTTTCCGTGTGATCTTTGTGTTGTGTGGTTCTTTACTTTCACTTTCCTACTTCTATATGTTTTCTTGAGGTAATTGGAGGGTGAGTGTGATGGCGCAGTTGGCTAGTCTTTTGTTGTGAGTTTAGGTGGATGGTGAGGTGTGATATGTGGATATGTTTGATGGTGATGTTGGATATGTATGATAGGTTTGATGGTGATGTATGATATGTATGATATGCTTGATGGTGAGTCTATTTGGTAGTGGTTGGCTGTGTCATGGTAATGGTGTGTCTTTTGGTCATGGAAGGAGATGTGTAGTATTGGGCTTGCATTGGCATAGCCATGCAAGCCATGGAATGTTGCCTGGGCTGGAACCTGGTGTTCACTCAAGGTTCCAGCTGTGGCAGTTAGGGACACACAGGATGGGAGATAGATCTGAAAGGATGATCCTGTACTAGCTCCTTACCTCCCTTTCTATCTTGACCCTGTAACAAACATCAAAATTTACTTTGAATTTCAGTTCATTCCCACACAGCAGACAGACAAATTCAAGTAATCACTCGGGCAAGGTTCGACTGTCTCCTTGTAGTGTTAGGGTTCATAGGTGGGTCAGGGAGGACGCTGGAGCCATAAGTATGTAAAAAGGAAAGTAGCGTTATTTGTTACAGGGTCAAGATAGAAGGGGAGGTAAGGAGCTAGTACAGTATCATCCTTTCAGATCCATCTCCCATCCTGTGTGTCCCTAACTACCACAGGGGGAACCTTGAGTGAACATCAGGTTCCAGCCCAGGCAACATTCCATGGCTTGCATTTCTACGCCAATGCAAGCCCAAAACTACACATCTCCTTCCATTACCAAAAGACACACCAATACCATGACACAGCCAACCACTACCAAATAGACTCAACTTGTAGTATTGGAATCCACACATATAACTGGAAGCAGGGACACTCTGGAGTCCAGTGAGTATAAATATAAATAAGCTTTAATCAGATGCAGGGTATAAATAAGAAGGGAGGTAAGAGATGTGGAATATACATCCTTCAGTGCTTGATCTCCCATCCTGTCTCATCAACTGTCAGTCCTGGAATCCTGGGGTGACATCAAGTTCTAGACACCCAAGATTCTATGTCTTGCAAAGATGCACACTGTGTAAGCATAATACTACACATCCCCCTTCCTTACAAAGGGAAAGAGAACAAAGGACCATAAGACAAAAAAACGAAAGAACACATCATAAGGGAACACGCAATACTACTTCTGAGATAACAAGCATTGAAAGAACTATAGTATCAAAAGTAGTAAGGGAGTCAAAATAAAATTACATCCTCATTACATTGCTTTTCATTTTCTCTCTTTTTTGTTGTTGTTTTTAATGCAGTCCTTCTTCCCTCAAACACAAACTAAAAAAAGAAAGGCAATAAAAATAAAAATACAAAACTCATGAACACATAACCTGAGAAATGTCAGAAGAACAAAACACATTCATCCCGACCATCAAAAATGTGCGAAACCTTCACACATAAATATAAATTCATCACTACTGACGTGATATACCATTTGCAATATCATCCAAGAAACACACTTGTAACATAGGGCTCTTCCTACTGAGGATAGTAGTGAAATACCAGAACACTTTTTGCCCCTTCTACCGATATTGGTAGTGAGAAAGAACTTTTGTAATACCAGCCTCTCCTATTGACATTTGCAGTAATACACTGTTTAATGCATTTATTTATTAGCTTAAATACCTCTGTACACTCCATGCCCTAATTAAATGTAATTACAACACTGTCAAATGTATTTTCTTATTCATTATATTCATGAATCTCTATGCTTTACATGCATTCATCCAATTTATTATTTATTTATCCATGGACCTCTTCATGAATGCATTTTTCTATTTATCCATGCACCATGCATTCATTTAATCTATCAATAGAATATGTTTTTATTAATGTATTCCATGAATGCACCATGCATTAATTTAATGCATCAATAGAATTTGTAATTTATTTATTCCATGCATCGTATCCATGGGAGACATTCCAATGCGTTGCATTCATTCAATGTATCAATTGAATGTTTAATGTATTTATTTACTCCATGCACCGTATCCATGGGTGATATGCCATGCGTTGCATCAATTCAATGTATCTACGGAATATGTAATTTATTTATTTATACCATGAATGTATTCAATTCATTACTCATGCACCGTATCCATGGGAGACATTCCATGCAGTGCATTCATTCTATTGAATAAGTAAATTATATATTTACTTCACGGATTTATTAGATTCATTTACTCCTTGCACCGTAGCCATGGGAGACATTCCATGCGTTGCATTCATTCAATGTATAAATTGAATATTTAATGTATTTATTTATTCCATGCACTGTAACCATGGGAGATATGCCATGCGTTGCATTCATTAAATGTATTGATTGAACATCTTATTTATTTATTCCATGAATTTATCAATTCCTTTACTCCATGCACTGTATCCATGGGGGACGTTGCATTAATTCAATGTATCAATTGAATATTTAATGTATTTATTTAATCCATGCACCATATCCATGGGAGATATGCCATGCGTTGCATTCATTCAATGTATCTACGGAATGTATAATTTATTCAATTCATTTACTCCATGCACCGTATCCATGGGAGACATTCCATGTGTTGCATTCCTTCTCATGTATAGATTGAATATTTAATGTATTTATTTATTCCATGCACCATATCTATGGCCGATATGCCATGCGGTGCAATCATTGAATGTATCTATGAAATATGTAATTTATTGATTTATTCCACAGATTTATTCATTTATTCCATGCACCATATCCGTGGGAGACATATACGTAACTTAATGTATTTATTCATTCTATGAAATTTACTGCATGAGCATTCATTAAATGTATTGATTGAACATCTTATTTATTTATGTATGCATGGATTTCTATGCATTCCATGCAACAAATATACATTCCGTGCAGGCCTCACTACAGAAAGTGATGATAGATGGGCACCCAACGAAAACATACATGAACATCTGAACTGTGGAAACATCTACGCCTAAAAAAAGCCTGCAATTGTATGCGTTAATATTTAGTAAAGATATTCCACATTAGGACCGGTGCACTGATGAAAAATCACTTACACCATACTTCTGCACTCTCAATAAATACTTGCATAAAAAACGTTTTTATACAAATAGCATAATAATATGCAAATGTGATCAAATGTATGAATAGTTTTAAAACCCGTCTCACTGAACTAACCGACACAATTTATCAATTAATTTACTCCATGCACTATATCCATTGGGGACATTCCATGCGTTGCATTAATTCAATGTATTCAGTCACATAATGCTGCCCTTCACCACATTTTGGCGACAAGGTATCGTTGAACTCGGAGCAAGGGGGGAGAGCGAAGCGGAGCAGAAGTGAAGCAGCGAAAGACAGATGTCCGTGCACCGACTGGGAGAAGTGCTGCCTTTGTGAGATGGCGCTGTGGAGCAGTTGGTGCCAAAGTGAGAAGTGACTGTGGCATCAGACAGGATATGGATGAAGCCTGTAGCACATCCGTGGGACCGGAGGAGTGTCGGGCTCTGATGGAGACGTAGAGGCTGGAGCGGCCGAAACAGTTTGGCAGAAGGAGATTTGCCACTTGTATTGCAGCCTGGTGTGACATTTGTGATACGAGCGCCATTGCGCTCCTGATGTGTGGAGGATCGTGGACCTGCAGTCCGTGTAGGAACTTTCTGCAGTCAAGACACGAAAAATAAAAATAAAAAATAAAAAATTGGCGGTTTTTTTTGGGAATCTCCCAGGGGGTCATGGGTGGTGCGCGCCCATGCGAGCCCCCCTGCGTTCCAGCAGTGCCGTTGGGCTGGAACGCTGGAACGCACATAATGCTGCCCTTCACCATAATTGAGAGCTCCGGAGCTGCGTATCACAAGAGGAGGCCCGCATCAGAGTAAAGGCCCTGGAGTTGTGGGCATGCGTGATGAAGTGAATTTGACGTGCCTGCAAAGGAAATGAATTAGTTTGAACAGCAGGGCCTCCAGAAATGCCTTTGCGTTGCTTGCCGTGTAATCGGGTACATGAGAATGGAATGCTTTGTTATCTGGACATAAAGCGGCTGTGGGCTGAGTGGATAAAGCGGCAGGGGGCTGACAGGGTAAAGCGGCAGTGGGCTGGCAGTATGACAGTGGAGCTGCGAGCTACTGTTACGAGGGTGACATTGATTGCAGACCATACGTTTTGAAGTTAGTACGTTCTTTTTGCAAGGACATTTGGCACCAGAGATTGGAAGCAGTTTTATGAAGTGATGTGCACAGTATTTCTCTGTTGGTTATGTGCATTTTTGTTTTAGAAGTTTAGAATTCTTGCACTTTGACATAATGGGAATAGTGGCGAGTTATGTAAGGAAATAATTTCAAAGGTGCAAGAAAGAAAGTACATGGGATTATTGATATGGGATTATTAATGTATTCTTTTTGTACATGGGATTATAAATGAATTTTGATGAATTAATGGATTTTTGTGCTAAATTATGCGCCGCCCCAATCAGGATGTAGATGCAATTTGGTATGCATGAATAGTGTTTGTGTGCAGTATGGGTAAACTGACTAGTAAGAATTACATTTTATGCAAATTGCACAATGTTAATATGATGACTGCACATGACGTATTTTGGAAAAATTGTGTTTTGATGCATTCACATGTTGGGTGTCCTGACCCACGTTTGGACTATTAAGCTGCACAGCAAAGTGGTCCCCTGACCTGCCACCCACCAGTGCAAGCATGATGGGCCAGGAGGGCCATGAGTGAAATGTGTGCCAAAGGAAAAACAGCAGTGCCGGTTGGCTAAAAAAAGCGCTTTAAAATCACCTTTGTTTCCCTGAATGCAAGCTTAAAATGCCTATTTTAAACATCACAAGATATTCAAAAATCTCAATGAACACCAGCAGGCATTTGGCAGAATGCATTCTTGTGTGCATACTAAATCTGGAAAGAGAAAGAGCCGAAAACAATGTTCATAACAAAACTGGCTGAGCTGTGGATGTCAGCAGCTGAAGTGAAATTGGACTGAAAGACACTAAAATCTAAATGTTTAAAATAAATGAGTGACCTACTGTTGAGTGTCACATAGTTTGCAACTGTTGAAATGTCATAGTTTTGAACTTAGAATCAGTGTTCTAGCTGCATGTGTAAAAATTGTCAGTTTGATTTGAATGTAAAAAACTGGGAACAAAAGTGACATTTAGCTGAAGCCTGGCTTAATGAAACTGGATTCTGCCTGACAACTACCCCCGACAGGAGAGGGAATTCAGCAGCTGTGTTCCCAGGCCTGGCTGCATCCTGCTGCCCCTGCCAAAGGGAGATGACACCTCTCTGATAGAATTAGGGGAGTGGCACCTAGGGACTACAGGAAACTAAACAAAGCACTGTCCCTGGCTCAGGCAAATGTTATATTGGGGGGGGTTGTAAAATGGCTTCCCCTTGGGAGAAACTGGGAGGGGCAGTGCCTGTGAAAGCAAGCTGAGCTTGGGGGAAGTGGATAAACCAGAAATTCCACCATGTGCTTTGGAAAACCACACCCCTTTGGGGCCAGAGCATGATTTTAAAAAGATGGATAATTCATAGTGCGGACTTGTAAAAATTATATAAATAACATCATCATTCTTGTGATTTTTCTGTGCACATTTTAAGAGGTGTTAGGACCCTGTGGTATGTTCTTGGGGATAGTAGCAGAAAAAAGGTTGTTACTACAAATGTATGCATGTTAAAAATCTGTCACTTTATCATCTGAAACCCATATCCCTGGTGCACATTTGTGTAAAATCAGGAAAGGTTTGTAGGTCGTTATCTGGATGAAAAGGGGAGAATTCTGTCATAAGTGGACAAAACATCGTACAAAGATAGGGATCGGATGGTTTGGTGCTACAGAAAATATGTTAACTGGACCTATAATATTAGAAAATTGGTACATAGATAAATATGTATTTGGGTCAGAAATAGATTTGTGTGCAATTTGACAAGGGGGGGATCCTCTGACCATAAACCTACCTCATCACTCTGACTCACAACCCAGTTCCCCCAATCAAGGAAGAGAGGAGGAACTGGCCAATGATAAGTTGAGAGGGTTGGGCATGCAGAATGAGCCAACCCACCACTTTCTAAACACATAAAAAGAGCCACTGGAACCCAGGTGGAGACATTCACTTTCCACTTTCTTGCGGGACGCTTTGCCGGGAGACTCCAGACTTCAAATTCATTAATCTCCAGAGACCAGAGATCCAGAGAGACCAGAGATCCAGAGAGACCAGAACTGTGCAGTGCTGAGAGCAGAGCCAGAGACCAGACCGCTGTGAAGAACCGCTAGCAGAAGTGCAGCCAATCCTGACCCAATCGGTGACGAAGCCGCATTCCTGTCTAAGTTTATAGTGTGAGTACCCAGTCAGGACTGTGAAAAACCCAATCTCTTAGTTTAAAATAATCCAATCCAAAGTATTTTAGCCTATTAGAACTGCCTCCTAGAATCGTGTCATTCTGTCATCTTTAAAACTGAAAACTGTCATCTGTCATTCTGAGCTTTAAAATTTCAAATCCGAAAAACTACCTTTACTAAATCGGCCGTATCTCCGGAACCGTTTGTGCTAGGAGCTAATCTTAAAGCTAAGATTCTAAGCTTTCCAACGAGCCTAGAACCGACTTCCTACTCCTTATAGTGCCTCCGTAATTGTGCTCGACGCACGTGACTAAATTGCTGCGATTTGACATTTTGCTTCATTTTAGCCACGTGTAAAAATATTTGTCCTTGCTTTCCTTTGCTGAAATTCGTTGCAACCTGACAATCATTCATAGAGCATTGCTAAAGTGATCCTGAACTGATTCAAAGTATCTATCAACTACCTGAACCCCCTATAGGGAATTAAAATCATTTTAGCATATTTTTCACTTCTTTGCATACCACATCAAAGTATATTGCCTGTGTTTAAAACTCCTACCTGTTTTCCTCTAAGCTTGCTAGGGGGGAACTGAATTATATTTGATTGCATTCCTGAGAACTGTGTGCTCTCCTTCCATCTCTTTACCTTGCATAAAGGGGGAGGGGGGTGAATTGTCAAAGAAAAGTGATTACATTGTCTTTTGTTGAAGTTATATCAAGTTTATTTTCTGTACTGCATTTTCATTCATCATTGCATTGTCCTTGAAGCCATAAAAGCATTCTCAGCTACTTTATCCTCTCCATATCACTTCTAAGCCATCAAAAAGAGTGTACCACTGTAACATTATCCATTGTTCATCACTATCATCCTCACAAGTGTGCTATCAAATATTAATTTACTATAAAAGTGTGATAGATATATATTGTTTAATTTCAAATAAACCTTTTAAATTTGCAAAACAAACCTACTTCTTGGCTCAGCGGGGTCAGGGGGATTCTGAGAGAGGGGTGTTATGTAAGGGTTGTCATCCAGAGTAAACGAACTGGACATAAAAATACATCAATAAGGGCTTCCATCAGCATTCCACACTAGGCATTGACTTAGCTGTAGTGTTGAATTGAAGTCGCTTACACACAGTGATGACGCATAGGACTTTCAAAGCACATGAGAAGCTTTCTTATATGATGTTTAGGCAATTTTGAATAATGTTACAGTATAGATTACTCTACTTGTGAGCAAATGTCCACAGAATTTGTTTTGTAGATTATGCAATTTACAGGGATGTTGTTAAATTTTGAAGAATATTAACATTATGAGTTTATTTGGGAATAACTGATTATTTTTGTTTTTAATGTGATTTGCGCCCTCAGCATGGTGACTGATCACCACCATGGCGGATGGTGCAACACATCCCTGTTTTAGGAGATGTAGATTTTAAAATGCACATTTGTGAGTAGTTAGTATGTTGTGTGGACAGTGAGTTTGGAGTTTGCGGCTGTGAGCGCAAAGTGTGACATTTGTGAGCGTATGTGATGTATGTGTGCACACATTTAGGTAGCATGTTTGTATAACGTTTGTGTACGTCTGAGTGTTAGCACGTGGTAGTGGAGTTGTACATGTGTTTGGAGTTGCATGTAATTTTGGTGGGGTGGCTTACACATGCCGGCCGGGTGTGTTTTGCCTAAATATTGTAAAACCTTCGTAGTAACGTCATATTTTGTGGAGTTTGGACACTTGTTGTAGGAGTGTTTCAGTTAAGGTTAACCCTTATGGTAGGGTAATAGTGTAGAAACCAGGGGATGGGGCCTGTTTTTGTAGTAGTTTGGAGGTCAGTTCTATGGAATTTTGCATGGGAGTTTTGGGCAAGGGGCCCATATTATGGGTATGTGTAGGTGACCGCACATGTTGGTGTCTTTTAGGAGTAGATAGACCATCAACTATTGGTGAAATGCCCACCAACTCTGCAGGGCTCCTTGACCACTCCTTGATCATACACTAAACTGACACAAAACTCTCACATACTACTCAACACATATATCAAGACACAAACACAGCCAACCCATACATATACATAGAATGTAAAGCTGCTAGTCAGCGCTGCAGTCACCCTAGCAGAAATCCAAGGGTTGAAAACCAATAACACAACTCCCATTTAACAATATACCACACCTGCAATGCGTCAAAACGGTTATACTAAGCATTGCATTGACAAATACTTGCACATTGTAAATCGCAGGTCGCATTGGAGATCACATTTCCTAAAAGTCCATGTTGCCAAAGCACAGGCAACTCTATGTTCTGAAATTCCTGAAAGATGTTAATGCTAACAACCTATGTAAATCTCATCACTCTGATTGTTCATTGAATCACTCATCTCACTCAACACACACACGCAAAACATCCTGAGATGGCTGTGGTGCAACAAACATTAGTTCAAGCCTAAAAGTCCATGTTGCCAAAGCACAGGCAACTCTCAATTGCTGAAATTCCTCAAAATGTTATTACAACTAAACAACATGTGCAACAAAAACATTAATACCTATACTTGCATTTCACAAAACTTGTCCCACGCAGACCACTACGTTCGAGAAAGCCGGAACATTCTTCATCCGACACAAGTGGCTGACTTCCTTGCTACGTACTGACGTTCACCATGGTCCTTTACTCTACGTTACTTCCAACAGCTTCTTCATGCCAAGTATAAACAACGCCAGCACAGCGAACTACGGGACCATTCCGGGAGCGAATCAAGGTAGGGGCAACATTCCAAGTAACCGCCATCCCCTCCTGTGGCTGTCATGACGTCATGAGTCACACAGCGATCTCCTCACACAAACTATCTCTCCAGCCACAACGGCCCAAAGGACACCGCTGTGCTCATGGCTCTCTCGCCTCACCTTTCATGCCTGGCTTCACATGACTGGGAAAGAAAGTCCCCAGGGCATAACACTCTGCTAGCCCTTCATCTCCAAACAGCAGCAAATGTGAAGTAGAAAACAGAAGGCACAATTTTGCTCCCTTTTTCTTTTCCTTAAACAGCACGCAAATGCTCCTGGTACCCATGCCACTTCTCACTCCAGCCGAGGGGCTCCCCTGCAGCCCTCTGCCCTCTGCCCTCGGGCTACACCATGCTTTTTGAAAACGATGCTGGCCAGCCTTTACCATAATCCCAGGAGCACCAAAGCACTAAATGCAGCCACCCGTAAAACAGCCTCTTTAATCCACAAGTGTCCCTTCTGGACCTGCCTGGACACCGGCAGACCACTGATGCCCCACCATCCCCTTGGAACGGGCTGCCTCATTCAGCCCTGGGTGGTGGGTGCTATACAGTCCATGGGGGGCAGTGGGCTCTCCCTCTCTCCTTGCATTCACTTGTCCTCTTGCCTGCACCCCCCGCAGCAGAGTCTCTTATCCTTCTCTCACACGACATCACACAGGTAGCTGCTTCTCTTTGCTTCCAGCTGTCCACTCCAAGGTCCTCCTCCATCATACCTTGGACCATCTTTGTCGCCAATTGTTGTGACCAGCCTTTAGTCATAGGGTTCACTCATCAAGGACACTCAGGATACTCAGGCCAGGTACTCTTAGTGGTTACTTTATTAGCTTCTTTAGTTACAGGATCAGATGTCATCAAGTCATAGAGATATCAAGAGGATCAGGGACAAGAGCCCACTGGCTCCCACCACCTAGACTCTCATATTGTAACTCTGGAGGTCCCACCGTGATTCATTATAATTGCACAGTCCTGTACTGGTTTTACATTTCCATTATTATTGAATGTATGACACTCTTTTCTGATAATTAATGACACCCATGATTGTGAGTTTCAGATTTGTAGCGATAAGTTGTAGGTTACAGATGAGAGAATACTGCATGTACTGAATATTGTATGTATTTATGGCACGGCTTGTTTGAAATGCACACGTGAATATATATTCCTACATGTGGATACATATAGTTAAAGGTATAGAGTACGTACATATAGGTGCCAGGTTACATTTATTTTATTGGATTGAATGTAGTAAGTTACACTGTGCCTATATTCAAGTGGTGAGTGTGTTCCATCATCGTAATATAATTCTTTAAGGGTGGTGCATTATTGTCATCACCCACAAGAAAGTACATCCATACTACTGCAGCTCCATTCCTGTTTATTGTATGTACTTGCCACTACCACTATCATAAAGAATGTCGTTGGGATAAGTGTATTAATGAATGCATGGTTGTAGGGAAGTCCATGGGTGCATGAATAAATGAAATGTCCAATATGTAGGAATACAATTAAGGAATGTATGGAGGTCTACGGATTAAATAAATAAATTAAATAATCAATAGGTAAAATGAATGAATACAATGCATGGGATGTATCCCATGGATATGGTCCATGGAATAAATGACTAAATTAAATGTTAAATAAATATATTGAATGAATCCATGGAATGTATGAAAGTTCATGGAATAAATAAATGAATTAAAAGTTGAATCACATTCAACATTTGTAACTATACAGGTAGAGCAGGGCTTGGAAAAGCAACCAAAGAAGACAAATGCCAAACACGCTTTGGTCCCACAAACTTTTCAATGCTGGTATTGCTGGAGGAAAAGCCATCATGCTAACATCTTTTTGGCCAATCATCAGTAGAAGTAAAATGACAGTGATAGGCAGGATAACAATCATTAAAAAAAGCCCAAATTTTTCCTCTGAATTCAAGATCCTTTATATTTACTTCTGCTTTCTCAAGATATTTCTCTTCTCTTAGTACTATTTCTTTTGTTTTAATTTCTTCTCTTCTTGGGCGCAGACTATACTGATGCAGCATCTGCTTGCTTTCAATTGCCTGCTCATTTATCAACTGAGTGTTTTTTGAGGCGTGTCATTCTCTATTTTGTCAGGTTCACCGTTGTATCTGCTGATGTTGTTTTCACGCAGGCTCTCTCGCACTTTCAGTGGTGTTAGGTTTATGTCCAAACTATCTTCTTTGGTAGTTTTTTCATTGACATCTATGCTTTGGTAGGAAGAACTGTACAGCAGTCTTGTTGGTGGCAGGTGAAGATATTTTCTCTGGAGAACGCCCTTTAGCTGGGGAACGACGCCTGCCTGGAGAACGACGTGTGCCAGGTGAAGGACGCCTACCCGGTGATCGTGATCTGGAACGGCTTCCACTTCGAGATGGAGAGCTGGAAGCAGATCCTTTTTTTCTTGGTTTTAAATACAGATATTTTCTTAAGGTCACTTTCCTTCAATTCGAGTGTAGTTCCATCTTTGTATTCAACAGTGTATAGGTGACTGGGGCCATTCAGACTCACTACTTTAACTTAATAAAAAAGGCTACTTCCTGGCCACCGCCCCATCACAGGTTCACCATCCGCATACTTTCTTCCAGACATTTTCCGAAACGCCTTCAGGTCTCCAAATTTTATGTTGTGAGCTATGCCAACATTTCCCCTAGGCAAGAGCCTAAGTATGTGCACACATACCAACATTTTTGGAGAACGCTAAGGGGATGGTATGGGAGGGGCGTTAGGGTAGATAATAAGGTAGAATAATGGGGTCTTCATCTCTTCGCCAATGTACACTTCTTTTCAAAAACACTTTTACAATTTTGATTTTAAACCTTCCACCGGGGTGTGACGGTGAGCGCCAGCCTGTAAGACTCTAAACAATGTTATTACCAGAAAAAACTTAATCTGGTTTGTGTCTTTGGTGACGGAAGGGGATGTAGATTCAGTACTCATCAAAAGGTGCTCGTTCAGAACGGTGGAACCAGTTCCAGCCCAGGCAACATTCCATGGCTTGCATTGCTATGCCAATACAAGCCCAATACTACACATCCACTTCTGTCACCAAAGACACACCACTACCAAGACACAGCCAACCACAACCAAACCAGCACACCATCAAGCATATCTACATATCAAGCATCACCATCAAACATATCATACATATCAAACATCACCATCAAACCTATCATACATATCCGACATCCCCATCAAACAAATCCACATATCACACCTCACCATCCACCTATCCTCACAACAAAAGACCAGCCAACTGCGCCGTCACATTCACACTCCAATAACCTCCAGGGAACATATAAAAGTAGGAAAGTGAAAGTAAAGAAACCCACAACACCAAGATCACACAGAAACAATTGACTGCACAGGCACAGTACATCAAAGAACACCGTGACAGGAAGTTGATCAGACAACCTGTCCAAGTGCAAAGATCACATTAAGCAAGCTAAAATAATCAATACGTATACATTAAACATAGGCCTTAACTCATAACGGGTCACTATCCTCAAAGTACAACCTTTACTATCACGGGTCACTACACCATAAGTGCACCCTTTACACATCACTGCACGGGTCACTATCCTCAAAGTGCACCGTACTCCTCTCAATACTAATAACAGTGCACCCAATCACCAACATGGGTCACTAATCACATATCAACTCTATCCCTCTCAACTAAAAGCACCGAAAGCTAGGCAGCGGGTGCGCTACTACCCAGCCTGCATAACTGGCAATAGATAGGGTGATAACATTAAACACTTCACTTAATAATCATAACAACCTCACTTACAATAAACACCTCGCATTTCATTCTCCTCATGAACATACAGTGCATCATACATAACTCTCACGGCAGTGGACCAACACTTCCTATCATGGCACCTCGCATTTCACCCACACATGAACATACAGCACCACAATCCATGAAGTCTCACATCTCATCATCCCTGCGCACACACTCAACATGCTATACATGTAGTGCATACTTTCCTAAATATCCATGTAACCTCTGCGCACACATTCCTAAATATCTGCCTCGAACCCTTCTTCCTTTGCCACGCTCTCCCATCTCGTGTATGCTCTCTCTGTCCATCACGTGCTGAGTTCTTTGAAGCCCCAACACTACACATCCCCCTTCCTTGTAACACTTTATATGAGGTTCACTACTTCACATAGTCCAAAAGATGTTTCGGCTGTTTATAAGGTCTTCCAGATCTGGACTTTCTCCTGAATCCTCCTGAACGGTTATCTGGATGAATTGACAAGGACAAAGTACTTGCAGCATTGTGGCTTTGACACAACCTGGCTACACCAGGTCCTCCTCCATCATCTCTCCTCACAACATCGCGATCTCTGTTTCCTTCCATACATCCATCAGTCAGCTTCTTCCTCACACTTGTCATTCCGGCATCCCTCCTCTCCCAACCTTCATCTCCTAACACCATCACTCTCTCATTGTTCCATACCCTGCCATCGTTTGTTTTCACAGCATGAGAGTACACCGCCACCACTCTGCCAGGTTTGGACCAGTGACAACCATTCTCCCGTAACGGGAATGGCAGTTTAATTCTCACCAAAAAACCAACTTGTGGTTCTAAACCCTTTCTGAAATTTCTATTATCATGTAGACTTTTGTTGGTCATTTGTTTCTGTTCAATGCTCTCTCTCTCGCTCCTCCTAAATCCACACTCTTTCCAGCCACTGCATTCATCCAACCAGGGAACAATCTGGTATTCGCCTTCCTGCCCCTACTTAGTTCAAACTGAGAAACTCCTGTGGTGGTATGAGGTGTAAATCTGTGAGCTATCAATGTTTCTCTTACCCCAACTTTCCAATCCTTTCCATTAGCCCAGGCTAATTTGATGGCATCCTTAATCACACGATTGAAACTTTCCACAATGCCGTTGGATTGTGGATGATATATCGCACAACACTTATGCGTTATGGATCGCTCACTCAAATACTTTTCCATGGCTTTGGATTTGAACTGCGAGCCATTATCCGTTAGTACCTCTTCTGGGTAACCCTCCCTTTCGCACAGTTCCTCCATGAACCCAATTATTCTCTGAGTAGTAACCTAAGCATTAAGGCAACCTCCACCCACCTAGTCACCATGTCTATGACAACCAAACAAAATGTGGAACATCCCCCACTCCATATCGGACCAACCACATCCAGTGCAATCTTACTCCATGGGGCCTCAGGTATATCTCTCAGAACCATGGGATAACTCGCACCCACACACACCTTATTACTTCTTGAACAAAGGATACATTTCCTGATCTGTTCCTCCACCTGACGGTCACATCCGGGCCACCAATATGTGTTCCTGATCCTTCTTTTCATTTTTACAATCCCTTGGTGGCCTTCGTGACCCAGCTGCATTATTTTCTCTCTGAGACTAACAGGGGGCACCATCTTGTTGCCTCTCATTACATATCCGCTCTGTAAATATAGTTTGCTCTCTGACCTCCCAGAATGCACTGGTTCCATTTTGAGTTATCTTCTGTTCCATTTTTCTTCTTCTATACATTTCACACATTCCAACAAAATAACATCATTACTCATTTCCTCATCCTATTCTTGTCTAGATATGGAATGCTCTGATAACTCACAAACCACTTCCCGTTCTTCCGAATCGTCATCAACATCATTGAGATAAGTCAAGCGTGAGAGACGGTCCGCTGAATGATTTTTTGGTCCAGGAATATACACCACTCTGAAATTGAATTCCTGAAGTCTAGATACCCATCTTCTGATCCTACTGGAGACCTTGTTGAGACCCTACGTGTTAAAGACTTCCACCAACGGTTTGTGATCTGTATGGATGGTGAACTGCACTCCCCATACAAAGCTCCTAAACTTCTCTGTGGCCCACTTTATAGCTAGGGCCTCCTTCTCAATGGTCGCATAATTCTTCTCCGTCCCTTTGAGAAGTCTAGAGGTGAAAGCAATCACTGACTCTCGTCCATCATGATACTGAGACAGAGATGCACCAAGCCCTACTTCACTCGCATCAGTTGTAATTATTGTTTTGCTTCCTCTCACGTAGCTTTGAAGGGTAGGGGCACTAGCCAGAGCTTCCTTGATGAAAAGAAATTCCTTTTCACACCCATCATTCCAAATGAATTTCTTATTCATTTTCAACAGATTCCTCAATTCTCAATGAATTTAGCATAGTATTCTGCTAGTATGCTGGGGAGGATCGCATCATTAATACATCCCAATCAATGCAGCTTTATTTCAGGAAGAAGGACAAAGATGAACCAAAAAAGGTTATTTGAAATAGTGACAGTAAGATAGCTCGGTGGGTTGAGTTCTTGCTGCTGCTATCTGCGTGTGATCTGCAGGTCGCAGGTTCGAATCTCAGAAGACCAACTCAGCCTTTCATCCTTCTCAGGTTGATAAATGAGTATCAACTTCAGTTGGGTGATATTGTATGTACAAATGTTCTATGTAAAGTGCTTAGGAACAGGTGCTATATAAATAACACAACATTATCATTACTAGCCTCAGTCACGGTACTCTCTGATCCTTCCCCGGAACTGCTGGCTTTACACACACAAAAGGACATAGAATGGACCCATCTCTTGTAAATAGTAGAGAAAATGGGGTTTATGCCAAAGTTTTCTAAATTGGGTTCTGTTGTTGTACAGGACCTGTTGGCCAAGGTCAAAGTTAATGGTTATATCTCAGTTTTCGATGGAAATGGAAACCAGACAGGCTGCCCATTGTCACCACGTCTCTTCTCATTGGAAATCGAATCATTGGCAGAGGGGATTAAGAAGGATCCAGCACTCTCTGGCTACCAATGGACCGTGAGGCTGCAGCACCAAATATCATGCTGATGATCTCTTGTTACATGCATCAATTCCAATGGTGATGGGTATTATCAAGGTGTGTGGAGATCATTGTGTGCTTAGGATTAACTTAGATGAGTCTTTGTGTTTCTCAATTGAATGGAGAGCTGTCTGCAAAAGGCCTGTTGTAAACTCCCCTATTTCACAAGCTTAACTTAAATATCTAGGGAACCAGGTGGTGAGGTCTAGGGAAGAGTGTCTGCAATTGAATTGAGTACCCTTGCCCGTCCCTGATGCGTATGGCAATGCTATTTAAAATACCTGCCTCGCTATGATTTCTATACATTGTACAGTCCAACTCCATATATAATTCCAAAAGTTGAGTTCCAAAAGCTGGATAGAGAAATCCATAAGTTGTTGTGAGGGGATGGAATTCCACTCTTTCTCTTTCAGCTTGGGTTGGTGGTCTTGGTCTTCCAAATCTGGAAAAGTACTACTAGCATCACAGATGTAATCTGCCCATGATTGGCTATACATCAACAGGAATAGCCCAGCTATCTGTTTAGACAGGGACTAAATGGATCCCTTTGCATCATTACAAATTCTTCTTTTTGTACAGAGCAGGGGTTTACTCCCACAGGCAGGCAAATCAGTGACCCAGGCTTAGCAAGAACATACTAATTTGATGGGATGGAGGAAACAGTTGACACTTGCTACCCCACTGTGAAGGAATATCTCAAAAACACAACTGCAAAAATCACAAATATTTTAATCCGGGCCAGTCACAGAGTTCATACCCTGGGCAATTTAATCAGCAGAGAAGGGAGCGAGGGGAAGAAATCTTTAGAAAAGTTGCAGATGGAATTTCGATTGGTGAGGGCGGGTTCTTTCATGATCTCCAGCTAAGGGATGCAATGTGGTTCCATTTGGGGGTCATTCAGGCTTCCAGAGTCCTTCCACTTGGAGTTGCTTGTGCTTAAAGTGGGAGTGGATACAAAGGCAATATCTACCTTCTAATAGGTAATTTGTAATAACTCCACAGCTCCTTTGACTCATTTCAGGATTAGGTGGGTGAAAAAGTGTATTTAAGGGAGAGAGGGTGGATTTCAGGGGAGTAGGAGTAGGAAGAAGCATTGGCAGTACAAATGTCATTGAGTGTGCCAGTGCCATGGGCGGTGATGCAAACCTCAGTAACAGCCACAACAGCTGGCTGTGGATTCTGGGACTTGCAATGTTCTGTGAGAAAGGAGGTCTCATTGCATATGGATTGGGTGTTTCAGAGTCTGAGACAAAAGTTGGTAGATTGGGCGAAGAGAAAGGGAGTAGCCAAACATTGGGCTTGGAGTGGATAAGATCAGAGCAAGTGGATTGGGCAGTCTGCGTTTTGAAAGTGGTGAATACTACTGGGATATGAGAGAGAATGCATGAAGGTGTAGAGGGGGAGAGAACATGGAGTGTGTAATGAGTCCAAATGAAAGAGGCCTGGAGAGGGCAATATGCAGAACTCTTATAGTGGAAAGTGTATAGAAGGGGCATGCTTCAGGCCAATCAGGAGTGCAGGAATGTGAGTGGTTTGGGCGCAAATACTCAGTAATCATTAATGGCCATAGAGTAGGAGTGTTGGGCTAATGCTTGTCAGGATACAGTAGCTTAGAGCTATGCTAGGCCAAAGAAAAAGGAGAGAGTGAAAGGGCCAGTAGTTAGGGCAGTAGCAACATTGATGGATAAGAGCTGAGATGGGGCGATCCGTTAGATGGTACAACCAGAAAGTTCTGACAGGGGTAGTTGTTAGAGGGTACAGGAATCAGATAGGATGGAGTTAGTAGGAAGGCACATGAAGGAGGACTATTTTGATATTCTTTGTTTCCCCGTTCACAAGTTCTGTAATCTGTTTGACCCCACAATTTAATTTGTACAACAGATGAGCCTTGTTGTTAGAGCCTGTAATGTTGAGATGCTAAAATGTGAACCCTTTGAACCACGCTAACCCGAAATCTCATTGGTTTGAAAGATTGTCCTCTCTAGGACCCAAGACAAAAATGCTTATGCAACAGACTTCGATGTAGCTTATTAAATAGGGGAGTTTGGTGTAAAACAGTGTATAATTAACTATTATAAACTCTCAACATCATGAGGCCTCATCCGACTGGCTTTAAGTAGCCTTTACTGGCTACGATTCCCTTTGTGAATATAACCCAAAGTCTTTTATATCACTCACAAAATGTTCTGAAAGGAGGGCCCTAAATACCTACCCAGCAAACTTCACAAGTGCATCCCTTCTAGAAACCCAATAACTGCCAATAACAGCTTCCACCACATTGGCAGAATTAACAGACCATGATCTGAAAGTTGGAGATCGTGACTATTGCAAAAAGCTTAAAGGCCTCCGTTAATGAATGTCATCCCTGCCCAGCCTCATCTCATGGAAGAATTCATAGACCTCCTGGATTAACCATTTGCCAAAATCTGCAGTGCCTCCATCACCAGCTGGCTTGTCCCCAACCAACTAAAATCACCTACCATAATTCCTCCTCTTGCCACCTCAGATACCACTTTGCCAGACGACTATCGACCCCACTCTAACATCCCCTTCACTGAGAAAAGTTCAAAACAATCTCACCTTCTAATTTACTCCACCACAATCAATCCAGCTTCCTCCCATCTTGAATCACAGAAACTCGTCTCATCTTCATGCAAGAACATATTTTTGAATTCCTTGTCAGGAACGGTCATTACAGATTTCTCTGCGTCGTTTAATACCATTAGTAAGATTGTAGTATAGAGCTTGCTGTAGTACATCATTGCAAGCTACAGAATGTTTACCCAGCTGGAACCTTCATGTGTTCTCAAGGTTCCAGGAGTGTCAGTTGGGGATTACAGGATCGGAGATCAACTGGAAAGGATGTATTTCATATAGCTTCCTACCTCCCTTTCTTACTTGTACCCTGAAAGAATAAACCAAATTTCATATTTTATATACAAGTGTCTACATGCCTCCTGCTTCCCTGCTCACTGCCTGATCCATGACACTACACAGATCTATGCAGCTGGCTCTCAGAAACCACTCAACACATGTACACACCCCTCTGAGAATGACTTAATCCCCTTCTTCCTGATGAAACTGGACCATGAACAATAATCTCTTCTTTAAGTCTTCTGAAACTGAAATTATCATGCCTGCCACCCGTCCTCCACCCTTACTCCCTGGGACCACTCCCTCTTTCTGCTGACAAAAAATGGTCTTTTACCCCTACAATCAGCTCAGTAGCAGATGAAATACACTTTGAGCTTCATATGATGAAGAACATCATTCCATACCTAACCACACCTCAGTAAATCACTGTTTCCTGCTACTCTAAGGTTAGAATTAATGCAACACTGTTTTCTGGGAACTAAAAAAGGAATCAATCTGACAATTGCAGCTTAACGAATAAGCACATAATTATAAAATGACTACTTATAACTAACATAAAATGAAAACATCAATCATTTTTTGGTTAACTCCACACACCAAATTACCATGTGTGGCTTTATAAAAGTGCCAGCAGTACCACCTGGCGTTGCACAGGTCTCTAGTTGACATGCCCGTGGGGGACTGCTATAGCCTTGTGTATATTTTATTTTGTCACAAATTCCTATTTTTGAAAAAACGCAAAATCCGCAATCTCTTGAAATCCCCAATACCAATGGTATAGGGCCCGACCCCACTCAACCCGTGTGTAGGGCGAATGTTGGAGGGGGGGGGGGTGGTTGGTCAAATTTCACTATCACCAGTACCCCCCAGACTGGTATGCCGACCTTGTGTCCTAACTTCCTAATTTTGGAAAAGTCGCAATATCGTAAATCTCCCAAAATCGCCTACACTGATAGCACAGGGCTGGACCCCACCCTGTGCAGGGCGAATGGCTGGGGTAGGTCAGATTTCATCATCGTCAATACACCCCAGACTGGTATGCCGACCTCGGGTCAGCATTTCCACCCACCAACTGTTGTGGGGCTGGAGCCAACAATCACCAAATTGCCAATCTCCCGAAACCGCCTATACTGATGGCACAGGGCTGGCCCCACCCTGTACAGGGTGAATCAGTGGGGTTTGTCAAATTTCACTTTTGCCAGTACACCCCAGACTGGTATGCTGACCATGGGCCAAAACTCCAGCCCACCAACTGTTATGGGGCTGGAGCCAACCCCAAACATACAAACACACTTTCACAAATATATATATATAGATTAAAAGTAGTAAGCTACCAATAAAAAAATGCACTTGCAACTACATATTAGTAACATAAACCTGATAGGTCACATTACGTTAATGTCACTTTTTCTTAGGTATACTTCTGTACCAATCCACCAAACACCCAATCCCAAACACAACATTATCGAAATATGAAACATCAACTATCTTCATTGATTTCAATGTTCACCAATACTTTGTCAGAATATCAACAAATGTCCAACCCCTTTTACTGTATGCTTCAAAAACTGCATATTGCTGATTATTTGCAGAATATTCTATAAACACCATCCATCCTGCCACAGGAGTGCAGGTCATGCCAGCAGATGCCCCCTTGGCTCCACTAATGGAACCAGTGTGTCCGAGTCAAAGCTGCACATTATTACAGCTGCCGTGCCACCCACATTACTGGGAGACACTCCAGTACCTCCCGAAGCCAGGATGCATCTTGATTGGGCAGCCAGCCCCTCTTCAATGCCTCCAGTAAACAGGATGGTGAAGCCGGATGTGACCACCTCCAAAGGCTGACTACTAAGGCCTTCAAACCCTGTCTGGCCCTGTGCGGGCCAAGAGGGCTGTCCTCTGCAGTCAACTGCAAGATATGAGCACATTGCATATTTAAATTCACGTGTAATACCCTTGCTGCCGAAACCTACTCCAGACTCTGTCAATGTTCACCCAACACACTTTTTGCAGGCAGTCCTCCCCTACACCCCCCTATACCCTCTCCTCTACAACTCTGAAGTGTACCCCAGGGAATCGCAGAAACACACGGTATGCTCTAACCCGAGCCCCTGGTACCATTGGCCACATGCCCCCTCTGCAGCGTGCGCCTGCCACCCTATCACCCGCTGTGTGCCCTATGCCTATCGCGATGAAAAATAGCAGACTCGGTCTGCGTACGCGATTCAGTAATCATACCCATAGCCAATTCTTGCCCCACCGTAACACCATGAAGCACACTAGCTCTGTCGTAATACTGCAGCCACACATCCCCTCCCTCGCTCAGACTAGGCTACCCACCCATCTACCATGCAAAAACACGTACCGCTACAGTACGCATTCCATGACACCACAAGCTCCAATTCTGCACAGCCCTTCCCGAGATCACAACAACATCAGGCCTCCGATCACTTTAAGCTGTAGCCAGCTGTCTCACATTAAGGCCCGGCACGGGTTGCGTACCCGCTTGAAAGGTACAGTGGCCCCAAACCTCACTTCCTCCAACAGGAACGAAAAACCTTTGACCGTGAGGCCTGCCCAACAAGTGCCTCCTAAAACTCCCAAGGCCCACTCCAATCTCTTGCATCGTCAGCCTGCACACCTGTGCACATTTACGCAAGCTGTGTACAAGCATAATAGCATTAACCTCCCATCTGTCTCTTGCCCACCCTCCACACACAAAATAAATTCATGCTTAAGTGAGTGCACCAGTGCTTGTTTTACTGCCTGCCTCAATTGCCTGACTAACTGCAAATCCAGGATTTTTCATAAGCAGCCTACAAGTAAGAGACCCCTCCACATGCAGCACTACATCCCTTCAACCACTAGGCTACTTTCATGAAGAGAGAACCAAGTCCCCAAGTATCCCTAGCACCAAGACCAGCCAGGCCGCCTCCCAGTCTACACAATCTCCATGTAAACCTCTGCCCCACTGGAAACCGGTGTCTGCCCTGGGCACCAACCACATGGCTCACCAGAATCATGTAATGGCACCCCTAGCCACACTGGCCTGTGTAGTTAGCCACTCTCACTGTAACTCAGCACCTCTAGATGCACCCACCTTTACACAGAGTCCCCTCCAGATTGGTTCAACTAAATGTAATCTGCCCAACCCTCCCATAATAGGCACCCTAATGAATGTGCGATCTGTACCAATCCAGGATCTCATTATAGCTAACAATCTAGACATCTTAGAAACCTCTGAGACTTGGTACACGCAGCCTCCGGCACATCTATATCCATAGCTACTCCTTCCGGCTTTACCATACTCAGGAGCGATAGACCACATTTCAAAGGTGGAGAAGTCACACTGATGGCGAAAAGCACCCTTCACATCAGACAACTCAACATCACCCTAAATGAAAACTGTCACCTACTCTCAGTCAAACTACCCATCTCACCCACTGAAACCATCACTATCCATGTTATCTATCGTCCATCAAGGACCCACCCAATCCTTCGAGGAGGACCTCATCCACACCTTGAGAGCTGACATGAAGACAACGTCCAAAATCATCCTCTTAGGAACTTCAACCTCTGCCTCAATGATGCAGAGGACCTAAATGCCCTGTCGGTAGCCAATTCATTAAGCACACTATGCTTCAAACACTGCACCACAAACCCGACTCACATCAAAGGACGTACTCTTGACTGGGTCGCAGACCATAATTACCAGGTCTCCATTGGAGCCATCTCTCCCTACCCATGGTCGGAGTATCATGTGTTGTACTTCTCTGGGACACCCTCTTGCCAATCCTCTACTCTCACATGATCACTGCCACCTAAGTTGTCTCGCAGTGCTCAAAACCTTACCAAAGACAGAATTCTTCCCTTGCTAAACTGGCTGCAATCAGACTACCATCACATCACAGACCGACCATGCTAGCTAACCTCTCCGCCAAGACACTAACAGCAGCGTCCTACTACATCTCCTCCTTGGCACCAAGAAAAACAAAGCCTACTATGAACACCAATGCTTGGTTCACAACCAACCTCAAAGCACTCCATTCAAAAAAACGTGAAGCTGAAGCAATATTGAGGATATTACCTTCCGACTCCCACCAGCTAATGTTCACCATCACAGCAAAACATTATAAACAAGCAAACCTTCTTCTCTAAATCGACCATCTAGAATGCTAGAATCACCAAGTCCAACACTCAAGTGATCTTCTCTGTCTTGAGAAAACTGGAAATCCCAATCACTCCCCACCCCCGAATATCACTAATGATGAGGAATGGTGTATCAGCATACAGCATGCCCTTCTTGACAAAATTGACACCTCATAAAAAAATATACACTGAAAGCAACCTGCACTCTCCAATATCCAACAGTCGTCTACCCACTTTCCGGCAAGGCCTTCCCACCTTTCGCTTCAACAACGCCACAGTGGCTGATGTTCCAGCTGTCCTAAAGGGACTGAGAGCCAACCAGGTGTAAAGGTGATGTCTGCCCAGCCACCATCGTCAAGGACTGTGATGAAGTCTTAGCTCCCTTCATCACCACCTTCATTATCGCCTTCTTCACCACCAGCCTAGTCCCTACTTGCTTTAAGGAAGCCCAGGTCCTCCCCTTACTGAATAAACTCTCCCTTGACCCTCTTACTGCTAATAACTACATACCCATTACAACTGTACTCTTCCTGCTGAAAATTCTAGACAGAGGAGCATACCTGCAAATCCAGCACTACCTGATAGCCAAGCACATCCTGGGAATGCATCAGTGCGGGTTCCACCCAGGCCACGGAACAGAATCAGCTTTTCTGGAGCTGAAAAAACAGCTTGACATATTCAGGGATGCGGGAAAGCCAGCCCTCCTTCTACTACTGGAACTCTCTGCGGCTTTTGATCTGGTTAACTACAAGATCATCTGCCAGCACCTAACCCTGGCAGCCAACTTTTCCCCTGAAGCCAGAGCCTGGATTGCCTCCTTCTTGGAGGAAAGAACTATCCGAGTTTTTGTGTACAATGCCAGTGCCCCTCTGGCAACCATCTCCTGTGGGGTTCCCCAAGGCTCTTGCGTCTCCCTGACTCTTTATAACATATTCACAAACCCCTCGATGACCTCCTAGAGTCTATTGGTACTCAATAGGCACTCAAATCCTCCTTCCTCTCTCAGGCAACTAAACCAAAGACTCAGATTCCATAAATACTGTCTACCGGACAATCCAGGCCTGGATGGCCACACATTCCTTCTGCATCAATTATGAAAAGACAGAGATCCTGCTCATTGGGCCGCTGACAGTGGTTAAGAGGCTTATATCCCAATATGCATCTATTTGCATTGACTGCACCGTCATCCCAGTCTACCCGGCAGTTAAGACACTGGGAATATATTTGGATGGCACGCTCTCCTTGACCCACCAAGTCAACACCATTGCCTCTTCTGTTGCCTACACAACACAATTGATCAATGCATGAAGACCATTTCTATCCTCGGAAAGCTACCTTACCATTGCCCGTGCGGTCATTGACTCAAGGCTGGATTATTGTAATGCAGTAATGCACTATTTGCAGGCACCTCAGCGTGCAATATCCACAAGATGAAGGTTATTCAGAATAACGATCTCAGAGCAGCACTCAACATCCCGAAACGAGAACACATCACCATGGCAAGAATGTGTACTGGCTCCTGATTCGTGAACGGATCCTTTTCTAAACTCTCAGATCAGCCTACGTACACCGTCTTGACCTGCCAAAATTCAAAAGGGCCAAAGTCGGCGGCGCGATCTTCCCGTGAGCAAGCTTCCCGATTATGGTCACCAAACACTGTAACTCACTACTGGCCTCCTTGCGAGCTGAACAGTCCTACTTGGCCATTCGCAAAGCCTTAAAAACTTGTCAGTGCCTTGATGCCAGAGGGGTTAGAGTGCTATAGAAGTGTTAAAATAAAAAATAAAAATAAAAAACAACAAAAGTTGTAAGTAATAAAGGAAATCAGTCAGGAAAAATAGTTTACTTCCAGTAAATTGTTAAAATCTACACATTTGGGGAATGCCAACATTAAGAGAGAAACCATTATTAAACTTTAAACATGACATTCAAACATACAATATATTTTAAAAACATACAATAAAAAAATAATAATAATAATATAGCGCTACGAACCCTCAGGTATCTGAGCGCTGCTTATTATTACTACCCACGGTGTGTGGTGCTCATTTATCGACCTTGGAAGGATGAAAGGCTGAGTTTGGGCCTGCCGGGATTGGAACCTGTGTCGCAGGATCTGCATGGAAGTCAACGCGAGCGCTCTACCAGCTGTGCCACTTGACCGGCTATTATATATATAATAATTTACTTATTTATATATATAATATTACCAGTTAAAAAATAGGAATAATATACACCTAAAATTCAATTACCTCAAAACGTATTTGCATGCTAACCAAAATCACTAGCGCACAACATACACTCTCAGTGCCACCCTAATAACACAGTTCATATCAAACACCAACTAGCATTCCCATGCAAAGTACAAACAAGCACACATGCAACCTCGTTATATAAACCAAATTCAAAATACTATTCACATATACAAACATTAACACAGTAACAACACTCCAAAACGAAGGGCAGAGTTAAGGTTTTGTGCAACACTGGCTTTATTTTATGTTATGCATAGTGTTTAATAATAGATTACACAATAACACAGGCATTACTAACATGTGCCTCTTATAACCAGTGACCATTAACGTTTTTTAAAACAAATGCTCCCCCCTGATTTATATACACAGTCCAGTTTTGCAAAATCTGTATGCTACAAATGGATATAGTTGAACAATTTTTAGATGTATTCAATGTCAATCCCAACTCTGCTGTAACTACCCTCCGCTGTCTCAGGTTTTCAAGACAGACTTTAGAGGGCCTCATTACAAGTTGGGCGGTTCAAAAATAAAGTGTTGGTAATAATGTATACCAGCACTTTTTCCAGACCGTTCAACTACAAGTGGCCCGGTAGGGTGGAGGATTTACCTCCATCTCTGAGCTGGTGGTATATCCCCCACCCCATTGGTATCCATGGAATGGGGATTTACCAGCATTTCTGCCACTTGGAATCTGTCGGTAATTCTGGCAGACCAACTGGCAGAAACAGTATTACAGTTTGCCGCTATCCCGCCGGTATTACCGGCAAACTCGTAATGAGCCTCTCAGAGTTTCCTAAACTCTCCTCCAAATGACGGTTTCTAAATAGCTTATATTGGATCAGGTTGCTGGTATATGGTTTCTATACATCTCTTTAGCACTATATAGAAAGTCTCAGTGTTGATTTGTGTTTCCCCAACCATGTACAGCACAATACTCCTGCTCCCTGTTCATACATCTACAGACAGTGGCCTCAAAGCTCCATTCTTCCCCACCCACATCATCTGTCTTTGCCTCACTACTCACAACCCTTGAATGTCTTGCTCCTTATCACTCCTTTCCCTTTCCAAACCTCTTTACCTCAATCATCAAACTTTCCCGGAGTCCTCTCAGACCCTCTTTTGCAATACCTAGGCCTAAGCCAAAATATTGGCTTTTCCAATGCTTGTTGGGTAAATTTGGGATACTTTTTCCTATGCATTTCAACATCTCACACTGCCTTTTCTGACAAACTCATACACAAACTTATGACTAAGAGCTACAGGGCATATAATGGTAGATTTATTCATGACATTCTTCCCAGACCAACATTTTACTCAGTGTACCGTAGCTCTTGTAAAGACTACATACTCTTGAAAGTAGATAGTTGACTGATAGTTAATTTATTATGCGCTTATACACAGGTGTTTCAAAGTGCAACCATGCATGGGAGGGGAAGACATAGGTAAGACAAGACAAACAATCTTAATAGGCATGGTACATTCATAATATGCAGGTAAACAGAAAAGGAAGTGTGTGGGGGGGGGGGGCAATAGGGACAAGTGCACCCGGTCCCTCTAGAACATGGGTTAAGTACAGAGAGTACCACTCTCATGGGTCGTAACCGAAGTGCAGTAGTACTGCGACAAGTGCAGGAGACTGGGGAGGAAAGCTTGGGACCTGTGAGGCTCTGAAGGTACACCAGGCAGCCAGTTAGCAAAACTGAGCAGAAGTAGAGGAGAGCGAGCCAGAGAGCAGAAAGAGGTGGTCATCAGGGGAGAGGGAGCGAGAAGGAGGAGGCGACAAGGAAAGTCTTGAGGAGTTTCCGGAATTTAAGGAGATCCGGCTCAAGGCAGAGAGAGGCAGGGAGGCTGTTCCAGATGGAGGCACCTGCAGAGGATGAAGATCTCCCCCCAAGTCTCTGCTTGGAGAAGCAGCTCACCCGCAGAGAGTTGGAGGAAGACGAGTGGAGGGCTCGGGAAGGCGAGTATTTAGGAAGAGTGTGTTACAGATAGAGTGGGCCCAGGCCACAGAAAGCCTTGTGGACAATGCAAAGGGTCTTGAATTTAATCCTTGCAGCCACAGGGAACCAGGGAGGGGATTTCAGCACCAGAGAGATGTGGTCACTGTGCTTGAGGCCAAGGATAAGTCTTGCGGTTCTGTTTTGGATGAGTTGAAGAGGATGAAGTGTAGAAAAGGGCAGGTTGGGAAAGAGGCTTTTGTAGTAGTCCAGCCTAGAGAGGACCAGGGCTCTGGCGATGGTGAGCCTCTGGGGGAAGGTGAGAAAAGGTAGAATACCTCTGAGAAGGTGCAGTTGGTAGTGGGACTTTTTTTAGATGTCCTCGATGTGAGATGAGAAGGAGAGAGTGGAGTCGAAGATGACCCCCAGGTTTTTTGCCTCGTTGGTAGGTGGAGGCGCAGGGCCAAGGGAGGCCGGCCAGAGAGAAAGAGGGAAGGCAGGATCAGGGGTCCCAATGAGGATAATCTCTTTCTTACTGGCATTGAGGCAGAGGTCGTTTGCAGCACACCACGACTGAATTGCGGACAGTCAGGTATGAGTGAGGAAGAGGAAGAGGCCGAGGGTAGCCCGAAGGAGCGCTGTGTTTCATCCGCTTAACACTGAAAGTTGGAGGTGAAGGTGGCTATCATACCGGCCAGGGGGGCCATGTAGCCATTGAAAAACCAGGGGGCTAAGTTAGATCCCTGGGGGACACCGCAAGTAGAGAGAGTGATAGGGAAGAGGAAAGACCCCAATTCCACCTCGGATGGGCGGTTGGAGAGAAAAGAGGTTAGCCATGTCAGGGCCTGATCAGTGATGCCCAGGGTATCACGTAGACGTGCGATCCAGGTGTTGTGGTCCACTGTATCGAAGGCAGAGGAGAGGTCGAGGAGAATGAGGACAGAGGGAGAGTTAGAATCAAGATTTGAGAGAAGATCTTCACAGGTGTGTAGAAGAGCAGTTTCCGTGCCTCTGGATGCTCCAAAGCCAAACTGGTGGTCATGGAAGTAGCCAACAGATTCAGTGTGGAGGGTAAGTTGGGATATAGCCAACTTCTGCAGAAGTGTGCCCAGGAAAGGAGTGATAGTGATCGGGTAATAGTTTGCCGGAATGCAGGGGTCAGCAGATATTTTTTGAGGAGAGGGTGCACAAGGGGTTGCTTAAGAGCAGTGGGCAAAACTACTCCAGTGGCAAAGGAGAGGTTGTAGAGGTAGGCCAAAGCTGGGGCAAGAGAGTCAATGTTGTCCTTGATGCTTTTGGAGGGGCAGTAGTCCACCTGTTCGGAGGAGGTTATCATAGAGTGGACTTGTCTAGTGACCTCCAAAGGTCTGACAGGGGAGAGACAAGAGAGAAGTAGGGGAGAGGGGAAGGTGGCCAAGGGTGGTACAAGAGATGTTGGTGTATGAGATGAAGAGAGAGAGAGGATATGATATCCTGTGTTTTTGAGGTGAAGTGTGCAGCCAGTGCCGAGCAAAGTTGGAAATTGATAAATGAGTTCCAAGTTAGTCAACATGTAGAAAGTGATCATAATTCTCTATGTCTACCACTGTCACCCCCGCAAGTCAGAATGAATAGTCAGACTTCTTATTATGATAAAGCAAAGGGGACCCAGGAACGGGTGGGAGTACCATGGCAAGTGTTAGCCAATAAGAATCAAATAGGCCTAATGTACGAAGTGCTAATTACTGCATTCAAAGCTTTAGAATCTGACGCAGGTACGCTTTCGCCAAACATTTTTGGGAACAAGTCACCAAGGTGCTAGTCCCATTTTTGACAAAGCTTTGTTCCTCCAGGCGGAGAAAGGATATATACCAATGTAGGTGGCTTGACCGGGACAGTTGCTCTAAGAAAGCCAAATTATTGGGAATTCTGAAATTGAAGGGATAGTCAGGCAGTAAGGCGAATAATAAATGAATACAAGGCACGTTTGATACAAAAGAAAGCTGCATTCCAAAAAAAGAAATGGGATAAGTTTAAATTAGCAACCTAAAAGAATCTATGTGATCACTGTGCCGCCCATAATGTCGACAATTAAATTGCCGACTCCGATTATGGAACGGCACAGTGATCACATAGATCACTGTACCCTGCATCCCCAAAAACACCCCTCGCCCCCAATCCATTTACCTTTTCGGTGGCACGTGAAGTGTGCCACCGTCTCTCCTACAAAACTGTGGCGTCAGTTCTCACCCACTAATGTGGGTCTGAACTGGCGTTGCAGGGTCCTTTTGGATCAATGGAAGCGGGGGACACCCCGCAACCCCTGACCCCCACTAAACCGACAAAGAAGAGCGGGGGACACCCCCGAAACCCCTGCTCCCATTAGTCGTGTAGTGGGGGGTCATCAATTTATTACTGCGCAAAGGCGCAGTAATGAAGAGGTCCCAATTTTCGTGGGGCCATTTTAGTATTATTCCACCGAAAAGAGACACCACAGCTTTCTGGAAGATAGTTTTCACCAATACTGCTATGCCCTATCTGTCTATCGAACCGCCGATTGCAGAAAATGACTGGTATACCCACCATAGTAGACTTTAACAACTCCCTGCAGCCAAATTGCAGAGAGAAGAGGGGCACTCCGCGTTAGAGTGTATACTGTCTGATTATGTGTTGGACATATCTCCCAAGGAAATCACAGAGGAAATTTTGGCACAGAAAATAAATAAAGCCCCAGGACTGGATTTAATACCAGCAGATCTTTTTCACACAGATCTAAGCGTGGGGGGGGGCTGTGGAGAGTCAGAAGGAGTACACAGACTCTCAGATGGCATTTACAGGATGGTTTATTAAAGTAAGAATCATAAGGCCTCATTTTCCCTACCATTATGGGAGTTCCCTACCTATCTTACTAACTAATGTGCTCGTCAGTCTGTCGTGGAAGTCCAAAAGAAGTCCACTGTCCAAAACTACCCTAACTGACCCTACCACTGTATAAACTAACTTAGGCTTGGGGAATGACTAACCTTCTCCTTAGGATACTTCTAGTGTCAGTCTGTAAATGAATATAGGATCTTCAAATATCCTCTCATTACTTCTTTGATGAGTTTCTGTAGCTCTTCCAATGGGCTTGTGAACTTTCTTCTTCATTTAGGAATCTCATTTGTGGGCCTCTTACAACGTTCACCCTATTGACTGTAGGTTTCAATAGATTCTTGGCTATATTCATGGCTGGTGGCGTCTAGCCCCCTTGGTTTATTGCAGTTCAGTTTACTTTGGTCTCTCCGACCTTGCATCTGTTGCACTACTTCTGCCTTTTCTCAAGGTATTAATATCACTGGCTGTTGTCTCTCTTCATTCAACTTTTCAATAGTTTGTGCTTTCAGGTTATCACACTTTGAAGTTACTTTAAAATCTTTTCTTTTTTCCCATGACATTGTAATCACTGTGTCTTCTCGCTCTTTATTTAGCTTTTAAATAGCTTCCTATTTCATGCACTTACTCTTTAAATCGACTTAATGCAAGATAAACTTCAGTAATTAGTACTGAGATGAGTTTGCTCCACAATATGATTCCCTCTTCAAGGACACCCAAGACTCTGCGCACTCCCTGTTACCTTCTGCTTTTAAGAAAAACATCTTCCGGAGTTGGGTTCCTCGGGAATCCTTCTCGGTTGCTTTATACCGCAACTGTCTTTCCTTTGTCGTCCTTTGCTTGTTCGTGGTCTCTCCTCTCCTTTTGGTTTCTCACCTCTTCTCGGTGCTCTGGTGTCCTAACGAGGCACAGGACACCCTTAGGCTCCTCACAATGGTCTCAGCGAAGTTGGTTGGACCAGCAGTCCCCACTGATACTTTCCTGTGGTCCCGCCACAATCTATCCTCGGGATCCTGCCCTGCTGGATTCTCCCTTTGCTGCTACGCCATATCTCTGGCATTCCGCTCTGTGTAGTGGAGTGAGTTTGATACTCGCAGGCTCTCTGGTTCCTGCTTCCTGAAGTTGTCACGCAGCTCTCGGTCTTCCTGGGCCAACGTCTGCTTTCCTCTTTCCTATCTTTGGCTCGGTGAGGTTACGTTAAGAAACATACTCTTCTCAGTAGATTGGTTATTTTCATTTAATGGTACATAGTCCTTTTCAGTTAGACATGGCATCCCAGCAGAGTTTTTTTGTCCCACTCCTGATGTAAATAGGTTTCTGGTACTTGAGAGCATCTCATGTAGGGAATAGTGTGTGTCACTGTAAGCAGTTCCTCACAGGGACGGGAGTACTTGTCCCCTAAGGGGGAGTTTCTCACGGTGAGGTCCCACTTGCATCTACCCTTAGGGAGGGTATTTTTGAGCGTGCTCACCTCACTAGCCTCACAGGAAAGGGCTCCCCTTTGAGAGAAGGGACAAATTCCCACGATTTATCACATGGCCTATTCTTTGGCGAATGTTTGCTAGCAGCTACCTGTTACCTCTTACATGGAGAGGAGACATAATAATCCCAATATATAAAAAAGGGGACCAAGGCAATCGGCAAAACTGGAGGCCCATCTCTTTAATTGATGCTACCTATAAGATCAATGAGAAAATACTACTGAAGAGACTGGAAGAGCGTATGAGCCACAATGAAGTCCTATCTGATTTACAGGCAGGCTTCAGAGCGGGTATTGGCTTAATGGATCAGGTGATCAGGTTAACGCTACTTTGCGATAAGTACACAAAGCTCAGGAATCAAAAGTTGTATTTGGTCTTTATGGATCCATGTACTGCGGTTGATTCAATTCCAAGAGTACAACTATGGCAGTACTTACTTCAATTGGGTATTCTGATAAATCTCTTAGCTGCAGTATGAAGCCTGGGTAAGGGTGGAGGTTTGACAAGGCCATTCCCAGTGGCTAGAAGCATATGGCAGGGCTGTGGTTTAGCACCTACTCTTTTTAACCTTTCTATAAATAAAATTGCTGTAGAAAATGAAAGTCTATATATGGATGCCTCATTCCTGGGTTGGGAAAAAATGGGAATTCTCCTTTATGCTGATGACACAGTATTGATCAGCAAAACAAGGATGGGGATTCAAAATGTGCTGAATTCATTTGCTGCTTTAGCCTTCAATATGGGATTGGAAATGAATCTTTCTAAGACCGAATCACTGGTCTGCTCTAAATACATTGGAAAATCTGCCCCACCTATCCCCTTAGGAAACGTTGAAGTTGAGAAGGTTGGCTTCTATGACTACCTGGGAGTCCATTTAGACGAAAGAGGCCGGTGGCGAAAACAGATTGATCAGTCTATACTGAGCTTCACAGGACAAGAAGGGGGGCGCTCAGCATTTCATGAAACAGTATGGTGGGATGGCCACTTACCAAAGCTTGGGGATTTTGAGGGCGTGTGCCAACTCTTCAGTGCTCTGTAGAGCTGAATTCTGGAGATACTCAGAACACAGGAAGTTGGAGCAAAGAGAGGTTGGCATTTTGAAGTTGCTCTCCCTTTCGACTGCCGCACAATCGATTGCTCTAAGACTAGAGTTAGGGTTTGATGGGGTAGTATGCAATGCAAAACTTAAACCCCTTCTGTACCTGTATAAAATTATGACAACTGAGTATTTATTTTCTTATAAATCAGCATTAGGGGATGTTCTCACACAAACTGGAGCAAAAAAGCTCACATGGGTTCTTTACGTCACCAATCTAAGTGCAAAATTGGTGTTACCCCCATCTCTACCATTATAAACTTAGGGAACTTAATCCCGAAAGCACACATTCTACAGAATGATACTGGTAGTATTAACTGAAAGTATCCTCGATAGACTCCACTGGCATAACGGTCAAGTATTTATTACTCAAATCCCACTTTGGCCAGGAAAAGTATCTAAAGGCAAGAAAGCTAGATTAGGGGTCTTGTCATTGGCAGACGTCACAGGTATTTTGGTATTTGGGGTAGATCTACTGCATCTCTTAATCTTCTGTCCCTATACAACAACTTGAGATGCATATGGCTTTAACCAATGTATAAGAACTTAAATATTCTGACTACCTGTTAGGCCATTGATAACGTTCTGGGAACCCAGGGCGACTTTGAACTCTGGGCTCAGTCTCACTATTTGAAGAAAGCTTGGCGTTTAAGAAGGAAATACATAGATTAAGAGCATTGTGTCCATCAAAATCATTATGAAACTGCTCATTTTAAACTGGAATTTTAAAATGGGATTTTATCGAATGACATTTGGTATCTTTCATAAAATGTAGCCATGGAAACGATTTTGTACTGTTATATTGTGCTATTATATTGTGATGACGTTTTTCTGTTATTACGTGGATTCTATGGTTTGCATAACCAAAATAAATTGTTCACTACTACTACAATAGAGAACTGAAACAATGTAACGTGAAGAAAACTTTTAAATTCGCCAAAGTGATCACAAGATGTTATTGTAATAAAACCTATTTTGGAAAAGAAGAAATACTTAAATCAGTGGAAACATTCTTCACACGATTCAACATGATCACTAAAGGTCAGAGAAAACGTGTCAAACTGTCTATACAAAAGGATTTGGATTTGCAATTCCTACAAATTGTTTATACATTATTGCTTATACCGCATTTGTCATTGACTCTCACACTTGTCAGCCAGGTCATGAAGGTCGTCATCCTCCAGACTTGACTTTTTTTCGGCCAAAACCTATTTGCATTCTGAGACATGTAGTTTCGCTTTTTTCATCACATGTATGTAGCCACATGTTCCAGCAGGCAAAGTGCTCATGGCTAAAACGTAGGACTGAATGATGGTGCTTCTTGCATCTATATTTTACCTTTAATGTTGGGCCGGGTCCAGGAAAAGCAGTGCTTGAAACACATCCACTCACCTGAAAAGCATCAAAGCCACCACGTGGCAGTTTCCAGGACAGATACACAGTATTTTCTTCTTGACCGAACACTTGTAGATCCGAGGGTGGATTTGGATCTGCAGAGATCAGTTTTAATGTAAGTTTTACATCTGTCCATGTAAAGCTTATACACTGATATAAACAATTAACAAGACAGCATTGAGAAGGATATTTTAACACAAAACACATACATTTAGTAATTATGTTCAATAGACTGGGTACATATATGTTAGTACACCAATATTTCCTACAAAGAAAATCTGTAAAATAATACGTTTCCTAAATAGTGGAGTGCAAAATTGGACTGGTGCAGTAGTGCACACAGTGCACTATTCGTGGTGAGTGAGGAACACACCTCGAGGATCAACCGACCCAATGCTAGTGGCCGGATGATATTTTCCATGCAGATTAATTGTTATTCAATTTGGAAGGGTACAAATAAACTCACAGATGCCAAGTGGCCACATGTCGAACAAAACCATCAGCCATTCCTGGTTTTCAGCATTTAGCAGTTTGCATGCTAGGACTTAAAGTTTAGTTGTTCTTCCATTAACTATGTGGACCCACACGTCGAGCAAAGTGCTGTTGGCTAAAGAGTCAGGACAGCCTGAAGGTGTCACACATGACACACATTGCATGGAGCCCCTTGATGACTATCTAAATGTAATAAAGGTGCAGCCTTTCTGGCCAAGTACAAAGCTTCACAGTAGAGCACTAAACTGCACAGGATCAGGATTGACTATGGTTCACGTAATATGCTAACCCAGCCTCCTAACTCACATTATACTACCTGATTGGGTTAATTGGCTCAGGAATAGCTTCAATTATCAATGATATTAATAATTAACAAAGTTTGCCATCACCAAATCATCATTACCTGAATAAGGACGCAAGATCCTGATTTTCAAATAACCCACGTCTGCAGTGAAAATGCACAGCCGCGAAAGTGTAGAATCACTAGACGAGGAGGTATTGTCTTAACAAGTCACGTGAGAGTGACTAAATAAAGTTTTGTCATTTAGATTTTGAAAAATTGGACTAGATATATGCCACGCTAAAGAACAATTAAAATTAAAGCCTATTGATGAAACCCATCTACCAGAAACTGGATCCAGTCGAAGTCCATAAAGTGTCAACCATATTAATGACACACTGCTCAGATATATTTTGGATGAAGAACCCTTCTTCAGTGAGTAAGTGCAGCAATATCTGTTCTTTCCTGACATTTTAGCAAGCAAGATGTACTCATAGTTATGAATTGTGTGCTTCTGTGTGCATTAATTGTTCCATCAAAAAGTCACTGCAACATTGCTCACGTGGGGTCAAGATGCTGTCTAGCTCCATATGCATGTTTGGTTATCACTAAACGCCATTAGAAAGGGCAATACATTTAACCATCTTCTGAGAAGCCATACAGGTACAGATGTATTTACTAAGCGAGTCATCTCAAAACAATTCTGCAGCCCAGCAAGGAGATTTGTATTTGTTTTATTTGTAACGCGCACCATCAGGCCCAGAGGCATCAGGGTGCAATTTAGACATGGTTACATTAGCATACAATTAAATATATTCAAAACATTAAACAGTACATAGTATACAAGGCATACAGCAATATACATAATTACAGAAGGTAGATTAGAGCAGGAGTTTCCCAGGGCTGGTCCGGACATCATGGCTGGTTGGAGAGACAGGATTTGGTTTTAGATTTGAAGGCACTAAAGCGTTCTTCGGATCGGATGGTGAGAGGGAGGGCATTCCAAAGCTTAGAGGCTAGGACGGGGAAGCTAGATCCGCCCGCCTTTTGTAGTTTGAACCTAGGGATGGTTAGGCAGTGGGTCTGAGCCGTTCTTTGCGGACGGGTGGGCGCGTGTCGGGATAGCGGGCTACAGAGTTATGGTGGGGCTTGGTTAGCTAGGCATTTGTGGGTGAGGCCTAAGTCTTTCAGTGAAATTCTCTGTTTGACCGGTAGCCAGTGTAGGTTAGATCTAGATTCCGAGATGTGGTGGTTTCGTGGGATGTTTAGGGCTGCTCTGATAGCATTATTCTGGGTAATTTGCAGTTTGTTCAGATTCTCTTGGCTCTTTCCAAGGTAGAGGGCACTCGCATAGTAAATTTTGGCCATGATAAGAGTTCTGGCCAGAGTGACCGCGTTGGGAATGGTCAGGAATGGCCTGCAAGCTGCAATGAGTTTGCAGGTGTACGCTGAAGAGGATCTGACTGCATTTGTTTGTCTGGATAGGGATAGGGTGGGGTCAAGATAGACACCTAGGGTTTTGGTGTCTTTCGAGATTTGGATGGTGTTGCCATCGATGACAAATGATTGGTAGGATGGCTCAAGTTTACTAAGGCGTTGCGTAGTGCCCAAGATGAGGAGCTCAGTCTTGTCATCATTGAGGCATAACTGGTGTTGTGCCATCCAAGCTTGGATAACCAGGTAGACCTCGTTCAAGGCCTTAGTGTCAGCCAGGTAGTCACCAGTGATGGGAATGAGTATCTGGGTGTCATCCGCGTAGTTCGTATAGGAGACACCCAGATAGTCAAGTACATCAAAAAGTGGTTTTGTAAAGACGTTATAGAGCATTGGCGACACACAAGAGCCCTGGGGGACGCCGCAATGAATCGGGGAAGGATCTGCAGCTGCAGATTGAGAGAAGACCCGCATAGATCTATTACTCAAGAATGATTTGATCCAGGCCGTGGCTAATGGTGAGAAATGGGCGGCCGAGTGAAGATGCTTGCATAGGATTTGGTGACTGACCAAGTCGAAGGCGGCAGAGAGGTCGAGTAGGAGTAATAAGGCAAGTTTGCTGTTGTCCTTTAACACTTCGATTTGGGTTTTTAAGTCTAGTAGAGCTGTCTCTGTTCCGTGTTTGGGTCGGAAACCAGATTGTCTAAGGCCTAGAAGATTGTTGGCTTCCAGGTGCTCTTGGATTTGCAGGTATGCTGCACAGTCTAGGATCTTTAGCAGGAACGGGACAGTGGTGATGGGTCGGTAGTTGGTGGGTATGCTAGGGTCGAGGGAAGGTTTTTTGAGCAAGGGGATCACCCAAGCATCCTTAAGGTTGTCAGGGACAGTTCCTGTTTTGAAGGATGCGTTGATGAAGGATGTGATAAATGGGGCCAGGTCGTGGGCGGATTCCTTAATAATTGGGGAAGGGCAGGGGTCGCCCTGGCAGTTGGATGGTTTGATCCTCACCTCCGCAATGGCGAGCGGTGAGAAGGCAAATCGTTTGCAGTTGGGGACGTCAGGAGGGAGGGCCCCTGCTGGGATGGCAGGGCGATTGTCCAGTTTCAGGCTACCATGTTTGGCTGTGATTTTAGATTGAAGCAGGGTGATTTTATTCAGTAACGCTGCCTGAATGTTGGCACACCATTTGCTGTCTTTAATGCAGGTGTCAGGGGGAATAACGGGGGTTTCAAGCTCTTTTAAAATCTTAAATAGTCCCTTGGAGTTGGAATCGGCATGCAGAATGCGATTATTAAGGGATTCTTTTTTTGCCTCTATAATGGCTGCTTTGTAAGTGAGCGAGGCCAGGAGGAAGCCGTCTTTATGCACGTCAGAAGGGTGGCTTTTCCATCGGTTTTCGGCACAGCGTTTGGTTTTACGGAGTATTCTTAGCTGTGGGGTGAACCAGGAGTTCAGGTGAGCACGTGGTTTGGCCTTCCTCAGTTTGATGGAGGCCAAAGAATCTATAGCTGTGAGCATGCTGCAGTTATAGATGTCAGCTAAGACAGTCGGGTCGTTACAGAAAACAGTAGCTGCTTTAAGTGAGGGGAGTAGTAGAGGGAGGAGTTTCTCTTTGGTTATGTCCTTTTTGTTTCTGGTCGGGAGAGCCGGCGCTATCGCGGTCGGGTTGCGGCAGGCGGCTTCAATATTAAAGGTGATAATATTACAATTGGAGCTGGCTAGCCAGTCAAGGGTCCTGCCTTTAGAATGTGTAGGCTCTTGGATGTGCGAGGTGAAGCCGGAGTTGGAGAGGGAGTTTTCCAGATCAAGTGCAATAGGATCTTTAGGGTCACCTAGTCCCAAGTTGAGGTCGCCCAGGATGATGATTTGTGAATTGGTTTTAGCGTTGTCAAGGAGGAGGGTGGATATGTCGCCGACAAAGGAGGCTGCAGGGCCTGGGGGCCGGTAAATTAGGTGGAGGGTGGCTGTTTGTTTGGGTGTTAACGTGAGTTTGACTGACAAAAGCTCAGCTGATTCAAGTTTGGTATTGGTCATTACTCTTAGGTCCAAAGTGATTTTATGGATGATGGCAAGGCCCCCACCTCTAGAGTGGGAGGCAGAGGTACGGTCACATCTCAATATGCTAAATCCAGGTGGTATAGCAAGGGACAGTGAAGGACCGGAGGCAGCTTATGCCAGGTTTCAGCTATGGCAATGAAATCAAGATCTGACGATGTTATAAGGTCTGCTATGTCTAAAGCGTGAGCTGGGAGGGATCTAGCGTTGATAAGGGCGCCTTTGATGACAGGCAGTTTCGCCTCTGTAGAGGGGGGTTTGCTGTTGTTGAGGGCCGAGGGTGGGCCCGGGAGTGTGTGTCGTGTTTGTTTGGAGAGGTTCCAGCGGGTAGGGCGTATGCGGAATCTGGTGCCTAATCTTTTATTTCTAAGAGATGAAGGGCACGGTTGGTTCGGAATAGGTTTGCTAGCAAAGTGTTCCAACCAAAGGGCTGGGTCATTGAGGTAGGGATTGAAGTCGGTAGTGAGGCGTTGGAGGCCTAAGGTGGGTGTCATAGCGGAGGTCGCCATGCGCAGGGTCTGTGGGCCAAGACTGAGGTGAGACATAGTGTCAGGTGGCTGAGGGTGAGTCGGCCGTGTCGGGTACGTGCGTTGGTGAGTGAGGATTGTTGTTTCAGATGGCAGAGAGTGGAACAGTAAATGGAGGAGCGCCCTAAGGAGCATGGTAGATGAGCACCAAAGGGGTAAGCTTTGTAGCTATGGGCAAGTGCAATTACCACTAGGGCGATGCAAAATCAACAATAGGCAGGTTCAATTTTAGCTAGGGCAATGCAAAATCAACAATAGTCAGGTTCGATATTAGCTAGGGCAATGCAAAATCAACAATAGGCAGGACCGATTTTAGCTAGGTCAATGCAAAGTCAACAATAGGCAGGTTCGATTTTAGCTAGGGCAATGCAAAATCAACAATAGGCAGGATCGATTTTAGCTAGGGCAATGTGAAATCAACAATAGTCAGGTTCGATATTAGCTAGGGCAATGCAAAATCAACAATAGGCAGGATCGATTTTAGCTAGGTCAATGCAAAGTCAACAATAGGCAGGTTCGATTTTAGCTAGGGCAATGCAAAATCAACAATAGGCAGGATCGATTTTAGCTAGGGCAATGTGAAATCAACAATAGGCAGGATCGATTTTAGCTAGGGCAATGCAATGCAGATATAAAGGAAGTTAATTTGACAACCTGCACATAGTCCAGGGCTGGAATTCAGCTTCTGCTGTCTTCCATAATTTGCACTTGCTAAACAGGAATGACAGCATAAATGCCCCAATGGCATTTCCTGTACTGTCTGGCACACATTTGGAGAGATTGAGGACATTGCCAAAACACTGGCATAGATAAATCATCAGAGAATGCCATTCCTCCCTCTACTTAACCGTGGCATTCATTTTTGGCCACACTAGGTGTCGCTCTGCAAAACAAATGAGCCAAAACATATACACCCTTGAATATCATAATACAATTGTCCATCTGTTGATGGCAAACAGGCACAATGCAATAGTGTCAGGATTTATCCCTATTGATTGTGTGCATTGACTTACTTGTGCCGACCAAGATGGTGTTTGGCCGGCTCTTCTTCGGTATGCTTACGGTAACAATCCCAATTAAGTAATCACTCCCAGGGTAGAGTCCAGAAAACTGGTAATTCCTAGAAGAAATGAGATTTACTATTATAATGTATTTTTCATAAAAGAGGCACAGGACAATTGTATGCAAGTAATAACGTCAGGAAAAATCAGGATTTAGACCAGTAGCTAGAGCTATGCCTGTTTCTGATGTCACTGCATAAATATACTCGCTCAATCACTCCGCCTGTTTCTGATGTCACTGTATGAATATACTCACTAAATCACTCCATCTTAAAATGAAAAATACAATCCCAATGCAGTAAACATAACAAGCCATGCTACTGGAACTGCTTTAAAGTCACAAGAAATTTACTAGAAAATTATTTTAGCACGTGGACTTGTCCCTCGTCTACCAGATCCTAACGGTCATTGTTAATTTGTGGTAAATTAAATGCTTTATTGTGTGCAAAGAGTTAAAGATAGCACATAGAAATATTCCTTGCATTCTTAAATAAGAGAATGTTCTTCAATGTGCATCTTCATGGGTTACTCTTCGCATAAGGATTGTTTAAAAGACCTGTGAGAAATGCCTTGAGAGACTTCTGACATTGACATTATGCGGTCCGTAAATGTTCAATGGGTACTGGTCGTCTAAAACCATCCAATCCTACAATGATCCAGAGATGGATGTTCCCAAAAATCAAAATGCAATGTGTCTCTTTATGGTCCTGTGTTGTACAGGTCAAGCCAATAATTGCACTGCTCCCAGGCGTAGAGCTGAACATTCAAGCAATCCTTAAAGACCCATGATTCTTTAAGACTAATTGTGAATCTTTGTTGTAAAATTTCTCTTTTGTCGAAGATTTGAATTTTTATGCGGATGATTGTTTCAATCACTCTGGGAACAAAGCTTAGCTCAGTTGTGAGCAGCAAACAAAAATACCCTACCATACACACAGAAATCTGCACAATGCTGATGGTGCCTTACACAACAACTCCTTTGATTATTCTGAATATGGTTACTGGGAGTTGTAGTCCAAAACATCTGGCGAGCCATTGTTTGCAGACTCCTCATCTAGAATGACATGCCAATTTGGTTCTGATCCAGAGTAACAGGAATGGAATTCATACATCTCCGGGATTGGATATAGAATTAGACCATGGTTTAGGAAGGGGAAATTTTATATTTCCCTTCATGCGAAAAAAGTAATCTAATGCCTTGGATTGTGCTTTTACCTTATACAGTGTTATCATTTTTAAAAGGTGTCTCCAAATAATATGCCATCAAAACTGTCAATTTATTAGAAGTTCTTTCGGATGTCCCACAACTACTGTGCATTTCATTACTATCAATGGATGTCAAATGTATATTAGAGTTCCTTGGAAAAGCAGTGCCAATATGTCATATTTATTTATGTTATGTTTGCAGTGTTTTCTTTACTGAGCACTTGTCGTTTTATGGCCCTTTTGCAGCACTTGTAGTGTTCCAAGTACTTCCGCTTTATGGCCAGCCATGGCGGTCCTCTGTCAGTCGTCGACAGAGTTGCAGGGCTTGGGTTTTTAAGTTTGGAGTTTCCAGGTTCGTTTACATACTGGCAGCTGTGACTGTGGTAATGGCTCAGAATTCCCAATGCAGTACGTGATCTCAATTGTGGCCATTTTGGACAATTTTTTCCTCACAAAATGTCAGTGGCGGTTCCCTAGTTGTGAATCATCATTCACAAGAAAGCATATGCCAATTTACGAGAGAAAGAAGAAATCAAACCTTATATGCACACCTTCACTTTCATGCTTTCATGTAAGCGCACTTCTTGTGTTAACTCGTGCTCATGTAAATCAGGGCCGTCATAACCTCACAGTACTGCAACAGCAAGGTTGCTACTACCAGCATCAATGGTACTCATTTATGAACCTAATATGAATTGAAAGTTGAAAGCACTGATCAACATTCTAGTATTCACCCTTCGGAAACAGCCGAATGGATGTTTTAGCCCAATGAGCAATGTTGCCCTTTCGTCGTAAAGTCAAAGGATTCTCAGCAGATGTGTTCAAATTCACTGGGGCTTTGTTTTTATTATTTTTGGTTTTCATCATGTCAAAACTCCCTTTGGCATTGAAGTGCTGTCTACTGTTATTAATTAATAAATACTGTTTTATATTGTTTCCCGAAATTTCAAACTATGATTAATATTTCAGCAACAAGCCCAGAGCTGGGGGGACATTAACCCATTGTTACAGGCTCGAGCAAAGTGGTAATGCCCCCCCCATCGAGGGTCTTATTGCTATTAGGAACTAATAGTTTGGTCAGCGAAAAAACAAAAAAGATGCCACCATGGCTAGTTAGTCCCTTCTCCCTTTCCACAGCGGCATGTCACAGGTTGGTAGTGGACGCGCAGGGAATACTACTGTTCCCGGGGCAGGACCAGGACTAGAAAGATGAAGGTAAGTGTGACAGAAGGGAGTTAAATCTGTGGCAAAGGGGGGTGAGGGACACAGGGGGCACTTACCTTGGTCTCCAGCCCTGAGGAGGCTTGGTACGGTGGGGATGACCATATGGTAATGCCCCCCTCCGAGCATCTCCATTGGCTAGGATGAGAAAGTCACGCCCCTGCCGGGTACTAATAAGATATAGATGTTGAACTTTATACATTTGCCAAGTCATCATTAATGTTTACTCTAATGGGACCGTCTTGGTCCAAGGCCCTCAGGCCAACCTTCACCTCTTTGATAGACGCTTCCCGCGCCTTATCAACTTCCTTTCTTCTCCGGCTGTCTCCCCTCCCCTTTCCTTGGCTACCTTGCCTTCCCCTTCCCTCTCCACCCCCTCCTGGGCTCCTTCTACACCTCCACAGGGCATACCTCTGATCTGTACCCCTCCCCGGAAGTCCTTCAAGGATGGCAACCTTCTCCACATTGCCACTCTTAACTCTCACTCTGCTGTCAAAACATTCCTCTGATATCTGCCGCCTTCTTGAAGAACTTGACCTCAATGTCCTCGGTCTCACTGAGACATGGTTCACGGCCAGCTCTGTCACCAGCTTCGACATGCTCCTACCTGATGGCTACAAGATCCTCTCCGCACCCAGGCCCAACCGTTCTGGTGGGGGTGCAGCCCCTATCTTCCCTGAGTGGATTCTTGCCTCTGTCACTCCTACGCAGACCTACTCCTCTTGTGAATGCCTCGTCTGCAGGCTCTCACTCTCCCCTAGCCATTCCCTTACTGTGGCTACTATCCATCGGGCACCTGGTCAGATTTCTTCCTTCCTCTCTGAGTGGGCGGACCTCTCCTCCTCACTCTTGGCCTCAGCCACCGACTCCTCCTTCTTGGAGACTTCAACATCCACCTGGATGCCTGCTGTCCCCCCTCTGGACTGTTTCGCGACCTCTGTGACTCTCTCTCACTCACCATTCTCCCCTCTGGCCCGACTCGTTCTGCAGGGCACACTCTCGATGTTCTGATCTCCTCAGACCTTACCCTCTCTGTCCATCTCTCCACTCCTCTCTCCTGGAGTGATCACTTTCTCCTATCCTCCCACCTCACCCTCCCTACCCCTCAGGCCAAGCCACCTCCATCACTGCCACCCACCTTCTCGGTCATCCGACCCATGAAGCAAGTGTCAGTTGAGGCTTTCGCTGCCACCTTCTGACCCCTTCCTCCCCCTTTGGCTGAGTCTCACCCTGACACATCCCTCTCCACGCTCCACTCTTCTATATCTGATACTCTTGATATACTTGCCCATGTCATGAGAATCTGCCTGAAGCCCAAAGCCAAGTGTAACTCCTGGTATGACTCTGACATCATCACCCTAAAACGCAAGTGCAGGGTGGCCGAGAGGAAATGGCGTGTTTCATGTTCATCCTCTGACAAGCTGGCCTGCCGCCTGCTGCAAAGGCAATACCAGCTCTCCGCCCTCACCAAGAAAAGAGCTCATATCTAAGCCCGCATCTTTGCGGCATCTAACAACTCGGTTGAACTCTTTAAAATCTGCAAGGAACTGGCCAATCCTGCTGCAGTCTCTACCTCTCCTGTCCCTTCCCAGGCCCTCTGCGCGGCACTGGCTTCTCACTACATTTCAAAAACTCAGGACATCCTGTCCTCACTCTCCTCCCATGGCCCCGCCCTCTATTCCCTGCTCTTCTTCCGGCCCATCTGCAGCCACTCCCCTCCTTCTCTGCCTTTCCCCTTTTCTCTGCAGACGAGGTTTCTAGACAAGTCTGATCTATGAAAGTCTCGTCGAAACAGGTTCACTCCTGTTCCTCCAAAACTAGGAACACATCGACTCCCTGGCTCCTGCCCTGGCGGATTTCTGCAATCACTCCGTCACCATCTTTCCCATCCCCCCTGAAGCACTCTTTTGTGCACCCACTTCTCAAGAAACCCTCTGCCAACCCCTCCTGCCCAGCTAACTATCGCCTAATCTCCATCACCCCCTTCCTGGGCAAGCTCCTGAAGAAACTGGCCATCTCCCAGCTTAATCTCCACACTGACTCTGTTGGTTGTCTTCATAACCATCAGTCTGGCTTCAGAGCTACCAGAAGCACATAAACTGCTCTCCAGGACAGCCATGAAGACCTGCTCTCCAACCTTGACTCTAACACCCCGTGCGTCCTCATCGTGCTTGATCTCTCTTCTGCCTTTGACACTGTCAACCATGCCACCCTGCTCAACCATCTCCGTGATAACCTGGGTCTCAATGGTCAGGCTCTGGCGTGGCTGACTTCTTTCCTCTCCGACCGACCCTCCCAAGTCCAACTTGGGTCCTTCCTCTCGGATATCTTTTTCTCTACCTGTGGTGTCCCCCAGGGATCTAACCTCTCTCCTTGGCTGTTAAACCAATACTTGGCACTCCTTGCCCACCGCATTGCCGCTCTCTGCCCCAATTTTCAGTGCTATGTGGATGATACCCAGCTCATTTTCAGGCAACCCTCGGCCTCCTCCTCTCCTTCCCTCATCTCTGACTGTCTGTCTGCTATCCAGGAGTGGTGTGCCGCCAATGACCTCTGCCTTATTGCCAGTAAGACTGAGATTCTACTCATCGGCACATCCACTCCATCCTTCCCTGCAGCTCTCTGGCTGGCTTCTCTTGGCCCTCTTCCTGCTCCCACCTGCAAGGCTAAAAACCTCGGGGTCATCTTCGATTCCACACTCTCCTTCTCTCCTCACATCTCTGGCGTCTCTAAGAAGTCACACTACCAGCTGCACCTCCTCAGAGGTATTCTTCCTTTCCTCTGCTTCCCCCAGAAGCTCACTGTCTCCAGAGCTCTGGTTCTCTCTAGGCTGGACTATTGTAACAGCCTCTATCTAAATCTTTCTGCCTCTACTCTGCGACCTCTGCAATTTATCCAGAACAGCACTGCGAGACTTGTCCTTGGCCTCAAGCAAAGGGATCGTATCTCTCCAGGACTGAAATCTCTGCACTGGCTCCCAGTGGCAGCCAGGATTAAGTTCAAAACCCTATGCATTGTCCACAAGGCCTTCTGGGGCCTGGGGCCGCAATACCTTCAACTCTCTCTTCCTAAATATCTTCCTCCTCGAGCTCTTCGCTCATCCAACTCCCTCAGGGTCAGTCGCTTCTCCAAGCAACGAGTTGGTGGTAGATCTCTCTCTTCGGCAGGGGCCTCCCTGTGGAACAGCCTTCCTGCCTCCCTGAAACTTGAGGAGAACCATCTCCGGTTCCAGAAGCACCTCAAAACCTCCCTCTTTGCTTCTGCTTTCTCTCCTTCTCCCCTGCTGAATTCCTGGCTGAAACTGCCCTGGTTACCTGGCCACCCTTTCTGATCTCGTGCCCAGGCCCCGCCAGCTGCAGACCTGCACTGCCTCCCTGGCAACCTCGGCACCTGGGGACTGTTTTCTGGATCCCTTCAGTCCCCCTACCAGCATTTATGTTTGCACTTACCTTGCACTTGCCACCAGCTGGCCGTTTTTATTTATCTTATTTATTCTATCCCATGTACTGCACTTCCCCTATCCCTTCCCCCACGCACTTTTTCTCTCCCCCTTCCCTTCCCTCCCTTGCCTCGTCGCACCTTGAAACACTTGTGTATAGGTGCGTTATAAATGCCATATCATATCATACTGCACGCACCTTTGACTGGGACATAACTTGTCATCCTTAAAGAAGCTTTCATTCTTAATGGAGATAATATATCCGTCAAATCTCCCTTGTGCTGGATACCACTCAACAGTTATAGATGTTGTGGCTTTAGTGTAGTTCAGGTATCTGGCAGGGCTTGGTACTGTATCAAGAAAGCAAAAGAAAGTTGAAGAAGCAGCCTCAGTTCCCAATCCACTTCATTGTACATCCTATTCAAACACAGATATTACACCATTTAGGGAAGGAAGAAGAATCTGCATTAGTTTATTTACAAAATCAGTAAATACATTTTTAGTTTTGACTGATTGGTGGCACAGCCACCATTTGCCAACCCTTGCAATGTATATGGTAAATGGCTGTGGCGATGAGTGTGACATTCTAACATTATGTTTAAGGCCCTCCACATGCAAAGTAGTGTGTTATGAAACGATACACTCTGCATGAAATGCTGTGGAGTGCATCCTCTTCAGGTAGACCAGAGTGTACCCTAATAGTGTAAAGGGGAGCTGCAATATTGCCATGAATGTGTTTCCTCACGTTCCACCCCAGCCTCCCACTTCTGGTCAATGATGTGAGTGTCTGAGCTTTTCATTGCAACGGCTTGCAAAGTATAGAAATGCCTGTCAAACTATGTGAGTAACACAAGAGATGATGGTTATAACTTAAACATGGTAATTGCCTAACACCTTTCTGCACAATTCCTATACACAATCCAACACCTAGACTATGCCCTGTCCTTCAGAAGGGTAATCTCCTGCATACTCTAATGCACTTTCACCAGGATGCATTCTTGAAGAGGGGTCCTATGGAGGTCTGTCATTGTGTCCAGTTATGAGGGTGGGTGCTGTTTTGAAGACACATTCTTTCATGGCAATTATGAACCTTCAACTAAACGTGCGTGGCCAAATTCTGGAAACCTTTTTTGACACAAATGATGGAATGCGCAAACACACCCCGGTCACCTGCATCAAAAAAATCACAGAGGACATCAGAATGACATTGTCTATGATGCAAACATTGATGAGCACATTCGGATGCCCTTTTTCAACCTATTTAAGTAATTGGGCAAATCAGAGGTGCATATGTGCATTTGAGAGGCGCCCCAAATCCACAGATGGGATGAACTTCAAAATACACAGAAAACATACTCATTCCCCTGTGCCTATTGGCAGCAGCTGCAGGGGGATGTAAAATGCAAGAGAGGGTCATGTATGACCCTTTCATACATTAAGGGTTACAGCAGTGGTACAAACCACTGCTGCCCCCCTTTTCATTTCTAACCCTCAAACAGGCATAGACTTTTTTTTCTCCATTTGTGAGCGTTTCACAATCCTGAGCCCTTAAGGGACCAGTCACTGTGAAATGCACTCCCAGCACCCAGCTGGATGCTGTGAGCCTGTCATACCTTATTGTCGATGACGTGTGCGAGTGGGCTGGCCATAGAACAAGTTACTTACCAACTGGTAACATTCTTTCGACTGGATGTTCCTCCAATGCATTCCACATCTTTGACATGTAATGTCCACAGCTGTGCACTTCAGAAACTTTTTTGGCAGAGGGCGTCCTGCGTCGATGGCGTCGGGTCCATATCCCTCGAAGGCCTCCGTAGAGGGCGATGTCACAGGATGTTATAAATAGGAGGCATGGCACGTGTAGCCTCAGTTTAAGTTTTTTCCCCCAGAACGTGTGGCACCAGACTCATGTCTGCTGGACTGCACTTAGCCTTGCGGAAAACGGACGCTGCAATCGCATAGGCAATTCTCCTGAGGGGCAGGCTGGGAGGGCCATGTGGAATGCGTTGGAGGAACATCCAGTCGAAAGAACGTTACCAGTTGGTAAGTAACTTTTTCTTCGAATGGATTGTGTCCTCCAACGCATTCCACATCTTTGACAGACTCCCAAAGCAATACCAGTAAATGTGGGAGGGGAAAGAATTTAGAGTACCCAATCAGATTGCGGAATAAAGAACCGCCTTCCCAAAAGCCATATCCTGACCATGGATTGTATCCAGGGAATGTTTTACAAAGGTGTGGATGGAAGCTCATGTAGCAGCATCACAAATATTTCTAATAGGAACACCCCACTGGAGGGCAGTGGAAGGGTCCTTACCCGCCATTCGATAACATTCCATAATGGTGAGGATAATCCACCTGGACAAAGTCTGTTTGGTAACAGCCTGGCCCAATCGGTGTCCAGCATATCCAACAAAGAGTTGATCGTCCACTCTGACCCTGGACAGCTCTCCTAGGATCCAACCGATGGAGTCGCTCCTCTTCCTTACCAGGATGAGGAGGAGGATAGAAAGATGGGAGAACCACCTTCTGACTCAAATGAAATTCAGAAACTACCTTAGGTAGAAAGGAGGGACGTACTCGCAGTACTACCCTATCCTTGTGAAACACAGTAAAGGGCGGCTTAGATGAAAGTACCTGCAATTCACTCACTCTGCGAGCGGAAGTAACCGCAACCAAGAACACAGTCTTAAAGGACAGTAACCACAAAGGACAAGAGTGCAAAGGTTCAAACGGAGCACCCATGAGAAATTTCAAAACCAAATTTAAATCCCAAACTGGCACCTGGAAAGAGGACGTTGGGAATACATTAATCAGTCCTTTAAGAAACTGAGAAATACAAGGAATCTTAAAATAAGAACATTCTTCAGACGAGCGCTAAAAGATAGACAGCACTGCCAGGTAACCTTTCATGTTACCTACTTGAAGGCCCCTGTGGGACAAAGAAAGTAAGAAAGACAAAACCATAGGAATCGAGCACTGAAAAGGATCAACATTGTGATCCCTGCACCAGTCGCAGAACTTACACCAACGGCAACGGTACAGGGATTTTGTTGCAGGCCGCCTGGCCGAAAGCAACACCTCCATCATGTCACCCAGGATATCGCAATCCTTATACCTCAACCTTCCAGATACCAAGCATGAAGGTTGAGAGTCTTGACCTCTGGATGGAGAACCTGACCCCCCTTGTGCGAGAGCAGATCCTCTCGGCGGGGAAGACGGCGTGGAGGGCAGATGGACATTTCCAGAAGGTCTGGGTACCACGCTCTTCTGGCCCAATCTGGTGAAATGAGGATCATGTGGGAACCGAACCCCTGTAACGTCCGCAACACTTGAGGAATGACGGGGACTGGAGGAAACATGTATAGCAGTGGGAATGACCAATCCACCACAAACGCGTCTCCTAAGGCTCCTCTTGGAGGAAATTCCCTTGAGCAGAATCTCTCGCACTTCCGGTTGACACTGGTGGCGAAGAGATCCACTTGCGGGGTTCTCCAAGGGGTGAAGATCTCCTGAAGGACTTCCTGAGCCAACTCCCACTCATGGAAGACCGCGCTCTGCCTGCTCAGAGCATCCGCCGCCGCCTTGTCGTCTCCGACCAGATGAACTGCCGAGATCGAAATTTCCTGTTGGATGGCCCAGAACCAGAACTGCATTGCCTCTCTGCACAATGGAAGTGACCCTATCCCCCCTTTTTGTTGAGGTAATGCATGGCCACTGTGTTGTCCGTCATGATCAGGACACTCTTCCCCCGTACAGTGGGCAGAAACACCTTCAGGGCTAGCCTGATAGCCCTCAGCTCTAACAAACTGATGTGGAGTCTGGACTCCGACAGAGACCAACGACCCCTGGCGGTCAGGTTGTTGGCATGAGCGCCCCATCCTGTGAGGGAAGCATCCGTCACTACCGTCACCTCTGGCCACGGTTGCCGAAACTGTTCCTACCTCATCAGGTTCCCTTCATTGGCCCACCAGAGAAGATCCTGGGAGACCGAGAGTGGAATCTGAATGGGATCCGACATCTTACCGGATAACTGTGACCACTGCATCTTGAGAGCCCACTGCAGGGATCTCATCCGCAGCCGGGGCTCTGGCACCAGAAAAATGCAGGCTGCCATGAGGGCGAGCAACCTTAAGAATTCGAAAGCGGGGAGACTCTGGGCATGTTAAAACTTGTCCACCATCTGCACAATGGGATGAGCCCTTACCTTGGGAGGCGAACACTTCCCCAAGGACGTGTCTAGATCAGCCCCGATGTACTGTAGCTGTTGGGAAGGTGTCAGATGCGACTTCCTGAAATTCAGGGAGAAGCCCAGACTGTGGAGAGTGCAGCAGGTGACACCGAGATGATCCAACGCCAGCTCGGAAGAGCGCACCCAGATCAGCCAGTCGTCCAGGTAGGGGTAGACGTGAATCCCCCCTCGCCTGAGGTCCGCAGCCATCACCACCTTTAGCTAGGTGAAGACCCTCAAGCGGAGGTCAATCCGAACGGCACGACCCAAAACTGAAAGTGCGAGTCACCAGGTACCTGTGTGCGGGATGAATCGGCACATGAAAGTAAGCATCCTTGAGGTCCAGAGACACCAACCAATCCTGAAGTTGAAGGGCTTGGAGGACTTGAGAAAGAGTAACCATCTTGAACTTGTCCTTCCTCAGAAGTTTGTTCAATCAAGTCCATGATGTGTCTCAATCCCCCCTCTTTCTTTGGAATCAAAAAATAAGCAGAATACCATCCCTTGTTCCTCTCCGCTACAGGCGCCAGTTCTATAGCACCTTTCTCCAGCAGGCTCAAAATCTCCTGCGCAAGGAGCGGATCCCGAAGCTTCAAAGAGAGTTTCCCTGGTGGATTGTCGTGAGGCTGCTGAAGGAAGGAAAGGCAGTAGCCGTGGGCAATGGTATCCAGAACCCACGCATCTGAAGTAATGGCACGCCATTCTTCCAGATGCTGAGACAGTATGCCCCCAAAACGGCAAACTTGGGACATGGTCTCACGATTATTTGGAAGCGGCTGCAGCAGTGCCTGAAGGCAAAGAGGCAGCTGCCTGAGCGGCTTTAGCACCACAATTTCCCCGACCACCACGGGTACTCTTCCGCTGGCCCCTTTGACTGGCGGCCTCTCTCATTCTACCAAAGGAGGAGTAGTAGCGAAAGGAACCTCCCCTCCACTGCTGTCTGCTGTCTCCTAGGACGAAAAGGCAGAGGTTGATGCACCGCAGCACTTAAAGATTTCACCGCAGCTTTTGAGCTCTGCAACCTCTCAAGGCTCTCGTCAGCCTTGCTGCCAAACAAATGGGCACCATCAAAGGGCATGTTAAGAAGACGGGCCTGCACATCCGGAGCAAAACCCGACTTCCGCAACCACGCAAATCTGCATATAACAGTGCTCACAGCCATGGATCGGCTAACACTGTCAGCCGTATCCAAACCCGACTGAAGGGATTCAAACATGGCATCCTTACCATCCTGCACAAGAGCAAGGAACCCATCCCTTTCTTCCCCCTCTGGAATATGCTCAGCCGCCAAAGAAACACAATTCCACAGAGTGTATGAAAACCTTGCCAAGGCACACGTGGCGTTGGCCGATTTCTGGGCCATTCTCCCAGCAGAAAATGCCTTCCGGGCCCAACCGTCGAAGCGCTTGACGTCCCTATCTGGAGGGATGGTAGGGTACGCTGCCTGCCTTGAGGTAACTATAGCCGACTGAACCACCAATCCTTTGGGAGTGGGGTGAGTAGACAAATAGCTGGGGTCACTAACGGAAGGGCGGTATTTCTTGGTTAAAGACTTATTAACAGCCGGAAGAGATTCCAGGGACTGCCAAGCAGCTGCCACCCTTTTCTGCAAGGTAAAATGAAATGGCAAATCAGGGTCAGAGGACGGACTTTGATCCAAGATGTCCGTCAGATCATCCTGCACAAAGTCTTCAGGAGGAGTAGACAAGCCCAGATACTCTGAGACTCGCACCATGAGTCTCCTATAAGAAGACACCGCATGAGACCCCGGCTCAGGTCTACCAAATTCCACTTCCGGGGAAGTGTCCAGCACACTTGCATCATGGAGGGTCTGCTTCAATTCCTCCAACTGACTGTCACCAGAAAAAATTGGAGCATCATTAAGATCACCAGGTTCCTCAACCTCAGACCTTTCCTCCTCTTCAAAAATATCATCCAGAGGTGGTTGAAACCCAGGTCAGGGGATAAAAGAGGGCCTGGAGGCCAAAACCAGCCTCACCGACTTCGACGAACGAGTCGACACCGGCCCCGAGCCCACAATAGGTTGCTGCGGTCTCGCTGGGGATGAGGACCGAGACCTAGAGCCACGTCTCTTGCGACCTTTCGATTCCTTGTCCGTACAGGACCTCGATGGCTCCCGATGATTGTCACGTCACGAACCCGAGCCCGAAGGCGTGAGAGCCACGGAACAAGTCCGATCCTGGCCAGCTTCGTCAGAAGGCGCGACCAGACCCATGTCCTGCGACTGAAAAATCGCCCTCATGGATTTCTTAAACGCCGCCCATTCCTCTGGAGTCAAAGACTTCGTAGGGCACGAAACCTTCCTCGAGGCACCATCCTCCGAGGAGGACGGGGAAAGCGACCGGTGACGGCGCTTCCTTGAGTGCCAGGAGGAGGAAGACGAGTGGCGGGGACCACTCCGGGACCGAGATCCCCAGGAATCCTTCCGACACGGAGAGTCGCCCCTCGAGTTGTCAGTGGAAACCAACTTGGACTTGAACTTGGAAGTCTGGGACTTAACAGGCTTAGAACCCCTACCTACCTGGAGCTTCCCCTTCCGCTCCCGCAAGGCCTTGGCAGTCAGCGACTGGCATTTTGTGTCGTGCAACTCGCCCAGGCACCACAACCAAATCCGGTGGGGGTCTGTGAGTGACATCTTCGACTTGCAGTCCCGGCAGGTCTTAAAGCCAGACCTCGAAGTCTGAGGGGTCGATGAGAAAGACATCTTCTACGAAGAAAACACACGAGGCGCGCCGAGTCTCATGAAGTTAACACGTTTGCGCAAAAAACAGAACTGAGGCTACGGGCGCCGTGCGTCCTATTTATAACATCCTGTGACGTCGTCCTCGACGGAGGCCTTCAAGGGATATGGACCCAACGCCATCGACGCAGGATGCCCTCTGCTGAAAAAGTTTCCGAAGTGCACAGCTGTGGACATTACATTTGTATTTTGTATTTTATTGAATTTATATAGCGCTTTAATTCAAAGTGTTTTACATGAGGAACAAGAAAATATACAACAAGCATAAAATGGCAATTGAATCACAACCAGAAAACAGTACATGGAACAATTTACATTTTTGCTGAGGTAAGGTGAGACTAGAAAGGGACCGAGGTGTGAGAGGGAATGGGAGGTATAAGTGGAGGTAGAAGCAGAAGAGAGGAGGCGAGAAGGTGTGAGGGAGAAGAATAAGACTAGAAAAGAGCAGGAGGTGGGGTAGGAGGGAGTAGAGAGGAAGGAGAGGGTGAGGAAGTACAGAAGAGAGGGAGTAAGAGGTGAGGGATGAGGTAGTCAAAGATGTGAGATGCGTTGGAGGACACAATTCATTCGAAACATCATTTTCACGGTGGCACAGCCCCTGGAGATGTGCAGTCCATCTTTGTGGATAAGGTGATAAGTGCTGTCACACATATGGGGCATCTAAAAAGTGCATCCTCTGCTCTCTTTTTAGATACTATTTTTTCTTCAACTTGGGCCTGTTGTCTTTACTAGTAAAGAAGTCTTTGGTAAATTGGTGTGAATGTTCCTCTTCTTACAGAAACCACATCATGTAATGACAAGCAATCCCAAAACACTCAAGATCAGATGCCTAAACACCAAGGAACTTGAGGCTACTTGTCAGAACTTGGGGCTACTTGTCTGGATTGCTGTCTGTGCACATCTCGAAGATGCTAACTTGTCGAAACGTGCATCTTTGCATGACCACCATAGTCCCAATCATGAGCGAAAGGCAGTAATACTGTGCAGCGCAGTGGGGGTGCCGGTCTAGCTTCATAAAGAAAGTGCCATTGTGGGTTCCCCCGGCACATATTCTGGAGTGAATTCCCTGCTGTGTGTGCCATTGCACCCAGATCAGGCCCATGGGGGAAGGGGCAGGGGTCTGTGGTCTACTGTAGGAAGTGAGTCGCAATGAAAAGAAATGAGGTGTACCAAGACTGAAAGGCTTTGTGTTCCTGCCCACCGCAGTGTCCACATATTAAGTGATGGGGCACACTCACCCATATTTATGCTGGTTACATAAAAGATGCTCTATATATCGAGAGCATACATGGTCAGCACCCCGCTTTACATCACTTACTTTCATTGTGATGGGGCCGTGCTTTGACAATACGGCTGTAGAATAGTACGTGATGGTGCATAAAAGGAACATTATAAAATAGTAACACATTGCAGATTAATAATCACACCGCCAGACACTCATGCAGGCAAGCAATTAGATGGTCTAAATTAAATGGTCTTCCAAAAAGAGCAGCAAATAGAAAGAAGAAACTGAAAAGAAAGTTGAAGAAAATTTCAATAGGACAATGGAAGGGGGGCAAGAAAAGTAAAAGAAAGGAAACGGCAGCAGGCAGAGGTGGTACATGTTGATGCAGATAGAAACGGAAAAGAAGAAAGGAGCAGAGCGGTAGGTGTTGAGAGAGTAATCAGTGAGGAAAGGTAGTGGTTATCCAGGCAGTCAGGAATGTTTACACGAACCGGAAGCATTAAAAGAGACCCAGTGTAGTCAATCGAGGTGAGGGGAGAGATGTGGAAAGCGATGGAAACACGAGTGGAAGCTGCAAAGAACCACGTGACAAGATATAGGCAGGGGGGGGGAGGGGAGCGGAGGGGTAGTCAGGGCGATGGAAAATAAGTGGATACGGCAGATCGAGCTGATAATATACAACTGGAACTGACAGGTAGAGGCAAGTCTAGAAATGATGGAAGATGATGGAAACATCTCGAGCAGATAGAGAGGAGGAGAGGGAGAGAGAAAGGAAAAGGGGAGGAGATGGAGAGAGAGAGGGCTGGAGGAGGAAGAGAGATCAAACGAGAGAGAGGGGTGTAGAGAGAGGAGGAAGTGAGGGAGACCAGAGAGTGAGAGGAGGAGAATAGAGAAAGAGAGCAAGAGAGTAAAGAGGAAACGAGAGGGCGGGAGCAAAGAGAGAGACATAGAGAAGGTAGAGAGAGGAACAGACAGAGGGGGATGGATAGAGAGCGAGATGAGGAAGATTGGGGGAGAAGAAAAGTGGAGAGAGACAGATATCAAGGGAAAGGGAGATAAAAGAGGAGGGAGAGAGCGAGACAGAGAGAGAAGGGGAGAAAGAGAGAGCGACAGACAGAGGAAGAAGTGAGGGAGACCAAGGTAGGAGAAAGAAAGAGAGCAAGAGGGTAAAGAGGAAGAAAGAGGGCGAGAGCAAAGAGAGAGGGGGATAGAGATGGGAGAGGGGAGAACGAATGAGGGGGACGGATAGATAGATAGATGGGGAAGAAAAGTGGGAGACAGAGATCAAGGGAAAGAGAGATACAAGAGAGGAGGGAGAGAGATAGAGAGAGAGAGAGAGAGAGAGAGAGAGAGAGAGAGAGAGAGAGCTGGGGAGAGAGAGCTAGAGTGAAAGTGGCAAAAAGGGGACGGGGAGGGCAACAATGAAATAACGGGCAGAGCAGAAAAGGAGATCATTTTCGTTTTATTATAATGTAGGTGGAGGAAGCGAGAAGTCACCCAGTGATGTACAGCATAGAGACACTTAGAAACAGCAGAGTTGAGTGAGTCAGAGAAGGACGTGAATGAAACAAAGATGTATGTGCCTTCAGGGAAGTAGGGAAAGGAACGACTAAAGGAACAGATCATGGCAACAAGAGAAGTGCAGACAGAAGAAGTTATGAGTGCAGTGGTAACGGTAAAACAACGCGCTATTCTAGATACCTCCAGTTCTAAAAATATCACCTAGACATGAGTGGGGCTTGCTTGGGCATTGTATCGCATGAGGTACATACAAAGTACCGAGCTTAGTACATAGGACAAATGTGGGTTATTTACTCCACGCACTTCTTTCCTTTGGACGCCAAGCTGCAAGTATCCCGTGCCATCCCAACTCATAGTTAGATGGTATTGTAAAAATATTCAAAACGCCCCATGGTTTTACCAGTATTGCCACACTACTGGTGAATAGGAAGGTGGATAAACACTAAGATACGTTACTGACTGGGATGATGTTAGTTAGTATCTTACCTGTCTGTGTTTCTATGAACACAGATTCGCTGTCTTTAAAATGTTCTTTTTCTGTTCGAACTGAAAAGTTGTAATGTGTCCCTGGAATCAAGTTGGAAAACACTGCGATTTCCTCCAGAACCTTTTGGACCTTCAAATAGAACAACAAAAAAACAATATGTATAAACTGCATTTAATATTATTTTTCAAAATTGATCACTTCAGGTGAACCGTGAATATTTAGGACATGGATCTCTCAGACGTTACTTGAGCGCCATTAAGGGCCCGGGTTGACCCTAGTGGTTTGCCTTGCAGCTCCCGTTCTCGTTACACTCCCAGGTTGGAGAAGATCCCTCTTTGCGATTCGGTTCCAAGGAATGAGTAGAGATATTCGTGTTTTTATGCATGACTTCAATCCCATAGGAACCAGGGAAGAACGGATGGCCAGTGCCTCCATGACATGGCAACTAACGGCTGGGGCCCCTTTACGGTCATTGGGTGTCTCCTGAGGATTTTGATCAAATTCTTTTAATTTAATCAGCGTCAATGGATGTGTGAAAAGTTATTTCGTTGTCAACACGTCAATGTCATGTGATGTCGGAGATGGTCAAAGAGTGTGTGATGTCTCACACACTACATATTCAATGTTGGTACAATTGTGTCTGCCAAGACCTCAGGATTATGCTACAAGCTTTGCACAGAATCTCTATGTAAGCTTTGGATCTCCAAATGTTTTGGATAGTACATCGCCTCCGTCTAAGCGAGCATAGTCGATGGGAAGGGGTCCGAGGAGTCGTACTCCAAAACCTCAGAAGAGAAGGAGGTTGCAGATCCCTGCTGTGGGCGACTTGCTTGGCCGATAGCTGTCTTAGGTGAAAACAGGTTTGAGTGTGACCTTACATGTTATTTGGCAGGTGTGAGTGTGACCTTGCATGTTATTTGGTTGCTAATAACATTAGTTCCTACACTTTCTAGACTGTTTGTTTCCTGCAGTAGTTTTAGTGCGTGAAAGAGTATGTATCAGCTTTGTGTCCTAGTGTCTTGCTCGGCACCAGCGAGGGCTATTAATGTGTTTCCTGCTCACCCTGAAAGTTACTTTCGCTTAGGCATTTACTGCAGTGCAAATGTATGGTTTTTGTACGTGATTACATTGTAGGAATAGCTTAGTTATTCCTGTATTTGAGGTGCCACAATCCAAAGGGGCAGGTTTCATGTGAATCCTCCTTCTCTAAAGGGACAGGTGGGGACAGTAAGGGAAAGTTCTATTGCATTTCCCCTTGTCCGATCGCTTTGACCCTTCTTTTTCTTTCACCAGACTCTCTTCCATCCAGTCCATTGGGTATTTAGAGGTTTTTGAAGTAGGTGGCGTCGTGTGAGCACTTGTTGGGCTTTTTGAGGTATGCTTAATCAACATGAATTGCTCAATTAATGTTTTAGTTTTTATTTCCTGTGCAGTTTCCAGCGCTTTTCTAAGCCTTTTGTGACCACCTTACAATACCACCAATCAATATGCTCTATAAAATGAATAATCAGGTAGACAAAACACAAAGTTGCTATTTTGCTGCAACTCAAACAAAAGCATAAAGCTTAAAAAATACATTTCAAATAATATAATTTATGTAACAAAGTGAGGGACGTAGCATGCATTAACAATGACACAGTGTTCCCTAAACTCACTCATTGCTCACAGCCAGATAGAAAAAAACAGAATCCATGTAGAGATACAACAGTGAAGTTGATTAGTCTAACAGGGTATCATGGTCCATGGAAGCAAAGATCCAAGAGAACCAGAAGGGACACAGCCATTCCTATCAAATCACCACAGACAGTGAAAGCTGTGGTCTTGGGGCCATGGTCTTGACATACATCCAGAATGTTCATTCTAATTATAGATGTGCCTGTAATTATGAGCCAATAACCTTCTGAAATATTTCAGAGGATAATGCAGCCTGGTAAAATGAAGAAATTTGATTATCACTGTATTTTCTTATTCAGAAGTGAGTTGATAGTTGATTTTGTCAACAGGTCTAGCATCAGCACTTTATTCGAAGACAGCTTCATAATTTCAGTCATGGTAAGAGACAGAAGGCAGTCAGTCTTTGGTCAGGGATGCGGGAATCAAATAACCAGGAAATCAGGATGGACGCAAAGAGATAAACACCTCTGTTATTGATTCATATTACATATTAGTAACATTAAAATTGGCTAAATTAGTTTTCCACAAATGTTTCTAATCAGTGATGGGAAACATTATCCTTGACTTCCTATTGAATATCTCTAACCTTTTGGCTGAAAAGTAAATTCAAATCATCATGTTTGGTCTCAGCCTGAACGTGCACAGGAGCTGGAGACAGTTGTATTACTTGAGATAACTCTGAGAGAGTGTTTAGTCCACAATCAATTTTCTCTGAGCGTTTGCCTGTTTGCAAACTTTAAAGGGGTAGTTTGGTCAGAAATGTATTGACCAAATCAATTGGAAACGTATTTTAGAGCATACATCAATCGTTCTTAAAATAAATTCTGTTGCAATTTACCTGAGCTTTCTCACTTTAAAACATGCACAAATGATGGGTCAGGCACCGCCATCTTGTGCTAATCTTATCTGTTGATCCATCGCCCTAAATTCAAGTGCCCTTGCAGCACTAATTCAGATCACCCACCCCTAACGCTGACATCACTAGATGCTCATGATGAGCTCCACCTATTCTAATGACATTGGTGGGCAGCGTAGCCAAACGTACCCTGTCATCACCAACGTCACAATGTTATCTAATGCAGAACCAGGAACATAAACACACACACATCCACAACAGATTCAAAACTTTTGTTTCTTTTCACAAAAATGATTAAACTGTTTATTTTGAAGAAAACAGCAATAGTCTAGTGCGTAACAAATACTTTTCATTTTGAAATAACACTGAAAAGAGGTAATTAAGTCAACAAAAATATGAGAAACGTTTTCCAATAGAGGTTATAGTTAGTGAACATTACATACTTCTAATATTTTGTTTAACTGTGAACGTTGATCTTTTATTGTTGATTCAGTTCATCAATTGATTCATCCATCTTTGTATTCTTCGCAGAAAGTTATCTTCCATCAACGATTTCTGATCGATGCACATGACATTCCATTACAGAAAAGAAATCAGTGGTTTAAATTTCAAATGCAACACTTTCACATCTGCACGTTTTCAGAACCTATAAGCTGCCATGTTGCTCCTTATTACTGCATTTGCAAAAGGACAGATTGGTGTTTGGTGATTGTCTCAGATAATGGTTATCACAAATCCATTGTTGATGATTATTGTTTGTTTATTGATTTAGAAAGCGCAATAAACCCAGAGGTATCTGGGAGCACATTACAAGTAGTTTTCATATAGTCAGGTTAAACACAACAGTATTTACAGTATTTACATTCAAATTATACACTCATAGTATACAATAAAGCATTGATGGGCAAAAGTACATAATACGGTTGAAGAAGCCGTCAACCAGTAAACCGTACCCATGACAGGCGCACATTGGTATAATATAACTATGTAAAGTCAAGAATACAAAAATATATTTCAGTACCTAGCTTATAATTGTGTATACACAGTATCAAATTAAGTTACAATTAACAGGTACGATGTCTATTATTTCCATCAAATTGAACATTGATCTGTCACAATGTTAATTATGTATCAGACAGCACACTCAACACACTTGCCATCTTCGCTTGCATACATATTATTTAAAACGTTGCTTACATTGGGTCTTGTATTTCCTTCTCCCTATGTGATGGATGACCAACCGCTTCGAAAGGCAGATCTCAGTAATAGAAACTTAACTTTCCTACGTAAGCTTTCAATATAGTGAAACGTATCACTTCTTTGTGGATATTCAACACATTTTGGCCTTCAAACTGTTAGTGCAGTGTATTCAAGGACACATACCAATGCAACCCTTCATCCAGCATGCATGTCAGAGAGAGTTTCGTTTTGGGAACACATGCCACAAAAATGAACAATATCAATGGCAAGCTGTGCAGTGAAAATCAACATATGAAAATATTTACTTCCATTTGAATGGTATCAATGTTCCTGGTCACACAACATGTATGCATTCTTTCAAAGATGACCCTAGGAGAGGTGCAGACAGGCTTGGATTTCTTCAATAGGGCATTGCCCGAAAAAGAGCCAAATTAATATTGTGGGGCAGTTTTTTTGGCCAAAGTGGGTGACTTCTTTTCTGAAATAGAGTTCGAATAAGGGAAGGGAAGAGGGGGGAAAGGGGAAATTTTGCACCAGACTGGGCGGACTGTTGCAGCCAAGGCAATGTGTGCAATGAGCAACAATAAAAAGAAAAACAAGTTTACATCACTAAAATTCCAGCATGCCTCGAATGAGTGCAGTTTTGAAATGCTTACTGGCTTCTGTGTATATCTATTGTAGCAATCATATTTGATTTCTGCATTGATGCAAGTGCACTTGGTTGTCCTCCACATGTGGGCCTCCACAGTAAGATGTAAATGTGCAACGGCCATAGGCGTATGTTCATAGTGCACATTGGCAAGACACTCCTTTGCTCGTTATTTCATTGTTTGTTAACACTGTGGCACATAAACCTTTGGTCTATTGCTATATGCAGCCACTTACCATGATTCCTAAAACAAAAAAGGGGGAGGCAAGGAAGACAAAACCAATAATGGTTCTACTAGGCCTTGTGTAATTTGGATCATGTAAGAGCAGCAACAAGAAGTGCAGCGGCGAGGAAGTGGGCAGGAGGGGAGGTGTAGGTCGGGACAGAAGGGAAAATGCTAGGGTGGGAGGGCCAAGAGGAGGTATAACAGTGCTGGGGGGGTAGAGGGGAAGAAGCGGGCCAATGGGGTGATCCAAGTGCTAAGGGGAGGCCAGGTTGGCAAGTGCCAGGGGAAGCAGGGAGTGAGGACCACATGCAAAGCGTGAGGATAGGGGTGGAGCAGACTCGGTAGGGATGTACATCGTGCCAGGCTTGTCAGGGGAAAGGTTCCTGAGGTAATTGTTTTATTTTTTTAATGCACTTAATACCAACAAATGGTTTCTAAGCGCGGGATCAGGATTCAAACCTGTGTTGCGCTGCGTTGTCTTGCTTCCAAGACACACACTTTGTCTATGAGCTATCCTTCCTCCCATACTGGGCGAGGAGGGCCCGGTCCCCTGTGGAGATCAGAAGGGACAGGCAGCCAGTCAATGTGACAGATGGGGGATTAGCGGGGGCGGGGGTGAAGAAGAGAAAAGTTGGGTTTTGAGAATCTTCCGGTACTGAAGGCGATCAGGTAGAAGCATGAGAGGGGCAGGGAGGCCATTACAGAGGGATGCTCCTGCCAAGGAAAGAGATATACCCCACACTCTCTGCTTGAAATAGCATTTGATCTGCAGAGAATTTCAGCTAGATGACGAAAGGTCTATAAGAGGGAGGTATTTCGGGAAACAGTCGGATGTAGTGGGGTCCCAGGCCCCAGAAAGCCTTGTGGATGATGCAGAGGGTCTTGAACCTGATCCTCGCAGCTACCGGGAGTCGGTGGAGATAGGGCTTGAGAGATGCTGTACCTGGGCTTGAGGCCAAGGATAAGTCTTGCAGTCCTATTCTGGATTAGTTGAAGGGGGGAGGGAGGATTTAGGCATATTGAGAAAGAGGCTGTTGCAGTAGTTCAGCCTGTAGAGGACCAGAGCTCTGGAGACATTGAGTTTCTGTTTGATGGCTGCTCCACTTTTCTGCTTAGATTCTTCAACTATTGTGAGTTTATTACAAACAGTGCCTGGGTATCCAGCAGTAACCAGTCACCAGGACTACCACTAGGGAACTAGGAGCTAGTTTATAGCGTTACATTAGTTGGCCTGGGGAGCCAAAAGTAGCTCCTGCTAATTGTTGGTTTTAAGCTCACCAGTCTCCTCTACATTTGATTTGAGTCACATACTTGAAATAATCAGACTGACATTTATTGTTGTAATATAAAATCAATTATATTAATGATAATCAATACAAAAATCCAAGAAAAAACAAAATGTTAAGGCCTATCTAGTGATATTACTTCACAAACAGTAATTAATTAAAAATACATTATTTAACAATTACATCTCAAGTGACATACTATTCCATTTGTTGTACAATTAAAATAGTTTCCAAACACTGTGCAAAAGCTTGAAACTGGCTTTGTTAAACATCACGAAGAGAACCACACATAATTTGAATCTTGAAGTCAACCTTTCAAAAAGTTCAAGTTTGGGAGGACAAACCTTTTGTGCAATGTTCTGTGGCATAGACTGGGCCCTGGAAACAAAATCTGGATCAATTCCATGCATTTGTATGGCCAGCACATTCAATGTCAGATCTTTCACAAATTCAAAATCCATCTGCTGGAAAATTGGCTTTGCCACCCACTGTTTGCTTCTTTTGGTAAACTCTTTGGTGTAACGAGGCATCCCAAAAATTCCTGCAGTTTTTGCTTGTTCCCTTCCAATGTTATAGTTATGTGCAAGTACAGCCAGTCCTGTTCTGGCCTCCATACCATCTATGCCAAAATGCAACCTTTTAGGCCTGTACTTTATGCACATATCCAAATCTCCAGTGTGGCCGAAGTTGAAGAGTTCCCTCATGTCTCTCGAAAGCATTTTGTTGTACACGTACACAATCTTCTAAGTGCTGTGTGAGGAGGGGAGCCTGGAACCAACCACAAATTGTTATACTCCTGCTCCTTGCTCAATGGATAATGTGCACATTCATGGAAACGTTTGTTTTCTTTCCGAGAGTGTATGTTAGAGCAATGCTGCATCAATGAACACCATTTTTCAAGCAGAAAATCTACAGATCCATCACAAGTTCTTGTGCTCCAACAAAGATGGTTGCTGATAGACTGTGACCAATTTAAAAATTGACTTTGCGACGTCCCATACATCATATTGATGCTTTATGTCTGGGAACTGCTCTTGCATGGCCTAGGCTATTGAAATGTGCCTATCAGTGGCTATCAAGTCGATTTGCATTGCTCTGGATTGCAGAAGTTGAATGGATTTAATGAAACCATATTTTTCCATGGCAACAGAAGGTGTATATTCAGATACTTGCACAACGACAGAACTCGCTATTTATTTGGTTTCCATGTCAAGGAAGTGGTAAGTGCAGTAATTATCAGAAAAACCTGGACTGTCACACTGTCCATTACCACCATGCCAGAGCCTTTTGCCAGCCAGAGCATTGTCCATTGACATCTGTTTGAGTGTCCATGCTTGGCTAATAGCAGGGAACAAGAAATCCTTCTGATATTTGTAGTACTGGGTTTTTTAAAGGAACTGGAGTCCTGCAAAGTTAGAAAAACTTGAATTTGTACGTGGATCTGGTAAGCAACAAAGCATATGAACAAAGTACATTTCAAGCAGGCGCTTTTCCAAGTATAGGTTGAGCAGATCGTGAAAATTAGTTATGGTGGTGTACACAGCTACCCTTTATCTTCAAGTTGGTGTCTTTGACTACACGAGTAAACTTCACCAATGGCTCCCACAAATCCTCCGACGCAATTTATGATCACATTTAATCATTTTCATAATCTCTATCAGGCAGCAGTCGAATGCAATGTGTTTTTGTTCCTTTAATAGCAAATCGTCCAGAGGTAAACTGGTTTGCAATTCCATGGTGGTGGATAAGTCCTCAACACTAGCAAGAGTGAAGTGAAGTGCATATCACAAGCACAATCCTCAATCAGTAGCGAAGATGCTTCAGTTATTTATGTGTGTGATATTTCTGAAGTGTCCACATGTATTGGGGAAACACAGAATATTATGTTTCTTAGATAGCATTTTTTAGAGGGTGTGGATTATGTGGGCGGTTCTGCAAGCAATTCTGAAACATCTTCTGTGTTGTCTGTTTATTCTGGGTGACATTGTGTGCTGTAACAATGATCCAGGGTTACTTTCCATGGGTCACTGACATTCAATTCAAATTCCAGCCACTGGACATCTGCATCATGACACTGAATCTTGCAAGGAGCATGCAGAGCCTCAAAATGTACCTGCTCCCAAGTGACAACGGTTTGGCAAGCAACATCATTATTTTGTGTACTTGTCTGAGTCTATACACTCCTCTTCCTCGTAGTACTCACTTCAAAGAGAAAAAAATGCTTCATTTATAGCAGACATACAGAATTACAACATTAAAATATAATATCAATGAAATAAACTGGTAAGCAACTTATTTAAAAAAAATCTTTCTGTTCTGTACCCTTTTTTTCCAGATTTTCCTTGAAACAGTCAAATTGGATTTGCCGACCACCTGACCAAGCTGAAAAACAGCACTTTGAAATTGTATAAACCTTGACATGTGCCTATCCACCACTTAAAGAATCATATTTACATACATGTCACTATGGAAACCATTAAAACACATTACATATTATATCACAATTAAAATTGATTTAGAATATCTTTTGTATACCTCTTGTCCATGTGCCTCTTCAATTTTGACCACCTCAGTAGTACATTCCTTGTGTAACAAATTCAAAGAACATTGATTAACTTGTTAAACATTTTAATATTAAAATCTTTGATCTCACAAAGTACATATTGAGAAAGTTGATTTAATAATTGTCTACCTTACAATATCAGATAAACTATGTAAAAAGATACTATTAATCGTGTGATTAACATTTTTAAATTAGTATTGACATAAAGTCGAATACGGTGTAGGTGTAACATTTTAAATACACATATTTGAAAACAGTAACTGATAACATTCAGAGATGTCTCAGGGAGTTGGTGTGAGATCATCCTGCAAAACATATTGATAGAATAGTAGCTTGTTGAAGTTCCAGGATCCACCTATATAACAGTAATTGTAATAATAAAGATGTAACATCAAAAGATAAATTACATGTCGATACTGACAAAGAAGCCTGCAAGCCAGTTTGCACCAAAAGATAATATTATACATAACAATAATCAATATGTTTTAAGTTGTACTTGAGCAAATACATATTTTGTGTAGTCGCATCTGAAGGAATATTCTAAAACAATTACTTGAAAGCTGAGTAAGGTTACTTTTGACTCCAGAATAGTGGTCGATGTAGCATCACTGTCCTTTAATGGATGTATACATTCATGCCATTCTTCAATAGAAAATGGACATTAGTATTATAATTTCGACCACATCAAAAACAATAAAATAAAGTTTGTGTGCAAGTTTCTTGGCCTCACCATTAGGATTTTGGACATGTCTGTGGTTTCCTCCATGGTAACGGTCTGTAATTCCATCAGTGCGGTCTATATAAATACAGACATGGTAATCTTAAAGAAATGACCTATTTTTAAAGGACGCAATATGATTGTGTGTTTGGAAAGGCTACCATTGCACTGAACTATTCGAGTATCTCTAAAGAAGTGTTACACAAAGTCATCTAAAGTTCAAAATATACAAACCACAGTACATCTTGTCATGAAGGAAACTATTAATGGAAACATTCCCAAAAAACTGAAAACCATTAATTATGTTACCAGTTCACAGACTATTTCAATATATTGAGTGGCCATTCATAAAACATATTATACAGGCAAATGTAGAAAACGGTCAAATACATTTATAAATTCAGTGTTCACTACTCACCTGGGTCAGCATGTGCTGAAATTCAGTTGGAACTGCATTGGGAAGTAATTTGCGAAGGAGTCTGTAGCAATGCTTTTAAGTGGACTGTGATTGTTCGTACATATCATCTAAGAAGTGCATGCTGCAGATGAAAAATCAATTATAAAATCCCTTATAGACTTAAAAATTCAAATGGATGAACTAAAAGACAAAGGTAATTTAGCTCTCCTCCTACTGGATCTATCTGCGGCTTTTGATTTAGTCAACCATAAAGCCCTCTGCAAAACCTGACATCGGCTGCCCATTTCTCCTCCAAAGCTACTACATGGACACAGTTCTTCCTTGATGATAGAACCATGAGGGTATTTGCACCTAATGCATCGGCTGAGCCTGCCCCAGTCATTTGCGGAGTACCACAGGCTTCTATGTCTCCCCTAGATTATAAAACATTTTTACCAAGCCACTTTTTGACAACTTAGAATTGGGTGTCACCTACATTAACTATGCAGATGACACCCAAATACTCAACCCTATTACATGCTCATACGACATTGACCCCAAACTGTCAATGAAATATACCAAACTATCCATGTATGGATGGCCATCCACGGCCTCTGCCTTAAAAACGATAAGTCAGAGTTACTCCTTATTGAATCTCAGACCAGACTGACCAAACTAGACAACCAGTTCAAATCTTCCAATATTGATGGCATTGACATCAAAGTTTCCAAAGAAGTGAAAACTCTTAGAATTTATCTCAACTCCTCCCTTACCCTAACTAGACAAGTTAATGCCATGGCCTCGGAAACAGCCTACCCATAAAAACTGATTAATGCCTGTAGGCCGTTCCTACCCCCTGAAAGCTGCACTACCCTAGCAAGTGCCCTTATATTATCCAAATTAGATTACTGCAATGCCTTGTATCTAGGTACCAACAGACGTAATATGAAAAAATTACAAGTATTACAAAACAATGCATTGAGAACGGCTCTCAACAACCTGACAGCCCACCATATCTCCTCTGCAAGACGTAACACCCACTGGTTGCCAGTTCAGACAGAATTGCGTTATAAAACTTAGCACTAACACACAAGTACTCTGACTTTTAGCATGGCTGTTATTAGTGCAACCCAAAATGATACAAGAAGGCATTGTTGGATTGTCCCTATGATCTGTTAAAAAAATATAAATAAATATTACTATTAAAAAAGTATCACTTTGAGTAAATCAAACATCATATTCCTTTGATATTTTTTTCTTTTTCACTTTATACAAAATGGCAGCTAAAGCAAACATGCATTGAAAACATGCACTATGAAAGGTTACATTTGGAAACAATACTCTGTAATGTTATGTGCTAAATACAGAGATAAAAATGCATAGGACGGTTGATAATGGTGTAGACTTTTTGAATAAAATAGAATGAGAATAGGGTGTACATAGAGTATAAAGCAATAGAAAGGGGCCTAGCAGGGAACGTTGACTCTACGGAAAACAAAAGTAAAAGTTGACTAACCGTTACTTAGACGAACAGATGAGCCGACTCAGCAAGCAAGGTAAAAAGTGGAGAGCTGGCGATATCCGTTGTCAGTCTCATAGATGTTCTCTTGTTCACTCCATAACTGTCAGGGACAGGTTACCTATTCAAAAATACTGCATTCCACCGTTATATATCATAACTTTTTAACACACAAGAAACGGATTTGGAGCATAAAGTTAATGTGCAGCAAATTCTGCAAAAGCAAATCTTGAAAACCTACTTCAAAAGCTATCCCTAACAAGAAGCACACCCGGTCCCTGCCGGGGGGCTGTGTCCCGAGGGTGGCAGTGATGTACCACCTATCTAAAAAAGAAGATGGCGAGTGCTATCCCTATCTCTACTCTGCAATCAATCTAGCATCTCAAATAACCATAAAAACCTACATAAGTGGTCAACCATCGAGTAGACAGTAGACAACACCTTTTTAATTACCACTGCCACACATACATGAATGCATGAAAAACATATTGTCTGTTAGTCAATAAACGAGGGCCATAGGAGCCCTACAACTTAAATCCTCTGAGTAATGTTAGTTACATGAATAAGTTGAGGCAATGATGCACTGTCTACTCGATGGTTGACCACTTATGTGGGTTTTTATGGTTATTTGAGGTGCTAGATTGATTGCACAGTAGAGCTAGGGATAGCACTCTCCATATTTTCTTTTAGATAGGCGGTGCATCACCGCCACCTTAGGGACAGCACCCCGTGGCAGGGACAGGGTGTGCTTCTTGTTAGGGATAGCATTTAAAGTAGGTTTTCAAGATATGCTCTTGTTAACTCCCACAGTGTTTATAAAGGATTACAGATGTGGGTGTGTATGTGAATGTTTAATGTGTTCATTTACCAATACCGTAGATTTCACTGAATCCAATTTCACCTAGTGGGGATTCCAAGGGGGTCTCCCAATGCATAATAAAAAAACAATTTGAAGAAGAAAGAATTAGAAGGTTTCTCCTTTAAGTGGAGTGGATTCCATGAAATCACAGATATTCTTCGTTCACACCCACGAGGACTCTACTAAGGCCTGCAACGAAAGGCCCTGTCTACCCCTGTCCACCACGGTATGCCACTAGCTGCCCCCTTGAGTATGTCTATGTCCCCCCCTTGCCCCCATGAGTATGTCTGCGTCCCCCCTTACCCCTGTGAATATGTCTGTGTCCTCCCTTCCCCCCATGAATGTCTCCAAGCCCTCCTCCTCCACCTGCCCCCTTGATTGTGTCCAAGCCCCCTGCCCTGTGAGCATCTCCTATCTCCCCACCCCTGCCCCCTGCAAGTTGTCTCTATGACCCCACCCACATACCCCCTCTTGATTAACTCTGAGCCCCCCACCCCATGCCCCCTCTTAAGTGTCTCTGAGCCCCCCTCTCTCCTTGCTTCCGTGAGTGTCTCTCTGCCCGCACTCACCCCCTGGTTGCCTTTAGTGCCCTGTGCCCCCTCCCCTTCACCTCGCCTACCCTCCCCTCTTTCCCCTCCTTCTGTCAAATTCCGGCACTACCCCAATTGCATTCAGGCATAGTAATCGTAGCCGCCTGTCTTTTGCAGCTGCCTGCCCTCCCCTCTCTCCCTTCCTTTCCCTCCACTTGTCCTGTAAAAGAACGGCTCTACCTCAATTGCCGTCATGCATAGTAATCATAGCCGCCTGCCTTTTGCAGCCATTTTGCACTCCCCTGCCCCACCCCCTACCTTTCCAATTATATCTTATCACGTGTCTCTTGACCTCTGATAACAGCTTGTCTGTCTCCCCCTTCCCTCCTTGTCTTCTCCTCCCACTCCCCCCACAGCACTACCTTGAAAAATCTTGACCTTTTAAGATAGTCACTTCTTTGTTCCTCTCCTTCTCCCTTCTCTCCACTCGCTCTCGCCTCCCCTCCTTCCCCCTCTTGTCTTTCATGCACTGCAACAATTGTCGGCAGGCATAGTAATGTTACTGCTAGTCTTGTCTCCTTTTTTCCTTCCTCTCCTCTCCCTTATTGTTCCTTGCACTTGTACTATCTGTTATGATATGATAGTTTTTTCACATTCTGATTTGTTTCAAAGACCTGTAAGAATGTAACTGTAGTCTCCCATGTTCCCTCCCTCCTTGAAGCGCTTTGAAACACATTGTTTATAGGCGCTATACAAATAAACAATCAATCAATCAATCAATGACAATGTTTGACCTCCTGAATCCCGCCAGTGCAGCCTCCTTGCGATTGCACGCCCACAGGTGAGAACTGTCATTGATAGCGGAGGGGGATGGATGTGGAGGGGCAAGCACAATTGGCCTGCAACACAGTCAATGGACACAGACATATTTTTATTGCAGGGACGGGGTCTTGAAAAAGGGAGTCTGGAGACACCAGTTCTGGGGTGGCCTTTTGAATAAGCGTGCACATGCGAAATAACCCTTTGTGATGTACATGGTATTCAGCAACTTGAGCGTTCCCAGCCCCCTTGCAAGCACACACACAAAGGTGCGAACTGTCATTGAGAGCGGAGGGGGATGGTTGTGGATGAGGTGAGCACAATAGGCCCAGAACACAGTCAATGGACACAGACATATGTTGATTGCAGAGACAGGGACTTGAAAGGGGAGTCTGGAGACACCAGGTCTGCGGTGACCATGTGGATAAGGGTGCCCATGCGAAAGAACCCTTAGTGGTGTACATGGTATTAAGTACTTTCAGCGTTCCCATCCTCCAAGCCCCCTAGCGGGTGCATGCCCACAGGTGCGAACTGTCATTGAAACCTGAGGAGGATGCATGTGGATGAGGTGAGCACAATAGTCCCAGAACACAGTCAAAGGACACAGACATATGTTGATTGCAGAGACGGGGTCTTGAAAGAGGAGTCTGGAGACACTGGGTCTGTTGTGTACATGTGGATAAGTGTGCCCATGCGAAAGAACACTTTGTGGTGTACAAGGTATTCAGCACCTTGAGCATTCCCATCCTCCCAGCCCCCTTGTGAGCGCATGCCCACAGGTGCAAACTGTCATTGTTAGCAGAGGGGGATGTATGTGGATGAGGTGAGCGCAATTGGACCAGAACACAGTCAAAGGACAAAGACATATGTTGATTGCAGGGACGGGGTCTTCAAACGGGATTCTGGAGACTCTGAGTCTGGGGTGTCCATGTGGATAAGTGTGCCCATGTGAAGGAACCCTGTGTGGTGTACATGGTATTCAGCACCTCAGCGTTCCCATCCTCCCAGCCCCCTCGAGAGCGCCCGCCCACTGGTGCGAACAGCCATTGATCGCGGAGGGGGGATGGATGTGGATGAGGGAAGTGCAATAGGCCAGTAAACCTGTAATAGCACACCAATCTTTTATGATACTCTTAGATGGTTTGATGTGTTAAGGACTAACAAAAAATGTCTAACAACTGTTCAGATTAACTAATTTTCTATTTATTTTTATTTAGTTTGGTAAAGTGAATGACACTACAAAGTATACTGCTGCGGTCGAGGTACTGCCTGCATAAATCCACGATATTGACTGTGGCCACTGGGGATTTCATCACGAATGGCACGAACCACACAGGCAGGTAATACTCAATCCCAGTCTTCCATGAATACACCATGTAACGGCAGTCTGTACCACCTGTGTAAGAGATACAAAGATAGTTTACTTTTGCTTGCACTACCTTGTAAAATGTAATCCATTGTTATGCTTTTAAAAGTTACATTTTCATGCAAAGTACTGACAGTACTTGTGATTTCAAGTAGGGATCAATTAGAAATGTGAACGTACATTCCAGCAAAAACAGTTTGGGAGATACTTCCAAGTGAAAGAAACATAATTGTTCCTACAATACATCTAAAGATGAACACTTTGGTTTCAGATTAGAATGAGTAGTTTATTCAATTTATAGAAGAACTATTTTGTCAGTGATCCATCAAAGTTATATTGATGTAGGGGAACAACATATTATATTACCTGTCTCGGTCGTCTAACACATAACAAACATATATAGAGTGAACTTACTTGTTACTTGTATTAAGAAGGCGAAATGTAGCTCAAAGTTCGTGCATAAGGACCATCATCATTCGCAACACGGATCTTGTAAGGCAGGTGGCCCTTCAGCAATGTAGGCCAAGCAGCCAGAGTTTTCTCTGCAACAGCAGTTATCCGCCAGAGTAGGCATATGCTCACAATGATGGCAGGTACACCAGGTGGAAACGGTTCCATATCATTTCATCGTGGGATGAAACAACAATGGGTTTTTCTCCATGGATATTTCAATGAGAAAACTCATCATTTTTTTAAATTTATTTTTGGGGGGTTCCCCCTAACCCCTCGATCCCCTTTAATTATTTAACTATTCCCGAACTCCCACTCCCCATCTATATTTTTTTTTAACCCCCTACAAAATACGATGAGATTGAAATAACAACTGAGAAAAACCCAGTGTCCTTTCATCCCACAATGAAAGGACGTTGTACCATGGAAACGTCTTCCATGCGACTGGGTTCAGGCTCCGATGATTGATCGTCACAACTAGCATCTGATTCCACATCGTCTCGACTTTTATCTCTTTCAAGGATTTCCTTTTCTGAATAGTCGGGCTCGTACAGGAAGGGCTGAATTGCTGCCATAGCTCCAGAATAGTGAAGAAGCACAGAATCAACAGTGAGGTAAATAAAAACATTTTTGTTTGTATAGAGTAAAGAAAAGAGGTTTCCCATTAACATTGAATGTTACAAAAAGACAAGCGAAGAAACAGCCATGTTACAAAAACACATTGTGAAAGTCAAGATTAATAGGCTCAAACTTTAAAAGTTTGCAAGGACACATGTTTAAATATGGTTTGGTAAAGACATTTGTCCATAATAAAACAAATTAAAAGCAACTACTGTGTTCATTCATTTTAGACAGTATAAGTACCAGCTCTCAGTGTGTCGTACTTGGCAGATAGCTGAACAGAGCAGAAACAAGTCAGGCAAACTCGAAATGAAATACACTGACACGAAGGAAAAAGAAACTCCAACATTGTGTTATCAGAAAGGGCTTGTTCACACTTGTCGAGGAACAAGGCATCTTGACATTTCTATGGAGACACAACAATAGATTGCGCACAGAGGACGTTGACATGAGACGTGCATTGGGGTTGTGAAATGCGGCATGAGCGTTTAGTGATTTATTGATTTATTTGAACATTTATATAGCGCACAAAACCCAGAGGTATCTAGGTGCTTAATCTTAAGAATTTGGTTACAGCCATAGAGTTCAGTTTGTACAGTGAAAGGTTACATAAGCAAGGGTGCACTGTAGATGGGGGGGGGGGGGGTTTACCAAATTATCTTGCATCATTATCATACAGTATCATACACTATCATACATTATTTATAGAGTGTGCACAATTTACAGTTTACACAAAATACACAGAACAACCGGCCCTCATTGGTTACAAGATTTACAGGAGTTCCATGTTTCTACATATAGTGTCCAGTGCTTGGTGGTGGGTCCTAAGCTAGAGGGTCCTAAGCTAATGATGGTTAGTTGGTATCTTGCTTGAACAGTAAAGTTTTAAGTGATGTCAACATTAGGGGCGGGTGATCTGAATGAGTGCTGCAAGGGCACTTGAACTTAGAGCGATGGATTAACGGATAAGATTAGCACAAGATGGCGGTACCCGACCCATCGTTTTCGCATGTGTTAAAGTGAGAAAACCTCGGGTAAATTGCATTGGATTTTTTTTTAAGAACAATTGATGTATGATCTAAATATATGCTCGATTGTTTGGACCAGTAACATTTCTGACCGAATTACCCTTCTAAGTGAAAGTACAGCAAAATTTAGTGCTGTTCTGTGTTTGACAAACATAAACTTCATTTTGGTTAAAATTGTTGAATTTTATATAGAATGGATTGTTCATTATTTTACGTATAATTAAATGTATCAAACACAAAAATTAATTAATAAACTGAGACAGGGCCATAGTGGCACTAACACAAAGATAATGGCAAAGCCCTTTTCAGGAATATGTGACGCTCAAGGGAAAAATATGGTAAAAACAGGAAACTGACATTTTATGATATTAATATAAGGCACTCAGATATCGGGAATGGAAATTATTATAGTAACTGTTCTCTTGTAGGAAATGGTGTCTCTCCAGCAAGAGCCCCAGTAAATAACAGGTGCATGTATTCTTTCACAAAAAAGAAAGTCAGACATGGAGGAGAATTTTAAATAAGTGGAATTCATGATCATGGAGCTACAAGGTCGATAAATATAATTTTCAACATGGAATAAATATTGAGCAGTTGTTAACGTGCTACTCTCTAAGAGAGTTGTTCTATAGTTGCAGGCAAACATTTGGGATAAGAGCATTAATTGACCCTTTAAGGAAGGATCATTGTGTATTCTCACCCACTGTTCCAGCCAACTGATTGGCTGAGCACCCTTCCCAGGGTGCGAACGTTGTTTCAATTCTTGGATATACAGCTTGTCTAGGTCTTTTGGAGATTTGTTTTAGTATAAAATATCATAAACTGTCTCAGAAGGTTGGCAGACGTTCGTGTTCAAGTTGTCTAATCTGTATCATTGTATGCTGAGATGTACAGTTTATGAGCAGTTTTGGGCTTGAAATATACCAGACATATATGATCATGTCGGTTTTAGGTCGTAGTGCAACTTTTTTAATGCTTCTGGCAATTGACATTGCTAGCGCATTGCCCTTTTTTTTAGCAATAGGTCTCCCACCTGCACAAGTCTAACCTCTGTTTCCCTGTCACCTAAAATCCAAATCCGTGCCTCCCCCCTTCAATATAGGGGTTAAAGCGAATTCAGCTGCCATCTCATTTGCCAGCAGCATTACAACCTCTGTGAAATCACTGAATGTGATAAAAATAACCACAAATAATTCCAATAAAAACGTCGTTGTTCTGGGTGGGCAAAGACAATGGAGGTTTGTTAGGCATAGATACTTTTTTTTTAGCAGATATTAGAACACTGTGGATTTGGAGGGGCATATGTATTCTTAACGTGTTTGTTTTATTTGCAAATCAGGCTTAAATGCCACTCCTATACATCTCCCTACTTTTTCCCTGACGGTTAAGAGTTTTTGTGGCATAGCTAAAAGGAACACGTTTATGATGCATAATGAGTTATCAACAAAAGGGCAATTTCCACAAGGAGAATGGGCAGTCAAAAACGCATGCTGTCATGTGCATTTCTATCTTTTTTTAGGGGAACAGGTATCGTACATGGTAAATGATATGGGTAAGGCCTATCTATCAAGCGTGTTACAGAATTGCACACATAAGGCTAAGTGCTTTAAAGATAGTAAAGGGGAAGAGTCATTGGGCCTCATCACGGGTCCGGTAGTAACCGTGCCGGTAAAACCGGCAGGTAGCCGCCGGACCTGTAATTAATTACCAGCGCCTGACTTCCCGTTGCCACTGGGCTATTCCAAGTCTGGTGGCCGGGAAGTCAGGTGCGGGCAATTTTGTTAGTCCCCCATTCCCATGGAGTCCAATAGGACTCGATGGGTATGGGGACATGAGAGCTCCAGCACTGTTAACAACGACAACTATGCTGGTGCTCCCGAGAGAACTCTGCGCGCTGGTGCCGTCCCGGTCGGCAGGTCTGACCCTGCTGGGTGGAACGGCACCTGCTCGCAGAGTTGTACTGCGCCGGTCCAGAAACAACGGTGCAGGTAGGCTAATGAGGCCTATTGACTGCAATCTTTGGTTACTTTCGTTAAAATGCATGCATGTACAGGTTTGCTTTGAAAATATTGTCTTATCGGCATGGGAGTGAGATGAACTCTTGGCACAAATCAGAACACATAGACATATTTGTATTATGCATGGGATTAAGCTCGAACTTTTGTAAGCGCTAAATCATTCCCAAGACATGGCCTTAAACTCAAGCACACCTTTACATTATTTTTCTCTCAGCAAATAGGGACCACATTGCCCTTTTTGTCTAAGTAATGCTTCCCTCTCTTGATACATGTTGCATTGTTCTGGAGTGCTAATTTTGCCCACTTTGCCCCAGCTAACAGTTAAGCAGCCCCATTTGAGTTGGCATGCAATGGAACCAGAGCAAAGACTGGAGCTTGCACAAAGGAATGTCATGTCAGCGCTTGAGCTGGAGTTGGTGCCGACCCCTTGGAAGTGCTGATTGGACGTGCCCACATTGTAGTAATGATTTACGTGCATCTACCCATTGGGCTTTGTGGTGAAACTGTATCTAAGATGTATATAAAGGTTTGAAATCCGTCTAATCAGGGGCAGACATGTGTGCTTATACAACTTGGTTGTGGGTCCGACCTAGACTTAAAAAATGCTTTGAGTTAAGTCATCTAACCAAGCCAATAACTGCCTCGTACTACTGGGTGGATAGTTCACAGGTTAAGCACTTGCCTCAGACATGAGATACACCTGTGCTTTGCAAGTTAAAAGAAACCCAGGCAGGGCTGACTCAGCCATTCATCCTTCTATAGTCCATAAATTAAATTGTATGATGATTACTGCTGTTATTGCTGCGCTTTGAAGTGGGAGAAATCCAGCATGAAGTTCTATCTAAAGACTTCACATTATTATTACTTGTCTTGAGTGTAAACTGTAGGATCACTTTCGATTCTAGAGACAGTCTGGAGAGTTTGATTAATCTTTTGGAGTGCAGCACTAAGCTGCTACCTGACACCATGTCCCCGGAAGCTTCGAAAATCAGTGTATGGCAGCTCTGGTGGCCATTGGCCAAGGTGGAAAGTGAATCAGCTAGCTCAATCTTGGAAAGTGTCCATGGAGAACAACAGAAGATCTTCTTAAAGTCCTTCATTGTTACTTCTAACAACTGGGGCTCAGAAGTTGATACCAGTGTTGTGTATGGTAGGTCAAGTATTGTTCCGGGCTCTCTCATTTGGCAGCACTTTTAGAGAAAAAAACAAATCCTAAAAATCCAAGAGAAATGTATGAGATAGAGAGCAACTCATGAGGCTAACCCTGGGATAGCACAACCTCACCAGATGCAAGTTACATCCATCCTGCTCCTGCTCTGTGGAACTTTTATAACTCATAAAAAAACAAACCGGCCAAGGCACACCAAGCACCCTTAAAGACCACAACGCAATTCTGATTTTGGCAGGAGCTGGAGCTCCTGCTGCAATTAGATAATTAAAGGTACTGTCTGCCTGCAGCAATGACTCCTAGAAGCACTGTTGGCTGTGACTTTACTGCATGTGTGGAAGCAACTCCGCTAATGAGGTTCGTGAGTACCAACTCTGCCCTTAGCGGGAAGTGTTCCTTTTGAGAGAATGCACATCCCAAAATCCCTGACCTTGTGGCCCTGGGCCTCGTGAAGATGTCCTCTGCCGTCCCAAGACAGCAGATGATGGCTCTAAGGTTGATAATCGGAGGATCCCCTGTTCACCCCCACTTAGTCCCCCATCTCATGTCAGGGGACAGTCACATAAGGCATAAGACACTCTTACCTCAAAGGAATCAGAGACTTCATTGGGGAATGTAATGTGGTATGGCAGCAAGGCTACAGTGTTTGCCCTCTCCTGAAATGGAAGTCATTGATTTGTTCAGGAATCGGTTACATGTAGCAACTCTTCACTTTTAAGGGAACAGAGTTCTGGGATGCAAAACAAAACTGTGGCTCACAAGCCCTTTTTCTCCAACACTACTTGTGGAGCACCTCTTCAGCCTTAAATACAGTGTGACTGTTTTCACAAGACTTTCTGAACAAGTGAGCCCACATCGAAAGTGCTCACAGAATAAAGCTGTTATTGTGGCTATCTGCCTAAGCAGCAACATGACATTCCATTCATTGGCAGCACTCACTCGGCTTGCCCACTTGTTCAGAGAAATGTGCACTCGATCCCTGGCAGCATCCAGAGACATAACGCTCCCAGGCACTGGCGCTGCTTTAAAAAAAAGTGTTTTGTTTTCACTCACCATTTCTACAAACCCCCAAAACCCATGAGCATGCGCCCTAACATAGATATTCACCCCAGAGGCATGGAGGAGAGTCCACAGAGGTGCAAGTAAAACAAATGGCAGCTCAGCCTTATAAAGGCTTAGTCCCGCCTGAAAGTCCCAAATTACACAATTAAACACCAATTAGGAACTGCCACTCACAGCTCCTACCTGATTCATCAACACTGGTGTTGATCCTCACCATAAATCCAACCCCAGGGCAAGGGTTACAGGATTATATAAATTCAAATGATCAGTCTAGCTGTGTGGAAATGTGGAATATTGGAATATGGGCTAGCAGCAGGTGTTTGGAGGAGATTGGAGGGATGAGAACCAGCCTGGAAAGAGCTGCAGAGAGACAAAGAGGTTTATTGGAGGTTGAAAGGCAAGGGAAGAGTCCAGAGGAGATAGGGTATTAGAGCCGGAGAAGGAACATCAGCAGGCGGGAGGAGGAGAACGTGAGGAAGTGGAAGGAGGAGAACGTCAACAGGTGGGAGGAGGAAAGTATCAGTCAGTGGAAGGAGGAGAGTACCAGTGGAGGAGCAAGGAGAACACCAGCTTGTGAAAGGGAGAGGACCTCAGGAGGTGGGAGGAGTTAAATAGAGACTTGTAGGAGGTGGTAGAGAAACATCAGGAAGAGGTGGAGAAAGAATTGGAGGAGGTGGTAGACGAACATCAGGATGGAGTGGAAGAGAACTGTAAGAGGCATTAGAAGATGATCAGAACAAAGAGAGATAGTTAGAATAGGATTGATCGAGAGGACACTCTGGCCCAAAGCAGGGGGTATGGCGAGGCCCTAACCTGATGGGGTAAAAACCACAGAGGCAAGCAGAACGAGCATGTGGTGTGGTGCAATGAGAAGCAGGAACCGTACAGGGCTATTAATGTTGGTGGCGTAAATAAGAACTCTCAAGCATGGAAGTGATGGAGGCCCTCTTATTATTATTTTTTTTTTATTTATTAAAAGGTCAATCCTTTGAAGACTCAAGGAAGGGAAAACAGTACTACCTGTATAGTAAATGGAAAGTAGAAGAAAAGCAGAGGAGTGGAGAAACCAGAGAAGCTGAACGGGCATGAAGGGTTCATGAACCCCTTTATACATGCAGGCTTTGGTGTGTAATAGACAAGAAAATATAAATAAACAAATCAATACCAAAACTGAGACCAAAGAAGAAGAGTCAGAAAGGAGACCAAAGAAGAGAGGTGCATGAACTCCTTTAAACCGTGAGCTTAAACTTAAGGAGAATAGAAGCCATGAGAGGAAAAAGCAGAAGGCGGTTGGAACCCCTTTCGTCCTGAGACTAAGAACCTAACAGACTAAGGGGAGGACATTCCAAGAAACCCAGAGAAGAAGAGTGCTGGAAACTTTAAGCTGAATCTGAGACCAGAAGGCATTACCATGCATGGATGGAAAATACAGTGAGTGGGAATAGCGTTAAACCCAGATTTGTGTTGTGCTCAAACAAAGACTCATTTAGTTCCCGAGATACATCTACATTTTCAATTTTTTTGTTGTTGACCAACCTGTGTTATATTCCCAAAATAATGAATCTTAGTTTAACTCACATTTTCATTTTGGCCTAATTATTGATCCATGTCATCCTTGTGACATCCTCCAACTGTGGGGTCCATGCCCGATTCACATAACTTTCAAAACACAGATGCTTACTGCATGATATGCAGAATAGGAGCAGAATATAGGCTCCTCCTCTGCTCTTCTTCTCCTAGTCCTGTGGGCACTCGCAGTCAATTCTGAAACCCCTTGGTGATCTGGGGAGAGAGCTGTAGAGGAATTCCCTGCATGTCTGTGACTGTTGCATAGCAGAAAGGCCAGTTTGACTACCGGCAATAAGGCACAGCCACCCTGCAGGATTGGTTTATCCAAGTTGTGGAGGGGTTGAATCTTCACTTAAAGATTGTCTCTTGACACTCTTTGAGAACCTAGAATGAATGGTTAGGTTGATTCCTTGAACTTGAGGATTGTCTGACCTTGATTTATTTAGTGCAAAAGGTGCAAAAGGTTACAAGGCCAGTTCTTTGACTTTGTTTAAATGGGAATGGTGAGAGCCCGACCCTTACCTGCTACCCACGTACTGACATGCAAGTTGGTAGTAGATCTTTGGCTCATGCCATACCTCATTGTCAAGATCGCTGCCAGTCTTTTTTTCGTTGCAGCTGCTGATACCTGCGACAAAGGAGAATGCCCAACAATCCCGGAAACATGAGCAAGATCTGAAGCAATCGACCTATCAGAAGTGTAAGCTCTGTCGAGGCTCGATCAGCAGAGTGGCTACTGCAAATAAGCTGCTGCTGCTCATCATGCAAACACCAAAAGCAGCCGTGTGGCAATGCTAAGGGGCCACATTCCAAACAGGACCGGTGACACCCACCGTCAGCCTCAAGATCAAAGTTAACCCACTAGACCACCATGGATTAACATGGACGGAATGAACTTTGGCATCAGTCTTCCATCGCCTCCAGAATCCTCAGGCAGCAGGTCTGAGCAGGCAAAGGGGATGGGGCTTCGGCCCCTATTTTAACTTTCCCTGACACCTGCCCAACATGTGGAAGAGAAAGTGAAATTAGATTGGCTAGTGAGAGCCAGCCAATTCCGGGAAGGGGAGGACGATTTTAGGATGAGACAGAAAATAGGAAGGGTGAGTTATCCCGCTGAGCTCAGCAGTGTATTGGAGTTGGACCAACAGACCAGCAGGAGAAAGGAAGGAGCAGTGGCATGTTGAGGCGCCTATTGAAGCAAGTCGAGGCATTGACTTAGTGAGTGCAAGGGTACTGTAGAGTGAGCGTGCATGTTTGTGTGATAGGTAGAAAGGAGGAAATGTAATGAGTGAATGTGACTAAATTATATTTGATGAGCAAAGGATGTTTGTGTAGTAGAGTGGGAGGTCGTATAGTGAAAGGAGGGTAGTAGTGGTGGAAGAAGAGAGAGGTACTTGTGAGAGGCAGTAGTGAAAGGAGGGTAGCAGTGGGCATTGCACATTCAAAATACTCCATAGAAGCTTCAAGGATAAGAGTGCAAAGCTAAATGGTGCCACTCCAATCCAAGTCACACAGTGGTGGCCTAACAAATGGCTATCATTTTCCTTTCCCAGGGTCCTGCTCCACCAGCTCCAATTCTAACTCATTCCCCCAGTTTACTGCCATTGGTATGCCATTTCTTGTATCTGGAGCCACTGTTAGGGTCCCATAGAATGTGGATATTCGGGCGCTGACCATTTTCTCCATCTGATCATTTTCAACATGTTATGTTATGTTATGTTATTTTGCATTTATATAGCGCCTTATATACCATTGTTATGGTCTGAAGGCACTGGTAGGTTGAATGCCCTTGGGAACCGAAGTTCAGATCAGTAGGGAGAGTAAGGAGAGACAAAAGGTGCATGTGAGCACCGGGTATGTGTGCAGCTGGTGGATATTCGTGTAATAGCTGCTTCTTCTTAGTGGTAGGTGTGGTGGTTGAGAGATCAGGAGTAGAGTGTGGCTGCGTTAGGCCTGAGGAGAACGCCTGCCTGGGGGGGGGGGGAGGGGTGTAACCAGCAGTGTTTACTTAGAATGATGTGGAGTGAGCGGAGGATGTTGGTATGAGAACAGTTATACCGAATGGTGTCATAGTATCTCTGTGTTCTAGTTGAGTGGTGATGTAAAGAAGAGAGTAAGCATGGTGGTATGATGTGATGGGTTATATGCTCTTTCAAACGTTCTCTGCATTCCAAGGCATACATCACGCAATTATATGCGCTCCAGTCCGTTCCGGGCACTCCTATCCTCTCCGTGCACCCCAGTCTGCTCCACACACTCCGGTCCGCTCCACGCACTCATGCATTCCAGCCCGCCCCGCGCGCTCCAGTCCGTCCCGCGCGCTCTTGTCTGCCCCACACATACGCTGTAGTCTGCCCCACGCATGCACTCTTGTCTGCCCCACGCATGCACTCTTGTCTGCCCCACGCATGCACTCCTGTTTGCCCCATGGTCTACGCATTTAGTAGCTCTACATCTCAAAGTCCTTCATCACAAGCACTTGTTGAAAGGATCACAGATCATGGCATCCTCTGGGAATATACATGCTGATCTGCAGTGATGGTCTAGCTGCTACATATTCCTTCTGGGGCTCTGTAGGGCTTTCACCTGCCATGAGCAAGCTTACCTTCAATATAAGAGTTACATCAGGACATGTGATTTACCTCTGTGGATTTAATTTGTCGAATTCAGGATATCGTAGAAGCATGGTTTGTGTACATTAGGCCTCCATCTTCTTTTTCCCTTTCTGTCACCCTGTTTGCACTTCGATAGTCAGGGACATTTAATCTAGCCGGTGTATCAATTACCTTGTGTCATGTCATTTTATGGATCTTACCAACACATTTGTTCAGCCTCCCGCTCTAACAGGACATTCTCCCACACTACCACAACATTTAACCAATCCATGCCAAGCACACTAGACCGCATCTCTAAAATACATGGCACTCATCCATGAACCCGACTGGGGCGCCACAGAAACTCACGCTTGCCACTAAACATATCCATTCCAGGTTTACCCAGGCGGGTCCTCCTAGACCCCCTACAAGATTCCTATCCCAGCCCAATCCATCTCTTGCCAGTCCTGTAGAGCAAATAGACCATGTAAGTAGTTGAATCTGCGTTGCAACGTACCCAATAACTTAAAATAACAAAACCTAAGATGGTATAACAGAACATCTTTCAAAATATAAGCTGCGCTATACCACCAATTGCCTGTAAAATTGGTAGTTTTTGCAAGTGCCTACGTTTGAAAGATATATGTGCTTAGTGAATCTTCAGTTCACGCCATATCCATAGTTTTATTTATTTATTTATATAGGTTTCTTGCTGCACACTCATGTAATCTGATGATCGCTTGAGAGCACGAGATTCAGGAAAAAGCATCCGAAGTGAAGTCAGATATTGATATGCCTGTGAGAAGAGAAAGGTCTTGAGAGAACATCGTAGGCGTTTCCTCATTTTCTTTGGGCTGAAATGGGGGCTAGAGAGTTCCAGGTGGGAGCTTGGACAGGAAAATGGTGGCCTCCCAGGTGATGCTTTGAGAGTTGAATGACATATGGAAGGGCAGAGGTGGATGATTGGTGGGATCTTGAAGGATAGTGCATCTTGATTAATTTCTGGAGCTAGTCAGTCCCTTGTTCACGGCTGTGGGTCAACAAGAAAAGCTTGAATTTGATTTGGGAGGTGACAAGAAGCCATTGCAGATGAGCAAGAGTGGGCGAGGTATGCTTTTGAAGCTTGAGATGTAAAAGCAGTCTTGTAGCTTTGTTTTGAATGGTTTTAGGATTTGCATTGGACAATTGGGGCAAGCCACTGCGGCGAGAATTGGCATAGAGAATTCTGTAGAGGATGATGGTTCTAACGTGTGTGGCTCTGTGTGCTGTGGAGAAGAAAGGGGTGATGTTGCATGGCCTGTTTAAGTTATAGGTTGCAAGTTTGTATATACCTGTTGAATGGGGTGCATGTGTCAATCAACATGAAATCATTAACAAGGTTTGCAATGGGAGCAGTTTACAGTACATGATCAAAGAGAACCAGTGTATATAGGAAATATATTATTGTCTCTTTCAGAGCTCAGACATCTTTGTTATCAAGCTGCAGACATGTCCCAACTTGTACTGAAATTGTCATGGCTGGTTAAAGGTGTAATGCTGAGGGGACAAGGCAATGTACATAGACAACGAGACTGTGTGAGACAAAACACACATTGAAATCCATCAGACAAGACTAGGCCTGGCCTATAGGAGAATACCAGCTGTTATCCCTATTGTACATGTCGATATACCATGGCCTTTGCTTTAGATCAGCACCTTAGAGTTCACTTAGTGTGCTTGTCTATTATTGCATTTTCCTTCACCTGCGTGACCCTCTAGTCAGTACCAACATCATGGCATATTTAAATCGGCAGCTTGATTTCATTGGCACTTGCTTTCCCATGGCTTTTGTCTGCTGGATCCTGTTCTCCTGATGGTGGGCTCCATCTGCACGCCTTCTGGAGCAGTCTAGGATTCTTCATTCACCAGGATACTATTGTTTGATTTCTACGTAAAGTTGAACACTTCTACATTCCAAGGAAATCAGACCTCAGATCTCAGCGTAGGTGCCTCTTGGGTGAGGGTTTATAGATAAGCTCTTCTGAGTGAGATTTATACTGGACGCACTGAATCTAGTTCAAAAGAGGTCGATGTTATACTGGGGTTTGTTCACCCTCATATTATTGGGGATTTCCAATCCTGTGTAGAGGATCCATTAGCGGGTTCCCGCATAAGAAAGGGACCCACACAGGGTGGTGTGCATGTAGAACTGATGGAACGCCTCCACAAACTGTGATACTGAAAATATTATTTTTATACGAAATTATTACAATGGGCTAAGCCAAATCGTACATCTAGTGCACTTCTTAAAAGGTTTCAGTAAGTAGCTTTGGGAATAGTAAGCAGCCAATGGTTACCTAAGATCACAGGAACATCCCAGATGGGCTAACAAGTTTCCTCATTCCTCTTTTCGGAAAATTCACATGCATGGATAACTGATATATCTGACACTTGCCTGAAAGGATAGAAACATGAATGGGAAACGGCACAATGGCATGTTTTTTTGCTGTTGTTGACGTAGTGTTCATGGAACAAGCAGTCTCTTGCAAGCCCTGAAGTAGCATGAAAAGCAAGTGGGAGGGGACAGATAGGAGGGCAGACTATGGTGGTCATTATGATAGGTGAAACAGGTGGGTTTTCGGGGCACTTTCGTAAATGTATTTATTTATTTAAATTGTTCTGTAACAAGAGGAAGATGGGATTTTAGAGAGAGGCGCATAGGAATATTCTCCAAACCATTGATTTAGTGTAGGTATTACTCCACCGATCTCAACACTGAACACATCTGCAGAAGACCAACACACACTGTAAAATGAATCAGAGGCATTTTTATGCCTCAACATAACTATATGGTAAATTAAGTCACTGCTTGCAGTCAAACACACCACAGTATGAAGAAGCATGGCCTCTCGTGCACGTTTTTTCACTTACACTGACTACACAGCCTAGCCTCTACATTCCACAACCATTCCAAGCGTGCTCACAACGCCACATTAATTGACATAACACATGATACCCCGAATTTCAAAAGCATTTATCAGTAGTTTATAAAATATGTAATTTGTTCCATAAACATCCCTTCTAATAATACAGCAACTCAAAGGTCCTGAATGAGGAGAGCTACAGAGGTGGAAGGCCGGTGCGTCGTTGGCGAGGGATGAAAGTCCCCCATCTCCTTTTGGATTCACCTGCCTGGTATACAACATTTATTGTGGCGAGGAAGCATTCTTTATTGTTGGCAGAATGAGTCAGACAAGAGGAGGGAGTGAGGGATCGCCTGGCTCATAACTTTCCTCTTGATCAAAGGAACTTCAAAGCCAGTGACAGAAATAAGAAATGTGTTCTCCCATTATAAAATAGGGTAGTAGACGCAATTGGGATTATCATGAAAAGTGAAAAATGGCCATGTTTTCATTACTGCTGTGGGAATCCATACATGCCTCACCCATCAGCAGCAGAAACATGGTGAATGTCAATGAAACTCGACCCATTGCTCACAGACAGAGCGGGTGTCTTCCTTCCCAGATATACAATTATCTCTCCAACTTACAAACTGGCGGGACATGGAGTAGTTAATGGGAGAGAGTCAGAGATGCCTATGCTTAATAGTTTTATATGAATGACCTTAACAGCACCCTTTCTCTAACATCACATGCACATTTGCAGGTAAGTGCTCTACCTGGAAGGCGGTAGAGAAAGCTACTGGTACATCACCTAGAAAGAACCTCATCCATGCATGGGGCAATTTAGGGAGAACAAAGAGGGCTTGGGCATTAACTAGCCCTCCTCTGTACTTCCAAACGGGCTGCAATTGGCGACACAATCCACATGTTAGAGCTCTTATTATTGATTCTCTGTGGTCATTCATAGGTGATATTCTTTATCCTAAATGCACAAAAAAGCCTTGCAGCAAAAAGGCTATACAAAAAGTTGAAAACTAATTCCAAATGTCTTTGACTAGTTAAGGTGCTGATATGACATAAAAGGTGGCAAATGAACATACTGGAACAGGCTGTTGGCTCTTTTTTGGCTCTATATTTATGTTTGTACATGTGCATGTATGTATGTAATTTATTAAACATATCTCCAATGGTCTCACTCAAATTAAAGGTTTGGTTTCCATACGTAACCTGGAATAACCACAGGGTATCCAGTCTTTTCTTTTAAGGAAGGGCCCTGTGAAGGTTTGCAATCTGGCAAGGGTTAAAAGTCTTGGATTTTTTTATTTGTATTGAAATGTAAAATGATGCAGGCAATACTCTCTCAGTGAGGGTGGTCTGCTGACTAGACTCCCAACTCCACAAACTCCATGCCAAAAACATTTTATACACCTGTTCCTGGCTGAATCAGTCTATCCTGCAGCCCCTGCGCGTCTGTGGCATATAGTAGGTTACGTGCACATGTACCCTCTTGACATCTGCAGTGGAAGCAAAGTCACTGCAGCCCTGGGGTTGTATTTAAGATATGCACCTATTTTCCATAACCCCAACATGAGTCTACTGTCCTGGTGGCACATTAAACTTTAAATATAAGCCATACCTGAATTAGGGTATGGTGGATGGCATTTTTCATAATTATTACAGCCATGTCAAATTGGTATCACACATATGTCATCTCCGTGAGCCCAGCTCAGCTGTGAAAGGTTATCTGTATTCTCACAGTCAGGCTGTCTCTGCTTCTCCCAAGCAAGACTGTAGCCTTGGGGCTTGCATCACTTTGATCTTTTCTGAGGGCACGTAACACCCTCCACACAGAGATAACCACTCCACAGGAAGCTGTCCTGGAGACAAGAATCAAAGGGCACACCCATTCACAAAAGGAGTAGCATACCAGGGAGCTGCATACCAAAGGGGACCTTGATTCTATTGAGAAGGGAAGTGGGTGAGTTTAGTGGAGACAAAGGGAGCCTCTTACAGGTGGAGGAGGTTTTCACAATCTTGTTTCTTTCTGCCACCTCAAGCTGCCCAATATGAACTGAGCATCCAGTTATCAGCCCCTTCGCAGTTGAGCCCACTGCCAAACTACTTGGTGGTCCTCAAAATACATACTTCATTGAACGCCTCATCCAACTGATCGAATAAAGCACCTCATCCAGTCCCTACCATCTTCACAGTTGAATCGACCACCAAAACTGACCGTGGTAGCACTTCTTCTAGCATCACTTTCAACAGCAGCAAGCTCCTGTTTGACCCCTAAAGACTGGTTATGCAACCATTAATGCCTTTTTGCTCAGGAGCATATACTTTTACAACCTTGGCGGTTAATTATACCCCCCCCCCCCTTTGCTTCATTATCCAGAGTGCTGCATCTTCTATTCTTGTTTAATCATTGTTCTTTCCACAGGGGTGGATTTTGTACAGTGTTTTTCTAGTTTGTTTTCTTGCAGATGGGATGTTTAGTTAAAGTGTATATATTTTGATAGAACCTTGTTTGGATATTCTGTTTATTTGGGTCTGTTATACTTTGCTGTTTGGTTTGTCACTGAATCGCATTACCTCCCCTTATGAGAGTATAGCCTTCCCTCTGCCCATGTTGCCACAACAGGCCACATAGGTATATCTCTTGACTGTGTCTGTTTTACCTTTATGATTGGGATCAGTACTGGTTTGTAGAAGTATGAGCGCTGAGAGGGTGAATTAGTCACTACCCACCCCTATACTCCTGCATAGCAGAAGTCATTTTGTCACAGTCATGTACGAGCCATGAAGGTAAAAAATAAATGCTACTTATCAAAGGATTTATCACTAAATATTTGTTTTCTCAAGGCATTTGTGAACATTAATGGAACAAAAGTAATTGTGTACACCATGTTTGTATCTTACCAGAAAAGCAGCAGCACAGTTGATACACGTGATTTCATATTGTTGAAAATGTCCATCAGCCCGGTCCCAGACAACCTGTATAGAGGTTTCTGTGACCTCGCCCTCGTGCACATTGACTGGACTTGATAGACCTGCATAGAAGTGAAAAACCAACAAATGTAATGTGTTACAAAGATTGATTACATTTTAGGAAAATTCCCCAGTAACAATATCTCGTTAAGATGACTCTCTAATTAACATTTGTATTATGAATCTTTTTTTCTCTTTTGAGCTTTCGTTCTTAATTTTTGTATAGGGTGAATGTTAACACTTTAACAATGTCCTGATTTACTTAAATATGTACGTATATTAAAGCACGCAAATCTATTTCCATTGATTGCTCTTTAGTAGAATCTATGACCTAGAAAGTAGAAAGTAAGACCCACTTGTGCAATGTCAGTAACAAACTGACTATATTAACATTATACTACATACACAAACTAGTGCTACCTCACTCTCTGTTAGCAGAGATTGGCAGCATTGCAGGCTCTGCAGAAACATACCAGTCATAAGTATCCACTGTTGCCCTCAGGCTGAGATTTTCACTCTTCAAATATGGTTCCCTCCATGAACCACCAGCATGATAAGCTCATGTGGCATGATATGCTCGGGTTGAGAGGAGATGCACAAGCCAAAATAAGACCAGTCCTAGCTGGTTATATTCTTGATGGTGTAACAGGACACACCTATACGACTCCATGTCACCTGCCAGGATGTGGAGGATTTCCTGGAGACACAGTCCACATAAAATGAGTGTGACCCCAAATAATGTTTAACAGCGTGAGGCAACAAGTGGCCCCATCCTTCCAGCGATTTTATCTCAACCTAGTGCACCTTTAATGTGGCAGGCGGTGAGGACACCACCAATCAGTAAACAAGCAGAAAGAGCTTCTTTTTTATAATCTGTCTTGATCTGGCTTGACCACCCAGAGATGTCCTGTGGAACTCGAGGAAGGCCCACCCCCATGAGAGGATATATGATTGGCGGATGTTGGTGGTCTGGCAACAATGGAAAAGATCTCATTCACAGAAGAGACAACATAGTCAAATGCTGCAGTGTATGGGTGTAAAGACTGGAGAGGGGTTATCTGTACTCCTGCCCTTCATATGGCAGAGTAGAAGCACAGAGCACCCGAGCCAAGATTCTCTATTTGGTAGATATGGGTGTGCAATCGAGGCTTAAGCTCTCAGGAGGTGATGTGGGTTGGTTCGCAAGTACAGTGTAGTCCCCAAGCCCCCACAAAGGAATGTCCACACACTATGTTAGTTATAACACAGTTCTTTATATAAATAAGGTTCAAGTTATATATACAATCACAATAACACACTGTGCTCAGGCAATACTATAATGATAAATATGTACAGTCTCTATGTGGTACCACAATTACTCTTGACTCCATTAAAATGCACCAACTGCTGACAGTTTCAAATGGCATACAAATCAATAGCAAAATGTATCAACAATAGACTGGGGAGGAAAAGAAGTTGGTTAAACAATTGGCAGAATACTGGGCCCTTAGCCCTAGGCACAGTTCTGTGTGAGGATGCCGCCAGCTGGGCAACCTGTAAATAAGATATATTAACAAGCCCAGTCCATATGTTGTTTAGCAGAGTCTTATTTCCTTCTACAAATGTTCTACTACCCCAATGTACCTGGTTTAGCAGAGTTCGACGACGGGTCATTGACGGATCCTTCTTGAGTGAACTCCCTTTAAGGCAGGGGCCACGGATCGTTGAGATTCCCCAAAGAAAGGGGTGAACAGTGTTGTCAAGACAGCAGCTTCAGTCCTTGCCATGCTCGCCGATGATCGGTCGTGGATGTCCTGCAAAGATGAGGCATGTGGTGTACTTCGACGATGATAGTTTGTTGCCGCAAAGAATCAATGAAGAACGTAGGCCCAGCAAGGGCTTTGGGTCGTCAGCGTCAGTGATCGGGACTCACTACAGCTGGCTTTAGGATCTTTGTCAGCGTCTTTGTGGACTTCAGGTGGCGGGAAAGCCACCGGCGATTCTCCTCGGTTTATCGGCAACCTCGACTGTCTCCTGCGAGACAAAATGGTTGACGATGATGAGCAAGGGTGTCCTTGATTCAAATGTCTTAGGCAATGGATCCACGGCGATGGACTTCAATGTCCGGGCAATTCGCTTCAGATTCCTCGGCGCTCCCCTTCTCCGGTCGGCAGCCTTCGATGACTGATTTCCAGGGAGCCTTGGTGAAGGTTAGCTGGTGCACGATGTTCCCTTGTAGCTCGGGAAGAGGTCTCCTAGCCAGGTCCTCTCTTGGATCAGGTCTTGGAGACATGACAGCCTTTGGATTGCGATGAAGGAAAGCAGCAGCTAGCCTCCTTCTTCTAGCTGGGCTTCAAGGTAAGCATCAAGTTTCGACTTCAGCTTCTGAACGATTTCCATCAGTGAGAGGTCCCCAGATATACTGTTCGGTCTCTCATTCACTCTGCTGGGTCACACTCAGGCAACCAATCATTCAGAAGGGCATTCATGCAGGCAGCCAGTGCATTTAGGCCATTCTTATCCATCCAGACACTCACAACAAGGAAAATGGATTGGGACAAGCACCAAGCCATTCAGCACTCCACACTGCATTCATGCCAGTTTCGAGCAGGGCTGTCTCAGTCATTGTGTCACACACCAGAAACCAGACACCCATAACATGAAATGTATATTGGTCACACACTTCATTCACCCAGGTCGCACCCCGAGGGCGTACCCACAACATACAGTCATTGGGAAGGCTCCAGCTAGTCTGGCCTGGACTTCCCCACAATACCATATATGGAACCTCCACCCAACAGCCAGTCAGGGGGAAGGGACAGAGTCAGGGCTATAGAAAGAGACAGCAAGAGCCCACAGAGGCCATCCTGTCTCCTATCAGGAATCAACTGATTCCAATCCCAGGGCCTGGGTATCCCAAAATGGAGGATACTCAGAGCACCTGTCAAATTCAGCATGGAGCTGCCACCAGCCCATACCCTGCTCTGTGGGCCACACCCAGGTTCCCAAAAACATACACTAGGGGTACAGGGTTGTTATAAGGGTATTCCAAGGGTCTGTTCACCACGAAGAAAATAACACAGAACACACATGATAAAAGGAGTAAAGGACATGGACATGGAGGCCCTGTCCCTCCAATCCATTTCCAGGATCACATTTGGTCACGTATTTAGATTTGCATGCTAAATATTGTGATAACACTATATCATCACAGATTTCCATGGCGAGGCAGCCTGCTCTGCCCCAATATATGTCCCTCTGACCATTCCATCCCTTCTTTCCCTGTTTCATGTCTTTTCCCAAGATAGCCAAATAGCCTTGCACACTGTTTATGCTGCTGCTGAAAATATGCATGTTATGTAGTAATATCAGCATTATCCTATTAGTAAATAAGGTAGAATTATATGGATTCTCTAGGCTAGCAGATGAAACCACTTCTAATTTGTTAGATGTTGCTTCAGAAAAAGACTTTTTGAGGGCCAACAAATCAGCAAGAGACTCTGTCGGACCTTTCATTTTATCCAGCACTCTGTAGTATTTCAGAAATAAGAGTTGTGTCCCTTTCTCTTATAAAAAGGACCTTTAGGACTCAACGACCCATGTTAAATGGAGTGGGTCTACAGTTTAATGGCCAGAATATCCCTTGAATAGGATGGAACATGATACAATGGTGCACTGACTTGCAACCTCACATAGTGGGTACACCAGTGCAACTTGACCCCGCCCTTTGCAGGAAGGGTGAATTCCCTGGCTGTCTCCTCTTCTGTGGGAGATATCAGGCCTCTGTGAAAAGTTAAGCAGACTTGGGTCGCACATTGTAACAGAGGAGTGGGCAAAACCAGCCCTCTGTCATTGGGTGCGAGCTGCAGCAGGGCGCAGAAACTATCTTCAATAGTGTGTTTCGGCCCTCTCTGAGAAGATTCCCGCTACATAATGGGGCACTGAACCCTGCAAAGTACCATGTGCAGGAGAATTTGTAATTGCCCAGAGCTGACACATGTTTGTAATAAGACTCCTGGAAAGAGTAAGGTTGAGTCAAAGCATGTTGGTAAATATCATGCAAAAAACATCTAATGTGTCACCAATGTTGAAGTACTAACTGGGTGCCTAAAGAGCAGAGATACTTGTGTTTGAGATTCAAACAGTTCTTCTGCTCTGGTGGACGATATAAAAAGCTCTTACGGGACAAATCTCAAGGTGGAGTAATGTCCACAATAGAAAAACAGCTAAAGGCACACATTCAAAGATCACACTGTGGTCTCTGGTCTGCTATTTCAGGGTGTTTTGATGCTCATATATTGACTTCCTTCAGTTTAACTGGAAGTAGCTGATGTCATCTTTCTTGAAATTCCTAAAGGCAGACAAAATACAAATGGTGCATCTAAAGATTGTGATTTGTTTTATTTGAATTATTGTACGTCAAAATGTCTACATTTAATGCAACGAACAATGAAAGATTTCAAAAATGATATCCATCAAGACAATCCAATAAATTGACCATACTGCAATTTTAACAAAAAGTTTGTATCTATTCTCGAAAAAAATAGCTTAATTCTAGGGCCTGGGTACCTGGAGGAAGCCTGCAGAAAAACGTGTGTCCCAGATTGTGATCCTCCCCCTTGTGTAAGCTCTGTGCAACAACCTGGGAGGGGCTAACAGGAACGAGATGCAAACAGTGTGAAGGATTGGGAGCAATGGCAATCACTGTTTGGGCTCCATTACACATCTCTGCAATATGGGTGCATCCACAAAGGAGATAAGAACTGACTGCATGCCTATGGGACACGTGTTCTTATCCCGAATTCCCATGAGTATCACTGCACGCATGCAAAGACCCCCTGATCCATCTCTGACTGATCAGATTCTTAATCTAAAGCCCATTGGAGTAGAAGGTCATTTGTTGCATTTTTAACTGAGATAAAACCCAGGGCAACAGAATGAGCCAAAAGAATGCTGCTTCAGCCAATCCATCAGCAATCCCATCAGCAGCTAATTCGTAAAAGTAGTGGCCATGTGAGACTAAGCATTTCTAATTTCTTAAATGTGGGGTTTGATGTTTAAGAACTGAACTACGTCCAAATGATGTCTTCTTCTCTTTGCATTACATAAATTCCATAGTAAAACATAATTTCAGAGATTTCCTGTGAATTAATAGCAACACCGCTGGGTTTCTCTCTGCACATCTCTATGAACATAGCAAGTGCTTATACATGTGCTTGAAAATGATGTAGTTTGACAGAATATATTTCAAAGGTCGTCAATCTTTGCTCTAAAAAGAGGTAAAAGTAATAGAATAGTCTCACAGCTGTTTCATAATCATGAAGTGTTTTATGATTATTTCTTTCATTTCTGATCATCAAGGCGGTTACAGTCACACCTCTCGCCAAAAAGTAGTCCTTGACCCCAGAGATCCCACTAACCTCAGGCCCATAATGAATTGTCACTTTCTTTTGAAGATACTAGATAAATTAGCCACAACACAACTTCAATCGTGTGTAGAGGCCAGTAACATCTTACATGAGGGCCAATCTGGCTTTAGACCGCACACAGCACGGAAACGGCTTTGATTGACTTACAATCCCATATGCCAGGGGTCATGGAGAATGGCAAGACGGGCCTGCTCGTCCTCTTGGACCTGCCAGCAGCTTTTGATCTGCTCGACCACCAAGGTCTGCTTCAAGCCCTGATTCCCTTCAATCCATCAGCAATAGTTGCAGTGGAGCAGTTGAATGGCTTCAATCTTTCCTGTTTCATCGCGTTTCCAGAATCCATTGGGGGAGATGCTTTCTCACCCTCCGTGCCCATCCTCTGTGGAGTCCCACAAGGCGCCAGCCTATCCCCGGTGCTATTTAATATCTATATCCAGCCCCTCTGCTCTCTATTAGAGAGCCTCTGCATCTTTTTTTACTAACTATGCTGACGATACGCAACTTGTGATGGAACTTAGCTGGGACCTTTCCCACGACTCTTCAGACTACATTCACTTTTTGTAGACATTGAATCTTTGATGTCAGAAAACTGGATGTGTATTAATGGAGGGAAGACAGAGCTGCTTAATCTTCGGTTCTTCCCAGGCTAGGGGTAAGCTCAGTATGAAATACACCAATTTTACCATCAATAACATCAACATCCCAACCCAATTTAAAGTTAAAACTCTGGGCATAACTTTGGAACCTCACTCAACTCAGATGAGCAGACCAATCTAGTTAGTAGAAACAGCAACTACCACCTCCGACTTCTCAAAAATTTTAGACCTTTTCTGACTGAAAAGAATGCTGACACCAATGGTCTCGCCACTGTCTTATCTAGGCTGGAGTACTGTAATGCACTGCTTCTTGGGGCTAATAACAGCTGTATAAAAAGATGTCAGCAAATCCAAAATGACACGGTTTGAATTATAAAATAATCCCATGGAAGGAACACATCTCAAAACATTGGAAAGACCTGCATTGTCCGGCCATTCAGGGTCGCATTAAATACAAAACCTACTGCTGACTCTTTGGCAACGCCCCTTCATATCTCAAATCTGCAATGCCCCCTTACACTACCGGAAGACGCCTTCGTTCCTCTGACCTGGCCCTGGTCTCATGCCCCCATTTAAAAAGGAAAAGGGCTTTGGTCGCTCTTTTCCTGCCCAGGTCGCCCAACTGTGGAATTCCCTACCCTGGGAACTGAGATGAGAGCACAACCTGCCGAGTTTCAGGAAAAAACTCAAGACCACACTCTTCAAGTAGTAAACCCAGGAACTCCATGATCGCCCTGTCGCCCTTACACTGTCCCATCTATCTTGTATTGTCCTTCTGTGCATGTGTGCCCTGATGCCTGCGGGCTTCTGGGGGTGCGTTATAAATAAATAAATGATTCCATAAGGCCTATTAAACGGGTCACATATCCCTCAGGGTGCCTCAGGGTTACGTGTGCTTTACAAATGTCAAAATAAATAAATAAGTATCCAATTCAGAGGTCACTCTGAGGTGTGATCCATCATCAGCCTACCCGATTCAAGCCCCACTGCTCCCCGTGGCCTTCCTCCCCTCCCAGCTCGTTAATAAAAGTTGAAACCTTTTTGTCAAGTCCAAGAACGCTGCAATGCGAAAAGAGACTTGAGTGCGGAACAGTGCTCAGCAGAAAGAGTGCATCAGATGCCAGCTGTTACTTCAAGCTAGAACTGCACTCACTGCTTTGTTTTTCTCTCCCAAGGCCGTGAGGAATAGCGTGGCACCTTTTGCAACTCCATGCCACATCCTTGCATCCAGCAGCAGGGACCCAGTTCTGACACAGAGCTGCTGTAGTCTGGCCATCCCATCCTATGGGCAGCTGCCAACACAGCCATACCAGCAAATATACTGCGCCATACATTCCTATTGGCCCCCGCCTTCCTCCCCACCCTTAATGAAGCCTACAGAAAGCATTGCCAATCCCCATACAACCCAAAGATTGCTGTGCATGTGTATGGACGAGGGCTGCTAGGACTCTATGGTTCACTCTATAGTTCCATATGGCTCTTATGATATTCAGTGTTCGGGGGTCACCTGTGTGTGCTGTTTGGTTTCTAATTGGCTCAGTTACCGTGGTTGTTGGCCAACATGCATTCTGCAATCTAAGCAGTGTAACGCTGAGCCCTGTCTGGAGGCAGACATTAGTTCGGTGGTGGTGAGACATCATATGAATGAGCTATTTGTGGAGTTTTGCACAGATATTCTGGACCATGGTAGTGCATCTCCACTTCAGCAACCACAGACAATAAGCAAACAACAGATAATGTAGTCATGTGTTCAATTTTTCACCTTTCCATGAAACCTCTAGGAACCCTATTCAATTTATTTATTTATTTATTTTGTCATTTGTAAAGCGCACCAAACCCGAGGGCATCAGAGCGCTGATTACAGAAAGTGCAGTTAGCTTAAACGTAGTGCAGACACAAAGATAATAAAGCCTTAAAGTTGCATGTAGTACATTACTCCAGAGAGGAAAGCATAGTGGAGGTTATACATCTTGTGTGAAGAGCTAGGTTTTAAGACCTTTACGTAAGGACCAGAGGGAGGTTTCAGTCTTAGATGAGGAGGTAGGGCATTCCAATATTTGGCTGCTAGTAAGGGGAAACTGCAGCCCCTTGCTTTTTGTAATTTGAATCTGGGGGTGGAAAGTAGGTGGGAGTGGGAGGCCCTAGTTGGTCTGTTAGATTGTGATTTCTTGGAGAGGTATTGGGGGCAGTGTATGCTAAACATTTGTGGGTGAGAGTTTTGAAGTGGATTCGCTCGTGAATTGGGAGCCAATGGACACTTCTTCTGGCTGCAGAGATGTATTCTTTTTGGGGGATATTCAACGCCGCTCTCAGGGCATTGTTTTGTATCACCAGACGTTTTTTCAAATTGCCTGCAGTGGTTCCAGTAATGACCCATGGAGTGATCTCCTCGTCTATTCTCTGATTTTGAGGGAATGGGAAATTCGCCCAATTCTGGGTAGCTGTTTATACATCTAAGCTGAAACATGCAGTAACTTATGGCGCTAAAGTGTGGAGACACTCCGACACTGATTCCTTCAGAGTAAGCCAAATTGGGTTTTTAAGTAATCTATTGGCACATTCTAAAAGAACCTTGAACTTCTCATTGTGTCTTGAGCTAGGTTGGTGGAGAAATGACCAAGAAGCATCGATCAGACTGTTGCTTCACCAATTCAAACTTTGGAGCTATCCAGATTTATTAGACTATAGAAATGCAGAATAGCTCCCTAAGAGCCTCTGACGTTGTGAAGGAGTGAATGGCGAATTTCCCCCCGTGGGGGCTAAACGCTGTGAGGGCGAGCAGCAGGTATCCGGGTGCTGCCAACCAGCGTCCCTCCGATGACTGGGGGTGCCTGTGAACGGAAGATCAGGCTGGATGGAGTCTGGGCATCTTTCTAGACCGTGGCACCATCCAGCTTGGCCCAGCAAAGTGGCGTATTCCCAGAGCGCTGATGCTTCACCCGCCCTACTGGCCGTCTTGCTGCCTGTTGATCGGCGACTGTGTCTGCAGGGGTGAGCGCTACTGGGGGAGAGGCTTCCACATAGCAGTCGAGCTATGCCAGCAGGTGGCTCAGTGTTAGGCAGAAACCTGCGCAGTTCCCTTAGGGACCACTGCAAAAAGTTTAAGTCTACAGGAGTAAGCAGTAAACCCAATTGGTAGCAGCCTGCACCACCCAGATTTACCTGGTAGCTGTGGCTGAGCAGTCGGACTTCTCTCAAGAAGAGTTAGGCAGTATATAGAGTATACACAATAGGGCTAAAAATACAGTAGCACAAGCAAACACTGACCAGAGCTTTGGTATAAAAGTATATAATTATTTATTTAAAAACACACTTGTAAAAATACACTGGCACTAATATGCTAAGCAAGTTCAAACACAGTCACTATAAGTATGTACACCTCCCTAGTTAACTATTCAACAAGTCTAGGTTAAAACACCACTTATTTAGCAAAACAGAGGTGAGCGCGTAACTGTAGATGGCACTCCAATAATTTGTTTAAAAAGGGAGAGAAAAGGCAGAATAGGAAACACACACAGTACCAACACTCTTAAGAAACCACAGCAAGTCAAGAGAGGCAGGGTCTACTGTAGAACAAAAAGTTCATAGGCCAGGCCCACTCTTAGAGAGAGCAAGGCGGAATGCGTCCAAGATCACACAGTGGAAATGCAGAAAAGTCAAAAGAGGTTGAATCCAGTCAGAAAGGTAATGTTAGCAGGTCCGAGGTCACCCCAGGATAGAGAGTCAAGGATTTACGGGACACCTTGGACAGTCTGTTGCAAGGGAGACCAGGCGGGACACAGTACCTGAAATGGTGAGAAAGCTCCAGCGGGGGCAGTTGTTCCTGGCAGCGGGTGCAAGTCAGGGCTTCGTCCAGGGGAAGAGATGATCTCGACGTGGAGGAAAGCTGAAGGTCATTGCACTGCCAGGGAAGAAACCAGCCGCAGAGTTTCCCGGTTAAAAGGTACAACCCTTTTATTCGCGGTAGTGGTGAAGCGTGGCTATCCGGCCGCCGGGGTGCTTGGCACGAGCGATTCGACCACGAGACGATCCAGGAAGGCGAAAAAGGCGAACTGGTTGGTCCCACCAGCTCAAGGGGAAGAAGACTCTCCTGGAAGAAGATCTCCTCTGTCGTCAGGAAAGTGGTGAGTTTCGTACAGCAGGGCTCCACCGGTGGTGTCGTCGTTGTAGATGGCTCAGCTTCTCCCCTCTTCGGATTCTTTAGGTCCTGTGGCGACTTCTGAAGTTCCAGTCCCCAAAGCCCTGCTTTTATGCAGCAAAACCCCCATTCATCAGCCTAGCTGTCACTCAAACATGCTAAGTGGTGAGCCGGGCGGCTCACCACTTGGCCAATCACACAAGAGAGCGACTTGAGTTGCCAAGGCAACTTAGCCCATGGTGCCTAATCCCCCTCCCACACATCCTGTTGACCCCACACAGAGTGGCACCATTTGGAGGGCTTCTGTGGAGAAGCCCGCCAACAAGTGGAACAAAGGGCTCGACTTGGGTTAGATTTTCAGAGGCGAACACAAACGCCATTTTAAAACTGAGTCCTGGCAAAAAGACCCAACCGGGGAATAAATATTAAATAAATAACCCGGCGGTATCTTTAACATTGCACCAAAAAGTGGTGCGTTTAAAATGAATGGGAAAATCCCATAGGAAATATTCCGGTGGAATATTTAGCGTGGTATCCACTGCCACCAGCCAGAAACTCGACAAGGGGGGACTGGACAGTGCCCCCTTGGAAAACAGACCCAGGGGCAATCGAATTACCCCTACCAGTTCTTCCACAATATGATGGTTTGTACTGGTTCTGTTAACAATTTGAGACTAGTAAAGCCAATGGTGACTTTACATGCCCTGGGAGAGAGTAGTCAGTCCCAGGGTATGGAGTCTGTGTTTGGGGATCACTATGACACCCCGGTGTTACTGCACTGAGGGTGCTGTGTAACACACATACCAAAAACACATGAAGCCCTATGGAGTAAAAGACCCCATAGCCCATAAAACACATTACATAGTCAAAGGACATTCTCAAATCATGCCTAAGAGTGGGAGAAAAAGAGTCTCACTCTTAGCAGGAGAAAAAAATAAACCCCAAAAATCCAGCAAAGCTGCTGGGGGACTCGGAAGGTTTGGGAAATTAGCCTTAACAGAGAATTCTCCCTAACACTCGGGGGACCCAAGAGCAGGCTTCTGAGGCCTCAGAGAGAGGCGGATTGCTTCCCCCTTCCTGTGCTTCGGAGAGCGCATTGCAGTGACATCGGGTCTGCTGGGAGCAAGGATGCATCCTCTGCTGCGGAGTGCAGACTGCATTTTGGCAGAGCAATGAGTCATCTGACAGTGTGAGGTGAACCTCGCCAGTGTGCAACTGCTGTCCCCCAGCCCTGGTGATCTGTACTTGGAGCGGCTTTGTAGACAGCGATTTGAACATAGACCCACAAAAGCACAGAGCAACTCTCCTACAAGATCCTGGCGCTAGATAAAAGGGTCTTGGAAGCTGAGCAACAGGTCTCTGAAGTGGAGGATACGCTCTGTGAGAAGTCTCATAAAGTGGGTGAGTGCTCTAACAGGCTGGAGGCCCTAGTGGGTCACTGTGACACCCTGGAAGATAAGCAGGCGGATGGGGAGAATCGCTCCCGTAGGAACAATATTCGGATCCGGGGTATCTCGCTGGCTGTGCGCGACGACAAACTATCAGATTTTGTGGTGCACCTCTTTCTATCCATCGTAGAGCTGCCTGAGGACTCGAAGATTGAACTGGACATGACTCATCGCTAGCATCAGGACCCGATGTTACCTCAACACAGGATTGAGCCCCGGATGTACTATCCCGAGTGCACTTCTTTAAACTGACAGAACGCATAATGGTGGTGGCCTGACCTCTGCCAACTGTCTCCTTTCGTAATGTTACTTTCCCTGTCTCAGGATTCCCTGTACTCTACAACCCTGGCTAAAAGGAGAGCACTCATGCCACTGACTGAATGGCTACGTCCCAGGGAGGTGTCTTGCAGATGGGATTTTTCTACCGAGTTCCACTTCTCATATCAAGGGAAGCGTTGGGTGGTTCGAACCCTCTAAGAAGCTGAGTGTCTCCTGAATGCAGTAGTTTACCTCTGCGCAACATTGCCAGTTCGGGTTCCCAACTCGGAGCTTTGAACGCTTCAGGGAAAGATTCTCAAGTTTATATGGGGTAATAAGTGAGGTATGATCTCTAAAAAGATATTGCTGAGGCTGGTTGGGGTGGGTGTCCCAGGTGTCCCAGGCGTATTCCGCTATACCTTGCTCACGCAGATTTCCCAGGTGATTACCTGGCCTGATGTCAAGTTACAGCTGAAATGGAAGGCAATTGAACAAGTCCACTCTGCGGTGCACTTGAGCCAACTCCCATATGTAGAAAAAAGGAGCCTGGTACAGGAGTATGGTTTTTCTCTACTGACAACAAACAGAAGCACGCTGTATTATGTGGGGCAGGCATTTCACAATTGAGGAGTGGCATTGGGGATGGACGTGCTTACGCATATCTGGAATAATCCCGGCTTCCTGCCAGGTTGTGATAGCAAGTGGTTTGGGGTGTGTGTGGCTGGGGGGTTGAAAGATTGCATCTGTTATAGAGATATGGCTGCCCAATGACTTTCTATGATTGTAAGGAAGGGTTCGCCTTTTCTGAAGCTGAGTGGTTTCGTTATGCTCAGTTGTGTCACTGGGTTTCTCACCGCCTCACGAAATAGGGGGGCCATTAGGACACTGAACGCTCTTGAACTGGTGGTTCAGGGGGGACTGTCTCGGGACAGAGTCTCTCAACTTTGCAAACTGCTGGACACAGGGGACCCAGTCATGCGCCTACCATACAAGACATACATTAGTTTTCAAAAATTGATTAGCAGAGTTTGCTAATTAAAATGTTCTTGATTAGCAAACATACCTATTTGATTAGCAATGTTGTACTCATATTTTTGTCACCAGATGTTATTTTGTTAGGCAGAACCATATGCAGTACCCTTTGGGAACACCACACACAATTAAGACTACAAGTGTAAGTACAATTTCACGTTTGGTACAAGCCTGTACTACACAGTAAAGTGGTAGCGATGGCTGAGCAGCCAGACTTATCTCAAGAGTAAAGTGAGCAGTACAAGAGTTTACACAAAGGACAACAATTACTATGATTCAAGCAAACACTGATTCAAGGTTTCTGAGTAAAAGAATATACATTTATTTACACCATCAGTTATAAAACAGTTCACTATTATAAAGCACAATCTTAATATACTACAATACCACACAATCAATGTGGGACAAGTTAGGTTCAAAATGAAGTGTGAGCAAAATGGCACGCCAGCAATGTAAAAGGGAGAAAATACAAGGTTATTCAAAAGTCAATCAGCACCAACAAGTTATAGGCATGGCAATCTAGAAAAGGCTACTACAATGAGGATTCAAGTCAATAGGCCTGGGCCAATGTCAATGGTTCAGAGTCTTTGCAGAGGATCACACAGTTTAGAGTAGTTTGCGGTTAAGTCTTTGCCAAGAGTTCAAAACGAAGTTGGTCAGAAGAAAAGTTATTCAAAGCAGAAGAGAAGGCAGGCTCACGGTTCCTGAAGCTTCAGTCGTAGTGACAAGAAAGAGGACGTCTGGAGGGTCCTGCACTGCCCATGGAAGAAGCCAGCAGCGGAGCAAAACTTCGAATAAAAGGTGCGCTCCTTAAAACCCAAACAGGTTCCGTTCTTCCTGGCCATCCGGTTCACTGCAGCGATGCACAGCAAATTCGACCAGGAGAGGGAGGCCGGCGTTTGGTGTTTGGCAAGCTGGTTGGTCCCACCAAGCTCAAGGGAAGAAGATTCCTTGCAGATCTTCTCTGTCGTCGAAGTTTCAAGCGATTCGGACCTGCAGCAGGGCTTCACCGGGATGTCCAGTAGTTGCATCAGTCTTCTTCCTTTAGCTTCTCTTCGGTTCTCTCGGTCCAGTGGCAAATCTGCCTTCAAAGACCCACAGACTTGCTTTTAAGCAGTTTTCCCCCATTCACACAGCCTGCCTGTCAATCACACAGCAGGGTAGCTGTCCTGGCAGGACAGCCACCTAGCCAATCAAACTAGAGTGTGACCCTGTGCAGGGGGCCTCAAACCCTTCCCTCACATCCTGTCCACCCAGACACTCAGGCACCTAAGGAGAGCTTCTGTGCAGAAGCCCACCAAAGGACAGCGAACAAAGGAACCAAACCTGGTGCGCAGAGTAAAACACGAGAAAGACCTTTACAAAAAGAAATGGTGAATAAACCTGACCGGAACCAAATAAAAATAAAAAGGGTCTAGCGGGTTAGAGTTTGAGGCTACCACCATAGCCTCTAAGGGTACCGAGGCTATTTTAATAGCCCGCGGTTGAATAGAAATGGTAGATACCACTGCCACCAGCCAAATCTTGGAGAAAGGGGAACGAAATAATGTCCCATGAGAATCAGACAAAAAGGGATAACTATTAACCCTTCCAGTACTCTATGGGAAGATAGGGTGTACTGGGTCTGTAGATTTAAAAAGACTAGTAAAGTCAATGGCAACTTCATATGTTCTGGGAGACAGTAGTCAGTCCCAGAAAATTGAGTTTAAGGTGGGAAGTCTAAAGAGACAACCCTGTGTCACTGCACTAAAGGTGCTGTGTGACAAACAGTAAAATGATGATGCCTATGGGGTGGGTGAAACTCTGGGCATAACTTTGGAACCTCACTCAACTCAGATGAGCAGACCAATCTAGTTAGTAGAAACAGCAACTACCACCTCCGACTTCTCAAAAATTTTAGACCTTTTCTGACTGAAAAGAATGCTGACACCAATGGTCTCGCCACTGTCTTATCTAGGCTGGAGTACTGTAATGCACTGCTTCTTGGGGCTAATAACAGCTGTATAAAAAGATGTCAGCAAATCCAAAATGACACGGTTTGAATTATAAAATAATCCCATGGAAGGAACACATCTCAAAACATTGGAAAGACCTGCATTGTCCGGCCATTCAGGGTCGCATTAAATACAAAACCTACTGCTGACTCTTTGGCAACGCCCCTTCATATCTCAAATCTGCAATGCCCCCTTACACTACCGGAAGACGCCTTCGTTCCTCTGACCTGGCCCTGGTCTCATGCCCCCATTTAAAAAGGAAAAGGGCTTTGGTCGCTCTTTTCCTGCCCAGGTCGCCCAACTGTGGAATTCCCTACCCTGGGAACTGAGATGAGCGCACAACCTGCCGAGTTTCAGGAAAAAACTCAAGACCACACTCTTCAAGTAGTAAACCCAGGAACTCCATGATCGCCCTGTCGCCCTTACACTGTCCCATCTATCTTGTATTGTCCTTCTGTGCATGTGTGCCCTGATGCCTGCGGGCTTCTGGGGGTGCGTTATAAATAAATAAATGATTCCATAAGGCCTATTAAACGGGTCACATATCCCTCAGGGTGCCTCAGGGTTACGTGTGCTTTACAAATGTCAAAATAAATAAATAAGTATCCAATTCAGAGGTCACTCTGAGGTGTGATCCATCATCAGCCTACCCGATTCAAGCCCCACTGCTCCCCGTGGCCTCCCTCCCCTCCCAGCTCGTTAATAAAAGTTGAAACCTTTTTGTCAAGTCCAAGAACGCTGCAATGCGAAAAGAGACTTGAGTGCGGAACAGTGCTCAGCAGAAAGAGTGCATCAGATGCCAGCTGTTACTTCAAGCTAGAACTGCACTCACTGCTTTGTTTTTCTCTCCCAAGGCCGTGAGGAATAGCGTGGCACCTTTTGCAACTCCATGCCACATCCTTGCATCCAGCAGCAGGGACCCAGTTCTGACACAGAGCTGCTGTAGTCTGGCCATCCCATCCTATGGGCAGCTGCCAACACAGCCATACCAGCAAATATACTGCGCCATACATTCCTATTGGCCCCCGCCTTCCTCCCCACCCTTAATGAAGCCTACAGAAAGCATTGCCAATCCCCATACAACCCAAAGATTGCTGTGCATGTGTATGGACGAGGGCTGCTAGGACTCTATGGTTCACTCTATAGTTCCATATGGCTCTTATGATATTCAGTGTTCGGGGGTCACCTGTGTGTGCTGTTTGGTTTCTAATTGGCTCAGTTACCGTGGTTGTTGGCCAACATGCATTCTGCACTCTAAGCAGTGTAACGCTGAGCCCTGTCTGGAGGCAGACATTAGTTCGGTGGTGGTGAGACATCATATGAATGAGCTATTTGTGGAGTTTTGCACAGATATTCTGGACCATGGTAGTGCATCTCCACTTCAGCAACCACAGACAATAAGCAAACAACAGATAATGTAGTCATGTGTTCAATTTTTCACCTTTCCATGAAACCTCTAGGAACCCTATTCAATTTATTTATTTATTTATTTTGTCATTTGTAAAGCGCACCAAACCCGAGGGCATCAGAGCGCTGATTACAGAAAGTGCAGTTAGTTTAAACGTAGTGCAGACACAAAGATAATAGAGCCTTAAAGTTGCATGTAGTACATTACTCCACAGAGGAAAGCATAGTGGAGGTTATACATCTTGTGTGAAGAGCTAGGTTTTAAGACCTTTACGTAAGGACCAGAGGGAGGTTTCAGTCTTAGATGAGGAGGTAGGGCATTCCAATATTTGGCTGCTAGTAAGGGGAAACTGCAGCCCCTTGCTTTTTGTAATTTGAATCTGGGGGTGGAAAGTAGGTGGGAGTGGGAGGCCCTAGTTGGTCTGTTAGATTGTGATTTCTTGGAGAGGTATTTGGGGGCAGTGTATGCTAAACATTTGTGGGTGAGAGTTTTGAAGTGGATTCGCTCGTGAATTGGGAGCCAATGGACACTTCTTCTGGCTGCAGAGATGTATTCTTTTTGGGGGATATTCAACGCCGCTCTCAGGGCATTGTTTTGTATCACCAGACGTTTTTTCAAATTGCCTGCAGTGGTTCCAGTAATGACCCATGGAGTGATCTCCTCGTCTATTCTCTGATTTTAAGGGAATGGGAAATTCGCCCAATTCTGGGTAGCTGTTTATACATCTAAGCTGAAACATGCAGTAACTTATGGCGCTAAAGTGTGGAGACACTCCGACACTGATTCCTTCAGAGTAAGCCAAATTGGGTTTTTAAGTAATCTATTGGCACATTCTAAAAGAACCTTGAACTTCTCATTGTGTCTTGAGCTAGGTTGGTGGAGAAATGACCAAGAAGCATCGATCAGACTGTTGCTTCACCAATTCAAACTTTGGAGCTATCCAGATTTATTAGACTATAGAAATGCAGAATAGCTCCCTAAGAGCCTCTGACGTTGTGAAGGAGTGAATGGCGAATTTCCCCACGTGGGGGCTAAACGCTGTGAGGGCGAGCAGCAGGTATCCGGGTGCTGCCAACCAGCGTCCCTCCGATGACTGGGGGTGCCTGCGAACGGAAGATCAGGCTGGATGGAGTCTGGGCATCTTTCTAGACCGTGGCACCATCCAGCTTGGCCCAGCAAAGTGGCGTATTCCCAGAGCGCTGATGCTTCACCCGCCCTACTGGCCGTCTTGCTGCCTGTTGATCGGCGACTGTGTCTGCAGGGGTGAGCGCTACTGGGGGAGAGGCTTCCACATAGCAGTCGAGCTATGCCAGCAGGTGGCTCAGTGTTAGGCAGAAACCTGCGCAGTTCCCTTAGGGACCACTGCAAAAAGTTTAAGTCTACAGGAGTAAGCAGTAAACCCAATTGGTAGCAGCCTGCACCACCCAGATTTACCTGGTAGCTGTGGCTGAGCAGTCGGACTTCTCTCAAGAAGAGTTAGGCAGTATATAGAGTATACACAATAGGGCTAAAAATACAGTAGCACAAGCAAACACTGACCAGAGCTTTGGTATAAAAGTATATAATTATTTATTTAAAAACACACTTGTAAAAATACACTGGCACTAATATGCTAAGCAAGTTCAAACACAGTCACTATAAGTATGTACACCTCCCTAGTTAACTATTCAACAAGTCTAGGTTAAAACACCACTTATTTAGCAAAACAGAGGTGAGCGCGTAACTGTAGATGGCACTCCAATAATTTGTTTAAAAAGGGAGAGAAAAGGCAGAATAGGAAACACACACAGTACCAACACTCTTAAGAAACCACAGCAAGTCAAGAGAGGCAGGGTCTACTGTAGAACAAAAAGTTCATAGGCCAGGCCCACTCTTAGAGAGAGCAAGGCGGAATGTGTCCAAGATCACACAGTGGAAATGCACTCAAAGTCTTTACAGAAAAGTCAAAAGAGGTTGAATCCAGTCAGAAAGGTAATGTTAGCAGGTCCGAGGTCACCCCAGGATAGAGAGTCAAGGATTTACGGGACACCTTGGACAGTCTGTTGCAAGGGAGACCAGGCGGGACACAGTACCTGAAATGGTGAGAAAGCTCCAGCGGGGGCAGTTGTTCCTGGCAGCGGGTGCAAGTCAGGGCTTCGTCCAGGGGAAGAGATGATCTCGACGTGGAGGAAAGCTGGAGGTCGTTGCACTGCCAGGGAAGAAACCAGCCACGGAGTTTCCCGGTTAAAAGGTACAACCCTTTTATTCGTGGTAGTGGTGAAGCGTGGCTATCCGGCCGCCGGGGTGCTTGGCACGAGCGATTCGACCACGAGTCGATCCCGGAAGGCAAAAAAGGCGAACTGGTTGGTCCCACCAGCTCAAGGGGAAGAAGACTCTCCTGGAAGAAGATCTCCTCTGTCGTCAGGAAAGTGGTGAGTTTCGTACAGCAGGGCTCCACCGGTGGTGTCGTCATTGTAGATGGCTCAGCTTCTCCCCTCTTCGGATTCTTTAGGTCCTGTGGTGACTTCTGAAGTTCCAGTCCCCAAAAGCCCTGCTTTTATGCAGCAAAACCCCCATTCATCAGCCTAGCTGTCACTCAAACATGCTAAGTGGTGAGCCGGGCGGCTCACCACTTGGCCAATCACACAAGAGAGCGACTTGAGTTGCCAAGGCAACTCAGCCCATGGTGCCTAATCCCCCTCCCACACATCCTGTTGACCCCACACAGAGTGGCACCATTTGGAGGGCTTCTGTGGAGAAGCCCGCCAACAAGTGGAACAAAGGGCTCGACTTGGGTTAGATTTTCAGAGGCGAACACAAACGCCATTTTAAAACTGAGTCCTGGCAAAAAGACCCAACCGGGGAATAAATATTAAATAAATAACCCAGCGGTATCTTTAACATTGCACCAAAAAGTGGTGCGTTTAAAATGAATGGGAAAATCCCATAGGAAATATTCCGGTGGAATATTTAGCGTGGTATCCACTGCCACCAGCCAGAAACTCGACAAGGGGGGACTGGACAGTGCCCCCTTGGAAAACAGACCCAGGGGCAATCGAATAACCCCTACCAGTTCTTCCACAATATGATGGTTTGTACTGGTTCTGTTAACAATTTGAGGCTAGTAAAGCCAATGGTGACTTTACATGCCCTGGGAGAGAGTAGTCAGTCCCAGGGTATGGAGTCTGTGTTTGGGGATCACTATGACACCCCGGTGTTACTGCACTGAGGGTGCTGTGTAACACACATACCAAAAACACATGAAGCCCTGTGGAGTAAAAGACCCCATAGCCCATAAAACACATTACATAGTCAAAGGACATTCTCAAATCATGCCTAAGAGTGGGAGAAAAAGAGTCTCACTCTTAGCAGGAGAAAATAATAAACCCCAAAAATCCAGCAAAGCTGCTGGGGGACTCAGAAGGTTTGGGAAATTAGCCTTAACAGAGAATTCTCCCTAACACTCGGGGGACCCAAGAGCAGGCTTCTGAGGCCTCAGAGAGAGGCGGATTGCTTCCCCCTTCCTGTGCTTCGGAGAGCGCATTGCAGTGACATCGGGTCTGCTGGGAGCAAGGATGCATCCTTTGCTGCGGAGTGCAGGCTGCATTTTGGCAGAGCAATGAGTCATCTGACAGTGTGAGGTGAACCTCGCCAGTGTGCAACTGCTGTCCCCCAGCCCTGGTGATCTGTACTTGGAGCGGCTTTGTAGACAGCGATTTGAACATAGACCCACAAAAGCACAGAGCAACTCTCCTACAAGATCCTGGCGCTAGATAAAAGGGTCTTGGAAGCTGAGCAACAGGTCTCTGAAGTGGAGGATACGCTCTGTGAGAAGTCTCATAAAGTGGGTGAGTGCTCTAACAGGCTGGAGGCCCTAGTGGCTCACTGTGACACCCTGGAAGATAAGCAGGCGGATGGGGAGAATCGCTCCCGTAGGAACAATATTCGGATCCGGGGTATCTCGCTGGCTGTGCGCGACGACAAACTATCAGATTTTGTGGTGCACCTCTTTCTATCCATCGTAGAGCTGCCTGAGGACTCGAAGATTGAACTGGACATGACTCATCGCTAGCATCAGGACCCGATGTTACCTCAACACAGGATAGAGCCCCGGATGTACTATCCCGAGTGCACTTCTTTAAACTGACAGAACGCATAATGGTGGTGGCCTGACCTCTGCCAACTGTCTCCTTTCGTAATGTTACTTTCCCTGTCTCAGGATTCCCTGTACTCTACAACCCTGGCTAAAAGGAGAGCACTCATGCCACTGACTGAATGGCTACGTCCCAGGGAGGTGTCTTGCAGATGGGATTTTTCTACCGAGTTCCACTTCTCATATCAAGGGAAGCGTTGGGTGGTTCGAACCCTCTAAGAAGCTGAGTGTCTCCTGAATGCAGTAGTTTACCTCTGCGCAACATTGCCAGTTCGGGTTCCCAACTCGGAGCTTTGAACGCTTCAGGGAAAGATTCTCAAGTTTATATGGGGTAATAAGTGAGGTATGATCTCTAAAAAGATATTGCTGAGGCTGGTTGGGGTGGGTGTCCCAGGTGTCCCAGGCGTATTCCGCTATACCTTGCTCACGCAGATTTCCCAGGTGATTACCTGGCCTGATGTCAAGTTACAGCTGAAATGGAAGGCAATTGAACAAGTCCACTCTGCGGTGCACTTGAGCCAACTCCCATATGTAGAAAAAAGGAGCCTGGTACAGGAGTATGGTTTTTCTCTACTGACAACAAACAGAAGCACGCTGTATTATGTGGGGCAGGCATTTCACAATTGAGGAATGGCATTGGGGATGGACGTGCTTACGCATATCTGGAATAATCCCGGCTTCCTGCCAGGTTGTGATAGCAAGTGGTTTGGGGTGTGTGTGGCTGGGGGGTTGAAAGATTGCATCTGTTATAGAGATATGGCTGCCCAATGACTTTCTATGATTGTAAGGAAGGGTTCGCCTTTTCTGAAGCTGAGTGGTTTCGTTATGCTCAGTTGTGTCACTGGGTTTCTCACCCCCTCACGAAATAGGGGGGCCATTAGGACACTGAACGCTCTTGAACTGGTGGTTCAGGGGGGACTGTCTCGGGACAGAGTCTCTCAACTTTGCAAACTGCTGGACACAGGGGACCCAGTCATGCGCCTACCATACAAGACATACATTAGTTTTCAAAAATTGATTAGCAGAGTTTGCTAATTAAAATGTTCTTGATTAGCAAACATACCTATTTGATTAGCAATGTTGTACTCATATTTTTGTCACCAGATGTTATTTTGTTAGGCAGAACCATATGCAGTACCCTTTGGGAACACCACACACAATTAAGACTACAAGTGTAAGTACAATTTCACGTTTGGTACAAGCCTGTACTACACAGTAAAGTGGTAGCGATGGCTGAGCAGCCAGACTTATCTCAAGAGTAAAGTGAGCAGTACAAGAGTTTACACAAAGGACAACAATTACTATGATTAAAGCAAACACTGATTCAAGGTTTCTGAGTAAAAGAATATACATTTATTTACACCATCAGTTATAAAACAGTTCACTATTATAAAGCACAATCTTAATATACTACAATACCACACAATCAATGTGGGACAAGTTAGGTTCAAAATGAAGTGTGAGCAAAATGGCACGCCAGCAATGTAAAAGGGAGAAAATACAAGGTTATTCAAAAGTCAATCAGCACCAACAAGTTATAGGCATGGCAATCTAGAAAAGGCTACTACAATGAGGATTCAAGTCAATAGGCCTGGGCCAATGTCAATGGTTCAGAGTCTTTGCAGAGGATCACACAGTTTAGAGTAGTTTGCGGTTAAGTCTTTGCCAAGAGTTCAAAACGAAGTTGGTCAGAAGAAAAGTTATTCAAAGCAGAAGAGAAGGCAGGCTCACGGTTCCTGAAGCTTCAGTCGTAGTGACAAGAAAGAGGACGTCTGGAGGGTCCTGCACTGCCCATGGAAGAAGCCAGCAGCGGAGCAAAACGTCAAATAAAAGGTGCGCTCCTTAAAACCCAAACAGGTTCCGTTCTTCCTGGCCATCCGGTTCACTGCAGCGATGCACAGCAAATTCGACCAGGAGAGGGAGGCCGGCGTTTGGTGTTTGGCAAGCTGGTTGGTCCCACCAAGCTCAAGGGAAGAAGATTCCTTGCAGATCTTCTCTGTCGTCGAAGTTTCAAGCGATTCGGACCTGCAGCAGGGCTTCACCGGGATGTCCAGTAGTTGCATCAGTCGTCTTCCTTTAGCTTCTCTTCGGTTCTCTCGGTCCAGTGGCAAATCTGCCTTCAAAGACCCACAGACTTGCTTTTAAGCAGTTTTCCCCCATTCACACAGCCTGCCTGTCAATCACACAGCAGGGTAGCTGTCCTGGCAGGACAGCCACCTAGCCAATCAAACTAGAGTGTGACCCTGTGCAGGGGGCCTCAAACCCTTCCCTCACATCCTGTCCACCCAACACTCAGGCACCTAAGGAGAGCTTCTGTGCAGAAGCCCACCAAAGGACAGCGAACAAAGGAACCAAACCTGGTGCGCAGAGTAAAACACGAGAAAGACCTTTACAAAAAGAAATGGTGAATAAACCTGACCGGAACCAAATAAAAATAAAAAGGGTCTAGCGGGTTAGAGTTTGAGGCTACCACCATAGCCTCTAATGGTACCGAGGCTATTTTAATAGCCCGCGGTTGAATAGAAATGGTAGATACCACTGCCACCTGCCAAATCTTAGAGAAAGGGGAACGAAATAATGTCCCATGAGAATCAGACAAAAAGGGATAACTATTAACCCTTCCAGTACTCTATGGGAAGATAGGGTGTACTGGGTCTGTAGATTTAAAAAGACTAGTAAAATCAATGGCAACTTCATATGTTCTGGGAGACAGTAGTCAGTCCCAGAAAATTGAGTTTAAGGTGGGAAGTCTAAAGAGACAACCCTGTGTCACTGCACTAAAGGTGCTGTGTGACAAACAGTAAAATGATGATGCCTATGGGGTGGGTGAAACTCCATAGCCCATGAGCATAAAATGTACAACACACAGCAAAACACATGTAAGAGTGGGAAAAAAGGCCCACACTCTTACCAGGAAAAGAAATTAAACCCTAAAAATCCAGCAAAGCTACTGAGGGACTCAACAGGTAAGGGAAATTAGCCATTCTGGAGAATTCTTTCTAACACGCGCCCCCCCTCCGCCCTGGACTAAGGGACAGGAGGATTTCATCCACTCCTGGATGAATCTCTTCACTCTAGTCAATCACAAACATCCTAGAGAGACCATCAGCATTTTGGTGTTGACATCCTGACCTGTGCTCAATGGTGAAATCAAACCTTGCAAGCGGATTGACCATCTTAGTAGTTTTGGGTTTTCGCCTTTCATTTGCATTAACCATCTCAAGGGTTTTCCCCTTTCATTTGCATTAACCATCTCAAGGGTTGGTGGTCTGTCTGAATCAAAAAAGTAGATCCATACAAGCATGGTCTAAACGTCTTCAGAGACCACACAATAGCAAAGCATTCACGCTCAATGGTTGCCCACTTTGTTTCCCTTCAGCTTCCTGCTGATGAAGCAAATGGTGTGCTCCCTACCTTTCTCATCCAGTTGACTAAGGACTGCACCTATACCTGTATTGGATGCATCTGTCTGCACAATGAAGGGTTGGTGATAATCAGGAGCTCTTAGGACTGGAGCTTGACAAAGGGCTTTCTTCAGGTTTTCAAAGGCTTGAGTGCACTCCTCATTCCATCTGACCTTTTTAGGGAATTTTGGAGGAGACTACATTCAAGGAAGAAGCTATCGTCCCATAGCTCTCTATGAAATTCCTGTAGTACCCAGTGAGACCTAGGAAGGCTCTCACCTGGGTTTGAGTAGTAGGGGTGGGCCAGTTTTGTACAGCTTGTACTTTGCTACGCAATGGCCTTATTTCACCTGCTCCTACCTCATGACCAAGGTAGACCACTTTGCTCTGACCAATTTGACATTTACTTGCCTTTATGGTCAGATGGGCCTGCTCAAGAGCCTGCAATACATATCCTAAGTGGTCAACATGTTCTTTCCAAGTAGGGCTGAACACGGCAATGTCATCCAAGTATTCCATGCAGAAGTCCTCAGAACTTGATTAACCATCCTTTGGAATGTAGCAGGTGCATTCTTTAATCCAAAAGACATAGGCCCTCATTCCAACCCAGGTGGTAAGTTCCCTACTTTACCACCATGGTGTAAACTCTGTTTACACCATGGTGGATGGCGGATTTACCGCCCCATTCCAAGGTGAGTGGGGCGGTAAATCCCCAATCCCCATTTACCCTTCCCCATTCCCATTTTTGCCCCATAGGGCATAATGGGAGTGGGGAAGGCGCTAATTACGGCACCGTAAATTACGGTGCCGTAATTAGCGCCAAGGACACTTAGCGCCTTGGTACTTAACGCCTGCTAAAAGCAGGCATTAAGGTGGAAATCAGGCATTAAGGGTTAACGGCGCTGACAGCGCCGTTAAACCCTTAACGCCTGGGTTGGAATGAGGGCCATAATCTTAAACTGGTAAAGGCCTGCTGGGGTCGAAAATGCAGTTTTCTCCTTGGCATGGTCTGTCAGGGCTATTTGCCAATAGCCTGAAGTAAGATCAAATGTACTGAGGTACTTGGCTGCACCAGGTGTATCCACTAGTTCATCTGTCCTTGGTGAAGGATGGGCATCAGTCTTTGTGACTGCATTTAGAGCTCTATAGTCCACACAGAATCTCAACTCCTTGGATCCTGCCTTTGGTAATAGGACAACTGGACTAGACCATCGACTTGTAGATGGCTCTATAACCCCGAGATCAAGCATCTTGTTGACCTCCTCCTTTATGTGGGTCCTTACATGGCCTGACATTCTGTAACCTCTGCTTTTCACAGGTACACAGTCACCAATGAGAATCTCATGCTGGCCCCAAGGGGTCAAGCCTGGTGATAGTGAAAACAGGGAGGCAAACTGATTTAACAGAAACTTGCACTCCTCCTGTTGTTCAGATGTCAGATTAGAAGAGAGATTAACTCCTTCTATTTTCTCATCTAAAGGTTGGTCTCTGAGTAGGTCAGGTATAGGTTCCATCTTCTCCTCCTCTTGAGCTGAAGCTAGAAGCAAAGCTCCCACATCTGGTCTTGAGACATAGGCCTTCAAACGGTTGGTGTGAAAGACTCTGGGAGCCTCCTTAGGTCTGCCTAAATCCACCAGATAGTTCACCTCTCCAAGTTTTGCCACAACCTTGAAGGGTCCTATCCACTTGTCCTGCATGGCCATCTGCCTTGTTGGCACCATAACTATCACAAGCTGGTCTTGAGCGAACTGAACCATGTTGGCCTTTTGGTCATGCCAATGTTTGACCAGAGCCTGACCTGCTTTCAAGTTATCATTTCTGCCATCATGTGTGACATTCTCCTCCGGAGACTTATCACATAGTCAGTCACTCTGACTGGCTTGCGGGAAGGAGCACTCTCCAACCCCTCCTTAATCAGGGCCAAAGGACCTCTGACTGGATGGCCATAAAGATGTTCAATGGGACTATATCCCACTCCCTCCTGAGGGACTTCTCTATAAGCAAAGAGAAGGCATGGCAGTAGAAGGTCCCACTTTCTTTTAAGGGGTTCTTCTAAATCACCTATCATGCTCTTCATAGTACTATTAAACCTTTCAACCAGTCCATTGGTTTGTGGATGGTAGGCTGTAGAGAACTTATAAGTGGCACCACAGTTTTTCCACATTACTTGCATGTAGTGTGACATAACATTGGACCCGCTGTCGGATATCACTTCCTTAGGAAACCCAACTCTGGTAAAAATACCAAGTAGAGCCTTAGTCACAGCCTGAGCCATAACAGTTCTCATAGGTATCGCCTCAGGATATCTAGTAGCATGGTCTACTACAACCAGGATGAACCTATTTCCTGAAGATTTGGGAGGGTCAAGGGGACCAACAATGTCGATTCCCACCCTCTGAAAAAGAACTCCCACCACTGGGAGAGGCACCAATGGTGCCACATACTTGGCTCCACTCTTGCCAGAGGTTTGGCAAGTGTGACAGCTCCTACAGAATTTGTCAACTTCTGCACCCATCGTAGGCCAGTAGAAGTATAAAGAGAGCCTTTCCTTGGTCTTTTTGAAACTCAAGTGACCAGCCAAAGGTATCTCATGGGCCAACTGTAGGAACTGGAGTCTTTTTTCTTGGGGCACTTCATGTCTTTTGCAGTCCCCAGGGATAGACTCAGTCGGTTCACTGTAGAAGAGGCCATTTTCCCAATGCAACCTGTGTTTCCCATCGAGCTGAGAAGCTGAATGTAGGTGAACACCTTCAAGAGTAGGACACTCTCTTTGTCCTCTGCTGAAGTCTGCCCTGTTGGGTCCACCTTCTGCCAGTAAAGACTGCAGCTTAGGATGGTCAGTACGATCCATATCTCCAACTAGAGTAAGGTCCTCTTCCAGATCAGATTCTTCAGTAGCTGGATCAACCACACAGGGTTGTACCTCACACTCAGCCTCAGCTGGTGGAGGAGTCACAGGTGTGACTTTAGACAATCTTGGGGATGTCCTGGTTAGTAGCACAGGGGTGCTATCTGATTTCTTCGGGGAGGTCTTAGGTTTCCCTTTTCCCTCTTTCTTTTTCTGAAATAGCAGTTAGTAAGTCCTGTGGCCTGGGGGTGATAGTTTCCTCTAGCAAGTCCCCCAGAGAGCCTCTCAAGGTCCTCTCCCTTGCAGGCCTAGTGAGTTCCTGTTTACTTTTAATGGGAGGCCTGGGGGTAATAGACACAACTCCAAGAGTTCCAGGTCATTACCCAACAGGACTCTCCCAGGTACTTCACTCTGCACACTAACAAGTATCTTGACAGTCATGTTATTGCACTGGATGAGATCTGGTAACTGGGGAAGCATTTGCACATTTGCACATGGCCTCCGGCTAACTTGGTTAGGTGTCTGGGTGCCTTAGCAACATCCTCTACCTTGAAAAATGATTCATCAAACACAGTTATGCTGGCTCCAGTGTCTCTGATGCCAGGAGTATCCTGGCCATTCACAAGAACACTATTTTTATAATACTCTTTAGTATTATCTGGGATGGAATTATAGACATCTAAATTCTGTTGTTCCCACAAATCCAGGGACACTAAAGAAACACTAGCTGAGACTCGCATGGGTTCATCAGCCAGTAGGTGAATGTTTCCAGCCAATCCAGCAAAGATGCTGAGGGACTCAACAGGTAAGGGAAATTAGCCATTCTGGAGAATTCTCCCTAACATATTTGTACCCAAGACAGAAAACAAGCAACAACACAGCAGTTTTGTGTACCACTGAAGTTAGAAATTAATGAGGACTCCGGCCTTGTAAATTTGTTATTCCGCTAGACCTGCAGGTCGAGTAGCCTAGTATACCTACTCAACATAAGGGACATGCACTCGAGCCATGGCAACAAATTAAAACACATTTAAATGTGCTTTCTATAAAATGGTGCATGTCACCACCAGCCCACTTTATGTTTGGCACACTGCTGCCACACAGAGGTCAGCCATGCGCAGTGAAACATTTATTGACATTTACTGCAAACAAGGTAAATGTTAAATGAATGTTTCAAACAGCCCCTGCATAAATGTACTCAACTATGCGAGTGGGCCAGAGATGCGAAAAGACTGCGAGCCCTGGATGAGTATCTGTAAAATGTAAAAGGTTAGCTGCATGAATTGACAAAAATAGATATGATAAAAAGTCTCTGAAAATTGTTTGGCTACCTCTCTCCTGTAGATGCTAATATATAATGAAATCATAACCATATATTTAAGCAAACTCTGGAGGCTAACTCTAAGTTAGTGCAGTAGGTCTGTAGACATACAAACTGGATGGAACTATTGATCACTACATTACATCTAGTTGGCTTTTTGTATTCAAAATATAAGAGGAAAGAGAACAAGACTAAGCAGAGTGGATGGCATAGCAGGCACAGAACAGGGCAGACTAGGCGGCAGATTGAAGTTTGCGGCCATCTCAGTTTCAGAGTAGCTGGTATAAAACAACAGGATGATAAGATGGACTGTCAAGGAGTATAGGATCAGCTCATGGGTTGAGCACCAGTTGCTGCAACCAGCAAGTTACAGAACTAGGGTTGCCATCAAAAGCATTTTGGTGTGCGATCATGTACATTTTCAAAAGTCTTCACTCATCAATATGAGACATCTTCCCCAACAAAAGGGGTTTACGCCGGCGTAATGCATGGCGTACCTTTCCGCCCGACTACGAGTTCCCGTAGCGCCATGGTGATTTTTACGCCTGCTTTTTGCAGGCGGAAAAATCCATGGCGCTACGGGACTCGTTGTTAATTACGCCACCGTAATTTACGGTGGCGTAATTAACGCCTTCCCCACTCCCATTATACCCTATGGGGCAAAAATGGGAATGGGGAAGGGTAAATGGGGATTGGGGACTTACCGCCCCGCCAAGGTCGGAATGGGGCGGTAAGTCCGCCAACCCCCATGGCGGAGTTGGCAGCTTTGCGCCATGGACCATGGTGCAAATTGCACCATGGTCCTCCGCCAGGGTCGTAATGAGGGCCAATGAGATTTAGATGCACTAACCTAGACATCACTATAAAATATGGAGATGATGCAGTGTTTTTCCGCATCAATACTGCAATAATGCATTATGTAACAACGTAAAACTTTATGAATGGAATAGCATGACTGTCTTTTTAAAACAAATAAAGTTAACACATGCCAGTCTCTGCAAGAAAGGATATAGTTAGCTTAATAAAAGTATCATCTCGATTACGTCTGGTTTGCAATTATTTGAAAAAGAAATTCTTGCCTAGCACTCCCACACAGGCCTTTTGCACTTAAGAGTGGAGGAGATGCTTACTACTGCACTCTTTCTCCCTTAGCCCCTTTGAACTTGCAGAGAAAAGAGGGTGAAGAGAGCCCTGAAGAGAGCGCAGAGGGCAAGAGAGGAATGCAGGGCGAGCTGTGCTTTCATTGACCAGGGTAACTGAAATAGCTAGCTTTGCTACACAAGTGTCAATTTGATTAGCAAAACTACAGAATTGCACAGCAAATTGCTATGCAACACTGCTAATGTTATGCCTTGCCATATATGGAAAAGTGGAAGGATGATCTGGGCGAACATTTTGAGGATGAAGCGTGACTGAAGATATGGGGAAGATGCTTACGTACTCCAGATGTTTCACGGATAGGGAGTGCTCTTACACGTTTTTCTACCAGTGGTATCGCACACCGGAGATGTTGCATCTTATGTCAGCTGATTATCCTGCAACCTGCTGGCGTGGCTGTGTGGAGTTGGGTTCCCTGTTCCATGTGGTGTGGACGTGCGGGAAGGTGGGCCTCCTCTGGAAGCAGGTGCTCTCTAAGATTAAGGATATCACAGGGTTGTCTCTTCCCATGGTTCCCTGGCTAGAACTGTTGGGCGACACAGGCAATGGGTCATTTCCCTTATCGGGATCGATGGCTGCTCTGGTTGGACATCTTCTCTTGGAAGAAAAATTGACTATTGCCCAAACATGGAAGACTGTGGATGGCCCGGTGGTCCCGATGTGATGGGTAAAGATTTGGGACATCATGGTGGCGGTCATAATCACGGCACTGTGCGAAGGACATTATAGCGAATATGGTGTGGAAACCTTTAATTGATTTCGAATAGCAATACCCTGCTTTAGAGGCTAAGTCCCTGCTTTTGCAGCACTTCTCATTGCTGTAAAAATGACTACCTGGTGAGTGGCTCAAAATGTCAGACGGGTTGAATGAGCAGTGAGAGAGGGGTATTGCCGAACTGGGCATGTCTCTTGCCATTGCACTGTAGATTTGCCTTTTGGTAGGATGTTCTCGCCATGTCTATTTGAATTGTAATTGTAATTGCTATGTTCATGTACACATCATTTCCCACAATATGTTAAATAAAAGCTTTTTGAAAAAAAAGAATATAGAAATGCCCTACAGGATGTTATGAGTTTCTCTCGGGCAGTGACCTGACCTTGTTAAAAAGTGTTGCACACATGGACAAAAAGCTTGATTTAGATCATTTGTGAAACAGGCCAATTAAGTTTCAAGTAATGCTAAAGTGGAGATTAAAGCTGCTTTTATGAAAAGGGCACACAAAGAAATGGTTCAGAAATGTGCCATTAGCAGTACTTTCTGAGGTGTATGAAAAAAAGATACTCTTTGGGTTTAAAGTTATTTATATACTACTGAGTCTGTTTAGCCTACTTTGACGTAATCAGCTTTTGACTAGGATATCTCCACAAAGCTACAGTAAGGCAACAGTGGAAGCCTAATTGTGTTGTCACCTCTCCTTACTGTAACACCTGGAGGGAAGATAGTCTTAATTTTGTATTCTTGTGGCCACTTTACAAAAATATTTGTAAAACTCGACATAAACCCGATTTGAATAATAGCTAGTTGTGATCTTAAACAGACTCACTGGAAATGTGTAAATCTGATGATCAGGAGTATGTTATATTCAGAGTAGAAAATGATTTGAAAAGAGGATGTGTAGTGTTGAACAAGCAATTGAAACTAGTAGGTTCATTTAGAAGGCAACAAACAAAATATGTTCTGATGCTGTTTAATATTCTATTCGAGGTGAACATTTTACATTTTGTAGGGGTTCTGCTGTGTTTTAGGTGTCGTTTTTCTGTTTTTAACTCTGTGATTAGAGGCTTTTATCTGATATTTTGTAATGATATTGTGATGAATTATGTGCATTGGGTTTGAAGGGCAACGTTCCCAAAATAAACCTGATGATAATGACCCTGTCATCTCGGTCTATCAATATAGCAATAAGCACCTGTTCTGGGGGCTTCACCAGTTGTTAAACGCCCGGGTTCCTAATTTATAGGACTCCGTGAAGCACCCCAGAATGGATGCTTATTGCTATTAGCACCCAGAGGCTAATCCTTGGGGTGTCAACAGAAATACATCTGTGTGAATCAACTATTTGTGGCAAGTGCTCGACTTGTGCATTCCTGCAAAGGCATCCTCCTCACCTAACATGGCCATCATGGAACTGGAACTTGGGGCTCTTGTACGGAGCCCCTCTTCCATTTCCATGGCGCCCATCTATGGAGTTGGGTGAGGTGCAGTGTGGAGGTGCTGCAATAGGTGAGTGGGGGATGGTGGGATTGGGTGGGGGCTGGTGGGGAACAGAGAAGGTGACAAGGAGAGCAGGAGGGAATCTGGGCAGCGAGTGCCTGAACTGCTTGGGTTGCCGAGAAGCCAGGCTTGGATTGTTAGATTTAGCCCATGTTTTGAGCAAGCCCATTGGTTGACTCACCTGTCGAGGGTACTAATATACGAATAATAAACAGCTATACCTGAAGGCCAACTGCACAGAGGACATCTCACGGCTGAAACACTGTCACACACTCGAATCCTTGGCAACCCCATTAAACATACAATCATCCAGTGCTGGCATTCTGACATGAATGTCAAACTTTGTTTGTAATTTCATTGTTGACTTTCATTATTCATGTACCATACAAACCAGCAGAACCAATTTCATTCAAATTCTATTTGAGTTAACATAGATAAATCTCAATTCTCTCTGCTGCAATCCAGCCTGCTACATTAACATATCTCGCTTATCGATTCAATAGGTCCGTTTTAAACCAACACTCCTATGCAAAATCATGCATTTCTGCCCCCCGTGATTTCATGACCATGATTACAGACCTAGTATCGTACTTGGATGAGCAGTAAGCACTCCTATCAGGTGTCTCTACTCCAGTCCTTGCACCACTCAAAGCAGTGCTCCATCCTGCAGCCAGACTAATCGGCAGCATCAAGAAATAAGATCATATCTTACCGACTCTAAGGATGTTACAAAGGCTACAAATACCAGCACAGCTTCTGTTACATTCAAGGCTCTAGCAACACAAAGGCAGACTTCCCTACAAGAAAAGGTCAGTACAATTTTAAAAGCTGTGACATTGCAAAACAGGAAAACAATATACAAAGAAAATGGAAAACAAGGAAACAAGACTCCCTTTGTTATTTATTTATTTATTTATTTATTTATTTATTTATATATTTATAACGCGCCGCAGCTCGCGAGCATCAGGGCGCGACAAAAACACAAAAAGACAGAGGTCACAGGACTACGTAAAAAGAGAGAAGGGAGGACTCGGAGGGGTCCAGGCTGAAAAATAACGAATTACCGGAAAAGTAATGTTTTCAGCTGCTTCCTGAATAAGGAGTGACTGCATTCCAGTCTGAGATTCTCTGGAAGCTCGTTCCAGAGTGCAATAGCTTTGATGGGAAAAGATTTCCGAGTCCAGTAGCTTTTATTCTGGTGTGGTTAACTTTAAGTAACCCTTTTTTGGCTGATCTTAGGCAACGGCTTGGTTTATACCAGTGAAATTCCCTTTTGAGGTAGGATGGGGCCGTGCCGAATAGACAGCGGTGGACAAGAGTCAATGATTTGAATTTAATACGCTCCTCTATAGCGAGCCAGTGGAGACCTATTCGGTCATGGGTGATGTGCTCGCGCTTGGATTTCCCGGTGATAGTTCTAACAGCGTTATTCTGGATTATCTGGCATTGTTTGATGCAGGAGTTGCTTGAACCAAGCATCAATGCATTCCCATAATCCAGTCGGGACAAAATCGTGGCTCTAGCGATGGTGGCGCTGTTTTTGGCATTGAGATAAGGCCTAATACGGCGTAGTAATCTCTGATAGTATTGGCAGTTCTTTTTGAGGTATGAGACCTGTGCGTCAGCTCCTAATGAGGATTGCAGATATATGCCAAGTGTTTTCACTTTACTTGTGACCACAATGTTGGAGTCCTTTATAATGAATGACGAATAGACTGGGCCTAGATTGGATAAGGCTTTCGTAGATCCAAATGTCATGAGTTCTGTTTTTGAACCATTCAGACACATCCAGTGGGCCTTCATCCAGCATTCTATAGTATTATAGATTGCTGACAGCCTGTTGTTGTCTGTCGTATGGTTATGCAGAGACAATGCATAACAGAGGCGTAGACGGGGTAGCGCCTGAGTGGGCAAGGCCCACCCAAAATGTAAACATGTCCACACAGATCTGAGCGGGCATTGACAGGCGGCACTGATCAGGCTGAGCAGCAGCGGACGTTCTCCAATGCCAGCTCTCTGTGCATGTCAGGAACCAGGAAGCTCTCACTGCTTCCCAATTCCTGTCCCCATGGAGCGCAGGAGCGGGAGGCCTACCAAACAATGTAGCTACGGAGACTGTGTTGTGTTGAGTGTGGTGTTGAGAGTGTGTGTGTGAATGTATGTGCGAATGTATGTATAACTGTGTGTATATATATGTGTGTGAGGAGGGGAGCTCATGTTTCTTTACTGTGGCATGGCGTTCATTTTTACTGGTGTTAAGGTCAAAGGCAACATGATAAGTGTTATTACATGGAAGGTGGAGCATTTGTGCAGCCGCAAGGCAATGTTTCTTACTGTGGCATGACATATTTTACTGGCATTATGGGGCAAATATAACATGATGAATGTTCTTATAAACGGGGATTTGTGTAGCCAGCAAGGACATGTTTTCTTACTATAGCATGGTGTTTTATTTGCTGCTATTAAGGTAAAGCCAACATGAGTATGTTTTTACGTGTTGATACTGGCATATTTTAGCACCAATGTCCGCCCATTGTAATTGCGATACACATCACGGTCAGTCAAGGCAGCCCCCTAACCTGTTGCAGAATCTTCACCATACACGGATGGCAAGGTGGGATTTCCTACTATCTTTCTAACCAAGTACAGCAGATCTCAATGTCATCATTAGTAGAATGCGATTGGAATTCGGAAACGCTCTTGACTTGAACTCAGTTTAATGTCCTCACAACTGCAAAAGTAAAACAAGCCCTTGCAAAGTCGCTCGGGGTCGGATGTCATATTAAACTCAGATTCAAATGCTGCAATAATGACATCGTTCTCCTGGCATAGTCAGCATACTCTAGAGGAGAAATATGTGCAGTTGCTGCATTCACATGCTAAGTGCAGCCACACATTTCCCAATTATGTCTGTATGTGCCTTGTAAGTCACCATATGTACAGTACAGGTCCATATGCATTGGTATCGTATGCCAAATTTAGCTTCAGATGACTCAGTAACGTAATATTGACATCAGTATAGTTACCAGAGGGGGTGTGGCCAGCGCGCATGCCGTGAAGACGGAAATCCGAAGAGCTCCTGTCCGCGATCCTACAAAGGGTTGCATTGCTCCGTCAAAACAACGTAGACTGCAATAAAAATTACATGCAAGGGAAGAGGAACCCTTTTCCCCACGTCTGACCCTATTCCTGGAAGAAATCGGAGCTAAAAACTAGGAAAACGAAGTGGAAGAAAGAGCGCCCCTGCGGCTCTCAAGATGGCGGCACCCATCGCAAAATCAGCACTCGTGAGCAGCAGGTTCGTGGAACAGCTTGGAAAAGCTGCCGCACACAACACCTCCGATACGCGGCTCAGCGATCCATCCCTGACACTACAAAGGCCAACAGCGGCGTCCCACAACTGCGCAGCATTGAGACCCACAAGCTGGGAGCTGCACTGAGCTAGCGGAGAGACGAAGTCCCTGGAGCCGGGAGGAGACAACAGGAAAACATGAGCCCCCATCTGTCGCCTGAAGACGGACGCACAGGGAACTCTGCACAGCACCAGGAGGAAGCGGAAGGGAGAAGCACTGACTACGGATGCCCGCGGAGGACTGGAAACCCTGTGACGCAGCTCCGATCGCACAATGGGACCTGAGACGGCGAGAGAAAGGAGAAGGCTGCCCGGATTCAAAGAGGAGGGAACGAGGCCTAAGACCCGGTCGGGGCAAGGAACAGTGAGTTGAAACAAGGCGAGAGCCGGACCCCCTCACTCCCACTAACACCCAGGGCATAAGTGGGCAGCTGCCTCAGAAGCACACACGGCCACCCAGCCAGTGTGAGGGGAGGGGAAATAAGAAGGCTGGATCAGCGGACCAGGACTAGGGTCAAGAAGACCGACACAGATTGCAAGGCGGCGCCGCAGTATCAACTAGAGGGGGGAAAGGAGCTCTGGACGCACGCAGTGGCGGGCAGGTATACGGCGCAAAGCCGCATCCGAAGCCCACCTATCACCCAGAGACATCAAAAAGCGCCCTGCGCACTGCCACAACACGCAGGGCCGGTGCCCAGCTAACAGACCACCCCCCCACCAAAAAAAAGAAAAACAGAAAAGAGCGGACAGCCAGGCGGGACCAACGCTGCGAATTGCCATAACCCATCCTGCAACTCACCCGAGAGGAAACACCGACAACAACACATACTAGAGACTGCTGAAGACAACCACGCCACACCAAACAATATTCCGAAGTAACACACACCATTGAAACAGGCCGGGAACAGAACCAAACTCACGCCAATGAACTATAAACCCTGACAGAAACCTAACCACCACCAAAAGCTCCAACTGTGACCCACCCAGGGAATAAACTGGGAAAGCAAGCAAAGGCACAGAGATTCTGGATAAGTGCACCAGGATAGGGGCACATAATAACTGGGACAAACAGTGCGGCAATCACTTGACCCACACATGGACTCCTAGACCCCCACCTCCATGAGAAAACCACCAACATACTCATCCTGCATACTGGGGTGACCACCATCATACGACAGGCACAATAGCAGCACAATCGAGAACAGTGAACATAGCAAACAGGACCACGCTCACACCAACGGGTGCGAGGACACAAACAGGTGAAACTAAGAGACACCTACCTGAATCGGCGCAGCCACATACCTAATAGCCGAGAGGCATCATACTCAGGGAAAGAACGTCCACCAAGGGTCACACAACCACTTGCTGGGCGGAAGGAGAAGCACGCCAGACCCACCACAGCAGACTGGGAGCCCTGAGTGAAGAGATGTCCCCTCCCAAAACCAAACCGAAATCGGCAACAATGGACTCTTTCACGATGGTCAAACCCAAACAGCTATCACAACAAGAAGCCACGGCCAATGAAGAACCACCAATCCCGGAAGCGGAACCTAAGGACATGCAAGTTCTTCAGGCCATAGCGGCGCTCCGCACCTTCATCGACAATAAGATGGAAGAGGTAAAGTCGGACATGCAGTTTATGCGTCAAGACGCCCTCAATCTGACAGAAAGAGTGACCGCAAATGAAGCCACTCTGCAAGACAATGTCGAGAACACCCTAGACTTGAAAACAAGAGTCCAAGACCTGGAGCTGAAAGTGGCGAGACTAGAAGCACACTCTGAAGATGCTGAAGGACGGGCACGTCAGAATAACATTAGAATTTTAGGAGTCCCAGAAGATATGGAGGGCCCGGACCCAACAGAATTCATAGAAATAATGCTACAACAAGAGATAGGAGCAGTAAAACTCTCCCAGGGGTTCTCTGTAGAATGGGCCCACAGGTCTGCAGAAACACCCCCCACCGGGCTCACACCCACGCCCAATAATAGCAAAAATTCTAAACTTTCGCGATAGAGAGACAATACTATGATACTCAAGGGAAGGCGGAGAGATCAGAAGACAGGACTCTACAATAGTCATGTACCCCGACTATACTCCCGCAGTGCAATGCAGAAGGAACTCTTAGATACCAGTAAAAGCAAGATTATGGAAACTTAACCTCAAGTACATGTTGCTTTGTCCATCTCACCTCAAAGTACTCTATAAGGGAAAAGCAATCTTCTTAGAGACCCCAGCCACAGCAAACATGTGGCTTGAACATAACAATCTGGCAGACGATGGGGAGAAATCAACAAAAGCGGACATGAGATAAATAGACGTCTAACACCACAGAAAATGACAGAAGGCTCCACACTGAAGCACAAAATAGACAATTAGACTGCAACTGAAGCTACAGCATAAAGATAGCAACATCGGACTGGAGCGCAAAGAACCACAAGCGAGCATGACAGCGACCCACCCCTCCAGAAAGCGTTCAGGCCGAAAGCCTACACACCACCAGCACCGAAAGGCCCGGAGCGGCCTAGAAGGCTCGGGAACCCCTGAGCGCTGCAAGTTGGAAGCAACTGCTGGGGGCAGTTCACAGTTGTTCTATGTTGTTTACTCATTCACTAGAATGAAGGTTACAAAAGTTGGTAAATCTCCAGATTACACAACAGCGGAAGTGGGAGGAGTGGCGGGGGTGAAGAACGCAAAAGAACAGAGTTGGCAGATAAGTGAAGTCACTAGTCATCAGAATGCAATCGCGGGGAACCTCCCCGAGGGACTGCGATGCCTGAAACGCCCTCCCTGAACCAACATGGCAACAAGAATAAAGATAATGACATGGAACGTAACGGGCTTGGGTACTTACCTCCAGAGGAACAGAATCAAATCCTACTTACACAGGAAAGGGGTGGGAATAGCATTACTACAAGAAACTCACTGTATGGAGGAGTCATGGCTAAACTTCGGGAACACTGGGGAGGACAGGGATTTGGAACCACTTACTCCATATATGCAAGGGGGGTATACACCCGGATTCATCCCCAACTCCCATTCCAACTAATTAAGACTGACAAAGACCCTGAGGGCAGGTTTGTGATAATATGGGGACACATTGAACAACTGGAGGTATGCATAGTGAACTCCTACCTCCCCAATAATGTTATCCCGGCCCACCTGAACTCAATGTAGACCAGAATTACGCAATACAGAAATGGCTTTTTCATTTGGGGGGAGAGGTGGGGGACTTTAATTGTGTGCATAACCCAGAACTTGATAGGTCCTTACCTTAACCAAAGGGTCCATCAGCGGCCACAACGGCTCTAACTACCATGACAAACAGGCTAGACCTAGCTGACACATGGCAGGAACTGCACCCACAAGCCTGAGGCTATTCATATTTCCCATCCCCTCATGGCCGGTACAGAAGACTAGATTATGGTTTCATAAGCAAGGAGCACCTACCTCAAATAGAAGGGGCACAATACCTGGGAAGAACCGTCTCAGACCACTCTCCTCTCATGGTGGAATGGAACCACACCGGTCCTAGACCCCCTATCCCCATGTGGCAAATGCCAGTGGAAGCTCTGAAGGATCAGGCATTCAGAGATGAACTACAAGATTCAATTGATAACTTCATAGAAGTAAACACGGGAAGTGTAGATTACATGAGCACAATGTGGGACGCCCTAAAAGTAGCAAAGCAGGGAGAAATCATAACAAAGGCGGGAGGCATCAGGAAACTGCTGCAAGAAGAATTAGCCCAGGAGGAGTGAGAGAATGAGAGGCTTGAATCCAATCCCAAAGGTACCCAACAGCAGGAAGAAAAACTTAGAATACTCAGAGACAAATACACAAAAGCTTGGAATAGGCTAGCCAAATTTGATTATGCCACTAAAACAAACAGAGCACACACGGAGGCAGACAGACCAAGTAGGCTACTGGCCTGGCTCTGCAAAAAAGAACACCCCAGACACACAATCACTACATTACAAGACAAAGAAGGCAACATGCACCAAACCCAGCAAAGCATAAACAACACTTTTAAAAACTTTTATGCACACTTGTACTCCCACAAAGACAGAGTCCCCCAAGATCAGATAATAGGCACCCTAGAAGAGATAGGATTGCCCAAACTGTCCCCCACACAATCCGAAATTCTAGATGCAGACATCACAACTGACGATATAGCCAAAGCAATCAAACCCCAGGCCACGAGCAAGGCTCCTGGCAGTTACGGGCTACCCTCAGAGTTTTACAAAACATATGGTACCTCCCTGACACCCCTGTTACACAAGGTCTTCCAAGAAGCATACGAACGAGGAGTCCTACCCGAAAGCATGAGGGAAACCCTTGTGATCCCAGTCCTCAAGCCAAATAAACCTGCTGACAAGTGTGACTCTTACCACCCACTTGCCATGCTCAACTATGACGTGAAAATTCTAACCACAATCCTAGCAAAGAGACTATCCAGGCTAATAGGAGACATCGTACACACAGACCAGTGCGGGTTTGTGCCAGGCCGCAACCCAACCATGAATTTACGCAGACTTCAACACATCATAACGCAAACTGACACAAGCACCGAACCGTACGCCTTACAATCGCTAAGGCATTTGATTCCATATATTGGGAATGGCTGGTGGCTGTCCTAAAGGGATTCAGCTTCGGCCCGCGGTTCATTAGATGGATCAACATACTCTGCACCAAGCCAAAAGCACAGGTGAAAACCGGGAGATATGTATCAGAAGCATGGGTCATATGCAGGGGCACTAGGCAAGGATGCCCGTTATCCCCCATGCTTTACATACTTGGTCTAGAGGCCATCACCATTTATTTTAGGAAGCAATTTTTTGATGCAGGGATAAGGATGGGATGGATAAACCACATTATCTCACTCTATGTAGACAATGTCCTACTATATGTCAGAGACCCACACCTCAATGTACCAACCATGCTAGAAGTTCTTGATAACTACTCTAAGGTCTCAGGCATCCAATTTAGCAAGGTAAAATCATGTTTATTCCCTCTGGCAGGTCTAAAAGACAAACGCATGGAGGAGCTTCCATCAGTAGGGATACAGTGGCAGACCACCGCATTCCGATACCTCGGAATCCAAATAATGCATACCCCGAACTAATGCACGAACACAACACAAAGGCAGTACTCCCTGCACTGCGCAGATCAATTACCTTTTGGCGAAACTCCCCTTATCAATGATGGGCAGAGCCTCAATAATGGAAATTATTGTCCTCCCCAGGTTTCTATATGGGTTCCAAAACGTACACTACTACATCAACAATCCCTTCTTTCGCCTGCTTGAGACAATAATTCAGGAATTCTTGTGGGGGCAGGGCAGACATAAAGTAGCTCATTCCACACTAATCCTATCATACAAGCAGGGTGGAATTCAACTCCTGAATCTTGAAAAATATTACCTGGCTACCCAATTCAGCTTTGTGACCAAGTGGCTAGCGGATGAAAGCACATCTGAGACCCCCCTACTGCAATCCATGATTTCTCCGATACAACTAAAGGAACTTATTTGGGCGCCTCAACACCTACTAAGAAATGCACCCTTTATAGCCATCCTAGGAAGGAAAATATGGAACAGAGCGAAGATGCTTACTCACCTAAAGCAGCCATACTCCCCAGAAATACCAATGATCTGGGACCTATAAAAAACTGACAATGACCTGAAGCACATTAGGCTCTGGGAAAAGAAAGAGGTCTACACCTGGGAAGACATGTACGATGGGGTTAACTTCAGGGAGTTTGCATCACTACAAGAGGAGGATGATATCCACAGTGGCCAATTCCTATGGTACCAAAAGATACGTAAAATAGCACGAAACAAATGGGAAGCTTGGCCCGAAGAACCGGAAACAGACCCCTTCACGCCACTGCTATACAACTTGGGTGAGGGATGGAAAACGGTGTCCCAAATATACAGCCACCTCAGCGACATCCCTAACCCTCGAAGCGAGGAAATGAAAAGAAAGTGGGAGGCAGATGTAGGACGAGAGATGACAGATGGGAATGGGACAGAGCGCTAACGTTTCCCAAAGAAGTGTCTAGAAATCCCAGGTTCCGATTGATACAACGGAACATGCTACACAGCACATACCTAACCCCATGCAAGATGACGAAATTCACCAAACAAGTACAACCTAATTGTCCCTGGTGTGGGGCGGACAAGGCAGACCTAATCCACATGTTCTGGGAATGCACCAGGACACAGTCTTTGTGGGGAAAAATAAAGTATACATACGAAAAAGCGGGCACTTCCAGGTACAGATGGTCCCCAGATGAGTGCCTCCTGGGAACATATCCCAGAATAGCCAAACTCAAACACTTGGTAAAACTAATGGACTTAATGTGCATACTGGCCAAAAGAACTATTGCAATGTCTTGGAAAAAGCCTGCTGGGCCACGGTATAACGCATGGTACAATGAACTCGAGAGATGGGTAAACGCAGAAACAAAGGCATGGGAGGATAGCGTCACCAGGTCCACTGACGACTCAAGCACGACACTGGAAGCATGGAAGGAAATCACGAGAAACATATTTCACCCCTCAGATGATAAGCCCCCATGAACAAACATAGCCTAGACAACGCGGAACTACAAAAATGCAGTGACATTACAGGAGGGACCCGCAAAGACCCAAACAGGTCCCCGGTTGCCCGGATCCCCCTCCCCCTGCCGCCCCACTACCCCACACCCTGCTGAGAGGCATGGTACTAATTAACATGGACAAAATAAGGAGACAGTTAATGTTGTTATGTTTTAAAAAGTTATTGTTTTATTATGAGATGCTGATAAATTCGCAACTAATGGCACATTTAAATGACATGTTAAACTGTATAATGATAAATGCCAATAAAAAATAATAATAATAAATAAATAATAAATAAATAAATAATAAAATGATAGAAATAATAAAATAATAATAATAATAAAAATAATAATAATAAAAAATAATACATAATAAATAAATAAACACATTTAAAAATCAGTATAGTTACCAACTTTTTACTGAGTTATTTATGTTCAATTATAAAGGGATTACATCCCTGATTGTCACCCAAGACCCATGACCATTGAAAGACCCATCCATCCTGAGGTCCATCAGAACTCTAAGACCATAATGGGACCAATGCCCATCCCTGCCCCAAAGAACATCTTGCCCCAAGGCCCATCTTTGTCCCTAGGCTCAACCCCGCTCATAAGCCCATACTTGCCCCCTGATTAATTACTGCATCTCACTAGTCTCAGAACAAGGAGCTATGTAAAATGCTGGTTCATTTTAAACTTCAAATGAAATTAATTCCCGCTGGATGCCCAAAGGCTTTGGAGCTATATAAATGCAATAACATAACATAACATACATTGATGCTCTGGATATTCACAGGAGAACATTTGTATTTGTTCTACTCTCTTTGCTTTGTTTTGATAAAGAATAACACCCCCCCTAAAATGTAAATGTTAATGATATTAAAAGTTCTATTCCTATATAAAGAATTCATCCTTTGAACTCATATGTTTTATGACACATAATTCCTTGTTGTCTTTTGATCACTTCATAATGTACAGTAGAGTGTACAATAATCTACCTACAATATTAATGTCGATTAACCCACCTTTCTTTAAACAATATGGTTATTTAAAACATTAATATCCCAGTATTTTAGTCATGTCAGAATGGATCTATGGGTTTACTCAGAGGTATGTACTGCACAGGTTTTTAACATGTAGCAAACACCTTGGAGAGCTTTCCTTCACAGTGTGCCCCCGTCCAAATGTGCCAAACCTCTTGGTAGGGGGTGCCCTCGCCTTCATACCACACAACCCCCTGGGGTTCCTACCCTTCATCCCCCACTACCAGTTTCCTGCACCCACGAAGCAGGGGTTACCCCCTTCACACCTCTCTCCTCCTCCCCATCCATACCGTCTTCCCACACTTACTTCTCAAAAGCTTCTATGGTGTCCGTTCCTTCTGGGTTCTTCCTCTGAATCACACCCCACCAGGCCACTATCCATGACCCCTACCTGCTTCTCCCCATTCACGCACTGCCTGCCTGCCAGGCCCAGCCTGCTGGCTCCGCCTTTGTGGCACGGTGAAGACCCTCAAAGCAAGTGCACTGACCTAAATCCCCCTGTCGCAAAGATGGCGAGGTAAAGACAAGCCACCATCAGACATCATAATTAAAGTTAAACATTAGTTAAACAAATAACTGTGGGTTATTCAGCTCCAACGTACAGTAAAGTGAAATATCTTTTGAATGACACAATATTTATTGTTGACTGGAATTGTTCTCTGGTGGATATAGTATCACTACTGGGGGCATTCGATTGGAAATAATGTACTGGTGAATAAGGATTTGCTAAGCTGAACCTGGGCTACTATATTTTGAATTATGTTTTGCAGTTTTTGAATGGATGTATTCTAAAAAATACATGTCATGATACATTCAGGTGTGTTGCAAACAGTCTCTCCTGTAGGAAAGTAAAGTGGTAATGCATTACCTGCTTAAAGCCAATGATGTTTTCCAACAGAGAAATGTCACTTTCAGGCCAAAGAAACATCTGTATAGGACATTTGCAGGATTTAAAGGTTGTGTGCAGTGATTTAATAACACTTTCATATAACAAATTATAGAAATAGTTTTTTGTTGGTATAAAGATTTGAACAATTCATTTTGTAGATGAATATAATTAAGACTTAAAGACTGAGGAAGAGGGCCGTTATTGTGGCAATATGACCCGAGGCGGCGGGCCAATACCGCCCCACGTAATGCCCCCGGGGCCGTTGCCTTAACGAAGCCCCGGGGGCATTACCGTCGGCGGTATTGGCCCGCCGCCGAGGGTCTTATTGCCATTATCACCCCGGCCCGTTAGGCCGGGTTGCTAATGGCATCTTTTTTTTCTGTTTCGCTTGTTTCGAAACAGAAAAAAAAATGTTTAAAATTTTTTTTAAAAAATGGCCACCGGGAAAGTGAAAACATAGTCCGTTTTCCCTTTCCATGGTGCCCATCGGGAGCGGACGCACTGGGAACACAAGTGTTCCCAGCGTGTTCGCTCACAAGACCAGAAGAAAAAAGAAGGTAAGTGGGGTTGGGAGGGCGGAAGGGAGGGGGACGGGGAAGGGAAAAAATAAATAAATAAATACCGCGGTCTCCGGCGGAGGACGATGGAAGCCTCCAGCCGTGTTGAGGATTGGAGCGGGGATGGCCCCGCTCCGAGTCTCCACACGGCTGGAGATTTCCATCGTCCCCCGCCGGAGATCGCAGGATAGAAGGTAAGTCAGGTGGGGTGGGAGGTGGGAGAAGGGAGGAAAAAAAAAACATTCTAACCTGAGTCCCCGGCTGGGGACGAAGGAAGCCTCCAGCCATGGGGAGGCTCGGAGCGGGGATTACCCTGTTTCGAGCCTCCTCATTGGCTGAGGGTCTGCCAAGCCCTTCGCCGGGAACAAAGTAGCCGGCACGCACAGCGTAAAAGGGATTACTGTGTGGTATGGCTCGCAAATGAGCCAATCACCACGCAGTATTCCTGTTGCACCGCGTGTGCCGGGTGCTAATTCAGGATACTGACCCGCTCCCTAGTAATTGCTCTTGGTGAAGCCAAGGACTATACGTTAGGGAAGGGTCATTATGCCAAGCGATATTGACGCCTGCTAAGGTCTACAAGGCTTTTACACACTGAGATGTGCAACTAAAAAGGCAAGTGTTTTTATTATGGTAAGAAATAGAGCATACTTACTTGTAATGTTAATTTAATGAGCATGGGACTATAACAATAAAAATGCTTTTTTTTGCTCACTGCACCTTGCAGAGTGAGCATCTGCACGGTATGCCTTTGCTTATTCTGCATCCTTGCTAATCCATGCTTGCTTTGTTTTGGGATTCCATTTTCAAGCCTCCTCTCCTCCTTCCAGCCCCCTCCCTGCCCCCTCCCTGACACTCCTTTCTTCCCTCCTCCCTGACCAACCATACTATATCCGGTTTGGCCAGTGCTCTGTGCACATGACTGGAAGAGTTGCAAGCATCAGTGAGCTTTACTCTGTGTGCCTCAGTCCCTGGGCCTGCCACACCTTGCAGAGTGAGCATTTGCATATTAAGTCTTTGTCTGTTCTGAGTCCTTGCTAATCTGTGCTCGCTTTACTTTAGAATTCTACTTTCAAGCTTTCTCTCTTCCTTCCAGCCCCTTCCCTGACCCTCCTTTCTTCCCTCTTCCCTACTCCCCAAAACCCTGTCAAAAGTCAAAGGGTAGTTCCCCTGGGTAGATCCAATTCCTGTTTGCCATGTTCACCCGGAAGCCCAAGCTGGGCCTTTAAAAGCTGTCTGGTACAACATTAAGGTGAGTGTCAACAACTGTTTTTGCATAGCCACCTTTGTAGTGTGTAACTCCTGCATTGAGATTCTCCACTAAAGTTTTGTAATCAGGTGCATTGTGAGCATAGTCTTCATACTGTATTCATCTGCGTCCCTGAGCATAGCCACCAGGTTTGACTTCAGCTGATTGCTGACCTCCACTATGTAGTACTGTTGTACAACCCTATGCTGATCCCAACCTCACTTTAAGCTCTACCTCTGAGCTGGACTCTGTTACAATTGAGTATCCCCCGCTGTTCTAGCAGCTCAACGTCTTTCTAAGCCCTCAATCTTGTCCCTCAAAGCAGTGCAGCCACTGTATTACAATGTTTCGATATGTTGGAAATAGCCCTGTATTGCATTTAGCAGAATATCCAAGTATAGCCCTATATTTAATTTAGCTGAATATCTGAGTATAGCCCTATATTGCATTTAGCTGAATATCTGAGTATAGACCTCTACTGCATTTAGCTGAATATTTTGAGTATAGCCCTTATTGCACTTAGCGGAATAAATGATAAATGAATATAGCCCTGCATTGCATTCAGCTGAATATTTGAGTACAGCCCTATAGTGCATCTAGCTCAATATTTGAGTATAGCCCTTATTGCATCTAGATGAATATTTGAATGTAGCCCTGTGTTGCATTTTGTTGAATATTTTGAGTATAGCCCTGTATTGCATTTTAGCTGAATATTTGAGAATAGCACAGTATTGCACCTAGCTGAATATTTGAATATAGCTCTGTGTTGCATTTTACTGAAGATTTTGAGTATAGCCCTATGTTGTATTTAGCTGAATATTTTGATTGTAGCCCTGTGTTGCATTTTAGATTGATATTTGAATATAGCCCTGTATTACATTCAGCAGAATATTTGTAAAACCACTGTATTTCATCTAGCTGAATATCTGAGTGCAGCCCTTGATTGCATTTAGCCTAATATTTGAATATAACCCTGTATTACATCCAGTGGAATTTGGGTATTAGCACTGTATTGCATCAAGCTGAATAGTTCAGTAAAGCCCTGTATTGCATTTAGCTGAATATCTGAGTATAGACCTCTACTGCATTTAGCTGAATATTTTGAGTATAGCCCTGTATTGCACTTAGCGGAATAAATGAATATAGTCCTGCATTGCATTCAGCTGAATATTTGAGTACAGCCCTATATTGCATCTAGCTGAATATTTGAGTATAAACCTTATTGCATCTAGATGTATATTTGAATGTAGTCCTGTTGCATTTTGTTGAATATTTTGAGTATAGCCCTGTATTGCATTTTAGCTGAATATTTGAGAATAACACTGTATTGCACCTAGCTGAATATTTGACTATACCCCTGTGTTGCATTTTACTGAAGATTTTGAGTATAGCCCTATGTTGCATTTAGCTGAATATTTTGATTATAGCTCTGTGTTGAATTTTAGATTGATATTTGAATATAGCCCTGTATTACATTCAGCAGAATATTTGTAAAACCAATGTATTGCATCTAGCTGAATATCTGAGTATAGCCCTTGATTGCATTTAGCCTAATATTTGAATATATCCCTGTATTACATCCAGTGGAATTTGGGTATTAGCACTGTATTGCATCCAGCTGAATAGTTCAGTAAAGCCCTGTATTGCATTTAGCTGAATATTCAAGTACAGCCCTGTCTTTTTCTTAGCAGAATATTTGAATATATACCCCTGTATTACATTTAGCTGAATATCTGCATGTAACCACTGTATTGTATCAAGCTGAACATTTTATTTGAACAAATACAGTAGTTCCTTATATCATGCCGACTAACTCACAGACCAGAGGGGCACTCTGGCACACCAGAAGACCAGCCAACCTCCCTGCCAGCCCCCTCCCCTGCTCTCACCTCACATCCTGCCCTCTGGGGGAACACTCCCCATGACACCACTCACCTCCAACGCCCCCTCAACCCCTCCATCCTGCCCTCGCCCACCCAATGCCCTCCAGACCCCCTTTCACCTCAGCCTTCCTACCTTAAGTGCTGCCCGGGCAACCCTCACCAACACCACCTCCTCAGCAGACCCACTGACCCGCTCACACAAGCCACAGGTACCCAAGGATCCCTTCAGACACAGAAGACAGAATCCACAATACCCATACCATCTCGTCTGCATGCCTCTCCCTTTCTGCCGGATTATCCTTATTCACACTCCTCACCGACACAACATCATCTCCCTATCCAGTGAAGTCCCTCTTCAGCAAATCTTTCGACACCCCTGGCATGAATAACCCCCAGTCACCTCAACACTCCCAGGGAAATCAGCAACCTGGTGCCTTCCCAAATCTCAACCCCCCCCACCCCCCCGGCCCCACCTTCACTCTCCGACTCTCAATGACCGCATTCACCACCCTGCACCCTCACCAGCACACCTAACCCCCCCCTCTGAACCTCCACCTGCAACTCCCTCACACACTCCCTCTCCCCAACCTCACCACACCCAACGTCCGCCCAAAGTCCCACACATCACAGACTCTCTTTCCACAGACCCTAAGAAGCCTCCACCCCATCATAACAGCAGAAAGTATTGGCCTCGCATGAACAAATACTCCTGCTCTCCCTTCCTTCCTTCTTCCCTCCAACCACCTTACCATCACCTCTGCTGAAACAACAGCCCCCTCCAGCCGATACACACAAAACACACCTGCAAGGCCACCACTGGGCTATCCCCTCCTATACCTTCCCATTCCAACCCTCCCGGCCCGCCGAGCATCACCCCAGGGGCCAACTATCCCCAACCTTCATTCATACTATCACGCTTTCTCATCAACGCCAGATCTGTCACCAAAAACAGACACAACATTTACAACTTTGTGTCCTCTGAAAGCCCTGACATCCTGTTGATCACAGAAACCTGGCTCTCTGATGACTTACAACCCATCACACACAAGGCACCCCCCCCCCCCGACTACACACTCATCACTCACAACAGAGCTAGCAGATTATGCGGGATTGCCATCATCTATAAACCACACCTCCATATCTCACACTCCAAGGCACAGGCATGCAATACAGACTGAATTTCTCCTAGTGAAATTTCTCACCAACCCCTCGCACACCTACAGCTTCCTGCTCATCTACAGACCCGCCGACTACAACAGACACTTCAAAAACGTCCTAAGCGACTCCCAGTGCCATCCTGATCTCCCACCCCTCCCTCGCCCTTCTAGGAGACCCCAACATATGGTTCAATATCCCAGACAACCCCATGCCACAACCATTCCTGGACAACCTGGAAGCCCTCAACATGACAACAGGTAACAGGTGCCACACACGCAGCAGGACTTAGGCCGTCATTCTGACCCTGGCAGTAGGAGGTTAACGGCACTGGTAAGGATGCCGGTGCTGTTAAACCCCTACTTCCCTATTACGAGGTCCCTTAGCGGGTCCCACCAGGAACGGCTGGTTTGACCAGCCGTCCTTAGCGGGACCCGTTAAGGGACCATGGAGCTAATAACGGGCCCGCAATTTGCGGGCCCGTTATTAGCTTCTTCCCCATTCCCATTGAGCACTATGGGGGCTCAAATGGGAATGGGGAATGGTTTTCTGAATGGGGACTTACCGGGTCCTCCAAGGTTGGAATGACCCAGTAAATCCCCATTCAGAGACACCGGACCCGGGTTTGGAGGCAGCCATGGTGCTAATAGCACCATGGCTACATCCAAACTCGGAATGACCCCCATAGTCCCAGTGCAATTTCCATCTCCACCAACCTTATCTCAATGCTCCCCCATGTCTGCTCATATGGGCGGACCATGTAGCTATCCCTTTCTCACTCCTGTCACCCACCGTCCTCCATGCATGGAAAACACTGACAATCCACCCATGTCCCGTCTTCGAACAAGGTTATAGTAACCCCAGACCTGGCCGACTCCCTGCTCTCCTCCCTCCCCAACATAGCAGTCAAAGGTGGACTACCTTCTATCAGTCACATCAACACATGGCTCTGCAACATTCTCCTACCCCTCACTCCCTCAAGATCAACCCCCAACAGACAAAGCCCCTCACTCAGATGGTTCACCCCCTCCTCAATTCCCTTAAAATGCTCAACCATTCCCTGGACAACAGATGGCAGACTGACCCACCTCCCCAAAACAGAACAACATACACCCATCATACCCATGGCTAGAAAGCTGAAATCTGAAAGGTGCAAAAAAATCCTTTTATGGGAACAGAATCTCTAAAACCCATAATAGTAGCAAATAACTTCACAGCATCATTACAGAATTCATGGCCCTGTCCTCTACTGCCCCCCTTTCACATCTACAAATTTCTCTGGGATGCCCCCTCAGACCATTTCTGCAACATGGCACTAGAAAGACCCTGCACCATCAGAACAAAACCAGCTGCTCTTTAACCACTTCCTCCTACTCCCCTGCAAGATCCCTCTAACCTGCCCCCACCCTCCCTATCTTTTCATCTTTATCTCTCATCTCTAGACTCAAATTCCTTAAGCTACTGGCCCGTGCCCTCCTACCCTCCTCAAAGAATTCTTCAGCTCAACCTGTGCAGCATCACAAGATCCATCCTCAACTCCTCCCTCTTCTCAGGCTTTTTCCTAGCTGCATTCAAAACATCACATGTCAACCCCCTCTTTAAAAAAACCTCACTTGACCTCCACCTTCCTGTGAACTACAGACCAATATCTAGCACCCGTTTCTTAGCCAAATCCATTAACTGAACTGCCTACTTCCAGCTCTGCACTTTCACGGAAGCCAATCACCTACTCGACCCCACCTAGTCCGGCTCCAGACCCCTTCATGGAATTGAATCCTCCATGTGTGATGACCTCGAAAACACAACAGACACAGAGGGTTGTGCCACACTCATACTCCTTGAACTCTCGGCATCCTTTGACACTATCAACCACAGCATCCTCATTGACAGACCCCACTCCTTTGGCATAAAAGACACAGCACTAAAATGGATTGCTTAATTCTGCATAAACAGATACCAAATCACCCTCCTACCTCCCTTCACCTCGACTGCCCGCCCCGTCAATAACAGAGTCCCATAAGGTGCTTGCCTATCACCTCTTCTCTTCAACCTCTACATGAGCCCTCTCCAAGCACTTATCCGTTCACACAACCTCACCTGTTACAACTACGCAGATGACACACAAATCATCTTTAAGATCCCTAAGTCCATCTCCACCCCGACCTTGCATCCTGCCTCTCTGATATTGAGCATTGGATGACGGTCAACCACCTCCTCCTCAATACCAGGAACAACAGAAATCACACCACATTTACACTGTGGGCCTCCTCCTGAGGTTGGCAGTAACCTGCCGTTGCCCCTGGCTGGTTGCCGTCGCCCCGGAAACACAGAATCCGCCGCCTGACTTTCTGGAGCCACCGGGACATTACAATAGTCCCGGCAGAGTGCCAGATTCGGTAATTCCCCATTCCCGTGGAGTCCCATAGGACTCCATGAGAGTGGGAGGTGGGAGCACCAGCACCATTGCTAATTGTGCCGATGCTTTCGTGACAACTCTACTTAGCGGGGCCGAAGTGCCCGGTAGGGTCAGACCTGCCGGGCGCTACCGCCCCTGCAGGCAGACTCATAGTATGGCAGTCCAGAAAAAAGGGTGCTGGTGAACTTACCAGCACCCTTGTTTCTGGACCGCCACACTCAGAATGAGGCCCTGTGTCTAAATCCTGCTATTTACACCTCTGCATTCTCAGATGCATCTTCCCTTACCGCTGCTACCACCTCAGAGTGACTGCAATCTTGTCCATTGTCCTCTCCCACCTATCCTTCTACCAGCACGCCCATTCTTTTTCACTCAAAAAGTCCCGAACTCCGCAGCTAGTCTCCTCCGTACGCCCTCAGCCCCAGAAAGCTCATCACCCCCCCACCCTCTGTGTCCTCCACTGGCTGCCGGTCGGACGACGGGCAGCGTTCAAAGACATGTGCATCACTGACTGTACCCTCCACAAGACAGGCCCAGAAGACCTTCAACAGAAAGTCACCCGCTACCAACTCAACAGAAACCTGCGTTCATGCACTGCACTTCTCCTGGTGCTCCCCTCCTTCAAATCAACCAGAATAGGAGGTTCCACCATCTCGGTCCAAGCCCCCACTATTTGAAGTTAATGCTGCCTAACATCCGGCCCATTTAGGACCACTTGCATTCTGAAGGGACCTCAAGGCATGGATATTCCCCCCTGCACCCTGACAAATCCTGCCTTCTTGTGCAAGTCAATCGCTCTAGGCAGGGCAGCAGTGAAACTCCAGGCATTCACCGAATGATGGTAACAATAATCTAATAATCTCCAGCACAACCAAGGAGAGAATCCTTGATGCATCTCCGAAACCAAGACGCTGCCAAAAGCAGATGGGTACGTATCACACTCCATGCTTATGGACGATAGCCAAAGACAAGGCCACTCACTTGCACACATCTGCAGCCATACGCCATTCCCAACGACATATTGCACAAACCTTCTGACATTAGAATGCAGCTATCTCCCACGTCAAACATGTTGTCTAGCTGGACACATAACGAATCTACTACTCTTGCTCTAACACTTGACAACTTCAAAGCACCCATCCCCTTGCCAGCTCGATATTGGTAGCTAGCAGGGACCCGGCCACCGTTATCTGATTTTCGCTTTGGATAAAATGTACACACACATTCTAAACTCCTCTGATGAATCTTCCATACCTGGACTTCGGTCCCCCGAGGGCTTTCAACCGTCAGCACGTTGGGGCCATACCAATGGTGAAAGGCAGTATACAAATGACAATTACTACTACTATTTCAGTGTTGTATGGAGAATTGAACTGTGCATCCTTCCCTCTGCTTTTACATATTTGAAGACATTTCTTTCTGTACTGCTTGTCAGGCTGATGTGCATGTCACATTTCCTAGAACAATGTCTAAACCAGAGATTATAGACTGCATTTCAAACATTCTGATTGTCTGAGAGGAGGTCTATCATGGAATCCATGTGCTAATAAAGCTTTATAGACATTGTCTGAGGGCTTTTCTGTTATGAGCCTTGAAGAAGGAGTTAAAGGCGTGGGAGCCAACGGTAGGCTCTATGAGGCTATTATACCTCTTGTTGCTCTTGTTACTAGTAAAAATAAGTATATAAATGTTTTCAGTACATATGTCTGCCAACGTGGTCACAAAGAATTGGATACATGTCTTCCCATCCTACCGATAGACTTGGAATGCAGCGTTCTGATCAACCTGGGGGCTATGCCAACTAATCTGTGTAGCTCGTACAGTGCGCAAATCATCAAATGAGATCACTCTTTGAGAAGTCTGATCGGTGTAATTGCTATTAAAATTAATTCTTTGTTCACAAAAGTCATTATTACTTTATTTTAGATCAGACTGTGCCTAATTCAGAAAGGAGGTCAAGCAGCAGTTAATGTTATCAACTATCACTGTATACCCTTGTTGAATTTTCTGAACAAGTCATTCTCATCCATTATTCAATTTAATTTGTAGCCCGTTCTGGGTATCATGACAGAAACATTTCAGGCAACTTTTGTTTTTTTTAAAACAGGATAAACAGGAAAATATAAACAAGGTGAGTAATGCCATTCACCTGAGCGATGGCCGTTCTGACCCAAACATAGTAGTGACTTTGGATGCAAAGAAGGCCTTCGATCACATGGAATGGTGAGTCTTCCGAACACTCGTAGAATTTGTGTGCTAGACTCGAGTATGCTGCAGGCAGACAACGGAGCTGAACAGATCAACAAAACCCCTGCAACCACTCATGTATTCTCAAATCATATATATGAGCCACAATGAGTGCAAGCAGGGTGTTGGGTTGGAGGCCAGGAGACAACGCAGCTTTGCTGTGAATGGCACACTCAGGCAGTACACAATCGATGCAAACAGAAAAAAAAACAATCTTCATCAGTTCACTTACGCCACGCATGTGACGTTAATCAGCGCTTTGAAGGATCCTTAAATTAAACCCAGGATCAGGAAAGGCAACAGGACTGATGGGATTATTTATTTTAGGAGGATTGCAACCAGAAAACCAATTTGCATGCAAACACCAAAGTACATGTGTGTTTGTGTTTTTAATGGGTGGCTGTGAATTAGGCTTCTATGCATGCACAAGCACGCACACTCTAGCAGGCACTCTAGCAGCATGTACACCCAGAATTCTTCTGAATAAGGCACGTCAGACCGTGGGAATGTTCTTCCAATCTCCCACCTGCCATTTCTATCAAAGCAAATTCAAAGAATAGTAATTTCTCAACTCGCGACATATGCTGAAAGAAAATTATATAATTGATTTGCATCAGATTTTGTGTTCGACAACGTTGTAGCGCTGGATGAGTCACAACCTCCATGCTTGATCAGATTTGCATGGAGGTTATGGTGAAAGAGCAAGTATTTTATTGCTGCTTGACTTTACTTCTGTTTTTGTTTTTATACAGTGGACCACACCTATGCACTCATTTTGAAATGAGCATACCAATAATCACTGCATTAGTAAAGTCCCCCATAAGTATACACACATGGAAGAGTTGATGTTTGTATTCAGCAAGCTAGTATGTATCAATAGCCACAATTTATGTCAGCGATTGTTGTCACATATGTTAAAATTGAAAGGTAATTTTTCTTTTTTTTTTAAACACTAGGTCCTTCAGATACTTCAAAACTCCTTTCTTGTTAACCAATGTAGTTAGCACCAATGTCTAGCTCAGGGGGCAACGTGTTCGCCTTGGAAGTAAGGCAGCTCGGAGCAACACAGGTTCGATCCCGGGTCCACACTTAGAAACCTCTGGGTATCAAGCGCGTTATAAATAACCTACCATATCATATAGTGCAAACCCTTTAAAAATAAAATCTGAACGTGTTTTATTGGTTTTACAGCAAGCTGAAAAACGACACCATACACATGTTAACTTCACAGTGACAGCAGAGATTGAATCAACAATAACGTCCAAGTAGCGAGTGAAAAACAAGCCATTATGTTTCCCATTTCTCCCCAACTAGCATCCACAAAGTCCAAGGTGGATTTCCTCCCAGGTTTGCTATTCACTTGTCAGCACTGACCCAGGCATCTCCAGTTAGGTGGGGTGGTGTTCATCCACAAAGTCCAAGGTGGATTTCCTCCCAGGTTTGCTATTCACTTGTCAGCACTGACCCAGTCATCTCCAGTTAGGTGGGGTGGTGTTCATCCACAAAGTCCAAGGTGGATTTCCTCCCAGGTTTGCTATTCACTTGTCAGCACTGACCCAGTCATCTCCAGTTAGGTGGGGTGGTGTTCAACAATAATGATAACATACATATTTCCTCTCTTATTTATCTCCCCCTACTCCTCAGAGAAATATCCAAAGCAACACTGTTCATTTTATTAACCTTTACATCTCGTTAAACCTTCCTTTCCATGCATCTGGGCCTCCTTCCTGTCCAATGTCAACCTTTCATCCTTACATACCATCTCAGCAGGGTCTCACCTCAGGGACGCTTTGAACTTCAGGCAAACAGCAGTGAGGACTATTCCATTTGGCTCAATCCCTCCCCTTCAATGCCTCTCTATAGGGAAACCAAATCTTATCTGTATGAGAGTGGGACTCCAGCAAGGCCGCCGTTATACTTTCCATTTGGTAAATAGTATGCGCTTTCATTCCCCTTTCGTCAGCAAAACGTGCTGCATTTCCATTGAATTCTTAAGCACACTCTTGCTGCTAGCAACACATTTCTAGGTATATGAGAGAGGATCGTACATGTCTCTTCTCTGTCAGTTTCAATACCAAACAAAACAAGCAATTGGGACAGCCTCCTAGAGATACCCTCTATTCAGCCTCGGACTGGCCGCATCGGTCGATCGGCCACTGGCCGATGACCTTTGGGACCTGGGGGCCAGTTTTTTCCTGAGGCCACCCCTGGGCCGTTTGTTTTTGTAAGTGAAGTGTTTACAATCATTATCATTTTTGCATTGCAGACACATGTGTCTGCTGCTCTGCTGCTGCGAGCCAGCGCGCTGCGGGATTTTTTTGTTGTAGGTGTAACTGTAATTTAAGATTTGTGTGCCGCCCGCGCAGTGCGCACAGTGCTCAGCTCGCTTGGGGTGCCGGGCCTGAATTCCGAAAAGGAAACTGACACAACGCACGCTCTTCTCTCTCTCTCTCTCTCTCTCTCTCTCTCTCTCTCCGGGAGGCCACCGTCGCAGCACACCCAGCCAGGCGCAGGGCCCAGGAGAGCCTCAGCCTGGAGCTGCTGGCGGCATCCGCGGTCCTCCTGACCTGGAGGAGCATATTCATCAAAGCAAGGTAAACAACACACACGCGTTGTTACCTTGCTTTGATGATTTGCAAATTGCAATGCATGCATGCATAATCATGATGCATCATGCATGCGATATGCATCAGAATTATGTGCATATGTTAGAGGGCTGGCCAGCCACGGTGCAGCGGGGGGCCGGCGGGCTGCCCCGCCCGCCCCCCGTGAGAGCGTACAGTCAGTGTACGAAATAGAAACAAACACTGTCTGCACTCAGACTGCACAGCAGGAGGTTGCTGGCTGGGCTGCGCTCCCTCTGGGCTCCGGCTCCTCTGCACAAGGCCGCTGGTGGGCTGGGGCAGGGCTGCCCAGCCCCCATCAGGTTCACACACAACAAGTTGCTTTCAACTTTCAGGAAGTGACAACAACGAATTGCCCTGCAATTTGCAGGTCAATTCGTTGTTGTCACTTCCTGAAAGTTGAAAGCAACTTGTGCCTGTGGGGGGCTGGGGCGGCGACAGTCTTAGACAGACTCCGTGCCACCACAATCGGTGGACACGTGGGTGACTCACTCTCTGTGATATAGTGGGCCTCCTCCTGACCCTGGCATTATTTTTTAGCCACGAGTCAACGAGGCAGCCCACAGAGAGTCAGCCAGCCCAGTGCCCTCAAAATCCCCATTGCCAAGAGACTGACGACGACGAGTGGACTCGACGAAGACACTCCAGTTGGCAGCAGGCAGCAGGCCAGCAGACTAGTGGCCAGCGGCCGCCCACAGCCTGCCCTGGGCCTGGCCAGTGTCCTCTGAGCCCGCCCGCCCCAGCAGCAGGCAGACTGAGGCTGAGCCGTGAGCCCCCACTGTTTGCATCGAGACCTGACCTCCTGTCACACCAGGCTGCCAGTGCCACACGTTGGCGACGTCGCAGAAGTTGAAGTATCTACGGTGAGTGAGTGCCAGTGGGGAAATTAGCGTATTATTTATTTTATTCTGCACAAAGTCGCGCCACTACTTGTTGTGTTGTTGTTGTTAGAAATAGCCTCCTGGCCCTTTAGGGGCGATTTGCACACACGTAGCGTTAGTCTCTGATTATGGAGTCAGTCTGAGTCAGTGGTGACGACAGTGTGGTTGGACTGGACTGGAAGCCGGATTTGATGTCAGCAATATGAGTAACTGGGTACAGCCAGCCAGGTGACATCACGATAAGCCATCAAAAGTGCAGCGTTTGCAAAGGGTCGTGTGTACATGCAGGGATGGGGCATACAAGGGAGGGGGGTGCCCCACCTCAGTGTGATGCTTGGAGCCCTCTCCCCTGTTTGCAACCAGGATCTTAGTTTCATACCAGTTTCTGATGCCCCAAAGGGTATAGAGCCTTCCAATTAAAAGTTGGACGGGCCGAGTTATTGTCAAGAGGTCTTTTGATTGCAGTTGGCCAGGCTGCAAGCCTCCCAGAACCATTGTGGTGTCTCCCAGCGGTCTCAAAACCTGCCCTCAAGAGGTTGGGCAATTTAACCATCAACTATTGGACCTGTATGTGGCACCGCCTAGGGTGACAGGCGATGCCAAGCGAGGGGGTGGGGGGCGAGAGTGGTGCTCCGCAACGTTCCGTAATAGTTTTAAAAAGTTGTACTGAACATTCCCTTAAACAGGCGTTTGTTTTTTTGGGGGTAGGCGGCGGATTGTGCGTGGGAACAGTTCCAGTATTTGTTGTACACTTCGGCCACTGAACCAAACCAATCTTAGTCTAGACAAATAAAAAACGGCAGAATTGCAATGTTGAATTAGCACCCTGCATGCATAGGTTAGGCAATCACAGCAGGGGTGGGTGGCATGGACATTCGACGCCATCTCTCACCTGCACGATATTACCCCGGAGCACTGCTCTACCCAGCTTGACTGCCCCTAGCTAGGCTCCCAGTCTACTGTCTCACAGGCTATTAGAGAGCGAGAGTACCAGTGGGTGCCTTCCCTCCGATACCAGCCTGCTGGTCTCCCCATGGGGTGGTCATGCACGGGCGCTAGGTTATTAAAGTGGCCCTGCTCAGGCCATTCAGACAGCAGGTCGTTACTATGCCAGTACCCGCTGCCTTTTCTTCCACAGTACATATACCCTACATGTTGTAGATAGCATATGGTTTGCGGGTTTGATGTGGTTGTGCATATGCCCCCAGCAGCCTCTTTACAGGCAAGGGAGACAAGGCGTGGACTCAGTGATCGAAGTGAGCGGGAGCGGTGTGTTCCACTACTTCCATTTTTTTCTGTTTACCATTCCTCAACTTTCCATGACCATATTCACCAATCCATACAGAGAGAGGATGTGTCTATTCATGTCCGTGTGAATAGGAGCCTTAGTTACTAGGCATTTACACTATGCAACTCCTGGTCACGTTGCACTGTGCATCCGCATAGCCCCTCCCCTGCCGAGACCATAGCCCCACTATTTTCTGTGGTACACATCTATCACTGGCCAACTACTCATGTTGCGAAAAGCTAGGGAGCGCTTGAGCTGGTCAAGATGAGGTGCACTGCAGAAGTGGATACGCCCCTTTGTCCATCCAGTTAAGTCCTAGAATAGACTGTCAGTAACTTACAGTCAGAGCATGTTGAACTTGTGTTTTTGCAGGTACTTTGTACCCTTTCTTGAAACTGTGAATTTAAGTGTGCACCTCTACACACATCCTTTTCTTTCATGCAGGTTGCATTCCAAGAAGCCTTTGTACATAGTATGCATAGATTTCTGCTTTTTGGCAGGTGTGTGCTCCCTTTGCTGTGCATTACGTGGCGTAAGAAAATGAGGGGGGCCCTCCTTTTGGGGCATGGCTTGCATGATGGGCGTGGTCTAAGACTTGATGGGCATGTTCTAAAGACAAACATCTAAAAATGTTGTGGCCTACATAACACAGACTGCTTGCCACATTCCTTAAAGTATACCAAATCAAAGCTAAGCATGCTATGATGCACACAATACCCTCACAGCCCACTGCTGGCATACTGCGCCTATAGTGCACACACTACCATCACAGCCCACTGCTGGCATACTGTGCCTATAGTGCACACACTACGCTCAAAGCCCACTGCTGGCATACTGTGCCTATAGTGCCCACACTACGCTCAAAGCCCACTGCTGGCATACTGCGCCTATAGTGCACACACTACCATCACAGCCCACTGCTGGCATACTGCGCCTATAGTGCACACACTACCATCACAGCCCACTGCTGGCATACTGTGCCTATAGTGCACACACTACCATCACAGCCCACTGCTGGCATACTGTGCCTATAGTGCACACACTACGCTCAAAGCCCACTGCTGGCATACTGTGCCTATAGTGCCCACACTACGCTCAAAGCCCACTGCTGGCATACTGCGCCTATAGTGCACACACTACCATCACAGCCCACTGCTGGCATGCTTTGCCTATAGTGCACACAATACCTTCACAGCCCAGTGGCATACTGTGCCTATAGTGCACACACTACCCTCACAGCCCACTGCTGGCATACTGTGCCCATAGTGCACACACAGCTGGTCTGATAGAGTGATAGCACATTAGCACAACGAGTAGAGCACTCCCTTTGACATTTCTGCAAAGCCTGCTGAGGCAGGTTCGATTCCCGGAGGGGCCAAACTCAGCCTTCCATCCTTCCGAGGTCGATAAATGAGCACCACACACCATGGGAAATAAGCAGTGCTCAGATACCTGAGGGTTTGTAGCGCTATATAAAAAAAAAAGCACAAACAAACTACCGTCACAGCCCACTGCTGGCATACTGTGTCTATAGTGCACACAATACCCTCACACCCCACTACTAGTTCACTTTGGTCAGATCATACACATATCTTACCTTGCCAGTAACCTCCATGTATAACTCTCTCGTTTTTCAGAGTAAAGGGGGAGGTCATTTTTCGAAATATTGCATTCTTCCATTTATGTTTTCATTAGCGCCTAGAGGCTGCATAGCAACATAGAAAAGCTACATTGGGTGTTTTTTCCGTGGACACATTTCAAATTGAAAGGGGGACTCTTGTCTTCTAAGTGCTGCATTCCTTGTTCACGTGTTTTCCCTAGTGTACCCTTTGCTTCTGCAATTCAGGGAAACCGAATCGGGATAATTTACTACAATCAAAGGCTGCATTTCCTAAGACAGCCAACAGATGTCCTTGCAAGATGTATGTAGGACGGTAAAATTACTATCTTGTGAATGGAACTCAGTAATGCAGTATCTATCTAGGGAGCAACTTGCAAAAAATGATGTTCCTTTACTTTTTAAATTATCCAGATAAACGTTTGCCTGTGGTAAGGTCCTTACATGTATCTGTACCCTTTGCTTGTGCAATTCAGGGAAACTGAATCAGGATAATGTACCTGTCAATCAAAGGCTGCAGTTCCTAGGACAACCAACTGATGTCCTGCAAAGGAACTTGGAATGCAGGCCGCAGATCCACCGATCTTATTGATTTTAAAAAGTAAACATTTGTTTTCCAATTTCCTACATATATCTGTGCATGATTTGAACCCAAATAGATCGAAACACAGGTTCTGTCACTGTGCCTTCATCGTTTTACACAGCGCCTGTGTTATATTGTGGGAGGAGCCTTGCATGAACAGTTTGTGCATGCACCAAGCAATATATCTGCATACCTAAAACATTTGCAAAATCCCAAACACTTTTCTTCCCTTCTGATGTATACGAAGACTCGTTTTTAGTGTTTATGGAGGTCGAAAATGGACACAACCTTGTACTCAAATGTAGATTTATCTTTAGTAGTTGGTCAAGAATGTTACAAAATCACATCATACCCCATTAGAGATTATAACATTTGAAGTAGACTTTGTGCAAGCCTTGTTTTACAGTGTGTCTGGCACACATTTCCTGCAGCTGTGATTGACAGAAGTGCCGGCCAGCAACCAGTCACAACATTGCGCAAATTGCAGTTTGCTTGACGCTGTGACTGGTTGGCATTTCTGTCAGTCACAGCTGCCTGACTTGATGATGGCTGGCAGACGCTGTCCTGTGGCATGGTGGACCATGGTGAACAAACGGAATGTTATCACTTTCTCAAGCGTTTACACAAAACATAACATGCAACAGACACATGAACCCTCCATAAGTAGCATTTTCTGGAAAGTCGCAAATTGATGCGATTCACGGATGATGGTTTGAGGGCCACTTTTTTTGAGGTGAGGGGTGGGCCACTTTTCTGAGGCGAGGGGTGGGCCACTTTTTTTTTGGTGTCTGGGCCTATTTCTTGTCCCAGTCCGACCCTGCCTCTATTGCCTGAATCCACCCCAGGTCCTCCTTCTAAAATATCTGCACCCATGCACATATCCACCATTGATCCCAGTAATCGCTTATTTCACCACACCCCCTCCAACAATGCGGGCTGGTCCCCGGAAACATTTTCGATAGCTGTTGTGGAGTGAGATGCCATCTCATTAATAGCCTTCCATTGTGCATTGTATATTGCATGGATATAGACGTGCTCCATACCGCTTTGTATATTACGTCCCATGTGTCTGGTAGACTTTGCAGCTCTAACTCTGCATCCCATTTAATCTCAGTGGTGGGTTGTGCAAGGTGACCTCTGGTGAGCAGGGGACTAGGGCAATCAACCCCCGTGTACCCAGGTGCTCACTCAGGATGTGTTTGAATGCCGTAAGGGGTCGTCAGAGGGAGTCGCCCCAGCGCGGGTCTCGCAGTACACTTCTCAACTGTAGGTAGAGTAAGGGTACTATCGTGGTGCCATGTAGTGCTTCCTCCAACTCCGCCTTAGAGTGTAGGTGCCCTCCCTCCACATCTGCCCTGCCCTTACCAGACCTTCCTCATATTGGGGCTGGAAGCGATGTACATCAATCAATTGGTCTCTAATCGAGGGAGCCCATATGCAGCCGAGGGGAGATGGCCACAATGTTACTCCCTTCATAGTGTGAGTGGGACACCATAGGTGACAGGTGAGAATTGCTCATTTTCCAAGGCAACCCATTGCTTCTCAGAGTGTTCCCACAAATGATCTGCCAGGATACGGAATTGAGAGGCCCTATAGTTATCAAAGAGATCAGGGTATCCCTTGCCCCCCTTGTCTTCTGGCAATTTCAGGGTCGCGTATGAGATCCAGGGTTTCGAATCTGCCCATAAATATGATAAAAGGGACCGCTTGACCTCGGGGACCACTAGCAAGAGAGATTGGATAATGTTCTAACGTGTATGTGTTATATGTGAAATTAATTGATACCCTCAATCATTCATTAACTAAATCAAATCTATCCTTTTAAGAAATACTCATTATTATTTGTTGTTGGTTTTTTTATTAGAAAAAAATGTTTTTAGTTTACATTTAAGCTTTTACACTTATATTTATAAATCTCAATTAAACAAAAAGCAGAACATACAAAAAACAACACAAACAATGATCCTCATTTCTCAACCAAATTGATTACACCATTCATTACACTATGGAAAGCACAGTTAATCCCAAATGGCCCGCCAATCCTTCTCCCCCTGTTGCACAATCGGATTCAGTTTCAAAAAAACCTTTTCCAAGAGTTTACATAATGCAACTATCAAGCCCTAGCAAGACGTCATCATAAACATGTTGCATAACTGAGATGTGATCACTTGATCATTGGAGTGCATAAAGGGACCCAATAGGGCAATCCTATCTTCCCCGAAGGAGGTACAGCTTAGAACCAGATAATACAAAGATTCTATTTCCGGGTCACCACAAGCCTGACAACCCCCAAAAGTTTCTGGGCAGATTCAGCCTAGGACCAATAACCTCCATTGTTGGTAAAATATTCAACCGGAATCCCTGATTTTCTGAGACTGAAATTTAAGGAGGCATGACCGGGAGATTGACATAGGAATATAACATAACTCTTTCCCCCAGTGCTGCTTCAATCTCTCCGGGTCAGTAATGTCCAAAATCTTGTCCCATTGCCAGATCCTTCTCTTCTTTATGCCATCGGAATCAGTTATCTTAATCAGGGTCAGTTCTTCAAATGCCATACACCGCTCCTCAAACTTTCTCAAGAATAGGACCAATTTCAACCTATCTGTTAGACATTCATACAGGTACGACCGCAGTCGAATCCTCTCTGCCATGGTTAGTTTATAGAACAATGTCAAACTTTGTTTTATATACTGGGACCACCACGATATTAGCTCCAGCACAAGACAAATTACGCTGATGGGCGTAGTCTTTGGAAATCCCAAGACTGTTTGCCAAATTGTTCCCTCTAGGCAATCGAGAAACCTCCGATTTTGAAATGAGGTCAATTCAGAGCCATATAATACCATTGCTATTACTTTTAGTTTATACAACTCAATTAAAGGGGCCATAGAGAACATACATATGATATGATAGATTATTTATATAGCGCCTATACACAATGTGTTTCAAAGCGCTTCAAGGCAAGGGAAGGGAACAAGGGAAAATACAATGACATTCTTAGAGGCGATGAACAGTAAGGATATGAAATGAACTATCATACTCGGCTTGACAACATTTCAGATAGTGCAAGAGCTAAGACATAGATAAGGAAGGGAGGGGGAGAGTGGGAAGGAAATGGAAACAGACAGGCAACTACCGTACGAGGCCCGATGACATTTCTGGTAGAGCCAGAGAAAACAAAGGGTGAGGGAGAAGGGTGCAGAAAGGGAGGGGAGGAGCAAAACAAGCGACTATCATACTAGGCCTGACAACATTTCAGATACTGCTGGATGGGGGTTTGGGCGACAGTAAGGGGAGGTGGGAGGAGACAGACGAGGTTGCTATCATACTAGTTCCAAGGACAATTCTGATAGAGTAAGTGCATAGAAGAAAGTAAGGGGAAGAGGGGAGGAGATAGGAGAAGGGAGAGGAGGGGAGAACGGACAGTAAGCATAGCTTACGTTTTACCACCTTCATCATAGAGATACAAGGCAATAACTATTCACTCATTTTTCCTTTTTGATTCTGAGTGGAAGAGATGGATGAAATTGACAATCCTAGGTAACTTTTTGTTTTAACTCTGGTAACTGGTAAATTGTTTAGTCTCCATGCATAAGATTTTGCATTACGTTTCTTAGAAAAAGTCATAACAAAGGATTTCGAAGTATTAACTAACAACTTGTTTTTACCCAAATATCTCTTGACCCCCTCCAAGGCTCTGTGTAAACCACTCTGCGTGTAGTCCAACAATACAAAATCATCAGCATGTGCTAAAATATTCACCCTCAAATCCGTCCACTCTCTGTCCATAGATCGTCAAGGCAAAGATTAAAGAGCATGGGGGCCAGCGAATTACTCATTATTGAAAAACAACCTTGAAACGAAATCCAATGCACAAATAAAATAATAGAACAACAAATGTTGTATTTACATACTAATATGAGTAGTTATACATATCATTATGGCCTTCAATACTTACCTGGCAAAATATATTTAATTAATTCTATGATTCCGTAAATGTTTCTATAACCACATGTTTTTCATGCTCCAATACATTCATCTAATATAAAAGCCAGCAGGAGTCAAGGGCGTGGGTGTCGGTGCCTGGGAAGGACTTTTCCATTGCTGCTGTTTCTGTTTGTGGTCTGCCCCCCCACCCCAGCGCACACCGGGCCTTCAAAACCCACTAGGCTTCCCATGAGGGTGAAGCCCATGGGAGTCAAGAGTGCAGGTGTCAATGCCCTGGAAGGACTTTTGCATTTCTGCTATTTCTGTGTGTGGCTGCAAACTCGCCTGCCCCCCAGCACACCGAACCTTCGAAACCCACTGGGCATTCCGCAAGGTTGAAGCCCGTGGGAGGCAAATGCGCAGGTGTCGGCAAGTGGGAAGGACTTTTCCATTGCTGCTGTTTATGTCTTTGGCCCTGCCCCCCCTGCACACCGGACCTGCAAAACCTGCTGCAATTCTCACAAGGGTGAAGCCTGTGGGAGTTAAGGGTGCAGGTGTTGGCGCCTGCTTGGGTGTTAGCGTCCCGCTGCCCCAACTTGCTTACACACCGTGGCTGGACAGATCCTCAGTGACTTTGCAGTAATCTCCCCCTTGTGAAGAGGAAGTATTACCGGTTGGTGGAAAGGCTTAACAAGCCTTTAACATGGGCAAGAATGTTTAAACCAATAAAGGAGGTGAACTCCTTGATCATGGAGATTAAGGACGTATTGATTGATATTGATGGCCTGTGCTGTGTTAACCCTATGGACCTTACCGCAGTACCGAATCAAGCGACCCATAATTCTGCAACTGCTCTGACTTCTTCCTCTAATTGTGCCATTCGTTCAAGTGCAATTGGTCTTATTCCCACCTCTGATCAGGTCTCAGGCCAGAGCAAAGGCAAAGAGGGTTAATCCATTAGCACCACTGAGGAGGACCGTTCAGCACTCTTTGAGGTGGCTTATTTACCAGAGCAAGTGGCAGGGAGGAATTTTGTTTTGCCAGTCAATTCAGCAGGGTCCTGTGGTACTAACATTAATGAAAAATATTCCCCAGCAATGTTCCAGCCTGACTCCCATGGTCTGGCAGGTGCCTGCCAGCGATGGGGAGTTTGGTTCTTTCCCCTCCTGCACACCAGAGGAATACAGCGGTGATAGTGCAGAGCCCATTTTACTTTAAGTTTCTAATAGTGTGATTCACTAGAGCACTATCCCTAAATCAAATCAATTTGAGTGCTTTTCCGAGGGTCCCTCTAACTTGAGACCAGTAATTACCACCTTGGTGATCCTGTCTAGAAGGTGGTTTCTCGTAACAAAAAGAGAACGTTGGTGGGGCGGCAACCCCTGAGTAAAAAACATTCATATTCACAGGACAGCCTAAGGACAAGCTGTTTCTTGATAGGGGCACTCGGACCTGCACCATTGAAGCACCTGATCACTGGGAAAAGTCTAAATCAGTGGTAAAGTACGATAACATGTTCATCGAACTTAAGGAATCAATTGTCCAAAAATTGAAAGTTGGCTTTCTGAGCTATCTGGAGTCTTTAAGGAGATTAAGGAAAAGGTGATGTCGTTGAGCTCCCCCTTTATAGAGACAGTTGCCTCTTCGGTTTTAAGGACTGAGAAGACTGCCACTGACTGTGCTAAACAACCTTCTAAGGCACCACGTCACCCTCCCTCAAACAACCTTACGTTGACCACAGATGGGCTCTCTAGGTGCTTCAATGAGCCCCTGCCACGTTTCTCCACAAACCTGCATGTTGCCCGGGGCTTTAATCCAATGAGCCCCCTCCATGCAAGGATGTCTGGTTCAAATATTGACCCATTGAGGAGGGTAAGAGGGTACAGGCAATCAAGTGGTTACCATTTTGATTTGAGAAAAGAACAGCTGTGCTCAGTATTCATGGTGAATGCGCCCAGGGTGCCAAGTGGGATATATGAATCCCCCGAATCATGATTAACAAATGCCTATATTGGATTTGGCACACCAAAGGTTGCCTTTCAATCGTCAGAGAGGATATTGTGAGATGTATGCGGGGCCCAATTCCAGACTCCGATCTTGATTATATTCAGATTGTTGTTGTATGAGTGGATCTTGTGAAAGGCCTTTTGAGTATTGATTGTAGGTGCTACCCAAGTGAAAAATCGGTAATCGTAATTAGATCCTTGGATTTATTCAATTCCGCTTACCCAGCTTCTTCTAGGCATGACATTGATAAACATGCGCCTTATATTCTAATGGCCATTGCTTTTCGGTCCTAGTGCTAAGGGTCTTCTGCAGGGGCAAGGGCCAATTAGAAGTACTATGACCTTGAGGCAGTGCACTGACTAACCCAGGGGGAGAACAGTAGATCTGATGTTGTTGTTGGACAATCATTCCTCTCCTGGAACATTGCGGGCGTCTATAGGTTGTTGACAGTTCCGGACTGGTGTTCCTTTATTCATAAGTTCCACATCATAGCACTAAAGGACCCCTGGGCAGTCCATCCGGTATTTTTTCTGGGGTTTCAGTCCTTTCATATCCCAGCAATTAAGGGCCCAAGGGGAGGCCGTCTGGCAGCCGTTTAATTTGGCTTGACATAACCCTAAATTGGAAGATTGAGGTAATTCAAATTGATAGCACAGATCTCCAAATAATGCTTATCAGGGCTAGCAAGGATAAAATGTTCTGTTTATGTGAAATCTATAATAGGTCCTGGGCTCACCATGGTCTGACAACCATAGAAGGTCTCCAATCCCAAATGTTAAACAAGTTTGATCCTCTGGCTGTAAAATGGAAATACATTATTGTTGCAGGATATTTTAAAGTTCAGTAGCAAGCGCTAAAAGAGTTGATGGGTTTATGGGATGATCAAGATCTTGCTTGAGACATCGCACCTTTGGTGGTACCTCCCCATACTAGAAACCACTGTTTGGCTGTAGAGTCCTTGTGCATTCTGTCTAATCTGTGCCTGAGGGCTTGTAATGGGAAATTTGTCAAGGATCAGCCAGCACAGTTCACTTTTAATGGGCCGAATGGGAACTCATAAAAAATGACTGGAGTAAAATTATACATTTTGAGATCGGTTTTCATGCTGGAACTTGCCCCAGATTGTCCTGAACCTTGTGCCACCTCCTGCGGCCAAGCATTAACAATCGAAAGGCATGCCCGTAAATCATTAAGATGGGTGGCTATTAATTACAGTATAATTGAATCTCACATATATGACTCAATTCTCCCAAACTTAAAAAATATTTTTAAGTTGGAAATTACTGACAAGTCATTGTTAATTGAGTACGACATGAAGCCAAAATTCTCCCCTTCGTGTCTGCTCCTGTAAAACTTATAAAGAGGAAAATGTTAGCTCAACCTCATTGGTACGGTGGAGAATGTCGTTTGGTAAAAGAGGAAGTTGAAAATTGTATTGCCTCAAAACATGGTGTGGGCAGGGCTAAACTTTGTATCCTGAGAGCCAATTATAAAAGTTTGACTAAGTCGAAAAAAAAACAGAATTTGTTGCAGACAAAGGGAGAGCCCTACAAAACGCTGTCAGATCTAGGGATAATTCTCTTTTTTGAAAAATGGTGCATGATAAGGATTCGGTGATAACTGGATGGTCCAATATTGCACTAGCAGCAAAGTCTGGAAATTGCATTTTACTGGGCTTTTCTGTGACCCTTCCCCTTTTTCTTACCCTTATACGTTACCACTTGTTTTGGCCCCAGATCACATGGGTATCTCGGTGAAAGAAGTAGAAACAGCCATGGGCTCTTTTAAGAGGGGTAAGGCCGCTGACCCCGATATAGTGCCATTTGACCACTTCAAAGATGAGGTGGTTATGTGGGCTCCTGTTTACTGTAAGATTTTTTATGCAATTTTGGCTCAGGGATCTATCCCAAGCTCCTGGCTTAACGCGAAAATCATGTCAATTTATAAAAAGGGGGCAGGGACAATCCCTCAAATTATAGTCAGATATCTCTTCTGGACATGGCAGGTAAGCTTTTTGGAAAGATCATATTGTACCACCTTATGAATGGGCGGACAATAATAATATAATTAGTGATTTGCAGGCCAGGTTTAGAAAAAACAAAGGTACAATTCAACAATGTACAGTATTGTAGAAAATAAATTATATATGGTGTTTTTAAATCTAAAAACAGTTTTTGATTCAATTTCAAGGGTGAATTTATGGGAGATTTGATTGACCCATAAGGTTCCCCCAGCCTTACTTCTATAATTATCCACCTACACTCTGGAACGAATGTTCTTGTTCGATATGGCTTGGGTGGTGAGTCAACTTTGCAGTTCACAGTAAACACAGAGTAAAACAGGGATGTGTCTTGGCCCCACTTCCCTTTAATATATACATATCCAAGAAATCATAGATGCATTATTAATTGTGTGTCAAGACTGTCGGAAAATGTCAGCTGACACATTTCCAGCACTCTTATGCGGACGACACTGTATTATTATCAACAACTCCTAAGGGTCTACAGAATTATTTATCCATCTTTGTAGAAAATGCAAGGAGCTCCAATTAAATCTTAACATCAACAAGACCAAATAAATGGTATTCAATCCTCGCTTCCAAAAACGCAAATCCATCTGGCTGAAAGTTGATGGTATTTTAGTTGAGCAAGTTGACCACTTTGATTATCTCGGGGTGAGATTCCAGGAGTATCCAGGCTGGGGGGTACAAGTTGGAAAAACAGCAGTCAATTTTGATAAGCTTAGAGGGGCTATTAGGTCTAATTTTGTGTGGAATGGGAGTTGCACTGTATCCACTGCCCTAGATCTGTACGACAAACAGGTCTTACCTGCTGTTTTGTATGGATCGGAGCTTTGGGGGTTTGTCAATTGTGGGTCATTGGATATCAAGGAAAATACATTTTTGAAACAACTGCTGCTACTTCCAACAAGTTCTCCATCTGCTATTACCCACCTGGAGCTTGGTGTCACTGCAATTGGTGCCAAGGCTATGTGTAGCTCTGTTTTCCTTTGGTTAAGAATTTGGCACCAACCAGGATTGAGCAAATGCAGGGAAACATTAGTGCACATATCACCTCTGAATGGTGGGAATAACCTTAATTGGTCCACTCATATAAAGAAAATGCTTAATATTCTGGATGCTTCAGTGATGTAGGAAAATCCAATGAGGAGCAGTCGTGCTGCCTTGAGTAAATTAAAAAAGACAGCCAAAATGAGATATTGGGATGACCTTTTAGTTGATGCTGCCAATTGTAAACTAGGTTTGGATTATCTTGTACATAATTTGGAGATTGGCCCTAAAGAGTATTCAGATTGAATCCCTCTGGCCTCTGAAAGATCATTGTATATGTGGCTTAGGCTTGACATCCTTCCGGTTTCATCTTTTACCCACTCCTGGTGGGAATCAGCTTCAGAGACATGTCTGCTGTGTGGGGTGATCAAAGACCACTTTCCACAGCTATGCGACAGGCCCCTGAGATTGAGACATACATACTTGAGACCAATCCTAAAAGAAGCCGGTATCCGCTCATCTAGAACTGCAATTACTTTTTAAACTCAATGTCCAGTTCCACATGTAATATTTGCAACAGAACAATACAGCAACAGGGCATGGCTGCTTGGGAAAAAAGTTCTGAATTAGCCTTTTTTAACTCCTTGGGTTGCGAGCATTGCTCTCTTTGTTGTAGATGTTTTGATACCTTTATAGTAGAGAAATAATTGTAATTTACTATCATGCTTTGAATACCGCCACATGTTCTCTCAGGGATTCAAAGCATTTGCTGTAATTTAACAAAATGAATGATTGTTTTATTTCTGTTTTCTAATGTCATATAGTTATGCTTTTATTTTTTTAATGTCAAATAAAGCCATGTTTAAGAAGAAGGATAAAACCAATATAAGACCAGCTCAATATAGGCTGACAATAATATTCTACAGAACAGTAGGAAGAACCTCTGAAGTTCATTGCATCCAGTAGAAATTACAAAATATATCACAATAGTCTTCAGAGATTACAATCAAAGCAGTGATATTCATCCAGAGAAAAACCAAGATAACGTTGATACAAACCAATTTTAATTCCAGTCCTTCATGCTTCCAGTAATATTAGTTTTGCAATCCAAAATGTTTCTCCTTCAAGTTCATCCCTGATTCATATTGCCTCCACTCTTTGATAATTGAGCAATCACCCCACTTGGAAATGTATCTGATGTACTTGGTGATAATAGTGTTCACAATGCCTTGCTACAGATTTATGTATTTATTTATTTATTGGAATCACATGGAAAGCAATGAATTTTTGGCACAAAAAGGCTTACAGAATGTACCATTGCTAACAGACCGGAGGACATTGGTCCTTTACAATGGGGTGAGAGAATGTGGCTTGAAGACCAGATCTTGAAATGCAAGGTGGAAGCATACACCAGGGACGAGGACAGGAGATAATGACATAGGAACGGGATGGTGGAGAAAGAGCTGAATTAAGGGTGGAGGGTGATGGAAAGTGCTGTAGGGTTGTCCGTGAAGGGTAGAGAAAGAGAAAACATGGTGATTCAGTAGCATAGAGTACTAGGAACCAGGTTCTTCAGCGAGAAGGATAGCTATGAGCTTGGATTTAAATAGTGGTAGAGTTGGAATAGTATGGGGAGGGAAAGGAAGAGCATTCCAGAGTAGGGGAGCCAGGAGAGAGAGAGTGGAAAAGAGAGGGACCACAGGTGGCAAAGAGGAGAGCTGAGAATGATCTTAATGAGTGAGGAGGAGTGTGGGGAGCGAGATGATCACATGGGTAGTGTGGGTCAATTCCATGGATAGTTTTAAAGAGGTTTATACTCAGCCCTTTGTTTCATAGATAGCCAGCCAGTCTGGCTATGGGGAGAAGAGGTAGAGGTAAAGCAAGAAAGGTTGAAAAGTGTGCGGACCACAAAGTTGAGGGCTTTGCCCAGCAGGGAAAAAGCATAGTTGGGAAGGTCATAGAGGAGACAGACACAGTAGTCAGATCTAGAAATAAATTAGAAAGAGATTAGCTGTTTAGCAGTATTGGAAGGAAGAAGATGACCGATATTTCTGATATTGAGTAGGTTGAGTCTGGCTGCAGTGGCAGATTTGGAGATGAGGAAAAAGTTATGTGATGAGTCAACGATGAAACCAATGTTACGAATGGAAACAGAATAAGGAAGGTAGTCAGGAGAGAAAAAAGAGGAGGAGGAGAGGAAGAGATAACCTGTTTGGCTGGGAAGTAGAGAAGTTCAGTCTTAGTGGATATGAGCATGAGCGAGCGAGAAGCCATCTGATATTTGATGGCAGAGGGACAGTTTCACATTTTCGACAATAGCTCATCAGATAAGTGAAAGGAGGAGAAGATCTGAGTGCCATCAGTGAAGAGTTGACAGGAAAATCTGTGAGAGGAGATCAGGGTGCCAACTACTGAAGTGTAGAGAGTGAAGGGAAGTCAACCAAGGACAGACCTTGGAGAAATCTATCAGTAAGTGGAATGAATGGGAAAGTATGGCTGTTGCAGGACACCTGACAGTGTCTAGGGGCAAGGTATGAAGCAAACCAAATGAGGGCCTTTTCTCTGATGTCAAGGAGAGATAGTGTAGAGAGAAGATCAGAATGATCAACAGTATTGAAGGCAGCAGCGAGGTTGAGAAAAATAGATTAAATGTTTGCATGCTGAGCATAAGAGATGAAGTTGCTGACATTGAGGGGCGCTATCTCGGTAGAATGCAGAGGTCAGAGAAGCACGACTAAATAGGGTCCCGGAGGTTGTGAATATCAAGGAACTCAGTGAGTCAATTGAATGCTAATTGCTCAAGGACTTTGGAATAGTGTAGTAGAAGAGAGAAATGGGGAAAGATAGCAGGCCAGTTATTATCTAGACTAGCAGAGGGATGACAGTAGCTGTCTTACAGGATGCAGGAAAAGTGGCATTGTCAAGAGAGGAGTTGAAGAGGGCAGTCATATGTGGAGCAACACTGGGAGCTACGTGCTTCACAATGTGTGGGGACAGTGGGCGCACAGGAAGAGTTAGCCTTGAGGAGTAGGGCAAGAATCTCATCAGGGTTGGTGGTGGCAAAGGAAGACACAATAGCAGGAGAGGAGCGTAGGAGTGGTGGAGAAAAGTGAGCAGGAGGAGGGGATAGAAGGTAATTAGCAAGGGTATTGTGAATGGTGGAAATGTTAGATGCAAAGTAGAGAGCAAGATCACTTGCAGAAAGATTAGAGGAGATGGAGGTGGGTTTAAGAGGTCAAAGAATTGAGTTGAGAGATTTTTGGAGGCACCCAGGTTGGGCAGATTGAAACGAAAGGAGCGAGAGAGATAGAAGTCACGTTTAGCAGAGTCAAGAGTAGAGCAATAGTTTTAAAGGCATTGAGATAGAGATGGAGATCAGAGAAGTGTTTTGACCTTTGCCAAGTTTAAAGCTTTCTGCATTGTTGTTTTGTTGAGGAGCAGCCAACTGCCTGTGCAGGAAGTCCCGCCCCCCACTACATGTATGCTGGCTGCCTGAAACTGTGCCATGCTTGATACAAGCAGTTGTGACTATTCTGCATCAAATCTTTGAGAAAAGCTATCCACTAAGAAAACCCTATCAGATGTATTCCCAAAGAGATGACAATCTCTTGGAGGAGATCCCGAAGGAATATGAAAAAGAGAGAAAGAGAAGTTGGTGACATCACAAGAAATGAGCATGACGCACTGAGAAGACTGGCTGAAGAAGAGAAAGAAGAATGTAGTACATTTTCATGTGCGAAATGAAGATTGCACTTATGGAGAGCACTGTAGAAAATACCAATCATTCAATAACTGTACAGATTCAGCAACGCAAGTAGATCAAGTAATCTTAGAAACTGGCTATATGTAGTGAATAGACTGCAGGCAGAGCCGCCATTATATAGAAGCTGGACATCGGTGTCACAAGTTTAGTAAACTCAAACCATGAAGAGAAGGGCTGAAAGCTGTGTCGCAGCAAAGAATTAGTTGGGAGCATGGAAGAATCGAGAAGGGTTGTCTGGCCTGATGTCAAGACTGAAGACAGCCAATACTGGTTATATATTCTTGAAGGCAGAGAACGTGAGAAGCTGAATCAACCCTTGTTAAGGTGCAAAGAAAGAACACCATGAGGTTCAAGTTTTATTAATTCAAGACAATTAAATGCTGCAAAATAGGCCAAATTGCAGTCTCCTGTCTCGTGAGCCCAGGATGAAAATAGAGTTGGGCATGCAGTTCCAGAACTATGGCAAGCATGTGTTCACACTCCCTTATATTCCCCAGAGAAGAGAATATATTGCAAGGCCAGGTTCAAAGACAATCTTCATGGGAGAAGGCATGGGTGGTGAGAGATGTTGGGCTAACTGGGTGAGGATGTGAAGTCAAGTTGACCCCCTGGCACCTGGGGTATGAGCTTATGTGCTGCTAGTGAACTGAGTGTTTCAGAAGGGCATGAGCGTGCCAACCTATTGTAGAGGGCCATATAATGAAGGGCCTTATAGTTTGAGAGCCAATGGCGTATCGTGTTTCTAATAACGTTTGAAGATTACTTGCACTAGGGGTGGGCATGAATTGTCCACCCGACTGTAGAGACCCAATCACAACCCGATCCCTTATAGAAAGTATTCTTAGATGTTCCCCTTCAGCCAACCACAACCCCCGTAGGTTTTTCTTATTTTCCACGTAGTATGATGTCATGTATGATGAGTTTTTACTATAAAAGTGTTGTTTTTTATTAAATGCTTTGAGAGAATGCTGTGCGATGTCCGTTGATGTCTGTTGTAACTCCCTGTTTTAGACAATTGATAATAAAACAGTAAAAGGACTTTGCCATCTTCCGAAGTTGATTTGATTATTTAGTGTAAAGACTTATTTTGCTTCCCATCCAACTGTATGACACGCTACCCACCAAGGGCCCTATGTTCACGTGATAGCAGTGTCGGATGGTTCAAGACCCATCGATCAGTTAGCTCCAGAGCTTTGGATGATCGGACATGCTCCACCATCTAGCCGCAAGATCACAGGTTTTCCTGTTGAGAGGGGCCAAATAGAAATCTTGCAAGAAACACCGAGACAGTGGGGAGGGTCCCTCTTTGACAAAATCCCTTCCAGGTTTCCACGTGCACTCAGCGGACTGAAGACAAAAGTGGTTAGTTGGGGGAGTAGACGATACCCAAGTCAAATAATGACCAAATGGTGAGTAGACTGAGGGGAATGGCAAATTAAGGGGATGGGGTTGTGGTCATTTAAAAGTAATGGGAAATATTGTGTGGAGATAGAGATAGAAGTGCCCAGAAGCCTGCCCCAAGCGGGTTCAACAAAAGATATACAAGGGCCAGCGCGAAAGAGGTGAACAGGACTAAACATTGAATTATCTAGTACTCAACCTATCAGACCAAGAAATATCTAGGGAGGAAAGGCAAGTGCTTAATAAAGGACTTTCATTTGCACCCTCGCCGAAATACAATCATGTGGATGTACATATTGACCTCCATAGATTCATATGTAAATGCAAACTCAAGAAATGTTTTGCGAACTAAATCACCCAAAGAGTATAGTAGAGCAATTCCAGTTCAAAAAACCAAATGAACAATTGAGGAAATTGAGGATACCTATGTACTACGCTCACTGGCAGAAACAGAGGACTTTGAAATCAGAAACCTACAACAGGAATTAAATATTAGACCAGATATAATGACCTTTAAGGAACATAAGACCAAATCAAAGTTTGTACCGCAACTGCCAGTGGACAATGTGATCGACACATTCTATAAAGCGGTGTCAGAAGAACTGTATGTTATTTCCAAAAGGGATCCAAAGCATAGTAAAATATCAAGAGACAGAGTACAACCTGACATCTGGTGAAAGACGAGCTTTGAAACTACTAGCTGGGGTTACAACAATAGTGATCAAGGAGGCGGACAAAGGGGGGAATATTGTTATCATGGATAGGAAGGATTACAAATGGCATTTAATCACCTAACAATTCCAGGGTGCTACAAAACACTAATTGATAATCCCAAGAAAAATATTCTCAAGCAACTAGAGGGATACATTAGTAACTGGAAAAAAAGGGGACTCATTACAGACAAAGAACAAACATACATTTTGATGAAGCAACCTGTGACACCCACAATGTATTTTCTGCCGAAGATACATAAAGCCTTCAACACCATCTCTGAGGGGTGTCCTATCCTCAGTGGGATTGGATGGGCAACGGAGAATATGTCAGGATATTTGGACAACATTCTCAAACCCAGAGCGAGCCAACTAAAGTCTTACATCAAAGATACAACGAGAGCAATCAATAAGCTGAAGACAGTGGCATGGCAAGAAACATACATCCTGGCCACCTTAGACGTCAAGGCCCTTTATACCTAAATTCAATATAAATGGGCAATTTGCCACCATTGACTACACAATTAGGAAGGATTCTGTTTCATACTACCAACAGATCGCAATGATCAAAGAAATGCTACAGCTAACACTGGACTACAACATATTCACTTTCAATAATTGTATTTACCAACAGACGAAAGGTATGGCCATGGGCACAAGGTACGCCCCAGCCCTGGCCAATCTTTTTATGAACATGTTTGAGGATCATGTTGTATAAGAAGACCCAGATTTTGAAACACAGAAAAAACACAGAAAAAAACTTTGGTATATAGATGATGTCCTCCTAATCTGGGAAGGAACAATGTCGCAATTTCAGGAATTCATGAATCGACTCGACATGAACAAATTTGGCATTGAATTTATGGGAGCATGCAACACGAGCCAGATTAACTTTTTGGACTTGTTCAATTCATATAGATGGTCAAAACATAGAAACTTGGAAATTCAGGAAGGAGACGGATGTGAACTCTACCTTACATGCTACTAGCTGTCACCATAGAGCTACAATTAATCATTTCCCATTGGGTGAATACATTAGGGCAAGTGGGAAATGCCAAAAGCAAGACAAATTTGAAAATGAATGCACACTTTTGGAAAGACGCTTCCATCAAAGGGGATATACAGATAATAGCTTCAAAGGAGCCTATAAGAAACCAAAGAAGTTGAACCAAGAACAAACACTTCAAACCAATTCCAAACAAAAATCGTCAAAACTCACAAAAGTAGGATTCATTACTAAGTTTAGTATGAATCATCATGTCATACAAAAGGTCTTACAGAAACATTGGTATCTTCTTAAATTGGATGAACATATCAAAAGGTACATGGGAGAAAAATCATCCATGATCTTCAAATGAGCTGATACACTGAGGACCATTGAGAGTCCATCACTATTACCAAATATTAAGAGTACAAGGGACAAAACATGGCTAGAATCGGACAATACTGGATTCAGAAAATGTGGAATATGCACTATGTGCAGATATGCACATGAAAGAACCAATGAATTTCAAGACATTAATGGCAAAACAATCAAGATCAGACAAGGCATCTATTGCAGAACTAAATTTGTGAATTATGGCATAATCTGCAAATGCCATAAAGTCTACATCGGCAGCACAAAGAGAAAACTGAGAATCAGGGTCAGAGAGCATTTTGCTAAAATTGGTAGCCAAGACCCTAATTTCCCACTGGCATATCATTGGCAAACACAGCACCAAATTGAGGGCAAGACGCAAATTAGATTCATAGGACTACAACACGTAGTCCTTGGAAGAAGAGGAGGAGACAGAATCAAACTACTCAGACAAGCAGAGGCAAGAATAATCTGCTACTTGAACACAGCTGTGACTGGCCTAAATTTGGATTATCAAAATGGCATCCTTCCTATAACTGCAGAATTCATAAACCACCTATGAACGCTAAGGAATGCACCTGCATACAATCACTTACTTGTACATTTACTGTGCTTAATTCAGAATGTGTGGACATGCGCACCACTGTAACTCAGACATGTTGTATTAACATACTGGTGTATTAAGGTCTAAAACAAGGACATCAGATATGGAACACAGAGGGCTTGGTAAATTGTATTAATTTAGATTTTATGCTTATATTCAACTGAGAATGGGTATATGACGTGGAATATAGAATAACGTTTAATTGTAAGTAGGGGTTAGGACCAGATAGACCCATCTTGATGACTTAACAAGGCTCCTATTGTTGAGGGCAGAACGTTTACACCATACCGGTATTAGCTTGTTTAATTCTAAGATCAAGTTAAAACACATTGGGCCTCATTACGACCCAGGCAGTAACCGTGGCGCTATTAGCGCCATGGTTGCCGCCAGAACCTTACCGATTCCGCCATGGTGAATGGAGCAATTACCGCCCCATTCCAAGGTTGGCGGGGACGGTAATTCCCCATTCACCATGGCCCTTCCCATTCCCATTTTTGCCCCCACAGGGCTCAATGAGAATGGGGAAGGCAGTAATAATGGTACTGCAAATTGCGGTACCGTTATTACCTCCAAAGTCCCTTTGCGTGTCCTGTCCTTAACGCCTGGTAAAACCAGGTGTTAAGGGAGGACCCGCAAAGGGACCTCGGAATAGGGCGGTAAGGGATTACTGGCACCAGTGCCCTCACCGGTACTGGTAATCCCTTACCACCCGGGTCATAATGAGGGCCATTGGCTTGTATTCACACACAGAACGAGGCTCACAATACATTTATAATTAATCACTGTTGTATTTTCACAATGACTGACTGAACATGGCAAGATGGTGTTTCATTTTTTCTGAACCAAATTACATTGCAACAGAGACTGTGCATTTCTCTGATGTTTGCAGAGCCGAGCATCGTTGCCATGATAATGACCAAACTTTAGTGCCAACTGAGCGTTGGCGTCCCGGGTGAAAGTAGCCGATGCGTTTGATTTATAAATTCTCTTATGGCAAGAAAGCATTATGATTTAGTACATGCCAAGATGGTGGCACGTGTATTATGAACCGAATGAAGCTGCTGCAGGGACGGCACATTGCTATGACAACACTTGCCGAGACGAGCAGCGTTGTCTTGACAACAGACAAACATAAGTGTTAGTCTGGCATCGGCGTCCCAGGATACAGGAGCCGACGTGTGTGTTTGAGACTTTCTCTTACGGCAAGAAAGCATTCCAAACTAGAACCCAACTAATTTCTTATGTTAGGAACCTTCATACTTATATTATGCTGTGGCTGAATTAGGAAGCAGAGGGGATACTAGTTTATTGCAGTATGAGAGATTCAAACCTCAACGGCTCATGTTTATCCGCCATGTGACTTGTGACCATAAACATAAGTAGTTGAATATTATTCTCAGATTATGTAATACAAGCAACTGATTACATGCAGGCACCTTTGTAAAAAAATGTATAGGGACAGTCACGTCCAGTAGAAATCAGACGTATGTACGCCAGCAGAAACAGAAACGTTTGTTTTAACGCAATATTCAATATAAGCCTTCTCACATATTATTTGCAGTGAATAATGGGATCAGACCCATGATCTACTACCATAGGAATTTGTAACGACACCTCAAGAAATATGGTAAGGAAGCCCTAAACAAATAATGTACCAAGAATGGAAACCATTCTATTTTCTACAAACAAGATGATGCAGTTGTCTGACAGGTTTTTCCTCTTTTACTCTCTCCTTTCTCTACTCCTACCAATCCTCCCCATTACCAACCCACAATCTCTGTCTAATTAATGTTACCTTTGTGCAATTTTATGGATGATTTCAATCTGATCACATTTATTTAGGCTCAATATTATTACATTTATGATGTGTACCAGCAAATGTTTGTTTCATTATACATTTTATGATTACTGCTATTATTGTTGATTGTATTTAGATTTTGCCCTGATTTGAAAAAGGCTATGTAAGGATATTTGGCGTGTTACAGCACAGAGTACAGCACTACTGCACAGGTAGCAATTTTTTTTTTTGATGCAGCACCACCACATGGGTGTGGTGCATTGCTATATGTGTTGCCAGATTAACATGGACATATAAGTAAAGACAGGCTATTCAGTCAAAAACGATTTTAACATATAAGATGCAAATCTATTTTTACAGTTAAAAGCACACGTGCACATTCAAAAATGCACACTATTTTTCACCAGAAATGCCTATGGTGCAAGAGACACATTTGAAAATTAATAACTAACCTTATTAATAACTAACCTGACTAATAAAACTGCATTTAACATAACCCACTAATAAAAATGTGTCTCCACTGCAGAATTAGGCCTACTCTGAAAGTGAACTTTTAAACGCACATTCATTTTTTTTCTTTTTCTCTGCTGCTCTGTCCACATAACTACAGGAAGCAAAGGGCTCGAAGGAACAGGGAATCAGTTGGTTACAAATGGTTACTGTAGAAATGAGCCATTGTGTAGTGAGGGAGGAGATGGCATGATTGATTCTGATTGGAGCAGCGTCATAGCAAGTATCATGCTAGAGGATTAGAGTTTTGCTGGGGGAGCTTGAGGAGGGGGAGGACAATCGAGATTTGGCAGAGCTGGGAGAAGGACCTGTTTCCTGGCTGAAGCATTCCTGCTGCAAAAGCTGAGAATTCCAGGCAATAACCCCGGTTTGAGAACGAAAGACGCTTGTTTTCACTGGGGTTAATCTTCAAGGGAGCCAAATTCAGAAAGAGAACAGCTGTAGAAAACTCATGCTGAACAGATAAGGTAATTACAGAAGTGTGGGGGCTGAGTGTGTACGAGAATATTCAGTCAGTGTAGGAAAGGAGATTCCTGTGCTTTACTCACATGTTTAATGTTGCAAATTGAGTTCTTGTCTCCGCCACTCTCTTTTCAGTGTATCACAGACAATGCTGTTACTGTGCTATTTTATTTATTTCTGTAAAGAGTGAGATCGTGTTTAAATGCAACTTTTATAATACACAAAAATATTTGAAAGCAGACGGGTGGTGTGTTTTATATTTACCAATACAGTGCTGATGATGTGGGGAGATGTTTAGACAGTGCAATTGTCATTTTCAAGGTAGCTAAACATCAAATTTGGCTGCAGCCGTGTGCACAATGTAATTCAGTATGAGCAATTATAACTAACTGTGTGTGTTGTAGTTTGTCGGAGGTCTATGAGTCGGCAAAAAGGGAGGCCCGGGACATAGTTCACTACCGTATATAAGATAGTGAAAATACCACATGATAGCTCGCTGCCGTAGATAAGACAGAGAGAAATTGCCCATGGTGGCACACTAAAAATGAAAATGTGGTGTTCCTGAAATGCAAGCCTGAGGTCTCTCTAGTGATTACACGAAAAATCTAAACAAAAATAAGGGGTTCTGGATATTGGGGCCACAAATAAAACAAGGGAATTATGCTCACCAAAATACCACCAACCACGCATACCAACCACGCATTCCAAATACGCATGTCTGTGTGCTGAAATAATGCATGTCCACTGTATTATTGTTGTACATGGCCCAATCTGAATACAAGGAGTGATTGTTGCTAAGTTATTTTTCGGCGGTAAGAAAATACCGTCAGGCCCCAAATCTCCACAAAATACCCTACAGCTACCTCTAGCCGAAACACGTGTCATCAGCAGGGACACTACATGCTACAAGATCTCAAATACATTTTGAAACCTAAAAATTACTGGCGCAGGTCTCCAGGAGTTTTCTTTTGCCTCTCCATTGGATGTGGCAGGATTTTGGTTTTTCTATGCCAACTCCAGTGAGACGCGACACATTGTTTATTTTAACGTCCAATACAACCACGCATTTTGTAAATCAAATGGGTATCTAAGGAGTCGCCAGCGAGACCAGCCTCAAGAAAAGCCAAACTTGGTGTAATTCTTCAGGGTCTAGAAGAAGTTGTCTCACACTCCAGTAGGGGTCACTAGGCAACGTGTGAACAGGTTCACATAAGGAGCAAATTAAATCCTGTGACAGGATATTTGAATAGGGGCGAGGAGAAAAAGGGTGATCACAGAGTATTTTTAGTAAATGTTTAAAGTTGACTATTCTGTCTGTGTTATGTGTTGCGTTAAGGTGTTGAAGAAGTGACAAAATTTGTGAAGGAAATGAAATGAAGTTAAGGAGCTAAAAATACTATCTAGGAAAGTGGTTGGTAACAATCCAGAAATAGATAGAGATCATTGGAAAGGTAGAGGCTTGAGTGGTGATTGTTGGAGCGCACTCATATTTGTTGTTTAAAGAATATTGAAAAGTGACGAAAGTATTTTACAAAACCTGGAAAGTATGGACAGTTAATTGAGACTCGTCACAATGGGAGACACTACCCTGATGCATTTATGTAAGACATTGCTTTAGCAGATGCCAAAGCTCAAACAGTTTAGGGCGGAATGGGTGAAAGGCACGACAAATAACATGTTTATGCCATCGCCACAAGGGGGATCACTGTCAAAAGCCGTATTGCAACACATGACCACATATTTGCACGCGGAAGACATTGGATAAAAGATTAGCGATTCTAGAGCTCTGGAACAGGTAGCAGGAAGAAAGGGAAGATCCGCCACCTGAGGAGAGGATGCTTAATCAGTTTAAGGAGGAAGGTGTTACCTCGTCTGAAGTAAAAAGTGCTAGTGCGGAAGAAGCAGAGTTGTACCCTCTAAAGGAACTGAAAGCAGCGATGGGGTATAGTAATCTGAAGTATGAACCGCCCACTTACAGCAGTGTCTATAGTCCAGAGGAGAGTAAGAGAAAAGAGGATATATTTAAGATCATACAAAATAAAGAAGAGAAGAGTGAGCGATCAAATACACCGACCGAATTAGAAAGAGAGATTAAGAGATGGAAAAGGGAAAAGGACAAAGCTGACAAGGTACCGCTTGTGCAGAACAAATGGATGGGAGGACAGATATTACTCAAGCTAGATGGGAAATGCGTTGAGGAAGTAAGGCAAAGAGAAGATAAGGACAAACAGGATAGAAAAGACAGAGTGAGGAAAGAGGTTGAAGGAAGATGAGCGAAAGGGCAATGAGAACAGATGTATCAGGAGAAGCAAGAGAAAAAACAGGAGCGGGCAGAGGAGCAAAGGAAGTATGACAATAGGCAGAGAGCAATAGAAGATAGGGATGGGAAAGAAAGGAAGAGAGAGGAGAAGGAAGTGCAGAAATTACAGGACAAAAGGATACAGAGACAAAGAGAAGAGGAGGAAAGGAGAACAGAAGTAAGGAGAGAAGAGCAAAGACAAGAAGAGGAGAGCATTAGAAGGGAGGTGAGACTTAGAAGAGAATTAAATGAAGAGTTAGAACGAAGAAGGAGACAGCAGGACTTTGATATTAGGCTTGTTCATAAGGAACCAGTAGAGCCAAGCCCAGCAATACGATGGGACAGAATAGAAGAGTTTCTTCCATTAAAGGGAGCCACATCAGGGGCATCTTTGATATAAACTTTGATATAGGAAGTATGCGAGACAGGATCAATAAAGCCTAGCAAAAATTAAAGGAAGGTAGCAAATCTGGAAACAGAGGGAAGGGAGATCAGTTCTTAGTATTCCAATCGTGAAGCGAAGAAGAAAATCCATTTAGCCTCGAGCACAGAGACATATGCTTAAACAGAATGAACTTAGATAAGGGTGAAGGGGATGACAGTCACTCTAGTTGGGGACTAGACATGTCAGATGAGGAAAGAGAATCCTTCCTTGGGGAAGAGGGAGGGAGCATGTGTGCCCCCGAGGGAAGCCTCCAGACGGACAAAGAAGTAAGATGGTCCAATCTAGAGCAACCTAAGGATAGGACGCCAGATCCCATAGCATATCCAGAGCGTCCCAGAGGACGATCGTATAGCGAAAAAATAAAATCACTGCCATATGTGAGCAGGTTAAGATCACTACCAGTAAGGAGACATACAGGGATGACTGTCCCTGCCATGGATTGACAGACGATGGGAGGCGACTGCGGGTTAGGGTTCACAGAGTTTCCCTTATTGGAAAAAGGGGGAACGAGACCGCAGTATATTCCATGGCCGCAGATGGATTAGGATAATTTAAGGTATAAGCTCCCCTGTTTTACTTCGGATGCTGAAAAATGGATATATGACTTAGAAAAAATGACAGGAGGAAACACACTGGTGATAGGGGACAATAAGGGTCCCTTGGCAGCTATTCTTGGGGAGAGAGAGCTGATGACATATGGAGGAGAGCAGGCTATTCAAGTGTGACAGCACAAAACACAGAGCACGATGGTGCGCCATTCAATAATTGTAGAGCAAATGTTTGGATGGCTCTTAGGGTGAAATTATCCCGACACATCAGAAATGGGTACAATCATGACATGTAAAATGAAGGAAGATGAAGAACTGTATTGCTTACATTCAGGACATTCAAGAGCATTGGCAATTTGAAACGTGCAAGCCGTGGGAAAAAACAGTGGCATTATTTTACCACATTTTATGTCAGGAGTTGCCCAAGAGAAAGCTGAGGCTAGGAAAATTGAGGAAGCCAAATTGGCTCAGAAATGTTTTTCAAAATTTGCCATGGAAGGGATAGTATTGACAAGCGGAGAAGGATTGGTAAAGAATTGAGTAATTGAGTAAACGTTCATGTGAGAAACAAAGATTACACACATGAAGAGAACCCAAATTGTTCAATAACTGTACAGATGCAGCAACGCAAGTAGATCAAGGAATCTTAGAAGCTGGCTACGAGTAGCGAAGAGACTGCAGGCGAAGCCGTCATTGTATAGAAACTTGACATCGATGTCACAACTTTAGTAAGTTCAAACCCATGGAGAAACGGTCCAAGAGCTGTGTTGCAGCAAAGAATTAGCCAAGATCGTGGATGAATCTGGAAGGGCTGTCTGGCCTGGTGTCAAGGCTTAAGGCAGCCAAGACTGGTTATCTATTCTTGAAGGAAGAGAATGTGAAAAGCTGAATCACCCCTTGTTAGGGTGCAAAGAAAGAACACATGGGCCTCATTACGAGTATGGAGGTAGCCATGGTGCTATTAGTGCCATGGCTGCCTCCATACCGGGCTCCAATACCGGGTCCCTTCAATGGGGAATTACCAGGTCATTCCAACATTGGAGGACACGGTAATCCCTCCTTGAAGGAACCATTCCCCGTTCCCATTTGAGCCCCCATACGGCTCAATGGGAATGGGGAGGGAGCTAATAACCGGCACGTTACTAACGGCCCATTATTAGCTCCCTCTTCCCCTCGCGGGACCCGGAAAGGACATCTGGGTTTACCAGAAATCTGTTCCGAGTCCTGCAAAGGGATCCTTGTAATAGGCGCTCCCGTAATGAAGGGTGCCGGTCCCGTACCGGCACCCTTCATTACGGGAGTGCCAGGGTTATAATGAGGCCCCATGACTGCCAAGTTTTATTAATTCAAGACAATTAAATGCTGCAAAATGGGGCAAATTGCAGTCTCCTGTCACGTGAGCCCAGGATGAAAATAGAGTTGGGCATGCAGTTCCAGAACTATGATAAGCGTGTGCTCACACTCCCTTATAGTCCCAGAGAAGAGAATATATTGCAAGGCCAAGTTCAAAGACAATCTTCATGGCAGAAGGCATAGGTGATGAGAGATGTTGGGCTAATTGGGTGGGGAGGTGAAGTCAGGTTCACCCCCTGGCACCTGGGCTATGAGGTTACGTGCTGCTAGTGAACCAAATGTTCCAGAAGGGCATGAGCGTGCCAACCAATTGTAGAGGGCCAGGGCCTTATAATTTGAGAGCCAATGGTGTACTGTGTTTCCAATAACTTTTGAAGATGACTTGCACTAGGGGTGGTCATGAATTGTCCACCTGACTGTAGAGACACAATCACAAACCGACCCCTTATATAAACTATACTTAAATGTTCCCCTTGAGCCAACCACAAGCCCCTGTAGGTTTTTCTTATTTTCCACATAGTATGACATCACGTATGATGAGTTTTTACTATAAACGTGTGTTTTTTTAATGAGATGCTTCAAGAGAATACTGTGCGACGTCCGTTGTAACTCCCTGTTTTAAACAGTTGATAATAAAACAGTAAAAGAACATTGTCATCTTCCTGAGTTGGTTTGATTATTTGGTGTAAAGAGTTATTCTGCTTCCCATGCAACTGTATGCCACTCTATCCACCATAGGCCCTAAATTCAGTTTTCATGGTGCGGATGGGAGGTGTAATTCAGGGCCGTGATGGGGAGGATTTAGGAATGAGTGTAGTAAGAGGGTGGTGAGAGGAAAGGGAGGCAAACGGAGCAGCGTTAAAGTTAGTGAAGGCTTCTTCAGTGGATGGAAAGGTGAGTTCAGCATAGGAGAAGAGAATGTGGTGTAGGTCAGAGAGGTAGTCACAGAGTTTGGAGGATGGAATCTTGCACTGAGTAATAGTTGTAGTAGATGGAGAGAGTGAGGAACAAGCAGGAGTGGAGACTGAGGCAAAGATGATAGAGTGATCAGAGGGAGATGGTGCAGTGGAGATATTAGAGGTGGAGAATTGAGAGGAGATGAGAATAGGGTCAAGGGAGCTTGTATTTGAATGGGTGGGCAGTCAGTGAATAGAAGAGAGTGAGTGGTTAAGCAGAAGAGAGTTAAAGTCAGTGGATAGAGCAGTAGAGAGAGAAGGGGTGTTGAAGTTACCAATTACAATGAGATGGTGACCTGGAGGAAGAGAGACAATTAGTTGGAAGAAGTGATCAAAAAATGGACCTACCCGACCAGGTGGCCAGTAGAGAAAGATAACATGTATGCCATAGGGGGCAGTATTGTAGAGATAATGGCCCTCACTACGAGTGACCTGGTCTGGAAAAAAGTGCAGGTAACAATGGTTACTGGCACCTTTTCCACAACGGGTCACTCAGAGTCTGCCGGTAGGGGCTTTGAACTGACCTGATGGTAGTTCAGGCCCCTACCAGTAGAAAAAACACTGAAGCTCCAGTGCGATTACGGCACCGGACTCCACGAGAATCGGAACTTACCATCCCTCCGCTGCCTATAATATCCCAGTATTGCCAGGATATTGATCCACAGAAACGGTAAACCAAGGTTGCCAGTAGGCCGCCAGTAGCAGCGGCAGATTACCGGCAACCTCATAATGAGGGCCAATCTATTCGAATGAGGGAGAATTAGCAGGAAATAGAGGAATAGAAGGGAAAGGAAGTGTGGATAATGAAAACCGTCCTACACCACCACTCCTACCAGTGGGGTGGGGAGATTGAGCGAATGTGTAGGCAGGGTCATGAAGTACAGCAAGGGTTGCAGAGTAAGAGGGAGGGATCCAGGTTTCAGCAAGGCAATAAGGTAAAGAGAAGGAGAATGAGCTAAGAAGAAGTCAGAGGTAAAGGCGGCTTTATTGCAGACAGACTGTGCATTCCAAAGGGCAATAGAAAGAGTGAGATGTAGAAGCATAGCAATGTAGAGTCTGAGAAATAGAGAGGCGCTGGGAGTAGATACGAGAAGAAGATGTGTAATGGAAGTTAGGGTTGGAGTAGGTTTTGCAAATAGAAATAGTATTGGACCAAGAAGAGAGGGGGAGTCGAGGAGAAGAGATCATAGGGATGGGGATAGAGTTTAGATGGTTCTGAGCAGAGGAGGGTTTCTTTGTTTGTTTGTTTTATTATTTATAATGCGCAATCATACCCTTAGGTAACAGGGCGCAGCAGTTACATGTATATGCGAAGCTTAGTTACAACAGCGAGATTATATACCTACATACAGTTATCGACAGATTATATACATACAAATATAGATAGACTATATGTAAAAAATGGAATACTGGAACAAGCAGACCACTTACTGGCATTGGAAGTATAAGCAAGTAAAAGTTAGATAAAGTATGTACAAATAGATAGTGGGGTGGATGGGCGGTGCTCCTCGCGGTAAGACCTGGCACCATGTTGCATTTAATGAGCCTACATTTTCATCCATAGGACAGCGTTAGTCCGGAAGTTATGGTAGGGCAGGTCCATTCTCAGAGTGGGAGGTATTGAATTCCACAGTTTAGCTGCTTTCACCGGGAAGCTGTTGCCCTCTATTGTGGAGCGATTGAAGTTAGGGACAGAAAGGCAATCTTTGTAAGCTGTTCTTGTGGGTCTCAGGGAAGTCTGTCTGTGGAATCTGTCGACCAAGTAGGTGGGAGCAGCGTTGTTAAGAGATTTATGAGTAAGTGACAGGGTTTTTAGGAGAATTTTGTCATTGATAGGGAGCCAGTTATTCTGTTGGCTATATGCAGAGAGGTGGTCTTTTCTGGAGATGCCTGATGCCGCTCTGAGGGCGTTATTTTTTAAAGTTTGTATTTGACTAGTGATAGCTTTGGTAGACCCTAGATAAAGGGCATTACAATAGTCCAGACGAGACAAGATAAGGGCTCTGGCAAGGGTCATGCAACTGGTATCGGAGAGAAAAGGCCTGGCTGCACGGATCAGTTTACATGTGTAGGCCGTAGAGGATCTAAGGAGTTCACCTGTTTATTGAATGAGAGGTTTGAGTCCAGGTAAAACCCCAACGTTTTGACCTCTTGTCCTACTTTGATACTGTTGCTATCAATTATAAATGAGGAATAGACATGGCCTAGTTTCTTTAGGCTAGAGGTGGTGCCCAGGATGATGAGTTCAGTTTTATCATCATTCAGTCATAGTCCATGTGTGGCCATCCATGCCTGGATGATGATGTAAACTCTGTTCACCAAGGCCAAATCCTTTTCATAATCCCCAGAAAGCGGAAGGAGGATCTGGGTATCATCTGCATAATTAGTGTAGGTGATACCGAGATGATCCAGATAATCGAAAAGGGGCTTGGTAAATATGTTGTACAGTGTGGGCGAGACACAAGAGCCCTGTCGCATGCCACAGGTGATAGGTATAAGGTCTGCCGCTGCTGTGGGTGAGAAGACCTTCATGGTTCTGCCATTTAGGAAGGATCTAATCCAGATGATAGCATCATCAGAGAAGTGAGCGGCTGTGTTAAGGTGGGTGCATAGAATAGTATGGTCGACCAGGTCGAATGCAGCCGAGAGGTCTAGGAGGAGGAGTAGGGCGGCTTTACCGTTGTCTCTAAGCTCGTCGACTTGGGTCTTAAGGTCAATGAGAGCAGTCTCAGTCCAATGTTGGGGACGGAAGCCTGATTGTCTAGCTCCTAATAGGTGGTGTGCTTCCAAGTTCTTCTGTATTTGTACGTAGGCAACCTTGTCCAGGATTTTTAGGAGAAAGAATATGGTCGTAATAGGTCTATAGTTTGTTGGCGTGGATGGGTCAAGGGTGGGTTTTTTTAGTAGTGGAAGTACCCAGGATTGTTTGAGATTGGTGGGGATAGTGCTAGGGGAAAAGGACGCATTAATTAACTTTGTGATGAAGGGGGAGAGGTCTCGGGCAGCATCCTTGATGAGCTGTGCGGGGCACAGATCACCCTGACAGTTGGAAGGTTTCAGTGACAAGATGATTCTTTCTACTTCGAGTATGGAAACTTTGGTGAAGTTGGAAAGGATAGATTTAATATCTGTAGTATTCTCAGTAGGTATGGATGGGAAGGGGTCCTTTAAGGAAGCTCTTTTGCAGGAAATTTTGTTTTGTAAAGTGGAAATCTTGTTGGTTAATGCATTTTGGTACACGTATCAGATGGTGCTAAAGGAGTCTCTATTTCTTTTTGGATAGAGAATAATTCCTTCATATTTGATTTAGCTTGGGATATGCGAGAGTCGAAAGAGATTACTTTTGCTAGGCACATTTCTTTTTTGTAGAGGGCTGAGAGTTTAGTGAATTTGAGTTTATTGGCTGCTTATGGAAGTTTTTTCTAGGTGGCCTCACAGTTTCTTTTTTGCTGCCTTAGGTTTTTGAGGAATGGTGTAAACCATTTGTTCAGATGCGTTTTGGGCTTACTTGGTCTGAGTTTGAGGGGGGCAATTAGGTCCAGCGAGGAGGACATGATTTTATTGTATTCTTCAACCAAGGTCTCGGGATCCGAATTGTCAGGAAGCGTGTTGAGGGTGGGGAGTAAAGTCGGGATAAGTCTCTCCACAGTGATACTCTTTTGATTTCTAGTTAGGGTGGGTGGAGCCTTGATGGCTAGCGGGGGTGGGGGTCTGATAGTAGAGAGCATGAATGATACAAGGTAATGGTCAGTCCAAGCTAAAGGTGAAATAGCGATGATTTTGGCTTGACAATTGTAGTCGGCCACCCATTCGAGTATTCTACCTTTAAGGTGTGTGGGTGCATTACTTCTTTGAGTAAATCCTATTTCTGAAAAGGTGTTGAAGGTAGTACTGGCAAGCTGGGCAGATGGGTCATTGAAGCCCATATTGAAGTCCCCAAGAATAAGGACCTGTGTGGAACCTTTGAGGTTGCTGGACGAAATGGTGTTAATGTCCTCATCAAATGTTCACGTTGGGCCTGGGGGACGGTAAATCAGGTGGATGTTGAGGGTTTGGGCATTAGTAAGTGGAACTTTAACAGAGAGTTATTCACATGAGAGGACATTGATGGGGGTAGCTAATCTCATGGAGAGACTACATTTGTAGATAATAGCAATACCACCTCCTGTAGAATTTAGTCTGTCTTCTCTCAATATGGAGTAATTATCCGGGACTGCTAGCATAAGCATAGGGCCTGCTGCCGGATGTAGCCATGTCTCTGTAATGGCGAGGAAGTCAAAGTCTTCTCTGAGGATCAAGTCGGCAATTTCCGTTGCATGAGCTACTAGAGATCTAGCGTTGATTAGCGCTCCCTTGATCTGAGGACTCACGGTAGTTGTGTTGGGGTGGTGGACTTGTATTTTTTTGGGTTTGCTATGCTTAGGTGGACTATTTGGAGGTCTGGGGTCAGAGTTATGAGGTGGGTTAGATTTTAGGTTAGTTTTGGCTGGGCCAGGTTGGCTAATCTGGCTCTGAGTCTTAAGTTCCTGGCTAGAGTTGGACAAGTATTACATATTAGTAGAGGTCGGGTGTCATTCATATCTGAAGGTGATCTAGTAGTTGAAGTGTTGTGGGGAATGGGTGAATGCATGGGGGTGGGTGAGTGCGGTAGCATGCTGTATAACGTGATACTACTTATAAAGAGCAAGAGACAGGCAGTCTTGTTGGTGGCCAAGGGGATCATGCTAGTTAGTTATGGCTGATGTTTCTTAGGCGGCTAAATAATTAGCCTATCACTTAAGGATAGGTAATCAGGGCCTGGGCCAATACGGGCCTGGGCTGTCCCAGAACAGACTAGGTCAAGCAGATCCTTGGGGGGTGAGACATGCAAAGAGTACAGGGCATTTAGCAGATTCAGGTCAGTTAAGGCAGCAAGCTTAGTAGGGTGCTGACCACAAGCTCAATCGTCCTGTCAGTTGGTAGCTAGGAGAGCAGTATCTGCCGGCATAGGCCAATAAGGATCAAGTTGGGGCAAGCAAATCATTCAAGTCCTGGGTCTCATGCCAAGACATACAATCAGTACAAGGGAGGGGCAATTACAGGACAGGTTAGGACAAGCAGGCCAGTGGCGATAGTGGTCTCAGGCTGGCTGTAAAGTGAGCAGCAAATCAGTATGTTTCGGGCAATTGCAGGCCGGTGAGGTGAGGCACAGAGAGGCGCAGGCAACATACTAATATGCAGTGCTGGCAATTCAGCATCAAGGCAATTTAGACACGGGCAATAGCACGGAAGTCAACATAAGGAGACGAGGCAATCCAACAAGGGGAAGCACTAGCCTCATTCAAGTGTGCAAAAGGAATAAATATACAATCCAAAAACCCTAAACGGCGTGGACCTCGTGCACGAGCAAGTAAGATAGGGTAAGCAGACATGTGGAGGCACTGGCCTCGCGCTAGCAAAGTGATACATACAGGTCACTGCAGCGGAACAGGGTAGGCTCAAGTAATTAATTGCGGGCCAGTGGAGTGAAGGCACAGGAAGGCGCTTGCCACATAGTAATATGCAATACTAGCAATTAAACATCAGGCAATTTAAGTACAGGCAATTGCATGGTAGTCAATATAAGAAGCGAGGCAATCAAGCATGGGGAAGCAATGGCCTCATCCAAGTATACAATGGAGTAATGCAGTCCCAGAACCGTATAAAGACGCTGACCTCGTGCAAGGCAAGAAAGATCAAGCAGGCGTGCCTGTAGGGGCAATGGCCTTACGCTAGTAATGTAGTGCGGGCAAGTTAATGCCCTGGATTAGATGGAATCAAGCAATTACAGGCCAGTATGGCACAGGCACTGGTCACATACTACCTAAGCAATGTCAGCAGTTAAACATCATGGCGGGCGGAACATGGGCAATTGCAGGCAATCAAACCTAGAGAGACACTGGCCATATGCGCACAAGGTCGCTCACAGTTGATTAGGCAGGGTAATGCAATCATAGGCGCTTACATGGCAGACATTAAACAAACCAGCTCATGCAATGTAGGGGGGTGCCCTTAGATGCAGTACAGATTGGCATGGGGATAAACTCGTTTGCAGAATCAGAGGTAAGTATAGCTGTAAGAAGAGTTCAGTGTTACCCCTGGGACATATGAGGTGAGAAAGTTAGTAGTTAGGTGGTCGCCATGGAGGAGGAGCCATAACAGGACCTTAGCGGGGTATTGTGTTGTAACAGTCTTGCGTGCAGCTGAGTAGTAGATGTAGGCAGCAGTATCCAGGAGTCGAGAGTGAAGATAGAGTAGAAGGGAAAGGAATCGATAGCATGAGAAGTGCATGGCAAGGGTACAGCTGAGAAGAAGCTATTAAGGGTACTTACAGACAAGTTGCAGGACACATAGATAAAGAGGCAAAGAGGATTGTCAGTGGCTGGTCTTCACCCTTCGCTATTCCACCCTTAACTGGGATGCCCTGTCTGGATGCCCCTAGAGAGTTCAGAAGGGCTGGCACACGCACTTGTCACTTGATCACCTATTCCATCAGTGGTTGGTCACTCTGATATTGTCCCTGGTGTTGCTGGGAAGAGGCGATTTCTTCCTGATTTGTTTTCCTAGAGGAGCCTCTTGTGGCCTTCAGCTGGAGATAGGGCTGATCGAAGCTGATTTTAGATTTCTCTGATATGCTTCCAAATTAAAGACTCCAATCTATCTAACAAACCAAAAGATGCATCATTCCAGAATTCCAGCCCATATACCATTTTCGGTATATTCTTACCTTAAAATAAATCAATGGCTGGTTTTATGGAAAAAAGGCTGCATTTTCTATCCACTCCCTTCTCTTAGTGGACGCCAAACATTCATTTTGAAAACTGTCCAAATGGTTCTTAAGCCAGGGGGAATGACTTCCTTCTCTTGAGGTCGATATCTTATTCCACAAACGTTCACACAATGTAAATGGATTGTGCTTGTTAATAAATGTATACTGGCACAAAGGTATTTCACCTTTAGACAACTTCCTGAGGGCTATGAGAGACATGGGATCTTTTGGTTTGTTATATAGATTGGAGGCTTTTATTTGGAGGGGAATATTGAAAGTGGCAAACACTTTCCCACTTACAGCAGTTCGTTATGAATTGGGCTTATTATCTATTAAGGCTCGTGCTCAGTGGAGACTATTGGCTCTTATCCACAGATTAATTACTGCACCAAAGGGGCTGTAATACTATGATTTAAATGTGCAGGGGGGCGTGGCCTGGAGCCGATGGCGAGCAGAGGCTGATTCGCCGGGCTCCGGCCGAGACGCCGTTTTCGAATTATTTATCTCCGGCTCCAGAGGGTTAGCAGCCCCCTGGAAAGAACGCACTGGTGTGCGAGGCGATCCCGCACAAAACCAGCTAGAGGGGTCGGACTCTCCGGCCTCCCAGACGTCGGCGCGGACCACCGAACGCACTCCCTCCCCCCGCCGCGCCTGGATCTAAGATGGCGGCTCACGGAGCCTAGCGAAGCCTCCGTAAAGCATCCCCACCAGCACACCCAGGCGGGGAACATCGCGGAGAAGCACCACAGCGGAGCGGGCCTCATCCTAACACCCGACTGTGGCCGACATCCGATCCTCACCCTACTCCCCCATCATCACGACGGAAGGCCTCGGATGACACTACGCGCCGGAGTCGCCTTATTTTCGAGCTCCGCCGAGGCGCAACACTGCACATCGGAGACGGCGGTGAGGAGCCCACCTACCTCCAACTTTCTCCCCACCACCGGAGACCCGCTCGAAAATATACACGCCGCGTGTTCCGGGGACAGGAACGCGCGGCGACACCAGCGGCCTCCCCTCACTGGACGTACACTCTTTCACAGGGAGGCGGCTGCCGGGTGGCCGAGCCGGAGGAACTGCAGGGACACTGGGCTGCTGTGGCCCGTTGTCACGCCCGATACCCCGGAAGACCGCCAAGAGGCACCAGGTCGCGGAGAGATCGAGCGCACAATCCCGGCGGCGCTCCCCACCCGCGACCTGCATCGTCCACTCGGCTGGGCCGCCCAACTGGACTTCCCCGCCGGGGGGAGACAGCTTCGGCCCCCCCCTCCTGGGCCTACACTCAATTGCGGGGTGGCCGCCGCTGGCTGGCTGGGTCGGAGGAGCTGCTGGGGCATTGGGCTGCTGTGGCCCGTTACCTGGACCAAAGGCCCGGAAACTAGAGGCGACCCGGAGGACAGTGACGGTGCGCAAGGCCGCGGAGCAACAGTGAGTACGGCCCCGACCACCCTCCCCAACCACAGCCTGCATTGTTCCCAGCTGGACTCCCTCACCAAGAGGGGACAACCTCTGCCCTAAACGCCCCGGCTCCATCACCCTTAAGCCCAGGGGCAGAGACACGGGCGCCAGGATAGCGGACAGAACACCCGGAAGAGCGGAGGAGTGCCCCACCTCATGCGCCCCACCTCATGCGCCCTGGATAACCTCTAACTACTGAAACAACGACTCCCCTGGGCACAACTCACCCTAAAACACCACTCTGGGCTATTTAAGAGAGCGGCCTTGAACTTCACCCCTCCAGACTCAGGACTCCGGGGCAACCACTATTACGCCCCCAACATGGCCGCCAAAAAAACCAGGGCCGCCACCATGGACTCCTTTGTCTCAGCCAGGGCTAAGACTCCCACCCAAGCCAGGGCCAGCTCTACCGAAACCATTCGCTCGCAAGAGTCGGACCCCAAAGATAACCACTCCCAGATAATGGATGCAATTGCCTCACTAAAGACCCACATAGACTCCAAGATAGACGAGTTTAAAATTGACATACAACTCATCCGCCAAGATGCCCGCAACTTAACGGAAAGGGTGACGGCCATGGAGAAAGCCACAGAGGTGGGGTCCGCGGCCGCGGCGACCCTGCAATCTGAAGTTTCGGACCTAAAAAGGAAAGTCACATTCCTAGAAGAGAGGGCGGAGGAGGCCGAGGGTCGGGCCAGACGAGGGAACATCAGAATCTTAGGTATCCCGGAGGGAAATGAAGGCCTAAATACCACGTCCTATGTTGAAACCCTGCTGCTACAGGAGGTTGGGGCCGGCAGGCTGACCCAGGGGTTTTCGGTGGAGAGAGCCCACAGGTCCCTACAGAAACGACCACCCCCTGGATCGCACCCACGGCCAATTATAGCCAAGATACTAAACTTTCAGGACAGGGAAACCATATTAAGATATTCCAGGGAAACTGGCCCCATTATACAGGGCGAAGCTAAGATTTCCATATACCCGGACTACACCCAGAAAGTACAAAGAGAGAGGAACTCGTTTGTTCCGATCAAAGCAAGGCTTCGCCAACTGAACCTTAAATACAGATTGCTGTACCCGTCCCGCCTGAAAGTTATTCACAAAGGGAGGGCAATCTTCCTCGAGAATCCGGAAGCGGCCAACATGTGGCTAGAGGACAATAACCTTGCCGACGGTGCAGATAACCTAGGTGGGGAAGACTGAACCTCGGGGGAGCAGAGCCGGACCCCAGGGACCCTCCACACCGTCCACACATGAAGCACAAATAGCCGGACCCAAGCAGGTAACCCAATTAACAGTATATCGTATGGAAACGACCCTCGTTTGGCCTCGCCACCTCGCAGCAACCCCGCCCCCAGCGAAAGAACCACCGGGCGAGTTTCTGCCCGACCCAACTCGCGCCCGACTCCCGGATGGGCACAGACGGCGCGAGAGCGCCTGAGCACCGCGACACAGTTGTAGTTGCTGGGCGCACCAGTTTGAGTTATGTTATTAGTTTAGTTAGTACCATAGTCTTCGTTCTACTGATGCTTGAAAACACTGAGATGGCCACAGGAAACGCTTCAAGAATCGACGAATCAGAGGCCTATCACTTACAACTTACCAATCACGCTTTGATGCCACACTGGGCAGCAGCGCCTGCCCCTCACGCTAAACTCGGAACACCACACCAATGGCATCACAACTCAATGTCATGACGTGGAACGTAAGGGGAATGGGTTCGTACCTCAGGAGGAACCGCATACAGTCCTATCTCAGGAGGAAGAAAGTCTCGATAGCGATGTTACAGGAGACACACCTCACCGGGGACGCTCTATCTAAACTGGCAGACCGATGGGAGGGAACTGTGAGAGGATCCCCATATTCCAAATACGCAAGGGGTGTGTTAATATGGATAAACCCAAATGTGCCCTTTCAACTACATGGATGTGAATCTGACAAGGACGGCAGATACGTAATAATGTGGGGAACTATGGAACAGACCCCGATTTGCTTAGCTAACACATATTTCCCGCAACACGGAATCCCGTCGTACCTCAACACATTGAGCCCCAAGCTGGCACACCACCGGGGCCAAACCTTCCTGTGGGGAGGAGACTTTAACTGTGTTCTGGACACAACCATGGACAGATCGCTTCCTCCCCCCCAATCAAGCAACCCTGCAACCCGTGCCATGGAAGAAACACTAGACCAACTCAACCTAGTAGACATCTGGAGGATGCAACACCCATCCGTTAGGAGTTATTCCCATTACTCAGCCCCACACAACGTCCACACAAGGATAGATTACTTGTTTATTGACCGTGACGAAGCCCCGCTGGCGGTAACCACAGAGTATCTGGGGAGAACTATTTCCGATCACTCCCCGTTAATTATGCAATGGAGGCAGAGAGGACCCAGACCCCCGATCCCCATGTGGAGAATGCCTTCCGCGACGCTAGAGGATCCACAGTTCAGAGAGGACCTTGCCGAGAAACTAGAGGAGTACGTCGATATCAATAAGGGATCCGTCTCCACTTGGAGCACACTGTGGGAGGCCATGAAGGTGGTCACCAGAGGAGAAATCATATCTAGAGCTGGTGGCACCCGCAGGCAACTAAAGACATCACTTGAGGCCCAGGAATCAGAGATCACCCGCCTGGAGTCCACTCTTGATACCTCCCCGGGAGTCGAAACGGAACTGAAAACGGCCCGAGAGAAATGTCAGCTCTCCTGGGACAGACTTGAAAAATTTGACTTTGCCACATACACCGCTCGATCCCATAGGGAATCGGACAAACCGGGTAAGCTGCTGGCTTGGTTATGCAGAAGAGAGCACCCTAAACACTTGCCAACAGAGATAATAGATGCAGAGGGTACATCCCACAGGACGCAGATGGGGATCAACAAAGCATTTGCCGAGTTCTACTCAAAACTATATGCTCATGAAGCCCGAATCCCCACCACTGAAATAATAGACACCCTGGGTGAGATCGACATACCCCAAATAACCAGCGAACAGAGAACCGAACTAGACATGGACATTACTCCCGATGATGTAAGATGGGCCATCAGGTCGCTCGCCACCTCTAAGACCCCAGGTAGCGACGGACTTACGCCAGAATTCTATAAAGCATACGAACCCATTCTCACCCCCATCCTACACGAAGTCTACCAGGAAGCTTACACAAATGGGATCCTCCCCAACACCATGAGAGAAACCATAATCATCCCCATGCTTAAACCCCATAAACCACCCACTGATTGCGACTCGTACCGACCCCTGGCCATGCTCAATTATGATAGCAAGATCCTCACCTCAATACTGGCCAGCAGACTAGCTAGAGTGCTAGGGTCCATAATCCATGAAGATCAGAACGGATTTGTCCCAGGTCGCAACACCACAGCCAACCTGAGGAGGCTCCAACACATCATGGCCGAAACTCACGACTCGGAGGAAGAACTAGCGATACTGTCACTTGACGCCATTAAGGCTTTTGACTCCATCTACTGGGAGTGGCTGGTGGAGGCCCTGCGGGCCTTTGGTTTCGGAAATGGTTTCATCAGATGGGTCCAGGTTCTCTACAACTCCCCTGTGGCCAGGGTCAAGACAGGCGGCACAGTCTCAGAATCCTGGAAAATACAGAGGGGCACGAGACAAGGATGCCCACTCTCGCCCATGCTGTACATACTGGGACTGGAACCGATTGCCTTATACTTTCGTCAGCAACTCTTTGATGCCGGCATTAAGGTGGGCAACGCCTATAACATAATATCACTGTATGCTGATGACGTTCTCTTGTACCTAAAAGACCCTGAGTTCAATGCATTGACAGCTCTGGAGGTACTCGACAACTACGCGAGATACTCCGGAATCCAATTTAGTAGACACAAATCCTCAGCATTCCCCCTGGCCGGATTGAGAGACATCTCAGCGGAGGACCTTCCAATCATAGGGATAAAATGGCAACTCGAGAAGTTCAGATACCTGGGGATTAATCTCAGCCACACCCCACAGCTCACACATGAGCACAACACAGAAGCAGCCGTCACCAACCTCCGACGGTCCGTAAAATTCTGGTCTAAACTCCCACTGGCAATGGTGGGGAGAGCGGCGATAGTTAAAATGATAATCCTCCCTCGCTTCTTATACTTCTTCGTGAATATTTGCCATTACATACGGCCCCCCTTCTTCAGGAAATTGGAAGCTATTATCAAGGACTTTTTATGGGGACCCCACAGGCATAAGTTGTCACTGGCCACACTAACCCTTCCACATAAAGAGGGTGGAATCAAACTTCCAGATCTCCAGCTCTACTACTTGGCCGCCCAGCTCAGTCACATCACAAGATGGCTGTCAGACGAATCTTCAGCTGAACTGGGGCTGCTGAAGCAACACCACACCAACCTAACCCCCAAGGAAACCCTGTGGGATCCCCTCAGCCGCTCTCCGGAAACCCCCATGGTTGTCGGGCTTGGCAGACAGATATGGACCAGGACTTGCCACATCAGGAAGGTGCAACACCCATACTCTTCGGACCATCCCATAATGGCTGATGCGTGCAAGAAGGAGGCAGACCTCCCCATAGCAAGGAAGTGGGAGGAAGCCGCGATATACACATGGGGAGACATGTTTGAAGATGGAGTGTTCAGGGACTTTGAATCGATCCAGGAAATCGAAGGGCTGCCCAAAGGCCAGTTCCTTTGGTACCATAGGCTCAAACGTACCGCCAAGAATCAGTGGCCCACCTGGCCAGAGGAACCTACCTCGGACCCTCTACTACAAGAAATGTATGACCTCTCTGATGGATGGAGACCTGTCTCCAGGTTATACAACAGGCTCATCGACAAACCAAACCCTAAGGGAGCGACACTGAGGGCGAAATGGGAAGCAGACTTCGCAGCCCCGCTCACTGATAAAGAATGGGAAAGAGCACTAATATTCCCCAAGAATGTCTCGAGAAACTCCAGATTTGGCCAGATACAATTGAACGTCCTTTATCGAACTTACATGACCCCCCACAGGGTTGCCTCGTTCAACGCGAAGGTTCCACCGGTATGCCCATGGTGCGGGAACGACAGGGCAGACATGATTCACATGTTCTGGTCCTGCACCAAAGTGACGACACTCTGGTCGAAAGCCAAGCAATCCTGTAGAGACGCCGGTATGGAGCGATACGAATGGTCACCAGGAGAGTGCCTATTGGGTACATACCCCAGACCGAGTAAGTTCAAACACCTCGTGAAACTGATGGACATTTCATGTATACTTGTCAAAAGAACTATAGCGATGGCCTGGAAGACACCAGCGGGCCCTAGACACGAGCGATGGTTTAACGAAATGGCGAGGTGGACGACGGCAGAGACCAGAGCCTGGCAGGAAGGAACTACATCCAGTGGAGAAGCCACAAGCGGCTCCTTGGTCGCTTGGAGGGCCCTTCTAACGGGCATGCACTTCGACGCGGACCATAAGCCCCCTTGAACACCTGTTGCGGTTCCCAATGACAGGCCCCCACTATTACAAAGTATATGCCTCTTGCAGCTGTTCCCCCCCACTTCCTGAGAAGCCATACTCTGGACTGAACCACCATCACGAACTTCACTTACTACATTACACGAAGACTATCGTTGTTTAGGATAAGTTTCCTCTTGTTTTTTTCCTTTCTTTCTTTCTCCCCATCTTATTCTCTCTTTCTCTCTTCTTCACTTGTTTAATTCACGAGTTTGTAATGTCTTATCTTATCACGAAAACCAATAAAAATACTTTAAAAAAAAAAAAAAAAAAAAAAAAAAAAATGATTTAAATGTGCATATGAATTTGCAGCTCGCTCAAGGGAACAGTTTGTGTCCAATGGGAAGGCTAGGTTTACTATGCCAATTTGTTGAAGAAGCTTAACTTAGATAGAGAAACATTACAAGTTAATCCTGTGAAAGTTGCATTATAGGATAGGGACCGAAATGTCACTATCGATCAGTTCCACAGTTATCACTCACCTTCCCATTTGGCCCATGAACACAATAAACGGGGCCTTGTGGCTCCATATTTACTTTCATTTTCAAATCGTTTTTACAGGCAACTTCATTGTTTGAGGTGCAGCTAAAAAGGAAATTGATCAATATTGGAGGAACCAGTTGTCAATTTTGTAAAGATAAATCGACTATTGAAACAACCAAACACTTGTTTATGGAGTGCTCTGCACTGTAGGTACAAAGAACGGCATATATTAGGAAAATGCTTTTATTAATTCAGTGGGCAGATATTGAGAATTTATGGAAAAATTGTTTAAGCCCCAACTGGACTGTAGTGGGAATTACTGAAGCTGGCTTTGTTAATTCTTTGAAGTTGACGGATCAGAATGATACCGGGGACCAATCAGTTTGAGTTAAAAGATAATTGTAACTTAAGAATAAATGCCTTCGCTCCTCCTAAAAAAATCTGTTGTGAATAGACATATGATAATGTATGGATTTTTAAAACAATTTTAAACAGGTTTTAGGATTGAGATATATCTGCTTTTGCAGGGAAAGGAATTTTAGATCATAAATATGTGTATGTTATTGTGATGCTGCTGGTTTTAATCTTGTTTGATTGTATTTAAATTAGTCTTTTATTCCTATTTCATTGCAAGTATGCATCTCCTTTGAACTTAATCTGATGAATTGTAAAGTTTTTTTGTAACCATGTACAATAAAAAAAAAATAGATCCTGATCCAGGAGAATGACTCAATGGATTGGGTATGGACGTCCACGTCCTTTCACAGGGCCAGGGGGAATAGCTCTCTTCCTCTGATGCCCTGGTATGTTACACAGTCATTCAATAGAGTTTGCCATTGTTTCCAAGTGTAGGAAAACTTCCATACTTTCTTATTTGTATTCTCTTTGTCTGGGTTCTAGACTCTTTTCACACTTCCTTCATTGGGATCCCAGACCCTTCTATTGCGGTCAGCAGAATTTGTCTCCCCACTGAATTGAGGAAGATTTTCTCCTTGACTCAGTTCTTTGTTGTTGGGGTCCTTGACCCTTCCCTGGTGATCAGTGAACTTATTGGTACAGCCACTGGGACGAGGAAGGGGAGCTACATGTTGGGCCTTTTGGGGTCCCCTGTGCACTGTGGTTACCAAGGGGTTGAGGGGAGTTAGCCTTAGCCTGCTTTAGTTTCACCGCCACATACCCTCTGGGTCTCCTGCACCACCCGTTACCTTGATTTGGGTGTAGGTGCGTCACCAGGGGTTCCAGGGTCAGCGGTCCTCCAGCTTGCTTTTGCTGCTGGCTCTTCAGGCTGCCTTCTGCTGTCCATTGGTGATTCCACCAACAGCTTTCCATCACAGCCTTCCATCTGGCCGGTTGCACAGGCCCGCTCCTGCGGTCTTGTCTGGAAGCTCACTTGCCTGACTGCTGACATCCTCCATACTCTCCATGCTCAGGACTGCCAAAGGAGCTTGAAACTCCCACGTCAACGAGCTCCACACTCCCAGCCTATCCCGGCTAGGCTTGACATATTACTCATGCCTCCATGGGGACACCTCCTCCCAGTACTTCTATAATTAGTAATCGTCAAGGTTCCCGTGTTCCTCTTCATTGTGAAACTTGTAGTAACATAGAGGTGTTCTGTATTGTAATAGCACATGTGTCTACTGTCTAAAAAGAGGTCAGCTGAGGAAAGAGGAGCTAGAATATGTGTTGGTACAATGGTGTTTACCGGGCAATACCTCAGGTGGTCATCCTTGTACCCAGGAGGGAAGTTCCTCCCCATGAGGTCCTCCGGCATTAAAGCACTGCTAGGGGGAATATTGGGTAGCGGGCCCACCTCCCTAGCCTCATGGGAAAGGTCTCCCTACTGGGGAGAAGTGACAAAACCTAGTGACTCGTCACACAACCCATTAAGGCCTTAACACAAGTTGACTCATGTCACTCACATTGCCCCCAGGAATGCCCCATACCAACAACATGTCCCACAATAAACTGCCTCTTTAAATATTAATTTTGCACAGAAAGCATCCACCTGCATTACCCGCAGCAGCTCTATGCTACTCCTATTGCCTTAAAAATTCCCCATGTACTTCACCATATGTCCACATGGTATTGCAACTATACAGTCCCCTTTGAATTATCTCATGCCACTCACAGTACCCCATAATTTCTGATGCAATTCACATTGGCCCCAGGATGGCCCCATGTACATACATTGCAAATGTACTACCCCATATAGCCACACATTATGATATATTTTATTTATAGTGTACCTTTACACAAGTGTTTCAAGGCGCGACAAGGCAGAGTAGGGGAGCATGGGGGGACAAGAACGATTTTACTAGTCCCAGTTACATTGAGATCGCACAAGTACAGGGGAGAATTATTCCAGAGATTATTCCAGAATGGCCTCATGTCACTCAAATTGACACTGAACTCCCTCATGCCAGTACACATTGCCATCAGAATTGTCTCATGTCACACACAATTTCCCTAGAACTGCCTGGTGGAATTTCTCTATTCCACTATTGTCATCCTCAGAACCTCCCCCATACCACAGCAATGACCCATATTTTCCCAATGTGACTCACATTGATCCAGAACATCTCCATGTCACTACACATATCCCAAAGAATTATTCCATTTCACTCACATCGCCATCAGAACTGCCTTAAGTACACTGCACATCACCCTCAGAATTTTCCCAGAGCACTTAGATCATCCACAGAACTGCCCATTCACCTTCACATTGCTCCCCTAAATTGTTTCATGACATTCACCTTGCAGAGAGAATTATAGTCTAACATCACCTTTTCTCCAGAAATGCCTCATGTAGCAAATCCCTCTTTACATGTTCCAGCGAACAGGTATTTTATCCTCTGCACACGCAGACACACACATAAATATAAACACATTTTCCTGAGTGACAGTAGCCTACTTTTGCAGTCCTCGAATCCCCAGCTTGGCACACAATAACACACAGGTTGAGATTAAGAGTATTGTAGTGTGAATAGCCTTTTATTGGAGAAGGTCTATATTTGCCCGAGGGTGAGGCGTTGGATTTCTTGGGTATTTTCTGTGCAATAGATTAAAGAGGTGGCTCTCATATTAGGAAGCAGGATACTCTGATGTGGTAGTCAACCCGTGGAATGTTTATATTTGCTAATCACTATCATACATAACATTTACGATTTAAACTGTCTATAATGCCAAGTATTAGTATCTCTGTACAGGGCCAGTATCTGGGGATGGAAAAATACCTTATGAATTCAAACACTAGGAAATGTTTTTCTAATGCGTCTAATTGGCATTCCTGCTTAAGATCCAGTTTTAAAAGTTCATGGCAATATGTGAATAATATATTTTGAAAACTCTCGAAGAGTGAACCAGACATTGTTCTGGCAAAAGAACTGGGCTAAGAGTGCATTGTATATACAGGCCATTGTAAAACACATTACACTCTGCTAAAATTCACCATTTAGTCTATGATTGGCCCAAATGTGTGTTTTCTGATGCAGGTTAATGTAGCTCACCTTGATGATAAACATGAAACTCATTCCAAAGATGACAGTTGCTGTGGTAAAGTCTTTACTCTCACAAGAGTCCCAAAGAAATATAGAAGAGCATATAGAGCAAGTACATAGAATAAACACAATGGGCCTCATTACAAATCAGGCGGTCCGGAAATAACGGTGGCGGTAAACCCGCCGCCACCGTTGTTTACTGACCGCCTGATCCCGACTCCTGCAGGCGGGAGGTGATGTTCCCACCAGGTTTGACCTGGTGGGTTTAACAGCGCCCGCCTGCAGGCGGACGAGGAAACACCGGCAGCATTACGAGATGCTGCCGGTGTTTCCATGATCCCCATTCCCATTGAGTCCCATAGGACTCAATGGGAATGGGGATTAACACTGTTCCGCCTCTGTGTTTCCCAGAAAACCGGAGTTGTAATGCCCCGGTAATTCCGGGAATCACGAAGGCGGAATGGTAATACGAGTCCTAGGAACCAAGCTATGTGGATGCCTCCATGTTGGCTGACAAACAATAAAGTAGTGCCAAAGCACATGTTTGTTATGGTGTATGAGTCTGGAGCCATAGGCGCCAGGACTGGCCCCAGGAGGGCTTTTCAAGAGGATGCCAGGCTCTAGAGGCCCGAGTCCTGACTCCACCTGGTCAATGTGTTTGCCAGACGGGGTTTTGGGCGAGGGTCGTGACAGCTCGTAAGTGCAGATAATAGGACTACATGATAGAAGAGTGAGAAGTGGTAAGAGGACAACTGACAGAACCCAGTAACACAGCTGTTAAAAGAAGGCAACTTAAAGCAGTGGCAAAGCATGTGATTGCTAGTGAGGGGAACACAACACTTAAGAGAGGTGCTAAATGGAGCCAAGCAAATTCCAGGTCAGAGTGGGAGCAGAAAGAAAGTCTGCAAACAAGTGACCCAGAGGGATTTTGGTGGAACAATTGGGCAGTCGTATTACTCCAATGCATCACAGATCAAGATTTTGCCCTAAGGAAAATCATGGAGCTGGAAGAGCATGAGATAAAATGGACAGATTTTCAAAACCACGAGAGACCAGACGCCAGCATTAAAGTATTGTTGCATTGGAGGAGAGATCGGGAATGAAAAGAAGGGGGTCTAGAAATAATATGATTCTATAGCACTCTACTAATGAAAGAGGGCCCCATGGACAGAGGCACATCCAGGATGCTGTATTTTGGAAAATGAGTAAACGCCTGAGTGTCAGTGAAAGAAAGAGCATTTTCTAATACTCCCAAGTAGAGCAAGCAGTTAAAAGATCTGAGACATATTCAAGAGACTGTGTCCTGGAAAAATGGAGTAAAACCCAAAGCATTAGTGGAAGAAAGAGCTTTAGATCATTATGCTTCCTTTGAGGGTGATGTCTCAAGAAACAGATACATTTTCGAGCCGCTGTATCCTGGGAAATAGAGCAAAACCCTGTGCTCCGGTGAAGGAGTGAGCATTAGAAGATTATGGTCACAAGAAACGGAAACATCTCAAAGAACAGAGAGCTGTCGAAGATCCTAGATTCTGGGAAGACCCTATGCATCAGTTAAAGGGAAGCCATTGAATCAATTTACTTGGACATGGGGGAAGGTCTCAAGGAATAGGGACTTGCCCAAGATGCCATGTCCAGAGAAAGCCAAGGAGGAATCCGAAGCATCAGAAAACATTGAAATACTGCATTTTGAAGGGATAAAGAGCCCCATCTGAGAAAGAAACAATTTAAGTGTTGCATCTGGGGAGCTGAGTGCAATCCCAGATGTTTGAAGGAACGTTTGAGAATTGGACTCTGGGAAACAGTTAAATCCAAGAAACCGAATTTAACTTGAAAGAACTGTTCTCTATGGAACCAAGTAAAATCCCATATTGAAATTTAAATCTGAGGGAACAGGAGCTCAATATCAGAACCTGGGAGCAGAGATGGGGAAGTGTCCAAAAGTCAGAGAAAAACTTTCAAACAATGATCCAAGCCTGAAAACATTATTTTCGTTTAATACATTTTAAATATAACTTTTTGCTTTGGAATTTTCTTTGGGAACGTTGCTATTCCACTTTTTGTACTGCGGTAAGTGTGCAGAGGCTCCTGGCCCCCATACTATTTCTGGGTAGTTGCATACATGTTGCAGCAGCGTTAAATCACACGTGGTACAATTTGCACCCTGATCACTAGCTGACAAGCTACGGACTACATTTTACATCACAGTTTAAACACACCCTGCATCTGTATATTTAGGGGTTGGAAAAAAGAAAACGAGAGAGGGTTATTAGGCCTTTTAAGGAATGCTTAGGAATCACTGGCATCTTAATCTCATGAGAGAGAAATCTCATAACACACATACAGTATTGTCAAATATGAGTGGCATGCCCTGCTCATCCAAGGTAAGGCTATTGTATATGGGAAGACCCTACAATTAGGCCAGAGCTTCTTGATAGGGCCCTGTGGTAGAGACAAAACCTCTAGGAAACAGGTTTGACTAAAGATGACTTACAGGGAGTTAAGCAGCCCACTGACTACCTTTTTCCCTTAGTGTGAGACCTGTCTCCAGACTCAGGCATACAAAAAGTGGACAGTTTATTCCAGTTCTTGTGGGTCACTGTGTACCATTCCTCTCAAATGAACCACAGATTATAAAACCAAAGGCGTCTGTGTGATGGACCTAAATGTCCTCATTACAGGATCCACAGAAGTAGGTGTGAGTAGTGCTGAACTAAGGAAAGATTTAGTTTTTTTTAAAGACAATAACTTGTTGTGGAGTCAATGAGTTCAAGGAGGTTTGGAGCAGTCGCAATTGTGTGGTATTAAAAGAGTCTAATTATACATGGGTCTTTGGGGGATCCAACATATTGATCAATGTGAATCCAATGTACCATATCTTGAAGGTAAAATTTAAAAAAAATGGATCACCTCGGGTTTCTGGTCACACCAAAAGACCTAGCCCATCCATGTGCTGGGGAAGTGTTCCTCCAATCAACAGAAGACAGTGGCCATAGTCACATGGATGTTCAAAACACACGGGAGTTCATGAACAGTATTGAGTGCTTTGGTGAAACGCAGTTTGGGTGGGTTTGTTTTAAAAAGACCAATTGCATATTGGAAAGCCTGAAGTGGGGCACATATGTTCTCATGGAATGAGAGCAAATAACCAATTTGACACAGTGTTTTCAGAGAACGGGCAGGTCTGTTTTAAAGAGGCAAGCTCATCAGTGTATTGGTAGGACCGGACTTTAGAGGATACAGGATTAATAATCCAGTTGTTATCAATTTAAAACATCGCATTTGGGTTAATAAGGTTGATTATGGCAACTTGGAATGGGAGGATTATAGTCAGTGGTGGGTGACATGGAATCTAGCCAATACACCAGCTTGGCTATTCTGTTAACATGGCTAAAGGCAAACCACAAAGGTAAATTGTTTACAAACCTTGCTGTGTTTTCATTCTTGAAACTTCTGGAAAAAACGTTTTCCCCTCTAGTTTATGCCTCCGTGTAATAAAAGCACATTCAATTAAAACCATGGGGTGGATTCAAAGAGGAAGACACGTTCTCCAAAAGGCACTTACATCTTATGCGGCCGATTCACAAAGTTTAAAGGAAAGTTAAGTATTAAGGTGTAAGGTGTGTTGAAGTGCTCTTGGGAGCAAGCTTTCCTTTTGCAAATGGTGGCCATAGTGTTCTGTTTCACTTGTAGGATAATTACCTTCAGCATTCGTCATCTTCATCTTCATCAACTACCCTATGCAACTCATGATGCACTTCAGAATTATGGCACATCATCACGGGCAACACCACAGGTTAGCCTGGAAGACCAACATATGAACCCAAGACTAAAATAAAGAAGGACTCAGGGCTATTAGCCACGTATTGCTCGTGGAAAGGGGCTATCTAGCTATTAGCACACAGTCAAGGAAAAGGGTGCTACATTTTGATACTCATTTATAAAAAATGAGCGTTAAAGAAAAAAAAAACACAAGGAGATGGCTGCTGAGCAACGGACAATTAAGGGCTGCTTTGCGAGAGTCCTTTTTTTTATTTTAATTGAAGCCATTTGGCCTGGGATGAAGGACCATTTAGAGATGATCAGAGAAAAGTGTTTGAAGAGCATATAGTCCAATGGAAAGTATCTTCATGAGAATAAAGGGAGGCATGTATTCAGCAGTCTACACCAAACACAGCGGCCATGCTGTTTTATTAACCTTACAAACAAAGGGGAGCATCTGAAACTTTGCATTTTTTCAATGTAAGGTCTTGGAAGCTGACCAAATGTATAGCTATGTATTCAGCATTAGAGCAAATCATGAGCGCCACCGGAATATGCACTCATTGTTTATGACTACCTGGAGAGGTGCTTCATTGTGTTTGCCCATTCTGGAAAAATACTAATGACACATCAATGTGTTCCCACCAGAATCATTTGAAAACTATTTTGCCCATTACAATGTATGCTGTAGTACAAACGCCCAATTCACTAAAGACTGTGCCTCCTGAGCTGTGAATGCTGAAATGGAGTTTTGCTGATTGGACTGCGGTTCCTGACAGGACAAGAAGGATGGTGAAGGGGTCTCCATCTCTTCCTCTTTCTCTCTCTCACACAGACTCTCTTTATCTTCCTTTCCCACCTGGGCCAAAGGACCAGCAAGGGTGAGGTTAACGTATGTGTCTTGTATCATTTCCACTCACAAATTGATGTTGGGGATAACCTACAGCCAGGGAGTATTACAGAGTCTCTTTGGGCTGCAGCATCTGTGCTGTCCCTCCCATGGACATCAGTGATTGGCTAGCTTTTGAGGTCATGGGGTGCCTTGTTTGAAGAGGATCCTAAAGAGAAAGGGAATACTCTATGTTGGTATTGATAAGCTTCAGCATTTATAAGTGAGGGTAGCTATTGGCCAGTCAGGGGTCAATGATATCTGACAAGGGAACAGTGAGGTTGATGTATGACAGGCAATCAGGGTAGCCAGGGATGACACTGGAGCCAGGGCAAGAGCTGCAAGGCTAAATTAGTTGATTTTTAGAACTGGGATGAGGTATTCTATTACGTATGCATTGTTTGTGTATTCGTCGTTTTGCCGAAATTCATTCCTTTGAAGAAATATACTTGGAAGGAATTATGCCCAAAATCTCATCGAATTGTCTGGGAGTAAGGAGTTAAAAGAGGTGGGGTGGGACCTAGGGTAGGGGGCCTAGTGTAGGGAAAGGGCAGGTTGTGGGATCGCCCCCAAACAAAAAAAAATAAAAATGTGATGAGTTATTTCAGCATAAGTAAATTACTTTGAAGAAATGCATGTCGATAAAAACGACGTGGAACCCATTGTTTGTTAGTTATTAGTTTTTATATTGTTTTCTCGGCTAAACTAAAAGGACGCTCAAGCTGAACGTGCACTTCACTTCTGCATATTCATTAAGGGGCTCATGGTGAAGCTTTGTGGAGCGCACCATGACCCTCCTCTACCCAAGGTGTGGTTACTATACCTCTAATTAAGCGGACACTCAGATCCATGAAAGGCAAGTATCAACAGTGCAGATTTGACATAGTTTCAAATAAGGTACCCTCTATATGTGGAGCTAGAAATAGAAAATATAAATGTATAATACAAAAAAACAAAAAAACAAAATACAAACACACAATTCAAAACGTAAAATATCATAAGATAATTAGCAACTCATAAGTCTACACCCACACCATTATCTGAAGAGCTGTGACACACTAACATGCTTCAGTAAACAAAAGCACAACCAATAATGTATCTTGAACACTTACATGTTTTTACTGCCAGCAATTCATATGCAGAGCCGAGCATCAATCCACTAATTGTCAAAATATAGAAATCATACTCTAGGCCTGGGATCAGGTTTTCAATTTTGATTTTGCCATCCGTCTTTAGGGTCAAGGTTGTGTTTGGTCTACCTCTACTCTGCAACAATATGCCATCAAAGGATCCAACACTGGGCATTTGAACAAACAGGACGATAGACTTGCTTTTGATTTCATAAGGGACAGCAATCCGCACTGGCATAGGCTCTGCAACATAAACAACATTGCATGTTACAAACCATAAGCTAGCATCAAAATCTAATCTTCAGAAATGATGAAACATGGTGCCAAGTGGCCTCAGCTGTGCAGTTGTTGAGCAAAACATAAGAAGTTCCGCAGTAGCACTTCTTGATTAACAGAATATGTATAACAGAATGTATACGTAGACCAACAACAAAGCTCACGAGTGGCGGAGACATGTATGCTGTCAACCCTGTATTCGAAAACTATTATTAAACAATCTTGTCACATCTGATATTAGGCTTGCCAATAACATGAGGCGCCTCAAATGGTTTAATGTGGATTACTTTGAAATTGTTCCCCAAATGTTTCATGTGTTTGACCTGTTCTAGAGAAGCATTTCTGTGGAGGAGTTCAAGATACATGTTCTGTTTAATTTATATATCCAAGCCTGGTTGCTTTAATCTGCCCATTTGTTACAAAACCTGCCAAAAATAATTGACAAATAGTTTTCTCTAGGGATTCTTGGTGTGACAAAGAATGGCATATGGCAAAGCAAGGTTTATTGAAGTTCCTGAAGTCTGATACAGAACCATTCCACATTTCAAGGTTACACTGTGTGCCAAAAGGGATATCATTAGGCATAAAAAACTGGAAGATGAAAGAAAAAGATGGGACTCTATAAGGCAAGCTTCTTTTAGTACTCATTACGAGTATGTCGTTCCAGGAAAAATGCTGGTAAAACGGCCAGTAATACCAGATCCGGCATTTTCCCTGGACCGGCCTACTCCGAGTTTGCCAAGAGTTCAGGCCCCTACCGACAAAGAATTGCCCCTATTACTGGCACCGTTACTACCGGTGCCGGTGATAGGGGCAAACCCATTCCATGGAGTACTGTGGAACTCCATAGAATGGGAACTTACTGCAGTTGCCGGCACCCGTAATATCCTAGTAACACCGGGATATCGGGCGCCAGTAAGGTTAAGATGAGTCTGTGGGTAACCCGCCGGTAGCACCTGCAGGTTACCGGCAGACTCATAATGAGGGCCCAAGTGTTGATAAATTAATATTCTGTGTGTTCTAAACTGATAACAGAGCTTGCCTACACTGAAGCATGTAGATGATGACCTGCATGTGTTTAACTTAAATGCATATGTTAGAAATAAAGCACTCCCCATTCACACAGGGCAACGCATTATTAATGGAAATGCTTAGTAAATGCGGGTTGGTGTCTTTTTACAGCATTTTATTTGACTGCAGCTTTCAGTGTTGCTGATATTTTACCGTTTGTGTTACCACAATATGCTTCCAGAACAAACACCCTCCCCCACCAACTCCACACTTATCCCCCACGCCATATTTCCTTACCCAAACACCCCGACTCCTACATGTTGCTGTTAAAGAAGAAGAATCAGTAAATAAATCGGCAGGACAAAAATAGCCGCAATGAAAAACATGCGATAAAAAGGCTGGATACCAGTAAATACAAGACATTTGAAATGCATTTTCTGTGTAACATTTCTCTGATCCAAATACTTGTTTTTGACATTGGAGTAAATAAAGAATTGTCAAGAATAGAAAGTAAAGTGATTTATGCTGTATCTGAGTAGCAAAGATTTAACTGGCCGATAAGGGGCAATGTTACATTGGAATGATTTTGTGCTGCATGGAAGTTGCATTGCATCATTGGTGATTAGAGGTTTAGAAATATATACATTTAATGTATGTGAATGATTGTGTGTGTGATAAAATTAGTTGCTTTAGTGAGAATTGTGCAGGCAGGTTGATTTTCTGCTGTAGATTATACTGTGGTGACTTGCCTAGCATAAATTTAAGGAACCACCTTTTGCTTCCATTTTTCATCGAAATAAAGTATACATTCAAGTATGGAATGTTTCTAGCCGCAGTATTTTTGGGTAGTACTGTACAATAGGGCATGTTAAGTCAGAGGATGTACCTTATCAACATGAGTATTATTAAATCCCCATAAATATGTTCCATTCTACAAAAGCTATTTCCTCTTTTCCTGTGAGCAAGAAAGAATCATGATACCAACATTATCGAACCCGATGTAAAAGGCCTACATCTAAGGGTTTCATCCTCAGAATCAAAGCACAAGTATAAAGTGTGGTTTTATATCTGCTCATCGAAGAACACGATTGGAATAAAGTCTGTTTCCCATTTTCCCTCCTAGATAATCAGCAGAAAAGGTGGAGGTTCAGTTTCTTTTTTGCTCTGGGGCTAATCATAACCCTGTATCATGAGTTGGGCAGTATCCCGGCGCTAATAGCACAGGGATACCCTGCAACGCTATTTTGTTCCCACTATTCGGTCCGGCGCTATTAATACCGAATCACGAGTAGCAGTAAAGCTGTATATCCCCATTCCCCATTGGGTCCATTAGACACAATGGGTATGGGTTGGCGCTATTAGCACTGGCGCAAGTAGCATTGTGCTAATGGCACCAAAAAGGGTGGAAAGGGGACATTTCTACCTCCAGCAAAAAGCTGGACGTAAAAAGGTCCCACTTTCCGCCGCCCAACTCATGATTGGGCCAGGCTATCTGGAGAGTGAAACAGATCATATTACCCAGTCACACCTAAGCAATAAGCCCTGAGCTGGGGGGGCGGGGCATCACTGCATCAGGTAATGCCCCTGAGCCTGTAGTTACAGGCCCGAATGAAGGTAATGCCCCTCTGCTGAACGTTTTATTGCTATTAGTACCCCAGCATGTTAGACTGGTGTACTGATAGTGTGTTTTTTCAGTTGCGAGACACTCTGGCATTTCACAACTTTTTTTAAATGGCCACCACGGAATGTGAAACAAAGTCAATTTTCCCTTTTCATGGTGGCCATTTAAAACAGTAAAAACCTTCTCTGTTTCAATGGCGGCCATTAAAAAGATTGATAAAAAAGTAAACAAAAAAAGAATGGGCGCAATGGCAGCGTGTCGCAGATCGGGAGTGACGCACCAGGAACAGAGGTGTACCCGACGTGACCACTCCTGAAAAGGAACAGAAAGGAGAAGGTAAGTGGGTGGGGGCACTTACCTTATTCCCCTGCAGGGGAGATGGCAGCCACCAGCCCTGAGGAGGCTCAGAGTGGGGGGATTACCGCATGTCAATGCCCCCGCTACGAACCTCCCCATTGGCTGGGCGGACAAAGCCATGCCAACCCGCTCTGTACTAATAGCTGCTAGATCCAGTTCAGATCTCCCAATGGAAACATAGAACTCTGGCAGATAATTTAGCAATTGAAATAAATATAAGCTACAATCCTTAGAAATGTCTTGTAGTTACAGAGAAAATCCAATAGCACTCTGTCTGAGAAACTATAAGGTCTAAACAAAGATGGGCATCTTAATAGCGATGTCTGAGAAGTGAGTGCTACGATTCAGGTGTCTTGTACACCTATGCAAGCCTCAACCAAGAGGGACAGCCTATGCATTGGGCTGGGGCACATATATCAATTTTGGGTCTGAGACGGTTGACAAATAAATTTATTAAAAAACAGAATAAATGGAGTGGCGCCTCAGACAGGCAATACATTGTGCACAGGGTGGCCTTCCGGCATGCAATCTATCCAGCCTCTGACCATTCATTGTCAAGGAGAGACCCATAGTGACAACTTAAATCTAATCAGCAATAATTTGGGAAATGCCGAAATTACAGTGTATCGCAAGGGGAGCCTGCATCTACTATTAAAACCATATTAAAGGTGAATAAGGTAAGGAAAGTCAACAAAGAAACCATAAAATAACTGACCAAAAAGATCTTGGATTGAAGACATTGGGACTCATTACGAGTTTGGTGGTACCGTTACCGCCACTTGGTCAGGTGATATTACTGCCGGATTACATGTGGCGGTGTTAGTCCCCATTTATTTAGAGTCCATAGAACTTCATGGGGCATTTAGCAGAATTACCACAGCGGTAAATCTGCTGGTGGTAATTCTCCCGAAATAGGGTGTAAAGTTGGCAGATCTACCTTCAGCTCATAGCTAGAGGTGAATCCTCCAACTTTCCATCCAACACATAGTTGGGCAATGCGGTAATGCAGCGGCATACGGTAATACTGCTGCATTTAACCCGCTCTGCCCATCTTGTAATGAGGGCCTTTGAGCCTCATTACGTGTATGGTTGTGCATTAAAAAAGTGGCGGTAACGAATTAAAGGCACTTTTACCGCACCGCCATTCTATGAGTTTGGCGATAATGTGGAATAAATACTTCCAGCACTTTGCTGGAGGTAATTCTTCCACATTGTTGCCAAAAACTTGAGGAATTACCACACCAAATTACCGGCCACAGCAATTCCTCCAAAACGTCCATGGAGTCCTATGGACTATGAAAATGCAGATTAACACTGCCATTCTGCCCTTTGTAATTGGGCAGATTTTTTCTGGTCACAAGTAGCGGCAATGCTAATTAAGTTCTTTCAGAATCACAGCTAAACTCGTAGTGAGACCCATTATTCTTTAATAATAATTAATAATGAATTACTCTTTAATTATATTTTCTATGTAACATTTACGAGTCATTCTTCTGGAGGACTAGAAGTTCCAGATGCATAGTTTATGCTCACATCTGTATTCATGTTGTGCTTCAACCACTGATGTAACGTTGCACTGGGACATGGGTCAAATAATATATTTTGGTGAGACTGCGGTTCCAAATTCAATGATGAAACTTTTATAAATGGGTGGATTTCAAATGTATTTCTGGATTGATTTGGTCTCACAACACTTTCATTAAACCACAGGACTCTGACAAATGTGCATGATCATGTCTTTAGTAAACCAGTGATTGAAAGATGCATTCATCTTCTAAATAATATCATCTTACTTAAGGTTGTTCGAATGGTCTTCATTTCACTCATGCTGCCATTTTGTACAGCTGCCACCCCCATTTCATAGGTTACTCCGGGGATCAGAGAACCAATTCTCAGCATGTTGGTCCCATTGGTTGAATAGTTTGTAGCCCTACTGAGGGATGAGTACGGCTTTACTTGAATCTGAAATTGGTGTTCTTCTTCGGCGGGTTGCCACTGTAGCACCAAATAGTCCTCACCAACACTTTCAGGGTCCACCCAAACTTTCACTGGTGGACTGACACCTAAAGCAAACACATTACATTGTGAGAATACATGTATTGATAGAGGTAGAGCCTCTTAGAGCCTTCTGCTCACATACTGTTCTCTGCTTGATCCCAAGGAAGATTCCGGGTGTACATTCAAAACTGGAGAAAAGATGCACTTCTACACTTGGGCATACTAGAAATGGATGGCATCAAGGTGTTACTAAAAGATAACTGTTCAAAAATGTATAACTTGCATACCAGTTGCCCACCCATACATGCAACAATGTTATTCCACTTTGGAAAGATCCAGTCTTCTACAAGATTTTAAAACATTAACTTATATATGATCTAGTACCTTTGTGCCGTGCCACCGGGTACATATCAGCAATATACATTATCAGCAGTATATATGTGCTGCTAACTTCATGCAAGCAATGCCTATGCTAATCATGTTCTGACTGCCCACCTCCAAGCACAAGCTGTTGTGATCTGTCAATGGTGCAAGGATCTCTCACATACCTGTCACGAGTACTAAAGATGGTTCCCTGCAACTCAAGGTGCCACCTTCTGCTATGCTTTGCAAATGTATTCGATACTGGTGGTAAGGCTTGACATTTCGAATTACAGTTGAAGTTTTACTTTTGTCTTCTAAAGTGGTATTCCACTGGTGTTCTTCCACATCGAAAATTGAAACAATGTAGGCATGGATCGATGCATTGAAGGAGTCCCTTGGGGGGTCCCACTGTAGAACTATCTCTGTGGATGATATATTTTTCACCACTACATGTTGTGGGTGGAATGGCCCTGCAAAGCACAAGGAATATGAGGTAAGTATAGTTCACGTGCATTTCTTGCTTTACAGCATGTTGACAGCATTCTTGCAGGAGTTGTGTTGTGTATATGCTGTCCTGTAAATGCATTCGGTTTTCCTGACCAGAAATGAATAGTTATCAGGTACATTACTCCAAAAGGAGACACGATTTCAAGTACTTGCAAGATACCTAGATTTCAAAGATGGTATATAACATTGGAGACAATGAATTACAAAGAAATGATTCAGAAACAGAGGAAGTACAATCCCTTTTAAAAGTGTGGCAGTGAGTAGCACAAGGGGAAGGGAATGCATGGCGGAGCAAAACTGGTGCGATGGGCTCACTCAGAATGCTTTATGTAGGTGCCAGCTTTTTAAGCAAGGCCTACAGTGAAGCTTCTTCAGGTCCAGGTGGCCCAAATTATGCCTACAGGTTTTTTATTTAAACATTTTTTTTAAACCTTGTTTTATTGGTTCTATGACATTTCATGGGCGGATTGTTTTTCCATGTGTTTTTAACGAATATTTTTCAACGAAAAAACGAATCGAATTGTATTGGGTTTTATTTTGGGGGGGTTCACACCCATAACCCCACATCCCCATTTGTTTTTTGTATATTCCTGATCCCCCACCCCTTATATGCACTTTCCCAACCTCCCCTATATTTTTCAATTCGTTTTTTCGTTGAAAGATTTTCGTAAAAAGACCCATCAAAAAAAGGCATTGATGAAAGGACGTTGTACAGTTTTATTCTAGCATAACAAAAGAACATAGGTCCACCTAAAGCACATCAAGTGCTTGATAAAAGCATGCAGCAAAGCATTGACATTCATGCATTCATCTACTGATCACATTATTCCCCACCCACCCCAAACATCCTAGAAAAGAAACCCCAAAAATAATGGAAACCATAATGATAATATGTCTAGTGCAATATTGTGCGGGTCAATTAGACATCAGCGACCTCAGTCTGACATCACTCCCTTGGTTGGACTTCCCCACTTCCTTCACCCTCAGAAACCTCATGCCATAGGAGGTAAACTATAAGAACACCAAGCTTAAAATGAACAATACGTCATAACCCAAGCACTCCCTCAATCCCTCGCTCTACCCATAGCCAATGACACATGATACCTAGCCCTGCCATCCTCCAAGCAGTCCCACTGAAATTGCAGACATTGACCATTAAACGTAGTGCTCGAAAAAAATCCACATCCCATCAGATCTGGGGCACCCATGGTGGTTTATATATGCTTGCCTCTCAATCTAACCAAGCTAGCTTTCCATGCTGAAAATAACATGATGTGTATCAACTTCCTGTCCTGGCTCGGGAATCATCGTGCCACTCTTCACCTCAGCCCCAAACAGCATAGATATAGAGCAGTGCCAGAGGCGTTGCTGGGGGGGGGGGGGCTAAGGGGGCTATAGCCCCGGGTCTTTTGGTTGTAGCCCCGGATAGAAGCTCAGGGACTACAACAAAAAAGGATATAGCTAGCCCCGAGTCCCGCCAGTCCTGACATTAGCTTAGCTCCTGATCCTTTCCAGACCTAGCAACACCCCTGAGCAGTGCTCAGGATATGCGTGATCTTAGTGAACACTGTACCCCAGAATCGTTGGATCCTAGGGCAAGCCCATAGTAGGCGCCCCATCATCCCAAGTTGCCCACACCCCCTCCAGCACCATGGAGCACTTAAGTTTCATCACATGCATCTCGACTGTGGTATAATAAAATCGTTGTTTCAAAATAAATTGAATTTCTCTGTTACCCAGATTTCACAGCACTTCATTAATCAGAATAAAGAACGAATATATGTCTCCACAATCCAGTTGGACCCCTAGGTCCTCCAACCATTTGGCTGCCAATACAGAGTGCCTTAGTTGTTTAGAATGCACAAAAGGTAAAAGGCCTTAATTTTGGGAAAGGTAGAGGGATCCTTAATCAACTCAGACTCACAAGCCAATAGCTCTTGATTGTGTGTAGCCTTGGAAATTCTAGAGTCCACCAGGAAAAATGGTGCTTGATGCGCTAGCCACTCAGGCCCCAGACCCAAAATGATGTGAGCTTCCTCAAACGGTATCGGAGTGCGTCTTTGATAATGATCCATTATGAGAACATGTTGCTGTTCCTCCTCACACCAGAACTATGGTCGTCTACCCATATGAGTGTTCAACAGGGCCCTTAGGTTAAGCCACGGCAGGACAGAATTTGTGTCCTTCGAGTATGTTTGAGTGTTTGGTGCTAGTGCAATAAAGTAGGCCCTTTAACTAGGCGTTTCATCTGCATTTTAGGATTTGAGATCGTGGCATTGTAATGAGTTCCTGGGGTGAATACAACTGTAGGACAGCAATTTCCATAGCTCGCCAACTAGACATCGTCTGTGTTAATCCATCTTTTGGCCCAGCCCACTTGTGCCGCCAGGAAGTATGCTTGCCAAGAAGGAAGTGCGGGTCCATCATCCTGTCTGGTCACTTGCAATATCTTGCCATTAAGCATTGCTTTATATGCCTCCATATAAACCTCCCTGTCTGCCTACCAAGGTCTCGGATCATGGTCATAGGCATGGGCGACAGGATCATCTGGAAAAGATACACCAATTTTTGGCAACATATTCCTTTTCACTGCATTGATTTTGCCCGAGATGGGTAGTGGTAGGTTGTTCTATTTAATGAAGTCATTCTTAATTATGGTCAACATTGGAGGATAGTTATCTTGCAAAAAGTCTTCAATCTTAGCGTTCAACCGTGCTCCCAGATATTTGATCACTCTCATTTGTAGTTTAAATGGCGCAACCCCCACCCCCGGATCCCACGGAATGTCAGTCCTCAGTGGCATCACCTCCTATTTATTGTAATTTATTCTATAGCCTGCGATTGGGCAAAATTCACATAATATATCATGAATGTGTGGGAGGTTTCATTGCCCTTGGTTAATGTACAACCGAACATCATCTGCGTACAACGAAATGCTGTGCACTACTCCATGTCGGACGATGCCTTCTAGATCTGCATCAGTTCTAATCTGAATGGCCAGTGGCTCAATGGCAAGTGCATATAATAGTGAAGACAATGGGCACTCTTGGCGTGTACCGGTATATTGGTCAAACAGGTCAGATGTATATCCGTTAGTGGCCACCGATGCCTTTGGGTTTTGATATATACAATTTCACCATGTCCATGAAGTCTCCCTCGATGACACATTTCTGTACGATGAGACACATATAGTCCCACCGGACTTTTATCAAATGCTTTTTCGACATTGAGGGACAACACCATGTCTCCAGGATTCGCCTGACCAGCAATGACTTCTAGCGGTCGTCTCATATTATCCGTGGAGTGTCTATTCAATATCAAGCCGTCTGGTCTGGATGTACAAGAGGAGGCAACACCCACTCTAGACATTTTGCTAGACATTTAGTCAATACGTTTGTGTCTGAATTGATAAGAGAAATAGGCCTAAAGGAATTACAGTTCATAGGATCCTTACCCACCTTGGGAAAGACAACTATGGTGGCTGTGAGCATTGAATCCGGAAGGTGTCCCTCACCTCATTGTACACATCAGTTAATCTGGGAGCAAGCTTCACTGCAAGAGCTTTATATACAAATCTATGAGAAGGCCACCCGGGCCTGTAGCTTTCCCAGCACAAGTCCCTCAAGAGCAGCTATCACCTGTGATTCTGATATCGAGTGCTCAATTGCAGTAAATTGTCCGGATTGGCACATGGAGTTTGTATTCAGTGTAAGAAGGTACGAATAAGATCACCTGCAATGAGGGTTGGGGAGCATATAGCTCCAGGTAGTATTCTGTGAATCAAGCATTTATCTTGGCAGTCCCAGTAAGTATTGCACCCAACTTGTGCTGAATTTTTTCAATGAGCTGGGCACGTTGATGGCCTTTCAAGGAGATAGCCATTGATCACAGGGGCCTATTCCCCTCCTCATAGAAAGTCAGAGCCCACCTAGAGAAGTATTTTTGCACCCTAATGGTGGTGATGTCTTTAATTTCTGACCTGAGCTTTCTCAATTTAACAAGGAGAGCCCGATGTCTGGTCTTCTAATGAGCCTGTTCTACCTTCTGTAGTTCAGTCAGCAAGTTCAAATGTTGAGCCTTTCACTGCTTGAGTTTATGTTCCCATTTAGAAAAACACTGACCCCTGAGGAAGGCTTTGAAGGCATCCCAACATTTCAGAGAGTTAAAGTCATCATTCAGGTTCTCCTCCCAGAACATCTCAGATCGTCCTATCAAATGTTTTACAAAGTCTGGATGTTGCAGCATTGCTAGTTCAGCTCCAGGGAAGAGCCTGCTGCGGTTCAGATGGGAGGTTGATCCATAGTACAACCGGGGCACGATAAGAGAGGGTTATCAGGAGAATTTCATGTTTCTCGACTATGTATAACGTAGTGGTCAATAGAAACCAGTGGTCCAACCTAGCATAACTTGTATGATCGTGAGAATAAAAGGTAAAGTCCCTTCGTGATGGATGTAGTGTCCTCCACACGTCCACCAATCGAAGTTCCTCCATGTGGGCAATAGCGTTCCCATTTTTGGGGGGTGTATAAAGACTTGTGTCAGCTTCAGATCTCCATCGAGTATATTATTACGCCTGGATCGATTTTTCTGGTCCTCGATCTTTGGTCTGAGCCTTTGTATTTCTTTAATTGCTGAGTCCAGGTCAGTCGATATGGTCTCTTGATGTCCTCAACAGCACTTATACGCTGTTCGTTCTCCCTGAACTGGGGTGTTCATTTCTTGTGTACGCTGATTTATAGATTATCTAGTTCAATATGGCCTGCAGCTGTGAAGAGGTATCCCTTTTGCCTCTACATCTGGATGATCTGTGAGGATTAAGAGACCGCACAGTCTGCCCCTCGCACTGAACTGCCTTGGCCACATCGTGTAGAGATACTCTTCAATGCACCTCAAACCTTTAGACAGTGTTGGATACTCTCCAAACGTTGAGGTACTCCAGCCAGGCTTTCTGCAATGCACCACGCTCCTTTGGGGCGAGTCTGGATGGGGTGGACTGGCCTATAGGGAACTCTGGATATTTCCCGGTGGGCCTCTGCACCCTGGGCCTCTTTTGTGTGGTATTTCCAAATTTTCTCACAGGAAAAGCATTGGATTTGCTGAAAATGTGTCATATTGGGGCACTTCGAACATTATTTCCAGGGCCTCTATTGGCCCCCAATAATTATTTAATTATTTCCAGGTCCTCTTTTAGTTCCCAGTCCACCCCTGCCACCTCATCACTTTGCAGGCTCTCTTTAATGTACCTCAAACCTTTGGAGCGCATCCAGCTTGTCATTGGGCGCTATCAAGGGCCTTGCACTCCCCCAAGGAACATGTTTGGCCTCCATGGCTTATGTATTTTGTGATGCAACATGTGATATCTTTAGTGATGTCATCAACGATTGTTAAGGTCCGGTCTGATGTGTTTATTACAGATGAGTATGTCCAAGCTGTGTGCGGAGGTAGCTAATGTTCAATAGTAAAGCATGCAGCAACATTGTATAAGTGGCAATGGTTTCAACCATGTCCAAAGTGTGAAGTACCGTGGAGCTGGCATTTGAGGAGCATGAACTCAATTGTTGTATCAAAGGGTGGGGATTGGGATGTGTGTGAACGTGCTGTGATTGGTGGTGCGAGGGATATTGGTGGAGTGTCACGACAGATGTACACCATTGTCTTTCAGTGGCCATGGCTCCACTTGGACGGGGATGCTTCAGATGCTCAGCAGGGAAAATGGGGTGCACAAAAAAAGTGACCTTGCGGATCAAACAACAAATGGCACCGCCAAATGTAGCAGCATTGCCAAGGCGCTCCACTGTTTTCAAGTGGCAATTGTTCTTCTCATCGCAGGACTTCAATGTGTTAATCTTCATTGGGGCTGCAGAGCAATAGGAAAATGCCATGGGTGTAAGCAGAGTCTGCATTTCAGTTGTTAAGGTGGGGACTGTGATCATGCGATCATTATGAACCAATCAGGGAGCATTACTACCGGTGGCGGTTTGACCAGCAGGAAAAAACACTGTGCTAACAGACGGGTGGGTATCCCAACTGCCGGCCTTACCGATGAGTATTAAGGCAGACTCTGATCAACACTGGTTCAAGGGACTAACAAGGAGTTACTTTTCAAACGTTTTTTATTACTGCTAAATAACTCAAATGAACAGCAAATATGCTCGATCTTTAGCCCTTTGACTGGATATGTTGTTTGTAACTCTGCCTATCTTCTTGCATTTCCACAACCCATGCTCTATAGCGGTGCGTTACTGCAATTCTGGCACGTTCAAAATAAATAAAACTATCAGGGGTGATAATTGTATGCGCAGTCACAAAGTAGATTCAATGAGCACTATTGGGCACTACTGCCTTGGGCAGTAACAACCACCTGTTTCTGATGCCAAGAACACATTTTTATTTAGAGGTAGACACAGTGCCAATATCTTTCATCAGCACAACTCACGTTAACAAATCTCGTAGGTAGCAAGTGAGGCAAGGTGTTACGGTGACATCATCAATCCATGCACTGCTATTGGGTAACTTACTTGTCTCCACCCAGAGAATGGGGCTCAGATTAATACGTGCCCCTTTGTTGTTGCTGGCTGACAGCATAAACCTATGGCGGTTACCAGGTGACAGACGTGCGATTGTCTTTCGTGTGGCACTTAGAGGCAGTGTTTCAAAAGATTCCTCAGAATCGTACAGCAGGACAGGACCGAAACCAGATCCAAGCCAGCTCTGCAGGTCACTCCACACAAATGTGGCTTCCGTTTCCGTGACTTCTTCCAAGTCGAAAGTAAAGTTCTCTGGTGGAGATGGAACTGGAAGAAATAATTAAAAAAAAACTTGAAATAATACTAAAATATACTAACAAAGGGTGTGCCATCGGAACATACCAAACAATTTTGACAATTACTGATGTCTAAATGCTGAATTTTTATCGGCCCTGCGTGCTGCCTGTAGGAACACAGGGGCTCCATAAGGGGGGTCATTAACCGCACATGTGTGCTGTTACATACATTAGAGCGCCGAGGAAAACAGAGGGCATAACGGTGCATTGTACCTGTTTTCTGTTGCATCACGCCATCATTATATTGAGGCATTTATGAGCAGGACATGCTGTTGTGCTTATTGTTTAATTTATTTGATTTATTGTGGTTATTTGTTGTGCGCAGATCTAATTTCGAGAAGCAGTGCAGCTCTGTACAATAGCTTAATAGTAATACAAGTAAGGCGGCACGCGTTTGTGTGGCGGGCTACTCGGGGACACATGACTCAGGAGCCTCAGGGTTCTTCTTGTAGTTACTTTCCTCCTTTGCATGTCTCAAGTGATAGGTGCAGGTCAGCATGAATCACAAAGTGGTTAAACTGGGGGAAGAGGTACGCCAGGCACGCCATGTCATCCAGCGCCTAACCCCCGACTATCACAGATGATTCACCCGGGCAAGCACTCAGGCAAGCACTCAGCATTCCACTCATCTCCATGCAAGCCTGTCATACCTTCCAGCCGCACTCATTCACAGGATGCAACACCTCCCTTCTTTGCACACACACACAGGGGGGCCGGATGCAACACTTCACCCTACACACATACACCGAGTAGTCTCACCCAGACAATGACACAGGAGGAGCCCGGGGTAGCAGTGCTTCTCAAGGCATGGACCATGCGGTGCAATATCTGTGGCAGTTTCCAAATACATAGAACTTTAAAAAGAGCCATCACAAAGATGAATTAAAATATGAAATAGCACAACACGAAATGTGGGGTGGCGAGTAAGATGAATAACTCATGGATGCCTCTGACCCGAATAATGTTGCAAGCCTGAGCCTGTGGTTGGCAAAACAGAGACTCGAAAGACATTGCATGTATAACGTCACTGGCTCATAGAATGGATGGGGTATGCTTTTGTCCAAGTGGCCCATCTGGGAATGGGGCGAAGCGTGGAGTGGAAATTACTCTAATTTGGGGCTCCACTCTCAAAATGGGATTTGAACCGCAGTCGCCCATTTTATTTTGGTAAAACATGACCAACACACCTTACATGCAGAACTGATTGAAGCAGAACACACAAGGGAAATTCATCTTTGCAACTAGATGGCACAACAATGGTCATGCAAATGAATGACCTTCTCCCTAATAACACTGGTAACACTTGGCGCTTAACATAAACATGAGCGAGCATTGTAAGGGGATAACTGGATGGCGATAGCTAACTGTTCCTCACTGGGTGGGAAACAGGTTGCCATCTTTGTGTTAAGAGGCTCGGCCTAATACTTGGTTATTGCCAGGTTATGTACAATTTACCATTATACTTACAGTGTCTCACTGTCCCGTTGTAATCAAACCATGGAATGTACAGGCTGCTTGCAAGTGGCATGGTCCGGTTTGCTAGGCAGTGCACAGCCACACGTGTGTGCATCGCACTTCACGACGCCTGGGAGCAAGCACAGAACTCAAGCATGGAAGGCCAGTTCGATGAGTTAATTCACCATGCGGCTAGAGGTTTTAACCATTGTTACTGAATACACCTATTTTTATAAAAGTGAAAATATGTGGGTAGCTGGGTTTGTGGCAAAGCAGTTTTTCTCATACAATTTCACACCGTTTCACCAATCTGCACCAAAGTTTGCATAGTTACCTTTTAGGAACCTACGGACAACAATGGCTACATGACATTTGGACACCCCACGCCATTTGCCGGATTTCAGCACAAGTCAAAATTTGTTTGTGGGGTTGTGGCTTGTGAAGCATTGTTCATTATACAATTCCACACCATTTCACCAATTTGCACCGCATTTTGCATAGTTACCTGTTAGGACCCTCTGGACATTTCTGGCTACTTGACATATGGACATCTCACCCTTTCCCTGGATTTCTGCCAAGTCTAAATTTGTTTTTGGGTTTACGGCTTGGCAAAGCGTTGTTCCGTATTCAATTCTACACCGTTTTACCAATCTGCACCAAATTGTGCATAGTTACCCGTTAGGACCCTCTGGCAACATAGCATTTGGACAGCCCAACCCTTTCTCTGGATTTCAGCACCTTCAGACATGAGATGGTTGCCTGAAATCGGCAAAACATCTGTGTAGTCATAGAAGGACCAGTCCCGATGCAAGGAACACAATTCCTCGAAAACCATGTTTCAAGGCCCTAGGATGCACAGATTCTGAGATATTTGCACCCCAATGTACCACAACAAACATCACCATGTGCGGCGACAGGTGGGGAGAGCACACCGAAGGTCCCAGTATGCAGTGCACACCAACTCTCCCCTCCCCCCAACATCTACTCCGGGGTATGTCAGGCAGCCACACACGCTCATTCTAAGTGCAGTTTGCTTAAGGTTGCAAAGCACATGCAGCGATAAGTGAAACGGAACAACAACAAACAGGATCACCAAATGAGGAGCGTTGTCGTGTCTGTCTACAGAACCACTTCCGAAGAACGGGTATTTTTGCTAGTATTATTTAAAATGCACTATTTGCATCACATGTTATCAAAATACTTTCCATTGGGAGCTACTCAAACAGTCTGTCACAAAAGCATTGAATTGCCATTTGCAACTGTGGGCCACTTTCTTTTATTGGTGCTATGGACAGTTTTATGACCCCGTCCGACCCTGCTTGTATTCGGAGAATTGTGCCTTTGTATTTAGGGTGGATGCTCCCCTGTGCCTTGCAGTTGGAGGGTTGTCTCTTGTAGAGTGGGGTGGGCCTTCCTCTGTGTATCTCTCTAGAGTTTTTGAGTGCAGTGAATTTTGACTAACCATAAGAAGAATCGGGTGGACAACTCCCCTAGCCCTCACCATTTGAAAGGCAGACAGAGGCGGCTGGTGAATTTTTTAACTGGAGGGGGCGTTAATATTTGTCCCTGGTATGGCCGACTGACCAAGCGTAGCGAGGGAGCACACACTGCTCAAGAGTGGTTCGGGGGGTTCTCCCCCACCCCAAGAACGTTTTTTAAATAATCTGTGAAAACGGTGCATTTTAGAGCACACATTTCAGAAAAATTGGGTAAAAAGACAAGCAGTTTGCAATTGGGGTTTGTAGGGTAACTCCGGACAAAAATCGAATAGATGCAAGTCAACAACAGGGCACAGGAGCATTTCTCCAGCACATTTTCATGATGCTTTTTCCCACAATATGTGCTAGTATAAATCATTTTCACACTGGCTCTGCCCATACATTTCCACGCTGACTGCAACATTACACCCTATTATTTCCATATAAGAACATACTCATGTTTGCTTTGTGCATAATGCCAGTAATGATACTATAGGCAAACATGTCCATGTTTGTTCTGCCAATATATGGCAATATCCCCACATAGGAACATACTCAAGTTGGCATTACCATTAAAAATGCATGCCAACGTATAAAAACATGTCCAAACTGTTTGTACTAAAATGCAAGTTGAGCTACATGTATTGTATTGCATTGCATTGATACTTGGTAGAGCACAAACAAAACCAGTGAAGGCATCAAGGTTCTAGGGAGAAGAAAGTGGAGGTCACTCAGAATACTCAAAACAGAAGAGTTTTTAGGCACTTGCGAAAAGAAAGGAACTGCGGAATGGTACAAATCTCAACAGGAAGAACATTACACAAGGTGGGAGCTAGCACAGAATAAGAACGACCTTCGGCCCGAGTCCGGTGAAATCAGGAATGCAGAGCAAAAAGAAATTAGAGGAATTAATAGCTCTACAAGGTCTCTAGGGGGTTAGTTTGGATTGGAAAAACTCCGCCCCAGCCTTCTGAATAGCTCGATAGACCAGACAGAGAGCCTTAAACTTAATACAGCTTCTCACAGGGAGCCAGCGAAGTTGATGGAGAAGTTCCTGAGAGTGTGCTAGTCTGAGTGCATTCAGAGCCAGACCAGCCGCCGAGTTCTGAAGGGTCATAATAACACTTATCATGCTTGCTTTATCAAAGATGCCCAATATAAAATGCCATTCCACAATAAGAAATGACTGAACTGGCTGCATTGAAATGCCAGTCTAGCTACATAATAACATGTGTGCTTGTTTTACCAAAGGTGCCTAATACAAAATGTCATTCCACAGTCAAAATAATACAACTATAAAATGCCTTTGTTTTACAAACCTCCTACACCCATGCGCCAAAATCATCTCAGACCAGCACAATCAGACACACACACACACACCCACTATACAAAAACAGCAAGCACTTGCTGTCTCATTCACAGTCACGAGCACCCATCATGCACTCACTCATAACACAAGCATACATGCACCCATACAAATTTAAATAAATAAACATACAATCACACACATTTACACAACACAGACACACACCTTATACACAGCCAACACTATTTCATTCACACGAACATGTCAGGTGTATTGACCCATGTTCGAGTTATTATGCTGCAACATTTGGTGCTGTGGGCTTAGAAAATCCAAGATGGCCGAAAAGCCCACATTTGCGCCAGAATCCAGGAAAACCGTGCAGTTTTTGCGCACACCAAAATGGACGCCTGACCTGCCACCCACCAGTGCGAGCGTGATGGGCCAGAAGCGCCATGAGTGAAACGTGGTGCCAAAGGAAAAACAGCAGTGCCTGTTAGCTCAAAAAGCGCTTTGAAGTCACCTTTGTTTCTCTGAATGCAAGCTCAAAATGCCTATTTCAAACATTGCAAGATATTCAAAATTCTTACTGAACACCAGCAGACGTCTGGTAGAATGAAGTCTTGTGTGCATACAAAATCTGGAAAGATTAAGAGCCTAAAATAATGTTCATAACCAAACTGGCTGAGCTTTGGATGTCAGCAGCTCAAGTGAAATTGGATTTAAAACTACTAAAATCGAAATGTTTAAAATAAATGAGTGACCTGAGTGTCACATAGGTTGCTACTGTTTAAATGTCATAGTTTTGAACTTAGAATCAGCGTTCTAGCTGCATGTGTACAAATTGTAAGTTTGATTTGAATGAAGAAAAATTGGAACAAAAGTGACATTTGACTGAAGCCTGGCTTAAAGGGATTGAATTCTGCCCGGCAACTACCCCCGACAGGAGTTGAAACTTGCCCAGCAACTGCATTCACAGGCCTGGCCTGCCTTCTGCTGCCCCCACCAAAAGGAGATTACACCTCTCTGATTGAATCAGGGGAGGGGTACCTGGGACTGCAGGGAAACAGAACAATGAACTTCCCTTGGCTCAAAGCAATTGCTAAATCAGGAGGTCGTAAATGGCTTCCTCTTGGAAGGAACTGGGAGGGGCACTGCCTCTGTGAGCCAGCTGAGCTTGGAGGAAGTGGACAAACCAGAAATTCCCCCATGTGCTTTGGGACTTAACCACACCCATCTGGGCCAGAGCATAATTTTAAAAAGATGGATAATTCATAGTACAAAATTGTCAAAATTATATAAATAATATCATTATTCCTGTGATTTTTCTGTGCACATTTTAAGAGGTGTTAGGACTATGTGATATGTTCTGGGGGTAGTAGCGGAAAATAGGGTATTGCTCCAAATGTCTGTATGTTACAAATCTGACACTTCATAATCTGATGCCCATATTCCTTTCGCACATTTGTGTAAATTCTGGAAAAATGTAGATATTGTGTTCTGGATGAAAAGGGCAGAATTCTGTCAGAAGTGGACACAACATCTTACAAAGACAGGGATCGGATGGTTTGGCGCTACAGAAAATATGTTAACTGGACATATAATATTAGAAAAATGGTACATAGATAAATATGCATTTGAATCAAAAATAGATTTGGGTGCAAAGTGACAAGGGGAGGATTCTCTGACCCATAAACATACCTCATCACGATGACACTCCATTTCCCTCCCCCATTAAAGGGAGAGAGGAGAATTTGGCCAATGATAAGTTGTGAGGGGCAGGCTTAGTTATGCCCTGTACAGTGCCGATAGCAGACCAGACCAGACCGCTGTGCAGTGCCAGACCCAGACCAGAGGCCACGCTGTGAGCAGAACCAGTGGCGGCCTATTCCAGTCCAAAATTAGGACTGAGTATCCACCTGTCCAGAACTGCATAGAAATCGTGTGTCCATTCTGTGATTTCAAAGCTGTGAAAGTGTCATTTGTCATATTGTTTAATTTTTCAAATAAATCTTTTAATTTGCAAAACAAACCTACTTCTTGGCTCAGTGAGGTCAGGGGGATTCAAAGAGAGGGGCGTTATATAAGGGTTCATCCTCCAGAACTTGTCATAAAAAAATATAAATAAGGGCTTCCATTGGGCATCCCAGACTAGGCATTGACGTAGTTGGAGTGCTGAATTGAAGTCACTTCCAAACATTCATCATGCACTCACTTTAACCACAAGCATACATGCATCCATACACATTTTTAAATAATAAACATACAAACACAAACATTTTACACAACATACACGCATCAAGCACTCTGTTTCATTCACAAGAACATTCATCATGCACTCACTCAAAACACAAACATACACAGACCCATAGACATATTAAAATAAATAAATGAACATACAAACACACACATTTACACAACATACACACAGAAAGCACTCTCTCATTCACACCAGCATCCATCAAACAGTCACCCAACAACACAAGCATGCACGCACCCATACACATAATTTAAATTTAGAAAAATGAGCATAAACAAATGTACCTTCTGTCGTGGGAAGTTTCCTGATTCCTGCACATGCCTGAGCATTGGTCAGAAGATGCCCCACTCCTTCTGGAACAGCCTCCCTGCCTCTCTGAAACTTGAGGAGAACCATCTCTGTTTCCGCAAGCACCTTAAGACCTTCCTCTTTGCTTCTGCCTTCACTCCTCCTCTCCCCTGCTGATCAGTTCTGCTCTGGCATCGGTCACCTGTTTACCCTCTGATTTTAGGCCCAGGTATTTGCTCACCCTGCAACGCACATGCACTGCCTTCCAGCAACCCTTGCGCTTGGGTCTGTATCTGTAACCCTACAGTCCCCCCTTTTTTCTGCACTTATCAGACACCCCCTGTCTGTGCCTTAAACCTAGCAGTTGCCAATTGCAGTACCATGTTTGTCCTTTTTCCTTTGCTCAGCACTTTCCACTTCTTCCCCTCCCCCCACACTTTCCCCTTCCCCCTCCCCCGCATTTGCACATTCTCGATGTCATTGGGCCTAGTAAGATCGTTGTTTTTTTCTCCCTTGTTCCCCTCCCTTGCCTTGTCACGCTTTGAAACGTATGAGCGCAATACAAATAAAATACCAATATCAATACAATAAAGTAAGGGACTCAATGACAAGGAAAAGGCATGGATAGAAGAACAATTCAGCCAGACCTTTGAGGCATAGGGCCTGTAAGGCATAGTGCAGATTGAATTATTATGTGAAAGGTTTGCAGACCTGAACCAAACTGGAAATTGTGGTGCTCCTCACTGAGTCTGTATAGGAGTCAGTTAGGGGCTAATCAACACAGGATCTCTAAGATAGAGGATGACGATCCTTCCTGTAATCTGATGGTGTCAGAGGTACCTGTTTCTGCCAAACAAATGAAAATCAGGGGTACAACCATTGACAGTAGAGATACCTTGAGAGAATCATGCGACTTTTGGGCTCCAGTAGATGTAGAGCTCAAACATGAAGAACTGGAGTGATTTTAAGCCTTAATTCTACATGAGATTGGACAAGTCTACCTCAAGGCATTAGAGTCCCCAAACGAACAGCCATGTTACATTCCTTCAACCTCCATAGAATGGCTGATGTCATAGCTAGTCTATCCCCACATACAAATCCTGAACTTGTACAAAGCAGTAAATATGCTTCAATGTTACAAACATTTTCAAGTTAGTATGACTTTTGTGAAAAATTAAATGAGCACCAAGAAGAGTGTGCATTATGTACTTAGTAATTCGAGCATACATACCGCATATTACAGAACCATTTGTCAAATATAAAGAAATGTGATCAGTCATATGTACCCAGAATGCTCTTTTTGATTTTATGCAAAGAAGTGTGATGACTTTGAAAATGTCATCACTGACTCTCTGGAGGGAAGCTTCTCCTATGTGGCCAGGGAAAGGCAGAAGCTACCCGACTCTGACCCTGGGGCTGGCTATATGCGGGAGGACCATATGGGGGAAGGCAACTCCAGGACGGTAGGAAACCCGTAGCGTGAAATAACCATAAATTCTTAACACATCATGACACCCATATACCTGTACAACATTCCTATATGGCCTATTGCAGCATAAAGGAAGAAACCCCAGTTTATTCAGTCAAACACCATGTTTGCCTTCCCCTCCCCATTAAAGTTCTGCGACGATAGAGGCAGAAGGAGTAATGAAGACGACAAAAGGCAGGAAGCCAATGCCACACTCTGGTCTTTAGACATTTTCAACATCTATCGGGAAGTTTAAAACCCACACAGCTCAAGGCAATGTGAGTTTGTGGCCGAGTGGAAGGCTGTCAGTAATCCATGGGAGCACCGACGAGGACGAGAGAAAGCAGGGAAGTGTAAGCTGCAGCGCAGAGGTGTGTGTAGATGGCGTGAGGAGAAGCTGTGCTGTAAACGACCAACCACCCGCTCACCTGGAACGACCGAAGCCACCAGGAGCACGAGAAAACAGAACGAAGATGGACCGGTTGACCAGACAAACACGAAGTCAACGGACCGAGCAAGAAGTCACCAGGAAGCCATGAGCACTGTTAGAGAGGCCTGGTTAACCGAGAGAGACGGAATGGGTTACAGGGGCGGCTGAGAGCAGTTGTTGGGTCGCATTCAAAGCATGAGAGGAAGTTACTAAAAATAGCAATCAAACTGATGCAAATTAGTACATTATTAAAAATAATAAACAAACTGATACAAATGAGAAAAGCATTGAAAATAACGAACATAACAATGCAAACAAGAATATTGTGAAGGAAGGGTTGGTGAACCAATACTCAGGAGAAGAGAACAATGTGTGTATGAATATTGGTGAAAGTGAGACAAAAGCGCAAACCTTAACAAAAGGAACTGATATAAATACATGCAAGGTTGAAAACCCAGGTCAGAGACCCAGAACTTGAATAGGGGAGACAAAGTGAATATTATAAAGGGGTCGGTAACCCAATTGTGGAAAGGTTTTGTGACCTGGTTAAGCGAGAGAGTGGATAAAGAAGGAGAAACCCCAACAGGCTAAAGTATCACATAAATAAAGAATCTGAGACTCATACACAAGAAGGACATATAAGGAGCAAACATGGGGTGAGAAGCAAAGTAACATGCAGCCAGGAGAATAAACCAAGAGTAAGAAGTGAAGTGACATCCTAGAAGGAGAGTGAACCAGGAGTAAGAAGTGAGGTGACATCCTGGCAGGAGAGTAAACCAAGAGTAAGAAGCAAAAGAATATCCTTGCTAAAGAGTAGACCAGGAGAGAAAAGTGAGACATCTACATGAGACAAGAAGATAAGAAAAGAAGTGACATCCTGGCTGGGAGGTGATCCATGAATGAGAAATAAAGAGCTATCCTGACAAGAGAATAGACCCGGAAAAACAGAAGGAGTGATATCCTGGCAAAGGAATAAAATAGGAGTGAGGAGGTAAGTTGAGTGGTGTCCTGTAGGAGAGAAGAGACTAGAAGAACCTGAGGTTGATAAGCGAAGATGCATACCCCACAAAGTACAAACGAATTGAGACCATGTATAAATAAGCCAAAAGTACTAAAAAAAAAGGAGTAATTTTCCTAGTGATAAATGGAATGATGTTAACGTGTTGAATGTTGAGAATTAACTTTACACAGGAAGATAAGTACTTTACACAATAGTATGTAACTGTAAAGAAGCAAGGACCATTGAAGGAACAGAGTGTGGAAAGGCTTCATCCAGAATTGCTGGATAAACTGTAAAACTACTATAGAAATCATGGTGGAAGGGTGAATCCATTTTCTCTATCAAAACCTTTGTGCCCTTTTTGTATTGTTAATACAATATCTTACTTTCACGTCCTTTGTTTTCTTTTTAGTGGAAGTGGGTCTACCATCCGCAGAAGTCACCTTCCCGTGGGGTCCCTGGTGATCGCTGAGAAGATAGCCCAAAATGAGGAAAAAAAACAAAGGGGAAAAAAACGTCTGCAGTCTCTCTGGTCCAAGCAGCAGCAGCAAAGGCAGATGAATCCAATATTAGAAGCTCAGGATACCGGACTCTCAGAAGCAGGAGACAGGTTTCAATCATGCAAGTCCAGAAGAAAACTCTGAGTACAGATAGCAAGGCAAAAAGGGGCAAGTCTCAAGAGCAGAGGAGCGGAAGGAAGAATCAAGGAAGAGGAAACATGAATGCAAAAAGGCGTGCCTTACAGTTCACTCGATCCACTTAAGTAGCGTTTCGGGCGGGCAAACCAGAAATGAAAACGGTGCCATGATGGAAGAGGCAAACAAACCTTTGCAACCCCCATGATGGTTTGGGAATGATCAAGTAACGGTACGCTCCAGCCACTGAGAGCGTGTAAACCCCGAAAAGGTCTGAAAGACCATGCTGGGCGGCGGTGGGCAAGGTGAGGCATAACATTTATGCACTTTGAGACTTTATGTTGAGAACTTGTGAAACAAACTACAGGTGTATAGCTTATCAGAACCTCCCTATACACCTTGTGTTATGTTTATAGTCTGTGGGTAAGATTAGGAATTTTGGACACAGGACATAGGACACTATGTTTAATATCCTGACACAGACGTTACTTAGTTTTAATGAGGTTGGGAAACCCCTCATAGTCACAGGGACAGGTCAGGTGTTCCCCAAACCCCTTTATATTTTCAAAATAAAGGTCCTGTTCAACATTGAAATGTATTACGGTGTCCGAGTCTTACTCTTGATCCCTTACAAAAGGCTTGAAGCCACTCTTGTGTTACATGTCCCTTTACCCTTTCTCTAAGGGTATTTCAAAATAATACAATATGGGTTTTCGAGATTGTCCATCTTGGAAGGATAACCAATCAGAAAATAAACTATATGATTATTCTAGGGGCCTCATTAGGAGTTTGTCAGTAGCCTTGCCGGTAAAACCAGCAGGCTGCCGCCAAACTTCTGAAAATATCTGGCACCCGCGAATGGGCAATTACCGGGGTATTCCGACCCTGCCTGGCCCCGTAATTGACCTTTCGCAGGTGCCGGAACAGGTAGATCCCCATTCCCATTTGAGCCCCATAGGGCACAATGGGAATGGGGATGCCTGTAGCACTGGCACGGTTCATTACCATGCCGGTGCTAAAGGCTTGCTTTGCTCGCAGGTGCCTTTCAGTCTGCCAGGTCAGACCTGGTGGAATGAAAGGCACCCGCGAACACAACTTGGAGTCTGCCGGTCCGGATACAACGGTACCGACACGCTTACCGGTATCGTTGTATCCGGACCAGCAGGCTTGTAATGAGGCCCCAGGTTTTCACAATGTGCTTTGCTCAGTAAGACATGTGCACTAATACTTGAACTGATCATTACAAATGAACATTATAGCATTTTAAAAAGAGCAAGTGTACAATGTTAGTACAATTAAATAATGTCCATTTTGTTTTAAATAGCTGCTTTTGCACACAAAGAAAAGCACAATGGCCACCCTTCCACCCTCCCCTCCCGCCCAGCATATCTGCTATGTTCATCTGGTCACACCGCTTTCAGCAATGGCGAGTGGTGGCATTAGCAAAGGCACATCAAGCAACATGACTCCAGTACATGGAAAAAGACAGATGGCAAGAAGCACTAGATCGGCGTATGAGATGCCAGGTACAGCAAGTGCATGTTGAAAGGCTGTCTCAACCTGGCAAATTACACTTTGATTGATATTTTATTTCTATTGCACTCGTACACAAGTGTTTCAGAGCGCGACAAGGCGAGGGAGGGGAACAGGGGAGAACAAAACAGCGATCTTACTAGGCCCAGTGATATTGAGAACGTGCAAGTGCATGGGAGAGGGGGGAGGGGAAAAGTGCATGGAAGGGGGGAAGAGTTGGAAAGTGCAAAGCAGAGGAGAAACAGATAAATAACAATAAATAAATAATAAAGGCAACAAACAGTGGTAATGCAGCCAGCAATTTACAAGTGCTAGGTTTAAGGCAGCAGACAGGGTAGGTCTGATAAGTGCAGGAAGAAAAAGGGGGGGCTGTATGGGCACAGATATAGAACCCAGTGCAAGGGGTGGCCCGGAGGCAGTGCGGGAGGGTGGCAGGATGAGCAGGTACCTGGGCCCAAAAGACAGAGGGTGGCGAGGTGCACGGTGCCAAGAGAGAACAGATCAGCAGGGGAGAGGGGGAGCGAAGGCAGAAGAAAAGAGGAAGGTCTTGAGGTGCTTCCGGAACCGGAGATGGTTCTCCTCAAGTTTTAGAGTGGCAGGGAGGCTGTTCCAGAGCGAGGCCCCAGCCGAAGACAGAGATCTACCCCCAGCTCGTTTCTTAGAAAAACGACTGACTCTGAGTGAGTTGGAGGTAGAGGAGCAAAGAGCTCGAGAGGGGAGGTATTTGCGGAGGGATAGCTGAAGGTATTTTGGACCATTCCATTTTTAAAGTAGCACACTACATAGCATCACATTTTGAAGTGCTATTCTAATGAGATACATCACATGGTAATCGTCTGGCTCACTTACCTGCTTTACATAATAGATTGTTAGATCAACACTCCACTTAACGTTTAAAAGGATAGACATTGCTTTATAAGACAAATGTTATGTAAGAGGGCTAACACAACACAGTGCATTGCTTTATTAAATGCTATCAAAATACCATCAGGTGCATTATACTTTAAATTGTGTTTCTAGGCATTAGAAAAAATCATGCCCACAACATATTTGTTTAAATAATAGTCAGGTGCATTAACTATGGTAACTAGTTGCATTTCCTTTTGATGGGCTAGAATATGTTTAGAGAGCTAAACAACAAGCTATTTTATGGGACTCGACCAACCAGGTGAATTATGTTAGAATTGGCTAAAATAAACAGGTGCATACTGTTTAGAAGAGCTAGAATGGTCAGTGCATTATGACTTTAAGTGCAATAACAAACAACTACATTAAACGACAAAGGACCACATTGAAGAAAGTAGGTGCCTTATGTTTTAAAGGACTAGACAAACAGGAACCCTGTCATTGAAAGGGCTAAGCAAGCCTGTGGGTTTACCCCTTAGGTCTGCTTCTCACCACCGTCTTGTAGTTCCCTCTCCTCCTTGTGCTCAATCTTTTTTTCAGTCTTTTTCTCCCCTAGAACCTTTACATTGGAATGGTCTCGCTCGCTCTCTCCGTTCTATCACTGTCTATTCATCCATTCGGGTCTCTCCACAATCCCATCTTCTTTTATCTGGTTAATGAGGATTTTTTGCAATTGCTGAAATACTTTGTGTTTTAAATATTGACTGCACTATCAGTACTGTTTTCGTTCTTATGTACAGCGCTTCGGCGGAAGGCGCTATATAAAATAAAATAAACACAAATACAAATTAAAATTACACACTCAAAAGTACAAATCAGCATAACACTTTCAGACGGTAGTGCAATTAAAGGCATTACATTTTAATGACCTTGCCTAACCAACTAGATGTCATTTTGAATATTTTGCTCATCCAGTCACATCAGTTTTTAGTTTGGGCTATTAGGTGGCGCGGAAAGTGGTACCTTTAAGACAAAACTATTGTCACAGAAATAAGAGCTTTAACGTAAGAGCTTCAAATAGGGGCTTTGAGTGAGGGTTTCTAGTGCTTTTCAGTGATGACATATGAGGAAGGATTTATGTTTGGCTATGTGTCCCACCCATTTCACGCCATCTCCAAGTCAAATCTGTATGATTTTCCTTCCATTCCCACTCAGCTCTCCCTAAACCACACCCCTTTTTGCACTCTTTACCCTGTTTGTTTGCCGATGGCAGCAATTTTCTCGTTTCTATGGCTCCTGAAACCGTTTCTGCGTCACTTTACAGAACACAGCCTCATTCTTTTCCCACTGAAATGACTCCCCCCCCTACTGGTTATTTTTTACAGGAGGTGTTAAGGCATTGGGCCTCATTACGACCCAGGCGGTAAGTTACCGCCTGGGTCATACCTTTACCACCATGGCGTAAACTATGTTTACGCCATGGTGGTTGGCGGACTTACCGCCCCATTCCGAGGTTGGCAGGGCGGTAAGTCCCCATTAACCCATTTACCCTTCCCCATTCCCATTTTTGCCCCATAGGGCATAATTGGAGTGGGGAAGGTGTTAATTACGCCACCGTAAATTACGGTGGCATAATTAACAACAAGGTCCCTTAGCGCCATGGATTTTAACACCTGCTAAAAGCAGGTGTTAAATCCTCCATGGCGCTAAGGGACCTCGGAATCAGGCGGTAAGGGTCGGCGCTGTTTACGCCGCCATAAACCCCTTACCGCCTGGGTCCTAATGAGGCCCATTATCTTTCCCCGGCACGACCCTTCATCCATCACAGGCGCAATCACTGCATAAACACTCCCAGGTTATACTCGTTACTCTGCCCCGTCAGTCTCCCTCGCGAACTTTATAGCTTCTAGATTGTACCTCGGTTTCCTGACTGAAACATTTTATTGACGGGCTGCTATTTCCTGAAGGGAACCACATCAAAAACCGCTGAACGGCAGCCAGGGCCTTCGCGTCATCAAAGCATTCTGGGAAATTCTTACTTACTTTGGAGAAGGAGCTGCGGAGGCAGGCACTTTTAAAGCAGTAGAGAATAACATGTCCCTGCTAGAGGGCCCAAATAAAATGAGGAAGGACTGTTGTTATTCACTACTTGCAGCAATCAGGGACCAAACTCTACACAATATTTAATAAAAGTGGAGGAGCCACAGATAACATCACCCTACTCATTAATATGAAATTAAACAAATGTTATTACATCATTACAAAACATCAAGATCTCAATGCATATACCTAAAGAATACACGAAAACATCACGTATCAACATATGTGTACACTAAAAAAGAATTAAACTGCTAACGTGACCCAAAAATACCCTAACCCAAACCACTCCTCTAGCTCAGATTGCTTGGGGTAATGGGTAGGTAGTGCCAAGACTAGAACCGAACCATCAGTCCTGTCTTATCCTCAACATGTTTCTGTTCCAACAACCTCCAAGTGGAGAACATTGTTCAGGAGCTATCAACTCAATCAGTCTACATATTTAGTAAAACAGTTTAGCTACAGTTGTTCTCCTCCTTTGGTCCTTCCATCTACTGTAAGGGAGTCCTAGGTGGTTTGTAGCAGAGCCCAGTTCAGATATCACCATGAAGCGGCTTGCGATCACTCCCCCCTCTATCAATGATTTTCTCTTTTTCATAGGTGAAGCATCGCATCCTTTCCGCCCAGAACGGGATCCAAAATCTAGTCTCTTTCAGTCACCTCCCCCTCTCGTACAAAGAGTTTAGCGTGTCGGGGATCATGGGAATACAGTGCAGGCTTCTCTAATTCTGTCCGGTGTTGTCCTCTAACTGGACTCTTTCATGCGTGAAGACTTGCTGTCTTCGCTGTATCTGGTCGTCTACTCCTAGCTCTCCACTCACTCGAATGGGTTCATTAATGTAACACGCAAATGTATTCTGGGAGTTGTAGTCTGAGTTACCTTCATTTTGAACAAATGGTCCTTATTTCGGAAGTAATGGTGATTTTTTGTTTTGGCGCTTTGGTAACGTAAGCCACCTAATCGCTAAGACATTGGTACAGTAAATTGAATAAAAGAAGAAAGGGGAGTTTGGGAGCAGTGTATGGGGTTGGCATGGCAACTTGCAGCGTGTAGCGATAAAATGGCCGAAGCACCATCTGAGCCTTTACCCTCTCACTTACGTCTGCCAGCCTGCTGCTGTTGCTGGGGAGCTGTGCTCACTCCGGAGTAGAAGCAAAATGACTGCACTTAACTCTATGCTGGTTATTATTATTTTCATTTGCTTGCAGCAATGCTTTTTTTCACAAACCCCTGTAGGACTATGTTTAATGTCTGCTGTGGAGTGATCTCTTTTCAAGCCAAAGCTGCAGCCTGGTGCTGCTGCCGGCATCCCCGGCGTGCACAGGACATTCATGAGTCTGCACCCTGATCTCTGGTGGACTGCTGTGCTCCACCCTCCTACCCCCAGTCCCCCTGCTCCCTGTAGAGCCGCAGTAAGAAGAGCAGTGCTTGTTGAGCAGCCGTTTCACAGTAAGGAACAATTGCAGGGTTTGTAGGTGAGGACAGAGTTGAGGAGGCAGGCGCGCTGGTGTCCGCCCTTGTCCAGAAGCCTGGATGGCTTCAGCACTTCCTCCGACATGGTACATTTTTGTAAGGAGATAGGGAGCTCAGGGTGATGCATAGGAGGCTGATGGGAGTGCCTGGGCAGGCTTGTGACCTTGCAGTTTATAACAGTCCATTTTGGCACAAAGGTGTCCTGGGCATTGGGAGCGATGGTTACCAATGGGGCGCGGGGTCCCTGCCTGCAGCTGCGGGTGCAGCTGTCTCCTTGCTAGGCAGGGGAGTTGCTAGGTCTGGAAAAGACCCGGGGCTAAGCTGATGTCAGAACTGTTGAGACTGGGGGCTAGCTAGTCTTTTGGCTGTAGCTCCTGAGATTCTATCCGGGGCTACAACCAAAAGATCAGGGGCTATAGCCCCCTTAGCTCCCCCTAGCAACGCCCCTGTTGCTAGGTATGGTATTTTTATTTGTGAATGGCGGGCTTTCCAGTGGATGTTGGCATGTGGGAGGTTGAAGCGTGGTTTTTCTGCGCTTCGGAAAAAAAGGGGTTTGGGTTTCATTTCACATTGGTGAGCGTTTTTCATTTTTTCAACACACATCTGCACGTCGAGCGCTACAACACTCACCCGCGGTTCTTTTTCATTAGCACATTGTATCTAGCTATGACTTGGCTCAGTGACCACGTGCCAACTTCAAAGGTTTTTCACTGATTCTGTTGTTGCGTGCCTAATAGCTCAATGATTGGGGAACGTGTCTACCAATAGCAAGGCACTGGGCTCAGGCCACCTCTCAGGCATGTGAAAGAGAAGTAGCAGAGGGAGGTACAAGTAATGACTTGGTGCATCTAGTAATTGCACATTCTCCAGAAAGTGTCGGTTTGAGAACTCTAGTTTTACTGAGCACATTGAAGCTGCCAGTTTGTGACATGGTTGCGCTATACCAGCAATAGGATTACATTGGTTAGTAAGAGAGACAATGGTTTGGACTGGACTTTATGCAGAGCTATTGTTTAAAGGTGAAGCCCAGCTTTGTGATCCAGACAGTGCTGTATGCAGAAATAAACTCACTGAGCGAAGCGTGTACCGGTCATAGATAAAATACTTTTTAGTATTTCAGTCTCCAATGTGCAATTGGCAATATATAGGTATTAATCCACGGAACTATGGAATTGAAGCAGCCATACGGATCCAAAGTGCTCAACAGTTAGAACAGGGGTTTGCCCACTGCAAGGCCCAGAACTTAAGCCACCATTCAGGATCTGCACCACATGTTCCGCGCCCTAGGAAGGCAACCGTTGTGGGTTGCACTTTGCCATTAATTTTCTGCAACTTTGGTTGCCATTACAATTTTCCATGTCTGAAAAGGATGAAGGAGCGCATGGGGATGTGGTGAGAATGGATAACTGGTTTTAAGTTTGGGGTTCGCAATCAGCCTACTTGCTGACAGCTGTATGCTAATTTTGAATTCGAATGAGCGTGGGGCTGTTATTGCCGGGCCTGGGACAATAGTGAATGTGTTTGCTGTCCCTACGTCACATGAGCAAACAAATCCTTGATGAGCGGTGTTAGGTAAGAATTGATGTAGTGAAAAAAAAGACCTTGGCCGTGTGGCCAGCGGTGCGGGCTGCACTCCCTTGTTCCACTGAACAGTGGTGTAGTTCAAAAATAGTAATAATGGACGTATTCTTGAATGGATTCCTTTTTCAAAAAGTTTTAATTAATCCAGCTTCATTAGTATGGTACGCCAATTTTCAAATCAAATTGTCGTGAATTTTCAGAATTGATGTAGTCACACTGTGTGAGACTGCACAACACTTATCTGCTTGCAATTAGGTAACCCACCTTTTGGTCTAGGTCTGCACTACAAGTTGGTAGTGTGACTGAGCAGCCAGGCCTACCTCAAGAGGGGTAAATATGAGCTGTAGAGCTGTACAAATCAAATCCATAAATACAAGCAGCCAAGAAAAACTTACACTCAAGGTTTTTGTTATAAAGAGTTATTTATTTAACAGCAGTTTGTAAATAAGCGTTCTTTAAAAAGGCAATTCATGTAACAACGTAAATATACTTTAAAATCACTTTTCAGATTCAAAACCAGTTAGTGGATACTCTTTGGATATGCTGCTCACACACTTCCTACACCCTGAGGTGACTTCATTCACAAGGACAGTAATGGCATTTATATATCGCACAGTTGGTTTGTTTATTTATTTATTTAGTATGGCGCGCAATACCCAGAGGTAACAGGGTGCAACAGGGAACGGGAAGATAAGATTAAATAAAAGCTTGGTTGCATGATAAGGCACATATGAGTATACAGCATAGCATTACATTACGTAGAATCTGGTGAAAGGACTTATTTACATATATACATACAGTTAATTACATTTCGGCAGGTCAGTTAAGGAATGTACATATATACAGTCAGGTTGGCTATAGTTTGTTGGTGTGAGAGGGCACAGATCAGTCATGGGGATCATTGGATCGTAACCAGGTGAGAGTGTTTCGTCTAAAGCTGTAGTAGGATTGGTCTGTTCTGATGTTGAGTGGGAGGGCATTCCAATGTTGGGCTGCCATGACAGAGAAGCCGCCCGTTTTCTTTTGTCTGAATTTGGGTACCTGCAGGCAGTAAGAGTTAATCATTCTGGTGGGGCGGGTGGAAGTTTTTTACTATTCTGGCTGCGAGATAGGGGGGCTGCATTGTTTAAACATTTGAAAGTGAGTGATGCCGTTTTGAGTGAGATGCGGTCACAGATTTTGAGCCATTTGTGTTCTCTTCTTTTGTTGGAGATGTGTTCCTTGGAGGGTAAGTTGAGGGCTGTTCTGAGTGCATTGTTTTGCAGTGTTTGAAGTTCGTCGGTTATATATTTGTTGGCTCCTAGGTACATGGCATTACAATAATCAAGTCTGGAGAGTATTAGGGCATTAGCGATGATGATGCAGCTAGCTTGGGAGAGGAATGCTCTACTTGCCCTGATTAGCTTGCACGTGTAGGCGGTAGAGGATGCTAGTGAGTTTACTTGTTTTTTTAGTGACAAGGCTGAATCTAGATGAAAGCCTAAAGTTTTCACTGTTTTGGCAACTGTGATGGTGTTGCCATCGATGTTGAAAGCCTTGGAGTTGGGGCTGAGTTTTTTTAGATTGGCGTTGGAGTCGAGGAGCAGGATTTCGGTTTTCTCATCATTCAGGCATAAGCCGTGTGTGGCCATCCATGCCTGAATGATGAGATACATTTTGTTTACCAAGGCCGTATCTGAGTCGAAGTTGCCCAAAAGGGGTATGAGGATCTGGGTGTCATCTGCATAATGAGTGTATGAGACACCCAGTCTGTCCAACTTGTCAAAAAAGGGCTTGGTAAAGATGTTATAGAGGTTTGAGGAGATGCAGGAGCCCTGGGGTACACCGCAGGTTATTTTGATGGGGTCTGCTGAGGCTAGTGAGGAGAAGACTCTCATAGTTCGATTGTCCAAGAATGATTGGATCCAGGCTATGGCCTCTTTCGAGAAGTGGGCAGCCGAGGCCAGGTGTTCGCACAGGAATGTGTGCTCCACCAGGTTGAAGGCCGCCGACAGGTCGAGGAGGAGTAGCATGGCAGTGTTTCCTTTGTCGTTAATCTCGTTGATCTGGGTTTTAAGATCGATTAGGGCTGTCTCGGTACCGTGCTGTGGTCTGAATCCAGATTGGTGGGCGCCTAGTAGTTTGTGAGTTTCTAGATATTGCTGGATTTGTAGGTATGCTACTCTGTCTATTATCTTTAACAGGAACGGTACCATGGTGATGGGCCTGTAGTCAGTGGGAATAGCGGGGTCTAGGGTTTGCTTCTTGAGGAGAGGCAGAACCCAGGATTCTTTGAGATTACTTGCTATGGTGTTGGAGGAGAAGGATGCGTTGATCAGTTTGGTTATAAAGGGAGCTAGGTCCCTGGCAGCATCCTTGATTATCTGGGGTGGGCAGTTGTCGCCTTTGCAATTGGATGGTTTAAGTGACGCTATAACCCTTTCTGTTTCTAGGATGGATATTTTAGTGAATTTGAAAAGATTCGGGCCTGATGGGTTGGTTATATTGGCATGATTGCTAGGAGATGATATGTTAGGGGTTAGGGAGTCTTTTTTCAGTGCGAATTTAGTTTGGAGGGTTTTGATTTTGTTGGTTAGAGCGTTTTGGATGCTGGTACACCTTTGTTTGTCTTTAGTTATGTTATCTGGTGGAGGTATGGGGGATTCTAGTTCCCTTAGTATAGCAAACAGTTCTCTGGTATTGGAGCTGGATTTTTCGATTCTTTCATTAAATATGTTCTTTTTTTGTGAGAAAGATTTCTTTTTTGTAATTATTAGCGAAGAGTTTAAGTTGTAATTTGTTCTCTTCTGTGAGGGTATTGCGCCATTGAGTTTCTAGTTCCTTTTGCGCATTCTGGGTTCTTTCAAATGGAGGGTGAACCAGGTGTTCAGGTGAGCTTGTTGGTTGCTTTTTTGCATTTTTTGAGGGGCAATGATGTCTAGTCCTTTTTTCATAGCCTTGTTGTAGCTTTCTACTAGGCATTCTGGATTTAGGTTGTCGGGGAGAGCATTGAGGGTTGTCAGTAGAAGTGGTAGGAGGTTGTCAGGAGTTATATATTTGTTTGCTCTAGTGGGCAGTGGTGGTGACATGATCTTTTCTTTGCTGACTTCTTTATTGAGTGATAATGTGAAGTCAATGAGGTAGTGGTCTGTCCAGTGTTGAGGAGTGGTTTTGATGATGGTGGTATCGGAGTTCAAGGTGGTGATCCAGTCCAGGGTCCTGCCTTTATTATGGGTAGGGGTAAGCACTTTTTGGGTTAGGCCGTCATCAGCTAGCATGTTGGCTATGGCTTGTGCTGGTTTGTCATCAGGGTCGTTCAGACCAAGCTTCAGGTTGCCTAGTAATAGTATTTGAGAGGTGTCTTTTGTATTGTTGGCTATGAGGCTGGATAGGTCTGCCTCGAATGACCCAATGGGGCCAGGTGGCCTATATATTAGGTAGATGGTTAAGGTGCAGCAGTTACAGATGGGTAATTTGGCTGTGAGGCGCTTGCAGGATTTGAGAGGTGATTGAGTGAATGGTCTTAGCTCAAGATTGGTCTTTGCTATGATGGCCAGACCGCCTCCTCTGTTATTGGGTCTGTCAATTCTGATTATTTGATAGTTTTCAGGGATGGCTATTGAGAGTGCTGGGCCTGCTGCTTCATGCAGCCAGGATTCAGTGATTGCTATCAGGTCGAGGTTGTTAGTGGATAAGGTGTCTGCTATTTCCGTGGCATGGGCCACTAGGGATCTAGTGTTGATCAAGGCTCCGGTTAAAGTGGTTGTGTTAGGTGAGTCCTGGATGGTTATAGTGATAAGTTTGGGTTGGGTGGAGTTATTGCAGGGCGTGGTTAGGTTAGGACATACTTTAGGGTGTCGTGAGGTAGATCTCAGAAGAGGATTAGGGATTTTGTTATGGCAGGTGGGCTCATAAAGACAGGGTAATCTGGCCCAAAGCCTGATGTTTCTTTCTGTGGTAGAGCAAGGTACATTTTCTGCTGGGTGCATGGTTACTGCAGCAATAGAAGTGGTAAGGTGTAATAGGGGCATGAGGAGGTACAGAAGGGTGGCCGTTTGACTCTTGCTAGTGTGCATTGTATAATGAGTGGTTATCTCAAATTACATTTGGTAGAGATAGTAGCGATATAGCACCTCGACTAGCATCAGGTAGAACACAGCAACTAGTATGAGGTAGGGCTAGTTTAGCAGCAGCAACAGTAGTGTGGTTTAGCAGCTATCGTCAGGTAAAACACAGCAACTAGGATAAGGCAGGGCTAGGCTAGTAGTGGCAGCAGTACAGTGGTGCAACAACTAGCATCAGGTAAAACACAACAACTAGTATAAGGCAGGGCTAGGCTAGTAGTGGCAGCAGTGGTAAGGTGCAACAACTAGCATCAGGAAGGTATGGTGCAACAACTAGCATCAGGTAAGTAAGGCACAGCAACTAGTATAAGGCAGGGCTAGGCTGGTAGTGGCAGCAGTATTATGGTACATCAACTAGCATCAGGCAACACATAGGGCAAGGCACAGCAACTAGTAAGAGGCAGGGCTAGGCTAGTAGTGGCAGCAGTAGTATGGTACATCAACTAGCATCAGGCAACACATAGGGCAAGGCACAGCAACTCGTATGAGGCAGGGCTAGGCTAGTAGTGGCAGCAGTAGTATGGTGCATCAACTAGCATGCAAGCAACACATAGGGCAAGGCACAGCAACTAGTATGAGGCAGGGCTAAGCTAGTAGTGGCAGCAGTAGTATGGTACATCAACTAGCATCAGGCAACACAGCGCAAGAACAGCAACTAGTATGAGGAATGGCTAGGCTAGTAATGGCAGCAGTTTTATGGTACATCAACTAGCATCAGGCAGCACAGCAGTTATCATGAGGCAGGGCTAGTGCAGTGTGACTAGTGTGTGGCAGACTTAATACATAACAGGACTGATACATAACGGCAGCAGTGGTGTGGCGTATCGAGTGGCATTAGGTGAGACATAACAATTCGTATAATGTCAGACTGGTGTAGTAGTGGCCACCATATTGAGGCACAGCGACTAGCGGCAATTATTTCATATCAAATTAGCGGGTGGATGGCTGGTGCCGTGGAAGTTTAATGCAAGGCCATGCTGATAAGGTAGCAGCAGCAGTTGTGCCACGAAGCGGTTAGCATGGGTTAGGACTTGTAGAAAAAAAGTTGCGTGAGAATAGTAAGTAGCCTTAAGTGTTCTCTGTCGTGTATTTGGCTGATTTGCTTACCGGCTTCTCATGTTGGAGTTTGGGGAAGGCAGCGGTGAGTGGACGTTGTGGGTAGTGGTCCTCCCGCGTGGGGGGCTGGCGGGTGGGCAAGGTGCAGAGTGTGTGGCCATGAGCACGGAAGGCATCGGACAGGCTCGGGACAGCAGCCTTTTCTCTCCTGCCTTCTTTCACGGGCCGGCGTTCGCCTGCCGGCGCAATATGATTGGCTCTGGTTAAGGCAACACACAACCAATCCAGTTGCTTCTAGCCATATGGCTCAGGGTGCTGCTGGTCGGATTTCGGTGGCGGTCATGATGGAAAAGACGAACATCATGGCTCTTAATGGCGGATGGTGCTGGATTTGGCGAATATGTGCTAATTAGATGCTTTTTCGGGGATCTGGCACTTTTCTTGCTGAAGCAGATGCATAGAAGCAAATTTATCTGCTGGCTGATCGTGGTGTAGAGCGTCCGAAAATAAAGCTCAGGGTACTGGTACTAGATGCCCAAAGCATCTAGTTACTTTGCAGAGTCTGAGGTTGCATAAAGGAATGGTTTAAGGAAGGAAAAAGGTTAAACAGGTTCTCAGTAAATGTGAGGACAACTAAATCTCCCAATTAAATCTAGACAAGCCTTTCCCAGCAGCAACAGTCTAAAACAAGTTACCACCAATGATGGAAAAAAAATATCAAAGTCAAAGGACTAGAATAGTCTTCAGGGAGCCAGGACAGCCAAAGTCAATTGGAACACAGTCTATGGAGGTGAGGCACTTCTTCTTATATTAGAAACAGTCTTGCACAGTTAGAGAGTTTGCAGAAAATCACTTGTAGAGTAACAAGCTGTTAAGCTTGTGAAAAGAGAGTTGGACTCAATTCTAAAAGTAAGCTAATGCAATTCCCAACTGAGAAGAGCACAGCTAAAAAGACAATGAGGTAAGTACCACAAGTCTTAACAGTACTTTTGGCTTGAAGAAGAGTGGTCCAGCTGGATTCTTTCCTTCCATAGCGGTGCAGGCCCTTTGTTACTGAGCCTCAGTTGTGGGGTCAAGAGGGAGGACGTCTGGAGGGCTCCTGCAGCGGTACTTGGGAGGTTGTCAGCAGCTACGGGCTATTTTCGGTTCAGCTGCACTTTGTGGTTTCAGTGCTTAGCAAAAAGCACCGTTGCGGATCTCGGTTACCGATAGGGCTTCCTTCATTCATTGGATCCGGCACTCTGGTGAGGGGACTCGATATCTGGTCATCCTGCTTCTGGAGGGTCCGTAGGAGACTCCTGGAGCTTCTAGCCGGATTTCAGACATTGCACTCGACTATGGATTACGCAACCCCTAGCACTCGGTTTTCGCAGTAGAGAAGAAGTACAGCCAGTCGGGGAAGATGGTCCAGTGGAGTTCGTCTCAGGGTTAGTTGGTCCCACTAACCCAAGGGAAGATGTCTCCCTTCCGGAGCTTCTCTGTCGAATTGAAAAGGGCATTTGAGCACAGCAGCAGGGCTTCACCGGGCAATTCAAAGCTCCAGGAGGATGCATCAAGCTTCATTCAAGGTTTCTTCATTGGCTGTTTCGCCCAGTGGTCACTCTGCCTCTAGTCCCAAAACCCTCACCTTTTAAGTAGGTTAGTCCAATTCATGAACAGCCTAGTCTGTCAATCACAAAGCAGGGTGGCTGTCCTGGAAGTACAGCCAGCCAGCCAATCAGGACTGGTTGCATTCAGGCATCCCTCGAGACAAAGGACAGGGGAGTTTTGGGAACCTCCATCACATCCTGCCCTTCCAGACACGCTGGAGCCAGAAGCGGGCTTCAGAATGAAGCCTGCCAAAGGTAAGACAAACAAAGGGCTCGAATCTATTTCGACGCACAGAGTAAAACCCAAGAAAGACCTCACAAAAATAAAATGGTGAAAAAAGAAGACCAGGCCATTTTGACACAATGGTCACCCATGGGTGCTGTACTGCAACTCCTGGTGAAGCCTGCGGCAAAAAAGCACAATGGTAGGAACAATTAAACCACTGCACCACCCATTTAAAGTAGTGAGGGTAACATACAAATGTTACATGAGAATGTAGGATAAGGGGCTACTAGGTAACCCCCCAGCACTTCACATAAGATGGTGTGTGCTGGACCTACAAGGAGAAAAGGTAAGTAAAGTAAATTTCACATTACTATTCTTGGGAACGGTAGTTCACACAAGAAAAGGTATTTTAACCTTATGAGAAATCTAAAGGTTTTCTCTGTGACACTGCACTGAAGGTGCTGTGTGTCACTATACAAAAAGTAGATGCCTATGGAGTTTGGCAGACTCCAAAAACAGTGAAAACACATAATCCAAATCCGGTCAAAACACATTAGAGAGTGAGAAGAAGGTCTCACTCACTCCAGGTTGAAAAATAAAAAGTCCTAAATCCAGCAAAAGAGTTGGGGTCTCTAAGGTGGAAGGGAATTAGCACAGAAATGAGAATTATCCCAAACAAGCAGAGCTGTGGAAAGGTAATCGCCATTGTTCTTACTTGAAAAAAGCATTGCAACTTACCACTTTGCGAGAACATCATCCATTTTGATAATTTAATTAGTGATTTCTAATTGAATAGCGAGACGGATTTTGGAATATATAGATCCATGACTAGGTTATGGAGGAGACACACATACAATCCATGGGATACTTTGCTACAGTTCACGTGTGGTGTGTTTAGCACGTGGTGTATCAAGTCGTTTCAGAGCTTGAAGATCTGATGTAATATTTGGTATTGATCGAGTTGCGTGTTTTGTAGGACTGACGGATGACTGTGATAGAAATGTACAAATATTGCAGTGTTTTAGTTATTTATTTATTTATTTATTTATTTTGTCTGCTGCAGGAATCTTTAGAGCACGTGTGTTTCAACAGACGGACAGCTTAAGATTTGTTGTGACAGGTGGTGGATCAGGAAATGTGCGTTTAATGTATGTGGGGCTCTGTTTTTTGGCATGAAATATATTAACTGTGGAACATAACTTGCACTTGTTGGTATCGAGTAATGTTTGTTACGCAAAAATGCTAAGGTCCTTTACAATATACAAACATTTGTTGTTTCCTTACTGTTTTATGTGGAATGTGAATGCTTTTGAGTATGTGTTGGTGTTTCTTTTAAAGTTTAAAGTAAATTTTATGTTACAATGTGTATGTACATGACAACATATGAACGCTGTGGCCTTGTTTTCCTGTTTTGCTTTTAAGGCACATGTAAAGAGGAACTTGCAGGTTTCATGCGCCTGCGACATAATGGCTGGCGGTTGTTTTTGCGCTGCGGAATGAGCTTGATACCAGGACTGGGACAACAATGAGTTTGTTTTACTTCATACTAGTGCTTATTTAATTTTAAAACAGGGTGCTCGACCCTTCTTATCCCACACCTTCCCGCTGGAGCAGGTTTCTGCCCCTGAAGGCTCCCATTTCGGTACTCTTGCTAAGTGGCACCTCCTTTTTGCATCATTAGCCTCTGTTGGGGCTGCAAAAGAGAAGAGCAGCATTGCACAGGGGCGAGGCAGCAGGGTGTTCTTTGTGGGCGCCTCAGGGCTCTACAGCCCCCCCACCCTCCACGATGAGGGTGCGAGTTGCGCTGTACGAGCGTTTATCTTTAGGACCTATTTGCTCACTTTGTTATGAAATTGGCTCTTATTATCGACATTGATGGCAGGGAAAGGTGAGTGGGTCTAGCAAGGGCTGGAACTTGCGACCTGTTGGTTTTGATGGATTTCTTATTTAGAATGTGCTTGCAAACAAGTGTTTCATGGTGCAACCCGGCATGGGAGGGGGAACAAAGGGAGCACAAGACAAATGATTTTACTAGGCCTAGTGTCACTTAGATCGTGTATGTGCACAACAAGAACTTGATGGGAGAGGGTACAAGGTGAAGTGCACCCAGAGCAGCAGGGCGCTGACTTAAGTGCAAGGAAGGCTGGGCTACAGGGGGCAATCCCAGCCCGGTAGTGCAAAGTTAACCAGGAAGCAGTGCAAGGTGGGCCAGGTGGAGAGTGCAGGGGGACTGGTCTGGGGGGGCTTGGTGTCATGTAGGAATCAGAGGACACTGAGTGGTCCGTCAGCAGACAGAGCAGGAGCAAGGGAAGGTTAGCAGGGGAGAAGGAGCGAGAAAGAAGAGGAGAAAAGGCAGGTCTTGAGGAGCTTCTGGAACTTGAGATCCGGCTCAATGTGGCGAGAGAGGCACATAGGCCATTCCAAAGGGAGGAACCTGCAGAGATGAGAGATCTACCCACTCATTCTCTGCAGAGAATTAGAAGTAGATGAGTGGAGGGCTTAGGAAGAGAGAGTTGAAGCTAGTGAGGGCCACGGCCCCTAAAAGCCTTGTGGATGATGCAGAGGGTCTTAAACTTGATCCTTGCAGCCACATGGAGACAGTGGAGGGATTCAGGCCTGGAGAGATTCAGTCCTTGGGCTTGAGGCCAAGGATAGGTCTTGCGGTCCTGATCTGGATGAGCTGAAGCGGGCGAAAAGTAGAGATAGACACATTGAGAAAGAGGCTGTTGACAGTAGTCCAGCCTAGAGAGAACCAGGGCTCTCAAGACAGTGAGCTTCTGGGGGAAGGTTTGAAAAGGGAGAATACCTCTGAGGAAGTACCGCTGTAAATGGGCCATCTTGGCAAGTTCCGTGATGTGTGGAGAAAAGGAAAGAGTGGAGCTGAAGATGACCCCAAGGTTTTTTGCCTCATAAGAGGGCGAGGGCAGAGAGCCCAGAGAGGGCAGCCAGAGTGAGCGAAGAAAAGCAGGCGCAGGGATCCCAATGGCAAGAATCTCAGTCTTACTGGCATTAAGGCACAGATCATTTGAGGCACACTATGCCTGAATATTATATAGACAGTCAGGGAGGAGCGAGGAGAAGGAGGCCGAGGGTAGCCTGAAAGAGAGCTCTGTGTCATCTGCATAACACTGAAAGTTAGAAGAGAAGGTAGAGATCAGGAGGGTCAAAGGGCCAGAAAGACATTGAAGTGCCAGGAAGAAAGGATCAAGGACTGGGGCACACCACATGTGGATGGAGAGGTGGTGGAGAGAAAATACCCAAGCTGAACCTGGGAACGTCGGTCCAGGAAGAAGAAGACCTGCCATGCCAGAGCCAGATCTTTGATGCCCAAGCTTTGCAAAGACGAGTAATCAGGATGTTGTGGTTGACCATGTCAAATGCAGAGGAAAGGTCAAGGAGAATGAGGACAGAGAGAGAGCATGAGTCAAGATTAGAGAGCAGATCTTCACGAGTGTTCAGGAGTGCAGTGTCCATGCCTCTGGCTGCTCTGAAGCCAGACTGAAGGTCATGGAGACAAGCAACAGATTCAGTGTGGAGGGTTAGCTGGGAGAAAGCCAACTTCTCCAGGAGTTTGCCAAGGAAAGGAGTGATAGAGATCGGGTGATAATTTACCTAAATGGAGGGGTAGGCAGAAAGCCTTTTTAGTAGGGGATGCACAAGAGAGTGCTTAAGTAGAGAGTGGAAAGATCCAGTGGCGAAGGAGTGATTACAGTAATTGGCCAAGGCTGGAGTGAGAGATCCTATGTCATCCTTAATGGTTCTGGAGGAGCATGGGGGTCACCTTTTTAGATGAGACTTTCATAGACTGGGCTTGTCTGGAAACATCATGAGGTGTTACAGAAGAGAGGAGGGAGAGAAGGAGAGGAGGGGGCGGCCAAGGAGGGCCAGAGAGAGGTAGATGTAGAGAGAAGAGAAGGGGAGGAGAGTGCGGAAAGGATGTCCTGGGTTTTTTAGTGGTGAAATGAGAAGCCATAGCCATGCAGAGGGCCTGGGTAGGCGTAGAAGAGGTAGATAACTTCAGTAGGATTAGCCAAATACTTGCATATTTTGGAAAGTTTGACCGTGTTGTTAGAAGCCGCAGATATACGGACTTGAATATGGGCCCTCTCTTAGTGAAGATGGAGAGTCTGTATTGCCTTTGGAGCAGCTGGCAGGCCAGTTTGTTAGAGGGTGCACCCGAAGCTTCCCACTTCTGTTCAGCTACTTTGCACTTGCGTTTCAGAACAATCAGAACAGAGTCAAGCCAAGAGTTGCATTTGGTGGCAGGCTTCAGGCAGATCCTCATGACAGTGGCAAGGATATCCAGAGTATTAGAGATGGAAAGGTGAAGGTTGGAAAGGGCTGTGTCTGGATGGGAGTCAGCCACAGGAGTAGATGGGCGCGAGAAAGTGGAAGCAAAGGCGGCCATTGACACTTGCTTCATTGGTCGAATGAGAGCGAAGGAAAGTGGCAGAGCTGGGTGGGTCTTTGCCAAGGGGACAGGGAGCTTCAAGTGAGAAGAAAAAAGAAAGTGATCAGTCCAGGAGAGAGGAGTAGTGAGTCGATTAGAGAGGGGGGTGTCTGCAGGGATGAGAGCATCCAAGGTGTGTCCGGCAGAGTGAGTCGAACCAGAGGGTAGAATGAGAGGGAAAGAGTGTTGCCTAGGTTGCGGAAAAGCCCAGAGGAGTCTGGGGAGTCCAAGTGGATGTTGAGATCCCAAAGGAGGAGAAGCTGGGAGGTAGAGGAAAGGAGGAAGTGAGGTCAGCCCATTCAGAGAGGAAGATGGTGACATGGCCAGGTGGCCTCTAGATGGTGGCCAAGGTCAGAGAGAGGCCAGACGAAATAGAGAGCCTGTAGCCCAGGCATTCAAAAGAGGAATAGGTCTGAATGGGGATAATGGAAGCAGGGATCCACTCAATAAAGATCAGGGCCATTCAGACCTCCAGGCCTGTTGGGCTTGGGCTCAGAGAGGATCTTGTTGCACTCAGGTGTGTCAAAACTGGTGACAGCCCTGGCCTTGAACCATGTCTCGGTAAGAGCGAGAACATCCAGGTCCAGGAGTTCAAGGAGGTGGCAGATGTCAGAGGAGTGTTTGACAGCATAGCGAGAGTTAAGAGTAGCCCCGTGGAGCAGGTTGACACTTTCTAAAGACTTCCGGTGAGGGGTACAGGGGAGAGGAGTATGCATCGGAAGTGGCAGAGGAGCCAGAGAGGTGGAAGGAGGAGGTGGCAGAGGAGACAGAGAGGTAGAGGATAGCAAGAGAGACAGAGAGGTGGAGGACGCAGGGTACTAATGAGTCAGAAAGGTAGTAGATGGCATGGGAGTCAGAGCAGTAGAAGAAGGAGATGGCAGAGGAGCCAAATAAGTGGTAGAAGGAATCACAGGAGAAAGAAGGAAGTTGATGAGGCAAGGGAGGCGCCAATCAAATAGTGGGAGATTGGGCTGAGGGTCCTCGACCATGATGGTGCAGTTTAGATAGACATTAACGATGACTCTGGAGGACTGGAAGGAGGTCAAGAGGACCTCCCACCGGGTGCCACCATTAATGGGAGAAGAGGAGGAAGGTATGTACATAAATATACACGCATTTATATCTCACAGGTGGATGCTCCACCTGCTCAATCTGCTTTACTTTTTAGTAACCTTACATCCACACCATTGTTAACCATGTTGTACCTTTGGTTCAATGTGATTTGAAATAACCATACAAATAAAGAATTACATTTTAATGAACCCAAAAGAATTTTAAAAAGCCAGTTTTAAAAATAAATTGTTATCATGATTTATCCCACGCACCACTGCCAATTTCGCCCAAAAGTGCACTGTACCCTACCCCATTCCCTCTACCCCACCCATCCTACCTCCACTCTCTCTACTGCACCCACCCTACCTCCACAAACTACCACCACCTAACCTCCCCCACTCTCTAACCCCACTCATTTCTCTCACACTTGCTGTATTTCTTACCCTCTCACTCTCAACCTTTCTCACTCATATTCCTCTTGCTCATCATCGAAGGCACCCTCTCTCAATAATGTCCTCCCTTGCTCTCTTCTCCTTCCTTCTCATTCTCTTTCACACCCGTGCCCCTTTGTGTCTCCTCCTTTGAAACTTTGCACTCTCCGCCTTTCACCCTGGTGTCTATAAATACAAAATGCAAAGAACATCAGTAAATGCCAAAACTATTGGCATTGCCAATGCTCGTTTCACAGGTCAGCCTTATATCAAGAAATGACTTGGATTCTTGATTTTTCTTTATTTTTTTAAAAGCTATTTTGCAAAGTGGTACATCAACACAAAACATGTTGTAAATGCTTGTCATATTTGTCCTTCTGTCTGTATGTCCACTCATTTTCTTTGTAGCATTTTAAAAATACAATTTCACCACTTAACTCAGGCATTCTCAGCAAATATTTTGTATGTTTGCCTGAGAGCGCGTGTGTGTCTTTCAGCATTTAAGATAATTCAACAAAAAAACATTGGCTTGTCACTTCCTTCCCTGTGAGGCAGCTCACCCACACATCCATTGTTTTTGCCACTCTCCTACTTTAAATTTGCACTGCAGCGTCTATCACTAGCAACACAACAAAACATGAAAGGACCACAAAATAGTCCATCGGCGCCCCTCTTTGAGAACGAACACGGCTAAATGACCTGTTCTTTACGAAGGTACCCACCCAAGAGTGCGCAGCCACACTTTAGCTCACTGTACCATTCACAGAAGGGAAATATCCATTTGCATATCAGTCTTTGTCCTGCCCACATTGGCAGTCCAGCACCGAAATACTATGGCAATTCTCTTCTGATCAATAGTAACAACAGCAACCCCATACACGTGTTTCAGCCTTGTTGGGCCTCATCAGTGAGGTGGAGCTGTGCCTCTCTAAGCACAGTGAGCAATGGGTCCACTGAGTACTGGGACGAGGAGGAGGGACGTGGAGGTAATGGTCAGTAATCTTCATTACTCCTAGTCTTACTCTTCCTCGTGTTGCCCAATACAGTGCATGACATGTCAAACGGCCACCCCAAAGATTGCCAGTTGCGTTCTAGTTATCAAACCAGGTAAATTACATTTTATAGAGATAAAATAAGTAGGAACATTCTATTTTAAGGGGTTATAAAAACAGTTCTAATCCACTTACACACATTTATAGACCATCAAGGTGTGAATTTTACAAATGGGGACGCTCATCGAAATACTCTGCATGCCTACATGTGAGACTTCACGTAGAGGTGTGAAAACCCCCGCCTTAAGAAAATCGTATGCATAATGCAGCACTTTGTAAACTGAACAGCATCTCTTCCAGGTATCAGCGGCTATGTTCCAGCTACAGCACAGGTGTGAACCTGTTGCATAGTAATAGTTCAATGCTGGTGGCATCATGTTGGATTCTCTAGAAAACGTTAGCATAAACGCCCGAATAGAGAGTATTTTGATAACAAATACTTGCGGTTGGCAGTTGGTTCGTTGCCCTTACAGAATCTGCTTTTCATAGCATAGAATTGCTTTTTTGCAGTAAGAGAATGACAAGTCTGAACTTAAGATGAGCTATATTGAGGCAAACGGAGAAGGGCCATGAACTCATATTGAGCAGCAAGGATTGCTTGCGCATTACAGTATTCTATGCTTTACAGCATTCAGGGCCCGATTCTTAACTTGGCGCAGTGAACGTGCTAAAGAGCATGATTCACTGGGCCAAATCAGGGCGCCCAGGCTCCACCACTATTCTCAAGTGGCCCTGGGCGTCCTCGTAGTGCACGACAGTGCACCTTCATCATTGCGCCTGTTTTTGGCTTAACTGGCGCAATGCTGAAATCTCAGAAGCATTTTTGTAAAATAAAGACATGTTCATTATTTTACAAAACTGCTGCCGATAACACGGTGCATATGAACACTTTCATATACACCAAAGTAAGCAGCTTCAAAGTTGCAGAATATATATGAAACACCCTGCACTGCAACAAGGCTTCTTGTTGCACTCCTCCACAATACCGGCACCGAAATGGTACTGTATATGTGTGCCACTTTAGCACACATTTAAAAGTGGAGGAGTGCCAGGGAGGTAACAAATGTGGCGAGTGCTAGGTTGGTTTCCCACCCATCCTAGCAAATGCCACATATATACTGAAAGTGGCGCATTCATTCTGACTCCGAAAGAATGTGCCACTTCAGAATAGGTCTTGAGTACCGAAAAGGTTGTTAACGCTTTTAACAACCTTTTCGGTACTTAAGACCCAGGGCTCGATTCTTAAATTGGCGCAGTGAACATGCTAAAGAACACGATTCACTGTGCAAAATCAGGACGTCCAGGCTCCAGCAATATTCTGGGCCTGGGCGTCCTCGTAGTGCACGACAGTGCACCTTCAGCATTGTGCCTGTTTTCGGCATAACAGGCGCAATCCTGAAATCTCTGCAGCATTTTTGTAAAATAACAGCATATTCGTTGTATTACAAAACTGCTGCCGAGAACAGTGTTTTGCTTAATATTCTCATAAACTGACCCAATGCAATTTGTTAACATAGGTTTGCATGTTTAGACTGAAGTAAACATTTTCTTCCATCTTTGAAGTTGCTTAACCACCTTCACTGCGACCGGCTTCTTGTGGCACTCCTCCAGAATACTGGCATCAAAATGGTACCGTATTTGTGCACGATTTTAACGCACATATAAAACTGGAGGAGTGCCACAAGAATGCCAGTCTAAAGTAGCAGGTAACGAATGTGGCGGTTGCTAGGTTAGTTTCCAACCCACCTAGCAACCGCCACATGTGTTCTGAATATGGCTCATTCCCACTGACTTCGGAAGAATGCGCCACCTTCAGAATAGGTATTATGTACCGAAAAGGTTGTTATCGCCTTCAACAACCTTTTCGGTACTTAACACCAGCTTGTGAATCAGGCCCCCAGTTGAGAATCAGGCCCTGGGCATTACGCTGCAATACTACTGTAAATCCATCTTGCGGTAGGCGGAGGACCTCGCCAGGCACAGTATTACCGTATAACCCTAGGCCTTGTGCATGTGGCGGGGCCTGCGGAAAATAAGTAGAGCAAGACAGCGAAAGGCAGACGGGAAACTTTGGGTAGTACAAATGTGACTAAGAGAAAGCATCCATCCTCTAATACTTACGGGAATATTCACAAAGGTAAGGCAAGCGGATGTAGCAGAAAAACCCAGTGAAGAAATAGTTTGGGCCGGTAGCGTTTTGTTGCAGGGCATAGCAGTCGCTTTCATTGCTCGGAATCAATGATGCAGGAGTGATTTCTGAAGTTTCCAAGTCATACGAAGATCCGTCGGTCCATAACAACTCACCTTCCTTCTGCAGAAAAACAGTAACACATTGAAGGATTTGCGTTATCGTGGCAGACGCTTTTTAGAACTATTGGTCTCTGTAAGGGTAACTTAAACCGTCCAGATACTATAAAGTTTGAATATCACCAAGGAACATGATCAACAGCAGTTCAAATCCTGGAGAGCCAACCTTTTCATCAAAAGGGTTCATTGGTATGAAGTGAGTCATTAACAAATATCAGCGTTTCATACAATATGACGTCAGAATACACATTTTTATAAACTAACTGCATTCATAGTGTGCCTGAAAATAAGCACAAAGGAATCGGTATGCAAAAGAAAGCTGCCTCTCAAAGGCACGCTCACCCATGTTAGCTGTATATGAATGAAACGCCCACGCGACAGGACACATTCAAAAAGGTCCAAGGAAAGTTGACTAAATGTCACCAACATTTCCTTTTGTAAATCAGGGGCATTTTACTCATGGACATATACAGATCTAAAGTGTCTGCAGTGTTTTTGAAGCCGGTTTCCTGTTGTGACTCCACTACACATAGCAATAACAACAGTCACCATCAAATTAGGGACAACAGAACATTCTTTTCTGATGGTTCATGATGTGAGGAGGAACTTTTAACCTGTTGCTCTGGTGAAAGGCACAGAATTGTATGAGTTTTGCACGACAGATAATTGGGCTTTTCTCTGCTGCGTCTTCATCCAGGACCTCCTTCAAGATGGATGTAAATCCAGAACGTGGGCGCCTATGACACCCCATTCCTCGCAGGATTAGGGACTCCCCAATGTCACTGTGTGCACTGTGTTAGTATCCTTGCATGCATCACGCTGCATAAATCAGTTCAAACTCCAACAACCCAGTATTGTGTCTTGCAAGTAAGAGTGGGATACAGAAGTGTCCTTACTTGGTCATGGCTTCTGCTGACTCTTGAGGCAAAGTGTAGACAGCACCTGATCATCAGATGTGGCCTGATAGCTGAATGGTGTCTGTCATCCTGTCTAGAATCCACACCAGAACAGAAGTCTGGGAAGCCCGAGAAAGTTTGAATGTGATGATCCCTAAGTAACTGGGTGTCTATCAAGCGTTTGAATGGATGCATCCTTGTAATTTGAGCTGAGATCCCAGGATTCCGATTTAACACAAGGGTCGCCCCCCCCCCATGATTTGTGAATACCTATGGGATGTTTCCCAACAACACAAACAGAAAACAAAAAAGAAGCTAACCCAAGGAGAAATATGTGAACCCTCCACAAACTTCGACCTCTCCAAGATCCATTTCTGAGGGGGTCACACCGGATTACTTGAATGACCATGGAAGGAGTTGTCCACTAGGTTCTCCAACTAACCCCACAGTATCAGTTGAGTCTGCAGCCCTCCAGTCCCTTTGCCTTGGAACACCTCTCTATGGTAACACTACATATTATCTCCCTAGAAGGCAACGGCACAGACAGACAGAATGCTAACGTCTATCAGACTATGTGACCTGTGTCTGATCCTTGTATGTCTCTGGCTTGTCTCACCATTCTTGGATAAATGGAAGTTGTGAACAACATCTTCACTGCCATGGAGATGCCCAGACATCTGCATCCATCTTTTCATGGAGATTTTTCTGTTGCTGGAGTGGTTGTGAGAACAGCTCCAAAGCGAAAGGGGTTCGATGATGTGCAGAGTGCAGGGATCCCAACCATTGTGTTTGTTTGCAGCAGAGTGTCCCCGTAGGCCAGAGGTCTGCAAACTGCAGGTCTCTAGATGTTTTGGTTATGACTGCAAAGATCCCTCCCCATTGACTATACTGGCTAGGGTGATGGGAGTTGTAGTTGTACTCCAAAACACCCGTAGAGCCAAATGTTGCAGACCTCTGCCCTAAGTTAAAAGGTACAAAGATAAGTGTCAGGAACTGCACTCTGAAGTACAAACATATGGAGTGGCTTGCTGTGACTCAGTTTTCCCAGTAGTCGGTTCTTCATAATGCACACATGACTCGTATATCACTGTTTATTTATTTTTATTTTTTATGCATTTTTAAAGCGCTCACACAGCCCGGGGGCATCGAGGCACTGTTACAGGATTTTTTTTGTTGTCTTAGTTGCATATTTTTAACATGCTTAAATACCCAGAAGTTTCTCAGCGCGGTCCCGGATCGAACCTGTGTTGCTTCCTGTCGTCTTGCTTCCAAGGTGAGCACGTTGCCACTGAGCTATCCTCCCGGGACGTCACTATGGTGACTTCTGTGCAAGGAAACGCGAATGCAGAATGCCAGAGACACGCTTTCCTCGCAATCTGCACACTCACCCTTTGTGAATTGGGTTAAATCGGCACTATTCACTGTAATGTTTCTCTTCAAGGTGCTCAGACTCTAGTCCCCTCCCCATCAGATGGCTTTTGTATGTGTGCATTCTTAGAGGCCGTGTTGAAGTCAAGCCAATCTACATTTTCCAGACATCATGAAGGACAGAAACACCCTGCAAAAATACAGCCCTGTTCTTTTTTTTGCCAGAGGCCCAACCACAACCTCTCACATCCATCAAATCCCCAACGCCAACAGGTTGCCTGCCTTCAAGCCTGAAAGCCACAGCACAAAGGGGGCATCATGCAGGCATTCTTTAAAAATCTATGGTTCCATTTTTGGGTGCCACATCCAACACGCAGTCTTATTCACTGACCAAGATTAGGTATAGTAGATTATACCATGTTTACCAATTAAATTCAGATCGTAGCGACGTAAGGATGATTGAAGGGTCGGAATCAGTTAAATAAATTGAGGGTAATCGCGTTGGCAAAGTTATTCTATGAATTTTTGTAGAGTTATCTTGGATCCAGGTCTGATTAAGATGTAAGGTGAGGTTCTCTTGGGGCATTGGTGATTTGTTTCACGTGTAGGTAGAGGTGGGATATAATAGCAAAAGGGTATGACCATAGAATTATTTTAGATTTGAAGGTGGATAATGAGAGGCCTAGAGAATCGTAGGTCTACTGAGTGGCAGTGGCCTTAGTAGGGAGTGGGCCTTTGAGAAAAGAAGAATTCACTAGATGTCTGGCAAGTGGAGGAATACCATCATGATGGAAATCTCCAAGATGTTGTCCCTGCTAGGGCCCATTGAGCCATCCCATAGCCCATGGGTTAACCTTGTGGTGCAGATTTTTAAAATGTCCAGCGATGGGACAACTGAAGTTCGCTTTTCTGTGGGCTAACAAGGGATCGATTATGTGACCAAGACAGATGTGCCTTGTGCAGATCTCATTGAAAGTTAGATGCTGCCAACTTGACCATGAGTTACTTTGACCTTGAATATAGGTGCAGGCAGGTTGGCCTGACTGACAAGGAAAATAAGAGGTCAGCACTTTCTACACCAGAAGGGTAATACCAGTTCACTGTTATGCCACTTAGGATAAACAATGCCCCTGAAACATTTGAGAGGATGGTAAATGTCCTGTCTGGCTTAGAGGAATTCAGCATTGCCTCTTTAGATGATGTTGCAGTATTCAGCCACACCTGGGAAGGTCATCTAGCCCATCTGAAGCAGGCTTTACAGGTCATGCAGAATGCTAGCCTGACTATCAAGGTTTCAAAGTGCCAGATAGCTCAAGGTACTGTGACATATCTGGGAAACCAAGTGGCTCGTGGTAAGAAACAGGCTCTTCAGACAAAGGGCAAGTGGTTGAGGATTGGCACATCCCTACCACTCAGAATCAAGTGAGAGCATTATTTAGCCTCGATGGATATTATCCGTTTTTTATCAAGGGGGTAGGACCATTGCCCTTCCTTTGATTGATTTGAAAAACAAGAACATGCAAAAGAGAGCCATGTGGACTCCTGTCTATCAAACCGATTTTTCAGAAACCAGAAGAGAGTTTGTTCATTGCTCCAGTTCGAAAGTTCCCAAATTATGGATCAAATGTGTCATTGTGACAGACAATTGTGAATTTGGAATGGGAGCAGTTTAAGAAAAGCTAAACTCAAGAATGTTTGAAAAGCCTGTTGCCTACAGTAGCAAGCAACTGACCAATAGAGAGAAACTGAGCCACAATTAGAAAACAGTCATTTGCAGTGGTTTGGGCCACATGCATGTGCAAACTCAATATGTTTGGGTCTCACTTTACTGTCCAAACAGACCACTGGCTTCTCAAGTGGTTAATGGGTATACAGGAGACAATCCAAAGCGTTTGTGTTAGGCCAATCTTCATAACGATTGAACATGGATATACACCATACGCCTGGATCTCAGCAATCCAATGCAAATGGCCTCAGCGGATACTTTTGCCTTGATGATGAGCCAGACCCTTTGAAGGTGGTGCTCAAATATTTTGCCAGGGGGCCATCTGGCAGAATGCCATGTGTGGAGATGTCCTAGCTTGAGCTTTTTTGATGTTTTAATACAAAATGGCCAAGTAATTCTATCTCAGAAAGCAATACCTGCTCATTACACCTCACTGTAGAGGAGCAGCGGCATACCTCTGCAGGAGACCCTGCCCCCGTTCCTCCCATATGTTGGAGACATGAGACCGTGCAGTGTTTGACACCAGCCGTTGTGCCAATACCACAGCATGTGTTTGAAAGAAGATACCCCTTGAGACAAATCTACTGAATATATCCCCGAAGTGATGACAACCTAAGGGAGGAACTCCCTGAAGGAACATGAGAAAGAGCAAAGAAAACAAGTTAGTAACGTCACAAAAATTATGCACGACGTCCGGAGATACTGACTGAAGCAGATGTATAGATCCTAAAGAAACTAATGACGAAGTAAAGAATCAAGTGAACATTTAAATGCGAAAATGATTACATGTGCACAAACTGCTGCAGAAAATCAACCATTCAATAAATGTACAGATGCTAAAACGCAAGGTAGATCAAGTCATCATAGAAGATGGCTATACGTAGTGAATAGAACGCAAATGAAGCCGCCATTATATAGAGGCTGGACATCGGTATCATGAATTTAGTAAGCCAGGACCCATGAAGCGGGAAGGGAAAACTGTGTTGCAGCAAGAATAAGCAGAATCGTGGAGCTTCAAGACGAGGCTGTCTGGTCTGGAGTCAAGTCTGAAGCAGCCATGGTCAGCTATCTATTCTGGAAATAAGTGAGCTTGGGGGGGATGAATGATCCCTTGTTAAGGTGCAAAGAAAGAACACCATGGGTGCCAAGTTAAATTCATTTAGAGTATGTAAAACCTGCAAATGGACCAAATCATGGTCTACTGTCACGTGAGCCAAGGATGAAAATAGAGTTTGAACTTATAGTCCCAGAACATGATAGTGAGTGCGGTCACTCCCATTCATTGTAAAAGACAAGGATAATTTGCAAGGCCAAGTTCAAAGGCAATCTTCATGGCAGAAGACAAGGGCGATGAGAGATGCTGGGCTAATTGGGTGGTGGGGTAGTGTCATGCCCCATCTCCTTGCAACTGGGCCTGGGCTTACATGCTTCTAAATGAGCCGAATGTTCCAGACCTGGCACAAGCGTGCCAACCAATTGTACTAGTCCACATAATGAAGGACCTTATAGTTTGAAGACCAATGAGAAACTGTATCTAATATTTCTGCAGATTACATGTTTTAGATGTAGGCATATGTTGTCCACCTGATAGTGGACAGACAATCACAATCCTAGTCCCTACAAAAAAGGATGGTTAGATGTTTCCTGTAGCCAATTGCGACCCTCGATAGGTTTTTCATTATTGCCATGTAGTATGATGTCACCTCTGACGTATTTATGTTATAAAGTCTATGCTTTGTGTAAGGATCGTTGAGAGACTGATCATAGTCCATTGATGTTCATTGTAAACTCCCTGTTTTAGATCATTGTTAATAAAACAGGACTTTGCCATCTTCCTGAGTTGGTTTGGTTATTTGGACTCAGAACTATTCTGTATGATCCCATTCATTGCATATGCACGTTCCTAAAGGGCCCTAAGCTCATCACTTTCATACCACTCCATGTAGAAAAGTATAGTGAAAAAATACATATCTTCCGGGACTGTCTGCCAACACATCCCAAGCAGCTGCCTTGTAGTTGGGAAACATGGCAGTTAGAGTCACAAGTGCATTTCTGCAAATGGCCTCCTGGAACCCAAAGTTCCTGCTGCCAGGGGCTGCTTTCAACCGTGGGCATCCCTGATCCGAAATTACTTATAATCATGTATCCCCGAAGTATGGTGGAAAATAAATGCATAAATATACACCATGTCTTGTTTGATATGGCGGTCCATAGGAATAAACAATTATATAAGCCAACACCGTTTTGTGTCATTTTATTGTCAGCTTGGTTTCTAGTGACTTATTCCACTGACAGGTCCTTATGTCCATCACCCGCCTGGGACTGGATTTTACCGAAAACAAACCAGTCGGGTCCAGCACTAGAAACTCTCCTTTGTTCTCTCTGGGAAGGCTTTTCACCTTCCCAAGAGGACATGAAATATTCCCAGGCAGTTAGCTGGGAACCAATCTGTGGGGTTTAATGGCAGCTCCTGGATCAAATAAACTGAAAGGCCAGGTTAGGCCCAAAATGTGCAGAAATACCTTCTTGTCATGGGAAGGCACCTTGGCAGAATGAAAAGCCAGCCTCAAAACTTCAGCATAGCCAATGTGCCTAGTGAATTCAAATGTATGTACTTCTGCAATTGGAAGCAAGGAACGTGAAAAATGAAACCAGACTGCAGAAAGGAATTGAAAAGGCACATTATTCACTGATAGACAAAAGGCAGAATTTCACTTGCAACTGCCACACATTAAAATGCTGTGTACATTGACAATTAAGAGTACAAAATGGGCCCTACTTGCAACATTCAAAGCCATGAAAGCACCTTTCATTACATGAGACCGAGGCCTACTTTTCAACACCGGCAGCCTTGCTGACAAAAGAAAGATACCTTGAAAATGTGGGCATTCTACAGTTTAGAAGGAAAGGAACTGTTTAACAATGAAACTCCCTGGCCTATACCATTCAAATGTATAGTGTATCATAAAGTGAAGTGGACATTGATGTCATGATGAGAGATATTAAAAGGCTTCACATGAAAAGTAAATGCAACAGATTGAAAAGGCAATATTTCATTTCAGCTGCCACAGTAAAAAGGCCTCATGTGACCATGGAACGGTAACCTTCACAAATATAAGTGTCTGTTTCTAGAGAGATGACTTTAAGTTTCTGTTTCCTGAGAAGGGCTCTGTTTCAATTCAGAGAACTCATGCAGGGACCAGGAGGAATTTATTGGGGCTTGTCCTCTGAGATAAGCAACAGGGTGACCATTAGCCCTGAGAGAAGAAAGAGTGATGGGACATTTGCAGCATGAAGTTAACTTCGGAGCAGCAGAGAAGAAATTAAACTTAAACTGTGAAATGAAAGTCAGGATCTGCATATATGTTTGAAGATTCCCATTAGTTTAAATGGACTATCATAGTTTTACATTTTCTCAAGAATCCCAAGTCGCACCGTAATAGTATCACTAAAAGACTGCCGAACAGGCCTACATATTAATGTAACCCTTATGAAAATCCGACCTTGGGGGCCAGATTTATAAACTAAAATGTACTTCTAGCTCCCCAGAAAAGGTCACAAGACCAAAGGTTGGGGAGGTAGAAGCATCAGGAATCATCTAACTGGGTGTGAAGTTTGGTGATATACACTTATTTGTGAGTGAAGTGCGAAAAACTATCAGTCAGACCGAAAACCTTTTGCCGAGACAGCATTTCATTCATTACGAGCAGCATGATTAAAGGAACCCAAAAATATATATGGTGCTATGTTTATTTGTGTTTATTTATGTTTCGAGAGGATCAGGGCTAACGCGCTCGCCCTGGAAGCAAGATGATGCAGAGAAACACAAGTTCGATCCCCGGGTTCTCGCTTAGAAACCTCTGGGTATTAAGCGCGATACAAATAACCAATTATAATTACAATGTGTATTTGTTAAATACAAGTTTTTGGGGGTCATCAAAAGTTGGGGGGTATCCCAGCAATAAATGGGGCAGGATGCCGCCCAACGCTAATAGCATAAATGCAACTCGGCCCAGCGCAATTAGCACTGGTTCCTGAGTTGCGGGGGGTGCAGATCCATTGAACCCAATGGGGCATATTGGGCGCATATTGGGCCCAATTTCTGTGGTGTAATTTGCGCCACAGTAATAGTGCCGCAAATGGGCAGAAACTTGGCAGATTTACCTCCAGCTCAAAGCTTTAGGTAAAGCTGTGCAGCTTTCAGCCCAACTCATAGTTGTGTGGAGTGGTAATACAGCAGTAATGGCGTTACTGCCACATTTTTACAGCTCTGCCCAATTTATGATGAGGCCCTCATCACAAGTTGGCCAGTATCCCAGCGGTAAATCCACTGGTGATACCGCCCAACGCAAATAGCGTTATTGCAACTTAGTCTGGCCCTATTAGCGCCGGATCCCCAGGTGTGGTAAGGCTGTAAGTCCCCATTTTATTAAAGAGTCCATAGGACTCTATGGGGCATGTTGTGTGCTCTTAACAACCGACACTAATAATGCCGCAAATGGGCAGAAAGTGGCAAGATTTATCTCCAGCTCAAAGCTGTAGGTAAATCTGCAACTTTCCGCCCAAAACTCGGGATTGTGCGGAACGGTAATGCAGCAGTAATAGCATTACTGCCACATTTTTGCCTCTCTGCCCAACCTTTGATGAGGCCCTTTGTCATGCAGTGACTTTTTAGATGGGAACATTTAAAAGTGTCAAATGAAAACTCTGGTGGGTGGATTCTTCCTTCCCATCATTTCAACTACACAACTCCGGGGGGCTATCCACATAGAGGAGCTGGACCTTGGGGGTGAAGAGGAGTAAGGGTCCAATTACAATTCAGGGCTAATAAGTTGACACCTCCTCATTTTTATATTTTGGGGGTATGACTTTGAGGTTAAAAAGTGGTTGCACAAGCCAAAGAGGGGAGAACTGCATAAAAATGGGTGAATACTGAAAGAGGGATGCAGAATTTAACCTTGCACGGACAGCTGCTTAAAGTCATCCGGTTTGAACTATTGAAAAATGCTGCAGATTTGACATTGCCTGGGAGACAGTAATTGGGAAAAACTAAAGAGGCTGGGATCTTTGCAAGGAGAGCAAAATAGGGGGATCAATATGGGTGGATATCTATGACTGAAGTGCCTGATCAGATCCCTGTGCTTCCCCAAGAGAGAGTCCAAAAATGCTGATGTCTTTCCTGAGCGCTGAACCCAGAAATCTAATGTAAGTAGTTTGTCCAGCAGAACCAAGTATTTTATTCCTTCCTCTTAGTTAATGGGTGGGAGTAAGGAAGTAGACCCATAGTATATTTTGATAAATAACAATTAAATTATTTCCACAATAAGTAAATAACACAGGGTGATTTTAACATTCAAAATGTATAAAACTCACCCCAGTGTGAATAAAAAATATAGTCTATTAATGTAATCGGGTACACCAATTTTCACGGCCAACGCCAGAATTCTCTAAAGGGAGGGTGTCATTGTCTAAAAACGAAATTCCTAACTGTCACCATTCCTCAGACCTGGTTTTTAAGCAGAAGGGGGCCGAATGTAACTGAAGGTCTGCGTTGGTGGTACTGGGAAGTGAAGTGCTTTGCAAAATGAAACAAAGTGTAGTTCGTAATTGAAAAATGCACATTCTCTCCAGAGAGTGAGAAAGTGACCCTGATAGAGCAGAGCTTTTGTATTGCTTCAGGGTGAAGAAGGAAGAAGGGTTCTATCAATCCAAAAAATTATCAAAAGTCCGTGGTGCTTTCAAAACTGCTAGCAGCAAATTCAAGTGTGCTGGGAAATTAAAGATACAAAACTCTGCATGTGTAAAATTGATTTTTGAAAATAGAAAAGATTGCAATTGGTTTAAATCTAAACCTTATCGAGGAATGCTAATGCTCATGGTCGTGTAATGTTCCAAGGTATTGTATAATTTGGACCTTCAGGGGTATTTGTGGGACAGGAGGTTTGAACTGTTTTTGTATTGAAGCTTTGTTTTGTGCCACAGAGAAGGTGGTGTGTGCCTATTCAGGCATGGTGTGCTTCCAGTGATCTCTGCGGTAATCCCAGTAAGACTGAGATCCTTCACATTGGAGCCCCAGCCCCCCAACCTACACTCTCGCCACCCTCTATGGGTCCCGTCCCCTCACCCTCTTTTGGTGCAAAAAACCTCGGTGCCATCTTTGACTCCTCTCTCTCCTTCTCTCCTCATAATGTGGACCTTGCCTAGAAGGCCCACTATTAGCGGCACTTCCTTAGAGGCATTCTCCCTTTCCTCACCTTCCACCAGAAACTCAATGGGCCTGACTTATGGGATTTTATGCACCATGCAAAGTGTCTTTTCACTGGTGTAAATTGACTTTGCACTGCCAACAAACAGCCTGATTCATGGAACCGTGCAAAGTGTCTTTCTGCTGTGCAAAGTCACTTTTCACTGCAAAAATACACTTTGCACTGCTCCACCCTGATTCATGGAACTGTGCAAAGTGTCTTTTTGCTGTGCAAAGTCACTTTGCACTGCAAAAATAGACTTTGCACTGCTCCACCCTGATTCATGGAACCATGCAAAGTGTTTTTCGAAGTGCAAAGTGACTTTGCATGGCAAAAATATACTTTGCATGGTTCCATGGATCAGGGTGTTTGTTGGCAGTGCAAAGGTAATTTGCACCAGTGAAAAGACACTTTGCACGGTGTAAACAATTTCATGAATCAAGCCAAATGTCTCCAGAGCTCTGGTCCTCTCTAGGTTGGACTACTGCAACAGTCTCTTCCTCAATCTCCCTTTATCCTCCCTTCAACTAATCCAGAATACGACTGCAAGACTTATCCTTGGCCTCAAGCGCAGGGACCCCATCTCTCCAGCCCTAAAATCTCTTCACTGGCTCCTGGTTGCAGCTCGGATCAAGTTCAAGTCCCTCTGCATCATCCACAAGGCTTTCTGTGGCCTGGGACCCTGCCACATCCAACTCGCTCTCCCTAAATACCCCCCTGCTAGAGCCCTTCGGTTCTCTAGCTCCAACTCTCTGCACATCAGACACTTCTCTAAGCAGAAAGTGCAGGGTTGTTCTCTCTCCTCCCCAGGAGCCTCCCTCTGGAATGGTCTCCCTGCCCCTCTCAGGCTTGAGCCGGATCTCCTTAAGGTCAGGAAGCTCCTCAAGACCTTCCTCTTCTCCTCTTTCTTCCCTCTCCCCCTCCCCTGCTACCTTCACCTTCTGCCTTAGTGACTGGCTGCCTGGTTCCCTCTGAGTTCTACAGGGCACCAAGCCCCCCACCCAGTTCACCCCTCTCATCGAACTTAGCATGGGCACCCTCACCCTCTGCACCCAATGCAATCCCTGGAAATGCCCTCCTGGCCTCCTGTTAGCACTCGCTTAGCCCCTGTCATAATCTTCCCCCTCCTCTTTCACACTCTTCCCCCTCCTACAACCCCCTATCACTTGCACTTGCACCTCTTTACCCTGCACTTCCCCTCCCACCCCAACACTTTGCATTTTTCACTGACCGGCACCCCCCCTCCCACTTCTTGTTACTGCACTTGCATGATCCAAATGTCACAAGGCCTAGTAGGACCGTTATTGTTATCTTTCTCTCTTGCCTCCCACCTTTTTTGTCTTGTGGTGCCTTGAAACACCATGTGTTGTATAGGTGCCTTACACATGTCCAATAAATAAATAATCATTTGGTGCAAATATTAATTGAACCTATTATTTAATTTATATATATATATATCCTTTCTTTACCCCAGCCTGGTTCTTGACTTGTTGGCCCGGAGGGAGGGCTCTAGGTGAGTCTATACGAGTCCTAGGCAGGGCCACACTGAATCAGAAAATGATATATTGGATGGCACTTTAATTGTGGGGGGATGAACTCCCCATGTTAAGGGTAGTTTCTAAATATATTGTTACGGGTGCTTTAAAGGTGTGCCCTGTCAGGACAATGAAGAGAGGTCACATCAGAGTTGTAAGTAGTAGAGCCTCTTTGATGCAGGGAAGACAGGGGAGAGGGAGAAGCCACAGTCCCCTGCGTAGAAGTTTCATCCAAGAGAGGATTTACACAATCTTGGGCCACTCACATTTCCTCTTCACCGTCTGCACTTCCTAAAAACAAAGCTGACGACATCAGGCAAAGACTCTTGTCACAGCAGGCTTACAGAAGGCTTGAAATGAACTAATCCACTGTGGACAATTTACAATATAGAGGGCAAACAAACCTTAGTTTAAACATTTTTGGACATCAGAAGAAAGGCTCATTTGGGATTTTATTAGGGCACATTCTGTCCAAAGACCTCTGTAATAGAGGTGGAAATAAGGCTCCAAGTGGGGAGCAAACCCTTCACCTCACCCAGACTAGAGGGCCATTTGTGATTACCTGCTCTTTAGAGAAGGTCGGCTGTTGCCTGAACACTGGAACTAGGATCTTTCTCACTGGAGATGACATTCACTGCATGTGCTTTCTGGTAACCGTCCTCGATTGGAAGGTCAGAAAATGTACTCTGTCCCTGGAGATCATGAACAGGGTCCCCCAGCAACCAAAACACCAAGGAACAGCTCTGGGCTTTGTTTCTAGACGCAACCACTTTTGTGTCATTTTCAAGCTATTGAAAGCCCCCTGAAGTTGCCTTTGACACTCACCACTTCTTCAACCTGCTTCGAGGAGTTGAACTACTGACTCAACCCACGCCTGCCTGCACTGCAGCTGTCTTCTACTTGCTCACCATTGCAAAACTACATAACATCACTGGAACTTGTCAAACCAACTCAACTACTTTGAGATACTGACTTGATCATCGCTTGCGTTTCTTCAGCCAATCTGAGGGAATCACCACTACAGAACTGCACCGCATCACTGTACCTCATTAAACCAATTTGAGTGGCTCAATGCCAACTTGATTCCTTGGGAGCATCCAACTCAGTCGTCTTGACACCATTTTGACCCATTTAAAAGTGCCAAAACGTACAGCTCCTCGACACTGTCAAGCCACTCAAATAGAATATAAAGGTACAAATAGTGGTCTGTCCACCTTGCCTGATTTTAGGGGCACTAATGACAATGTAAAACTTATCTCCTTATCTTTTGAGCATTCCCTTTTAAAATGAAACGTTGCGGGATTCAAGATGGCCGCCTGCAGGGGATAGACGTGCCGGGGGTGCTCCCGAGTCCCGACACTGGGGAATGCCCACCACCCAGTCACGGGGACCGGATAGTGGCAGCGGAACGAAGGTGTAAACATTGTGCAGTTTTCCAGCAGCACGAAGTGAGGAGGTGCAGTGCTGCGGCTCATTTCTGGCAGTCGCCGCGGCGTAGGAGCGGCAGGAGCGGGCCGGAGCCTCTGAGGAACGGGGAGGCTGCTGCGGTCTGGAGGCGTGGCGCTTTGCTGGGCGCTGAAGCTGAGAGAGGAGGAGCCGCGTCGGATACCGGCGAGTGCCAGGCGGTGAGGCAAAGGAGTTGATCGCAGCCACCGGCAGAATTCTGAAGCCTGCGGTGAGGGAGCCGGGCCCGTGTCCGGTGGGCCCAGGAGGAGGCGGGGCGGTACGTGGCAGCGCCGGCACCCGGGAAGGCCTAAGGAGAGTGTCGGCTGGCCGTGACATCCAGGCAGGGGGGTGCCCCGTGAAGAGCAGCAGGCCCCGCGAACAGCGTGTCCCCTCTGGCGGTGTGGGGAGGGGGCCCGGCGGTGTGCCCCTGCGCCGGCGGTAGCGGGCGTGGTGAGGAGTGGAGGAGAAGGTGCCGGTAGGCATTGGTGGGCAGCAGAGCAGTTCCATCAGGGGCTGCGCAAGGTACGGGGGCAGTGTTGTTGACCGGACCGGCTGGGCTAGCCCCGTGGGGGCCCAGACTCAACCAGAGCAGCGTCAGCCTGTCAGCCAAGAGGAGAACTGCGCGACCCAATTGGGGGGGCCTGGAGCAGCTCCTAATAGCGACGTTGGAGGGGTTGCCCCCGAGAAGGAGAGCATTGGTGTCAGGGGCCTGGGAGGGCGCCGGACCGGGATACTGCATAAGGTCCAAGTCTAAGAGGAGAGTCACCTAAGTGGCTCAGATGGTAGGCTCAACATCCAATGCCCCCGGACCCTGCTTGCCCCCCAGGTCCTCACTAGGAGAAACTTTAAGCAAGGGTGGCCAGCCCTCCATGGAAGGGTGACTGTCGTATTCTCATCAGGGCAGAGCATACCGCCTAGCAGCCCAAGGAGCTGGGCAACTGAGCATCGAACTGGGCGGTCAGAGACCTGAGCGGTCGAAAAAGGGACAGACAGGAAAAGGGCTTTGGTGTCCCCCTGGATAGTGAGTAGGGCTTCCTTGGCAGAGGTGGAGCCCGGGTGCAGCGAGACGAGCACCGCATGGTCAGACCCGGCATGGATATGGCTGCGAAAGCTAAGGGGAAAAGTGTGAGAGCACTGTCAACTTCAGGGGAGGCACCCTCCCTACCATATGGCCAATGCAAGAGGCAAGGGAGACTACTAAGGCCACAAAGGAGGATCTAGGGAGAAGTGCCTCATCACTCGAAGGGGAGAGCACAGCCACGCTCTCATGGCAGGACTTTAGGGGGGAGATGCATGCCCTGCAGACCAGTCTCACAAAGACATTCTAGGATCAGTTCCAGCTCCTTCGGGCCAACCTCAGCTCGGCCTTAGGGGAAATAAAACAGGAGTTGCGGCAGCAGGGCGAGCAGGCGGACCTGCTGGAGAGAGGGTTGCAAGAATTGGACAAGGAGGTGACAGCCAACAGTGAGGCAGTCGAAAGGCTGGACACAGCCACACATAACTTGGAGATTCAAATGGAGGACATGGAAAACAGGTCCCGTCGGATCAACATAAGAGTCAAAATGCTACTGGAAACCGTCCAAGATAAAGACTTAAAAGGGGTGATCCAATCTATCTTCGCAGAGATCCTGGGAGTCTCACCTTCGGAAAAGGTTGAGCTCGATAGGGTCCACAGAGTGGGCAGAGGAGGCACAGGATCACAGTCAAGGCCATAGATGTTTTGGCAGCTTTCACTAGGTACGCTCAAAAGGAAGAAGTCCTACGGGAGGCAAGGAAGTAAGAGCCAATCATGTTCCGCGAGCACCGCATTGCGCTGTTTCAAGACTTAGCAAGCAGTACCCTAGTGAAGAGGCGCCAAATGGGACCGGTGCTCAAAGTGTTAAATGAGAGGGGGATTAAATACAAGTGGACCTTCCCATTTGGTCTGATGTTTATGTGGGAGGGGTCTCAGAGGCGGATAACTACAGTACAGGAAGGGGCAAGCACTGTACGTCTGGACTTGGACGATGTCCCCATGGGATCTAGAAAGCAGACCACAACTGCTGGGTCGGAATAAAGGCCGTGGGCCTGGTCGACAGTGGGAGAGAAAAGAAGGAAGGTGAAGGCGAGCGACAAAACCAGCAATGAAAACAGTAAGAAAAGCTCTGAGGCAGAGGAAGGGGATGCACAAGAGGAGACTTGAATTTAGTAGTAACGCTATAAGGGTGGTGGGCCACTAAAGGGAGCAATTTGGCAGGGGGGAGAGCATCCATCTATGAATCGGAAAGTATGGGCATATCCGAAGAGGAGGGGGGAGGGGGAAGAGGGAAGGGCATCCCCTTCTGGGGTGGGGGTGGGGGGAGGGAGCATACTGGGTGGGGGTGTGGGGAGGGCAGCAGAGGTTTCAAGCAGGGGCCAGGGTATGGAGAGCAGAAATTCTCTCCAGCGCCAGGAGAGGAAGGGATGAATCAGAGGGGACAGCTAGACCGCTCCGCCGCTGGGGCACCCATAGATGAGGAGGCCTTGGGGGGATGTGAGGGGTTAGGGAAGTGGAGATATATTAACTTACCTTTAAGTGGTTAACGCATAATGTGAGGGGTTTGAACACGCCCCTCAAGAGGAAAAAATTAGAGCGATTTACGAGAAAAGAAAATCTGGACATTCTGGGATTGCAAGAAACGCATCTTAGGCCCAAAGACCAGGAGCGCCTCAAGTTACGGGGGTTTGATCAGATTCTACATGCCTCGGGGGGGAGCACGTCAGCGGGGGTAGCCTAAGCTATCAAAAGCTCAGTGGGTTTTAGGACCTCTGAAATTATAAGGGACAAGGAAGGTAGGTACATAATAGCGATCGGGATGCACCAGAACAGCCCGTACACTTTGGCCGTAGTGTACGCACCAAACGCAGGTCAGAAGCAATTTCTGACAGGCATCCTGGAAAAACTGGAGGAAAGGGCCCAGGGGCCAATTATTCTGCTAGATGATCTCAACATAGCCTGGGAAAGGGAATGGGATAGGTTGGGACGCCCAATGGGGGCAGGGGAAGCAGTGATGTCGCCAGCCCGAAAAGACAGAATACGCAGAATAGGGTTGAAGGATGTATGGCAGGAGAAGGAAGGGTACACTTTCTTATCAGAGGTCCATGGATCCCAATCTAGATCGACTACATCTGGGTAACCTCGAGTCTAGTGGGCCGGGTTCAAAAGGTAGCGACGGGCCGGTTGGCATAGCGGATCATAAGGTGATGTCCATGACAATGGATTTGGGTCATAGGGAAAGAGGGGTATGGACGTGGAGATACCCAGGACACCTCCTTAGAGACCCGATAATTAGGCAGGAAATAGAAGATAAGATTAGGAGCTTCTTTGTAATTAACCAAAGGGGCGACATGAGTGAAGAGATAAGATGGGACGCTTTTAAGGCTACATTGAGGGGGGAACTAATAGCGGCAATGTCCCATAGGGAGATACAATTGAAAGGGCTGGAAGGGCTGGAAATGCGGTTGGAAGAGGAAGTTGAAACCGCAAGGCGAAAGGCGGGGGTGACTCCAACAAGAGCATCCATGAGGGAGTATTGTGGAGCGCTGGGGCAGTTGGAAGTCCTCCGTACTAAAAAAGCTGAGGGGGCCCTTCTGAGGGTCCACCAGCAATTCTACGCTAAAGCTAACAAGGCAGGTACTCTCCTTGCACGTTCATTAAGTGGAGCGAAAGTCAGGAACGCGATCACGGCCCTACAAACAGGATCGGGGGAAAGAGTAACAGAGACAGGGGAGATAAAAGAGTCGCTGGTGGCTTTCTACGAATCCCTATATGCATCACAGAGCCCCCGGGACAGCTTGCAGTTAGAGTTCCTAAACAAGGTGGAGTTGGAAGCGATTGGGGAGGAGGCATCGGAATTATTAAACGGGGAGATTACTAAGGAGGAAGTAATGAAGGTGATCAGAGGGTTACCTTTGAATAAGGCACCAGGCCCTGATGGTTACACAGCGGCTTTCTATAAAACCTTTGCAGTAGTGCTGGTTCCACACCTAACTTATCTTTTTAACGTATTCAGGAAGACAGGGAAAATATCTCTGTCTATGGAAGAGGCTAGATTGACCCTTGTTCTGAAGCATAATAAGAACCCTGAGGAGATATCATCTTATAGACCAATAGCACTGATTAACATTGATGCCAAGATTTTCACAAAAATATTGGCGAATAGGTTGGAGGGTCTTCTTCTGGGCCTGATCCACCCAAATCAGGCAGGGTTCATACGAGGCCGACAGACAGCGGACAATATAAGGAGGGTGGTCCACTTGGTGGAGAAGACTCACAGAACGGACACTCCTGCGGTCCTCCTGTCTCTTGACGCAGAAAAAGCGTTTGACCGCGTGGAGTGGTCCTTTCTGTTTAAGGTAATGCGGAAGATAGGTATCGGAGGGAACTTCTTACGTATGGTACAGGCCAACTACCAAACGCCCACTATGAGAATAGCCGTGAATGGGGCTATGTCTAGACCCTTTAGAGTGAGTAGGGGTACTAAACAGGGATGCCCCCTGTCGCCCATGCTTTACGCAATTTATCTTGAGCCCTTATTGCAGGCGATTAGGGAGGCAGAGGGGATCAAAGGTATTCCATTTGGGGGAGTAGAACAAAAAGTGGCTGCATTTGCCGATGACATATTATTAACCCTGACGGCACCAATGGAATCCATTTGACTAAGCAGGATCTTACTGGAAGAATTCAGGGAGGCCTCCGGCCTTAAGATTAACTTTGGCAAATCGGAGCTCTTGAATTTGACTCTAGGAGTGGAGGATCGGGAATCCCTGAGGAAGGCTACCCCATTCATATGGAGCCCGGGGGAATTAGATACTTAGGTGTAAAGATTACGCCGACCTTGAGAGGTTGGTACCGAGCTAATTACCCCCCACTATTGAAGGATATTAAACGGGACTTCCGCAGGTGAAGGGGGCTTTGGATCTCGTGGCTAGGTAGGGTGGCCACGGTCAAAATGGTAACCCTCCCGCGGTTGTTATATCTTTTTCAGGCAATACCTCAGGCAATTCCTGGGGGCTTCTTCAAGGAATTAAACTCTTTGACTGGAGACTTCTTGCGGGAAGGGAAGAAAGCGCGGGTCAGTAGGCATTTGTTTATGACCCCTAGGCGGGAGGACAGTCTGGCATTGCCGAACTATCAACAGTACTATGAGGCAACTCAGTTACGGAAATTAGAGATTGGCTCCAGGAGGGAGAGTCCATACAAGATAAGCAATGGGTGGCGATGGATAGAGCAGTGGCACATCGAAGGTTAGCGGAAATATTATGGCTTCCAAAACAGCACAGGCCCAAGCATGTATATGAAAGCACCATCACGAAATTGATGGCCGAGAACTGGGTCAAATTGGTGAGGAACAGAGGAATCACAACCTTTCCATCTCCCTTCACAGCCCTGTTTCACAACGGGGACTTCACCCCAGGGATGGAGAGAGGAGCATTTAAGCAATGGCAAGAGGGGGGTTGTAAGTGTTTGGGCGATATGTTTCGGGGGGGGAAGGATTCTTTCCTTTGAGGAGTGTAAGAGGGAATATGGAGTGAAGGAGGGGGAAAGACTCAGATATGCGCAGCTACGCCACTGGGTCCTGAACCCTGTGAATAAACAGGCCGTGACGAGGGAAAAGACACGGTTTGAAAGGTTCCTTTTGTCTAACGATGGGTCCAAGGGTCTAATATCTAATCTATATAAGATTCTGGATGACGCAACTGCCAGAAGTCAATGGTCGTATGTGAGGAGGTGGGAACAGCTCCTGGGAAGGGCGATCGAGCGAGAAGAGTGGGAAAGTTTGTGGAGGAAAATTCCCAAGCTGGTCAAAGCATCTCAGCTCTAGGAAATGTGGTATAAACTCCTGTTTGGGTGGCATTACACGCCAGCACGTCTTCGGGAGATGTATCCTGCTACCTCTGCGAACTGTTGGCGGGGATGTGGAATGGAGGGCACGGTGCAGCACATCTGGTGGACATGTCCCAAAATTAGGCCCTTTTGGTTAGAAGTTCAGAGGGTTCAGGAACAAGCATATGGGCCTGGAAGTAGCAGACCTCCCAAGGAGGTCCTCTTGGGAGTAGGGTGGGTCAGCAGCGCAGGGGAGCCTAAATCCCGGGGGAAATCAAGGGCGATCCTTACAATCGCAGCTATGACAGTAATAGCGCAGAGGTGGAAGAGCAAGGAGGTTCCTCTTCTGCAGGACCTGCTGCAAAAACTCTGGGAAATCGTGGCACTTGAATGGGCAACATATGCGAAGGATAACAATTTGCAGGCCTTCGCAAGGGACTGGGAGGAAACTTTGGCCTTTCTTAAGGATGACTTTCGGATTGGGTGGCGCCCCCAGCGCCTGCGCTTACTGGACTTGTGCTGAGAGTCGGCTGGTGACCCATGGAGATAATGGATCGTGGACAAGGAGGAGCCACTCCGGGAGTAAGGGGGGGGTTGTTGGGGAGTATTGATTGCTAGTTATATAATTGACAACTTGGAGTGACTGGTCCATGACGCTAATGGGCTACGGACACAATGCAGCTGCCTTTGGGGGGAGGGAGGGTGGGGAGGAGTTGGGGAATGCATTTCTTTTTTCGTTTCTGTGTTGTAAAATCAATAAAAAGAAGTTACAAAAAAAAAAAACGTTGCTACAGAGACTATTGCCAGTCAACCCTGTCTTCAGACCCAGAGTGCCTTTTTTAATCTTATAGAATGCACAATATTGTATTTAATTTTTATTTTATTGTTTAAAGTGTGGACCTAGTTCAAGAGCAGCGGAGCACTGTAAATAGTGTGGGTAGCCGGCCTTTGTGCTAGCATCTTTTAACAGTACCGCAGTACTGTGAGGTCTGCGCATCCATTGAAATGAGTCCTTGGACAGGTGTTGCTGAAAGAGCCATGTTTTGAGAAATCTGCAAAGTTTGAGAATTGTAGGGGGATTCTGAGTCGACACTGGGATCGGGTTCCAGACTGTGGGTGCATGACAATAGAAGGATTGCTTGGGGGTCCTCTCTTTGCAGATGAGTTGTGATTCCTGCTGGTTGGTCGATTTGCTGTGCAAAGAGCGTGTACCACCAGATATGTGGAGTTTAGCCACAAGGTACACTGGTGTGCTACTCATGACTGCTTTGTAGATGATACATGCAGTCTTGAACAGTATCCTGGCTTACAGAGGAAGCCAATATAGCTTGCATAGGATGGGGGTAATTCGGTCAAATTTCCATGCTCCCATAATAAGACGTACTGCCGGTGGTGGACTGCTTTTGGGGGAGCCAAGTGAGCAGCTGGGAGCCCTGTCAGGAGAGCATTAACCCCATTAATGTGCAAGACCACAGGGGCCTGCACGATGGTCCGGAAGTCCTGCAACAGAATTAAGGGTTTGATTTTTCAAAGTGTAGAGATTCCGAGCCAGGCTATTTGGGCCTTCTTAGCTATGCTTTTCTGGAAGTACAGATTGCAGTCAATGGTGAAGCCTAAGAATTTTGCTCAGTGTGAGAGTTGTGGATTAAATCCTTCTAGGCGCATATCATTGAGCCATTGTTGGACAAGTTGTTTTTTAATGGGTGGACTGGTGAGGATGAATTCAGTTTAGGATGGGTTTAGTTTGAGGTAGGCAGTCGGCCTCCAGGACTGGATGATGCCTAGGTAATCGCGGAGACGAATGTTGTCCTGGAGTCGGTTAGAACTCAATGAGTTCATCCGGACAGCCTGGTGCCTGCTTGCGAGGTAGGAGGTAAACCAATTTAGGACAGTGCCAGAGAATCCCATCCTGTCAACAAGGAAGGAGAGAAGGATGCTGTGATCAACGGTGTCAAATGCAGCCAAGAGGTCAAGGAGGATGAAGAGGCATGAGTCGCCCTTATCCATGATATGGAGAGCATCATCCACCACCTGGATGATGACTGTCTCGGTGCTACACTTTGGGCAAAACCCTGACTGATAGTCATTTAGGAGGTGGAGTTGTTTGATTCTGGTGAGTAGTTGTGTAGCAACTACTTTTTCCATAGATTTTGCCAATAAACTTCAGGTTCATAATGGGCCAGTAGTTGGCCTGGTCGTCTGGATCTAGGGTTGTTTTTTTCCAAAGAGGTTGTATGAGACCAGTATTGAGGGTGTCCAGGAACAATCCTTCTGCAAGCGAGGCATTGATGATTCTGAGGAGCGTACTGACCGCTGTGTCCGTTAATGGTTTAATGATCAAGGCCGGAATTATATCGTAAGAGTAAGAAAAAGGTTTGAGAGCGGCCATCATTTGTGTCTTCTCTTGCAGGGATGTGTTTCTAGTGTTTTTCTTAGTATTTTTTGTATTTATAGTTGAAATATCGTTTTTTGTATCACAGTCCTATTGCTGTTTGGCTGCTTCCTTGCTGTTTCACATCCCTCCTGACGAGAATAGCCTGCTCTCTGCCCATGTTACCACAGGAGGCAAAAGAGGCATACCTGTATAGCTGGGTCTGTTTCATCTTTAGGATTTGAATCACTGCTGGTTTAGTAGTAGGGAGGGGTTTAGAAGGAGTATTATACACTACTCATGCCTGTACTCCTGCAGAGCAGCAGTCCTTTTGTCACAGGAAGTGAGAGATAGCTGCGCTTGGAGAAGTGTAGCATGATAGTCATGTACCAATGGAGAGAGGAAAACAGCACAACAGCATTTATACTCCAAGCACCGCACTTCTACCTCCAAACTGCCCCATCCTCCAGAAAATATGCTCTCCGATCAAAGACTGCCTCTCTACTGGGTTCAGTGGTCAAAGTGTATGAAATGAAGTAATGGAATTATGTTCCCAGGTGGCCTGCGCTTCTCGCCACAAGCCCCCATCTCATGCACTATACAAACCCCCCAAAAAATGCACCTGCTGTTTAAGGGAATGTTCAGTGCAGTGCACTGAAGTGCAAGTTTCAACTTCTTCCTACACTTTTATTTTAAAACGAAACCATTCCGGAACTTTTTTTTTTTTAAATAAAAGTATAGGAACGTTAAAACCTAATCAAAAAAAGTAGAGGAGCCCCACTTCAAACACAGCTCCCACCCACTTCGACCACTGACTGGGTTAATTAAATGTGATGGGGCATGCCAATTCTGCCAATCAAACTTCATTTACAGAAAACCTTTGTTTTTGCGGTTCCTGATTGTCGCTTTGACTGTGCAATAGAGACTGTTGTGAGGTCAAATACTGCTGATGTCAAATGGCACATGGGATAAGGGGTTAGGTCAATTGTCTCACTTGCCTCCTTGGGTTCAACTCATGAAATCGAATAGAGGCGTTATAGGTGCCACCAGGAAAAAGAATGGGTGACGTAAAGAATTTAGATAAATATAGCATTTGACGTAGCTGTTCGCTGTATCAAGAAATACATCTAAAATCTGCCTCTCCAGGCGTCCTCTTTGGAGCTGGGTTAACAAACCGAGAAGGCATGGAAGGGCGCAAGTGAACAACGGATCTTTTTAGAAGACTCGCACCACTGCATAAAAGCAGGATTTCGACGCGTGTCGCTTGAGTCTGGAATTTCCGTCAAAAAAGAAAGGTTTGAACAAAAAGTGCAGACCCTTTGACTTAAGTTCAAATAAAATTAGCTTTTATGAGGACCAGAAAAGCCAGACATATACTGTACAAGAGCACCTAATGGACAGATCATGGCTTAAAATAAACTCCCAGAAGACACAATTTGGTATTCGCATGAACAAATCTAAAACTCAGAAGTCACTTTATACGTAATGCTAATAAATGACAAAATGTTATTGCTTAGCAGTATATTAATATAATATCTATAACACAAGTCTCCTTCATATCCTGTCAGTATTTTGGAAACATTTGAAACTGTATCACTGCAGGTTTGTTTTCCCTAGAATGCGCCACAAACGTCTCTTGCATAGTAGTCCTCCGCCACCTAGTGATTGCTTTAAGTATTACTGCAAATAACCTTGAACATTGACCGACGTAATATCACAATTATTAACCTCCTGCTCTTCACTCACGAATACAAATGTGTTTTTTATTATTATTCGTTTTCCTGGTTCTGTATCGACCACTTGTTCTGGGCAGGAATCGAATGCATACAATATCCTTCCTATGGGAAAATCGTTTTCGAGCTCCACTTTTGGCTGACATCCTCCTTCTCCCCCCCCCCCTCCTCCAATGAAAAATGGCTACATCTAGTCCTATGTGTAATCCTTCGGGGATTTTTTTTTATTCCATAGCCACTATCCCCACCTATATTTAAAATATGCATTCTTAATGAGCCTATGGGGCACGTCATATATATCTTTGGTAGACTGCCTATGGAGTTCTGCAATTTGCATTTATCCTTCTGGAAAAATGGTTGCATAACTCTACAGAATACTCCAGGTGAGGTTGTGTGATCAGCAGATGCACAACCAACTATTTCTGCTGGGTGTACCTCTCCCGGTTGAATGAAACTAAAAGTAAAAGAGCAAGAAATACTTTTCACCATACTAATATTTATTTTGCATTCGCATTTCTAAAGCGCTCACACAGCCCACGAGCATCGAGGCGCTGTTACAGGAATTTTTTTTAAGTTGCGTAATTGTTTTTTTGCTTTAGTTGCGTTTTTATAACGCACTTAAATACCCAGAGGTTTTTAAGCACGGACCGGGGATCGAATCTGTATTGCTTTGTGTCGTCTTGCTTCAAAGGCGAACACGTTGCCACTGAGCTATCCTCCAGGAACAATATCAATATCAATATCAATATCACGTGTCTGTGTGTCGGTGTTCTTGCCAGAGTTTACAGTGCCACACACGTCGGCTGGTAAACGTCAACATTCTTTGACCGAAAAGAGCAAGGAGTTTTTAAGCTTCAAAAATATTAATAAGCATAATTACAATAGCAGAAGGGTTTGTCCTCAGGTGACCTTTAGCTCAACGACATGGCATGAAATGTTGAGCAGAAAAGGTGCTTCCGATTCAGCCTTTCCTATAGGACAATTTCTGAACAATCACCAGAACAAAATGACAACCCATGCCTACCGAGCTTTCAATTGCCAAGCAGCAAGCCTGACTCTCCAAGCAGACAGACTTCCTGATAATACAGGTAACTGAAACACAAAATCTGTATAGGAATACTCTTAAAAAAAAAAAACTATCAGAGCAGGCAAATGAAAGAAGAAAATACTGTAAAGAATATGCCAGCTAATACGTAATTCCCATATAAACCTCCTTCGTCTGCCTCGCACTTCAGTATTTTAAACACGCACTAAACAGACCATTCACAGTAGAGCTTGGGGTACTTCTGAGTTATCCTCGTATGTACTGTAAAAGCGCTAGGATCTGTTACTAAAACCTGTAAGAGGCAGGACTAAGGCAGTATCCTCCTGACTAAATCTGTAGATATGCCATGCCAGCACCCCTCGACAGTGCAGATGCCCTCCATGAGAGACAGGGCATGGGCGTAGGACATGCAGGGGACAAATCCCCCCCACAATTTTAAGTGGGGGATATAATAGCTTTTATCCCCCCAGATTATTTGTGTCACTGCCGTAAAATACGACTGCAGCCTGCACTGCAGGCTGCAGTTGTCATGTAAGCACTGGTGTAACTGGGGCCCCGCACCCCCTGTCGGGTGCGGGGCCCTGTCCATGTCCTGGTAGAGGCCCCTCAGACAAAAAAAATATAAATATTTTTTACAAAAGAAATTTAAAAACAGAAAAAATAACGTTTCTTTTTGATGTCACTCTGCCTTCATAAAGATATTTTTTTACAGAAATAATTTCTTTATGAAGGCAGAGAGACTAAAAAAATGATTCTATTTTTTTATGAAATCCGAGGCTCCACCACCTCATGATGTGGAAGCCTAAAGGCTGGTGGCCTCCAAGGCATGGGGCGGGGAGCCCTAAGACTTCAAAAAGAAATAGGGCCTCAATACAAGATCGGCAGGAAACCCCTTTTTTTCCCTAAACGAAAACCTAAAAAATATAAATATAACTAAAAAAAAAATTCGATCATTTGTCCTGTCGACCAAATTGTGTCGACCATTTGTCTGTCGACCATTTCACTAGACACCGAGTCTGCTGACTGGGGCCGCTGCGCCCGCCAGGGTCAGGCCTGTCGGGTGCAGCGGTCCCAGCAGGCATACTCTGAGTGTGGCGTTCCGGAATCAAAGGTGCCGGAAAGCTTACCACCAGCCTTGTTTCCGGGCCGCCACACTTATAATGAGGCCCACTTTATGTTTGCAGTAACTCTGCTTTCATAACAAAATAATTTCTGTTCCGGTTTGGTCCTTTAATGGTAATAATTTCTTTATGAAGTCAGAGTGATTTCAAAAAGAAACCTTTTCTTTTTGAAGTAATGGGACTCCCCTCCACCCCATGACACGGGGGCCTCCCGATCCTCTGCAGATGACGGGAACAAGCATTCCTGGCTACTGCAGGGAGCTGAAGGTCTTGTTCCCTGGACCAACGGGTTAAAGATAAGAACATTTATTTTCTTTAAATGTGTGTGCATGCATGTAAGTGTGTGTATATATATGTATATAATGTAATGTGCATTAATGAGTGAGTGCATGATGCAGGCTGGATATGCCTGTGTGAGTGTAAGGTGAAAGTGTGCACACTCAAATGTATGGGTGGCTGGGTGTGCGTGTGTGAGTGTATGGTGAAAAGGTACACACTTAAATATATGGGTGGCTGCCTGGGTGTGCCATCTGTCCGGCAATGGATTTGTAGGTCAGCCAGGTCGAGTCAACATAGCCCAAAATTTCATGGGGTGGGGGAAGAGGACTAAAGCCCAGTCTTCACCAATGGGGTGATAAGAACAATAGGAATGTAAGCAATGCACTTAGTTTAACCTTCTATTGACACAACCAGAAAACACGAGGGAATAGGAGCGCTTTTTGATTTTAGCTAAGATAGTACTTGAGTTAGAATCTCCCCCTGCAATGTTCCCTCAACCCACAAATAATCAATTCTAAGTGGATAAACAGAAGCAGCAGGTAATAAGAAATGACAAATGGACAACAGAATTGAAATCCAATCTTCCCTCCCCAATCAAGAGAGAAAAACGGATTTTAAACCCTGGCAATGCTAAAAATGACACTTGGAAATGGATGAATGAAACAATGAATGTGTATAAAGCTCTTGAAACAAAAACAATTCTTTAATGGAGCAATACTGGAAAGATACTAGCAATCACAAGCAATGGACTGAACAAAAGCATAGAATTCGAAAATTGAATGGAAGATTTAAAACAGTTCATAATCAAAATGAAACGATGGAAATTTAGCAAAGTGGTGAGGTGCGTTTTGAGAAAATTAAGGCGCGAAAAAGGAAAAGAAATCAATTTTGACAAGAACAGTTTTACTCTACATTAGAGCATTCAAGCTAGGCTACCAGATTGAGACACAGTACGCTCCAGGGTTGACTCGCGAGTTCAACCATAGCACCTCCGCTCCCGCCCTGGTGGAACCAGTCCGATCACTTGAAAGAAGACTAAGGGCTTAGGATTTCACAAGACAAAAATATTAAAGATATGGCGCTAGCACAAGAAATCGAAGGCAGGGTTTCAAGAATGATTTTTGACAATATTACAAGTTATCAGGATAAGGATAGGATGGCTTAGAGAGTGGAGCTAAGGACAAGGCAAGATAAGGTAAACTATGGTTCTATGGTTCCTATTGATACTCACAGTCCACTTTTTAGCTTGTATTTTGGACAGTCAGCGGTTCTCGTCACCACACGGGTCTGGTCTAACAAAGGACAGTCAGACAGGATCAGTTGGGCAGGGACTGGATACCAAAGGATAGATCTTCTGGACTGGCAATTCTGGTTACTGGATACTACAAGTCACCAGGGTAGCAGGATGGCAGCAGCATGAAGTAAGTGGCGGCAAACCAAGCTGGATTAGGATGCCAAAAGTACCACAGTTTCTCCTGGTTACTGAGAGATTGTTGGGTTTTAATATTATAGGGTAGGCCTTGCTGGAGCAGGATCAGCAATGCTTGGGTTTTGCAATGGTCCCTGGAATAGGATCAGCAATGCTTGGCCTTGTTGCTGAAGTCTGGAGTCTGAAAGATGAAACAGGAACAGGAACGCAGCACAGGAAATCAGGAAGAGTGTGTGTCCAGGTCTTGTCAGGGACCCTTATTTATAATGCAAAATGACATCATCAAGGTAGAGGCTGGGCAGGGTTAACTACGCCCGCCCCTAAACTACTTGGATTGGGCAGGGGAGCGAGTCTACACCTCGCTCTCAGTTGGTTGGATTTCTATGGGATGATGTCAGGTTTATGAGGTGAGGTTTACAATGTCCCAACACTCCCAGATTTACTTTACTTAAAATCCGATTTTGCCAAAAACATACATGTCTTCACTTGTAATCTCTTGACAAATTATACACACAGTTCACATATTATGTGCATCACATTTCAGTCCAATCCTCAGGTCTGTGCGACCTTGTCTCACCTTTCTGATACATTTTGGTAGTTTTACACATTAAAGATTTGGCCTACAATTCCACAATTTTATACACAAATGCAAATTGTCCCCAGCGAATTGACTTGTGTATGAGGCACTTTGCCTCATACACAAGTACTGGGATGAGGTAGCGGAGCATGGAGGTAATGCCTGGCTTAGTTACCTGTAGTTTTCATTACTACGAGCCCCACACTTCCTCGTTGTTGGACTTATCTATGAGGGAAGGTGCTTCATACATCAGCACTGGGACAAGGAAAAGGGACGCAGAGGGAATTCTGGGCCGATGTGCTGATTTTGGGGGTTGGAGCAGATGGTTGGAGGGAGGGGGGATTTGTGAGGGGCAGGGATTGTGGGATAAATCATAATGGTAATCCATCTCCAGGCTAAGCAAGCATGATAAGTGGTATTAATGGCTAGAGAGGCTTTTGGTTGCTGCCAGTTTAGCCGTTTCTTACTGTGGCATTGTATATTTTTCTGGCCATCTGTGATAAAGTAACCATGATAAGTGTTATTTCTTTGACTGCCATTTTGGTGCAACCAGTCTAGGTATGTCTAAATGTTGCCTGCCATGCTTTACTGTAATATGTTATTACATGTCTAGACTGGTCTGCATTGTACAGCCAGTTGGACATGTTTTCATTGTAAAATGTCATTTTTAATAGCAAAGCATTCCATTAATGAAAGCATTAATGTTCCTGTGCACTGTTGGTGACATGCATGTATTGGATTTTTGGACTGGTGTTACCCTACAAAATAATAGCAAACGCTTTGGCTTTTTAGCCAATTTTTCTCGGAAAGTGTGCTGTTTAATGCATTAAAACACACACGTATGTATGCTGCTCCAAGCACAGTGTGCAGCATACCCTTGAAGCAGCACATGCGTGCGATTTGCACAAGCATAGTAATCTAGGCCAGCCCAGAGTGTGGCGCAACCCATGATTTGTTGCCAAACTGGAGGGGGCCCCCTTAGCATGGCTTGCAGGGGGGTCCCAAAGGTAGTGTTATGCCGCTGCATGTAAACTTACAAAAGTTAAAGTAGAGTCTACTTTTACTTTTGCAAGTTTACAGTAGACTGACTGTCTGCAACTTCTGCTGCTGCCCGGCACCTGTGCATAATGAACATGCCTAGGCCGGGGAACAAACAAACTGCACGTGCCCTGCCTGCGCAGTGCACTGCTGCGCAGCCTCAGCCTTCGTTTTTCAAAACGAAGGAGAAGACAGACAGAGACGCATGCTGCAGTGACTCTGTGCTCATGACAGCATGTGTGCTATCGAGGGAGACACAGGAAGAACAGGCAGAGCAGGCAGCAGCTACCGTAAGGTAAGTCAGTCAAGTGCCCCCCCTCCTCTCCGAGGTGCAGGGCGGCATGGGGAGGATTTATTGGAGGGAATGTGCGGCTCTGCCAATTTCAGATATAGTTTCTAAACATGTGCAGCGCATTGCAAAACTGATCAGGGAATCCTGGCCTCTTAATGTTTCAATGAAACATTAAGAGGCCAGGATTCCCTGATCAGTTTGCAACGTTCCGCGCATGTTTATAAACTGTATATCTACTGTTGGCAGTGGCACACTTTAATGAATTGAAAAACCTGTGGCCCTGCCAGTGCCACCTTAATGTTTTTCAATTCATGAAAGTGTGCCAAAGCCCCTGCCAAAGACGAACATCACAGATTCGGAACAGCTCTTTGTTCGTTCCTTACTGATGGGCAGCCAGGGCTCACATTTAAGCTCCAAGCATTGCCCAACACAGGCTTGCAATTCGACACAAAAAAATACGAAGGCCATTCACCTATACAGCAGAGGATCAAGGGTGCACAATAGGAGTGGTATATAGTGACATCTACATGCAGTTTCTATACAATTGCCACAACACTGTTTAATATATTATGTATTGCCTTTTTTAAGGAGAACGGCGTGATGATTATTTTTGCTGCTTACACTATACTAGTGCCCCTAAACCGTCAGGTTACTTTGAGATTGTTTCTAGTTTATTTCATTAGAGTTGGATCACGCTGACTACACCTGATAAGTTTCTCTGGAAAAAAACAATTATAAAATCTATGTATCTATAAGTGCTTCCCAAAATGAGACTCGGTCCCCCAGCTGGAAGTGACATCTATTGCTGTGACAATTTGTCCTTCTTCACACTCACTCAACATGCTTAGCATAGATGGAGCAACAAGAAACTCTGTTAGAACATTTACGATTGAGGCATTTCGTTATAGTGTACACTGCCAACTGAATCACTTCTAGGTGATCCCAAGAAAACATATATAGAAAATAATGCACAGTGGGGAGGTCACACGGTTCGCCCAGGATCAGACAATCTGGCAAAGACTGAATTTTCTCCTAGATGTCCCTGTACCCCAGGCCTGGCTTGCAAAGTGCAGACACTGCCTGAGATATCAGCCTGACATTGCATACGAAATCCTCATGAAACCATATAAAGTAAAATGAGGATGAGCCAATCTCAAGAAGGGCCACTACGTGGGATGTGTGCTCTTTTCCATAGTAATGTCTAAGGTAGGCAAGGGAAAGCACTTGATGTATACTCTAATATCAGTAGGCCTCACTTAAGGCACACCCCTCCACATCTTCCCATCAAATCATACCTGCTTAAAGTTTGGATGGTACCACACCTAAAGCTTGGTCTCTGACATGAGGGCTACCTGCATTTCGCTAGTTCAAACCCAGCAGCAGGGTCCACTTAACCTTTCATAAATTCAGTGCTGATCAAATGAGTGTAATAATACCTGTTATTACATTGCTGAGAAGCTGAAAGCATCCAGCATGAAGCGCTATGACCAAAGTGTTATTATATTCCATTGAGCAAACTATTACCAGCACAGACCTGAACTCTGTCCCTGCCCAAAATAAACCATTTGTTGGAGCCTATCCTGCGCATCTCTTTAAAGAAATTGAGCGCTAATCTTCTGTAGGTCTGGGCTAGGCTTCACCCTGTTTTATTCAGCCTGGCTGTTTCTGTCAGCGTACTTGAGTGTTCGCAGTGCGATCAGATTTTGGGGGTAGAACCTCGGCAGTACGTGGATTTAGTGACTTCTGTGTCCGTCCCCCTTCCAAATATCCATGCTCCTGACTATGTCTTACGAGTTAATGCTTGCAGGTATCAATGGGCCCTTTTAAGGTCATGGATCTGGCATGCCTGTTTCAGTTTATTCTGGGAAGCTATATGGAGTGGTTGTTCATGCAAAGCGTGCCAGAGACACCTGTGAAATGTAAGCCAGGATATTGAGGGTGCTCTGAAGACTGAGGAGAAAGTGCTGAGTAAGTGTAGATGAGAGTTGTGAGGTCCTGGCTATGGGGGAATGGGAAGGGAGGGACTGGGATGCAGTAGAGTGTGGGAGTGCAAAGTGAAAAAGGGTAGAAAGGGTGCAGAGGACAGAAAAAGAGAGGAGCAAGGGAGGGGAGGGATGGGAACAATAACGGAGTGCAGATGAAAGATAGGGATGGTTTGCAGCACAGGGTGACCAGTGTGTGCGGGTGAGAGAGGGGTGCAGGAAAGACCGAAACACAGGTAGAGTGGTGTAGAGCAGAAATGGCATAGGAGTTTTGCAAATGAGAGAGAAGTACAGACAAGTGAGAAAGTGCAGAGGGCAGTGTGTCAGAGGAGTGACTTGGTGTGGGTTGCAGGGAAGGGTCTTGGGAGAAAAGGGTGTACAGCAGACGAGAATCTTGAGTAGAGAAGGGTACAGAGGGGAGATTTGTACAAGGAAGAATGGTGTCTCGCCTCATGTTCCCAGATAAAGGGTGCAGTCACGAATGCGTCTTTTTCTAACGCTTGATCCATGCTCACGAGGCCTGCACAAGGACGATTAGAAGTCGTTTTTTGAAATAATTGCAGATATATACACTACACCATATCTGTCTGCACATTGATTGGGCCTGATAATACACAAAGTGGCCCCCCTCTCCCAGGTGCAGGCCGGCATGGGGAGGATTTATTAGAGGGAACGTGGGAGCTAGGGCTTGGCACTCTCCCACTGCCCCAGTGTCATCTGCACTGCTGTCTGGTTCCTCTCCAGGAAGAGACAGTCACAGCAGGCTGTTCCTGCATCAACTCCCTTTTCACTCAATCCTACCTCCAGCCTAGGTCTGAAGTCAGGACTAACCTTAAATGAGGTATATATTCACCTCTGACCTGTCCTGTAGTGAGAGCTGGTGCCAGGGTGCATGGCATCTTGCCTTGTGACACAGCATCATATGATTTGGGCTGTCTTAACAACTTTCATGGGTTTTTGGTGGATGGATGCCACGCGGGCCGCAGACTCCTTTTACGCCATAATCTATTCCTTTAAAAAAACACTAGAATGATCTATAAAGGGCACGTAACGTGCCAGTTCTTCTTTAGATAAAGCCACTGATTTAGGGATGTTTACTACAAAGCCATGTGTAGTTAATAACTTAATTAGAGCTAGAATGCACTGAGGGCAGCCCTGAGCATCTCCAAAAGGGAACACATTTCCCAAGCCAGAAAAGATGCCCACTGGCTACCGATAAAAGAATGCATCCTTTTCAAATCCATGGTTATCACCCACAGATGCCTCTCCTCTTATGCACCCCCCTACCTCTCTGAAAGGATCACCCACATTACATCCTCCAGACCCACTAGGTCACACTTGACCAATCAGACATATGTACCCACATACAAAAGAGCCAAAGCTGGAGGATCCAGCTTCCAACACCTAGCACCTAAAAACTGGAACGCACTCCCCACGGCACTAAGGAACGAAAAATCCGATCATGTTTTCCACAAACTACTCAAAACCACTCTTTTCAGCTAACCCTCTCTACTCACTCTTCGCTCCTCACTACTTAATACTACAACTGTCTGTACCTACGAGCTTACCTCACATAATTTTGTATCCATTGTACCTGTCAGAAAAGCTGTCTACAATGTAACTGTTACCTCTGCAACATGTATGCTATGTACTAAGTAAGCCTACTTTCAGTGCCACAATGCCCCAGGGCAGATGTGCGCTATACAAATGCAAATATATAAATATATAGGAACATACTACTGGTGTAATACAAATGTCTTATCCAGGGATGCCTTCATCCACTCCTTTTTTCCTTAATTGTTCCTTGCACTTGCACTATCTGAAATGTCGCCAGGCTGATTATGATAGTTATTCTTCACATTCTTAATTGTTTTAAGGACCTGTAGGAATGTAACTGTATTCCATGCTCCCTCCCCCCTTGCAGCGCTTTGAAACACATTGTGCATAGGCGCTATATAAATAAACAATCAATCAATCAATCAAAAATCAATCACTCTATTAGCACTATGCATTTCCTTCACTGAAGTCGTGCTATAAAGCAGCAATGGCAAGTGTTTGCTTGTCTATACGTATTGGGCATTTGCCAGGCACTGCTCTTAAATGTTCAGGTACTTGCACCATTTTGCAGCTGCTACCATCAGTGGGTACCTAATACCACTATGGCAGTGTTTGGTAAGGGCCTTTTCCATGCCTACATTAAAGCTCAAACGGTTGGCGTTGCCAACGCTGGTTTTAAAATGGGGATGCAACTGCATTTTTGGGACCCACCACCAGCTGAATAATGAGTTGTAGACAAGTTTTAATAGAGGCCACCATAAGCCATCTGCGTGACCCAGAAAAAAATAAAGCAGAGCCTCGAGATTCAAACCAGCACTTGTTCCGCTATGCATGTAAATCCAGTGAATACCCTGGTGCCAAGGTATGATTGCAGCCCATACACTGCTGTAAAGGGGCACACTCATGTTCCATCATTGAGGGTTCAAGTGGAAGAGGATAGGAAGGGTTGGCCAAACTCCATAAAGGATCTGCACTTAAAGCGCAGCTGAGAGTATTATAAAAGATCTCTCTAAAGGTCCATCGCTGGGATGATTTGATACTCTGAACTGCTTTTCTTTTTCTTAATTTTCTTCAGTTTTCTTTCCTTCTTTTCTCTTGTTTTATACATTAATGATATATGTAATTTAATACGTAATGCTGTTTTAATTACTAAAACACAACAAATAAATAATAAAAACATAGTCCCCAAGGTGTGTCCCCCAGATTTTATGGGTCTCCTGTGCCCCTGTCCGGGGGAGCACTGTGAACTTGCTGTCAGTGGCATCAGTTAGGCAAGCTTCCAGCCCTGCTCTTAGCCCTGCCTACCCAATCTCCCATTGGTTGAGGTCTGAGGGTGACTTTGGCTCAGGGCTTCGACACCTGTGGAGGATGTGACTCGCTCAGGGAAGACATGAGGATCCTTTGAGGAAGCCAGCAGCTAATCGTCTCGCCCAGATTTCTCAGTCCCCATTGCACAAATTACTTCTTGGAAGGACACACAGTGAAACATCAATCTAAATTGCTTCCCCTCACTCAAGTGTGGCGCCAGTTGTCCAATCCCCTTTTCCTTTCACGTCACCCAGGAACCATCTTCTTTTCTATCCACAGTGTAAGGTCTGGAGACACCCTGACATGGCTACAATACGCCACTTCTTGGACAAGGTCAGTCGCCGTAACACAAGTACAGTATTGATGGGTGCCCTGAACATTATGGATAACATAACAACATAAATTGGTGCATCTTCTGCTGGCATATTGCAACTGCTTTTTGAAACATCAAAGTCTTTCGCCACGCTGTTATTTTTTCGAGATAGCTATATTTGAGAGCTTAGGATCTACTTAACGCTATTTAAAATTGAAAAAAAGAAAAGCACATGAAACGGTTAACAGGTCACTGAGATGAATCTAGCATCACCATTTACAATGCTCCCCTGTGAAATTCAGAATTACTCGTGCAAAACAGTCCAAACTTGAAATGTCCAGATATCGCATCTGCCCCGCTCTCTGCATTTCTGTGTTTATTCAAGCCCCTAGTGGGGTGGTGCAAGTAGTGCCACTGCATTAGAGGATGCTTGTGCCTTTTCTATTCTGTGCCTGGAACACTTGCAGAATGAAACCTCTTTGCTAAACTTAAGGAATCTGACATTTAAACAGAAAGCATGGCCTTTTCAGAATAAAATCTAGTCTCCAGCAGTTTTGGTTTGGGCACGTGTACAATTGTTTCTTTTCTTTCTTGCTTTGAGTTGTCTTTTACAGTCATGAAGCCCTGCCCTGAAAACGTTGAATTGATACAAGAATGTTTTTCAATGTAATGATCCAACGTAAGGCCATAGGAATACAGGGGACAAACATATGTATATGTGGCGAGGCCAAGATCGTTGCGGTTTCAGCAGTGGGTATATGAGGGTCAGGTGATGAGATCTTGGGTGAGATGAAAGCAGCCTGCAAATTGGAAATATGGCGATTTGCAATGCACTGCTGATAATCGCTTCCCAGAAGCACTGTTGGTACTGGAAAACGTTTGTGAAATGCTTTGAGGCTTTACTAAAGTGATTATATGGCCTGATAAAAATAAAACATTGATAAGGCTAATTTTTTCCAGGTATTTTAAATCCAAGAAAGCAGCAGGGTTTTGGATGTGATGGAATGTCTCCGGACTCAGCCACGAGGGCTTAGTTGGGAGGATTACTGAAAAGTCACAACCAAGAACGACATTTGAATGAAAATCCCATCGTGCTATTTGCAATTTTCTGTAAGCATTTTCAATTTTTACATATATTTCATGTTTCAACCCTCTTCGAAGAGGGTTCAAATGTGGTTGACGATTGATTGGTTGAAGAGATTCACTTTGTCATTGATGCAACAAAACAACAGTAACTGCATTGCTAGAAAATTGTAAGAACTAGAAGACATAAAAACGACTCAGCTGGTCCCTCTGGAACAGCTTCCCTGCCTCTCTCCGTCTTGAGCTGGAGCTCCTTAAGTTTTGGAAACTCCTCAAGACCTTCCTCGTCTGTTCCTCTTTCTCTCTCCCTCCCCCCTGCGAACCACTTTCCTTTCTCTCCTGCTTACCTCCTCCTTCTCTCCCCTAACTCTGTTCAGTTTTTGCTGACTGGTCGCCTGGTGCACCTCCAGACCCACAGGTCCCAGGCATCCCCCTGCCTGTCTTTGCACTTGCCTCTGGGCCTCTGCACTATGCCCAGCACAACTGCACTTTCAGTATGTGTTCCATGAGTGGGGTACCTCTCTGCACTTAACCCGGAGGATAATCCAGAGGGGTAATCTCTATGCACTTAACCCAGGGCCTTGCTGACTAGGCGCACTTTTTCCCCTTCCCCCTCCCTCACACTCCCATCTGCACACTTGCATGACCTGTATGTACTAGGCCTTGTACGTTTGTGTGTCTGTACCCCCTTAGCTTGCTTGGGCCTGAAACACCTCATGCACTTGCACTAGGAGAAATGTCGCCAGGCCTAGTACGCTGGTTATTTTTCTGTTAGATCATTCAGAAAATTCAAGGCCTAAGAATGACTACTGTATTCCCTTGATCCCTTCCTGCCTTAAAGCACTTTGAAGCACTTCACTTGTGTATAAGCGCTGCAAAAATAAACAATTACAATAACAAACATAGGGAATTGGAAAAAACTACTCAGTCAGTTGTAGACAATGGAAAATAACTGAAGATCAGGTAAGCCTTTCAATGATGTATTAACAGCTGTTATTACCAAACGTAGTAATCCTCCGGTTATGGAGTGTGGAAGGATGAAGAACCGTGTGAGCGCTACTTAAACATGAGAAGCACAGGCTTGCAGCATATCAGAGGCAGGCACACAATTTGGAGGCTATCCACCAGGACAGATGAGGTTTCAATGTGCTTTGAACCCCTTAAGTGCTAAGGGCATATATTTTCTCTTGATTTACATAGGGTCTAATTATCAGCCCTGCCCACTTCAATACGTAAGGAGTGTTAGACTATGCATTTCTGCTTGCTCAGGCATCAACCCCATAGCATTGCCCTCTAAAATGCCAAAGCGTATTTTTCAGTGTTTCGCAGGAGTGGCCAAATATGGAAATATCCGATCTTAGAATTCTAAATGCCTGGTAATGCTGTGTCACCATTTGTAAGCATATAGGTGCTTTTTCTATGAGGCTCTGTGCAAAAGAAAAATGTTACAGATGTTTACGTTGACCCTTCTGGTTAGGCATCCAACAGTGGATGAACGAAATATTAACGTATTACTGAGTTGTTATAATGATGAATAGATATATAAGCTCCACTGAAATAAATATGTTCATACTAACATTATGACTACATAAAACAAACCTGTATCTAAGGCAGGCATCTCTTATCATTGGCTCTGCAGATGTTTTGGAGCACATCCTCAGTCCTGCCTAGCAAGGATACTCCTGGGTGATATGATATGATATGTTATTTATAACGCGCTTAATACCCAGAGGTTTCTAAGCGCAGACCCAGGGTTCGAACCTGTGTGGCTTCAAAGGCGAGCATGTTGCCCATGAGCTATCCTCCCGGTGAGGGATTGTGGGAGCTGTAGTCCATAACATTAGGATCGCCACAGGTTTCAGACACCTGATCTAATGCATGTTCATTTTGGATAACCTGAAAACCTGACTGAACGTTACACTTCTGAGTGCGTCAATGGGCCTGATCATACTTCTGCCGATTGGAAGCTGGAGTACGTAGCTTGGCAATCTAGTGAAATTGAATTTCTGATTTCAATGGACTGCTGGGGAATTCTTGAAGTTTTGGCGCAAAAAATATTATCCCTAAATGTGTGTGATACATTTAGCCTAGTGATCGAGTCTAACCCTACTCATGGGGTTGGGTTGGTTTTCCACTGAAATATAATGGTTTTATGGGCAATCCTGTTAGGGAACAGAGCAAATAAAGCAATAGTCCAGCTGTCAGATGAACAACAGAATGCTGCACATTTCACTGCAGTAGGGCCGCTCAGAAACGGGTACACCCAATGGAAACACTGCAAGTACAGTAGGCAAATATATAACTGTCAAATCACTGAAGCAGTCACTGATACACTGTCTGACAGCCACACTGGGGAAGAAGCCAATCACAATTCACACATAAGTAAAAATCACACCAATTTAAAATGTTGTGGTATAAGTTTTAATACACATTTATTTCTAGCGCTAGTTAACAGAATGCAATCGGAACCACTAAAGTATGAAATACATTCAAAACAACCTACAAGACCAATGCAACATCATGACATGTCACTAAACTGCCTCGATTAATTACATATTTTTAATGTTATGCTAGTTTGTGCAGTGCCATGATTGTTAGTGCGGATTATTATATCACATGTTCATGCACATGGGTAGCAAATCACATTTTCATGTACAAGGAGACGGCATTCAGAAACTACGGTGCCTGTACAAGCAATGCCATGCCAGTGTTGTCCTGGTAAAACAAATGATAAGGTGTACTGAGTTGCACCCAGAAAATATGACGCCAGTATAAGCAATGCCATGCCAGTGTCGTCCAAGAAAAACACATGATTACGTGTCATGAGTTGTATATCAGGGCACCACGGGCAAGCAGTTTTTTAAACAAGCCTCAGAATTGTCTGTGGTGAGCGTAGATACATTTGCATTGCCTCCAGATGATTTAGATACAGGTCTAAAAAATGCTATGTCATGACTGTCCCTTTAAACATATTGGGGCGCATTATAACTTCGCAAGTCTGGAAAAAAATGGCAGTAATTCCGGCACTCGCATTTTTTCCGGACCGGCAAAGTAGATGTCTGCCGGTGGGGTCCACGGATCCCACGGCAGGCCTGACCTGCCCGTGGATCTGGCCCCCATTGATGCATCAAGCCCTTTATTGTGACTCTGGCTGCTCAAGTCAACCTTACACAAAATCCATTAATACCAAATACACAAAAACATGAGCATAAAGTGACAAATAAAGGCCATAATACAAAATTCCAATCCTTTTGTGGCAAGTTAATTTCTCAACTATCTACAAATTACAAAACAATCACTCAATACATACAAACTACAACTCATCATTAAGCCACTGAAATCGCTCAATGGATTAAACGCTCGTTAGTGTAATCTGTGTTTGATCTGCAGGTCGCAGGTTCAAATCCCGGCAAGGCCAACGCAGCCTTTCAATCTTCTGAGGTCCATACATGAGTACCAATTTCAATTGAGTGCAAAAAGCAAGGTATGTAATTATGTCCTATGTAAAGCACTTTAGATCTAATTGCTATATAAAAAACTAATTATTATTATTATAATTTTCTCAAGCCAGCAGGGTGAAGTAATTTGATCAAGGCCATCGCTAAAGGATTTTCTTCTCCACTGGCCAATTTATAAATACATCTATCATATTTAAAAATTCCACATCATGCACACAACTGTTCAGCAATAAAACCTGTGAATCTTGATATATTCTCTGGACTGAATGCTTTCAGAAGCTTTGCACAGATGGCAGTGACCAAGATCCCTGTGACTACTAGTGCCCCTGCCTGCTCGAATTTATCAAATTTCCCCATCGTTAGAAGGTTCAATCGAAGAAATTGATTGCACCAAAACACATTCGAAAAAAACTTCTTTAAGTACATTGATAGATGTCCCAAGGGTTTTTCCACAACAGAAACACTTCTATATACTTTATACTTTATAGGATCTCACCCTTTCTAATACCGGCCATCAGTCAAACTCTCTCAGGTGTTTCTTCACAAGATAATGGTTAGAGAGCAAGTCATTTATTTTTATTTATTTATTTATTCGCATTTGTTGAGCGCACAGGCAGCCCGGAGGGCATCGTGGCGCTTGTTAAAGATATGAAAATGACGTGTTGTACATACAGTGAAGCCATTACTTAGTTGCAAGAGAAGAGTAGTAGCTACAGGAGAGGAGGAGAAAAGATATTTATTTATTTATTTATTCGCATTTGTTGAGCGCACAGGCAGCCCGGAGGGAAGTCATCCGCCCCCAATTCACATTCACGCAGTATGAAATCAGCAAATATATTTTTTTTTAGTGGTGGGTAATTTGTGGATCTTATCACCTTCCCCACATCATTATAAAGTGATCCTAGTTGCAGATTTAGAAATAAGCTGTATAAAATTAAAATGTTACATTTCACAGTACAAACCAGTGAGGACAATCCCAATTCCTTGTTGGAAGGCAATGTGGTAAACCTGTAATTTTCTTCCAAATTATAGCTTCGACCTTATCCCAGTCGATTTCTTGATGTATGGAAGATAATTCTGCTGCATAAATTAAGGCCGGAATGACTTTTAACACATAGAAATTCAACACCGGGATTATAGAAAAACGACAAAATTGATTATGAATTCTTCTCATCTGCACGGCCAACTCTGTTGCCTTCACCCTTATCCTAGCTGCTACAGAGGCTTTACTCGAGCTTGCTTCCATAGCAATACCTAGATAGGTTATACTTGTTTTAGGTTCCAAAGGTGTTTTATTCTTCCCCCAACCCATCTGTGTCTTAGTATTTTTATAGAACCTTATTACATTTGTATTTTTACCATTAATTACTAATTCATTATTTTTTGCATAAGATTCCATAGAACCTGCAAGCCTCTGCAGACCAACTTGGGTCCTATCTAACAACACCACTTCATCAGCTTATGTCAAATACCAGACTGGGAGATTGTTAATTGTTGGTGGGACAAAACTCACTCTTCTCAAGTGCTCGCCCAGGTCTGATAAATACAGATTGAACAAGCAAGGGGTCAACACACAGCCTTGTCTCAACCCTCTGTGCATTGAATATTCTTCAGACAAGGCTCCCTGCTTGTTCAATCTGGACTGCAACACAGTATCATCATGCAAGTGCATCAAAATTTAAAGCAACCAGCGTGGAATATCCCATTCTTGTAATTTGGCCCACAGCAGCAAGCATTTAATGAAATCAAAGGACTGGGAGAAGTCGATTGCCATCAAAAAAGCTGGACCTGTATTACCTCCCAGACCGGCTCCAGAATACACGATAATATAAGGCCATTTCAATGTGTTGAGAGCCCTCTTCTAAACCCTGTCTGAAATTTAGACAGGTGTCCAACCCCACTAGCTCAGCTCTCTAGCTACCTTCATAAAATACCAGCAAAGATTTTACTCCCGCAGTCCAATAGCGATATAGGCCGGTTATTCATAGCATCACTTCTGTCGTCCTTCTTAAATATCAGAATTACCACTGATTGCTTCCAGGAGAGAGGAGTAGTTTTAGTCTCTAAAACTGACATACAAAGAAAATACAGAATAATGGCCCACAAATCTGGGTCTGATTTCAAAAACACATTCGATAGGCCATTCAGCCCAGCTAGATGTGAATTAGAGTATTTCCTTATTGCATCCTCTATCAGCTCAATGGTTATATTAATCGACCACGGGCAGTCAAGTTTGGGGCGAGGGAGGGAGACTTTGGGTCGCCGATATAAGAATTGAAAGTGTTTTTTCCCACACACCCTCTGAAATCGGATTGTCTTGTCTACCTTCCTGTGGTTTTACCAAATTATTGGTTACCAGACAAAAATGATGAGTATTATTACCCAAAACAATCTGCAACATTATTTCCCCCTCCTTCTGCTGTTGCGTTTGCTGTAGCATTTACTCCAATTTTTTAAAACATTGCTTCGATTTATGCACTTGCTCTTCACAAGCCACCTTATTAGACAGTTCTCTCATAAGTATATGGATGCTTCTATGCAATTCCTTCTTCCTATCTTGCATGGTCCTGTCAAACAGGTAACAGCAGCTACCCTTCCCATTCTCAAATTGCCTGGGGCCACCAACAAACCCATTCAAAAGCGGACCAAATCTGTCCACATTCAGAAAAGATCTCTTCTCACCTATATCCGTAGAAAATAGCAGATATTTGAGACAGTTAAGGCATTTCTGGCACTTCACAATCCATTTTGCTACCCTAGTCCCCATGCTACTCAGTATCAAGTTTGAATAAAAATCAGCATGCATATTGATCCTTACAACAAAAGTACATTTTGCAATAAGTGGGTTATGATCACTTAAAGATATAAAAGGAATTTGGAACTCAGTGTAAGCCCCAATCAGCCTATACAACAATGCCAGATAGTCTATGCAAGATGTGCTCCTCCCATTCTTCCAAGTCGGCCAAGGGGTGATATCCCCTGCAACAAGTCAATTTGCAATGGTTAAGTTCCATGTGTCAGGGGGGCGCTGTTGCGCTTGCAGAAGATGGCCGCCTAATCGAGAGCTCCGTGCTGGGAGGCTCTCTCCTTCTTGAATTCTGCTGTGGTGCGTTACAAATCCTGCACCAATTACTGAAACCAGCTGCTGAAGACCCGGGCGTGGATCTGACGTGGCCTTGGGTCGAGAATTGTCTCTGTTACAGAGATCCAGCCCAGTGAAACCGGACCGGGAGGCTTCGCTGACGCGACCCGCTCCTCCTATCCAGAGACGATTGCCTCCAACCCCGCGGATCTGTGGCCTGCTGTGGGGGAGGGGCGCTGTGCTCGCACTGCGGTGGCCTCCTCCCCTTGCTGCCGGGGCCTGCCAGGACCTGCCCTGGGGCACTAACCGCTAAGCCTGCATCCACGGCGGCATCTACATTGGGACCCGCTGCCCCTCCTGGGTGGCGTGCTGTGACCCGGAGCCCCTCCGAGACTGGGCCCGGGGAGGACTGAGGTTGTAGCCCATCCGGGTGACACGCCCGCCCATCAGCGGCCACGGTCGGTTCCTGAGGCCCCCGGGCCCCCCTGGCCGCTTGCTCGCGGTGACGCTTTCATCAGCTTTAGCCGCCTCCCTTCCCGGGAGTGCGGCCGACGCTGACAGCCTTCCTTTCTGGCTGAGCCGCGCTTCCTGCCACTCTTTGGCGGCTTGTGTTTCCTGGGGGCCTGGCCCCAACGTAACCCAGCGGGTCCTGCTGGAGGGACGCGGGATCCCTAACCGCGGAACCTAGCTTTATACGTGCCCCTAAAACACAGACAGTTCAACATTGCCCAGCGACGCAGATTGGGGCCTCATTATCCTAACATAGCCCCTGACCTGGCCTGAGCCCTCGCTTTCTGTTGTGATCGCCACCTGGACGCACTATCCAGTACTGCGGTGAACGTGTGGAGGACATTGCTGTGGGTCCACGTCTTCCGACCCCCCCTGCTTGCATACACCTGATGGGAGCTTGGGACCTATAGCCCATTAAAGTGACGGGTTTGCGCTCCATGTTCGTTCCCTCACCGCAGTGCACGGCACCCTAATCATCCGATTTATCTGATCAGTCTGTGATTTGGGAGGCGGGTGCTGGTGCACCTCACTGGCATCCGCTGTGGCTACCTCTCGGCTGACAAGCTTGGGACACCCTGCCTGACCCCCAGCTGCCCATATTTCCCGCACTGAGATACCTAGCCGCCCTGTTTTTTGGACACAAGGAGTCACCCCTCCCTCCCACTCAAGCTCTCTAGAGCGCAAAAGCACTACCTGCTACACCCTGCTTCTGATCATAGACCTCCTGCTCTTGGTCTTCACCCAGGTTCATCAAGGACGGCACCCATCAGAGGATCTACTCACTGAGCACTCGGCACGTCTACATAACTGCTAACTGGGTGGTCCCTCCAGTTCTGGGTTGTGACGGCTATCGGTGGCCCGGTGACCCCGCGGCCTACCACGGAGCTGCACTTCACTGCACATGCAAGAACCACTGGGCGCCCCCAAACGCCCGGCTGGCCCTTTGGACTCCCTTTTGTGACCTTTCCCTCTCCCGGCTTGCCTCGGCGCTCCCACTGCCTCCCCGGGCCCGCGGGTTCACCCCTGGCTGGCACCATGACTAAAGGAGCGGGGAAGAAGCAGTGCTCCATCAACATATTCGCAAAAACACTGCTGAGGTCACCTGAGGGGGCGCCAGAGCAGGAGCCGACCAACTCAACACCCTCGGATCCCATAGACTATCAGAAAATGATGGAATACATCCTCGAGGGCTTCACCACGCTCAATAGCAAGCTGGATGACATGAATGGCACCATATCCTCCATTAAAGCTCATATTGAGAGGACCGACGGCCGGGTGGCAGAAATCGAGACGAGGGTGAGTGCCACCAAAGATGGCCTGGGCTCCCTGAGGGTGGAAGTCTCCTCACTCTCTAGCCGGGTTCTCGAGGTGGAGAAAAAGAATGAGGACCTCGAATTGCGTTTGTGACGCAACAATCTCTGCATTATCGGAGTGCCCGAAGATGGCATCAAGGAACCCATGGAGGACTATGTCGAGCGCACTCTAGTAACACTGCTTGACTCCCCAAAGCTCTGTCCACGGTTTGCAATCGAGCGAGCCCATCGTGCCTTAACTGCGAAGCCCAGGCCAGGCGCATCTCCACGCCCCATCATTGCCAGGGTCCTCAATTTCTGCGATCGAGACACCCTCCGCAGGGCAGCAAGAGCCAAATGTGAACTCCTTCTGGGGGTTGCCAGGATCCATCTGTATCCGGACTTTTCGGTGGCCGACCAGCGGGAGCGTAAAACTTTCCTGGCAGTTAAGAAGAGATTGCGAGACCTGGGAATCAAATGCTCCATGCTATACCCTGCCAAGTTAAGGGTTGAACATTCCAACCAGGTGTTCTTTTTCACAATCCCGGAGTAGGCATCTAAGTTCATTGATGAACACTTCCCCGGCTGACCCTCGTCTGAAACGCCTATTTGCTAGTATTATGTTTATTTGTTAAAAGTTTATAGGTCGGGACACCTCATTGTCCCAGAAGTGTGGGTGGTTCTCCCACGGTCATGAACAATTTGTTTAGCTAATGCGGGACTGTGCTGTTCCCTCCTGTGTAGCTCCTGCCTAAGTCACGCAAGTCCTATTTTCCAGGCACTATGTTTTTTCCTCAATTGCCCCCAGCTCGGAGCATCGCCACCAGGCCAGTTCACAGGCCCCCGGCGTTGATGCCATTAGTTTGGGTTTCGTTTAAAGGGTATGGGGTTATCATTCCTCTGTTTGGGGGAGGGATGGGGGAGGGAGGGGTTGGGAGTTATGTTAAAAAAGGCTTGATGTCCACAGAAGAAGTTGAGCATGTGACAGTACCGGTCTAGTCCTGCACGGGTTGTTCCCTGTCTGTTGTCCTGGGCATGGGAGACTCCATTCCGCTAGTTCTTAAAGGCTAATGAGTACCTCGACACCGGAGCACGATGATAACTTAATTTTCATGAGCTGGAATGTGCGGGGGATGGGCAACTATAAGAAAATGAGATAATTACAACTTCAAGCTGAGCGTCACTGTGACAAAATCCTCTTTCTGCAAGAAACGCATGCTTCCTCTGAACACTGTGAAAAGTTTGCCAAAATGTGGGGCCCCCAAAGGTACTATACTAACTATTCTACCCAAAGCCAGGGAGCTATGATACTAATTCACAGAACCCTTAAATTCAGCTGTAAGTTCTCACAGATTGACCCCCAGGACAGATATGTGTTACTCCAGGGTACCCTGCAGAATAAGGAGGTGGTTCTATTAAATATATACGGTCCCAATATTGACGACCCCGAGTTTTATCTACACCTAGCCTCCCTCCTAGATGGCTTCCCTCTGATACCAATCTTATGGGGAGGCGACTTCAATACAATATTGGACGTTAACCTTGATAGATCCGGCTCCAAACCTCGTCAACCTTCCAAAGCAGCTTACTCCATACTAACATCCCTACCCCGACTTGAGATTGTAGATGCATGGCGGCTCATCTACCCTGATTCCCTCTCCTACTCCTTCTATTCTTCAGTACACGACTCATACTCAAGAATCGACAGATTTCTAGTATCCGATATACAAATAAGGAGCGTGTCACACTTAACGATTCTCCTAGAACCCTATCCGACCACTCAGCGGTGACCATCTCCCTTTTCTGGTGTCTGGATCGAGGCCGAATTAGGCAGTGGAAAATGAAACCTTACTCTCTCCTTGACACTGCCTTCGGTGGTCATTGCAGGCCACCCTTTGGGAGTCATTTAAAGTGTACATCAGGGGCATTGCACTATCCAAAGAAAATGGCATCCTGAAAGCACTTCAGGGAAATATCGCAAAAAGTGAATCTACACTTGCCACCCTTGAAACCCAATATGCACTACATCAAACCACTGAAATCCTAGCATCCCTAGACACAGAACTTGACACGTTTCGCTCCCTAGCGGACCGTGAAGTGAAATTCCTCGACAACCCTTGCCTCGCTAGAAAATACGATGAGGGCGAACGGCCAGTTTGCATTCTGGCCAGGCTTCTTCGCTGTGAGTTTGGTTCCACAAACATCCTGGCAGTGGAAAGACCCAATGGCACCTTGGCCACACTACTGCAAGACATCAACTCCAAGTTCCTGGCCTTCTACGAATCCCTCTACGCGAGCACTGAGAATGTTCCGGCAGCGGAGATCGAATCCTATTTAGACAATCTCCCCCTCTCGATCCACTCCCCTGAAACCATTAGCTCTCTTGAAAGTCCTTTCAGCCCTGAGGAGTTTTCAGAAGCCATAGACTCACTATCATCTGGCAAATCCCCAGGCTCAGATGGCCTCCCAATTGAATTTTACAAACACTTTAAATCTCTCCTACACCCTCATCTGATGGCCCTATGGGAGGATTCAGTGGAAGTGGGCAAGCTCCCCCCCTCTCTCTGTGAGGCCAGAATAACAGTCTTACTTAAACCCGGCAAACCCCCCACCCAATGCGGCTCATACCGCCCCCTCTCACTCATTAATTGTGACATCAAAATCTAGGCCAAACTGTTAGCCCTGCGCCTAGCCCCCTACATGCCGCACATTATCCACCCGGACCAAGCAGGTTTTATCCCTGGACGCGCCACCTCCCTGAACATGAGACGGCTCTGCAACATAATAAGTAGAATCAACCCAAACGTTCAAGCAGTAGCCGCCATGCTTGATATGCAAAGAGCATTTGACTCTGTGTCGTGGACGTACCTATGGCGGGTCCTCGAAAAGTGCAAATTTGATCCCACCTTCCGATCCTGGGTTAGGCTGTTATACTTCAATCTAGTAGCTAGGGTCTGCACTGAAGACAGATTTTCTCCCCTTTTACGTATCGCTAGAGGAACAAGGCAAGGTTGCCCCTTCTCTCCTTTAATCTTCACCATAGCGATGGAACCATTTGCGGACATGATGCGTCAATCCCATGCACACAGAGGCCTGCAAACTGCCGGCCAGTCGGACATCATTTCTCTATATGCTGATGATGCCCTGCTATTCATCCGTTCCCCTTCCACCAATCTGGCTTCGATACTGGAAGATGTAGTCCACTTTGGAAGCATCTCTGGACTCAAAGTAAACTGCTCCAAATCCACCCTCTTCCCGCTAACTGACTGTACATGTCCCCCTCCCGACACCATGGGGTTCATATGGGCCCAATCGAAATTCACTTATCTGGGTATAGAGGTGCCTTGCCAGACTGAGCTTGTGTTCGAAGAGAATTATCAGAAATATATTGCAAACCTTGCGGTAAAGGCATCTGACTGGGTGAGACTCCCTATCTCTCTTGCGGGTAGGATAGGGATGCTAAAGATGGTGGTGCTACCCCAACTCCTATATAGGTTTACTAACGTCCCTCAGTGGCCAGGTGAGGGCTTTTTCCAGTCGTTAACTCGCACTCTCAACACCTTCTTGTGGCATTCAGGCGAGGTTCGGCTTAAGCTTGGGACGCTGACCACCCCTATGGAGTGTGGTGGCTTCGGAGCCCCTGATTTCCTTAGATACTGGCTGGTTGCGCAGGCCCAATTTGCCACGCATTGGTTCAACACATTGGATCCCGCCCCACACATCAGACTCGAGAGATTAGCGGTTAGCGATCGAGATATCCGATCTTTGGTTCTCACTCCCATGTCAGTAGCCCTAGACTCACTTGATCCTGTAGTGTGCACATCCCTTGCCCTAGCTAAAACCTGGCAACTACTAACCACGACCCACCCTTTCCATGGTAACCTACCACTGTGGAACTTCCTCCCGGAGGTCCCGCATGTAATACCACTTCCCGCACAGCAGTGGGCCGAGGCGGGTTACGAACGGATCCGGGACGTCTTTGAGCAGGGAAACTTTATTGAATGGCCAGATCTCCCACTATCCCTGAGACGGAAGCCATCCGTATGGCTCCAATATTCGTCTCTGCGGAAAGCTCTTAAATTCAAATACCCCAGTTTTCCAGGGATACCACCTGACGACTCTGTGGTCGCGGAGCTTTCCGCCTCTAATCTCTCGAGGGGTAAGTGTCTAGACTATATTCCCTGGTACAGACCAGATCTACCCCTGCATTCACTAAACTGAAACGTGCATGGGAGGAGGACCTGGGTGTGGAAATGACCAATGAGCGCTGGGCCCATATGTGTGTACGCACTCAAAATGTATCGCTCAATTCCCATTTCAAGTTGATTCAGTTTAAAGTATTGTATAGATATCAGTATACCCCGTACAGACTGCACCATACGTCAAACGACCATTCCCCTAGATGCCCTAGATGCCCCAGGTGTGGCTGTGACTGTGCTGGTTACATCCACATGATTTGATCCTGTCCTCGCCTCACAAAGTATTGGAAGGAAATATGCTACACCATGTCAACTATTCTTGACCAGAACATCACTCCGTCTCCAACACGGTGTCTCTTCCATGACTTCCCCGAGCTGCGCCGTGACTCCAAAAAATTGACTGACCTCAGCATGCTACTCGCAGTACGCTGTATCTTATTGTGCTGGCTTTGGCCTGCACCACCCACTCACATGCAGTGGCTCGGGCCGTTACATGGGCCTCAGATACCAAAGAGTCCTGGGCTAATCAGCAGCCATCTCATTCGAAGCCCAGAGACTTCTGGTGGAAGTTTCGGTCCTACATGGCCGCCTCATGCACTGATTCGGATGTGGAATCTCCTCCCCGCTCTATCACCCCCCACTGACCATCTCCTGAAGTACCGGCTCCCTGTCCTCTTCCTGATGTTGTGTATAATCCTCAGGTTTACTGTCATGACGTATGTTGATAAACTGTACCTGTACTGTATATGTATTACTTTGAATTGCCTTGTGTGCTGCTCGCTTCTCTTGTGTTGTCAAGCTAAATAAATAAAAGTTTTTTTTTAAAAAGTTCCATGTGTCAAAGAAGGGCAATAATGTACAATAAATTGACATATGGTGAAAAAAACTCAGAATCTGTTTGAGCATAAATAAACTATTTCTGTGCAATGCACATTGAATACCTCACTGCTCAAAATAGTTAAATGACCTTTGCACTATCTAAGGGTTCTGAAAGAGAGATGTTGAAGGCATGATCAAGGGACTAATATAATCATGAACTTGTGAGGTATCCAAATATCATATTTTCAAATGCTGTTAAATTCTTTGCAACATATAACAGAACATGGGACACTTAACACGCATTTGGCAGTTTCTGCAACAGGCACAGGCACAGGCAAACCAAGTAGCGCAACAGCAAGGACTCCAATGGCAGCAGATGCCGAGTCCTCCAGTGCAGATGCAAGCACAGCAGGGGGGGGGACATCCCCAAGAAGGAATAACTGACAGCAGGGAAATGTTACCAGCGGTAACCGAGCCACCCACAGTAGCTGGGGAACCACAGTGGTGCTAGGGCAAAATTCAAATTGTTTTCTCTTTTTTATTTTGGGGGTCCCCCATGCTCCCCATTTTCCCTTCTTTACTAATATTCCCCCGGCCCCCACACCTTTTTAATCCCTTACCCCACCCCCCACATATACTTTTATTAAAAAATTCAACATTTTTGTCATTATTTCATTATTTATGTTTCACTGAAAATGTTTGTCACTATTAAGTCATAATTCAGACATCAACCTCCACCTGCAACACAGAAATCAACCCAATAAAGAAATTAAAAGGAGGGTGTGGTGCTTAATTCAGGATTTGAAGTGGTAGAAGTAGAATTTACTGTGGTCCCAAACCCTGCCACAGTATTGTTTAATATACCAGCAAGGGCAAAAAACTACACAGTCATTGGGCCTCATTACGGGTCCGGCGGTAACCGTACCGGTGCTACCGGCAGGTTGCTGCCGGACCCGTAATGATTTACCGGCACCTGACTTCCTGGTAAAACCCGGGGGATTACAACCCTGGCGGCCGCGAAGTCAGGCACCGGTATAATGTTGTTCCCCATTCCCATAGAGTCCCATTATACTCTATGGGAGTGGGTACTACTGAAGCACCGGCATAGCGGTGCCGGTGCTTCTGTGAAACTCTGCGGGCGGGTGCCGTTCCACCCGGCAGGTCAGACCTGCCAGGCGGGAGGGCACCCGCCCGGCAGAGTTATAGTGTGCCTGTCCGGAAACATCAGTGCTGGTAAACTTACTGGCACCATTGTTTCCAGACCGGCATGCTTGTAATGAGGCCCATTGACTTTAAAAATGCCCATTTCGCTATACCCTTGCACCCAAATTCAAGATACCTGACCGCCTTCACGTATCACGGAATCAGATTTGAACATAGTCGTTTGCCCCAGGGGTACTGTGAATCACCCAGCATCTTCAATAGAATAATACAAATGGATTAAACATCAAGCACAGTGATTCAATATGTAGATGACCTGCTAATATGCAGTGAGACAGAAGAAGAGTGTAGAACAGACTCAGTACATATTTTGTCACTACTTGCAGAAAAAGGGTAAAAGTGAAAAGGAGAAATTATAGTATTGTCTCAAAGAGGTAGTGTGCATGGGACAAATAATCTCTATTGAAGGGCGGAGAATAACGCCTGAAAGAACACAGGCCATTCATTCAACCACTCGCCCACGAATGGTAAAAGAAATGCAGATGTTTCTAGGTTTATGCAATTTATGCAGAGCTTGGGTATTTGACAATGCACAATCACTAAACCCCTACTACAGGGCCTTAAGGAAGCACAGAAAGAGAAGAGGGACATAAAATGGACATCTGACATGAATGAGAGTTTCGCAAAACTAAAAGAGGCACTAGCGCATGCACCAGTGTTAGCAACACCAAACCATAGCAAGAAATTCTATTTGTTCTCGCATTCAGATAGCTCAGTGATGACGGCTGTTCTCACACAAAAGAAGCCACAGGGTCATCAATCAATAGCTTACTACAGTAGAAGCTTAGACCCAGTAATGCAAGGGCACTTCCCTTGTGAACAATCCCTTGCGGCTGAGTAATAGTTTGCAAATGAGAAGGCATCAACGATTACCATGGGGTGTTCCGTAATATTGTATGTGGAACACTCATTATTCGCTGTTCTTGAGAAATCAAAAAGCGCATTGACCACACAAAGGGTATTGGGATATGATGTCATACTGACAAACCCAGTCATACAGGTGTTAAGGTGTTAAAGTGTCAAAGTGTAAACCCAGCAGTCTACCTAGCAGATCCAAAAGAGGAAGGGCATTACATACATGACTGTGCAGCACACATGTATGTGTGGACAGGGTGGAAGGGGATATGCGGGTAAAAGAGGAAGAAATAGCAGGGGCAGACATGGTCTATATTGACGGGTTCTCAAGTATTGACCAAGAGCCGGGAAGGGTACATACTGGTGCGGCACTGGTATGCTGCATAAATAAGAATATGTAACAGCATCCCAGCTGCAGCTACCATCACATTATTCAGCAAAGGCAGCAGAATTGGTGGCGATGATACGAGCACTAAAAATTATGGAGGGGCATGCAGCAAATATCTTTTCTGATTCTGCCTATGTCACATCACCTATCCATTCTGGACTGCCACACTGGGAAAGGAGGGCCTTTAATAGAAGCGACAGTTCTCCTGTTCAACCTGAAAAACTATTAAGGAAATTCATTGAAGCATTAAAAGCTCCAGTACAGGTGGCAAGAATAAAATGCCACCCATACGGAAAACAAGACATGGTATCAATGGGCAAGGAAATAGCTAACAGAACGTCAAAAGCAGCAGCATATTTACCAGAGGAAGGGGGACTGCTGAGAAATCCAGAGGAAGGGGAAAGGTTGCCATTGACTGCAGCCGAAAGAAAGAAGAGGGGAGGGGAAGACAGGGGGGGGGGGGGGAATTTCAATATGATCCCCATAATACACATAATAGAATGACAAGGAGAAGTGCCAAAAGAGGAAAAAAGAATTATGGATACACAGCATGTGTTCACTGTTACCAACAGACCTGATTCTGTGGCAGAATAGCACTGGGAAACCTGTGATGCCCAAAAAATTGTTTAATGTAGCTTTAGCACAGCTGCATTTCCCCACTCATGCATCCAAAGAGAGCATGGCAGCGCACAGCTGGGTGAGGGATGGTATGTTCCAAACATGCATGAGCGAGTAAATGAGTTTGTGGGAAATTGTATGGTTTGCAAATAGTTTCTGTTTGGTCACACATTGAAACCCTTAATGGGAACAATACCATGCCTGGAAGGGCCCTTCTGGCACTTGCATATCGACTTTGTCGACATGCAAGAGAGATGTGCCTCCTACAGGTACCTAACAGTAGCAGTCTGTCCATTTTCACGTTGGCTTGAGGTGGGACCCTGTGCAAAGAATGATGCCAATGCAAAGTTTCTAGTGTGGGAAGTATTCCCAAGATGGGGCGTATGTGAAGAGATAAGATCAAATAATGGTCAGCGCTTCACCAATGATCTCTTTGAGGAGAAAACACGTCTCCTAGGAATTAAACACAAACCTTGCACAGTTTACCGGCCACAGGTGAACAGAATTGTGGAAAGGATAAATGGCTTACTAAAAGAGCACTTGGCTAAGCTAACAAATACTATGTTTAAAAATTGCTTTTTTGCCTTCCTCTTGCATTCTTTGCCCTCCGTAACACACCCTCTGTGGATCACCACCTGACACAGCATGAAATTGTAACAGGAAGGCGAATACATGCACCTGTCCCTTCTTCATGTTCAATTTCAGATGCTAACCCTAGCTCAGAAATCCTTGGAAATTAAAAACTATCTGACTTAGATGACAAATGTGCTTTGCTACATTTCCTGCCAGGTCCAGCAATCTACAAGCGCGCCAACCAACATTGAAGAGAGTGCACAAGCATTTCCACAAACGCAGCCACTCTATCCAGGGGACAAGATCCTCATTCGAAACACAGCAAGAAAGTAGAACGAGCCTCGGTTTTGTGGAGCTTTTGACAATCTTCTCAACACCCACAGCAGTGAAAATAAAAGAACATCATGCATAGATTCATCACACCGATGTTCAACGAGATACCAGCAGCAAGTTGGAAAGAGGAAGAGTGACTTCATGGGAAGTATAACCCAATTTACATTAACATTTTGTACTATAATAAGTTCTTACAGGAAACCCACAATCAAGATGGATGATGGGCAAGGAAAAAGAAAAGGGGTTAAGATTGATAAGAAGAGTGGGGCAAAAGTAAAAAGTATTGTATTGTTCTGCATCTTTGTTTTCTGTGTTCTTCTCTTCTGGTATTTAGCACATGCAGATAAATTGAGCCCATCAGCTGGTGGTGAGAGGGAAACACACACTAAGAGAAGTGGGGCTAGCACACTGGAATTATCAAACACTTTCGGGAAAGGAGTAGATCTGGCCTCAGAAAATATATGGTATGGCGAAATGAAGAAAATGGAACGGGGCAGCACCAATGATACCTGCTATGTGTGCTCACTCATTCCACACCTCACAGGAATGCCAAAGCAATTCTTGCCACAAGAGGTGGCAGCAGAAGAGGGAGGGTTGTATGGTACATCTGGCTTTGTGCAGAACCATGGGTGTGTTCCAGGGACATACGTTAGAAGTAAAGTGGATTGATTAGTGGAAGAGGTGTACAAGGACAACTTTATACAACTGGAAAGCATGGACAAGAGAAGAAAGATAAGCACATGGTTCTGAAATATGTAACAGAGAGGGCCCAAAAAGGAAATCAGGTGGACCCTGTCCATAAAAGAATACATTGCAAAACCTCCACAGGGAATGATGTGCCATGGTGCTACACCAGGCCCTTGATGCAAAACCAGGTTTCAGTGTTACACAATGGAACATGGGAAAGTGGGATGGCACAGTGCTGTGCCGAAGGGTTGGTGCGCTTTCAAGAAAGTGTAATTAAGAAAGTAAATGCTAGATGTAAGAACATTTGGACCAGTTGTATATGTGCTTTAACGTGGATAAACATAAACACATGTCCAGAAAACATAAAACCACTGACACAATATTCTCTTTGATTTAGAGCCAATGGAACAATAATGCTGGAGATGAATACCGGCTGCAGGAGGAAGATTAACATTGTGGCTTTGCAGAAAGGATCCGCTGCTGTGATGGACACTTGGTAGACGTGTGGAGCAAGAGCATATGCCCAACTAACACCAGATTGAAAGGGAATTTGGGTACTGGTGACTCTTCAAAACCCAACATTAGTGGTGCCCCATGCAGACTAGATACCGCTCAATCGGCTGTCCATAGGTAAGGAGAAAATGGCAGCAGAAAAGCAAACAAACCAGAATAAGGTAACAAGGAACAAAAGGTCCAGTATTAACTATATCTCGGCTGAGGTCACCAAGAGCTTAGAGACCATTCCAGCTCATTTGAAACTATTCAGTTCAGCATCTGTTTTCTTTACTTCTCTTCTGGTACCTGGGATGCAAGCTGCAGCCAATGCAAAATGGCTGCAGATCACCTGCTACAAACTGCTCCAACTGGCAAATGCAACTGAAAAGGGACTCAACGCGTGCGTGAAGAACTACTGGCTCTATGGTAGATGAACCTCCAAAACCATTTTGTTATCAATTTTATGACGGCAATGGAGGGAGGGGTGTGTCATAAGATGTGCAGCTCATTCTGTACCGCAATTCCCGCCAATGATGCTACAAATAGAACAATCACAGAAGCGGTAGAGGAAATAAGAACAATACACAAGAGAATGACAAAAGAGGCGCAAGATATTTCATCAGCATCCTGGATGGATTCATTGTTCGCCTGGGCACACAACTGGCTTGTCAATATGTTTAAGATAACTGTCCCTGTGCTCGTCGCGATCCTCATCGTCACCTGCATCGGTCATCTGATCATCCAGTGGTGTAAATGCCACCAGTACAAGAAAGGGTATGCAATGGCAATGCAAAAAAGGCAGGGCAGTGTGGTATTAGGTGAGAAACACCCTAGTGTGAATGAGAGAAATAGTGAAGAAGAAATAATATTTTCAAGACCACCACCAGACTTAGAGACTAACCATGCATTATGGGGGGAATAAGCGCCAGATGGGACAAAAATATTGATTTTTGGGGGATACTTGGATGGGTACGAGGAAGAAGGGGACATGACCAGGGTAACAAGTGTGTGGGTGCGTAAAGTAAAGGAAAAGTAGATGGAAGGGGCAGAAGTATTGATCGAAAGATCGATTGTCGGGGGGAATGTCTTAAAGGTGCTAATTCAGCACCAGATAGGGGGACACACCTAACAACTGCAGGAGTAAAGAAGATGCATGGTGGGGGTGGCTACATGGGGAATAACACAGATAATATGAGCCACAGGCACACTGTGTAAAGGACTTAACCGGGAATGGTAGTGGGTAACGATACATTGGATGTAAACTTGGGCCAACACATTGCTCTATGATTAGCTAAAGGAGGGGAGGGACAGAAATAGCACAATCACAAATACATGTAGTGGGAAATCCCTCGGATCAGGATGGATCTGGGAACCTTTCAACTTAAAGCACGTGACCATAATGACAGGGATCTGCAAAGAGGAAGGAGTATCAATGTACTCGTCATATGGAAATTAAGACAACCGGAACTGTTTGAGGTAACTGCAGGGCTGTCAGACAGACAAGTCACCCTGCACAGTAGCAGGGAGGGTGGCTCTGTGCCAGTCACATGACCGCCGATACCCATTATCAGGCAACAGTGGGAAAGGAACACTGGACGGAGTGCTGTTCCTGGGAGGACCAATTAGACAGTAAGTTCCTGTGCACTGACGAGGGGGCCAGCCCTCAAAGTATCTTCCACAAAATCTGCAAGGGTCATCATCTAACAGGTATCATGTGAATGTCTCCTTTCGCACCAGCTGCAGGTCCTTGTGTCCTGTTCTCAATGGGGCTGGCCAATGGCAGTGTAGTTCTGGCGGTCAGCACTAATGTTTCTTCGTAAATAAGATGATCCGGGGTGGTTGTAAATAAAATGTGGTACCACATGGGGAGGTGAGGTGATGGGAAACTATTGAACTGTTTGCTCTAATGATGCTTTCACTCATTAATGTAACTATTGAGGAGAAGGAGGAGGAGCAGGAGATTGCAAACCAAACAAATCCCTGGGAAGCACAGAAAAGATTCATCCTCCATCTTGCAAGTGTTTCTCCTGACTTCCGACTATTTTATTTCATGTTATAAAGCTACTGTTCATAAGCCATTCTGGTGTCAGTCTCTCGATCAGAGCTAATACACTGTTCTGTTTGATTTGTACTCACCCAGCTGTAATAAACAGCATTACTCCTTGCCTGGTTTGTGCTCCATTTTTTGAGTATGTGTTTTTTATTGTGCACTAATTAGCAGATTCCTAACCACATGTATATGCTCAACACTGCCCCTACTTGGAACAAAGCCATATTGGTCGTCACATACTAAATAAGATGTACCCTGGGTAAGTCTAAATGGCATCATCCGTGCAAAGATATTGTTCCCAGCATTGTAGAACATAAGTGGTTATAATAGGGTGAAGTCTTGAGTCTTTTATTTTTGTTAGCAAAAACAACTAGTCACAAGAGCAGCAATTAATCCATTATGATCCCCTGTTGTTACACTCCCCTATAGAACTCACATAGACATTTATTTACAGTTGACCAGATTATTATTATACTCTTCCACATGGATACAGTCTTCACCTTCTGGCATCCCTCCTGTCACGTTATTAATAACACACCATGTATTCTCTCTCCAATTGGGGCTTACAAACAGCATTTGTTTCAAGAAACCATGTTGACACACAAATCTTCACAAATCTAGAAAGGTCTGTACCCATCTACTGTAGCTTCTACATCCATATTATGTCAGGCAACGTATTCATATACAAATTAATCTCACATTGCTTGATGATTAATCGCTTATTGTCAATTATCTCTTGACTATTTATTCATGTGTATCTATTTAAAATGTGGGTTGCATTCTGATCTAAGGGCGCTGTTTGGCTGCACTGCTGATCAGAGCCTTCTAAGCAGAAATAAATAGCCCACTCTCCCTATTTATAATAACTGCTTGAGAATGCAAAAATTCGGCTTCCTTTAGATCTATAAGTAGACCTTCCAGTTTAAGTTTCTAATTGCTGTACTCTCCAACAGAATACATAGTCACCACCCTTCCAAAAAAAATGTGAAGGCTTCCCAGACCACGTTCAATTGTGCATTCCCATAGTGGTACATAAACAATGTCTCAAAGTAATCATATTACAAAATTCACAAGATTGTAATAACTTCCGGTTGAACTTCAAACTCCTATGGAAACCTCCCACTCCCAAAGTGCATGAACTCCAACAATGGATCAGTGATCATATCAGTATATCCGCTCATATTGTGCACAAAGACTTTCTATTGGATAATGGAAACCCAATCATAGATCAGTGCTAGAATATGGTATGATTCACGACTCTCCACATCTCAATTCAGCTGCATATAGTGATAAAGACCTGACTAGTTTTTGGTGTATTACATTTCCCTTGGGCCAAACTTCTATCCATTTATCCAACAAAGCAAAGCTGAAGTTACCAAAGACTAAAATATCTATTTTCCAATCCACTATCTCTCCGAGTAGGGCATAGAATGCATGTGGCTCTCTCTCATTAGGTGAATAGAATGTAATCAAGTCATGGGCCCCCCAGCATTGTAAAAACGTGTTGAGGCCCATCAGCCAGTCATCTTAAATTGTCTATTAAACCCTAACATAACTACCCTTCTAGCTCTTGGGGTGCCCTTATGATGCATACACATGACCTACAAACGTGGTGAGTACATACATCATCATTTTAAGCATAGCGAAAAATCAAAGAAAAGGCAGAACATAAAATACAAAACAAACATCAATTGCACTGTCTATTTCATATCCCCACCATTGAACCCAACCTGTCCCTCCCCCCAGCATCCTCCACTAAGATGGGTGTGAGTCTCAATTTGAAGCATCTCTCCCGTCTTTGCAGCAATAAGAGCCCCCTAACCCTGGCCCCTGCAAGCCCTCACTGAGGTCCTGCTCAGTATAAAGAAACACCCACCACTATGTAATGCATTTAAATCCACTCTGGTGCTGAATGGGCTTTGTGGTGGATGGGCGTGGGTGCAGTGTCCTTTGCATTGCATCGATTACACGTTTTACAGTCAGGGCCAGCCTTGGAGCTTTATAAGACATTACTACCCGGCGTGGGTGTGTCCACAGGACACACATAACATGATTGGCTTGTTTCCGAGCCATACCATGGTGTAATCCCATGGATGCACCTACGCGCTTGCGTTTCTTCCTGGCGGAGGCAGGCGTGGCAGCCTTATCCAATGAAGAGGATCAAAACAGGGCAATCCCCGCTCCGAGCCTCCCCAAGGCTGGAGGCTGCCTTCGTCCCCCGGCAGGGACTCATGTAAGTTTTATTTTTCCTCCACACCCCTCCCCTCCAAACTATCCCCTCCCCACCCTCCCAACCCCACTTACATTCTTTTTTCTTCTTTCCTCGGGAGCGAACACGCTGGAAACACTTCTGTTCCCAGCACGTTCGCTCCCGATGGCTGCCATGGAAAGGGAAAACGGACTACATGTTCCCTTTCCCGGCGACCATTTTATTTGACTTTTTTTTTTCTGTTCCGAAACGCGGCAGTAGAACAGTAGTAGAACATATCTGTGGCATTATAGATCTACAGAAGAGTCGTAATCATAATTATTTGCCATTTTACTTATCCATCTCATAACAGCAGACATAATAATATCAGGTTTTTAGACAGTGAGTCATTCAAGATTTCGCTCACTTCAAAGTGCTCTAATAATAGCTAATATTAGTCAATTTAATGGTGATCAACTTATCGACCTGGGAAGGATGAAGGTACTAGTTGGCACTAACTAGAGTCAAACTTGTGACGTGCCGGTTTACCCAGTGAATTATCCATCTGGGGCAATGCATGATTTATATTTATTCATCCTCAACTTCAAATCAGAAGCCGTTTTTAGTGGCAGCGTGCACGGTATAAATCAACTTAACATAGCACATTCACAGCATGCAAAACCTCAAAAAGCAAAGATTAACTTTTTCATGTAAGGAATTTATTTGAACCACGTGACAGTAACGCGGGTTTAATATTTTTTCCAGCAACAAGACTGCAATACTTAGTTTGAGGCACAATAAAGCCCTTCTGTATTTCTAGGTGCTAATCTTTATAGTATACTGCCAAATAAGGCCCTCGCGCCAGACACACCGACTAGAGATGCTGTGGGAGGAATCAAGCCACCACACAACCCCCATTGCCCATAACTCCTGATGAACAGAGGCGAAAACACGATGGGCAACAACAGAACGCCGCCACAATGGTTTTGACAAATACATTCAGGATTTCACGAATAAAGCTGCATTATTTCACAAATGTAACAGAATACCACTTGCACCCAACAAGACTCAACGCCACTGCAACAGGCCAGAACATTAAACTGCAATAATCTCATTTGCAAACTCACATCTGAGAGATACAACAAAAACACAATTAAGAGGATGAGCATACAATTTAAAAACAGATTTCTTTTCGAAATTGGATAGAATTAGCATGCACCAAGTGCCACGAAAATATTATTTGTTAACTTTACTGAAAATGTTTCAAACGTGTGTGGAGAATTTAAGAGAGACATAACACACATATGAAAATGGAACATATATGTGCCTAATGTTATCTGCAGAATGACTTTAAGGCTTTAGAAAAAGATGTGTGAGAACAAATACTCCCGACGTTAGAGCTAACCGTGTATTTTAAATGAGGAAAACACGTGTGTTACTATATTCTAGTAACGGGATGAAAATAACACACTGGGCCTCATTACGAGTCCGGCGGTAACCGTGCCTGAAATTCTGGCAGGTTACCGCCGGACTCGTATTACCATTCCGCCTCTGTGATTCCCGGAATCACTGGGGCATTACAACCCCGGTGACCCGGTAATTCCCGAGGCGGAATTCGGTAAATCCCCATTCCCATTGAGTCCCATAGGACTCCCTGGCAATGGGGAAGTGGAAACACCAGCACCATCTCGTGATGGTGCCGGTGTTTCCACGTCCACCTGCAGGCGGGTGTTGTTAAACCCACCAGGTCAGACCTGGCGGGTATGATACCGCCCGCCAGCAGGACTGGAGATCACCCGGTGTGGAAACAACGGTGGCGGCGAATTTACCGCCACCATTATTTCCACACCGGGTGACTCGTAATGAGGCCCACTGCCTTCGCAAATTAAGGTGCCTGCGCATTTAGGATTAAGCTAACTAAGAGGCCACATTGCTCCCCATCTTTACCTCCCTCACAGGATAATGAGAGTCCACAATGGTGGATCCCCTTTTTAGAACATGCTGTGCACTTTAGCTCACATTTGCATGCACACATCACTCTTTCTTCATAAAAGAGGCAGCTTGACTCAATGCTCTTCTTGCTGGTCTACGCATCTTGCGCTCATGTCCCGAGGACACTAGCGGCACACAGCGTGTTACAAACAAGGACGGAATTTCACCAAAATGCCAGGGGAAGCGGACCTGACATCACACAACACTTGAGCTCTGGTGACATCACTGGAAGTGATGGTATTTGACCGAACCCCCAAGTGACATCACAACCTTCAGATGCGTCTAACACTCATATTTCCACCCAAAACATTCAAACACACGCTATCACATTCCTACTCATTCACCCACCAGTCACTCACTCATACATCTCTAACATCCACTATCACTGCATTCTCCAAACAGGCATACTGACACCCAGAACATTCAAACACAAACACACACTATCACATTTCTTCTCATTCGGCCACTACTCACTGACCCATAGCACATACATACATCGGATACGCACTTCACACATGCAAAATACACATCACATAAAAAAAAATAAAAAAGCCTTTCTACCTGTTTTTCCAGCTTTGGTCCGTACTTCCAGGCCACCCTCGGCTCCTATGTGCGCACACAAACAGAAACCAGGAAGCTGGGAGAGCTTGCTGGTTCCTGTATATAAGCCGCGACGAAGCCGTAGGAGAAGCAGTTGGAGCTGAATGTGGCATGTGACACGTGACACATGCCATGGTCAGGTCACCCTTCTGAGTGCTTACTTCTGCGAGCCCGGCCCAGCCTTCACCCTGATGGTTGAGGACTGGACCGGGTCCCGCATTGACCTGGTGTGGCAGGGTTCCCGCTACTCTAGTGCCCAGGAGCTTCCATTTAAAAAAAAAGTTTTTTTTTTTAATTCAGGGGAAGCCAGTGAGACCACAAGGGTCACGGCTGCGACCCCTGGAAACCCCCAAATGACATCCCTGATTACAAGCACCAACACTAGTTAAAAGATAACTGTAAAAATACATCTAAGGGCCTCATTACGGCTTTGGCGGTAGCCATGCCGCTACTGGCGGCATGGCTGCCTCCAAAACCGGGTCCTGGTTCCCTGAATGGGGAATTACCGGGCCATTCTGAGTTAGGAGGGCCCGGTAATTCCTCCCTCAGGGAACCCAGTCCCGGACCTTCCCCATTCCCATTCGAGCCCCCATAGGGCTCAATGGCAATGGGTGCAGGGAGCTTACAACGGGCCGATTACGACCGGCCCGTTGTTAGCTCCCTGGTCCCCACGCCTGGTTTTACCGGGCGTCCTTACCGGATCCCGCGAGGAGACCTCGTAATCGGGCGGAATGGGAATAACGGGTCTGCATCCATTAGCGGACCCAGTTGACCCATTCCGCCTGACTCGTAATGAGGCCCTAAATCTTTGGTTATCTCATGTACGGAATGCATTCCTCTGTCTGTCTCATGGGTTTATTAATGTGGTTGTATGTTATGATAGGTCATTTATAATGCGCTTAATACCCAGAGGTTTCAAGCGAGGACCCGGGTATAGAACCTGTGTTGCTCCGTGTCGTCTTGCTTCCAAGAACGAGCACGTTGCCCCTGAGATATCCTCCCGAGACGTATGCATGCATGCATGTGATGGGCTTTACATAGTGTAAACCTAGCTGTGAAGCAACATAGTACTGTACAAGTGGATACAGTAATAGTATACATGCATGCAGTTAGATCGATACAATATTTAGGGTACACTTGGAAGGTCATGGGGACAAGTGATACAAGTGGATATAGGCAGGCAACCATTTTGTTTCAGAACAATGTCAAAATGATCTTTTAACAGTTGACCCCCCCCCACCAATAAAACCATAACCTTACATCTGTTTTTCTTATTTATTTTTTGAGTATTGTCCAGTGCAAACTTATTTATTTATTTATTACATTTGTTGATCGTGCCCAGACCCGGAGGTATCACAGCGCTAGTTACAGAAAGTGTGGTACAGTTAAAAATAAAAGTGAAAAAGTAGCCATTCGAGTTACAGTGTAGTAGTAGTAGGTGGTAGATGTACATTTTGTCAAGCCTCACCTCATGGTAGGGGGCTAGTTCTGGAGTGCAGGCAATTATCATTGCATTCAATGGCTGCTAAAGTTACAATAGGTGCAATGCAGGTAACAACCATGTACAGCTAACATGCTGCTAATGTCAAATAAGCTATATTCTGGGAAACTTCAACTATAGCAGAGTGCTGCTAGAGTGTAACAGCATGCAGTCGTGAAATACCATGGCATGCATAAGGTTACAGGCAAAATGGGTATGTAAGAGGTTGGGAGAATAACACTTTGTGGCAGACTGGTGGGTAATTAAGGGATGGTGGGTAGATGAGGTATATAACATGGTGAGGAGTGAAGTAGGCTTAGGAGCAAGCAGATATAGGAGGGATATAAATGTTGTGAGGCGTGTTCAAGTGGCTAGGTGCAGCAACAGTATGCAGCACTATGAGGGATATGAGGCAATAGAAGGGTAGGGTAGTCAGCGGACGAAAAGCAGAGGAAAAGGTAACATATAGGCAGTGTGCAGAAGACAAATGATACAGACGTCACGTACTGGCAAAATCAGACCCTTGTAGCAGGGACACTGTTTGCTGGGCGTGCCAAGAGAGACAAGGATTGTTATACACATGGTAATGGATAAAAACAAAAGTCATACCATTGCCAGAGTCAATAAATGTGCAAGGTGGGCAGCACAGGGGGTCTCCTTACTTATTTTATTGAGGTATACAGAGCAGTAAGATAGACTCAGCACAAGCTGAGTAGTTGAAGGTCTGGTAATGGATGAAGTGTGCAGTCTTGGAAGGCACTGTGGCATAGCTGGTGGTAGAGCTCTGTGATGCCATCCATGCCCAGACAGGCCCAGACAGCGGGATGAGGCCTTAAGAGTCTGCCTTTAGCGGCAGACTCAGCAGGCTTCCCCTGCCGGCTTTGCGCAGCCTCTAACAATGAGGAGGCAGCGAGCCAATGGAGAAGCTCCATAGATCGGGTTAATCTTGTTTGGCTCCAGGTGAGCGGGAGGAAGCGGCAGCAGCCATGATAGTGTGGAGCCCAGGCTCCTGCACACTATCCGATGTAAGTGCAGGTGCTGTGACCGAGGGAGCACAAGCCAGTCTGCATTGCTCCAACATGGCTGTTGGTAATTGTGAGAGTTGTGAACTGGGTCACTAGTGATCCATAAATATTCCCGGATCACCCCAGTGAAATCTTAGGTCACTCAAGTATATTCCTGAGTTGATTTCCTTTACTGAACACTACCCTGATCTCGTAGGGGGATTCATACGTATATGCACTAAAATATTATTGAGTGTCTTCATGGACCTGCCCTACCCAGCTTAACCTAACAAATATGATTGTTCATTACTTAGGGTCATTCGAGAATGCGCCCCAGTGGTAGTGCGAGCCATGTTTTTAATCCTTTTCAACATGTACTAAATAGTGGCGAAGGTCTGAAAAGAAATAGTCCTGACTAATCTACGTCACAAAATTCAAAGGCGATCAAAATGCCTGACATTTGGCTGATTATTTAGTTTAACCCATAAAGTTTGCTAAGGACTATTTTAGTCACCTTTAGAGCTCTGTGCACAGGAAATCTCTATATAAGGAATAGTTGTACTCCTTCCTCCACTTGATTAGAAACCTGAACCCACTTTTTTGAATTAGTCATGTGATTCGAGCTGTTGTTTCACTAAATCTAGCTAGTTGCAGTACTATTCATCCAACCACCAGTAATCTAACAATCACTAAAAACAATAATTTCTGCATCAGATTTATGAGCAATGATTGGCTATTTCACCAGCCTGTTTATCCAGATCATAATTGATATGGGCATTGAACGCAAATGGCATGAATCTTAACTTGTAATCATTTTCCAGTTTGTGAATGATAAAAACCCAATCCTTTAATGATGTTTTTGTATGCTGAACTGTGTTCAGGTATTCCAATGTACCCTTTTTGTCATATGCTAAAAATTGAAGAAATCCTATTGTAACATGGAAGTGTAAAAGCAAATTAAAATTCACCCAACAGATGACTGCGCAATGCGCGAGCCGCGCATGGAGACCTAGCTGCATCGGCTTCCAGCGGCCGCGGCAAACATTCTGTGATATCCTGCCCCCCAGACCTCAAAACAGCCCCAAAGCAAAACGACACAGAGGGGGAACCACCAGGGCAGCACGCGCCGCATCCCAGCGAAAAATCAGAGTCAGATGCACACGAAAACGAGCCGGTGACCGCCAGCGTGTTGCCGACTGCCATTTTGGCTGACATAGAGGAGCAGTCAGTCTGCATACCCCCAAGCCACCAAACCATCGAGGCTCCCGGGGGAAAGCGGAACGGAGGCGTAGGACAAGCTGCTGAGGCGAGATCAGCAAGGACAAGCAGGCGCATCCTAACAATACGACCGGGACTGCCATAGGCACAACCTGGGACACCTCACACCCGCCCGACTCCAGAGTCCGCCCGGCCATCAGCCACGGAGACCGGCGAATACACACGCCGGCAGAGCAAGGTGAGAGGTGCCTCTGACATACGCGCATCACCCTGAAACAGCGGCGGAGACCCCCCTCCACGGAGATCACCCACACTGAACGTGGGTCAGGGCAGCCATAACCAGGGTCACCCCTCCCCCAGCCAGCATAAGCACCTGCATTACCCCGTGCCCACAGCATCAAATGCCACAGCCTTTCCCTCTTCCGCCACGCTACTGGCAAGAGGCTAAAAAGAGACTGGCAGCGGGGCACCACCTGCGGGGCACTGCTTCCAGGGGAACGTGGACCCCCAACGCACAAACCACAATCCCTGCAGGACAACCAGCCCTGGATGATGGACCCACACGCAGCTCGCACAAAGAAATAGACACTGAGGCTGCTGCAAGTACCCAAGACCCGAACCTGGGAACGGTGCATCCCTCCATACAAGGCACAAGACAAGCACTCCATACTGAAGAGGCCTCTGGCACATCTGTGACAGTGGGCGAATAGCAACAGTGTGATAGCTGGCTACACCCCAAAACACACTGGACTAACCTAGGCCAAGAGGCCTAGGAATTAACTACCACAGGGAAAACCCACCCAGCACTGGCTAAGCAGTAACCTTTCTGGAGACTCTGATCACACAGTGGCGATCACCACCCACATATGGGTGAACCAGTAGCCAACCTTTGAGGCTGCAGACTGCACCCACACCGTGGACGACGCCTGACTCTGCTCAGCAGGCAGACCTGCAGTAAGCACCTTACCCTTGAGCAACTGGAGGAAACATCACTGGCACCAGAGCAATCCTAGGACCTGGTGGTCCCTCCACCACAGCGTAGGCCGGAATAGCAAAACAGGACACACGCATAGCTCTCAACGCCGGGTCCCACCGGGTAGCCGAAACGAAACTCTCAGACCCAGTGCAACAGGACGACCCTAAGGAACAACACTGCCACAAAGGAATCTACACGCCCAAGGGCTACTAGCTAACTTCATCATACCACTTGCCCCACCGAGCTACATAATGGGAAAAGACAAAACCAAAAGACAAACCCTCCAAAGCAAGATGGACCTCTACACAGTTGGACCCCTCCAGAGCCCCCCAATCACAAACCCTGGAAAAGAAGGATCTGGAGAGGAGGAACTCAACATCTCGCTGACAGACGTTATGAACGTCATCAAGTAGGACGCTTGGTGCACTGCGCATCCAGACCGTAGAGAATACTCCTACCGCTCTGGAGCCCACGCCTCACTTTCCAGATTGGACTATTTCTTCATCGCATCCATAGATACACATAAAATACGCAAAGCGCATCTACTCCCCAGAGGAATCTCTGACCACTCCCCTCTAGTAATAGAAATCAGGACCTCCAGACCAAATCCTCTCCCGTGTTGGCACCTAAACAATTACTACCTGCGATTCCCGGAACTGGAAGTAAAGATTCAAGAGACCACCAAAACATACTTTGAACTGAACACAGGGACTGTAGCTGACCCGGGTACCCTTTGGGAAGCCTATAAAACAGTGCTAAGGGGCGACATCATCTCTTGGTCAACCGCGCACAAGAAAAAGCACCTTGCCGCGGTAGACGAAGCCGAACAGCAGGTCCAAAGCACAGAAGAAGTCCACCTAGCACAGGACGCACCAGAGACACACCGGGCACAAACACTAGCGCAGAAACGCCTCCATAACATAGCCCTGGACAATGCCAGGCAGGTGCATAGAACCCTACGCGCTAGAGTATATGAGACTCGGGATAAAGCTGGCAAAATGATAGCGTGGCTAGAACGCAGGAATGAAGGCCACAATCATGTTAGACAACTCTGCAATGGTGATTCTGACTAACGGCGGACAGAGACATAGCGGAGGGCTTCGCCACATACTACGCTAACCTATACAGGACACCCTCCTCCCCATAGACACATAGATATTGGACAGAATCACCCTCCCCACTCTTACCACAGAGCAGCAGTCCCTCCTTGACAAGGAGATCACCGAAGAAGAAGTGAGTGCAGCCATGTCAGGATTCCAACCCGGGAAATCCCCAGGCCCGAATGGTTTTCCAACAGAAATCTGGCAGAGGATAGGGGCAAATGAGATCGCCCCACACCTACTGTGCATGTACCAAAATGCGCGAGACCAGGGATCCCTGTCACCGGACCTCAGAGAAGCCACTATAATAGTGCTACCCAAGGCAGACAAACCCCCGAAAACTGTGGGTCGAATAGACCCATCTCCCTTATAAACAGCAAAACAAAAATCTTAGCAAAGGTCTTAGCCAACTGACTGCAATTGGTCATTACATCTCTGATCCACCCGGACCAATGTGGCTTTATGCCACAGAGGTCAGCCTGAATGAATTTATACAGACTACATCCTGCTTTAGAAAGAGCAGACAGACTCCAGGGACCGTTGGCACTACTGGCTATCGACTTCGAGAAAGCCTTCGACTTGGTACACTAGGAGGCCATATGGGAAATAATGCTCCTCATGGGATTCGGTCACCAATTCATGACATGGGTAAAACTCCTCTACAACCGCCCAAGGGCAAGAACTAAAGTAAACGGCTGGCGGTCAGAACCCTTCACCCTAGGGCGGGGCACAAGGCAAGGATGTCCCCTATTAGCTATGATTTTCGCATTAGCAATAGAACCCCTTGCAACACTGATTAGGGAGTCAGAACTATGGGAGGGCTTCCGATGGTCGAACACATGGGAAGACAGGGTCTCATTGTATGCAGACGACCTATTAATCTTCTGAAGGGCCCGGCACACTCAAACCCCGCAATCACACACTTCCCCTCTAGCTCCCTCTCTTCTCCTCCCCCCTCTCCTCCCTCTTCCACTATGTCTGTCTTCTCATCTGTTTCTACTTCGGATGTCTCCTCCCTTCTTGCCAAAGCCCACCCCACATCCACCCCCTCTGACCCTCCCCCCTCCGTTCTCATCCCTAAGATCTACCCTCTTCTTATCCCGTACCTTACCACTTTCTTCAACTCCTGCCTCTCTTCATCTACCTTTCCCTCAGCTTTCAAACATGCAACGATTATTCCTGTCCTAAAGAAACCCTCTCCTGATCCACTCCTAACCACTAACTACAGACCTATCTCCCTTCTACCTTTCCTTTCTAAACTCCTTGAGCATCTCACATACTCTCAACTCTCTTCCTTCGTCTTTTCTTCTGCTCTCCTTCCTCCCTTCCAATCTGGCTTCCGACCCAAACACTCCACTGAAACTGCTCTCACCTCTATTCTCAATTCTCTCCTCTCTGCTCGGCATGCCAAGCAATCTTCCTTCCTTATTCTCCTTGATCTCTCTGCAGCTTTTGACACTGTCGATCACCCACTCCTGCTACACACTCTCTCCTCCTTCGGATTCAAAGGCCCTGTTCTGAAATGGTTATCTTCCTACCTCTCTTCTCGTTCCTTTGCTGTCTCATGGGGGGGCCATACCTCTCCTTCCTTCCCTCTCAAATACGGTGTTCCTCAAGGCTCTGTACTTGGTCCTTTCCTCTTCTCTCTTTACACCTCCCTCATTGCCCCTGTTATCTCCTCCTTTGATATCTCCCATCACTTCTATGCTGATGATACTCAACTCTTTCTCTCTTTCTCCTCCTTCACACCTGACCTCCATCTTAAACTCTCCTCCTGTCTCACAGCCATCAGGAACTGGATGTCCTCCCGCCTCCTCTCTCTTAATACTGATAAAACTGAAGTCCTTTTCTTCCCTTCTAACACACTTCCTCTTCCCTCTCCTCCCCCTTTCATCCACTTTCCTCCCTCCAACCTCCCTATCTCCTCCCATGCTCGTAATCTAGGTGTTCTATTTGACTCCTCTCTCACCTTTTCACAACACATTTCACTTACCTCCCACTCCTGCCGATACCACCTCTACAACATTCGCAAAATCCGTCCCTCCCTCACATTCCATGCGACCAAACTCCTTATCTCTTCTCTCATCTTTTCCCGACTATTCTACTGCTCCTCCTTAATCTTTGGACTTCCTGCATCTCAGCTTGCCCCCCTTAAATCCATTTACCACTTCGCTGTTCGTACCCTTTGTCTCCTAACTTCCCGTGACCCCATCCCCTCCTCGCTCTCTCACCTTCGCTGGCTACCTTTCCACTTACAGTTAAAATTCTGCTTTCTCTGCCTTGTTTTCAAATCCCTACATGGTCTTGTTCCTCCTTATCTCTCTTCCCTTCTCACCTTTTACTCCCCCTCTCGCTCACTTCGTTCTGCTGACCATTTCCTCCTCACTGTGCCTCCTCCCCCCTGTGCTTCCTCCCGGTTCCGCTCCTTCCAACTCCTTGCTCCTCTTCACTGAAACTCACTCCCCCTCTCAATCCGCTCTTCCACGACCCTCCCCTCATTTCGCACTTCCCTTAAATCCCTTCTCCTTCATTCTCCACCTTGAAGGCCTCCCCTGTCCTCTCTTCCTCCCCCCTTCTTTCCCTCTTCTAACTCCTCTCTCCCCACTCCTATTTCACTCTCTCTCCTTTCTATTTTTCACTTGTTCTATCCTTCTCTTGTCCCCCTCACCAATCCTACTCCCACTCCACTTCCCCTCTCCCTCAGTTAATTGCTCTTTGCACTGTTTTGTTGTCGAATGATTCATAATGTAATTTTTGCTCCCAATGTTTGTTGTTGTTCTCTGTATGAGTTGTTCCATTGTACAGTGCCTTGGTGTAAGGCGCTCTATAAATAAACAAATCAATCAATCAACCAATCAATCAATATGGAGCATTCAGTGGTCTACGCGTCAACTGGTCCTTATCTATACTATTTCCGATCGGGAGGACAAAAGACACAGCCCTGGAAAACTGCCCATACCAAGTTGAAACAACACGATTCAAATACCCAGGCATACAGATCACAAATAATCTCACAAACTACATACCCAAAAACTTACATCCCCTTACAACAAGATTCGTAGAGGATACGCGGCACTGGGTATCACTATCAGTAACCCTACTAGTCAGAGCGGCCTTTTCAAAATGATTGCCCTACCCCGCTTCCTGTACATCCTACAGAATGCCCCATTATATATTCCAAAGCTTGAGTTCCAGAAAATCGACCAAGCCCTCCGGAAACTGCTGTGGTGCGGCAGTCACCCACGAATAGCACTTACCACACTCCAAAGGTCCATATAGGAGGGAAGAATCGGTCTGCCTAGACTACAAACATACTATTGGGCCAGCCAGATGGCAGTCGTGAATGACATGCTACATGGGGACGCAACACTGCCACATGTCAAAGCTATAAACTCTAACAAGGAACTGCCCTCCCTCGAAATCCTATACCGCAATCTGAACAGAGCAGCTCCCCTGTCCATGTTAACACACCTGTCACGAATCTGGACAGAAACACACAAACACATGGATTGTGACATGAAACTAACCCCTGAGCAACCACTGTAGAACAATAGATACCTACCAGAAATCAACAAGCTTCCTATATGCCCCGTCTGGGCTACCCAAGGACTCATGAGGATCAAAGACATCATACAGGAAGGCAAGATGGTCACATTTGAAGCTTTACAATCCAGCTACTCTCTCCCACCAACAGAATAATACCGCTACACGCAAATAAATGATGCAATATGAGCCCATTTCCCGGACATGACCAATATGCCGGAGTACACCCCGATGGAACGCAATATATTTCCGGAGCAAATCAATCACAAAGTCACCTCAATCAGGTACAATGCGATTACCTCCTTCGCCACAAAGGAACTATCCAGCCTTAAAGCCAAATGGGAACGAGATGTAGGTGCACTACAACCAGAAGACTGGATAACCGCACTGATGCACCCTAGGGAGGCCGCAATTTCATCCAGACTTCGGCTGTACAGCTAAAGATCCTACACCGAACCTACTATCTGAGAATGGCCCGATGGGGTAAAATCTCAGACCCACGGTGCTTACGCTGCAAACGGGAATGTGATCACATACAACTATTTTGGCAGGCATGCTGCGGCGAGCTATCTAGGGTCATGGGCAAAACAATACAGGAAGAACCAAAGCAACTAGTGTTGGGGGTGGATGACGAAAACGATTTGACAAGATACGAAATGTTATTCCTGTCAACTGCCACAGCAAAACTCAGAAGAAACATTGCACAGTTATGGGGCTCAGAAGTCACCCCCAGCTTCGATCAATGGGTTACGGACATGGACATATGCGCCGCAATAGAACACAGGGTGTACACCACAAGAGGCTGCCCTGACAAAGCAAACAAAATATGGCAAAAATGGGATAGGACCTAGTCAGGTAAATACAGACACGTGTACATTACGACACAGGAAAACGCCAAAAGAATATAGCCCAGTACTGACTGTGACTCTGTGCTCTAATCTGCGCTGCTGTTGCCCGAGATGCAAAGGGAGTTGGGGTGGGGGAGTTTACGTCGTGATTTTCAGTAAATGCACGTTTAATAATGTTTGTGAAAAACCAATAAAAATTGTTTAATTAAAAAAGAAAATGCACCCAACACGGAGTGATTAAATGCTGGAGTTGAAACAAAAATGCATGTATTGGATGGATTTCTTACAGACTTAGGACCCCATAAGACGAAATGAATTCATGGATTGGGGACTGCTTATTTAAAGCAGAGTTGACTGATAAGTAATGGTTTGTATATAGAATGTAAAAGTTGTGCAGATGGGTGTTTGCCAAACATGAGGTATAATGAAGCTATTTGCTTAATCTCTATGCTGAATCAGACTGAGTAAGACTTTGGGCCTCATTATAAGTTTGCCAGTCTGGGAACTATGGTACCAGTAAGCTTGCCGGTCCCGTAATTCCCGGACCGGCAAGCTAAAAGTTGTGCTCACAGGTGCCTTTCTGCCCACCAGGTAGGGCCTGGCGGGCAGAAAGGCACCCGTGAGTACAGCATGTCGGATGCACCAGCACCGTTATAAACGGTGTTGGTGCATCCAACCTCCCCATTCCTTCCCATTCAGCCCCATGGGGCCAAATGAGAATGGGGAGCATCTTTTTTCAAGCGCCTGCAAATAACCAATTACCGGGTCCAGCAGGGCCGTTATGACCCGGTAAGTGCCCATTCGAGGGCGCCGGGAAAAAAATGACACCGGTGGCAGCCGTGCCTGTATTACAGGCATGGCTACTGCCGATGTCATAATGAAGCCCTTTATTTTATGAAATGCAAGCACAAAAAATGGCGGATACTGTCTCAAGCAGTCTTCATTAAATAGATTCACAAGCCAGGAAGGATGAGGTAATCAAGGAAGTTCTGCTTACAAGGCAGCAATCAGCAGCAGTATAATTTTCTTTACTGTAAATGTGATACTCTATATACATTTCTTATTTCGAATTGGCACCTGAGACGATCGTCTGGATGCGTCACTTCTCCCCAGGAAAGAGTCCCTTTCCATGATGCTGCAGTGGTGCGGCTGCTACCCAATAGTCCCTCTATTGGTGGTTTAATGCGGGAGGACCTCGTGGGGGTGGACTCCCCCTCTGGTGATAAGGACAACCACCTCAGGTACAACCTGTTGTACAACATCACACCCCCAAATTCTTTAGCCCCCCATCCATTTCAAACCACTATATTGAGAATAAGCCAATGGATTTATGTAGTACCTCGGTTACAGCTAAGACAGATAATACTAGACGAAGAAGAGCACAGAAAAAATGAGGAATACTGACTGTGCTAGAATTTAGACGAGGTGGCTCACAGGACATATGAGGAACACCGAGAAGCCATTGACAACTGGTGCTGACGTTACGCTGGGGTGGTGTAAAACGTATAGAGTGGAAAGAGAAGTAGTACTTGGAGTCTACCCTCCTTGTCAGAGAGCCTGGGAGTTTTGAAGTCTGCACTCAACCCGAAGAGAGGGCTCTGCAGAGGACACCGACAAATGTGTAGAGAGACAGATGTATACGTCATCTCTAGTGGGCGCCCCCTCACCTCTGTCATACTGGTTTAGCAGCAAGTGACCACTGTGTGTGACACCAGGTATCGTCCCAATACTGCATCAAAGATATGAGAGACATTATGCACTAAGTGGAAGGATGTCTACATACACCACTGGACATAGAGGAGCTATAAGAGACATTAGACCAGAGTATAGTGACATCATGAAAAGAAGATACAAGGACTCATTGAAACAATGTACAAATATTTGACGAATTAAGATGTAACTGAAATAATAAGATAAACATGTATGCAGAAATGAGGAAATCATTAATTGAGAAAATAAGTAAGAGGAGGATCAATAAATGTACATACGCAGAAACGCAAGGTAGATAAGATATATATAGAAGCTTGATGGAGACAAAAATTTAACGCAATAAGGGCAGTCATGAAGAAAAATATGGACGTCAGACTCGTGTTAAGAATGACCAAACTACCTCAGAAACAGAGCAAGGCTGCAGAGCTGAAAGGTGCTGGCAAACAGATTTGTGCGAGGAACAAAGAATGTTTATTGGCCAGATATCAATAATACCACATCAGAGAATACTTGCAAGGCACAAAGGGAGTCAAAGAGGATAAGCTATGTATGCATTACATATTTCTCTTAGATTAAGCACAGAAGAAAACATCTGCAAGTGCCAACCATTGAACAATTAAAGACACAGTATGTGGGGTGGGATGACCAAGTCTCCAGAAGCCAAGAGGAGTAATAGCACCCAGCATTATTGTATTAAATAGCATCAAATAAAAGGTCAAAATGGACAAAATCGTGGTCTCCACACACATGATTCAAGACTTGAAAACAAGGCCTATTCATTAGGCTCCAACTGAAGAAGGTGGTGTACTTACAATCCCTTAAAAGTCCCGTAGAAGAGATCAGTCAGCAAGGTTAACTATAAATAAGAAGCCTTGGCTCGGGGCTTAACTGATGAGAGATGGTAGGCTAATTGACCAAGCGTGTAGTATTCTGACCTTATTCTCTGCGCCTGGGTTTCGTTTTGCTCACATGCTGCTAACAAGCTTAAAGTCCAAGGTTAGGAGAGTATGACCAATCACAAGTGCCTATCTAGCAGTGTACTATACAATGTTGCAGAAGCTAACCTGCTGCTGTTATTCTGCTAATAATCTGTATTATACGTATTGAGAGGTAGTTTGAGGTGTGACTACCAGATATAGGGCAGCCAACACCTAAACGATATATAGGTATATATTTTCCCTTAACCAATCCCTCCACCCAATAGGTTTTACTATTTGCCACATAGGATGACGTCATAGCTGACGTACATTGAAGTATAAAGCCTTTGTATAGTCAAGATATCACTGACAGTGAGTGAGCTGCAATCTGTCTGTTCACCAGGTTTCCCTATTTTATTTTAGCTGATAATAAAGTAGCACTTTGCCATATTCATTGATTCTGTCTGGTTATTTGGGTCTGAGATTGTTTATTTGAAATTCCATCTGGCACTTGTAACACTCCAGGTGCTACTGCAGAAGTGACTGAGGGAAGCCATGATGAGTCCTGCATCGGCTGGGCCAAGCCCAGAGGGAAGTAGGCGAAGCAGTGGCATGACCTCCAGGAGGAGGTGGACCACACAGTCCACAAACGGTGCTGAGACTGCAATGAGCCACAACACGTAGAGCCACCGCAGACGCAGTAATGAAGCAAATGGCTACCGGAAGTGGGAATGAGATGCTAACACAGTGCTGGTCTCTCCAGGGACTAGAATCCAAATCACATAAGCTAAAAGGAAGCACAGGCAGACTGGTAGGGCATGGGGGGGAGTAGATAGGTCTTTGCTTTATGCCGGGGCAACTGTGAGGCCTATCAGGGACCTAAAACAAGATGAATAGTGCATATGAGGAAATAAGTTCACTGACCACCAGAGAAGGGTCTGGGACCCCAACAGACGAGAGTCAAGCATCCAAGGAAATCTTCCTTGTACCAGTGGTGGACATAAACCCACTGACTGCCAGAGAAGGGTTTAGGGTTCCATCAGAAGAGAACCAAGCATTCGAGGAAATCTTCTTCGTATCAGTGGTGGAGAGAAGCCCACTGACCAGTAGAGAAGGGTCTGGGACCCTAACAGAAGAGAACCAAACATCCAAGGAAATCTTCCTTGTACCAGTGTTGGAGATAAGCCCACCCACCATCAGAGAAGGGTTTGGGGCCCCATCAGCAGAGAACCAAGCATCTGAATACATCTTCTTCATATCAGTGGTGGAGAGAAGCCCACTGACCAGCAGACAAGGGTCTGGGACCCCAAAATAGTGAAAGAGTGTCAAGATAAACACCAAGTTGAAAAATAACTCTTAAACACCAGGAGAAGGGAGTCATTCTCCTTGTGAGGAAACAGAATCTGTTCAAGTACATCAAAGAGATGCCAGGGGAAGGGAGTCATTACCCCAGGCCTTTTTTGTGAACTATATTGGAGAAGTGCAGACCAGTGCCAGGAGAAGGGAGCCATTCTCCTGGTCCAGAAAGTTGACTGTACAACGTGCTGCAACTACAAGCCAGGGGAATGAAGTAATTTCCCCTGGCATCCGTTTACCAGAGGACATTTGTGGAGACACCACCCATATACAGGAGAAGGGAGTCCCATTCTGTTAGATTGCCACAAGCCAGGGGAAGGGAGTAATTCCCCTGGTTCCTTGTCGCAAGAGAACATTTTTGGGAACACCACCTGTATACCGGGAGAAGGGAGTCATTCTCCTGGGTAAGGAACTTTCTGTTAGATTGCCATAAGCCAGGGGAAGGGAATCAGTCCCCCAGCTCCTTGTTGCAAGAGAACATTTGTGGAAACACCACCCGTATACCAGGAGAAGGGAGTCACATTCTGTTAGATTGCCACAAGCCAGGGGAAGGGAGTAATTCCCCTGGTTCCTTGTCGCAAGAGAACATTTTTGGGAACACCACCTGTATACTGGGAGAAGGGAGTCATTCTCCTGGGTAAGGAACTTTCTGTTAGATTGCCATAAGCCAGGGGAAGGGAATCAGTCCCCCAGCTACTGGTTGCAAGAGAACATTTGTGGGAACACCACCCGTATACCAGGAGAAGGGAGCCATTCTCCTGGAGAACACATTTTCTTTTGGTTTATTTTATTGTTGAGTTGTAGTGTAAGGGATAGAAGTAGGTTGTGACACAGGACAGTGGAATTTCATTTGGATGGAAATTCTGTCAGATCCTTTAGTATTAGATTGAGGCAGGGAAGCCCCTCTTAGAGATAGGTATAGTGATTTTTTTTTGTTTACAACCAATAAAAGTCTATAGCAATACACATGCCACCCTTGTGTAAGTTTCCTTCTTCGACACCCATCCACACACTACAAATTAATTACTTCCAAAACATGTTGTTTTAAAGGTATTAACATGGCTTTATAGCAATTATTTGATAGTGATTATGTAACATGACATTCATGGTTTAAAGAGCATCATGGAAAAAGAGTTTGATACAAATACATTGAATCAGGTTGTGAACACATCTCGTTCACCAAATACGAATGAGAATGTTCTGCGTCTATGAGGCATATACCATTTGATCAAGCATGACTACCAGCAGAGGCATTTTGAAGGTGAAATGATTTTAAAGAATGTCCTTTCGTTGTTTATTTTTAGAAACTATGAGATGTTATATTAATGAAACATGTGATCCATGCAAGAACTGTGCAAAAACTACTTACTTTCAGATCATTGAGACCACTCCATATCATGACAATGTGATTAATCGTCTGGAGATACGATGATATGAAAATGTACTCTCCAATGGTGTTTATATCAACAAGATGTGCTCCCTCTTGAGAAGTCTGACAGATATTTTGAGCATTTTGCCAAGTCTTCATATCTTTGCTGATTTTATAGCAGCTGTCTTTAAAAGACAACCAGCCCTCTGAGCATAAACCTGTGCAAAGTGAAACAAAATATAATGTAACGTTTTTTCATCATCACAAAAAGTGCAACTTGTCAAAGTCTAAACATTTTTTACAATGGCCAATTTATAAAAAGCTACACTAAGCAACATCATATTGAAATTTAAATATCTCACAATGGTTTCTCTCACCTCAATTTTGTTACCATCTGATGAAGTAGGTCTTTGTGACTTCGAATGCCAGTGCATTATTCCAGCACAGCAGAACAATTTCAGTTAGTCCAGTAAAATGTATCAAAACTCAAAATGTTGTGATTATTCTAATACTGGACTAACGCCGCAGGTTAGTTTGGGGATTGTAAGCCGTATGAATGATAATTAATGTAAGTAGTACAGAAAAATAACAATCTCACTGTTTCCCATTCTCAAATACAGTTTCAAATATGGGATTAAAAATGAGATTGTCGAACTTGTGTGTGGGGGCAAAGGGGATATTCTACCAAAGTATTTTTAGGGTAAGAGTGATTTTTTACAAAATGAATCAAATTATGAAATACTTATTCTGAGACATAAAATTCCTCTTCTGTTTAGGAAGAGCTTGAAAACATCAACAGGGAGCTTAGACTAGCAAATATAAAGAGATTCTGAAAATCATTTTATCAGACAATAGGATAAGAAACTTTCTCCAGAAAATTATAGAGACAGCTAACATAAATAAGTCTTGAAATGATTATAAGCTTCCTCGGAGGACAAGTAAACATGGCAATACAATTTATAATTTACAAACTATTAAACAAACTAACAATATACGCGTGTCAGCATAATTTGATAAATAACCCATACTTCTGAAACTCTAGTACATTTCTAACAGCCCATTTATGCCTGGGAAAAATACCATTGCTGGCAGGAAGGATGCACGGAAGTGGCTGCTCAGAGCAGTGTGGCCTGTGCTCCTCCCACCACTCCACTCCATTCACCTTCACTACTGGTCCCTTCTGATCTCTCATGGAGGGCTGATGCAGTGATGGAGCAGAGAGCAGGGAGCCATGGCCTGGGACGCCTGAGTGATGCCTTCAAGGATGTTTATGGTACATTGGGATCTGGTCAAGTTTCCACTGATCCTTCCTGCAATGCCCACCTGCTGCTCGTATCATTAACTGCCACACAATTGGCCCTTGCTGGCTCCTGTCCAAAGCACCTGCCTCCCTCTGCAGAGACGGTGTTGGAGAGGTATGATGGCTGCAGGAGGGTTGACTAGGGTGGTCCTCCAGGTTGGACACGGGACACAAATATGAGGCCAGGCCCGACAATAGGTAGGAGGGGCCCCTTGACCTACATCAATAAATCATCTGCTGGGCTGATTGTTCATGCTGGCACCCAGCACTCTCCTGCATCAATTTGCACCCCCTTTATACCATCTCATATCAGTTTGCAGTGAGCCCCATGGAGCATGCAAAGAGAGGGATGTTGGGGGTGGAGGGTGCTGATAGCACAGGCTGCAGATGTTTAGAGTGGTAAGGGCTTATAGGTCAAGTGAGAGGGGCGGAAGCGAGTGTTTGCATGATGGCATCTCATTTGCAGGAACTCCTCATCATAGCTTCCCTTCTTTAAAAGCCTTCTCTTTCCTTGTGCCCATTCGTTTTCTTCTCTGGTAGTCTGTTTATTCAGCCATCATCTACTCATATTCCAACTTTTAGTCATCCTGTAAGCCCTTTTTCCTGATACCTTGATTACTCAAGTCCCAAAATGTTCCCTGGCATACGGATCACAACGTTATTGCAGCCCCTGGAATGGAGGTGTAGGAAGGCACTGAAGGTTCTCTATGCCAAGCAAATGGGGCAATGGGACACAGTTGTCTGGGATACATAGATAACAGTGTCTCAGATGCTCCAGATGAGAAGGCCACAGAGCCATAATTCTGTTTCCTGTATGCCTTTAAGTACCTTGGTGAAAGAGCTGGAGGCAGTCTTAACAGCTATCCAGGGCAATAGAAGTAGGAGCAAGTTCGGATGTTGAAGGTTTGTGATCCTGGTCTGCAGGCCTTTCCCTGTGCCCTTTCTCCTGCCCTGGGACGATCGTTGACTGAAAGCTCTACCATCTGTCATGAATAGACCCCTCAAAAGCTGGGCCCTATAGACGTCCTGTTAATGTGCTCCACTTCAAGATGGTGCCCTCCTTTTCCTTACTTCATGAGAAATCTGTGTATCCAACATGGCACTCTGCTGGCAACGCCATGCGTGACCGCATTGCCGCAACAGTTATCAGCCTCAATCAGACCCAGCACGGAGCACCTTAGCGCTAAGGTAATTCTTAGCTCACTGCTCCTTGTTTTTCTTCTCCATGACTTTCATCCTGTATTTTTTTGCTGCTTCCTCCTTCCTAACGTTCCTTGCCTCGTCCTGTTGCTCCGTTCCTCCTTGCTTCGAGGACCTTTCTCTTGCTCACTCCTTTTCGTGTGTGCCAGCTTCCTGGATTTTTGCCTCCTGTACTTGTGCTGTTTCCTGCTTGCATTCTTCAAACCCCTGGGCGCTCGTCTTCTCTTAGGGGGGTCGATTCTGGACAGTGCTCATCTTTACTGCCTAGGAATTATTTGTGTTCATCCTGATTACTTGGGGGTCATTGGAACCAATTCTACTATTGCTGCACATCCCAATCTTCAAGATCTATACTAATTCCGCATCAGGTTTTTTTACCCATCTGGGTTTTTCCTGACTGGTGGTTGTCTCTGGGTGTTCCTCTGTGTGGTGGTTCATTCATCGGGTAGGGTTGTGTCCAGAGACATTCACCCATTTCTACACGACTACCGGACCAACCAAAGAAAACGCCAGAACAAGACTGCAAAGCCTAACACAGAAAGCAAGACACAGGTGAGACTACAAACTCATTCTTCTGAAAGTTCTACGTAACAGTCTGACCCTGAACCTGAGACCACAGTTCTCAAAATGTATCAACCAACTTGCAGCCCATGAAAATCCTCAATGCCGTTTGAAAGAATCTTTGCAAATGTTCCCTATCCCCAATTGGTCTAATTGTCAGTCACTCTTTAAATTGCTATGTTTTGCTTGCAAAAACGGTCACTTCCTCTGTAATTGTGATTTGTCTGCTTAGCACTTCAGTCTCTCTGGCACTGTGGTTCACCCCTTATGTAGCACTCAAACTGTAATTCACTCCCTCTGGAATTGCTGTTCGTTATCTATGGCATCATCCCTCACCCCAGTTTTTTCCCCTCTAGACTAGTGGTTTAGCATATGTTCTACCCCCTGCTGAGCCTGTGTGTTTCTCCACCTTGCAAAGCATGTGTTCTTCCCCCTACTTGACCCTGTGTGTTGTCCCCCTATGAAACCTGTTAAAATGTATTTAAAAAATCTGGCCTAGTGGACAGATTTCAGGAGGCCGCTTTAGTTATAGTGGACAGGGGAACTCAGAGGTTAGCCAAATCAAGTTGAGCGTAGAGAATGATATGATATTATATGATATGGCATTTATAACATGCCTATACACAAGTGTTTCAAGGCGCGACAAGGCAAGGGAGGGGAAACAACGGGAGGCAAAAGACAACAATCTTAGTAGCCCTAGTGACAATGAGATTGCGCAAGTACAAGGGAGATTGGAGGGGACAAGTGGCAGGAGAAGGGGAGGAAGGGCAAGTGCAGAACACAGGTTCAAAAACAAGTAGTGCGGCCAGCAGGAGGCAGTGCAGGGTTAAGTGCAGACAAGTGCCTGATAAGTGCACGTAAAGGGACTGTAGGGTTGCAGATATAGACCCAAGTGCAAGGGTTGCCAAGAGGTTGTGCAGGTGTGTAACTGGGAGGGCAGGAACCTGGGCCCGAAGGTCAGAGGGTAGCCAGGTGACCAGTGCAGTATCAGACAGGAGATCAGCAGGGAAGAGAAAGAGAGAAGGCAGAAGCAAAGAGGAAAGTGTTGAGAGGCTTCCAGAGCCGGAGATGGTTCTGCTCAACTTTCAGGGCAGGGAGGCTGTTCCAGAGGGTGGTGCGAGCAGGAGAGACGGATCTGCTCTCGACTCGTTGCTTGGAGAAGCGCCTGACCCTTAAGGACTTGGAGGTGGAAGAACGAAGAGCTCGAGTAGGAAGATATTTCCGAACAGAGAGTTGTATTGCAGACAGACAATCCGGGATGAGAGAAGAAGAAGAGGTGGCAGAGCGTAGCCTGGAAGCAAGCAGAGTGTCATCCGCATAGCACTAAAAGTTGGAGCAGAGAACAGCAATGCGGTGGGCGAGAGGTGCCAGGTATTGGTTGAATAACCAAGGAGAAGGGTTAGACCCCTGTGAAACACCACAGGTAGAGAGAGAGAGAGAGAGAGAGAGAGAGAGAGAGAGAGAGAGAGAGAGAGAGGAGAGGAAGGACCGAAGTTGGACCTTGGAGGGTAGGTCAGAGAAGAAAGAAGTCAGCCAGGTGAGAGCCTGATCAGTGATACCCAGGTATCAGTGGTCAAGGCATAGTCTTGGGAGTGAGTGAGTGTGATCAGGGATCCACAATGAGTCCACAAAGTGAAGCACACAATAATTCCGCTTAGACAGGTAAGGACAGAAATATTTATTATAGGCTCAAAACACACTAGAAAAATTAATCACGCAAGTAGTAGTATCACAAAACACTCAGGTACCAAACATCTATACAGTCACCTCAGGTTTGAAGAAATGCATACAATTCACTTAAACACCTAAAATAAGGTAAATAATGATGCAGTAAGGAGAAACAATTCACAAGACTAATATCCTAACTTTACAAGTCTAATCCCTATGTTGAATGGGTTCTTGTGTCCAAAAGTCACAAAAGCTTCTTCTCAGGAGAGGGGACAAAGGTAGGAAAGATTCTTGTGGTGGTGAAAAATGTTCTCAATATTAGAGGTTAGTAAAATTATTTTTCTATCCTTTAAAACAGCTTTTAGAACAAACAATCAAAAAACGATTAAATGAAATAAACCGCAGTTCATTCTAATGTTTATTATAGGGGAGGTAGGGAGGCTGAATGTATTGTGAGTACTCCCACCTCTGACTCCACCTCTGACTCTTATTTTCCCAAGTGACTAGGCAGGTTTACTTGAAGTCGCTGGTGGTAGGTTTTCCCGTTGCCTGTTTGATCCAGTAGAAGATGCCCAGGATCTGATGGTGCAGTGCGGATTCCGGTCGGGTCCAAGAGCTGAGTGCAACCTTTTCAAATGAAGAAATGCAGCAGGTGCCAATTCAGGTCTTTTGAGGGCACGTTACTAGATAGAGGAAAGGAGGTTCCAGCGACACTCACTGCACATGGGCGACAGCAGACGTCTCTCCAGTCGCTTTCGAACAGCTCCTTCCCATGCGCGATTTCTAGATGCTGGGAAGCTGATCCTTGGCAGCAACGTGACTTGTAGCATGGGCTGGTGACTACCGAAGTTCCAGATGAAAATGCCGAACAGCAACACTTCTGTTGAGTTAGTCCTCGGGAGAGCTGGTCTGTCCACCAGGTGGTCCAGGGATGATTCCGAGGGCTTTGGATGGCTGGATCTGCAGAAAGGGTTGAGACTGGTTGGTCCCACCAGTCCAAGGGTCAAGGCCCCGAAAAGGGCCTTCTCAGATCAGGTAGTCCAGCAGGGATTTAGCGAGCCAAATGCAGTAAGGGTCAACGGGCATCTTCAGGAGTTCTCCACAGGTCTTCAGTCACCTACAAAGGATACTTGACTCCAATGCTGATCTCCAGAAATGGCTGCAGGAGTCCTCTTCTTATCCTAAATCCTGTCTGGAAGCAAGTCCAAGCCCACCAATGGTAAGAATCTGCACCATTAAAACAGACAGCAATGGCCCAATCAGGGACCACTGTGGGTTTCACTCATGCATACACTTCAGACTCTCAGGAACCATGGTTGTGGAATGGGACCAGACAGTCCCACCCACTTCCTGGGTCCACACACAAATGGCATGCACTAGCTAGCGGAAAAAAGCAGCTTTACCAGGCTAAGGCATGACCATATAAGGGATTTCCTGACCGGCAGGAAGAAAGCAAAGAAACAATATGGCCATAGAACAAGTGAAAAATCTTGTGGCACAGGCATTTTAGGGCACAAGCCACTTTAGTAGCCAGACACAGTAAATGCGAATGTGCACACTGAATGTACTGCAAAAATGTAACTGCTGGCACAATTAAAAGTAAACAAAAATCTGCAGTGTAAAACACAAGGGTGATACAAAAGTAATCCCAATCCATTGTAAAATGCTGTGTGCACTCTTAAAGAGTTATGCAAACAGGTCAAAAGTAAAAGACCAAAGGGAAACATAGTTTCCAAGGACTGATAGTCTGAAGGACGCATTCCGTTTCCCCATGACAAAATGAGCTAAAGGCCAGGGAAGTGAAGCGGAAGGGTTCACTTCTCTGTAAAAAGTCAGGACAGGTTCAAAAACAAAAGCAAAATGTATGGGGGCCCACAGAATATGGAGGGAAAGTTGCCTAAAAGAGAAATATGTCCTCACAAAACTGTGTGCTGCCCCCTTTTGAGCTAGTGTGTTGCCCCCGTCTTGAGCTTGAGTGAAATACTATTAGAGCAAGAATATCAACATGTGTCACCTTAGTTGGCATTGTTTATGTGACAGTGCACTTAGTAGGGCTACCATAGTCAACTATACCAGTTTGTTCTACTCCTTTTTGGTCACTATGAACAGTTAGCTATCATTGGTGCCATGTTACAGCATAATATAACACACTGAATAGCGAACACATACAACCTTTTAAAGTGTGCTCTGCTGATCATCTGCTTTTCTAACCTGTGTAGGGTTATAAATGAATGTGTTGTTTCATTTTTATTTTTTCAGATAATAATGTAATGTAGTAATGGCCTTGATCAAGCACAGAAGGGAGAAACACGTGCAGGCCGAAAATTGAATGAAAATAGTTTCACCTGCTACCTCATCAACTACCCATAAAATAAAATTAGACTTTCAGTCACAACAATCCAACGTTTACTGGTGACAATAATTCAGGGCTATTGCACTTGGTCACTGTATTCTTTTGGCAAACACTTATCCATATCCCAACCAGTGTTGAAAGCTGTTGTATTCAATACACAAGCATTGGAGCACAAGCTATTTTCAAGTCCTGGCACATGATTTATGTGCTGCAAATCTCTTCTGCGATACAATCTCAATGTGTACAGGACAACTCCATATCAAACAGGGATCTCACTGCATGGATCCGTGGCCACTGACTGTGGCCAGTACTTACTTGTCAAAGCCTTTCAGAATGAGATGCGATCAATGTGTGTTTAAATCGTACATTTTCAACGAGTAAGAAGCTGTGGGCCAAAAACATTGTAAAGCTCGTGCTAAAAAGGCATACCTGTTGCAATTTCAATTTCCTTTTTCTGAGTGATATTTATAAACTCCTGCTGTTGCTGTCTGAACTCAATCACAAACTTGTATCTGGTGCCAGGTTTCAGGCGGTCCCATTGGAAAATGGAATGATCTGATTGTATATTCCTGGAAGAATTATTTAATGAAACTGAGATTGACCAATCCCTTGTCAACGGATTTATATGGAAAGTCGCTGCAGTGGTCGACACAACCGTGTTAATGCTGGCCTCTGAGATTCCACCTAGAAGAAAAACAATGGCATTATGCGGAGCCATGCAGGCCAGTCATGCATTCGTGTGTTTATTTTATTGGGAAGTGCAAGAGGCATTGCCCTAAAATGACGAGATGGCATGGAGGCAAAGGAAGGGCGCAGCATCTAGTCTCCTTCAGAGTGTCTAATAAAGATACCACTGGTTCAGACACTCGATTCCATAACACACAAAATTCACTTTGACCATAAAGTAACACCCACTCCCGTGTGCACGCTTGTGTATGTGCATCATGCCGGATTTGGGTTGTAAAACCGTAGCTGAAATGTTCGAGGGAGAAAAGACAGAAAGTCATTTTTCTTCTCTCCCCAGAACATCTCAGATTTTGTCCATGCTCCCACCCCCTACTTACCTGTGGGCAGCACACCTCCTTGTGTGCCGCCGTCTCCAACATCCCTCTGCGACGCCGGTTCCCTTCACTTGCGTTTATGGGAACTGGCGCTGCAGGGTCTGCTTTTTTAAATTATTTTTTATTTTTATTCTTTCTTGAATCAGGGTTACGCGGGACACCCCGCAACCCAAGCTCACATTACAGTGAAGAAGGGTGCGGGGTACACCCCCACAGCCCTTCCTCACTGTAATGTTTCGTATGGCATATTTGTTCGAATTTTTAGGCTATACGAGATGTTCATACAAAATTCAAACAAATGGGACATAGGTTTTCTTTCTTCCGGTCTTTGTGGATGATTCCCACCATGCCCACCAGCGTATGTACTGTGCCATTTGTAGACCACTTTGATTGCAGCCCTCCATTTCTCATGGTTGCCCCACGGCTACTCTTGAAAGGCAGGTGGAGGATGTACCGAATCACATTTATAGAACTATAGTTCGATGATGCTGCTACCAGGCCAGCTTGCATATTGAGAGAGGTTCTTGGCCCGTGTAAACAGGGAGCAGTTTAAAACACCAACATAGATGCACCAGACATGGATGCATCACTCACACTAACCCCAGGAATAACATACATCTAACACAAAGGGGAATCGTTTTCAACCCCTACAGCCCACTTGTGCAGTCTCTTGCACACAACTAGGGCGTTTGCACTTTATAATGGATATCCTTACAGCAAGACGACCGTGTAGGGACAATTATGTAACATGCTTCTATAGAAAAAAAACTCACTATGCTTGCCCTTGTGTTTGATGCTGTGACATTGAAAGCAAAGACTACCCCCACTCTTCATATATGTGTATGCGCCTATCTAGCAGAAGAAAAAAACGAAAAATAATGCTCTCTTGTCCTCGCCTTAAAAATACGATCTACTAGCATATCCTTGTGTGTTGCAGCACGTGCATATCTGGTACACATGGTCTACCATCGTTTGACATGTTCTCTAATACAACTCTTTGACACATTAAAGAACATCCATACAACTAAACGATAACTCTTTAGCAAGAACCTACTAATGCAAACAAAGTCGGTATACTTGCTCAACTGGTCAATATTGATGAACTCAAATGAAAATATGGTCAACCCATCGTGGTCAGATCTGAAAATAGATTCCTAGGGAAGCCAGAGGGTCAGTATGAGGGTCACCAGGGTTAAATTTGCTCTCGCTGATGGGTGCCAATATTTAAGGCCCTACCACTGTTCCAAGGTGTTCCCGCAGTGGTAGAGATGCATTTGAGTTGATCAGCTTTTCAAATTTAAAAGAAGCCACCCAATTTTCGTCTGTTAAGAGAAGACGGCTGCGCTTTCTCAGCCCAAGCCAGCAACCACTGGAATACTCTTCCGTCATACATCCACGATCTGCAGGACCATCCATCATTCAGGTAAAAGCTACATACCTGGCTGTACCACCCGTTAATCTAAACAGACCTCTCCCTCCTTCTGATTCAGTCCCATCTTATTGCCATTAATAGCGCCAAAATACCCTTGCGTGAATGTTGTGCCCTACAAATGCAAAATAAATAAACTCCAACAGATGGGACTGCACAAGATAACGTACACAGCTCTAGAACTACAGCAGACATTACTTTTGAACAACTTGATATTGACCCTAATTCCAACCGGATGTCAACTTTAGTGGAAGTATTTCTGTCCTCGGAATGTTGATCACGCCAGATCCCTGCAGTAGGCAAAATCTGAGTGTCAGTGTTTACCTCATACATTGTATATTTACTCTGGCCTCCACCATTGTTTGGTGCGCTCTCTACTTGCTAAACCATAGCCCTACATAACGATAACAGAATGAATCCACAAGCTACAGCTTCGTCTTCTCAAGCCACTTGTTTAAATTATCAAAAACGAACGAATGTAATATCTGTCTTGGAGCCATTGAACCGCTAATTGTTTACTAAACTACACCTACCCAAAAAATGATTAGCTTAATGAAATGATAGGTTATTTATAACGCGCTTAATACCCAGAGGTTTCTAAGCGCGGACCCGGGGATCGAACCTGTGGTGCTGTGTGTCGTCAAGTTTCCAAGGTGAGTATGTTGCCCCTGAGCTATCCCCCCAAGACTATGAGAAATGAGGAACAGATCAATTAATACGGTAGGAAAACGGCTTGACTTTGCCAGGAAATCCAAGGGGTCTGCTATTGACAGGTTGAACAGCAAAGTTCGGAGTATGCAAATATGTTACAAACCTTGTAAATGCACATCAAATATCCCAATTACTAAGCCGTACCCTGATGCATATGTTAGTATAGAAGGTAGCTATTATTTCTAACAAATTAGGGGAATAAACCACCTACACATCGTTCACCAAATCCTTGCACTGTTAACACTGTCATATGCAGTGGAAAAATCTACAAAGTTGACAGTCAAGTTCTTTAAGACTAGACATGTCTGAGAAGTAGGCAAGCCCTTGCAGAATACAAGTTATGATCATAGCATTTGCACAAACATTCAGTTCAAGGAGCTAACACAATCGAAATGATCCTTACCAGCACTTTCCCCCCAGCATCCATTGAGGGCATCAGTCCATACATGGCCGGCGGTGTACAAAAGGAATTCTTAATGATGTGGAGCAGAACACTCCCCTCCACGAGTCCAGTATAAAACTCTGGTCACAACACTTAGAGGTGGGACAAGATGGGAGTCCACCAATCCATATTTTCCTTCTGGCAGGAATTCAGGGGTTAACCCATCAGGTCACATTGATTTTTACTTTTTCAAGCCTGCTTGCTTCATCCATCAGCCTTGGTGCACTGATGCTTAAACAGGGCCTCATCTACCTGCATGATGCACTCAGTATCAGCTTAGTGATTCATGTTCAGAACACAAGTTACAGAATATTTATCTTATATGGTTGACCCATTTTGATTCTTGGATGGGGAAGAGAGCTTTACTTCGGGACCAAAGTCTTTCCCTGTTCCGTCTCTAAAACCACTTACAATAGCTGCATTTAGCTGCAAAATGCAACACTTCCCACTTGGCTCGGGCAAAGTCAATTGATAGTCATAATTTCCATGATTTTTGAAGTGTGATTAAGGTGCATATGTGACCTTTTCAACCTCGATAAGCAAAACATTTGCTAATAGCGAAATGAATCCATTTAGCATCCCCCATTGCACGTAATAGGAAATGCAAAATAGATGTATTTACCAGCTATGCCCCCGCCACCACCTCCTCCCATTTCGCAGACCCAGTTGCCCAATCATATGGTCTTTTGGGGCTTTCCCCATTTTGTTGAGAGTCTGAGATTACCTTGTTTACAAAAATAATTCTACCACCTAATCATTATTAATCTGTTCAAGTAATCTTGCAGCCAATCAGAGCGAATAAGTAGCATATTGAAGAGACTAAGGGCCTGATTCACAAACATGTTTTAAAATGGGAAAGTCCCATTGAAAACATTTTAGTAAATTAAAATCAGGCCCTAAATGTCCACGAGACCTCAGATTCATATTGAAATGCAAGACTAGATGAAAGATCGCCTCTGCGTGAAAAGATGCTCTGTAGGATTTTCAAACTAAGGTTAATCCTTTGAATCTACAGCAGTTCTGCATAGAAATGGGACATACTCTGGATACAAACAGGGCCAACGTGGTACGTACAAAGGCTGAGTTAGGGCAAGTGGCTTGTGGTCACTCTCTGCCTTTGGTAATCATATAACTATCCAGCACAGACCTGAAAGAAGCACAATATCTGGTGTTGTTTGTTGGAATATTCTCAGTCACCCTGCCTTAATAGAGAATTATCTATTTAGGTCTCAACAACAAAGACCCCGTTTGTAAACCCTAGAGAAAGAGGCAGGTCTAACATCAAACAACAAGTTGGCCATTTAAATATCCTCATCACACCCCCACAGAGGTGTAACATATGTCGTGCCCTGAGCACAGGACATAGGGTCCAGGACACCGCTGCTGGTGGCACCCAGCTGAATCACCTCTGGTGGACATGTCGGGTTGGTTCACAGGCACACGCGCCAGCCATTGAGGTGGTGGGGGCACCCACCACACACAGTTGCAGGGGGTCACCCTGATGAACCATGATCACAAGGACCCAGACCATGGCCTGGGTCCACCCAGGCTGTCGGAGCCGGAGTCGCCCAGCAGGGGCTCCGGAGAACAGCTGCAGAGTTGCACAGCAGGGCCTCTGCTAACCCAGTGCACCAGGACATCAGGGACAGCGTTGCCCAGCAGGGGAGCTGTCCAGGTAGAGGGCCCTGCAGCAGCAGGCCTCTACCTGCTACGCAGCGCCAGCATCGCGCTGCAGCAAAATGACACACAGCAGGCAGGAGTCAGTTAGCATCAACTGACGCGCAGGAAATGGCTCATCCCTTATATTCATTAAGTCACATGGTCACCGAAATGTGACTTTAGCACGAGCCCTGGGAAGGACTAGTTCTCTACAAGGGGTGGCACACCACAATGTGTGTACAGAAGTCCCCTAAATTAAGGCAGGGATTCAATGCAGATCCTTTAATCTGCAGTGAAACAATCCGATTTACACATTGACATTAGAATGTAAATTAACTGGAAAAATGTGCTTGCCCCCACTAGGCTAATCAAGGAAATTGGCTAGAGCAAACGTATTGCAGGAGGCACATTTTTTCAAATGCATCTTATCAAGGGCATGGGATTCTGGTAACAAAATGCCCTCTATCAACCCCCAAAAAAAAATCCAACATCAATTTCAAATAATCTCTTTGCTGCACCCGCTGCACCACTGTTTTATTTTTTGTAAAGAACACAATGAACAAGTTGCCTTCCCGTTATATATTGTCTGGCACTCTAGCTGCATTTCCCCTACCTGGGATCACCACATCATGTTGCTTAGCAGTGTTCAATGTCAGGGAATGTTGATTAACAGGTAAGGAGAGCACAAGACAACCCTCGCAGCCGTTTTGCATCTCGGGAAAGGGGAACATGCTCACCTTGGAAGCAAGAACACACGGAGCACCACAGGTTCGATCACCTGGTCCGCATGTTATAAATAACCAATCATGTCATATCATATCTCTGATTGCTAGTTCGTCTGAATGCTGAACAATATGTTTAGCTGTTAAACTCAAATACAATATGAACATAGTATAAATACAAATTCATGTAATGTTATAAGAGATGGTCAATATTTAATGTCAACAGCCATTTCTCAGGGGATCCAGCAAGGCCAACCAGGAGCACACCTAAATAACCTAACCCACTTGTGCAAAAACGTCATTGGGTACGTCAGGGGAACGAACATCCTGTTTGAGGTACTCACAGCAAGCAACCTCAGTGGCCATATCCGATGTGCTTTAACTCACCGGGGTTATTATTAAAAGGTTGATCCCTCCCACTAGAGCAAAGGTGAAGGTGGGACTGTCCACACAGCTTACAAAGAGGGTGGCATTAGCATTTAAACCATCTGTGATATTAAAGTGTATTGACCCTCTTCTTGAGGCATTAGTACCCCCATTTCACAGTAAACTGTAGATCCGTGTTTACAGAATCCGGATTGGAGTATATTAATAGAAACCCCTTCCCATTTGGCGCTTTACTTCTTTGTTCTAGCTGTTAGACATAATGGGCCTGATTCATGGAACGTTTTCCTATCAGATTGCGCCATTATGAAAACACTTCCATGAATCGGGCCCAATGTCTTTTGACACAAGCCTGAGCATGTTTGCATCTAACCCGAAGCAGGAAATTGGCAGCGGGTGTTTGTGTGGCGGCCATTTCGGCGCAACAGCTTGGGCACAGTTAGCCAATAGGTGCACCCTCTTGGCTGTCATCCTAACCACTACCTTTAGTGTTCGGGATCACATACGGCGCTGATAGGTTCCTGCCACAAATGGCCAACTGCGCCGTAGACTCTGTGCCGAAACAGGGTGCACTGCATCTCCCCTACCTGATACTTATGTTTCTTTCCACATCATAACATCATACAATATTTCATTGACTGAATGGGCTGGGCTGGGAAGCGTCCCTACTCATTACAATTCCAAACAATTCTCACCATTACCGTTGCCTGTAAATCCGTAGTTTATTTATTTATCTTAAATGTGATTACTTCATTATGAACTTTACATATGCATTCATCCTAATACATATTAATTGAACTTAAAATTCATATACAATGGATTTGTTTCTAAAATTCCAAATAGATTCTAAATACATTGGACCGTAAAAGATAACATTCTCTTGGGGGCGTTGCCAAGCGCCACTCTATGTAGACGTGCCTGCTGCAGGCTCCGTCAGTAGACATCCCAAAACCCCTAAAATGCTGCTTTATTCATACTAAAAGTTCCTCTACCATTATGTATAGGGGCCCTGGCTGTGGTGGCTGAGTTTTGCGAACGTTGGAGGCTTGGAAGTCGGCGATCAATGAAGAAGCAACTTAGAGGGCGAGTGGGCTCAGATAAAATCGCACCCTAGCCGCAGTCCTGACAGCCCGTGAAAAGGGCTCGGGCGCGAACCCACTTCTACCTGCAGTGGATTCCTTGGTGTGCCAGACCGCCCCACGGCAGAGAACGGGACTGTCCCTGTGACCTCCGGGGGACGAAAAGCATCAGCAGCACCAAACCCTGGTGCGCTGGTTCATGGTTCAGCGACAGAGAGTCGGAGGTGCTCTCCCCACCCGGATCCAGCCGCAGGGAAGGAGCGTCTCTGTGCTTAACACCTGCTCACTGTGCCCTCAACCTGGAGCCTTGAGGTAGCTGTTGGGACACTGGCCCTGGGTCTGGAAGCAGAAGCGGAATAGGTGGTGACCGCCCTGTGCTACTCCGTGGTAGGCTGCGGCCTGGCAGATGGAAGAATAGCTGGAGCCTGGGAAAGCTGCGTCCGGCGAAGCACCCGCAGGTTGGACCCAACGTGCAATCTTGCGCACCAGCACTAACGCTTGATCAGCATGAAGAGCGATAGCTGGCAAACACTAAGCTGCATTATATTCGTAGCACCACACTTATTGAGAGCTACCCTGTAATCCTAATCACACAGTGCTTCACAGGCATAAGCAGCAGACACTTTGGGGCCCAGTGGGCTATCTGACGTCCATTCATCAAGGTACTCCGCTGCACACAAACTATAATTGCATTGTCCTGTAAAGTCGGTAACGCACCTCCTCCAACCGCCATTGCTCTACATCTGGAACCTGGGCGCGTTGAGACACATGAGCTCCCCAGACCTCTCTAGACTATAGAATACTATTAAGAGGGGGCTCAAAGATATATAGGACCCCCTCAGGTGCAATCCTAAGCCAGGGCCCTGAACTCTTGGACGTGGCCACCAACAGACTATGCAGCCAGACACGGGACCATGCAGGGGACTCTGGAAGAGCTTGGAGTCAGTGTGCTGGGAGCGAGCCCAGTTGGGGGGCCAAGATATCCACCATGGTGACCCCAGGCCAGTTGAAGGCTTTGTGAGGTCTTCTTAAACTTTGGGGCCCTAATCTTTAACTATCTACGGACAATTGGATAAAGCTACACAGAAACAGGCACTCGGGCGATGGAATCCGAGGACGGACGAGGTGAGCATGGCGATATTGTGCTTGGACTCTTCACTGGAAACATTTCTAAACCTGGGGCCAAGACAAAAGGGGGAGACATCAAGACACTCCTGGGAATGCTGGACAGGGAGAAGACCGCTAGGGAGATTCGCAATGAGGTCCATTCCCCTTCTCTGGTCTCTGCCCAGACAAATCCATCGTTCACCAAAGAGGACATGATGGACATGCTCGCCACTTTAAAACGTGATCTCACGATGGAGATTAAGTCAACAAAAGATGCGCTTGTCAAGACGGTTGCAGACCTTAACTCACACCTTTTGGGCTTGTGATCGAAGGTGAAGGACATTGAAAACACGCTCTGTGAACAAGCGCATGACCAAGCAGGGATCTCGAATAGAATGGTTGGGGTCAAGGAGCAGTTGGATTTGATCCGGGCCAAACAGAAGGATTTGGAAAATAGAACAAGGAGAAATAATGTCTGCATCTGTGTGGTGCCGCGCCAGGTGCAGGAACAAGACCTGTCAGGGCATGTCCGTGACCTGTTTCGCTCATTTCTCGATCTCCCAGATACTGCGGTGCTTGAGCTAGATAGGACCCGTCAAGTCCATTCTTCCATCCAACAACGGCGTCATTTGCTACCCGATATACTCTCAAAAGTCCACTATTTCCAGAAGAAAGAAGAGATCATGCTGCCAGCCCAGAAGAAAGAACCAATAGAATTCCGGGGGGCAAAGATCTCCTTATATTAGGACCTCTCACCCTGGACACTGACAAACAGGAGGAGATTGCGTGTAGTCACAGCCTGGCTTCACTCCCATAACATCCATTACCTTTGGGGATTTCCGTGCAAACTGTAATTCGAATACCAAAACCAACGCCCCATTTTGCCCCATTTACCAAATGATTATGTGCCTTATTTAACCACACTTTGCAAACTTTGCGTGACGTATCAGTCGCATCTACCCACTATTGCAAATGATTATGTGGCCCATTTCAGTCCATCACTGCTAATGCTTTGCGTGCCCTACTCAGCCCCATTTAGCAAATTATTATGGGCCTTATTTAGCCCTTTACTGCTGTTTTGCGTGCCTCATTCAGCCCCATTCAGCAAATGACTAGGGGCGTTATTTAGCCTACTATTTCAAATGATTATGTTCCGCATCTAGGCCTCCATTGCCAAGGACTACGCGCCATACTTACTAATCATTGCTAATCTTTGTGCAACATATTAGCCATACCTGCTAATCTTTGCTCACCGATCTTAACATACCCATGCCAACTTAGTCCTCACCTTAAGTGGGTGACACCACCCTGTGCTCAGGCATTGAGCTTTGGCTAAAATCCAGTATTCTGCCCACCTCGCAACAGCCTCCTACCCAACTATACGGCACCGACATGCCAACATAACACCCCAAAGTATCTCCACCTACCCACCCAATTCGCACCCTAAGCATGGCCAAAGTACTCCCTAACTAACACTATTCGGCCTTCAACATTCCTCCCCCAAATGCTGCAGTTTAAAAGCTGCAAGACTCCTACCTCCAATACCTCCAATACTACTAGCAATGTATGCACCAATGCCACCTTAAACATACCTTCATGCCTAACCAAGCATAGGCAGGACAACAACTACCCAGGAACTACCGTCCTCACTACTTGGCAGAGAAACAAAAGACTCAGGGACAGGACAAAAAACCTCACTAGAAACCAATGCCAAATTACAACTACCCATTCTACAGACAGCCAAATCCACACTATTACAACTACAACTAACCTAGCTGATCCACTGGCACCTGCCCAGCTGAATCAGACTAAGAAAAATAAATTAACAAGGCCTACGAGAAAACCTCCCCTAACTAAAACTAGGACGAAACTCAACAGAGAAAAAGGCGATAACACACCCACCCACCTCAAGGGAGCCCTTATCAACGCCATATCTATCCCAGAACATGCCCTAGATATAGCCAATTTCATCACAACTAACGAGTTAGATTTCACTGCCATAACAGAAGCTTAGCTGCACCCTGCAGCTGGCCCTTCCTTGGGCCTTGCCTTACCAGACGGATGCTCTATCATTAGAAAGGATAGAACCACTGCGAAAGGAGGCGGCATTGCCTTCATATCCAAAACTAACCTTAACATACGAGAAATCCCCAACTCATCTTCCCATCAGGAGAACTATTGTCTACAAAAATGACTATCTCTGTCACCACCTCTCTAACCCTACATCTTATCTATAGGCCCTAAGGCCCCACCTGCTCCTTTGACGAGGATATAGCCACCCTACTGGCCACAGACTTAAAACCTACATACAAAGCTCTCATCCTTGGAGATTTCAATCTAGTACTTAAAGACAGCTCTGACACCCAAGCCAAAACCTTAGCCAGCACCATTGAAATGCAAGGTTTCACTTTGCGCTTCGCAGGCCCAACTCATGCCAAAGGCTGCACACTTGACTGGCTTACAGACCATAAGTGCACTACATACATCACCAACAACAATCCATGCCTATGGTCAGACCATATATTCTCAATCCATACAGACACACAAGTCTGCACCCCCACACTTATTGCACCTGTGACACAGACCCGCAACCACTGCAACATCACACCTGTCAACATGTTACCACTGCTCACAGCGCTCACCACAGACACACTGGGAACACTGCTGATCCATCCTCCTTGGTAGTTACCTATAACCAGACCATGGGGGCAGCAAACAACATAGTGGCACCTATGGGCAAGTGCAAAGCCAAAACCAAGTCACATGTCAACCATTGGTTCACCCCAGAGCTTAAAGACCTACGAAACAAAAAAAGGAATGTAGAAAGTAACTGGAAAAAAAACATCGGCCGACAACAAACAACTATTTGCACATTAGCCTCTGAATATAGAGAAACCACCATCGGAGCACAGAGCAATGCTTACATCTCGCGCATACAGAATACCAGCTCTGGCACTAAAGAGCTTTTCTCAGCCCTGTGAGAATTAGAATCACCATCCCAGACCACTGCAATAAGGATCAAGCCTGGTGTGAAAATATACAAAAAGCCCTTATGGATAAAATGTCTTCCCTCCAACTCAAAATCAATAAAAAAAAACTGAAACTTACCACCCCGGTTCAACTCATGATGGAACATAAACCGCCAAAACCGTTCCCTAAGTTTGAATTCTCACCCATTACCTTAGAAGAGACCACAACAATCATAGAAGGTCTCAAACCATTGTGATGCCAAGGTGACATCTGTCCTGCCATGCTAATCAAAAGATTGTGCAGACAACCTGGGACCATTCATCAATTCACTCATAAAAAACTAATTTGTCTCCAATAAAGTACCAGACAATTTGAAGGAAGCCTGGGTACTTCCCTTACTGAAAAAAACAAGTTTAGACCCTAATGTGCCAACGAACTGCAGGCCTATTACGACAGTACCATTTCTTCTAAAAATACTAGGGTAGCCTATGTACAAATCCAAATATACCTCAAAACTCACAACCTTCTGGTCCTCCGCCAATCTGGCTTCCGCCCAGGCCATAACACGGAAACCGCCCTAGTAGACCTAAAAATCCAAATGGATCAGATACAAGACCTAGCCATCCTTCTCCTATTGGACCTTTCGGCAGCATTTGACCTAGTAAACCACAACATCTTATGCCGCCACCTAGCTAGCGATGCCCACTTCTCCTCTCGAACCAATCCATGAGTCTTCTCATCCACGGCGGCCGCACGCCCCACCCAGGTCACTTGCAGAGTGCCTCAGGGATCCTGCGTGTCCCCCATGATGTACTACGCCTTCACAAAACCTCTTTTCATAGACTAGAAAAATGTGGGTGGCACATATACAAATTATGCTGACGATACCCAAATTCGAATCCCTATAACGGGAGATTACAGCACCGACTGCAAGGCACTCAATGCTATCTACCTCTCCATTCAAAATGAGCTCTGTCTTAATGGCGATAAAGAGAAAAACATAAGAGAAAAACATAAAGTGAGTCTGATTACCCCTCTTTCCAATGCCCCAATGTGTCAAAGTAACCAACAATTACAATATAAACAAATACCATTTGATGTCATTGTTATGAAACATCATGAACCCGGCACATAGAGAATAGAACATCATGAACCTGGCACACAGAGAATAGTTACAAAATTAAATTCAATTTTTATTGTCACATGTTGTATATGAATAAAAAGGCACCAATTGCCACATATATACGATGTTGCAAATTTAAACAATTCACCATTTGCTAAAAAAAACTTATTATAAAAAAAAGAGGAAAACAAGTGCATAAGGCACCAGTAAGACAAAGGGGTGCGAGCAACACAAAGTTTGTATATTATTTTAAACACTTTGTTTGCATCAAAATCCCACAGTTAATTCATATGAGTATTTCAGATAACTATCGACATGTTTCAGGCATTTTCTGTTTCAGACACTATCTCTATTGTCTTAAATTCTTTCTTTTTTAGGCCATCTTCAGGGCAATATTTCTTCAAAAGAAGTAACAAAGACTCTTTACCCCAAGGGTTGATCAGCATGACCAATTCTTCCTTGCCGCATGCTTCCAGTGTTTCAGCTTTCAGAAGTGGTTGTACAGTGACAGGTTGGTGCTATATGGCTAACCGGCAGTGATGGGGAGCGAGAGGCCCCCTATTTGAGTTGCTTCGTGTTCTTGGAACTGCGATCTTCGTTGGGCCTCGTCTTTTCCTTGTTGTGGTTCTGATCCATGAGTCTTCTCATCCACGGCGGCCGCACACCCTACCCAGGTCACTTGCAGAGTGCCTCAGGGATCCTGCGTGTCCCCCACGATGTATTACGCCTTCACAAAACCTTTTTTCATAGACTAGAACATTTGGGTGGCACATATACAAATTATGCTGATGATACCCAAATTAGAATTCCTATAACGGGAGATTACGGCACCGACTGCAAGGCACTCAATGCTATCTACCTCTCCATTCAAGTATGGATGGCCCAAAATTAGCTCTGTCTTAATGTCGACAAGACAGAGATCCTGATCGTAGGTAGCCCTGCGAAACTCAAGAGCCTTCCACTATCCTACCAAACCTTCGACATAGATGGTAACCGCATCACAGTAGCTAAAGAAGTCAAGACACTAGGGGTGTACCTTGACTCATCACTTACCCTCTCCCAACAAGTTAACGCCATTACCTCAGCCTCTTCTTATACCGCCAAACTCATCACTGCATGCAGACCTTACCTCATGGTGGAGAAATGCATCACATTGGCTAGAGCTCTAATCCTCTCCAGGATAGACTATTGTAATGCCATCTTCGCAGGCACCTGAACGAAAAACATCACGAAGCGCCAAATTGTTCAGAACAATGCGATCAGAGTGGCACTTAATATCCCGATGTCAGAACACATAACTACATCCAGAAAAAACATCCACTGGCTACCAGTCAGAGACCGATTAAATTTAAAGTACTCACACACAAATGCCTCTCCAACTCTGCTCCTCGCTACCTGTCCAACTTGATTTCCAAAACGCAACCAGCCAGACCAACCCATTCAGCCTCCTTTGGGCAACTGACCACACAAAGATACAAAAGACAAAAAGCAGGCGGATCCTGTTTCCCTGTCATTGCAGCCAACTACTGGAATGCCATGCCTACGGACATACCCATCTTTAAGGTCCTTTCACAAACAACTGAAAACCTGTCTTTTCTACCAGGATTTCAAGAATCAACCGCCCTACTCTAAGGAGTCCCAGGTCAGTCCCTCGGCACAGTAACGTATTACCATGCATCTGCACCCACTAAAATCTTACTACCTGATTCTTTCTTTATTACGACAACACACCTACATTGTAACTGTATTGTATAACTGTATTGTGTAACCATGTAACTGTACTTCATAACTGTGTATTTCTAATTGTATAACCAACAACTAAGTACCTTGAATGTAACCATATTCTTAAGCTCAAGCGCCCAGCTGCCTGAGGTGCGCTATATAAATGTAATGTAATAAATAAATAAATAAACACTACTCCATCAGCTCTGAGGAAGAGGCGGCTGAGTTAATGGATGCTGTCCCATGCTCTAACTTGGATGGTGATGAGGCTGCTGCCGGCACAAATTCAGCACCCGGAAACAGCACTAGCAAACCCAGATGGAGAAGGAATTCAGCGCAGTCTGCACCAGTGCTGGAGTCGGGCGTCCCCTGGGGGCTCCGACTTAACGATTCAGAGCCCTGTGGGTTTAAATGCTGGTTGGGAGTATGGCAGATTGGCATCCCCTTTACGGGAGGCGACTCTTATTTGCACAATTTGTTGGGAGCACAGTTAATGCAAATTAATTGATAATCAGTTTAGGGTTTGTGGATAGAGCGGGGAGGAGGGATGTCAGAAGGGAATTGCACCCATTTTGAGAAATGTTACAAATGTTTGTAATTAAGTTCAAGGTGTTTTTGCAGGGGTGCTTTGGCCCCTGATTGGGGAGCTTTTTCTTTTTGTTTTGTTTTTCTTCCATTTTGCTCACAATGGGGTTCTTTTGGTTAAAGAAACCACGATCTTCCAGTGTGGGTACTCCTCCAGAGGTTGAGTTGGCCAGTGCCTGGTGTTGGGCATGATGGCATCCCCTGACCTTTTGTGCCTGACCCTGAATGTGCTGGGTCTTAACTCGCCAATAAAGCTTAAGGCATTGCTGCACAGAATCTCTTCCCTGAATGTTGCCCTGGTTTTCCTGCTGGAAACTCATCTGCTAGCTAGGGATGAACAGTAGCTGCGTAACAGACAATAGCCAAGCGCGTACATTCCCGAGAGCAGCCTTAAAAAAACAGGGGGTCACCATCATGTTCCACATGGGCCAGTGAGGGTGGTGAGGGTCCTGAGACACAACGAAGGGAGATACTTGTTGCATAATACCCTCATGAGCGTCTGCGAGATAGCATTAGCTGTCATATAGGGCCCTATTGTTAAACAGGCTGAATTTCTTGCTGGGTTTTCATACATCCTGGCAGAATTAGCAGAAGGTGAAATAATTCTTGGGGGGGACTTTAATTGTGTCATTAACCCGGTGGTTGATAAATCATTGCCCCCTATCTCTCAGGATGGGCGCAACTTTTATGCCATGTCATCATTATTACAGGAACATTTGCTGATTGAATCGTTGCACTTCATCCACCCAGTCAAGAGGGATGTTATCTTCTATTCAGCTGTCCATAAGGGTTTCTCCAAACTAGATATGTTCCTGATCTCCAATACCCTAGTTCCAGCTGTTCAAGGGGTAGACATCTTACCGTAGGCCTTAACAGATCATTCCCCTCTTAGGCTAACACTAGACCTGGTCCATTCTGTCCAGCAAGTTAGGTCCCTCTGGAGGCTTAATGACATTATATTGACTGATGTTGCCCTGAAAGCCCACATAGAGGAAGCCATAACAGATTATTTCCAGGACAACGACAGGGGCGACCTGGACCCGCGGACAACCTAGGATGCTGGGAAAGCTGTACTCCGAGTGGTCATTATGGAACAATCAGTGGTTTGGGGGAACCGCATAGGCATCAACCATGGACACTGGAGGCTATACAGTGGAGAAACTTTGCTGAAAATGTTGGGGGGGACATGACCTCTGAAGAAAGGTTGCCCCATTCAAATTAATGGGGACAAAATAGTGTGCCATGAAAGTTGGAGTGGACAAACACCCCCGTCCCCCCTAAAATTACGCCCATGAGGCTATAGTGCAGGAGAAAGAAAAGGAACATGTATTGACGGGTGGTCCGCAATCCCTGTGCGACCTCAGGGTGGCCTGTCAAGCACTGGAGGCCCACTTTTCAGGGAAGGCTGCACAACCAGTACTACGGGCGAAGCAATTTTTCTACTCTAAAGGGAATAAAACTAACAAATTGATGGCAGCCAAACTGAAGAAGGCAGCCACGCAAAACTTTATAGGGGCACTAAGAGATCCAAAGTGGAAAAGGGTTGTCACGGAAGAGGGGAAAATTACAAGTTCGAGGATGTTTCTTTCGCAAGGTCTGAATCCCACACCGGAAGAGCCAGTCTCACACCCATGAGTTCATCCGGCAGGTGCAGCCTCCTCAGGTCCCAGATGAAGCTAGGGAAGTACCTGAGGGGGAGATTACCACCCAGGAAATATCACAAGTGATATGTGCCCTCTCTGTGGGTAAAGCCCATGGCCCACATGGCTTCACAAACAAATTCTAGAAAACATTTGCAGGCACATTAACTCCACACCTCACTAAACTTTTCAACTCCTTTATGAGCTCCGGGAAGGTGTCAGATTCTATGGTGGAATCATCAATGACTCTGCTACTGAAGCAGGGCAAAGACCCGGAGGAATGCATTTCATATTGCCCCGTAGCCCTCCTAAACACTGATGTGAAAATGTTCAGCAAAATATTGACTACTAGGTTAGGGGAGGTCCTTGCACTGATAATTAACTATGACCGGACAGGTTTATTAAAAATAGGAGTGCCCACGACAATATCCAGAGGGTTATTAAACTCATTGCCTTAGCCCCCAATATTTTGGGTGGTCTGTCATTCTTAACCTTAGATACCCATCGGGCGTTTGATAGTATGTCATGGTAATACCTGCGTGCCCATTTACCCGCATATGGAGTTGGCCCATCATTTGCTAAATTAATCATGGCAAATTTCGAGATCCCATCTACCAGGATTAGGGCGAACGCCCTTAGGTCACCCTTGATTACCCTGGGCAGGGGTACACAGCAAGGCTGCCTTCTCCCCCCCTTAGTTGTTTCCTTAGCTATAGAGCCCTTAGCGCAGGAGATACACAGCCATACCCGCATTTCTCGGCCAAAACACAGAGGTCACATACATAGAGTAGCGTTGTACGCTGACAATATGATTTGCTTCCTTCAGGATCCCCTAGTTTCACTTCCTGCGCTTCTCGAGGAATTTGCACTGCTGTTGGGCTTCCGCATTAACCATGCGAGTTAGGCTCCAACCAATTAAGGTGTTAGAAAACACGGGAGCATGGAGAGGTATTCCTCGACAACAAAGGCTATGTAGACTCTGTGGGAAAACCATAGAGACTGCTAGACACGTGCTAACACAATGTGAAGAATAAGGAGTCATATATAAGCGGGCGTATGAAAAATACAATGACACAACCTCTGACACATTTTGGAGTGGTCTGTTACAGCGACAATGCATGTGTGGGTGGTGGCAAGTAACAAGATAATGAATATTACTGATGAGAGTTATTAAGACTGTTTTAACCCTGTTTTTTATGAGGTTAGTTTTAGGGATTGCTTTTTTCATGTATTTATAATAATGTGAACGTCAAAGTGTATTTTGTTATATGTTAGCGCGAAAAGGATGCTAGTCACCCAAAAACGCACTTTAATAAAAGAAAAAAGAAAAAGAAAACATTTTTAAAATTAACCATGCGAGTCAGTGGGGCTTAATATCCCAAAGCCTACCGGGCATCTTGTGCTACTTACGATCCACTTTCCCCTTTAAATGGGAAGATCGGGAAATTGTGTATTTGGTGGTTCACATCACTAACACTTATATGGCGCTCCTGGGGGCTAATATCCCTGCGCTTTGCAAGGAAGCCAAAGACACTCATCAGCGGTGGGATTTACAGGAGATCTCATGGTTGGGGTGTGCTGCCATGCTCAAGATTACCTTGCTTTCGAGACTCCTATATATCTTTCAGGCCCTGCCGTGCATGGTTCCAGAGCGGGACCTACTGGATATACAAAAAGCAATAGGGCGATTCATCTGGTGGGGTAAACCTCTGATACGCTTGAAGTCAAGAGTGCTGGGGGGCCTGTTAGACTGGAAATCCAAAGACCAATCCCAGAAGCGGAAGATATTAGAACAGGTAGGCCTTCATGTTCCATTAGCCCACCTCCCGTTTCTCCCTAAATCTGTACGGGCTGTTAGAATCTACTACCTCATCTCTGCGCCATTCGGATAAAGCTTGCTCCCACCTGGGACTGAGATCTGGCCTAGGCCTCTTTTCCCCAATACTTCAGAACCCTGAGTTCTCCCGGGGTCTAGACAAGGGGGTGTTTGCACACTGGGAATCGTCTGGGGTGCTGCATTTAACAGACCTAAATCGGGGGGAATTCCACTTACTTTTGTAGAGTGCAAAGAGAAGTTCAACCTTCCAGAGGCAGAGCGATTTAGATATATGCAACTTCGACATTGGGTGTCCAACAGTAGGGTTACACAAGCAGGGTACAGGACACCTGTGGGGCCAGAACTTTGGTTGCTAGAGGATCAGGAAACATGTAAGGTGTCCATCTGTTACCAGCTGCTTGAGAAGGCAGGTGTGGAAAATCGTTTACCCGTTATGGCACTCTGGCAAATAATTGAAAATAGAAATCTCTGAAGACTCCTGGTAGGAAATCTGGACTTGTGCACATAGGAGCTCCCGCTGTACTCTTATCAGGGAGGGGGCCATCAAACTGTGTTATGAGTGGTACATGACCCCCCAGAGATTGCATGCAATTTGCGCAGGCTATTCGGACCGCTGTTGGCATGGGTGTGGACAGCTGGGGGACCTCACGCATATGTGGTGGCACTGCTCTCCCATGCAAACATATCGGCACGAGATTTGTTCTAGGATAAAAGATATCACACGTACCCTGCTCCCTATGTGTCCTCTGACCTTGTTAGGAGATGTTGCCAAAGACGGCACGTACCCACTGACAGGAGCAAGAGCGGACTTGGCGTCACACTTGCTGATGACAGCAAGGATAAATCAAGCCGCCTCTGGAAGTCTGTGGAGGGTCCTTGCATTTTGTACTGGTGGGTAAATATGTGGGAGATTATTGGCATGGAGAACCTCACAGCACACCAGTCTGATCGCATGGCACGGTTTTCACGCAGTTGGGCCTCCTTCTTGGACTTTGCCTGAGAGAGATAACAAATGGTGTTTCGCCCACAAATCATGAGACGCCTCTTTGAAAACTGAGGGGTGTTGGGAAGGCGTGGTACTTTGGTGCTCATGAGGCAACTGGTGTTCGCCTTTGTGACAACATTTAAGTTGGTTATTTGTGTGTATTTCATTTGCCTCTTCATTCGTATGCTTACTCGTTTATGTTGGGGGGTTGAAAGATAAAATGTGAAAAAGTTTCAATGTTCCTTAACAATTGCTGCTATCATGGAATCGACATGTATTGTGCTCAGTAAGATTTCAATAAAAAAGATACTTGAAAAAAAGATAACATTCTCATCATAAAATCCAATTTAAAATTGTCATATCAGCAAACCAATAAGTATTACATACATTGTTATCATACATCATTTCAGTAAAACCTTTGCAAGATGTAACGCTTTGTTCTGTGCTTAGATAGTACTGCCAGAATGAATTACTCTTTAGACTGACGTAATGATTAACAAATCTACCAAGAGCACATACCTGTACTGCGCCCATGTTCTTACATTCAGTCAGTACATGTGTAGCGCTTTCCGTTGTTGTTACAACTTTACAAATACAACAGCATCTATTTTCCTCAGATATCCCCAATTCAGGGCCTAACACTATCAAAACTGGTAACCTATTGATGCGTAGTAACAACAGAAATCTATGTACCAAAGGTGAAGGGAATAACACTAAATAACTCTGGGGCTTCTTGTATTTATGTGTGACGATTTCTATTTCCTGATAACTCTTTTATTTTGCCATATATTCGTAATTAGAGGCCAAATCTCATCTTTCCCATATATTTACAAATTATTTCTTTAATGTCCACAAATCTTTTTCCCCGTCAGGTCTCCATCCGATCTGTGCAAATATGTTTGGAACATATTCAGCAAAGGCTTCCAAACCATTACAATCAACCTCATCACCAAGCAATCCAAGCAAAGGACATTTAGGCTTTGTTTTAGATTTTATAAACATTAAACACCTTTTTTAGATGCTACTGATGGCAACGAGATCAAGCCAAGCTCCAGCCTCAGACGTTCAATAGTAAAAGAAGGTGTCAGCCCGAGAACCTTTCTCCAAAACTTGCCTTCAAGTACTTTGATTCAATGAATATCATTCGTTGTTAAGGCCATGAGTTCACACTACACACAAAAACATTGTCCATATAACTTTAAAATACCAGCAAGGCTGAAGCCTGATGTCTCTCTTGCGAATGAGTGATGTTAATGAAACAGCCTAACCACAATCATCTCTGCATAAACGCCATCCGAGGACAGTTCAATACCTAGAAATGTATACCAATGTGGGTCTACTTACTCGCTTGTTACAGATTTGCATACGTTTAGTTTTTTCGAAATTGACAACCAGACCATTGTCGCTGGCATAATTAAGTAACTCGCACATTGTTCTCTGAATGCCAGAAAAAGGCGTAATGGACAATGACCAGGTCGTCAGCATAGGACAAATATGTGATCTGCTTCAGGGCAACCCTCGGAGGGCGGCTATGTATCTTTCTAAGTGCCATAGCAAAGTCAGCCAGATAGATGGTGAACAGCAGGGGAGCAAGCATATATCCATAGCAATCAGTGAGAAACACTTCGTTGTTAAGGTCAGTGAAATCAGGACTTATACCACAGTAATATTTTGGCTAGGACAATGATCGAGACTGTATAACCTTTTTGGAGTCCGATCAAAAGACATCACCCTTCGCTCTGCATTGCCTAATATCTAATATTCTATCCCGTGAGTAAGCAGTCATTTTTAATGCAACTTTTCTATGATATGCTAAGTCAGTCAATAAATCAAGACTTGGTGCAATCCAAGTGCTGAACACTTGGACTGTACAATGTCATCACACTTTTGAATAAACATCACTTCATGCGACTCCCTAATAACTATGCACTGCAATCCATACATTTGACATCGATAAAACGCAGGTGTAAACCATTGATGTGCGTGTGTTTACAGTCATGTGTTCAGTAACTACGACGCATGTGGGACCCAATTGGGCCAGGGATTACAGATGAAGGTGTGAGAAGAGGTTCTTCCACAACAGGCACTTGGAAGCTCCAGTCCAGGCTAACGTTGTCGCCCTCCGCCATTCACTAAGTTCATTCAACGGAGGCATTCTAATCTTCCTAACTGGAACATTGGGGGATACCCCATCCTGGTTGGTCTAGTTGGCCTAACCTGCTTAGGCACACAGGATTTACTAAAAGAGGGGGTAGGCTGGGGTATATAGCTTTTACAGCACATATTTTGCTAAATAAAACAAGTTAAGTAACTAGTCAAGCACATCCGGCATGTCCAGGGCAGGAAAGGAGTGCATCAGAATATGGAGCAAGGGAGCTGCACCCGACACCCCTGAAGACACACAATGCCCTGTCAGTCCAGATATACAAGGCACACACTAGGTTCGCACCTCCCACGCCACTCCAGGAGTTGCACAGGGCCATTCATCTTCCATCCTCCCCGCATAACACTATGGCTGTAGTTGTCACAAGAGATGGATGTCAACACCAAAGCCAGTACCCGATCATAAACTGGTCTCATCCCAGTGTATCTGACTGCGAGCTGACAAGGCTGGGGCTGGAACCCGAAGCAGACGCATCAAGATGGAAGATGGTAGGATTGGCATAGGAGGAAGGGCTGTGACCAATGGGGATATGTGTTTGGTTGATCATATCATATCCTATATACTGATGATACTTAAACTCTCCTCTGCTTCTCCCTCCTGTACGTATGAGCTTTCATCTTGCGTCGCTGCCTATCTGCTATCCATTAGTGGATAACATTGCATTTCCAGCTGATAAGCCCCTCTAAAACTGAAGTTATCTTTCTGCCAGCCCTCAGTACCACACCCTATCCCCTATCCTATATTTCTACACTGGCTTTCTTGTCCATGGCCCTCTCAATCTCTGGGTTTTCTTTGCCAGTGACCTGAAACCTCTGCACTTCAGCACCCTCACATCTTTGGCAGCCAGACGGAGCTGCTGGAACATCATTAAAAGACATGTTCCTCTCACCTTCCAGCTTTCTCAAAAATATATTGATTTCTAGTACCCATACCTGCAGCAATATCTCATGAAGCTCACTCACCTTTGCACACTAGCTTAATGTGGGATTATTATAAATGCAAATTGCTCCCTATTCAAATTCCTTTTTAAAAAAAATCTATGTGTGCACTAGTCCACCTGCTTGCCTCAATCTATTTCCCACTAATCATCCCTCAAAATCTATTCTGCCAAGTCCTCCCCCAACAAGCTGCCCCTGTTCAGCCGGTGGTGCCTTCCTGCTTTCAGTCCTTCGTCCCCCTGGCTCTCCATCACTGTAACATCATATTCCAGGGCTACAGGGCTTCAGGACATTCGAACAGGGACTGGCACTAAGATCCAGTGATTCCCCAACCACTGTCACCATAGAATTGCCTGTGTGTATGTATCTGTAAAATCTATAATTACTGAAGTTGTATGAAGATTTACCTTGATCTCACATGCTTCTACCTACCCCCATTTCTCCTCCTCACAGTCCTTGCTCTGTCTCTATGGTCTTCTCCTACACCAAGGCTCTGTCGGACTACTCCCATTTTCCCACCTTCTCTCTCAACCTATTCATATTGTCCACTCTCATTCTAAACGGTTACTCTCCCGCCTACCTATACACCCACTGTCCCTCCTACTAACCTCACTGTAGAACTCTGGAATGCCCCATCTCTGTGCAATAAAGCGTCTTTCCTCACTTACCACTATGATTCTCATCATCCTATACACTGAGTGATGATTGTCTCTAAACCCTTACTCTCCACCTGATACTACCTCTTTGGCTGCCCTGCAAACTGACTTCTCCAATTTCTCTCACTCCCTTTCATCAAATAGAAAATGCAGTGGTGTAGACCTAAAGATGCTCTTCCTTCAAGTTTATTACTAGAAAAATCTTGCTACAACCCCTCTTACCATCCTCCTCATTTACAGCCCAAGCGACATCCACAAAATCTTCTTCTGAACTACAGCTGCTACTTGCAACCTAGCTGATGTTCGTACCATCGGAATGGGAGACTTCAGCCTCTCCAATAGGACCATCTACTACAGGCAGAATCCAATATTGCTGACCATTCCTAGTCAACCAACATAGCCTTACAACTTGCATTCATGGAATTCTCTTGCTCTCATCTTCCTGTCGTTGACTCTAAACTCCTTTGCTCTCTCTGCTGACTTTTCTCTCTCTGACCACTCACCTATCCACTTCACGTTGCCACCTTCCCCTCACTTTCTCCCTCCTTCAACAAGGGAGGACTACCATGCATTGTAACCTAATGTGGTGGCCCAGAGATTGCTTGCTTAATCGTTTTACTGCCTACAAAGATGCTCCTTGACCTTACTACTGATATTAACTCATTCTGTTCAAACTCCAGAAAATTATATTTGAGAATCCAAAACATTCTTCCCCCATAAAATGTACATGAATGTGCTTTCATACAAATGCTGATTATAATACATACATGTACAACTAATGTAGCTCTGCATACCATGAGGTGAGGCTTTACCAGAATGTTCTTTCATACAAATTCTGCTTATTATGCCTACATGTAAACCTGATGTAGCCCCACATACCATGAGGTGAGGCTTTACCAGAATATGCTTTCACACTAATTCTGCCTACATGTAAACCTGATGTAGCCCCGCATACCATAAGGTGAGGCTTTACCGGAATGTGCTTTCATACAAATACTGCTTATTATGCCTACATGTACATCTGATGTAGCCCCACATACTATGAGGGGAGGCCTTACCGGAATATGCATTCATACAAATGCTGCTTATTATGCCTACATGTACACCATATGTACCCTGCCATACCACGAGGTGAGGCTTTACCGGAATGTACAAGTTCAATCTGCCCTATGTTGCAACCACTTTTTTGGTCCCGCACTTGTGGACCGTGTGACCACACTTGTACTTTAACTAGCGCCATGATGCCTCAGGGCATTGTTCACTGCTATAAATGACAACCACTCTCTATCCTTCTCCCTCTCTACCGACAACTTTGCCTCCTAAAAAATCACTAAAATGTCAACCACCATGTACTCCCTTTTCGCACTATCCCACTTTTCTCCCACCCCTCCCCCCAATTAACTTTTTCTGACATCCACTTTTCCTTTTTCTTTTAAGTGTGCTAAAATTCTTCCTATTCTGAAAAAAAAGACCTTCTCTAGACTCTTCTTTAGCAGCACATTTTCTTCCTATTTCACTTCTTCCATTTCTTTCTAAGTTGATTGAACATCTTGTTTATTCTCAGGTTTCTGTTTTTGTTACAGAAAATGCGTTTCTTCCTTGTTTACAGTCAGGTTTCCATCCTCTTCATTCTATGGAAATTGCTCTTCTTTCTGTCTGTGATTCTCTTCTTTCTGCTCGCTATTCTAAACATTCTTCTCATCTTATTCTACTTGCTCTGTCAGCTGCTTTTGACTCGGTGGATCACACTTTACGTTTAGCTTCTCCTTCCTTTTTCGGTTTTTCAGGCTCTGGCTTATCTTGGTTTTGTTCTTATCTATCTAATCGCACTTACTCGGTAAAATGTGCTGGGATCTCTTCTAACACTTTACCTCTTTCTCACAGAGTCCCCCAGTGCTCCATTCTGGGACCTTTTCTTTTTTCTCTCTCTACTTCGCCCATGGCGGCTATTATCTCATACTTTGGTATCTCTCACCACTTCTATGCAGATGATACCCAACGTTTTCTGTCTTTTTCTCCTTTACGCCTTCTATTCATGACAATCTTGCTTCCTGTCTTTCAGCCATCAAAATGTGGATGTCTGTCTGATCACTCTCCTGTTTTGAATTCTTATAAAACTGAAGTTCTTTTTTCTCTTCCTATTGCCAAACCTGCTCAGAATCTTGCCCTTTATCTTGACTCTGACTTAACTTTTTCTAATCATATCTTCATTATATCTCGTTCTTGTCACTATCACCTTTTTTAGGAAAGCTCAACCTTTTCTCACGTTTGGTGCTACCAATCTTCTGATTTCCTCTTTCATTTTTTCATGTCTATTTTAATGCTCCACTTTACTCTTGCCTGGTTCCACTGAAATCTGTTTTCAATGCTTCTGGTTGCTTGCTATATTTACTTTCTCCTCAAGACTATTTCTTCATTGCTTTCTTCTCTTGGATGGCTATCTTTTCATGAATGTCTTAAATTGAATTGTTTCTGTATCGTATTTAAATCCCTTCATGCAATTACACTCTGTAAAGTAAGTGTCGAAGGCAGGAGATTAGGTAATCTCATAAATTTTATTGTAAGCGGGCTCACTTGGAGCCTTCATAAGCAACGGCCACTATCTCCTTCTCAACCATAGATCCCTTGTCTCACGAGCTTCCCTGGAACGCCATGCAAAGCTTGTGAGACAAGGACTCTCAAAAGAAAACAATCCATATACAAATCATTACACACCCTTAGATCTTTCATGTCTTGTGTCATTCTACGTTTCCTCACGTGCTCTATGGCTTCAAGCTCAATTTCTTTTAGCAGTTCCTCGATCCCCCTGTGCACAGTCACGGTTCTGCTCTTTTTCACTACTTGATCCTTATCATTGGAATTCTCTCCGGCTTTCTTTTCGGTATCTTGTTTCCTACTCTTTATTTCACACTTATCTTAAAACTTACTTACTCCAGTCCTAAATTGAGGATTTAATATTCTGCTATTATATTGTACTGTGTTTCTGTTCAGCGCTTTGGCGTAAGGTGCTATATAAATGACAATTAAAATACACAAAAAAATACCTCGAGATTCATTCACACTGTTACCCCTTCCAATCGGGTTTCTGGGATGAACACTACACCAAAACTACTCCTCTCACCCACATCTCAAACTGTCTAACTACTATTCGCCACTGTCACTGCTCCACCACCCTAGTTTTAATCAATCTCTTTACAACCCTTCATTACAACTTCTCCTCCCTTGGCATTACGGGCACCAGACTCCATTGGGTAGCCTCCTATCTCTCCGACTGCTGTTTCTCCATTTCATGAAACTCTAAAAACTCTTTGCCCATGTCCTTTCCAGTGGGCATCCCTCAAGGATCAGTCCTCGGCACACACCTCTTTACCGTCTACACTTCCTCGTTGGACAAACCCATCTCATCTTTGGCTTTTACTACCACCTCTTTTCCAATGATACCCAGATCTCTTTCTCCTTTACCTACTTCACCCCTCCATCAGCAATTGCCTCACAATTATTTATCACTGGATGTCTTTACGGTGTCTGTCATTAAACTCCTCCAAGATGGAAGTTATATTTCTTCCTGTCTCCCAAGCTAGCCCACTCTAACTCCTCCCTCCATGACTGCCTCACGCTATCACCCAAGGCTCAGAACCTTTGGTTTCTCTTGGACACTGACCTAAGACCTAAGAGTTTCTAAGTGCCACTCCACTACTGCTAGGATTATTCTTTTCTACATAAGGAAGGTCCTCCCACACCTCAACCACCATTCAACTAAAGCTTTGATATCCATCTTTAAGCCCAGTAAACTGTACTACTGCTCAAGCCTTTGTCCCCCCTCTACACCTTCCCATTCTGTCTCCCGCCCTCCCTTTGCCTCCTCCCATTTCGGCTCTCTCTCCACTTGACCGCCTCTCCACTGGAATGCTCGTCACTGGTCATTAAACCCAGCCGATCAATGGAGTTGTTAAAGGCCTTCCTCAAGCTCCTTCTTGTTAACTCCCCTCTCTATCCCTCTCAACTGATGACCAGTCTACCTCTCTTGTTTAAGTCACACAGAATTGTAAATATGTAAAGTGTCTCTTTGTAGAAGCTGGCAGTAGACCCTAAGTGTACATCTTGTTTACCTACGTTAGCTGGTAACTGGCCCTGGTTTATATCTGGTTATACCACTTCTCCACAACCTGGTGAGACCACCATTGTATAATGTGAAGGCATCCTACCCAAGTAAAGTCGCTCTCGTCTGTAATGTACCCCCTAAGTAAGTCATTTCTGGTAGAAATGACATCCTTATTGGTTTAAAATTACAAATACAAAATACATCTAATGTGTGTACTGTGGTATATTCCCTTCACTACTTCCAGCTCATTTTCTACGACCGCCCTGTTGAATACATTTACTGCTATATTCTTACTATGAATAGCACCCAGGAATGGCACTATTCCAGCAATCAACATGTCCCTTGTATAGGCCTTCCGGGCGAAGCACTTTTCACTTTCAATAAATAAATACAAAAAGCAGGTATAAAATACAATGGTACTTAATCTTGCTGGACTTCAGTAGCTTAGCAATATTGCTGCACAAATGCGTTTAAACCTGCCCACTATCACAACACCGCATTTTAACTGCAAGGTAACCAACCCATCAACACCTGAAAGCAAATAATTTGTATTAAGTGCTATATGATTCAAACTGACTACTAGAAAGTGCAAGCATTTCGTAAGAAGGCACACTAAAAACACAGTGCTGTAGGTGGGACGAAAAAGCAAGATGGAGTACCCCTGAAGTCAAAAAATAAGCAATGTCTTGGTGTGCAGTACTAAGGATCCTTCATGAGAGACGTGTTTTATGTAACTAATTAAGTGGTCGAAAAGACGAGATCGAGTTTTCAGTCTTTACAAAATTCAACAGGCATGAAAGGGAGAAACATTTATAAACAAGGTGGTTTACATTTAATGTAAGTAATTGGTGGTCAAAAACAATCTTCCAAGATAAAAATATTCAAATGCGTAAAATCAACAGGACCATGCTGATTCCTCTTTCAAATCATGTAAGGTAGCTCAGGATGTTGAAGTACAAGTTGTAGATGTATGCTTGCATACCCTGCAGGTCAGCATAATTTCACATCCTAGTGGGATAGCTGAACGGGCTAATGTTCTGGCTGCTGAGCACTGTGTGGATCATTCAGCAACCTAGAACATTTCTATTTTTGAGGGTGCTAGTTTCAGTAAATGAGCAATGAAGTTTCGAGAAAGTGCAATACCATTGCATAGATTAACAAGTGCAAGTGGTTATTGAGATGCATACTCTGGCAGTGCACGCCTCATAGAGAAGGGAGCTACATCAGGTATACTAGCAGGCAAAATCAGGTAGGTGCAGTCTGGCGTAGATGTGCCTCATGGTACAGGGGGGCTACATCAGGTATACTAGCAGGTAAAATCAGATAGATACAGTCTGGCGTAACCGTGCCTCATGGTGTGGGGGGGCTACACCAGGTATACTAGCAGGCAAAGTCAGGTAGGTACAGTGTGGCGTAACCACACCTCATGGTGCGGAGGGACTACATCAGATATACTAGTAGGCAAAATCAGGTAGGTACAGTCTGGCGTAACCGCACCTCATGGTACTGAGGGGCTACATCAGAGGTATAATAGGCAAAATCAGGTATAGACAGTCACACAACACCATGCATCGTGGTATCAGTAGATCATTGTGGCGAGATAGGTAGATAAACAAGGAAAGTAGAAAGGTAAGCACGTTCATAAGATAAAGCAAGATATAGATTGAGCAAGATAAGAGACGAGTGTTTCGAGAGTCAGCATAATACAAAGGCAAATATCCTACGGCATGCAGACATGCTGGACACAGTTCTAAAACAACACAGGACCTATGACCCCACTCTCACTATTCCAGCCCACCCACTTAAATTGAGAAATACGTGTAATGTGCTGCTCATGTACAAAAAAATACAATTGATAAGAGTAGTTCACTCATGAGAGCCGGCAGGCTAAGCGCCGTCAGGGTTTGATATTGAGCCTAGAGACTGTGCTCTGACATACTCCCCTTGCTAGGGCTTAAGATTGGATGTCATGCATTACATCGGCTCTGTTTGTGTTTCATTGCTTTCAGGCGCTGAAGGTTAAGCACAGCGGTGGCAAAGGCAGCCTTTCAACAGAAGAGGGTGGAGTCTGACAGTGGCCAGGTGTCCCCAACAGAGCTCAGTCTCTAAACTGGATTTACCACCCAGCTACCTGCTCCCCAGCCCACTTAAACCCTGTGAAAACGTGATTGTTGCTTAGTCTGACCAAATTATGATGTGCAGAAATTCGTACAAAAGCAGAAAAGGCACACCGTGAAAAGTGACATACTTACGTGTCAGAAAGGATTTTGAACTTAAAATGGCACCTCTCTTCATTGATTCTATTGTAATGTTGTATGTTTCACGTTCGTCAAGCTCATCCATCAGTATTACTGCGTTCTGAACTTTTCGTTGAACTATATGTGTTACATTCTGTAAACCACAAAAAAATATTTCAATCAATGAACAGGGTGGAGTAAAGCGAAACTCTGTGTCCACATCTACAGTAGGATACCAGTCATGCACGAGGTTCCAGGCGTTTTGCACATTTTCACTCACTATTGAATTTTTGTTAAAACATGTTCTTGCATTAAATGTGTACAAGTTACTTAGAAGCTGCTTTGAGATTCAGCTGCTCTGAGGCCCACATCTAGGCAAGGTGCGACAAATTGACTTCTACCCTTCAGGAGTACAAGGATGAGTAGAGGCTAATTCAGCCCTCAAACAATTCTACAAACCAAAAGCCAACACAATCATTAAGAAGCAGGCACAGTTAAGAGATATACCTCCTTCGCTTTATGTCATAACGTGGGCCGAGGGAAGGCTATACTCTCAAGAGCGACGTGACTGTGGTTCAGTAGCAACCCAAGCCGCGAGATGTAATAGTCCAAAATAAAGGAATGTCCAATCAAGGTTCTGTAAAAGTATATACTTTAAACACACCATGTACAATCATAACTAACTAGAAAAACACCACTCCTGTAGAAAGAACACGGAATATGCAATATAGCAAGCTGCAGCACTCTGGGTAATGAGACATGGTGGGAAAGGGCAATAAAAACAGTATTCAAAGGATACATTTTTCAGTTGCAAAAAGGGATAAAGGGGGGGCAGATATCAGTCAATAATACCTTTGCAGTGTCTTGATGGTTCAAGAACCAGGCTTCTCGGGGCTGTTCAGAAGTTTGATGCAGATCAAAATATAGTCGTCACGGATGTCCAATGGCAAACTGATGTCGAAGTGGGGTAGAATTGAAAAAGGCTGCGGTTCGAAATGTTACTCAAGCAATGTGATTCGTGCAAGTCATCAGGATGGTTCGATGCAGGGGCTAAAAGGTTACAGCTCGAGAAGAACACCAGGGTCAGTTTGATCAGTAACTCGTTCACAAATGAAGAAGCTTGTGGTTCAACAGCAGTTTGAGCAGTGCAGATACATCACTACTTCTTTGTTGGAGTCCGGGCAACAACGAGCTTTTGAGGAGCGCAGTGCATTGGTGACCGTTTTTGAAAATGCAGGACAGCAGTTCAAAGATCAGCAAAAGCCAAAGGGAGCTCCTGAGGGTCCTGGTGGCTCGGTCTGAGTAGGACACACTAGAATCAGGTCTTGCTGCGGCTCAATGGCAAAGTGGCAGGAATCCTGGCTGTCTTGGATCTAAGGAGCTGCAAGTCCCACTGCAGGGTCTCCCCACACATGGCGTAGGCTGGCACACACCTTCCAGGGGTCCTTCAGCACAGTGAGGTCCTGGGCAGCAGTGTGGCTGGCAGAGATGTAGGTTTTGGTCCAACAGCAGTTTTTCACCACTAGTCCCTGGGAAAGGTTAGAGGACAGAGCTTGCCTCTGCCTTAGAACACATGCCTTCTCTTCACAACTGGAAAACTTTGGAAAGGACTGCTCTCCCGAAAGGGTCTGGGGTGGATCAGAGGGAGGACGCAGAGACTGTAATTACTTTTCCACTGGTTATCTATTAAACTATAAGAATCAAGCCTATCTTTCGCTATTGCTATTTGGGTGTTCCCTGCCTATATGAATAACTAAGGGGCTTGTCAGTCATCAGGAAGTCTCAAAATGAATAGGTCTGCTGTCAAGAAACTAGTTCTAACTGACCCTACCACTATTCTAATCAACTTCACAAAATAAAGGTCAGGAGAATGTCTCCCTTCGCCTGATTGTCTCTTCTAGCAATGTTTCTCCTTTCCTTCGAAGTTCCATTCAGTAGGCTAATCTTAGATAGTCTCTTATCACTTCTTGTATAGGTTCTTGCAATTCTTGCACAAGGTCATTGGGTTTTCCCTTATCCCCAGGGACAGTTTTCCAATTACCCGTTTTTATGCTTGGTCTTATCTTTTGATCGTGGGGTGGGTTACTTTGTTCATCTTTTCTTTCATGTGCTTCACTTGACTTCCCTTCATAAACTTCTCTTACTGGTATGGTCCACTCTATATTTCTTGACCAAGGGGGTACTTTCCACTCTTCCCAGTGTATTTGGGCCCTAGTCTTAAAGGGATAGTCCAGCAAAAAAATGTATTTAAAAAATAGATAGGCAACATTAAAAAAAAAAATACTAGCACTTTTTTTTTAAACTCCCTATGTAAAATTTTGAGCTATTCAAGCTCAAAATTCGCAAAAGCAAGCACATGGGCGCATCCATTTTGTGAAATGGATGCCCGCCTGTGCTGGCTTTTGCTTTTGCGGCACTAATGAAGGAAAAGCCAGCCAGCTGTAGTAAACAAAAGCTACCGCTGGGTGGCTTTTCCTTCATTGGTGCTGTACGCGGAGGACGGGGACCGCAGACCAGAGCAGGAAAGCTGCAGCTGAATCTCGGTAAGTGCTATTTATTTTTTTTAAAAAATAAGCACTAGCTGCGTTTTCTTTTCTAAGTTTTCCAGGCTGGAGGAGCCCGGAAAACTTAGAAATAAAACCGCAGCTTTAAAAACGTTGTATTTATGTTTGCGGTCGCTTTTGAAGCGACCGCAAACATAAATACAACGTTGTGTTTGAAAACGCTGCGGTTTTTCTTTCCAAGTTTCTCAGGCTCCTCCGGCTCGGAGGTAATGAGACATGGGGGAGCACCGGAGACCCAAAGTGAAAGCCAAGGCAGGCAGAAACACAATGCGGTTGTGTTTACATGCCGCAGTGTTTCTGCCTACAGCTGATTTCCCATTTGGGGCTCTCGGGCTAATGATCTATCTTTTAAGTTTAAACGTGATTTGCTTCCTCACATTATTACAGTTCCATATCATAAATGTTATATTCAATATCTCTTCAATTTCACTGGGATGAGTTTTTCCTGCTTCATAATGATTGCCCAGCAACCTCCTGGTTCTCCCGTTCTCCTTTAGGAGAATGTCCCAGGAGCCTGAACTCACTCTGGTTCTCTTTGTTCGTTCAGTTTGTCTGCCTTTCGCAATTCTGCCAGTGTGCTGCTCTCATCCCTCTCTTTCCCTGCGATCTGGTCTTGCTGCGGAGAACCAGGCGTCACACTGATTCCTCAGCATAGTGGTTTTGGCATTGTTTGATGGGCCCACCGCCCACCATGAAGTTGTTGTGTTCACGCCACCACCAGGATTTTGGTTCCTGTCCCCTCTGTTTCTCACTGCAGATAAACGCTAGGACTCCAATATTTCGCTCTCATGTTCAAGCCACTTCTGAAAGTTGTGGGCTACGCAGCTTCCTCAGCTCCTCCTTTCTCAGGTGCTATACTGTCAGTGGGTTTCCCCTGCTTATGTTCTTGTCACGTCGTGCCGGCATAGTCTGTGGAAATGCTGGTGATTAACGTGATGGTTCCATCACTTTTTCTGTTAGATTCCCTGCAGCTGTCCAGTTGCTTCCAATATGGCCACCACCAGTGTTTAAACCGCGGTGGAGCCGCAGCTCCCCGCATTGCAACCCTCCTTCCCAGTCTATCAGGTGAGATGCTGTTCTTCCTTGTTCCCTCTTATTCCTCCTTTGCATTCCTCTGCCGCTCCTGTCAACTTGCCTCAGCGCGGCTCATCGTGCTTCTTCGCTCCTGCCGTTTTCCTTTCTTCTGCCTTTTCCTACTGGACTTCACTGTGTCTTGTTCATCTGGACTCGGTTACTCAGCTAACCAGCGTTTCATTGCTGCCACTGAATCTTCACCGAACATTGTTGAACCAGAGAATCTTCCTGCAAAAGTGTCTTTTTTGTGCCTATAAGGCTTTTTATCCATTTGGGCTCTCACCTAGGAAAGCCCACACTGCTTAGGTTGTTTCCTCCAACCAAGCGCGGTGGCCTCAGACGGGGAGAGACCCTATCTCTTCTCTGGCAGAAGGACTGCCAAAACAAAGAAAGAAAAGAAAAAGTCAAAGAAGAAGGAGCAACAGGAGGCTTCTACTGCATCTTCATGTCAGGAAACCAGTGAACTGGACCATTGTGAGAGTTTGCAACGCCCAAAGATGGCAACCTTGGAACATTACCAGGAGTTGGTTGCTGCTGTACAAGGGCTTACTCATGAGATGCAGAACTTGCAGACAGAAAACTCCAACTTGCAATGACTTTTGGCAAATCGAGATGATCAGAGAGTTGATCTCCGTCCTTTGACCTTTTCTTTCGGTAAATACGGTGGGTCCCCTCGCAAGCTAAGTGAATTCCTGGAATCCTGTTTGGTGTACTTTACTTTCCGACCCACGGCATATGATTCCGATCAGGCAAAGGTTGGTTTCCTGATTTCAAACCTGGTTGGCAATGCCTCGGCTTGGGCTACCCCCTAGGTCACAGCCGCTAACGCAAAGTTACAGGACTATTCCACCTTTGTACATATGTTCAAGGAAAGATTTGAGAGACAGGAAGAACTCTATTCCCTGTATGAAACCCTCCTGGATATCCGTCAGGGATAAGCAGATGTACAAATTTATGGGACACATTTCCAGAGAATAGGCACTGGAGCAGGCTGGCCAGAATCTGCTCTGCAGACCATATTTTGATGGGCCTTATTAAGGATCTTAAAGATGAACTATCTCATGTAGCACGTCCTCCTATGTTCCATGATTTGGTTTCCCTCACCCTAAAACTGGAATGCTGCATGTCAGAAATAAAGGTTCAAAGCAGGAAGACGAGAAGTCCCTACAGATTTGCACTGCGCATGGTCCGTTATCCTCATACGAACGCAAGAGAAGAAGAGACTTAGGACTTTGTATGTATTGTGGATAAAACACACACCTACTTCACAATTTCCGGAAGTCCCTCCCCGCAGGCAAGGAAATTAACCACCCCGAACCTAACTGGGACTACGGTCCTGAGTTGGCTCAATAGACAGTGTTACACCACTACAAGAACTTCAGATAATTGGTTGATAGTGTTCAGAGTACTTCTACAGATTCCATAAATGACCCCTTTAGAGGTTTTAGCACTTCTAGACTGTGGGGTGGCCGGCAACTTGGTGGACACTACCTGGACTGAGGACAGACAAATACCCACTAAATAAAAGGCAGAATCCACACCCATGGAAGGGATTAACGGTTCCCCCTTGACATCCAGGCATATCACTTTGAAGACTCAACCTTTGTTTCTGACTATGTTCGGACATGAAGAAGTCTTGACTTTTGATCTCATCCACGCAATTCATTTCCCCATGGTTCTGGGCATACCTTGGCTATGCAGACACAATCTGCATATCGATTGGTCCAAGAACACTATATCCTTTCGGTCTGAGTACTTCTCCACCAATAGTGGTTCAAAGAACGGGCCTAGGAAGGCCCCAGAAATGGCTCTCCCAGTTACTCTACCCACTGCCATGGTCTTGAGTGTTCTGGTAAGGTATCAAGGATACATGGACTTGTTCGAAAACCAATGTCCTATGGACCTACCTCTGCACCGATCAGAGGACTGCACCATTGACCTAATTCCCAAAGCTTCCGTAACCATTTGGAAGAATGTTCTCGTTATCTCTCCATGAGAAGGAGGCTCTCAAGGAATACTTAACAGACAACCTCTGAAACGGTCTAATAAGAGAGTCCAAATCAGCGGCTGGGGTCTCACTCTTCTTCATTCCATTGAAGGGCTCAAGAGAATTAACACTGTGCATTGATTATAGAGGCCTAGACTCTGTTACTGCAATAGATAGATATCCTATCCCTCTCATCAGGGACATCTTAGAAGCTGTTCAGGGAGCCACAATGTTTACTAAACTCAATTTTTGTAGTGCCTACCATTTCCTACACGTATGCAAAGGGGATGAGTGGAAGACCTCCTTCAGAACCCCCCTGGGACATTTTGAGTACCAAATGATGCCCTTTGGGCTGGTGAACTCCCCTGCGACATTTCAGAGATTTATGGACAAGATCTTTGCAGACATCCTCTTTGGCACAGTAATAGTCTTTTTGGATGACATTCTGTTTTTTCCACTTTCCCATAGGTTCATGCACATACAGAAGTGTTAAAGCGGTTACGCCTTCATATGCTCCTTGCCAAGCCTAAGAAGTATGTTTACTAGGCCTCTTCAGTTTACTATCTGGGATTCATACTATCCAAGGATGGTATCGGAATGGATCCCCAAAAGATGAGTGCCATCATGCAATGGCCACAGCCCCAGTCAGAAAAGGATATACAACGCTTTCTGGGGTTGGCAAAGTTTTATAGGGAATTCATCAAAAACTTCTCAGACATAGTCTTACCCATCACGGCCCTTCTCAAAAAGAACGTTCGATTTGAATGGCACACTGAAACCAACCTGGCTGTTCAGCGATAAAAATCCCTGTTTTGTAGTGCCCCCATCCTCCAACAGCCAGATCAGACTGCACCTTTTATTGTAGATACAGATGCCTCATCTGGCGCCATTGGAGCCATACTTCTTCCGACAGGAGTGGACAAAGAAGAACATTTGGTTGCCTATTACTCCCGCACTCTTACCCCCAGTGAATCCCACTACTCACTAATGGAAAACGAACTCCTGGCCATACAACAAGCCTGTGTAGAGTGACGTCATCTCCTTCAAGGAGCCAAACACCCTTTTGAGGTTCGCACAGACCATCGCAACCTCACAGTGCTCCAACAAATGGAATGTCTCAACTCCCATCATGCACAGTGGACCTATCATTTCTCACAGTTCGACTTTGTCATCACGTATCTCCCAGGGAACCTAAACATCCTATTGGATAGTCTTTCCAGAAGATTTGGCAAGGACGAAGAGGGATCTACTTACCTGGAGAATCTACTGGTAAGAAAGAAGTTTGTATGTGAGGTCAACACTTTTCTTCAAGATGTGAGGGACACCACTCAGGGCCAAATATCCTCTCAATCTCCAGATGCCCCATCTCTACGAAGAAAGGAAGACGGTTGTCTGTTTTTCGACAGACTTTTGTTTGTTCCGACTACAGAATTACAGAGCAAGATAACATCCTGGTGTCATGAAACCAAGAAAGCTGGACACACGAGAGTAGCCGCCACTCTCAAACTGATTTACCGCATTTTCTGGCAGCCCACCATCAAAAAAGATGTACGAGATTATGTACTTTCTTGTCACATCTGCATACAAAGTAAAAGTAAATACTCTACAGCCAAGCGATTAGGCCTTCTACAACAAGTAGCACCTCCCTTAGGTCCTTGGCAATATTTATCTACCAACTTTACAGCAGCCTTACCCCTTTCCAATGGTTATACAGTCATTACGGTGACAATAGATACAGTCAGTAAGATGGCACACTTCTCTCCTCTACCTGGAACACCCACTGTCCCACAAACGGCTTCAGTGTTTCTCTGTGGCATATTTAGGTTGCATGGACTTCCACAGACAGTGGTATCAGATAGAGGCACTCAATTCACGTTGCAGTTCTGAGTTCTGGTTCACACTCTGTAAACTACTTGGTGTCCTCAGAGCATTGTCATCAGGTTACCATCCCCACGGCAACGGACAGACAGATAAACTAGACCACTCCCTTGAGCAGTACATCAGGTTTTTACAAACAAAGAACAAGATAACTGGCACACCCTCTTACCCAGGGCAGAATTCACATACAACAACTCCATCCATACTGCCACTGAAATTAGCCTTTTCTTTTATATGTTTTCCCACATTCACAAGTGCCCTTTGTTGATTCCTTACTTGAAGACCTGGCCAGGATCCACAAGGATGCCTATAATGACCTTGAAAAAAGAAAGATAAGCAACAAGGACTATGCTGACAGAGGATGTAGAAGCTGCCCAGAATGGGAAATTGGAACAATGATATGGTTGTCTACTAAGCACCTCCCAAGGTGGATTCAACCTTCCAAATTGTCTCCTTGGTATATCGGACCACATAAGATCCTTTCCAGTAGCCTTCAAACTACAACTACCCAAGAACCTGGGTGTTTACATCTAGTTTTTCACTCTTCCCTGCTAAAACCCTATATTCCGGAAAGGTTTCAGCGAAGGAAGGAAACGAAATGGAGGATTAAGGAACCAGAACCTGAGGAATATGAAGTTTTCTTGCATCACCGACTCCAGGTATTATCAGGGTGCACTACAGTACATAATCCATTAGAAATGGTTTTCCGAATCGGAAAGATCTTGGGAACCTCAGAGACATGTCAACGCCCCACTGCTGATCCAACGGTTTAATCGGCGACATCCATGGAAATCCAGCAACCCCAGACTGAGGCGGGTCATACTGTCATGACGTGCCAGCATAGTCTGTGGAGACGCTGACGATTAACATCACGGTTCCATCATGTTTTCTGTTGCATTCCCTGCAGTGGTCTAGTTGTTTACAAAATGGCCACCACCAATGTTTAAACCACGGTGGAGCCGCAGCTTCCTGCGTTGCAACCCTCCTTCCCTGTCTATTGGGTAAGATGCTGTTCTTTCTTGTTACCTCTCATTCCTCCTTTGCATTCCTCCTCTGCCCCTCCTGTCGCCTTGCCTCAGCACGGCTCATCCTGCTCCTCTACTCTTGCACTTTTCCTTTCTTCCGCCTTTTCCTACTGGACTTCACTGTGCCTTGTTCAGCTAGACTCGGTTGCTCAGCTAACCAGCATTTCATTGCCGCCATTGCCGCCATTGATGAACCTCCATCTAACATTGTTGAACAGTTGGATCTTCCTTCAAAAGGTTTTTTTTGGGCCTATTATGCTTTTTCCCCATTTGGGCTCTCACCTAGAAAAGCCCCCACTGCTTAGGTTGTTTCCTCCAACCAAGCTTGGTGGCCTCCGACGGGGAGAGACCATATTTCTTCTCTGGCAGAAGGACTGCCAAAACAAAGAAAGAAAAGAAGAAGTTAAAGAAGAAGAAAGAGCAACAGGAGGCTTCTGCTGCATCTTCAGATGAGGAACCTTGGGAAGAAGGGGTGAATTCTCTCGATTCGTCATAGGTCCCACAAAATCTTCTTGAAGGTTTGAAGTTCAGAGATGATTCTAAAGAAGTGTGGGAGACCCCTTCTTTTTAAGGCAAATGCATGCAAGTGATTGGACTAAAGCTATTCTGCTTTAAGGGTCCAGTCCATGTTCTTGGAATAAGTGGACTTTGCCTTCTGACATCACACCCAGATTGCTTTGTGCTACAGGAAGTGGAGGAGACAGGAGGACAGAGGCAGAGAAACACTAGATGGCAGACCCTTTCTCCAGCTGTACAGTGAGCTCCATCTGTCTACACTAACCACGCCCTTCCCATCTTAATAGACTCAAAGGCCTTTTGATATGACACACATTGGTGTGTGGTTACTCCCTTTGAGGATGGGTGGGCAGTTTGATTCCTGTTCCCAGGACAATTTCCAGTGGGGTGTCTGTTGCTCTGGGAAGGGTGTTACTTGTCATCACTAGTGAACAAAAACAGGCAACCCCCAAGGCTACAATCCTGAACTGGGATCACTGGGCTGGCACATGTATGATATCAAATTGATGTGGCTTGGATAACTATGCCAGATGCTGGCCACCATACCCTAAACTCAGGGATGGCTTATATTTGCAGCTTTGTGTGCCAACAAGACAGTAATCTCACAGTTGTTTAGAGTTTGGAATGGGGGTGCACCTCTTAAATGCAGCCCCTTCACTGCAGAGACTTGGCTGTCACTTCAGCTGTCAAATGGGCACTTATAACCTCTGAACCTGCTCTGTGGCACTCAGAGGATTCAGTCCTGGGAGACGGTAACCATTGGCAAAGTGATACAGAAGTGGCACGGTTCGAGCTAGACGAGAGAATCTGTGGTAAGCCGCAGGAGGGCACCAAAACTGGTAAGGAAATGGATGGGCTACAGCGCAGCTCTTCTAGACGGGCGCAAAGCTTTTAGCCTGAAGAGTGTATTGGAAAGAAGGTCGCCCACGACAGAGCTCACTCAGTTTCAAAATGCACAGCCGGTGTTTAGCTCATCAAAACCAGACCGGGATATTATGTTATGCTTATTAGGAGACAACTTCTCTGTTTAAGCCAAGTATAGGAAAAAAACATGGTCACTCACGTGATTCTTAATGGGTTATTTTTAGGGTAGGATTGAACCCATGTGGCCATTAGGAAAAGTCATATTGAGGGAATACAGTACCCCAGGATGATTTGACACCTTATGGTGTCAGACAGTTGGCGTTGAAAATACTAGAAAGGAAAGAAGGTACCTTATTCATTGTACTCACCTTGATTGAATACAGGCTATAGGAACATCAGTCACGGTCTGTAACTGTACGCCCACGTTGGGGGCTCCCATAAATATAATTCTTTGGCGTAAGTGCCTTCTGCCCCTGGGTACAGAGGGGAATGTGGGAATTGGATTTGTAGATAAGTGGGAATTGAAAGTCGAAGTGGTTCCTCTGCAATCAATTATTGCTTTAATGTCAAATGAAAAAGTGTCAATTGAACAAAGAGTAGAATGGCTTCATACAATTTTCCAAGTTACATGTTTTTGTTTTTTGTTTTAAGATTGGGATACACCCCTGCAGACCGGAATTGCAATGTCCTGAAGATGATGTAATTCAGACTGATTATCTAGCCAAAACTCAAGTCGACGATTACAAAACCTCAATGGACTCAAATGGATGATATATTATTTTGAATTTGGGAGGCCCACATTCTATTAAAAACTTAAGGGATATGGGCCATCAAAGAAATAATTGTTTATTTACGTCATTTATAGCACTTTGCACTCTAGGTCGATTAATTGACCCCATTAGAATATTTCAAAACAGCTCAGTATTACTGTAGAGTAGAGAGATTGATGAAATGTGCTTTATGAAAATTTGTTATTAATGTTTGAAAAAATCAATCAATACATTATCATGAAATAACTTTGAAATTGGCCCTAATGTAAAATAGGTATCAAATGTGAAGAGGGTTTTCCTTTTTTTTCTGTGCCACTCGAGAGCAGGAGCTGCAGATCAGGATACTGATGCTACAGTGCACAAGTGACATGGAACTCATGAAAGGGAAATCTGAACAGCAGAATTCCCTTTGTGAAATGGAATTAGCAACATCATTGTATTAATAAATAACAATAAAAAAAGCCAGGACTTCTACCCAGATGGCAATTCCTCACACAAGGTTGCCACAAATCTCATCAGTAATACACAACCTTATTACCACCTAGTTGGCTCCGGAAAATCCAGACACTGCATAGAATACACTGACATAACATACAGTTACGTTTTGTTATATTATCTTATGTGTATTTATAGAGTGCAGTGTACGCCGAAAGGCATCTTGGCGCTAGCAAGAAATGCCAACACAAAAGACAGGAAAATACCAGTATAAGAAAATAAACGTTTTTAAAGATCGTCAAAAAAGTAGGGCATTTTCAGTTGCCCGAAGGGTACGGGGAAGTTGATTCCATAGCTTAGCTGCCGCCTCCAATCCGAAAATATTTAAAAGGGGCACCTGGATGTAGTAAGCATCTTGTGAGCGAAGTGTCCGACAAGGGACATAAGGCCAACATTTACATTGAAGAAATTCTGCACCAACACCATAAAAGACCCGAAGAACTATGCATAAGGATTTGAACTGAATCCGTTTGGACATAGGGAACCAATGAACAGAGCGTAGCACAGGAGAAATATGAATACGAAAAGGGGATTGCATCACCACTCTAGCTGCCAGAATTTGTAAAACTTGAAGACGATGAATGAGATATGCAGGTTGAGCTAGAAAACGAGAATTATAGCAATCACTGATGCTAAGCACCAAGGCGGCAACAACAGGGGCACAAAGATGACAAGGAATGAATGGAAGGACTTTCCAAAGCTCCTTGAGTTGGAAATGACCAGACAGGCAAATAGTGGCAGCCTGGGCTTCAGTTGATAGAAAGGCTGAGATCTTGAATTCAAAATCCTTGACCACAGAGGGTGGGGTTGGAAATGGGCCGATCGTAGAAGCCCCGAAAGATGGGGTCCAGAAGGATGCAGCACAGGGAGGACCAACCACCAGCACATCTGTCTTGTCTCCATTCAACTTAAGCGAAAACAAAGAGGTGATGGCTGGAAGGTTTAGAATGAATCTTAACCTTTGGCATTGCTCTGGGCAACCCTCCAGACCATTGTTCTTCGCCTGCCAAGCCATTACAGAAGGGGAAAGACCATATGCAAATCAGGCTTGGTCCCAGCCCAAAAGGGGCAGTCCAGCCCGAACTGCTAGGTCACATCCCTTCTGCACGAGACCACAAGCATCCCCAAACATGTTTCGGCCTTGTTGGGCCTCATCAGTGAGGAGTAGCTTGGGTCTCTAGGCCCAGCAGGCACTGGACCCACGTCTGGGCATACCCGTCCCACTCGGGGTGACAAAGCAAAAACAAAGAGGTGATGGCTGGATGGTTTAGAATGCATCTTAACCTCTGGCATTGGTCTGGGCAACCCTTCAGACCATTGTTCTTTGCCTGCCAAGCCATTACAGAAGGGAAAAGACCATATGCAAATCAGGCTTGGACCCACCCCAAAAGGGGCAGTCCAGCCCGAACTGCTAGGTCACATACCTTCTGCACGAGACCACAAGCATCCCCAAACATGTTTCGGCCTTGTTGGGCCTCATCAGTGAGGAGTAGCTTGGGTCTCTAGGCCCAGCAGGCACGGGACCCAGAACAATGCCAGAGGTTAAGTTTTATTCTAAACCTTCCAGCCATCACCTATTTTGTTTTGCTATTTCCATTCAACTTAAGCCAGTTTTTACTCATCCAACATCCCACAGCCTCGAGGCAGCTCCTTAGCAGGATGGCAGTATCGGACTGAGATAAATTCAGCCGCATGATAATCTGTGTATCATAAGCATAGGAGTAGCACAGGAGCGAGTGGATGAGCTTGACAAAAGTCTGCATGTAGACATTGAACAAGACAGGGAAGATAGGGCAGAGCCCTGAGGGACTCCACATGTCAGAAAAACAGGAGAAGAGCTACAGAAAGAGAGGGCGAGAGATTGAGCTTGGTCAGTCAGAAAGGATTCAAACCAGGACAGTACCATGCCTGAAATACCAGCCTATGCCAAACGGTTGAGCAGGATGGAGTGGTCGATGTTATTGAATGCCGCAGATAGATCTAATAAAATCAGCGCATCAACACCACCCTGATCAAAAAGCAGGGTAGGTCATCTATGACGGAGACAAGCACACTTACGGTACTGCAGCCAGGGTGGAACCCTGATTGAAAAGGGTCAAAGAAACAAGACTCTCTGAGAATTTACGGAGGTAATCAAGGATTCTAAAAGCTTAATTAGAAAAGGTAACAGCGATATGAGGCAAAATTCTACAGGGATGGATATCTCGGCAAGTATACAGATCAACAGAGTCCATGAGAAATGGTTGTGAGATATGACCTTTACTTTTCATTAGCTACATGTGACGTCATGAGGCCTCCCATTCAATCAGGGAGCTTGGAAGACTTGAATTACCACATGGCATTGTCATTCTTCCAAGCCCCCTTAGCAGTGGGAGTTCACTCTCTTGCTTCCCAGGGTGCTGACACTAGCCTTCAGATGCGTCTGCCTCCAACATCACCACCTCTGTGCCGTTCACCACCTCCCCACTTCCCCTTGCAGCACTAAACTCCCCACCTTCCCATGGATACTGCATGCCTGCTCGCTTCCCCACGCCCTTCACTCCACTAATGGCCGCCATGGAAATGGAAAAGGGACAGAAAGTAGTTCCCTTCTCCATTTTCCATTGCATTAATTTTCTTTTGTATTTTTTTTTTACTTGAAAAACATCCACAGCACTTTCTCAACTTATAAAATCTATATAATATATATATTATCCCAGAAATCATACTTGGGTGCTAATAGCTATCATCCCCTCAGTGGCGGGGGCGGGTGGCATTAATTTTTTATTTTTATTTATTGTGCATTTGTAAGGTGCTTATACATCAAGTGAATTGTGTTTCAAAGGCAGGAAATCGCACTGGGGTCCTTTAATTGGGGTCCAAGACCATTACCATTCAGTAATGCTTCCCACCTTAGGGGTTTTGCCTAATAACGTCAAGATTAAGAACGGTGGTACAGTACTTGTCATCAACATTTGTAACATCGGCTGACACATGGTTACGTGTTGCCATGATATGATACATTGAGTCTCAGCGAGCCGTATCCCACACATGTATTTATTTTTTCCATTGGTGATAGGCCCAATAGCAAGCAAACCTCACCTCTCCATTTTCTCCATGTTGTAGTGCCAAATGAAAACTGCCCCACCTGTGCACAAAAGGTTGCACTGTGTACTGTCCTGTATGGTAGGCACTCAATCATATCACCAAGATGGTGCATAGGAACATACAGTGCTATGGGTGCCTGTGTGTGCTTCATAACCACAGGATTGACAGTGTAAAGCTTTCAATAATAGACTTGAAGAAGGGAGAAGCCATGGAAGTTTGGTTCAAAACTCTCCTTCTGTGCTTTTTTATATGAACTGCTATGATCTAAAATGGCGTCCAAATGGCCTAGAATTGGAATCATTTTACATCTTAATCAAGGAACAGTCAAGCATATCCACTGACGCTCAACAATTTTCTTTTTCATTTTGTATTGTTTTATTTCTTTAATGCTAACTGCTATAACCTAAAATTTCAAAACTATATATCAAATAAGGGGTTAATTACAGGGACACACCAAAGGAGAGCAACCATGAGGGCTGGTCTCAGAAAGTGTACATGTGTACTTGGAATGCAACTTGGGCACAAGGTATCCTTGATGGGCATAGTACTGAAGCTGGGCTAAAACCTTTGGGCAGTGCCTCTTGTGTGAAGGAGGGATTTTGGCGTTCAAGATCAGCAGTGAACTTTACTGAAGATGATATCAAGCAGTAATTATGCAAGACGCCTGTTGTTAGGAAAGATTTCGTAACTGTAGGTAATTTTCCTTCCATGTGGCAACCCCTAAACTTTTTGCTGTTGTTTTTCACCTTGTTCTTGACTTTGCCAGAGAAGTGCAGCCTTCTGCCGCACTCCTCTGGGCTTTCGCTCCTTTCTTACGGGGAAACTGACATGCCCTTAAGACAGTCAGTACCGGGGAACGCTGTTTCCCGTAGTTTCTTTTATCATGTTGCGGCTTTCGTGCAACATGACACAAGAGGGCACTGTAAGCTAAGTTACAGCTCTCCTGGGTCTCTAGCCTTCTACAGGCCCTAGATACTCGTTTAGGATTGTATCTGTTCGGTGCAAGTGATTCAGGGACGGGAATGGTGGCAGCGATCGTTTCTTGTGTTTTGAGCTCCTTTTGGCGTTCTAAGCGCGTTTCTCGCGCTTAACCCAAAATGGTGGCCTGGCTCCCAAAATGGCCAGACCACGAGGCTCCTTTGTCCTGTCCGCTGACCGTCTTGCTCCCTTCACCTTCCCCAGGTCGAGCCGACCCGGGGCCTTCCTTATTTGGGCATGTACTTTCCCGCGAAACACGGATGCTTTCGCGGGCTTCTACATGTCTTGTGTGTGCCTCCAGGATGGGGGCTGGGATGTCTGGTCCCAATACACATCCTGGGTGCCAGAGAGTCTAGGGTGGTGTGAATGCCTGGGACCACCGTGGTCCGTGATTGGTCCACGAATGGTGTGAGTGTTGATGAGCGGATCTCCCATTGGGTCCCCTCCGTTTTGGCGCGAAGGGAACCGTGGATAAGAGGGGGCTGGAAACACCACTACCATGTCGATCTCCTGAGTTCTCACGAACAAAGGAATACAGGAGCCAAGTATCCTGCAACCAAGAGGCTGGACCGAGGAATCGCTGGTGACCCGCTGAAGGACTTCTCCTCTGCACTGCTGTCGCCTTGTGAAACCCTTTTCACCTTTGATCGAACCAGAAGGCCTGTACTGGTACTTCGACCCTTTGGAATAGCGGGAACAGCTATTCTCGGCATCTTCACCATCTCCTGCCAGTAAGCCTTCGGAAGCGTCTCTGGGCCATCCAGCTGATTGACCAGCTTACACGGGAGTCTTGCTCTGTAACCGCCGCCAGGTTGTGTTGTATTTCGAGTCCTGGTCACTCTCACACGCTTCGTACACTTGGCGTTCCCAAGTCTGAAGTGAGTAGTGTACATTTGGCTCAGATACACAGGGCCGCTCCGTTGCCCTGCTGTGGTAACAAACTGTGCGGGTTTCTTCGATTGGGACGTCTTTTTTCTCAACACGATGACGAGGCGTTCCCTGCTCTTCTGAACCTGCCAGCTGCTGAAACTGACGCGGAGAAGCCTGGGTCTGCTTGCATCGGGGACCGGTGAGTAGCATAGCTAGGATCTGGTCGCCCTCCTGCAGGAGCCCATTGCTTTTCCCCGCTGTGTAAAACAGCACCCTTTTTCGTACTCGCGCTCTGCTTCTGCCCACTGTGGAGGCTGCGCTTGAGTCGCGGAACTTGTTCTTCTTCTTTTGTGCACTAAACTGAACTGCCTGATTTCCCTCGAAGAGCTTCTCCTTTTGCCCGTTGGCACCAGCGCGTGCAGGTACTTTTGAGCACAAGGCTCCACTCTTCGCAGGGCTCGGACTTCCATCTAGTTAGGTGCCTCTGAAGGTGAACTGGGTCTAAGCATTATTTCGCACTGCCTGTTTTCCCTCCCTTTTAGGTGGACTACACATTTCGTGCATATAACGCTTGCGACTGTCGTATTTGTATATATATTGTGTTGATATGGTATGTGTTGGTTTAATATTGTTATATTGTGATTTTCTCGCTACGGGCATTGTTTTAAAGGCCTTGAAATAAATGTGTATATATTTTTAATATAACAACTGTTTGGAGTAGTTTGTAAGTGATCTTGCTTTGTGTGCTCATTGCGGGCTCTCAGTCACCCTCACCCCTCTTGAGACCTAGTCTTGACCGCCGCGATCGCTACCTTGATTGGTCTGGCTCGTCCAGAGGTTACCCTGTTCCAAGTAATTAGGTTGGCCGTCTGAACTTCTGCGCCACCAGGACAGAGTTCAGAAATCCGTCTTTACAAATTGGTGGCAGCGGTGGGATACGACTGAAGGTATCCAGTGTTGCGCACGAACTAGGGCATTTCAGGTTATTCCAACCAGGACACGTAGTGAATTGTTGTAGTATAACTTTAAAAAGGCCATAGTCCTATCTAACAGTATGGAAGCAAATACCGTGTTAACTTTAAATGCTTCCAAATCAGAAACATTGAAAAAGATGTGTGCGGAGAGAGGTGTTTCCTCTCAAGGCATGAAATTGGAAATGATCCAAAGAATCGTGGCGTGGCAAGAAGCGCAGCTTGACGCTATAACTTCTGAGGACAGTGCGGAAGGTGGTGGGGCTGCTCTCACTGGTAGAACTGACAGTTCTGCCGCTGCACTGATCCATCGCGACCACGAGGACAGGGAGGACGAGATGTCTAATGTTTCCTCTGCCAGTGCTGATGGGGAGGCTATTCTTGAATTCAAGAAGCAAGAGCTGCGGTTTAGGCAGCAGGAGCTTGAATTCAGCATAGCCAAACTAAAAATCGAACAGGCAGAAAAACAAAAAGACAGGGATCACCAGTTGGAACTGGCCAAGCTTCAGTTTGCAAATGGGTCCAAGGGTCCTGGACATGGGTCTGGGGCTTCCTCTCATCCACGGTTTCCGAAAGATCTGCTCAGTGTGTATGAAGAAAGGAATGACATTATGGACTGGCTGAATGCGTTTGAATATGCATGCGAAGTTCAACAAGTTGACAATGCTGATATGATTGCCTGGTTACTCAGCAGACTGCCCCATTCTGGCTGTAGTGCCATTACGGAAATGTCGAAGGCTGAGCGAGCTGATTTCGCAATGTTAAAGCAAACTCTCATTTTAAAAATTGGGAAGACTCCAGCCCAATATTTGAAACGTTTCAGAGAGTATAAGAAAAAGGAAGGTGAAACTTGGGTATCTTATGTCACTGAATCCTTGAAAAACTTAACTGGCTGGGTCGAAGGTTATAAGGTTTCTACCTTCGAAGGCATGATAAATCTTGTCATGCTGGAACACATTTTTGCATCTTCTTCCCCGGAGCTTAAGCAGCATTTGGCCGATTCGAAGGAGATAGATCCTAAGAAGCTGGCCATTGCAGCAGACTTATGGGTGTCACATTGAGTGTCCCATAAGGACAAAACTCATCCTGGTAAGCAGGAGGAAGGGAAAAAGTCCAAAGATAAGGAGGGTGGAGAATCTGATAAATCTTCTTCTCATAAGGGCCACAAAAAGAAAAATAAGGGTAAGACACAAGAGAACTCACAGGGTAGTGGAGGTCCGCCTCTGAAACAGAACTTTGGTTACAATAAGCCTCCCTATGTAAACAGACCCAATGGATCTTGTTTTGCTTGTGGAGCAACTGACCACATGAAGGGGGATCCCCGGTGTAAGGTTAGACCTTTGGGGGTCCACTCCGCTAATCTGGCCTTCTCCTCCTACGAGGAAGAAGAGATTACAGGAGCATCCTTCTCCTCAGACTCATTTCCCAGCGGGATAGAGGCTGAGGTAGTTTTAGTTTCCCTGGGTTCCTGGGAGCCTAAAGTCGCAGAGGCTTATGCTAGGATTCCGGATAATACCAAGCACTACTTTAAAGACAGTGTGCTGATCAATGGAGTAGATACTCCAGCTCTTAGGGATAGGCGGTGCAGTCGCACTGTAGTGGATTCTACCTTGGTAGACTCAGAGGAAGTTGCCAGAGCTACTCTGATGCCCACTAAGTTGGCTGACGGCCCACTCCGTATGTTCCCAGTAATACCTGTAAATCTTACTTTAAATGGTACAGCAGTCAGGATTCCAGTGAGCATTCAGAGAAACGTCCCGGGAAAGGTTTTGTTAGGTAATGATCTCAGAGCTTTAGGGCTCGTAGGAGACACTGCCGAAAGACCCTACACACGGTCTCAAGCACGGGCAGCATTGGCCAAGACCAATACGCTGCCCCAGCCGAAGGGGGGGGGCGAAAGGAGTCAACAAGTCAAGACGAGGGAAAGAGAATATTCCCCCGAGCTCGCCTACCACTGCGGTGGAGGAAGTTGGTCAATCGCCCAGGCCTGACGAGAAGGTGGCGATGCCTGAAGTATTTGACCCCAACGATCATCCTGAACTAAAAGACTTGTTAGTTGAAGGAGGTCCTGATAGGGACGAATTCAGTAAAGGCCAACGTGAGTGCCCATCTCTGGAAGGCCTAAGGAGACAGGCCTGCTCCCAGCTTGAGGGTGAACCTCCTGGGACGCATAGGATTTATTGGGAAGGTGGACTCCTGTATAGTGAGCCCACAGAGTCTACAGAAGGAGACCATAGGAGGTTGGTGGTTCCCCTTGCTGTTAGGCCCTTCCTCCTGCAGTAGGCGCATGAAGTTCCCCTTGCTGGTCACCTTGGTATGAAGAGGACCAAGCAAAGGTTATCCATGCACTTCTACTGGCCCAAGATGGGGGTGCAAGTAGAAAGTCACTGCAGGAGTTGTGCCTCCTGCCAGTTGTCTGGTAAGGTTGGCGCGACAATCCAAGCTCCGTTGGTACCGCTCCCAGTTGTGGGGGTACCCTTTGAAAGGGTAGGGATCGACATCGCTGGTCCCCTTGACCCGCAAACATCCTCAGGCAATAGGTTTATCCTGGTGCTGGTCGACCATGCAACCAGATATCCTGAGGCCATCCCATTGAAAACTGTAACTGCCAAGTCAGTTGCAAAAGCTTTACTTGGCATATTTACTAGGGTTGGCTTCCCTAAAGAAGTTGTGTCGGATCGTGGCAGCAACTTTATGTCGAAGTATATGCAGGCTATGTGGAAAGAATGTGGGGTCACCTACAAGTTCTCTTCTGCATACCACCCCCAGACCAATGGTCTGGTGGAACGTTTCAACAGAACGTTAAAAAGCATGATTGGGGCTCTGGAGGAACCTCAGAGAAGAAAATGGGATCTTCTTTTACCTTGCTTACTGTTTGCCTACCGAGAGGTACCACAGGAGGGTGTTGGCTTCAGCCCCTTCGAACTTCTGTTCGGTCATCCCGTACGGGGACCCTTAGCCATCGACAAAGAGGGATGGGAGATGCCCACTCCCCCTGTTACTACCAACGTAGTTGATTATGTGCTAGGGCTCAGAAAACGGATGGTACTTCTGATGGGCTTGGCTAGTGATAAATTGAAGGCAGGACAAGCGCTGGTGAAACATTGGTACGACCAGAAAGCTTCCCTCATCAACTTTACACCTGGTCAACAAGTCCTGATCATGAATCCCATAAGGCCTCGAGCTTTACAGGACCAATGGTCAGGCCCTTACACAGTGGTGGAGCCCCTGGGTGAGGTTAACTATTTAGTGGACCTTGGAAGGCCTGGACAGGCTCCAAAAGTGTTTCACATGAATAGACTGAAGGCTTTCGTCCCAAGAGTCGAAATCGCAGCCCTGCTACTGGCTTCAGACGTTGAGGAAGAGGAGTCTGAACCTCTCCCCGACCTGTTCCAAAGCGGTCCTTCAGATAGCTCCTTTGAGGGTGTCCGAGTGGCCCCTCACCTGACTTCTGATCAGCAGGCTGAGGTGAAAAGTTTGCTTAGGCAGTTTTCCCCCCTGTTTTCACAGTCACCTGGTTTGACACCTTGGTGCAAACATAACATTGACACAGGAGACAGTGTACCTACCAAAAGTAGGGGATACAGGATGTCAGACAAAGTACGGTCTTATATTAAGACCGAGGTCAACAAGATGTTAGACCTTGGGGTGATTGAACCCTCTAGTAGTCCTTGGTCTAGCCCTGTGGTTTTGGTTCCAAAGGCAGGCACTTCTGAATTGAGGTTCTGCGTGGATTACAGGGCTCTGAATGCTGTCACCAAGACAGATGCACACCCCTTGCCTCGAACAGATGAGCTGGTGGATACTTTGGTTGCCTCCAAGTACCTCAGCACGTTTGACCTCACTGCTGGCTATTGGCAAATAGCTTTAGCAGAACATGCCAAGGAGAAGACAGCATTTTCTACTCCAGACGGCCTTTACCAATTCCGGGTAATGCCGTTCGGGTTGAAGAATGCACCTGCCACTTTCCAGAGGCTTGTGAATCATGTGTTGAATGGGTTGGACGAATTCTGTCTTGCATATCTGGACGATATAGCAGTTTTCAGTGCCACCTGGGAAGACCATGTGAAACACCTTGGGATTGTGCTCCAGGCTCTTCAGAAAGCACACTTGACCATAAAGGCTAGTAAATGCCAGATTGGACAAGGCTCAGTGGTTTACCTTGGACATGAAGTAGGTGGAGGGAGGATACAGCCTCTTCCCAGTAAAGTACAAGCAGTACAAGACTGGCCTACCCCCACTACGCGAACCCAAGTGAGAGCCTTCTTAGGACTCACGGGGTATTACCGCAATTTTGTGGCAGACTATGGCACCATAGCTGCCCCTCTGACTGCCCTCACAACTCCGAAGAAACCCAAGAAGGTAACTTGGACCGACGAGTGTGAGAAGGCCTTCAATGGCTTAAAAGACTCCTTGTGCCAGGCCCCTGTCCTCAGGGCCCCTGATTATCAAAGACCTTTTATCATGCAGACGGACGCCTCTGACACTGGGATAGGAGCTGTACTATCACAAGTAGATGAGAAGGGTAAGGAACACCCTATTGGTTTTATTAGCCACCAGCTTAAGGACAGAGAGCTCAGATGGTCCACGGTAGAGAAAGAATGTTTCTCTGTTGTGTGGGCCCTAAGGAAGCTGAGGCCCTATCTCTATGGGACCCACTTCACTGTGCAAACTGACCATAAGCCCTTAAAGTGGCTAATGAACATGAAGGGGGAGAATCCAAAGTTGCTTAGGTGGTCCATAAGTCTACAAGGCTTCGACTTCACTATTGAGCATAGGCCAGGTGTCCAACATAGCAATGCTGATGGGTTGTCCAGAATGTTTAACCGACCTGAACAAGAGACTCATCCAGGGGTGGATTAGTTCCCCCTGTCCATAGTCTGGGAGGGGCGAGTGTTAGGAAAGATTTCATAATTGTAGGTAATTTTCCTTCCATGTGGCAACCCCTAAACTTTTTGCTGTTGTTTTTCACCTTGTTCTTGACTTTGCCAGAGAAGTGCAGCCTTCTGCCGCACTCCTCTGGGCTTTCGCTCCTTTCTTACGGGGAAACTGACATGCCCTTAAGACAGTCAGTACCGGGGAACGCTGTTTCCCGTAGTTTCTTTTATCATGTTGCGGCTTTCGTGCAACATGACACACATGGGCACTGTAAGCTAAGTTACAGCTCTCTTGGGTCTCTAGCCTTCTACAGGCCCTAGATACTCGTTTAGGATTGTATCTGATCGGTGCAAGTGATTCAGGGACGGGAATGGTGGCAGCGATCGTTTCTCGTGTTTTGAGCTCCTTTTGGCGTTCCAAGCGCGTTTCTCGCGCTTAACCCAAAATGGTGGCCTGGCTCCCAAAATGGCCAGACCACGAGGCTCCTTTGTCCTGTCCGCTGACCGTCTTGCTCCCTTCACCTTCCCCAGGTCGAGCCGACCCGGGGCCTTCCTTATTTGGGCATGTACTTTCCCGCGAAACACGGATGCTTTTGCAGGCTTCTACATGTCTTGTGTGTGCCTCCAGGATGGGGGCTGGGATGTCTGGTCCCAATGCACATCCTGGGTGCCAGAGAGTCTAGGGTGGTGTGAATGCCTGGGACCACCGTGGTCCGTGATTGGTCCACGAATGGTGTGAGTGTTGATGAGCGGATCTCCCATTGGGTCCCCTCCGTTTTGGCGCGAAGGGAACCGTGGATAAGAGGGGGCTGGAAACACCACTACCATGTCGATCTCCTGAATTCTCACGAACGAAGGAATACAGGAGCCAAGTATCCTGCAACCAAGAGGCTGGACCGAGGAATCGCTGGTGACCCGCTGAAGGACTTCTCCTCTGCACTGCTGTCGCCTTGTGAAACCCTTTTCACCTTTGATCGAACCAGAAGGCCTGTACTGGTACTTCGACCCTTTGGAATAGCGGGAACAGCTATTCTCGGCATCTTCACCATCTCCTGCCAGTAAGCCTTCGGAAGCGTCTCTGGGCCATCCAGCTAATTGACCAGCTTACACGGGAGTCTTGCTCTGTAACCGCCGCCAGGTTGTGTTGTATTTCGAGTCCTGGTCACTCTCACACGCTTCGTACACTTGGCGTTCCCAAGTCTGAAGTGAGTAGTGTACATTTGGCTCAGATACACACGGCCGCTCCGTTGCCCTGCTGTGGTAACAAACTGTGCGGGTTTCTTCGATTGGGACGTCTTTTTTCTCAACACGACGACGAGGCGTTCCCTGCTCTTCTGGACCTGCCAGCTGCTGAAACTGACGCGGAGAAGCCTGGGTCTGCTTGCATCGGGGACCGGTGAGTAGCATAGCTAGGATCTGGTCGCCCTCCTGCAGGAGCCCATTGCTTTTCCCCGCTGTGTAAAACAGCACCCTTTTTTGTACTCGCGCTCTGCTTCTGCCCACTGTGGAGGCTGCGCTTGAGTCGCGGAACTTGTTCTTCTTCTTTTGTGCACTAAACTGAACTGCCTGATTTCCCTCGAAGAGCTTCTCCTTTTGCCCGTTGGCACCAGCGCGTGCAGGTACTTTTGAGCACAAGGCTCCACTCTTCGCAGGGCTCGGACCTCCATCTAGTTAGGTGCCTCTGAAGGTGAACTGGGTCTAAGCATTATTTCGCACTGCCTGTTTTCCCTCCCTTTTAGGTGGACTACACATTTCGTGCATATAACGCTTGCGACTGTCGTATTTGTATATATATTGTGTTGATATGGTATGTGTTGGTTTAATATTGTTATATTGTGATTTTCTCGCTACGGTCATTGTTTTAAAGGCCTTGAAATAAATGTGTATATATTTTTAATATAACAACTGTTTGGAGTAGTTTGTAAGTGATCTTGCTTTGTGTGCTCATTGCGGGCTCTCAGTCACCCTCACCCCTCTTGAGACCTAGTCTTGACTGCTGCGATCGCTACCTTGATTGGTCTGGCTCGTCCAGAGGTTACCCTGTTCCAAGTAATTAGGTTGGCCTTCTGAACTTCTGCGCCACCAGGACAGAGTTCAGAAATCCGTCTTAACACCTGTCTATTGGTAGCATGCTATGGGGGATTTAACTTACCATTTTTTGAATGCATACATTTACGCCTCATTACAAGTATGGTGGTATTTCTGTGGTTTTTCCTCAGAATTACCACCACACTAATGTACTTTTATTGCCACTCGGTACAAAGGATTTACTCCTGGATCACGAGCGGTGGTAAGGTTGTGTAAATCACCAATTATGGATATCAAAGGATTTCAGGAAGATTTTTCAAGATTTACACTAACCAACAAATCTGCCAATTTTTTAGAGGTAATCAGAATTTGGTGGTGCAGTAAAACTGGCAGTAATACCGCTACCACACAAAAAAGTGACAGCAACGGAATTACTGCCAAAATATTACTGCATCACCCAACTCATAATGAGGCAAATTGTATTTTATTTTTATTTATTTATTTGTACATTTGTGAAGCGCCTAAACACAGGGGCATCATGGCGATGTTGCAACCAGTTACACGTAGCATATAGAAGTCAGAAAGCAGCATGGTGTCGTGGTGGGGCCCAAGCCTCAAATCAGTGACAAAACAGCTGAATGATGTTAGCATAGACAAAGTTAGGCAAAGAGACATGTTTTTAAGGCTTTTCTGAAAGGCACGTGGGTTCTTCTGCTCTTGGCGAAGGGTTTTTAAACATCAATGACTGTAAAGAAGGCCTTACTTCATAGCTGTTATTCCTAAAGTTCAAAAGGTTAGATTAGAAGACACGATTGGGTTTTTACTTTTTAGGCAGTCACAGCAAACTATGGGTGCTTTCAAGTTTTGTTGGCCAATCATCTACCCAAAAATTATTAGTGAAGGAGCACACGGATGGTTACATTCTCTGTTTACCATTATTATAATGAACACCTTCAGAGAGAATGTCAGACAAACTCAGCATGCAATGAGGGGTTCAAATTGAAGGAAGCCAGGGCACTAGAGTGCAGGTGGTAGGAGTACAGCTAGGAATACATTAAAAAGATTGGCATAATTACTGTACAGGGGTCAGTAGAAAGGAAACATCTTATTAAATGTAATTTCTTTCCAGCAAGTTATTTTTATTTTTGGTGACGGTATGCTTTGGGAATTATTTGGCGTTTGATATTATACGAGAGCATTGTTGTGGCTGATGTTACTTACTATAGCCAAAGTTACATAATGCAATTGGTGAATTAATTAAAGCCCATGCCACCAACACGTCATGCCACACCCACCGTAAAATGTGAAGAGTACTTTGCAGCTTTTACTGAGGGTTTGTAAAGCTGCTGATAAACACCTGCCCCCATTTGAAATGCAAATCTAAGTAAAACAGTGTGATTTAGGGGACAGGTGTGCAGCAGCTAGTCACACATTTAGGGAGAATGTTTCTGCACGAGAAAATTGCAGGAATTCCTGGGAACCATCAAATAAGTTGCAATGTTCTGCTCAAGTCTGTGTAAAAACACACAAAAAGCTTTTTGTGTAGTAGACTCAACTCTCCACTGTGAAATGCTGTTTTTCGCTGACCGCTTTCCAAATATAAACATTTGGTAAAAGAGCATTTGTTGACCAAAGAGTGGCAACATGAGGACAGATATAAATATTCTATGTGATGATGGCTCCCTACTGCGTTATAACTCACTGGCCATGTAGACTGGATCGAACCAGGGACCAATTTGATTTATTTTATTTCAAACTAATGATTACCTTTTCAGAACCTAACAAGTGCCAGCTTTTAAGTAACAATGCCATGTACATGTTTATTGAACGTGACATGATATTTTGCCTAATGAACAAGTTAATAGAGAAGTCTAACGATTGGGGACAAGTTACTTAGCTGTAACTCTTGTTCTCCATTATGGCTCTTACATGGATTCACATGCTCATGATATTCCCCATCAGGCTGGGAATCTTTGGTACAAAGAAAGCAGTTTCGCTTTAAACTGAAAACTCTGTGTCTCCTCTATAGCCTATCAGTATCCTTTGCATCATACTGCCTCCAGTCAATGACAATCGTCCTCCTAATCGCCACCCCTAGCGGAAATCTTCAGATTTGGTAGTGCGTGTAAAGTGGCAGTATGAACCAAGAAGAACCATAGAGGGGAAGGAGGGAGGGTTTGCATGTGAATCCATGCAAGACCCATGCTGGAGACCAAGGGTTACAGGTAAGTAACTTGTCCCTTCTCCAGCATGGCATCTTGCATGGATTCAAATGCTCATGAATACGATTACACCGCAAAACATATGCACAACCACGGGAGGTGGCAAGGCTCACAGAAGCAATACACTTACCCCTGGAACAGACTCACCTCAAACAAACAGGTTGCGTAGCACCGCTTGGCCAGCCCGGGACTCCTCCCTGAAATCCCTATCAATGCATTAAAATCTTGTAACGGTGTGGGTAGACCTCCAGCAGCCAGGCAGATGTCGAGCAGGGGAACACCAGAGAGACATGCTGTCGTAACCGCAATAGCTCTGGTGAAGTCGGCTCTTGGCAGGCTTGGAAGAGGTCTGTTGGCCAGACGATGACAGTACATACTACATCTGGAGAGTCACCTGGATATGGAAGCCTTAGACACAGCCTTCCCGTGTGCCAGAGGTCCAAAATTGACAAAAAGCTGAGACTTCTTCTGAAATCATTCATCTGTGCCACATAGAACTTCAAGGCACGAGCAACGTCCAGCAAATGCAATGCCCTTTCAGCAACTGTAGAAGGATTCAGAAAGAAAACTGGCAGGACCAAAGTCTCATTGAGATGAAAGTCCAAAGGAACATTTGGCATGAAGGTGGGATGAGTCCGCAGCACCACCTTTATAGCGTGGAAGCCAAGTATGGCTGCTTGTAGGAAAGGGCCTGGATCGGCAGACCCTCCTGGCCGAGTTGATTGCCACCAGTAAAGCAGTCTTCCATGAAAGAAACTTCAGAGGGCATGATACATTAGTCGAAATGGAGGCCCCATGAGCTTAGTCAAGACCATGTTCACCGCCGGTAAAGTCCTGAAGAAGCCTTTGAGCAACTCCTTGATGAGCCAGGGCGAGCTTGCCTGACACCCATGTGTATTGGGATATGGCAGCCATTGAACCTTGATGGAGGCATGAGCCAGCCCAGCTTTAGCCAGTAAGAGCAGATATGGGAGGAGCTGTGGAGCCATTATTTGCAGAGGCAGAATCTTCTATGTCCTGCACCACACTGTGAGGAGCTTCCATTTCTGTCTGTAACAAGACAATGTAGAGAGAGCCCTGCCCTTGGCCAGCACCTTCTTGCACTCCAGCGGCAGGGAATTGTGCCCAAACTCTAGAGCTGCGGGACCCATGAAGATCCACACCACCTTCTCCTGTAACTGAGGCTGGAACAACTTGAGGACCCAGAAGACCACCCAGAGCTCCAGGATGTTTATGTGCAAGTTCTTCTTCTCTAGAAGCCAGAGGTCTCTGGTGTAAGATTATCCTGTGTGAGCCATCCATCCCTCCAGAGAGGCATCAGTTGTGATTGTAGCCTGGTACTGAGGGATCCAGAAAGGAGCACCTTGAGTTAAATGTGGACAAACTGGCCACCAATCAAGAGCTTGACGGAATGCCCGATTGTGGCCCATCTTGTCCGTCTTTCTGTCTGTGCTTATGACCTGCTGCCACCTGGCGTCTAGGAATTCCTGGAGGGGCCAAATCTGGAGCCTGCAAAAGGGGACCAGATGGAGGCAGGAGGACATCATGCCCAACAGGGATTTGATGGACCGGACTGTTGCGATGAACGCTGTCAACAGCCGCAGACCTTTCCCTAGGATGGTATGCAGTAGCTGCTGGAGCATTCCAAGTGCCGAATGGGATTACCAAATAAATAATCTCAAGCCCAAATAACCAGACAGACTCAAATAATATTGTGAAATACTACTTTATTAGCAATTCAATAAAGCAGGGAAACCTGGCGAACAGATTGTAGCTCAGACACTTTCAACGCATTTCAATTAAGCAAAAGGTTTTATACCTCGATGTATGTCAGCTCTGACATCATCCTACGTGGCAAACAGTAAAAACCTACCGAATGGAGGGATTGGTTAATGGAACATATATACCTATAGTTTATATGAGTGTAAGCATCATCATTGGCTGCCCCTTATCTGATAGGCATGCCTTGAACAATTTCTAACTAAATAAAATACTAATAAAACAAAAGCATAACAACAGCAGCGGATAGGCTTCTGCAACAATATATGGTCCACCATTACAATGGCCCTCATGATTGGTTTGCGCTCTCTTCAGACCTTGGAAATTCAGTTAATTAGCAGCACATAAGCAATGAAAACCCAGGTGCAAGGGAACAACGTCAGACAACAGCCCACCTTAACAAATTAGCCTACCATCTCTCATCAGTTAGGCCCCTAAGTCAAGGCTTCTTCTCTGTAGTTGACCTTGCTGACTGTTCCCTTCCTCAGAACTTTAAAGGGTGTGAAGATACATTGGTATCTTCGCCTGGAGCTTTATGAATAGGCCTTGTTTTCCAGTCCTGAATCACGAGTGAGGATACCATGATTTTGTCCATTCTGACCTTTTATTTAGTGCTATTTGATTCAATTATATTGGGTGCTATTACTCTTTCCTGTGCCTGTGGAGACTTGGTTGTTCCATCTTGCATGTGCGTTCTGCATTTTTGATTGTTCAATGTTCTCTCCTTTACTTAATCTAAGAGAAATATATCCTGCGTATGTAGCTTATCCTCTTCGACTCCTCTCGTGCCTTGCAGTTGCTTCTTGCTGTGGCATCCTTGATTCTGAGCCAAGCAAATATCCTTTGTTCTTGCAAAAATCTGTATTCCAGCGCCTGTCAGCTCCACAGCCTTGGTTTCCCTTCTCGAGGCTTCTCACTTACTATTATACGATGCTGACATCCATTTTCTCAACATGGCTGCTTTACTCGCGTTATATTTCCTACTTCTATATTTCCACATTGTCTTATCTACCTTGCGTTTCTGCGTATATATATCTACTGCATCTCTTGTTACTTATCATCTAAGTGTATATGGATTTTGTCACATTCGCACATATGTTTACTTCATCACTTTAATCACACCTTCATTCTCTGGATATCCATATATCAGGTTTAGTGTGCCCACGTATCTTCTCTTCTTCATGACATCAATTCACACCTGTCAGACTTTACTTACAGTTCTTCTATGTCCAGTGGTGTCTGCAGACTCATGTCTGCCACATCAGTTCGAGGATACATTTGATAGCAGGAATTCTGCCATGTCGTTTAAATGGCACAGAAACCTGTAGAAACTTCAGATCTCAAATAATGTACACCCGCGGGTACACTATTCTGTATAGATTCAAAAATGAATACATGATTTTGGACCCACCAATAATGTTTTGAACACGCTCCTATGAAAGGGGTGCAATGACAGGCGGGAACAATACTCTTTAATTATGTTAGCTCAGACATCACTATGTTTAATTGACCAATAATTAGAATTCTAAGAACAAATATGGCCTTTATACATACACATAACCAGATTTGATACAAAATGTCTCTTGAAAGAAAACTTTACCTTTTGAAGGGCACTGCCCATGAGTCGATAAGTTACCAAATAAAATTCTGGATTTTCTCCTTTGGGAAAATCCTTCCATTCAGCAAAAACTGCTGTCGTTTGTTCTTTCCTTTGACCACAATCTAAATTCTGTGCAGCCTGAAAAACAAACAAAAGAAAGTGCATTTAAGTGGGATGAAAATTCACTTTATACAACTCAGACCAGACATGGTTTTCCATTCAGATTATTTAGCACATCCGGATTTTGAAGATATGCCTCTGTTATTTAGAACCCTGTGGTGCAAAATATTGACAGTGCTTTTGTCCACTGTCTCTCAGCGAGATTATTGACAAATAGAGTGATATATACCCAGGATCTCATGTCTTGGTAGTACAGATTTGCTTTGAGTGAAACATTTGACTGACAAGTGCAGTCAAATGTTGAGGATCGGAATGGAACTTAAAACATCTCTAAGTTCGTCATTATGAGTATGTTGGTAACAGTGAAAACGTGGTATTTTTCTCCTATTTTTAAAATACCACCTTATTAGGAGTTGGGATCAGAATATATTTATAGCACACGGCACGTAGAAGCTGTGAAATGGGGTACGTTTGGTGGGTTGACCCCTCTTTGCAGCACTTTTTATGTATGCCATCGTAAAAATCCCATGCGAGTTCAAAGTAATAATTGTGTGACATTTTAAGAATAGGAGGCATTTACAATATCACGTCTTCACTTTTAGCACTAAACTCTTAATGGGGCTTGATTTTTATCTGTGCATTGGCTTCTTTTTCCAAGTGACTCGCCGGCTGGTGTCAGCCCCCTTTCACGTGGGCTTAACTATCACATTTTATGTCGCAACCAAACAGGGTCGATCACTAAAAATCACATTGTTCCTTTTCTTCCCCCATTTCAGAGGTCAATGAAAAACATACGTTGAAACACTCATTCTGAGCACAAGCTTTTCTATTTGCAGTAAGTTAATGCTGCCGAGTTTAGACAGTGGAGACCAAATGCATAGGAAAGAGCACAGGGGCTGTTGCAAACACATCCCTCAGTGCATCAGGGATGGGGGCTATCTCCCCAACACACCCCTGCCCCCATTCTGCCATTTACGTGACTCAAACCAGTGAAACTATGTATGATCAGCCATGTGCGTGCGCATAATCACTTCTGAGAGACATATTATGGGGCCTGCAGCGGTCACGCGGCCGGCCTAACTGGTGCTGGGGGGATCAGCACCATGTTGGTGTGCCGGGGTCACCCAGACATACGTGGTTGCAGGGTATGATCCTGTGAGGCTGTGGGGGCAGCCTGGGTGCCAGGGCATCCTGGATGGTGGGTGCCTGGGCTGGACCCAGGGCACCAGGCTGGTCAGGGGGCCCAGACCAGTAGAGACCTGCAGGATCATGATCACATGGTGTGGGCCTGCATGCCAGGGCTGCAGGACCTTGATCACACTGCATAGGCCTGCAGGTCCAAAGTGAGAGACGCAGAAAACAGGAGTTCCATATTTGAAGTCTGCAACCCTTCTGATGGACGTGCTTGCAGTTCCTCCTTTTATTAGCTTGGGCCATGACACCAAAAAAGGGCATTACACATTGGGAGGGACACATATGTTAAAAGAGCAATTCACATAGGAGGGTCACATATCACACTCCTCCTTTTCCATAACGAACAAAACAAACGTTGCTGAGACATACATGATCCCTCCCCCACACGTTACAGAATGACAATACTTATATCACTTGGGAATTATGGGGTAGACAGATAGTAGGATATGTCACTGACAATACCACATTTTATAAAACCCTTTATTAACATGGGTTAAGTGGAACTTCAACCACTGAATGACGCCATTTTTAGCGGCTGGCACCATTTATAGCAAGCCTACAAACTACGGGAGCACAGCTTTGCATCGATTTAACTGGGCCCAATTTAAGCATATTCTCTACACGCAGGCTCACAGCCTCTAAAGACATGTTTGCTGAGTCTCTTCCGAGCCCTTGCAGGACTGCAGGAGACCAGTGTCCTTTCGGGATAGTCATTTCCACGGGTCCAGGTATGTTGATACAGTTCAAAGGCCGGGAAAGCTGCACCTGTGACCGCCAGGGGCCACATCGGCTTAGTACCTTGATGCTGGGGCAGGCAGCAAAATGCTGGTAGCAGGGTGTCTCGGCTGCACCACATTCAGTCTCAGTCAGTCCCTTGATGGTGGGGCAGGCAGCGAGACGCTGGTAGCAGGGCACCTAGGCTACACAACATTCAGGCTCAGTCAGTCCCTTGATGTTGGGGCAGACAGCGAGACGCGGGTAGCAGGGTGTCTGGGCTGCACCACATGATGTTGACAGGGCAGGAGTGGCAGTATGTTACTCGCTCCCCTTTTCTTGGTCAGGCTCCCCAGGCACGAGTGCCACTTAACTGAAGTGGCAGAGGAGGGCACACAAGCACTCATACAGAGCTGCAGCCCTCGCTTGCTCATAGCACTTCTTCTGGGTAGTGGGTATGATGGATGCAAGACGTTGGTTGGCTGGACACAGATGACAGGGTGTCTGTGCCACTTCTCCCCCAGGCAGGAGTCACTGTTGTTGATGGGGCTGCAGCAGTCCTGGCCAGTCCCATCTTTCCTTCTTTCAGGCAGGACGATAGGCCAGGTGATGGCCCAGTTCGGGGGTGGCAGGAATCGCACCCAGGGCCACATCCGCCTGGTCCATGGATGGTGGGCCCAGCAGGGCGCACACCAGTGGCAGGGTGATGAGGCCACTTGCTGCATAGTTCTCTCCCCCAGGCAGGTGCGTGCGCAGGGAACTGCCAGTAGCAGAGGGTGCTCACCAGTGGTAGGATGACACTGGTGGTAGGACCGTGGGCAGGGCACTGCCCATAGCAGAGGGCACCCACCAGTGGTAGGGTGACACTGGGGGCAGGGTGTTACGACCACTTCTTTAATCAGCTCCACCAGGCAGGAGTAGTTGGCATTGTACTGCCAGCAGTAGAGGGCGCACACCAGTGGTAGTGTGACACTGGGGGAAGGGCGTTGCAACCACTTCTTTATTCAGCTGCCCAAGGCAGTAGTTGGCATTGCACTGCCAGCAGTAAAGGGTGCACACCAATGGCAGGGTGTCACTGGGGCTACTTGATGCTCATTTTGCTCCCCCAGGCAGGAGTAGGGCATTACTGGAGTGGCACCATCCACTCTTCTCCCCTTCAGGCTCCGACTTGGAGTGTCTTAAACTTCACTGCTGGGCACCCAGGTTGTTTTACTGTAAACTTGAGCACTTTCACACATTTCCCCGCCGGAGTCCCGGGATCTGTAGGGTGCCACCCGCATTTATTTTGCATGCTCTGACATGGAGCTGCTGCACTTATTCACCGCCCCATGTCCAGGGATCAGCTGTGGATGGGGCTGCCGGCACAGCAGAGTGTTGCCCCATAGTGTTTGTGGGCGTGGGCAATTTTTTTCCCAATTTCACTGGGTGTTAGGCAGGTGTAGGGGAGGATAGGTCATCAGGACCCCCCTCACATACATCTCCGACCCAGGTGGAGACTCGGCGGCGGCCCCCTCACCCTAAGGGCCCAGGAGGCGGGGGGGCTGTGGATCGACACGTGAGGCTGCACGACTACAGTATAAGACATAGCATAGACCCCATTTTGTATTAAGACAACTCCACTTTGTGTAAAGTTGCTTGCATACTCGCACACACAGAAAGATGCAGCCCGACCCCTGCTTGACTGCGCTCACAGGAGCATACACTCCCCCCCCCCAGCCTCCACCTGATGGTAGATCCGCTGAAGGCCTGTTCTCACGAGCAACCAGAAACGAACAAACAACAAAATAAACACTGTATCACTCGGCCTTCCGCAGTACATCATTTGCCCCAGCCGTGTCCGGGCTTGTTAGAAGGTAAATGAAACCAGCCAAATCCTGCATGCCCTGACCCTGTACCAAGCCCTCTAAGTTGGACTGTGTGGCGCCCCTCACCCCCACCAACCTCCGAGGCACCATGCATAACGAAATATACATTTGTGTAATATATGTCGTGTTGACTAACGTTTGCTGCTATTCTGGAGAAGTGTGATTTAAGGGTAATATGTGATCACTCCTGTACATGATGTAACAAAGCGCATTTGTAATGCACGATGATCAGCCGAGGCAGTGGAGCCAGATTGTACTGTGATGTACTGTGATGTAATATGCAGTGCTCTCTCTTACACACAACCCAACCTAATGCTACCTCATGTTCGTATGTCAACTACTGATGTGAAATACTGTGTTCAATGGCAAAACCGTCTCCAGCCTGTGTTCCCATATTAATGTAAACATATGTGTATAATACCAGAAGCTCCAAGTGTTGCCACCCACCCTTGCCAAAAGTACGGGGAGCTGCCCTGTGCAGCTGCAAGGTCGTCTCCCCCCTCCTCCCTCCCTCCTCCCAGGCCCGCCAGGGATAGCTGGTGTTCGAACAGCACAGCCTCGCCTCCCCTCCCCTGCCCTCCCAATCTTGCTGGACCCGTTTCAAGCATCCACCTCCCCCATGTCAAAAGGCTGCCACAGCCTGACTCTATGAATTACGAGCTACCTGGTCCTAAATCCCACCATCTCCCGGGCACCGGTTACATGCCCCCCACGGCCCATTGGTATCCCCGTTCACCCCAAGTTATTGGCCCTCGAAGGGGAGCGCCAACTCTTGTACTAACAGATCGTAATACCGTCCTTCATTATAGCCACCAGGACAGGGCGATGGAATAACCCCCCCTCTGTACCCAAGGCCCTGCACATGGACTTATGGGACTACCATGCTTTAACCCAAATGTCACTACAACAGATGGATAGGGATAGCCCCTATCACATATCCCTGTCTCCCCCTTGGGCTAAGGTCAATGTGTCACAGGATTTACCAGACACCTGGCAAGTGTTGGAGCAGCCACCAATCATCAATACAAGTTATGTCCAGCTGGCAGCTCCACCCGAAGAGCCCAGCTGACCCGTCTACCCCGCGTGGCACCGCATGGACGTCCCCCAATCCAGGAACGGCAACTGTATACAATGTATACCACCTAGCCTTCACCACCCAATCCCTAAGACTTTGTGCCCCCTATAGCTTGTGTCATGCGTGACATTAGTTCTGTAATAAGTAGGACTGTCTTTGCTATTGTCAGACAGAGTGCTATCGGAGTTTGCAGAGTCCTTTGCATGCCCTATATTGATTTATATAAAACCCTTTTTGATCTCACCCGCACTTGGTCCTGGTCTCATTCCCCTCCTGGGGTGCGGCCTTTATTGCCTCTCACTAAGGGGGGTGCGTTTTTGTGGACGCTCACATTCACAGGCACACTGTGCAAACTCTGATCCCGGAGCAAACAGACATGCACTTTCTTCTTGCTCTGAACCAGAGCACAGAGCAGACACATTCCATCTTCTGTCTGCCACTGAGTGCTCATAATTCACTGCCGAGGCCAAGGATCTCGCTTTCCTAGCTCTGATACCGGAGCATTCTCACTTTCACCGCCAGAGGCTCAGGTATGCCGGCAGGGCTATCAGCATTTCAATATGCCAACCATCAGGACTTCCCTTCGATGACCACTGGTCGACCCAGTATTGATTTTACTTTCATTGCTGCATTTCTCGCATGCTCCGATGTGGAGCTGCTGGGCACTTCACTGCCGATGGGCCCAGGAACCGGAGAGGGCCTTCTGCATTTTATCTTGCTATGGCTTGGAGCTAGTGCACAAAGGTACCGCCGAGGGGCTGGGGATCACCCTGAGCAGTGTGGGGGGTGGGAGCACCGTAAGACACCCGCTGATGGTGTCGCTTGCGGGTGGGCAGGCACTCACCTCTTCAGAAGCCGGGCTGAGGCATCCCACCTTCCGGTGACAACGGGTCGCCCAACCGGGACACTGCATAGCAGAGCACGGGAGGCCGCGCAGGCAATGTTGCCTCTGGCTGTCAAGCCGGCACTCTCCTTCATGATGCGGCAGAGGTTGCTTCTTCACTCCTCCTCTTTCCCCTGGGGGAAGCACCACTCTCTCCTCAGGCGGGAGGTCCATTGCTCTTGCAGCTACAGCAGCTCCATTTCGTTACCTCTTATCTGGATGGCTAATACTGCTGGGACTGCAGGCTCACCCTCCCCAGGCCGCACGAGCAAACTCTTCATAGAGGGTCGCGGCCAGGGAGAATTCGCTGGCAGGGCTCTGGTCTCCACGGCAATGAATGCCGCTCCTCCTCCTTTCTCCCTCCTCTTTTTTGAAAATAAAGACAAATAAAATGAGGGACAACAGGGACGGCACATCGCGGGGGCTCTTTCTCCCCTCGTTGCCATTATTTTTGGGTCGGCGGTGGTCACGAGACCGGCCGCACTGGTGCTGGGGGGCCTAGCACCATGTTGGGGTGCCAGGGTCACCCCAGACTTATAGGTGTTGCAGGGCAGGGCCCTGTGAGTCTGTGGTGACACAGCCTGGGTGCCAGAGCACCCCGGCAGCATTCTGGATGGTGGGTGTCTGGGCTGGACCCTGGGCACCAGACCAACAGAGATCTGCAGGACCGTGATCACACGGCATAGGCCTGCAGGCCCAAAGTGAGAGACAGAGACAACAGGAGTTCCATAGTTGGAGTCTGCAGCCGTTCTGAGGCACATGCCTGCAGTTACTCCTTTTATTAGCTTGCGCTATGACACAGTCATGGCCCATCTTAAAAGGGCATTACACATTGGGAGGGACCCACATCTGAAAAGGGCAATTCACATAGGAGGGTCAAACATCACAAGACAGTGTATTATCTCCACTTCATGTGCCCAGAACACATGCATGTGGGGAAGGCTTCATTAGAA